>NW_020825706.1:1240438-2480876 GCF_003286085.1 Drosophila persimilis
ACATTCACACTCAACGGCTGAGTAGCTGAACGGCACACGAAACACTCACACACTACAGATACAGTGCGTTTCGAGACGGGAAGAGGGTCTCAAGGGACGTTAAAGATGCTGGATGGCATTATCCACCTTTAAGATGGCGTAATGGATCTTCCAAAAAAGAATAATGAGGAAGAATTTAAGGGTTTGATGTAAATCTGAGGAATTTATATGGATTTATCATCAATTTATGATCTCTCACGACTTAAGATGACTTTGGATCTTCCAACAAAAAATATTGAAGAAGAGTTTACGAGTTTGATGCAAATCTAAGAAATGTCTATCAATTTATCATAGATTTATGATCGTCCAGGAATTGAGAAGAATCTTTGGATCTCCCAAAAAAAATATTTAAGAAGATTTTGAGAGTTTGATATAAATCTAAGAAAAATCTATATCGATTTATTATCGATTTATGATCTTCGAGGACTTGAAAAGGATCTTTGGATCACCGAAAATAGAATATTTAGGAATATTTGATTGGATCAATGAAATCTTATTTGAAATTTGCATTAGTGTGCATTTCTAGCGGAATTTCTAACGATTTATGTATAAATTAGTTTAAATTTAAAATGTTTCAAAATCCCTGAAAATCCCTAGATAATTTGCTTTAAATAAATTCTTAGACTCAGTGCACTTCTAGCCAACTAGTCCTACACTTCTGAAACGCACTGTATGTGTTTGTACAGTTACAGTAAGTATATAATGTGGGTAAATGGAATACACACTAACCGAAAAGAGATGGAGAATGGCACAGGATGCGGATGAGGATGCTGTTGAGGCTGCCAAGGGAGAAACACAGGACAGGGAAGGGGGGTTGGGGTAAGGGGTAAGGGGGGAATGAAGCTGCTGCTGCTGCTGCAGTACTAGCCTGCTTGCATTCTCATAATGAAGCATCACGAACTTTTGTATTAAAACTTATTAAATTTCTGCGGCTGCTGCAGCAGCAGCAACATCAACTCTTGCGGTGCCTGTTGTTGCCACGAGAAATACACTAAGAGAAAATTAAGTTCAGACACGATACATTTTCTGGACAAAACTTTATATCTTTTACATTTACTGCATCGGATTTTTAGGGAGACCCTGTAATTTTTACTTGTTTAAAAACGCAAAGATTTCCAACAAAATACTACAAAATAATAATACTTAGACATTCTTAAAAATATACTTAATAATTAGACTAAAATTTCAGTATAGAATGCTAGAAAAAGTATAAACAAAAAGAATATACTAACAAATATATTTTAATATTCCTTTATTTTTGTTAAAAAACAAAAAGATTTTCTAAAAATATTACAAAATACCAATACTTAAAAAATAATAATATTAAAAAACGTATCAGAATGTTATTTAAGATTAATATAAAAATAATTAAAAAATACAACAATGAACTAAAAATTAAATACAGAAAATTAAATAATTAAAATAATAATTATCTAATGAAAAAATTAAAATAATAATTAAAACAATAATTAAAATAATAATTCAAAAAATAATTTTAAAAATAATTCAATAATTAAAATAATAAATTAAAATAATACAAAAATAGTATATTTTACCACAAAAAATATTAGGAAAATATTGCAAAAACAAAACAAAAAAAATTTAAAAAAATAATTAATACTACATAAAATACTACAATAAAATAATAAATATATACCAAAATTATACAAAAAAAATAATCATATAATAGTTCAAAAATTTGCAGTATAAAAAAAGCATAACTTTAAAAACATGCAGTATAACAACTAAAAAAAATTATTTAAAAAATATGAATGCAAAAGATTAAAAATACTTATAAAAGGCTTCGTTTAGATAAAAATGGCTATATGTCTTTTCAAGTAATTATAGTATTTTATATTTCATGGGATTTTCCTTCGGTTCCTTAAAAATCGTTAGTGAAAAACTTTTAGTGTGGCAAGAGCTTTAATTAAGGGTTCCACCATAGACCCATTCCATGCCCCTTTCACCGGTAGATGCCCGAAACTCTATCTTCCAGGCAGTTCAATTTGGTTTAATTATTTATTTCCTCTTTCTCTTTTTTCTTTTAGGTAAGAGCATTGAAGTTTCGTCTTGCCGGAGGAGTTTGTTAACCGGGATCTCTTGGCATTTCTTTCTGGCCCCGAATTCATTTTCATTTCGTGGAGCAGTGTCGTAAGTTTTTTTTCCCTCGCCACATGGCATCCTGTGAAGTCATTTTTTTGCACTCCATCTCTGTCTCTGTTTCTGTGTCTGTCTCTCCGTCTCCGTCTGTGTCTGTTCTTTTCCTACTTAATCCTTGTTAGCCTTCAGCGTGAGAAGGTTTTCTGCCCCCTCTGTTCTGTCGCGAATTTTATGCAAATTACTCGCTTAAAGCTTAAACAAAAAAACAAAAAAAATGCAGAGAAAAATAAAGGAATAAATGGAGGTGAAGATTGGGCCATTGACAGGTTGGAATTTTCTCTTTTAACGGCATAAACCAGTCACGTCACATGTGCGTAAGCCGAACGGGAAAAAATATGCCATTTCGGCTTTGGAATTATTGGCAGACCTGAAAGAACATCCCCAAGACCGAGACCAAGACCAAGACCAAGACCATGGCCACTGATCCTTTGGCAGTCTCCTTTGCATCCGTTTGATGCGAATTGCGTGACTTTTGTGACTTTTATTCTTTTTTTTTCAACGAAGCCACTTGCTACATGCCACCACCATCATCATCATATTCATTGTCATGAGGCATTGTGGGGGGATGAGGATCCGTTGCCTCCTGTTGACAGTTGAGCATTATAAATGCCAACGAATTGCTGCCTGCCTCCTGGCAACTTCTTTATCTCTTCGCTGCTTTATTAAATGGAGTATAATTTATGTGCGGGATTTCATTTTATTATCACAAAGAGAGGCGGAGCGGCCGGAGCGGTGCCGAGAGCGCTTGATATGCATATGAGTTGGTTTTCCGCCATGATACATGTAGCCTACTTAAGGGCGAACCACGGGAGAGGGGGACGGGCTCAGAGCAAGTGCTAATTGAAACGTAATTACTGTGACTGGATCCCTGCACTGACAGAAAGAACAACACTTACAAATAGCCGTATTGCTTAAAGAAATTGGGTTCCTTTAAAGGAAATGTATACTACTTTTCCACGCAGACACGAATTTATATGCCCTGTATTCTTGATTGGTTTAAGTAGCATTTTTCGTAGTATTTATTTAGTATTTTTTTTAAATTTATGTATAATTTTTAAAGAATTTATTTAGTATTTTTTGTAGTATTTATTGAGTATTTTTTGTAGTATTTATTGAGTATTTTGTGTAGTATTTAATTAGTATTTTTGTAGTATTTAATTAGTATTTTTGTAGTATTTAATTAGTATTTTTGTAGTATTTAATTAGTATTTTGTAGTATTTATTTAGTAAATTTTTTAGTATTTATCTCGAACTTTTGATGAATTTATTTAATATTTTTGTAGTATTTTGATATTTATTCAGTATTTCTTTCATTATTTATTATTGTATTCTTTTTTTAATACCTTTGGTATTTATTTAGTAGTTTTCATTGCCATTGTTTAGTATTTTTATTCTATTTATTTAGTATATTTTGGGTTACTATGTAGTATTTTTGTAGTATTTATTAAGTATATTATTAACATATTTTTCATATTTTTTGTGTGGTATTTTTTAAAGTATTTTTTAGTATATTTTAGTATTTTTTTAGTAGTTATATAGTGTTTTTCCCTGTGTATCGTTCCGCTATTTAACCTAATCTGATTCTCCATGTAAGCCACCAACGAACAACTTAATTTCCCTTACCATTTTCTATGTGGGTCGCCCTCTCATGTCCCACATATTAGTTAAAACCTCCACCCTTACAGCACTACAAACCCAATCCAATCAAACTAATACCATGGTAGCTGTAAAACCACCCCCGAAGGAACCCTTTGCGTGGTCGGACGCTCCCCCAAGCGTTCACCCACTGACAAGTTCAAGGCAGTCAGTCGTCGGTAATAACCAACTCAATTAAGGGCCGAATGGCAAATGCTATCGATTTAATAATTGTCAGATAAAAGTAAAAATAGACCTCAATCGATAATATCCATTAGAACGAGAACTAAAGAGCTACTCCTGGGCTGCTCGGTGCTGAATAAACGACGTAGTTTCCTCACTATCCTTTTCATCAAAAACACGCCCATCAATAAGAAATCAAAAATCGATTAAGGCCCTCCTCAATCTTTGCGGCCCCATCAACATTCCATGGCATTGCCTGTTTCCGCGGTGGTTTCGGCGGTAAGGAAGTATAAAAAAGATACAGATTTTTAATTACACGCAAAATAAAACCGTGTATCGCTGTTAATATGGCAGATATTCTTGAAAATGTCATTGCAAATTGCCATTAAAAATGCAATCAAATTAACCAGACGCATGGAGGACCATCAGACCAGGCATTCTTCTTTTTTTTTTGTTGATCAATTGAATGCCAATTTGCGGAATGCTTAATTGACGGCGTGCTCAATACGATTGGGTCTCTGTTCGATAGTAATTATTTATTGCGAGTACGATATTTTCAAATTATCCAACACAGACGACATATGGTCTGGGTTTTCATGAAATCCATGAGTGGAATTAATTTGTGAAATTTTTCAGGGTCGTTTTAATGGGTTTTTAATGTAACTCGTTATTTTTTAAACTGTTGCTCGTTATAGTTGAGCTCATACTCGTTTTAACCTGAAAATACTCGTTATATTCAACCTGTTGAACGTTTGTGCTTTCAACTAATCGCACTACTAAGCCGTTTACTCGTTTTACTTACGTTTACCACTCGTTCTACTACTCTTTATATTACTCGTTCTAATACTCTTTATATTACTCGTTCTACTACTCGTTCTACTACTCGTTCTACTACTCGTTCTACTACTCGTTCTTCTATCGAAATCTTTGTGTTGTTATGATTTATCGATGTACTTGTAGCACTACTCGATTTATTACTATAACGACTGCTTCTCGTTATACAATAACGACGGTTATCAGCTCTTATAACTCTTTATACTGAACGTGTAATCATTTTATCAGAAATATTACTCGTTCTACTGCTACTACTTGTTCCACTTCAGCTACTACTCCTTCTACAATTAATACCATTCGATATGCTGTTGTTGCTAATAATTTTACTATAAAGATACTCGCTGGACTCTAACAACTACTCGTTAAACACAAAATTGTACTACTCGTTCCACTATAACGACTGCTACTTGTTCTACTATAACGATTGCTACTCGTTCTTCTCGATTGCTATAATAAAGCATCAATATTTTAATTCAATTTCGTTCTTTATGGAACAACCATAAAATATATGGCTCCATAAAAATCTTCCATTCTCTGCCCACACAAATAATGGCTTCTTTTAAGCTTTCAACCCGTACTGAAACCCTGTTGTGGAGTGTAAGCATAACTGCCCAAAAAAAAAATACAATAAAAGCATAAAGGAAACACGTTTTTTTTTCTTCCTGTTTTCTGAAATCTAACAGCTGCCTTCAGACACCGAAGCAGACGCAGATGAAACCTGGAACCGTCGTCCAACCGATCGACTGAATGGACTGACTGTCTCGCTGACCATTAATTTGAGCCCAAAAGCTAATGCCCAAAATTATATGGCCAACGGTATCCGCCAAAAAATTTGGGTTACCCTCGAAACGAACAATAAAAAAACGGGTTTGGTTTCGACTGGTTCGCGATATGCAGGGCTCCCCTCTGCCTCAGTATCTCCAGTCTCCCCCCAAAAAATCAGCAAAAGGCCAACAACAGATGTCGTTTGCGATCGAGTTACCTGTGATCTTCGGGGGCAGCTTTAGTGCCTCTTGTGTCTTCTTTGATTTGAGCTCTGTGTCTGGTGGTTCGCGTCTGGTGGCAGGTGCAAAAAGATACGAAATACGGACATGGACATGGACTGGGGTTTTTAGGGTCTTTACCTTTTGTGCCTTAACTGATTTCCTTCTTTTTCGTGGGACACCTGCCGTTCAGTCCTTGTTTGCCAGAGGTCTATCTCCCCCTCCTCTTTCCTCCGATACGTTCAGGTAGTAGAGCGGATCCTTTTCGCAATTTGTTTGCTTTGGTTGTAGCCTGTGTTAAATGTGCAGAGAGGATCTCTTCAAAGATTATTATCTCCAGAGGCTTAGCGTTGAGGGAACAGCCTCTTCGTCATTGTTGTGTGTCACAATAATTGCTCATAAATTATTTGCCTACCTGCTACTGTCTGTCTGTACCTCTAGAGCGGATAGATAAAGATCCCTTAGACCCGTAATTAACCTCAAACCCAAGGCAGAACCCAAGAACTCCTAGAGAATGTGTTAATTTCTTTTGAGGACTTTTTCTAGGTGTAAATCTGATTAATTTCTATGGTTGCAGTGGGAGAAAAACGTGACTCAAACAGAGGTTTGGGGACTGTTTTTGGGGAATAGAGAAATATTAAAGGGAAGAGCTTGGAATAAGGATTGGAATGAGGATTGGAAGGAGGATTGGAAAGAGCTTGGAATGAGGATTGGAATGAGGATTGGAATAAAGATTGGAATGGGGATTGGAATAAAGATTGGAATGTGGATTGGAATGAGGATTGGAATAGGGATTGAAATGAGGGTTGGAATAGGGATTGGAAAGAGCTTGGAATGAGGATTGGAAGGAGTCCAAGGAGGATTGGAACTATCATTAAAATGAGCAAAATGAAATATGATGGAAATCACAGTTTAAGAAGATCTATCTCTATTATAATCCTTGGAAAATAATTTGAAACTTCCTTAAGAGAGAAATATGGAGAGAAATCCATAATTTGAGGGCTTAGGTCACTTTTGTAAGATTAAACCCCATTTAGTCAGTGACTTAGGTAGATAAAAATTTAAAAAAAAGAGCTTAAAACTCCTTGAAGCTTGGACTCCCAAGGAGATTATTATTTTTGTGTCCTCAATGGGTATTTATTTTCCAGACGAGGATGGTTGTTGTAAGACAGTGGCTTTGGTACCAAAAACTTCAAAATTTCGAAATAAAGAGCTTGAAATAGGACTCCGAAGAAGATATAACACAAAAACAACCCTAATGTTAAAAATAAATACTCATTGGTAAGAGAATCTTTCTGCCATGATCTTTAGCTGTTATTTTTCCCCTGCGTTTCCCTCAGTGTACTGTCCACCATTTGATTGTTCCCCTCCTTCCATCGTTAAGGGCATTCCCCTTTGCATTTCCCTTTCGATTTACTCCGCAGTTTCGTTTCTAATTCTAAAGGAAAAACTCTTATCAAACTCTGATGATGAAGTGATTCCACTTGAGTTTCACTTGACCAAATAAAATGCTCCTTCCTACCACGCTTCCGCCCTCCCTCCTTCATTAAAATGAATGGAACTTGCCAAAAACTAAACTTCAGAAGGGGGTGGGTGAGGGGGAAGGTATCTCCTGAGTTCATCTTCATCTCATTTCGAGCATTTTGTGCAGAGTTTTGCTGTGTGCTTTGTGCAGTGCAGTTGTCGTTCAGATTTACGAAAATTACAATTGTGTACACGAGGCACTTCAACTTGAACTGTCGCTCCCCACTACCCCGCACCCCCCTGTAGACCCCCCGCCGCTGAACAATTCCCCTTTCCAGCCACTCGGGGCTCTGCCTCCCCCTCTCCCTCTCCCTCTCTGGTATTCCAACGCCACGCCATTCGGCCTCGCATTGTTTGACAGTTCTGTCAGGCTCTCCCACTGCCACTCCCCGCCCCCCCTCGGAATAGCAAAAAAAACTTTACTTTTCCGACAATTCCTCAACGAAATTCCCCTCGTTGAAGAAAGAGAGTGCCGGGGGAGGGGAGCCACAGCCAAAAGCAAACTAAACCAAAAATCGATAAGAATAACCAACGGAAGAGCGAGGGGGAGGTGTGGGGAATATCTCTTAAGCTGAAACGAATCTGGGAGACACTCTTGGCGGAAGTGGATAAGGAAGCAAACAAGGGATCAGTGGAAAAAGAGAAGTATAAGCTTACGAAGTTTAGAAGATAGCGAAGAAAATGGGTTAAAGATCAACGAAGAAAGAAGGAGGTACGGGGAAGATCTTCTAGCCATTAAGAAATAATTGAAGAGAATTTTAGAGACATTTATTTAAGGGTCTAGAAATATCGTTAAAAGATCATACCTATTGGCAGGGCTTCAGATAAAAGGGAGTAGAGAATAATAAATGAAACTTTGGAGTTGATAAAGATCTAGGAAAAGGATTCAGGAGGTCACATGGGATACGATCTACTTAAGGGTTTTGGAAGTACGAAAGTAAAAATAACGTGAAATATTTGAGAATCTCAACCAAAGGGAAGAGTACTTGAAGCAGGGTCTCACAAGAAGAGTAGTAGAAGAAGAGAAGTAGTGGAAGAGTAGTAGGAGAATAGTGGTGGGAGAAGAGTAGCAGAAGAAGAATAGAAGTAGTAGAAAAATAGTAGTAGTAGAAGAAGAGTAATAGAAGAAGGAGAGCTGTAGAAGAAGAGTAGAAGTCATAGAAGAGTAGTAGAAGATGATAAGTAGTAGAAGAATAGTAGAAGAAGAGTAGTAGAAGAATACTATTAGTAGTGGAAGAAGATTATTCGTAGAAGAGTGGTAGAAGAAAACTAGTAGGAGAAGAGAAGTAGTAGTCGAAGATAAGTAGACGAAGAGTAAAAGAAAAGTAGTATCAGAAGAGTAGTGGGAGAAAAGAAGGAGAAGAATATAAGTGGTAGAAGAGTGGTGGAAAAAAGCAGTAATAGGCTAGTACCTTGAATCTAACGAAGAATAGCGGCAAAGAGTTCCAAAACTATACAAGAAAATCCCCTGACATAAATACTACTTTTAAAAGTGAAGATAAGCAAAACAAATTTTGATAGAAATTAGTTGGTTTATACGAAATCATGTTAAAATTCTACCAACTTATATTCTTTAGATAATATTAACTCTCTTAGACTCCCTTTAAATCAAAAGAGCAAAAAGATACTCAAGATAAAAACTACCAATGATGGTTGATAGATATGATGTTCTGTTCTGTGCTCAAAGAACACTCCAACAAAATGTTTTAGATGTCAGATATAAGCTAAAATAACATCTGAATGAAGTTCAATTCCCTTAGAAACGGAAATGTTGTTCTTTTTATTGAAATCTAAAGGATAATCCTCTTTTGTCATGGGATGAAACGCGGATGCTGTAGCTGAAATACCTTGAGCCAAGTGTCAAAACTTTCAAGAGATGTGTACGCCACGCAGTGCAGCATGCAGCGTGCAGCGTGCAGCGTGCAACGTGCAACGTGCAACCAGACAGGGGACCGTCATGTCATTTTGCCAATAAGCAGAAAATGTCCGACACTGCAGCAGAAAAGTTATCGTTCCGAAACCCGCTGCTGCTCCGCCCACGACACTCCACGACTGCTGTTGCAACTGCTTCCTTTTCCTTCATTTATGTTTGACAGACGCTGAAAAGTACGTGTTTAGTTAAGGTCCATTGAGACAGAGGGAGAGAGAGGCAGGGCTGTGGCTGCCACTGTGACTGGTACGAGTGGATGTACTGCCAGAGGCTGCCACAAGCTTTGGAAATCGATGTTGATAACCGCATTGAGGCTGTCCGTCCTTCCGTCTGTCTATCTGTCGGTCTGCCTTCTAGTGCCACTGCTTTTGGCTCCTTCTGTGGCTACCCCTGAGGCTGTGGCTCCTCCTGTGGCTCTGCCTCCTCCTGCGGTGCTGCCTCCTCCTGCGGCATGGCCTCCTCCTGCGGCACTGCCTCCTCCTGTGGCTCCTCCTCTGACTCTTCCTCTGAATCCCGCTCCCCCTGTGGCTGTGGCTTCTCCTGTGGCGCTGCCTATCAATTGAGGAAATATCACTTCAAGTGCCCAGGCCATAAAACACAAAAAACCCCCCTCAAAAAGTGGGATTGTCTGCGTGGGGGAGTCCACTCCAAGTGGAGCCCCATGCCTGCCACTTGAATTGCCTCGAGTGCAAATGAGAAAAGACGGACGAGTGGTCTGGGTCTGGGTTCGGGTCCGGGTCCGGGTCCGGGTCCGAGGCTCAGGTTGAAGTTGAAGTTTCGGTGTCCTGTGTCCTCTCCGTATCTGTCTCTGGTTATTTATCATTTTGCACTTTTCGGCTGCTCAAGTGACAAACGAGTGGTGGACAAATCCAAAGACACACACACACAGACAGAAAGAACATGAATGAGCAGTTACTGGATGTGGTTATACTCGTACCCTAGATTATGGTATTTTTTTATATAAAAAGTTTTACTACAAAAAATAGAAAAAATAATCATTTTATTGATCGTCAGGCAGTAATGGAGCCTGTGACGTATAATCGAAGCTAATTTCGCGCGTATTTCAGGCCGAGGAGCGCTGCTGCATGACGCGTGACGATCAAAATGAAGGCCTTCTTAGGTTAGCATTTGGAGAACAAGACTGGAAATGTTTCAAAGGTCTTTCTAGATCAGAGATGCTCGAATGAGGCAGAGTTTTAGTTGTAATTGGTTTTAAAAATATGAATGAATGATTGTTTGTGACAATTATATAATCTGTGAATAGAAACCTTTCGGTTTTGAGTCCGAAAAAAGCTCCAAACAGACATATTATCTTCTTTCGGAATGGTTTGCTAAGAAAACGATAGATGGTACAACATATCTGTAGGCTCTAAAAACGCTCTAAAGTATTCGAAGTCCCCTCTTCGAAAGCCTCTCAAAATTTCCTGCCATCCATCCCTGTGTTAGCCCAATAAATCATCTCTATTATCCGGTCTTCTGCTTTTGTTTTCCGAAATCAAAAGCCAAAAACTAAGTCAAAGTTTAGTCAATTAAAAATTAAAAAAAAAAGAGTCTACGGAATGGAGAATAACGAACTTTTTTCCGTAACGATTTCCGTAGCGATTTTTGTCTTTAATTAAGCTTTTTGTTTGACCCCATTGGCCCCCACCCCCCCCACTGTCTATCGTTATCTCAAACAATTTCTCTATCTATATTTATGTGGGAGTGTGCGTGTGTGTGTGTGTGTGTGTGTGTGGTATCTATGTGTGTCAGTGGTGCCCCCTCTGAATGCCACATTTCATGCTGTGTGATATTTACTTTCGGCCTGTGGTCGTCTACACCTCCTCCTCCACCTCCTCCACCTCCTCCTCCTCCCACTCCTCCTCCTCCTCCTCCCACTCCTCCCACTCCCCCTCGATTTCCTGCATATCAGTGACTGGTGTGGGTTTTTCCGACTCTCGACTTGATGACGAAGTCAGGTCGGAAAAGTGTCTTTATCTCTGCTTACTTTTCCACCTAGCAGGGGGTTCCTCCCCTCCCCGCACCGCCCATGCCCCTACCCTCTTTTCTCCCTCTTTTAATTTCAGATTGCCTCTTGAGTGGCTCTGGCTGGGAGGCGGAGGAAAGTTGCCTAAAACATTTTTGTGTGCTTCTGTTCTGTGCCCGCACCAGAACTTTTCCGATTCCCACCTCTGGCTTCTGTCTTTGTGGTATCCTCCACTCTGTTTGGTTCCTGCTCCTCCTCCACTCCGGCTACCTCTCTATGATTGCCTCTCTCTGGCTCCCCCTCTATGATTCCCTTAGATTCCAGCTTAATTTATGTTTCCATGCCGCAGCAGACCGCTGCTCTGTTTATCTGTCTATCTTTCTTGCTCTTTAGCTTGCTCCCTCCCTCACTCCCTCTTTCTCTGTAGCTTTCCCTCCCTTTCCCTAGACTTCCCTTCTCCAGTAGCCTGTCTCTGTCTATGGTTGTCTCTGGTTGTCTTCTGCCATGTCCCTGTTCTATTTTTATACCAGAGGCTAAATGTAGGGTATGAATAGGTCTGTTGTAATGTTGGTATTCCAAAGAGCAATTAACCGATAAGAAATACTGGAAAATACTAAAAATACTCCTAAATACTAAAAATACTAAAATACTAGAAAATACTAAGATACTACAAAATACTAATACTAGAAAATACCAGAAATACTAAAATACTAGAAAATACTAAAATACTGAAAATACTAAAAAAAAACTAGATTAAAAGACAAAAAAGTAAGGTTAATATTACTAGTCAAATATTGAAACATTTCTATCAACTTAAAAAAAAATACTAAAAGGACTAGGATATACTAAATGAAAAATACTGAAAAGATACTAAATTAAAAAATTATTAAAATACCAGAAGTTACTAAATGAAAAATTGATTAAAATACTAGAAGATACTAAATTGAAAAATACTATAAATACCAGAAGATAGAAAATTAAAAATTTCGAGAAGATACTTATGTATGTAAAAAACTTGATATTAAAAAATAGATAAAAAAAGATAATACTTAATACTAAATTTTAATATTTTCTAGTAATATATTAATAGAACACATTAATAGAAAATGCTAGATAAATACTAATTAATGGAAAACTTCTTTAAGTTCAAACAAATTCTAGGATTCCCACAATTTTACGGATATAAAGCTGAGTTCTAACAGAATGAATCTTTTAAATACTATCGAGCTGTTTAAGAAAATTCATCACGATCGGTTAAAGATTTGAGGGGCAAATGGCACTCAGCGTCATTTGATTTCTATGTCCTTTAAGGGTATTCCCCGCTTTCGTGAAGGAACTGTTCTGCCTAGAGCCTGTCCTCTTTTCGACTCGAGCTTAAAGTCTCATTTAGCAGGTGTTCAGTGCTCTCCTTTCCTCCCTTCGGTCACCTTCTCCTTCTGGTGCTCCTCTTTTGTGCTCCTGAATGTTGGGCCCCCATTCTCATTCCCCTCCCTTTACTTGCAGTATGCGAGACGCCTCATTTGTTAAGCTTTAAGTTTTTCGGTTGCATGATAAAGTTGCACAGATTGCGTCAGGATCTTAATGAGCAGTACTGCTGGGGCAGGCAGCAGCAGTGGCGGCAGGACTCTTGACCATAAACGGGGACACAGGGACAGCAGCAACTTCCGCGAGCAGGACGCGGCAGTGGCGGCGGCGATGATTAATCTCAACACTTTCCGACCCATTAATTTCACTCTGCCAAGGGGCTCTGCCAGGGGTTGGCCTGCCCTCTCTCTTTCTCGGTGGGCAATGGGCAATACAGGATACAGGATTGGGGAGATCTGTGAGTTGTCATGCGAGTGCGTTACTCCATTCTGCACTTCACTGTACACTTCGCACACTCCTGGCCAAAAGCAGCTGCCTTTCGTGAAGGGTCCCCCCCATCAATGGCCACTGCCTTTGCCTTTGGCTTTGGCTTTGCCTTTGGCTACTGCTGGCTTCATCCACCTGTGGTTGAGAGGGCTCGACAACAGTCGCAATTCTCGTACCTTCCCCTAATGTGCCCCTTGTGCAATGTGTGGCAATGTGGATGTCCAGCAGCAGCAGCAGCAGCAGCAGCCCCCCTTTTAGTCCTGTATGTGACAATGATGATGGGCAGATGACGATGAGGTGTAAAGGTAACGAAAACAGCAGATTGAAAATGGATTCTAGCCCCAACCTTCCCCCAGAGGGAGGGAGGGGGAGGGCGTTACATCGATACGGGGACTCATTGCAATTTGTTTGGGTAGAAAGTTCCGTATGGATGTCTATGTCCTGTCTATGAGGAATGCGTGTCATAAAATGACTAAAATATTGCCAGAGGCTGAAACTGACAGGAGCATTCGTGGGGGGGCTAAGGGAAGGAGCAGCACGAGTGGAACAGGAAGCGGGAGAAGGACATTAAGACGTGACCCCGGAAGGGAGGGGGCAGGGGAGGTTCGTCGTTCCGTTTCCAACCAATGGCATGGCAACACCCTAATCTATGTCTAACCCCCCCGAGGGGAGGAAATATATATTTATTTTATTTTTTTCCGGCTTTTATTTTGCTATTTTCTTTTCCGTTTTTGAAATACTCTTGGAAAAGGCTTTAACGATTTTGAGTATGTTTTTGTAACGTTTTGGTATGGGTAGAGATTTGATAGAAAATCGATTACTTTTATCGTCTCGGGATATGAGAAAATCTGTTATATTTAATATTTTTGAAGGTCTTAAAGGAGCTTCAAAGAAACAGATTATGATACTGAAGCTCTGGCTTAAATCTTCATAGACGGAATCGCTTTTCTTTCAGTGTAGCACCAGAATTCGTAGCAAACAACTTTTGAAGTGCTTCCACGTGTGATTTAATGAGATTTTCTTCAAAAAATTCTTCAAAATCTTATATTTACGCGTATCGATATCAATCGAAAATTATCACGTATTTATCGAAATTGATCGAGTTTTTATCGACATTTATCCACTATTTATTGACAAATATCGATTGTTGATCAACATAAATCAGATGTTTACAGCTTTTTAATCAAGCTATTATCGAAGCTTTGGTATATTTATCGACGGGATTCGATATCCCCTCTCCCCATGTTATCGAAAGCATTCGATTTTCCCATTGATTAAAGCCATAATTGTTTGTGGTTTTAGATCAGATGTTTACAGAATGTTTATCGAACTGCCATCAAAACTTTAGGATATTTATCGAATCCCCATCGATTAATGCAATTTTCTTTTGGGAGTTTTTTAAAGTGGAAAAGCCAGAGGTTCTTGCAGGGATACAATTTATTATTTTTGAAGGAAATGACATCCATATTTCGGATGGAATCATAATCCTATATTCTATTATTGAAATTCCTTCCAAAATTTCCTAGTGTATTCCATGTTCCGACCTTTAAGAGTTCTCCATTCCGGCCCTTGCTCTGTTTTTTCTGGGGCTTACTTCCTCCAGGAGCGTTGTCAGGATACGAAATTACATTTGTACCTTTAATTTATTGATGTTCCAATGCGTTTGCCTAGTCACAACACGATAGAGAGGTGTTCAGTGCAGGGGAGCGTGTGTGTGTGTGTGTGTGTGTGTTTTTGGGGGTGTGTCCGACCGTAACAGATGCGGAGGAAAGGTGAGAGAGGGTGTGCTGTGTGCGTCTCGGGGTCACCTTTCGAGCCGAGGGTCCGTCCAGTTTAAAGGTTCATTTCATGTTTGGCCATCGTATGGGGCGTGAAAATGGCCAACTAATAGAATGTCTTGACCCGACCAAAAAAGGGTTTCCCCGGGCACTTTGATTTAGAGGCGGACCCGCCACTAATGGAACGAACCGCCAACAGGATGTGCCATGTGAGACCCACTATATTGGCACGTGACACCCAGAGAGACACCCAAATGCTAATGAAGTGCGGGGGGGAGCAAATGGGAAAGGCATTTCATTTGTTTTAATACCAGGACGGGGTCCTGGCCTGTCCTGTCAGGTGTGGATAGCGATAGGTAAATCCTTTTTCGTTTTGTTGGCAAATTGCCAGCAACGCACAAGATTTGCCCCCCAATTTGGGTTCGGGTTCGGGGTCGGGTTCAGGGCTCAGATTCCTGGTGCATCTTTTTTGGCGCCTGCCCCAAAGCCTCCATTCAAATGGCCATAAATTATAAGTGACGAAGAAATTTTCCGTCGCTCTCGCTCTCTCTCTGCTCGTTAACTTTGAAGATAAAATCCCCGCCAGCATCCGCATGTGTTGCAACTTATTTACATGCCACACCGCCACCTCCATGAGGACACACTCAATCTGTGCCGGCAAGAACTTAATGCCACGCGCCAGACAACAAAGGAGCAAAAAACACACACACACAGCCGAAAAAAATAGTGCAAGAAAATGTAAAATTTATCATTTGCTGCCTGCAATGAGCTCTTGAGCTCAGGAGCAGGAAAAAGCTGCCTGGAATCCAGAAGGAGTCCCTCTATCCTTTGACATGCCACTGCCATGGTCCATGGCTATGCGGCAGACGACTCTCTGTGCTGTACACAATTTGCGTGCCAAGTAATGAAATGTTGGCAGACCACGTTTATGCATAGCAAAAGTCAAGAATTTACACGGAATTAACTTGTGGTGTGGTGGTTTTTGTGGGCTCAAAATTTATTATAACTCTGAGGCTTTATTTGCTTAAATAAATGATGATGTCAGTTGGTATCGGTAGGCTCTGAAAGTGATTATAAGATGATAGGTTCAGGGATCAAGAAGGTAGTATTTTTGGGTACAAGTTTTTGAAAATACTAAAGATAATAAAGCAAATGGTTGACCATGAAATGGTAGGCTTAAAAAATTTAGAAACTTTTTAGAAAAAATACTAGAATTTACTAGTTTAAAATAACGGAAAATTTGTATGTATACCAGATAAATTACTAGACAAGAAAAGATAAATACTACTTTAAAATAATAGAAAGCACAAGATATAAAAATACTAAAGAACTACTAAATATACCAGAAATATCATAGAAAATACTAGAATAAAATGCTACACAAATACTGAATATAATAGAAAGATACCAGAAAAATAATAGAAATATTAGATTCAAAAGTCTAGAAAAATTCTACATAAATACTAAATATAACAGAAAAATACTAAATAGAAGTAAATAAAAATTATAGAAAATGGCTAGAAAAAAACTAAATATACTAGAAAAATACCAGAAAATGGATAGACAACTATTAAATATACTAGAAAAATATCAGAAAAATTCTAGATTACAAATTCTGGAAAATTACTACACAAATACTAAATATACTAAAAATATAAAAGAAATTTAATAGAAAATACCAGACTACAAATTCTAGAAAAATGTTACACAAAGACTTAATACGCTAGAAATATACATACCAGAAATATTATAAAAAAACTAAGTGAAAAATAATAGAAAATGGCTAGAAAAATACCAAATATACTAGAAAGATATCAGAAATGTGCTAGATTACAAATTACAAATAAATATTTAATATACTGAAAAACGTAATATATGAAAACTGTAGAAAATGGATAGAAAAATACAAAATTTAACAGAAATATAATAGCAAATACTAGATAACAGAAATATAATAGCAAATACTAGATAACAGTAATTGAAAATTCTAGAAATATACAACAGCCGAAAACCCATCAGCAAAGACCTCTACAAACCCCATTCCAAAGCATTTCTCCACAAAAGAAATGTCTACTTATTTTCACGAATTGACACTTTGGGGGGCATAAACGAAAAAGACGACTAAAAACTTTTAAGTTGACAATAAAAAAAAGTTTAAAGTCCTGTCGCACCATTAACCAGGTTGAGACAAAGAGCACAGACAGACACATTCCCTCACATGGACACACACACATACTCGTGTAAGACGCAGACAAAGTAGAGGAGGAGTCAGACCCAAAGGCATGTCCCTGCACCATCCATAAAGTCCTTCCAGATTGCTGTTTGCGTACGACTTCTTTCCCCTGCAACAATTTTGCCAGTGGCCAAAAAAATAAGATTCATTTCAGGGGGAGAGACAAAGAGAAACAGAGAGAAAGGAAAGGAAAGGAAAGGAAACGGTACGGCTGTGGCAGGGAAAGGTGACACATTCCTCAAATAGTAGCAAGTGGCTGCTTGCTGCTGCTGCTGTTGCATCCACACCACTCTCAGGGCTTGTTGACTTTTCCTTTGTTTTTCCTTTGTTTTGCTGCTGGGGAAATTATCATTTTTCAATGCCATAAAAAGCAGCACCTCAGGCGTTTACTACCATCACTTTTTCAGAGCATTTTTCAGAGAATTTTCCCGAGCATTGCACCCTCTCTCTCTGTGGCAATCATATCGGGATCAGCATTGTAAATTGCTACGAGACTCCATTCGCATATTTCTTTATTTCCCCCAAACAGATTTTTGATAAATGGGAAAAGCCCTTTTCCTACGGAAGGAAAAGGAAGGAAGGACACCCGCAACTTGCAGAATTTGATTGTCTTGGACTGGGACTGCGGGAGAGTTAAACATTATTTCCCTTATTTATTTCCCTGTGAAGTTTTTTGCAGAGAAACCAGCGAAACCGGAACCTCCCACCCCCTGGCCCCCTTACGTTTTTCCTTTCCCTTTTCCGATGATATTTGTGCCTTAAACATAAATCTGCTGTGTCCCCAAGCTTCCGGTTTTTATTGTACTCGCATCAAAAGGGTATACCCTCTGTGCACCCAGTTTGACAAGCACTGAGTGCTCCCCTACCCCCTGGAATTGCTAAACTTTTTCTCTGACTTTTCCTCCTTCCAGCATCTTTTTGCAAATGAGATTTCGTTCAGTTTTTGTGCTGTGATAAATTGTTGATGGCTTGAATGTTGAATGTGTTTACACGGATGAGGGCGGTGTATTGGTGTACATCTGTGTGTGTGTGTGTGTGTGTGTGATGGGGGTGTGGAATGTTTGAGGGGTGATGAGAGGTCGAGGATTGGTTTGGCATTTTTGCCTTGCTTTTTATGAACATTTTTGGCCCCCCCCCCCCTAAATGCTTGAGTGGGGAATTTCTCGCTCGTTCGTTTTGTAGATTTTCTTCATAGATATTTGCTTATATTTTTTGTGCTCCTTTTTGCTAAGATTTTGTTTTCTTTACGTTTTCTCCTTTCTTCTTCTTCGATTTTATTCTCTTACGCTTACTCCTATTTCCTAGATTTCTCTCCTTACGTTTTTCCATAATTTTTTCTCCTACTTCGATTTTCTATTAAATTTTCCGCTTCTTCTTAGATGTGTTCCCTTACGTTGTCTTAGATTTTCAGCCCCCTACATTTTCTCCTTCTTCGTAAATTTGTGTTCTTTACGTTTTCGTCTTTTTCGATTTGTTCCCTTACGTTTTTTTCTATTTTCTAGATTTTTTCCCTATTTTTCTCCTATTTTTTTTATTTCTATTAAATGTTTCGCCTTTTCTTAGATCTGTTTCCCTTACGTTGTCTTTTGTTTCTTCTATTATATTCCTTACGTTTTCTTTTTCTCTTAGATTTTCTACTTTGCGTTTTCTTTTATTTTTTATATTTTTTTTTATACGTTTTATCCTCCTTTTGTTTTTTTCTATTATTCTATTTTTCTTTTTTCATTATTTTCCCTTACGTTTTTTTCTCTGTCTTACGTTTTATTTATCCTGCTTTTTTGATTCTTTGTCTTACGTTTTCTCCTACTTCTTGGATTTGCTATTACATTTTTTGCTTTGTCTTCGATTTTTCCCTCACGATTTGTTATTTTTCTTATATTTTTTTCTTACGTTTTTTTATGTTTTCCTACGTTTTTTTTCTTGACGTTTTTTTCTACTTCTTGGATTTTCTACTACTTTTTTCGCTTTTTCTTAGATTTTTTTCCTGTATTTTTCTCTGGATTTTTCTCTTTTTTCTTACGATTTTCCCTCTTCCTCTTAGATTTTTCTTTTAAAATTTGCCTAACATTTGCCCATCGCTCTGTTTTTTGGGGGCTGCCTCTCTCTCTCTCTCTCTCTCTCTCACTCCTTCCCTCTCTTCTTTTTGTCGGTGGTTCCTCGCCTTCATTTTTGGGGTTTCATTGCCTAAATTCTTTCTGCGTTTTGCCTTCATTTTAATCCATTTGAATGAACCTAATATGGAAATGATTCCTTGGGCCTCGTTTTAATCCATTTCAATGAATCCAATATGGAAATTGCACAGAGGCAGGAATGCGTGTGGGAAGCAGCTGATACGAATGAGGGATCCAATGACCTTTAACAATGGGGCGAAACCCTGAAAGATTGAAGCAAAGAAATAACCTTCAAAAATTTTAAACAGAAAAAAAAATATCAACCATTTTGAGCAGCGAAAACCATTAAAAATGTAGAGTAAAATTTTTTTAAAAAAATATAAAAAAAATTCCTGTGCAGTAAAAACATTCAACAAATTTTTGCAGTAAAAAATTGGGGGTAAAAAATTAAAAAAAAAATAATGTTTTGTGCCGCAAAAATCTTTAAATATTTAGAGGAAAAAATAAATAAAAAATGTTTCTACCGCAAAAACCTTTAAAATTGTCGGACTTTCTTTTTATTTTCGAAATAAATATTCCACCTTAAAGTTTATTTGCGAACTTCAGTGATTTTTGTGTGTGGGAAAAGTTTTTGCAATGTTTCCAGTCTGTAATTAATGATAATTATTCTCGAAAGCAGAAAGATAATTATGCCAAAAGGTGAATGCAGAATTTCTAATGAAAATATGCAAATGATTAAGCAGGGGAGGAGGAGGAGGAGGAGGACGAGGAGGACGAGGAGGAGCAGGAGGAACAGAAGGAGGAGCATTAGGAGCAGGACTGTTCCTCTTTTGGTCAGTCCGTTGGAAGTAATTGTTGAAATTATGCGCTAATATTTTGCACACAACAGCAGGGCATGGGCAGGGGCAGGGGAGGGGGGGCAGGGGTGTGCGGGGGCGAGTTCATTTAGCCATTAACTAAGCCAAAAACTGAAATCCAATTAAAAGTTAAACGCCACAAAGGCAGCGCCCCCCCACCCCCGGAGTGGTTTTAAGGATGAAAACTTGAAATGTTGTACATTTGGTCAAGTTGAAGGCTGGCCGGCGGCAGAAGGACCCAAGGAGCCAGGCAGCAGCGAGGTTAGCATATTATAAATAACATTCAGACACGCAAACAGTTTGTGGCAGGTGCCACAGGAAGGGGGGGCGGAGAGAAAGGGGCGCCCCTCGGAACGAGTTAACGAAGCCATTGCCCCGTTGGAGGCAGAATAGTGTTGCGTGCCCCGAAAACTCGACTCGTTTTGCCGTTAGGTGGAAGGAAACTTTTCCGGTGGAAAATACAGTAAGGAACTTTGATTAAGTTTTCCATCGACTTAAAGTTTTTCCCTCCTCTATCGCCTGCGAGAACTTCGAGGCGGCGAAAATTAACTAACCCACGTGGAAAGAGATGGAGATGGAGACAGAGACAGAAAGAGAGGGAGAGAGACGTGCCTGGGTTCTGTAAGAGCTGAAGAAACGAAGGCGAAGGAGCCCGCCTAAGTATCCTTAAGGATAGGCAACCCAGGCACGTGCTCTCCAGCGAAAGAGAGACAGAGAGAGAGGGAGGAGGTGGTTTGGGGGACCGAAAAACCTCCTTTATGATTATTGTCTTAAAATTAATCAAAGTGTGTGCCTGTGTCTCAATGGTGGAAAGTTTTGAGCGTTGGGAGGGGGCTTGGGGGGGGTGGTCTGGGGGAAAGCCTAATAGATTTTTGGTCGCCAGGAAATCGCTTCATCGCTTTGGCGCCTCCCTGCCATCATTTGCCTGCTCTCTGCCGCCTCTTCCTCTCATTATTCTCCTCCTCCTCCAACGCCTCTCTGCCCAGCATCTGCTGGCTCTCTGCCGCTTCTCTGCCGACTCTCTGCCGCCTCTCTGCTGCCTCTCTGTCGCCTTTTGGCCATCATCTGCCTTCCATCCAACGCCTCTCTGCCGCCTCTTCCTCGCATTATCCTCATCCTCCTCCTCCAACGCCTCTCTGTTGCCTTCTGCCCAGCATCTGCCGGTTGTCCACCTCCTCTCTGCTGGCTCTCTGCCGCCTCCCCTTTGCTGCCTCTCTGCCCCCTCTCTGCCTTTTTACCGCCTCCCTGCCGCCCCTTTGCTTTGTATTTTGTGTTTGTGTTTGGCATTTAATTGATATCCGCAAAGGATATGGGTATGGACAATAGAGAGTCCTCAATAAATGGTATTTCTACAGTTTTTGGAATTTTAAGGTTTGGTTCTGCCTTTTATTAATGGAATCCCAGCATATTTTCCCCCAAAAAGTCGTATATCCCCATCCTAAACCATTTTAAAAGATCACCAATTGATCGTAAACCATTTTTTTCATATTTTTAATTAATTCTACTTCAAGGAAATTAATTTTTTAAGAATTTAAAGATATTGTTAGTTATTTTAGAGTCAGAAATTGGGGATCTAAACTTCAATTTTCCGTGGGATATTCTGGGATTTTCTTTTCCTAATAATTTTCTTAGTTGTGGAATCTCCACTGTGCCCGCATTCCCCTGCCTTCCTACACCCCTTTCCTCGCCCCCACCCCCTCCTCCTGTTACCAATTTTATTGGCCTGATGGTCGAAAACTTTGATACTTTCGTGGATTTCGAGGATTAATTAAATTACGGGCAATATTTGCTATGCACAGGACATCGCCGGGACCGAAGGATTTGTCTCTCCGGAAACTGAAACAAATTGTTTTGGCGTGTGAAAGTTTTTTGCGGTTCGATCGAAGGAGAATGGTAGAAGTTTTTGTGTGTGTGTGTGTGTGTGTGGCATGCCACACGCTGTGGCTTGACAGTGTGTGTGCGTTTTTGTGGCCGATTTGTCGTTTGATATGGCCAAACACACATTGTGGCTAAGCCGAACACCTGCGGTGGGAGTGGGAGGGCGGCCCAATCGATGCTTCGATTTTGCTTGGGGACTCGCCCACAAAGGAAGGCACGCGTCATTTGCATAAGGCGATGTGGCATTTTATGAAATGTCAGGCATCAGGCAGCAGGCAGCAGGCGGCAGGCAGCTGCCTCTCTCCTAGCCAACTTTCAAAAACATTGCCACCGCAGTGACAACCTCCGCTTCCCCTTCTGTCAAACGTCAACCGCCATTTTATACCATTTTTAAATATATATCTATGGGCAAAAAAGAACGGAAAAGTAAGGGAAAATGTAAGGGAAAAGTGGGGGAAAAGTGGGGGAAAAGTGGGGGAAAAGTGGGGGAAAATGTACAGCGAAAAGTGTGGAAAAATGTCAGAGTGGGCGGAAAAAATGCAAACACAAAAAAAGTTGGAGCACATTTTTCAACTGTCATCGGTTTAAGCTGATGAAATTGCCGACAGACATGCCACCTCCTACACCCCCCCTACCCCCTCCACAGAGTACCCCCAATGTACACGGACCCTTCCCACGACATCAGGGGGACTCGGTAGCTGCTTCATTTGCCATCATCGTCAATAATATGACATGAGTACTCTCCTGCAGCGGGGAGGGGGGGCCCACAACTTTTTCGCTTTTCATCTTTTTGGGGGAGGCCACCAACGCCATCGTTTTTCTATTTTATTTTTTGATTTAGTGCTGGAAATTGTTTCTCTGTTCTCAGCCGCCACCCCCCCTTCCGCCTGCTCCTCCACTAATGGTTCTGGGGGGTCCTTTTGGTGTCCTTTGTATTTGCCCAATTTTTGTATTTGTTTTTTTATTTGCTCTCTACTGATTATGATGCTATTTTCGACACTCGATAAAGTCAATAAACACACAAAATTGTCCTATTAAATAATGGTTCTGCGTTTTGTTATGTGTTGATGGATGTGTAGTGGGGCTTTGTTGGGGGTTTGTGGTGGACAGAGGCGTAGGGAGAGGAGCTGTAAAAACTGAGATTTCTCATGGAATTTGTGGTTCTAGAATTCTAGAATTCTAGATTCTCCTTTTTAGAATTTTCTTAGAATTTTTATCTAGAAAAATATCTGCTGAAAGAGAATTTATCTTGGCGATCTTCTATTCACATTGCCTCGAGATTTAGTCTTCCACGACGGGAGACAGAATGCCTGAGAATGCTGACTGGGACCGACGCCAGCGAGCGAGAATCCAAAAACAAAATACATGTAGTGTGCGTGACGAAGCTCCGCGTTGATTGAAACGAGCCTCGTGGATAAGGGTTGTTTCTCTCTATTAAATAATACCCCCTTTTAACAGTCCCTAAACAGTTCTCTTTTGATATTTTAAAGGTATTTAAGGTTTAATCCTGATTCGCAGTAGCTTTAAAATATTTTTTCCCTTCCCAAAAAATACTACCCTTTACAGACCACAGATCTCCTAAATACGAAGCATATATCCTCGTCCTGTAAACAAAACTCGTCTTAAAACATCCATAAATCTACACTCCTTTTCTCGGCACTTTTTCAACATTTCTCCCCCCGAACTATGCCCCCCTTTTGCCTACACCACTGCCCTTACAGGGGGTAATCATCATCATCGTCGTTATTCCCATTTGGAGCACAAAGAGCTGGTCATTTATTTAAGTGGCGGCTTTTTGGCTTTATTGTTTAACAGCTCGCTTGATTCATCGATTTCTTGCCGCAGCCATAAATCAATTTATTTATATCCCTATTTCCTTTCTCTCTCTTTTTTGCAGGAGACAAATCGAACAAAAATCGAAGCCAACCAATTGGAACCGAAATCTTGAAATCAGCGTCCATTGCGGTTCCGCCAATTAATATTGATGGTGCGTTGATTTTTTTATGTACTTCATATTTTAACTTGAATTTTTCTACTTGAATTTTTTTTGTTTAATTTTTTTTCCAAATATCTCTGGCTGTTTTTTTCCGTAGTGGCTTTTAATGAACTTTCATTTCAATAAATTGAATTTTATTTGGTCATAAAATTCAATTATATTTTTATCAGGTTTAAAAAATGTCAATCCAATGAAAAATAAAGAATTCGTTTGTGGAAATTCTTTAAAAGAATTTCTGGATTTAAAACAAGTATTTAACTGCTCAATTTTAGAATTTTACTCAAAAAAACAGGGAGAAATAAAAGTGGCTTCCAATAAATATTTAAAGGAATGTGCAAGAATTTTTTTTTAGTTAAATAAAAGATAAATATGCATACATATCCCACATTTATTGCAGTATGGATATGGAAATGGATTTTGCTGTGTGCCGATAAAATCTAATAATTCATGATAATTCGATGAAATATTTGTGGGCCGCTTTATGGGGAGATTTGTGGCTATAACTCATTGGAAAGAGTCTGCCAATGAACATTATTAGAAAACTGTGGGCTTATGGGATATTTTGTCAATTTTTGTGGACCAAACCCATATTTCGAAAGTCTTTAATGCTACGAATATTAACAGAAATTAACAGAGTGCCCAACTGTTATGTGAACAGCTGTCAAAAACAGCTGTTAGCCAGCGAGAAGCGAGTGTTTTTATAACGAGAAGTTTTTCTGAAAGTGCTCAAAAAGTGTAAAATTTTTTCGAAAGTGCAGTGTTGAGAAACACAGTTCACTAGTATGAAACAGTGTTGGGAAAAACATCTGAAGGACGCTAATAGGACAATGTGTTGAGAAACCCAGTTAAAGGAGGCTAGTAGTAAGAAAAAGGGTTAGGAAACATAGCTGAAGTACTCTTGTAGAAAACAGTGTTGGGAAACACAGTTAAAGAACACTTGTAGGAAACAGAGTTAGGAAGCACAACTGAAGGACGCTAGGAGGAAACAGTGTTGGGAAACATAGTTAAAAGAGGCTAGTAGGAAACAATGTTGGAAAACACAGATAAAGAAGGCTAGTAGGAAACAGTGTGGGGAAAAACAGCTGAAGGACACTAATATGAAACAGTGTTGGGAAACACAGTTAAAGAACACTAGTAGGAAACAGTGTTAGCAAACACACTTAAAGCAGGAAACAGTGCTAGGAAACACAGTTAAAGATCACTAGTAGGAAACAGTGTTGGGCCACACCGTTAGGGAACACTGTTAAATTGTATCTGTAATTCCACTGTTAACCATCAATGATTTAAAGAACTTTTATCTTTTTTTCAAGCATTAAATATTTCATTGAAGTTTATCCAATTTTTTGTTTAAATATAAATATGAAATTAAATAATAAAAGCTTTATGCTTTTAATCTCCCACATTTTAAAGCCTTTTCTATGCTGCCATTGTGTCTCGCTTCTGGCAGAATTATTTCAAGCTTTAAGTCAACATTTTCCCTCAATTCTGAATCGATAAAAGAGCAATGCTTAAAAATGGCCAGTCCTGAGTGCCCCTTCCCTATACATATATGCACTGTAGTGTGCGTGTGTGTGTGTGTGTATTTGTTCCATTTTAAATGCAGTTTGTTGAACTTTCTTTCGATGTGCAATTTGTATTACTAATGCGGAGGGCAAACAAAGATGAGCCGGAGGGAAAAAAGGTTCTCTGGGAGAAACTAGAGAGAAAAATGGGAGAAAAAAAGAAGAAATTGGGAAAGCAGCAGCAGCAGCAGCAGAAAAAGAAGTAGGAAAATGGCAATGGCCAATGAGTCGAATGATTCGGGCAATTGGAATTCCAAAGGAGCAAACAGGACCCACACTCTCAGTCCTGCCACCCCCTCTCCCTCTCTCTGGGTGGGTGTGTGCTAGATTGCCTTTCGGTTTGAGGCAAGGAAACGAAAGATGCCCCGTAATAATTCACTTCTCTCTGGCCCTGGAAGGCGAAGCAGGAAAAAAGGATTAAATATTCAACACAAGTCGGAGACCAGGAAGACATTTCAAGAGTCATATGGCCTGGGGCGGGAGGAGGGCGGCAGGAAGGACCACTAGTGGCTGTGGGGCAGCAGCTGAAAAGTTTAGTTTAAGTGCAACACCAACAACATCGACGACGTTGGACGACGTCAGAACTTGCCTCAAATGCGCTCATGTGCAAAAATGCCATTGTTTTGGATTTGGTCGTAAACAAAGCGTTGAATGAAAGCAAAGCAAAGCAAAAAGAAAAACTAAAGGCAAGAATTTCCCTTTACCTTTTCCTAGGCGAAAAAGGTAGGATTACAAATACAAGTGAAAAGAAACAAAACGGAAGCCAGAGACTAGTACAGCAAATAAGTGAAAAAGGTTTCAACAAACACACAGAAAAAAATAGGGTACTAAATACGAGACAAGGGGTATACTGTAGATGGGATGATGGAAAGGTCTTGGCAAGAGTTTAAAGCCAGGAATTATTTTAAAAAACAACATAAAAATAGGGTACTAAAACATTACACAAGGGGTATACGGAAAGGCATTTGGTAGAGTTTAAAGCCAGGAATTATCTAGGAATTATCCAGGAATTATATAGGAATTATCTAGGAATTATATAGGAATTATCCAGCAATTATCTAGGAATTATCCAGGATTTATCCACGAATTATCTAGGAAATATCCAGGAATTATTCAAGAATTATCAAGGAATTATCCACGAATTTTCAGGAATTATCTAGGAATTGTCAGAAAGTCTCCTGAAATTTTCAGGAATTATCCTGGAATTATCCACGACTTTTCAGGAATTATCCAGTAACTATTCAGGAATTATCCACGAATTATTCACGAATTTTTAGAAATGATCCAGGAATTATTCAGGAACTATCCAGAAATTATAGAGGAATTATCCACGAATTTTGCGGAATTACCCAGGAGTTATCCAGAAATTATTTAAAAAAAAAAAATTGGGTGGAAAAATGTTATACAAAGGGTATACTTTATATGGATTGAAGGAAGATTTGGTAGAGTTTGAAACCAGGATTTTATACGATTTTTATATGAAGAAAGTTATTTCTGGAGGACCTTTTTTAAATAGCTTTTTCCCTTTATACTAGGCCTGAGAAATCATATTTCTTTGTAGCTTTTAACACCTCAGATCTATGCTTTTATGGCCTAAAGTATTGCTCAAGTATTTAAGAGCTTAAAGTGGAGTTTATTCTTTTTGCAGATGTAGACTTATATTTTTCAAAGACTTTTCCACCTACCTGTAGATTTTTTCGTCTTTCCTTAATAAATACTCTTCCAGCCTTGAAAGGAGGTCACCAAATTTCAAAGATTAAAGTCTTTCCCAAGGGAAAACCATGGCGTGTCTTATGTACAAGGACTGATGCATTTTTAAAGATTTTACAGGCGTAGAAACTGAAAAGTGGTGAACATTTATTTCATACCAAACATCCTTCATTTGTGCCTTTAAACGAGGTACATATATTCCATAAAAACTCCTGTGTTTCCAACAAGGAATTGTTAATCCCAACTCTTAAACAGTTTCTTGCCTCAAATTGTGGTGCTTTTCCCTTGACTTTCTTTGACCTACTACAAACTTTCATTTAAAACTTTGTTAGAAACAGTCCGAACTGCCACTAAGAACCTGCTTAAACACTGTCCTAACTCTCTGTAGGAATCTCAAGGCTTAATCCTAGTCTTAAACTTGTTTTAAGACTTAGATATGCCCCATTTTACAGGGTATGCATTCAGGCAACAATGGCAGCAGCAACAATGGCCGTTCAGTACTTGAGAAAACCTCCCACAGGCCCCTCTCTATCTCTTCTCCTACCTTCCATACACCCCTGTG
The DNA here is from genome assembly GCF_003286085.1 of Drosophila persimilis. NCBI lineage: Eukaryota > Metazoa > Arthropoda > Insecta > Diptera > Drosophilidae > Drosophila > Drosophila persimilis. The sequence continues at coordinate 1,268,231 of NW_020825706.1, forward strand.
TCTCTTCTCCCACCTTCCATACACCCCTTTCTGCCTCCTTTCTCCTGGCACTCCCCTCTCTGCCCAGAGAGATGGACTTTCAAAAGGGGGGAAAGGACTTTCGAATGTTGGAAAGGCGATGGGAGGTAGGATAGTGTGAGGTGCGTGGGCGGGGGCGGCAGGACTTTTGGTTGAGAATTCTACATCCTTTTTAGTTTTTCGCTCTCCTGCCGTCTCGTTCTCCTTGAGGATGTGCAAAAAAGAGTCCTCGTATTGGGTTTTTTGAGGGGGGGGCTGCTTGTGCGTGGAGCTTCTTCTGAGGGGGGGAAAAGGACTGTGTTGGACCATGCCACAAATGGCGTCACATGCTAAAAACCCAAATAGCAACAGCCACAACAACAACAACAACAACAACAGCAACAATGTTGAAAATGTGGGGCTTGCAATGCCGTTGCAAAACTTTTGAAATGCCAGCAACCAAGAGGGAGAGGGGGAGATGCTCCCTTCCTTCGGAAGGACCTACACAAGTCATAAAATACACAGAACCCAACAGGGCAAACACCAGAAAGGACAATACACGCAGCAGCAGCAGACACATTCAAGTCTTTTGCGGTACAGTTGAGTGCACACAATGTCCCTCTCTCACCCGCCTGCCCCCCACCCCCCGCCGAAAATTGAAAGGATGGTGTTTTGTTGTGGCTGTAGTTTTCTCGGCTGCTCGTTTCCGGTTTCATTGCAGTCACATTTTTTGGCATATGTCACCACACACCGCTCTCTCTCTGTCTCTCTCTCACTCTCTCTCGATGCAATTACAGGGCACACACACAAATTGTTACTTTGGAAAACATTTTAACCAGAATTGAATTTACTCGAAACTCTCGAATGAGGGGGGGACTGAATGGTGGAAGGGAGAACCCCAGAAGGGAGGTAGAAGCGAACCCCAGGAAGGAGGTACAGCTGAATCCCTGGAAGGAGGTAGCACCGAACCCCAGGAAGGAGATAGATCCAGGGCGGAGGTTGATCTCCCCCTGAGCTCAGCCTGAACTGAAGCACATAACCACCCAAAAATAGTGGGAACAATGCCCAGCCATTAAATATTTCTCAATTGTCCAGTGCCAACAAATTGACCATTCGATAAAGCCCTGCTACCATGTGTGGCAGGCAGGCAGGCACGAGAGAGAGAGCTGTGTGTGTGTGCAACAGTGCCGTAAAAATGGCTTATAAATTATTATATGCCACACAAAAGAAGTAAAAGTATTTTGTTCGCTCACTTTCGCAGAACAGAGTTTATAAATTGACCATAAAAACCAGAAGGAGACGTTGGCGTTGGACAAAAAAACTTTGCAACAAATTGGGAGGAAAAAAAGAATAGCGCATATAGAGGGGGTTTGATGGAATAAATGATGCCCTTGGAAATTTTGGCAGGCATTTAAGTGGAGACTAAATGGGGGGGACTATCTTAATGGATCGCTTGAAGTAGTCTGATGTTTGATGCATAGATAATCCTAATGTTTGTATGGAAAATCAATGATTCATTTTGTACACTATTTTTGGGAGATATGTTGTCTCACAAATGTATATCCATGTATTCCATTAGATTTTCATATTTATTATCTTAAATCTTTTTTTAGGGCTAAAACCAAAAAAAAAAATAGAAAGTATTAGAAAATACTCTAGAATACTAGATAAAAGAGTCAAAAATACTAGAAAAATAAAAAAAACAAAGAATACTACCCAAAAGAATTATAAATACTAAAATAATACGAGCAAATACATAGATAACAATATTATATAAACTAAAAAATTCTATAAAAATACTACTTAAAACAATTAGAAATATTAGAATAATACCGGAAAAAGATTCGAAAATGGTATAAAAATACTAGAAAATACTGAGAAAAAATTATAAAATACTAGTATATACTAAAACACACACGAAGAAGTCTATAAATAAAACTAGAAAAATTACCGAAAATGAATGAAAATAAATCAAAAATATTAGAAAATATAAAGATACTAGAAAATACAGCACAAAATACTAGAAAAATATTACAATATACTACTTTTGAAAACAACCCTTTAAATGATATTCGCTCTCGCCTAATCTACTTGTACTCTTCTATATCCTTATCAAGTCATTCTATTTCTACTATAATTGATTCCTAGTTAGATCAAAGGGTACTGAAACGATCATAGAAACTAGAAACTTTATACCACAACATTTCTAACAAATACTTATGCTTAAAGAAGGAGCTTCAAATGTCTTTAGCACTCTACTATAATTACCATTAAAACCCCCTTCCCTTTAGAAACAAACAAACCTCATAGCCCTATACACCCTATCGCCACGATTAAAACCAATGAGTACTCAATAATGTGGTAAAAGTTTATCCACCAATTGTTGGCGGTTGGCTCTGTTCCTCCACAATCCTCCAGTTTATTTGTTTGAAATAGATTTTGTCTAAATATTTATGCTTTTAGCTTTTGAAATTCACTTCCATGCAGGAATTTCACTCCATTGGGCTGCCTCCTTTATCGCGGAGGGGCTTTTGTTTGGCTTTCATTTTGGCAAATTGATTTGTCCATTTTGCCTACACAAAGACTGTATATTCTATATATATAAATATGTATCTGTGAGTGTCCTGGATGTGGAAGACGCTTTACAATGGCCATTTCCATTAGGTTGATTAATTGTCAATCAGAAACAATGTTGGCCGTGGAAACCCTTTTGGACTTTATTGACATTTTTGTCCATAAGCTAAAACGATGGTAGTTAGAATTTCGAAATATTTCTATTGTATATTGCGTTGATCTTTGCTTTCTGTATTTCTCTCTCCATTACTCTTGCTCCTATCTCTCTCTCGCTCTCTCTGACAGCTGGCATTCACGGCTGTGCCTTCACATTGGAAATAAATATTTGATGGCACATTTTGTAGGCTCCACATCTCTCTTTCTCGCTCTCGCCAAACACAATATGGTGGCTGCCGCCATTTTGGCATTTCACTAGTTTGCCATTTTTGCCATTCCGCCATATTTCATTTCCGTTTTCTCATGTATGTGTTGTTGCTGTATTTGCTCCTGGTTTCCTTTGTTTGTTTGCCATGTCGCTCGGGCACTGCCACTGCCACCGCCACTGCCACTGCCACTGCCACTGCTGCCATGGCGCATTTTCCGAAAAACTCAATTATTTATGCATGTCACGTTATTTTCTGGCAAAAGAGCAAAAAAAAAGAACGAAAAGAAAAGAAAACTGGCAAAGAATGAAAGAAAACCCCCCCAAAAAATCATGAGATGGGTTGAACAACACTCCGCGCAGAACCACAACAAAAAATTGAGAAATTTTCGCTAAAATGGCCAAAAATTCAAATGTCACCGTCTCACAAACCAGGGGGGGGAAGGAGGAGATGGAATCGCAGCTGCCTTTGCTCTTTGTGGTGTACTGTACTTGCTGTACGGCTCTCTGTTCTCTGTTCTCTTTGTCTTGTTACCTTTACTCTCTATCAATCGCTTTGCTCTAACTCTACCTTGGAATATGTCTTTTGGAATTCCGCTGACAGCAGGAAGGACATGAAGGAACAGTTGGTGTGGCATTTGTGCCTTTGTCTCGTTGGTATTTCTCCAGTCTTTCGATTCTACTACTTTTAATCTACTTCTAGTTCTTTGATCTCTTTCTGTTGTTTCTCTCTACGGGATCTTTCGTTACAGGTTTTCTATACTGACCACTACTCCTATATATGCTAGAGTTCCTCTATACTTGCTCTTATAACTCTCTCTGCTACGACTCTCGTTACTACCTTTGTCTAATCCCCATTTTCCGTATGCTGTACCCCTCGACTACTACCCTCGACTAAACATCTCGGTACTGTACCTCTACATACTACACTACTCGCTACTTTACCGTTGGGGAAAAGTTACACCTCTCGTTACATCAGCTATAAGCTTCAAGTAGTTTTTTTCCAGGTAGTACCCATAGTTTTTTTGTATTTGATTTCCCCTTTAGGTTTTTTTTTTACTTTTCCTCTCTCTACTACTCCTCTCGCACATCGTACACATCTCGTTATTATTCCTCTCGCTACTATTAATTTCGTTACTACTCCTCTCGCTATTACTTATTTCGTTACTACTACACTCGCTACAACAAATTTCGTTACTACTCTACTCGCTAATACTCTACTCGCTTCTACTCATTTCGTTACTACTCCATTCGCTACTGTTCCTCTCGCTACTACTCCTATCGCTACTACTCATTTCGTTACTATTACACTTCTCTCTACCACACCTTCCATTGTTACACGACTCCTTCTACTACACATCCACGTCACCCCCTCCCTCCCTGCTGCTCCTCGCTTTCTACTACACATTTCACACTTCCTACTTCTGCCATTCACAACTTAACATTCGTTAGGTGGCAAGCTGATTATTAGATTTGGCTACCATGTATATGTTTCTCTTTGTGAATGTCTTTCCTTTTACTCGTATTGTGTAACGCCTTTTGGGAGAACTTTCCTCCGAATCTGAGCGAGCAAACAAAGGCAAAGAGGGAGCTCTGTGGCACCCAGGACCAGAATACAACACATGCCGTTGAAGGCAATTGAATTGTAATTCGATTCAATGAAAAATTTCTGTATTTGCAGACGAAATAATTTTTCACTGCCAGCACAAACCCAAAGATACATACGAGTATATCCCATATTACATATATGTAGGTATATAAAACCGATTTCTTAATGAGAAATGAGCTCCAGAGGCAGGGCAGTGAGAATATTGACAGCCACTCAAGAATCAAAAGTCCGGCTCATTGATTTCACTCCCGGGTACATCCAACCATCCAACAATCGATCCATCAATCAATCAATTTCCACAGCCACTGCAGTGTCATATTAAAAATTGACGTGACGCCTGGCTGGGCATTATTTAATATATACGATATATACCTACCATATATGTACAATATATATTGGTTCAAGTTTTTCGCTCGAACTTTTGTGTTGAACAACAATTAAATCATATTTTTATGTGCGTGCTGCCTGTCAACAGCAACAGGCAGTCAGAAGTAAATTTAATCAATTGAATTAAGTTTAAAGAATCTCACAAAAAACACAGATACATTTTTAAAAAGAAAAAGTAGATCGAAATAAAGCCACAGAAAAAATAAAAATAAAAAACGGAAATACCCCCAATCGAGTTGGTGTGCATTGGGGCGATAAATTGAATTGTTGTCGCCACAATTTACAATGCCACGCCCCGATTGCGATGCTCTGTGGCGCCTCCTTTTGCCCCATTCATTGTGGGTTTTGTGTGTACTTTTTTCTTACTTTTCGGTTGGCTTTTCTCTATCTTATACAGGGTCACTGTCAGGTTTCAATATATGAAATATTTTAATATTTTTAATATTTAATTTACCAATTTATTTATTTAATTTATAATTTTTAAAAAATGTATTTGTTTATAATTTTTATTTATTTATATATAATTTTGGTACATATATATTTTTTTTATCTATAATTTTTGATTATTATACATTTTTGATATATTGTTTTATTTAATTCAATTGAAAAATTTTCTAAACTAATTTTATTTATTATTTTTACTGTCCATGGATTGTTAAATCTTTTCTCAATTTTTTGTTTTCATACATTTTCCATTTAAATTAGTTTCTAGAAAATTCTTTACCTTTAAATTGGTATTAATAATTTATTTATTTACTCCATGAAGGAATCTTCAACAAAATTGTATCCCTTATTCTTCCACCACTTTGCTATATATTTGTTGCTCTTCTATATTTTAAATATAAGCCACTCTTCTCTTAAATCTTTCCCTGATTTCCATATAATTTCCACTCTTCTTCCCTCTATTCATGCCCCCTCCAAGCCCCCCTAACGTTGTGATTGTTACATTATCGGCTCGGCTTTTCTTCTGCCATAATAAGACATTATTTGCCATTTGCCTTCAACCAAAACTTGTCCGCGCATTTCCTCTACTTTTCAGACTGGTTTCCTTGGCCCTCCCCTCCCCCCAGCGTCAACAGGGGGGCCTGTGTATGGGGATGCGTATTGTAATCAAGTCATAAATTTGCTCGAAATGCGAATTGGTCTAAAGCGTTGCCACGGCAGTCCGCCTAACGACACACATCCCCCTCCACCATTCGATACTGCCAACTCGTTTTCAGAGGCCGCACGTGCCGTCTCGCAAACACACACACGAGGGAGTGGAGGAAAGGGTTATAAGCATAAAGATTTATCTTTGGAGGAAGAAGGACAGGGCAGAATTCTGTTTTCAATAAGAAAGGATTAGGTTGAAGAAAAGAAAACTACATAAACGATGGGAAGAGAACGGAGGGGATGGGAATCTTTTCCTTTAAAGTCATCATCGTTTTCTTTTTGGTTTTCTCTTCTCCCTTTCTGTCTCTAGCTATTCCCTGTACTAGCTCTTTGACTGGTTTACTCCTTGGATTCCTTTCCTTCTGTTCCCCCACACACCCCATGAAAGCCAATAAAAAGCAAAGATCGCATATCTATAAACCCAACTTTTATACAGGCCCCCCCCACCCCTGCCCCATGTCCCATTTCTTGCCTCCTCGTGGCACCCTTTCAAGCCCCGTTTCTTGCCTCCGCCGGGCACCCTTTCTTGGCCCACTGCCACTCGCTTATGGGGCGATAAGTGTTATTTTCAACTGTCGGCTGTGATTCCAAAAAGAACGAAAAAAAAAACGAGTAGAAAGTTTCATGTTACCAAACGCTGGGCTGACGCCTCTTTTTCCTCTGCTGTGGCTCGGTTTCAAGAGAGTCTCTATGTGGCTGTGTCACTTATAAATTTCGCTTATCACTGGGATATCTGCCACATTAAATTTGTCTTGAAATCTCCAAGACTTGTGCCCAAAAAAAGTCTGCTCTAATAAACAGACAGAGCGCCAGAAAAGGGAAATTCAAAGGAAAGAAAAATTTTCAGATTCCGATTCAAATTCAGACCCCGAGGACAAGGAAAATATGTGCCTTCTCCTTTTTCTTTTTTTCGTTTGGGGAAAGGCAACAAATTATGAACAGCTTGCACCATATGAGAGAGAGAGAGAGTGCCCCCGTGCCCCGTGCCCCTGCCTCCTGCTGTTGAAACCAAAAACGTTTGCGCCACTTGACTTTTGGCACTTACCTCGAGAGAGAGGAAACGGGAGGGAGACGAAGATAAAGGAGCAGCATGGGCTCAGAGTTTACGGCTTTGGCTTCATTTAATTTTTCATAAGGCCAAATGGAAATGTTCATTCTTCATTTTTCAGTCTTCAGTCTTCAAGTGGCTTTCGACCTCCAGCGAAGCAAAACAGTTTGGTGCCTGCCTGATGAATCAAAGGGAATGCGAGTTTCCCTCAATTTGTGGGCTGCAGCTTGAGAGCGTACCATAAAAATTGATTAGGCCACTTTGGTCATTAAGCTTTTGCTCAGTACTGTAACACTGAGAGAAATTTTGGGTACAAGGTGTAGAAGAAGGCGTCGAAAAGGGGGGGAACAAATATTTGCAAGGGAAATAACTAAATTTTTGGAAAACTACAGAAACGTGGGGAAAAAGGTAGATTAAATTTTAGAATCAAGAAAATCTTTTTGGAATACATTTTGGAATTTAAAAATAATTACAATTTGTAGGAGGAAGAAATAGTTTTCGAATTTCTAAGAATTCTTAGAATTTTTCTGCATTTTTTCTTCAATAATGAATTTTTTATATAAAACCATTTGATGTTTTTTTTATTATATTATATTTATTATAAAAAAATTGATTTTTTTTTTTAACTTTACATAATATCCGTTTTTAGTAGTTTGAGTAGTTTTTATTTTAATGTCGAGCATATTTCCAATCAATTTTTTTTTTCATATTATTATTATTTTTTTTTTCTTATCTTCTTATTTTTATTTATTATTTTTTTAAAATTTTATTTGTGTTTCTTATTTTATTTTGATTGTTTCCTAGCGAATTAAAACCTTTTTTAAAGGACTTTTTACAAAATTCTATTCAACTTAAATCTAAATAATATTTAGGATTTATTAATCCAATAAATATAGCATGTTAGTTTTTTATATATGTAATTTTTTATAAATGCAATTTTTAATTTTTTATAAATGCAATTTTTAATTTTTTATGTCTTCCCAGTTATTTCTTCAAATTTATTAATAAATGTTTTTAAAATTTATTTGGTTCTAAGTTCTCATATGCAAATTCTATTAATTTTTTCTCTCTGTGTATCTCTCTTGAAGTGTATCTCTAAGCATATCCCAGATGAACATCTGGCCAATGCTAATAAGTATCTTGCATCTAAAAGTTACTCCAAACTTTTCAATTGAGATCTAGCTAAAGTTTTCTTCGTTCATGGAAAATATGCCAAGAATCACCAATAATTATGTGGAACGAACAAAAAATAAAAGATATTTATGTGCATTGGATTTATGAAGAATTTGTGCTGTTTGGGAAAAAAAACTTGTGCTTTCTATCTATCTTTTTTTTTCTTTCAATATATAATAATATGTAAAACTAATTTGAAGTTGCGGGAAGTTTTCCAGCCCCACCAAGCCCCTCCCACTGCCGCCCTACCGCTTATCCCATGCCTGAGTTTTGTGCAAATTCCTTTTAGAATTTCAATTAAACTTTGCGTCACTTTGTCGCAGCAGCGGCAGCGGCAGCTGTCAAGGCGCTGCCTCCCGCCTAATGGAGCTGCCCCATCAAAAGAAGGGTGCCGCGAGGGGCGGGTGGCTGCCACTGGAGGGGACTGCCGCGTTAGCTGTCAACATTTGTTCAACACAAAATTTCAGTTTAGCATTTTACGCTTGACGCTTTGACTAATGGCTGAAAGGAGGAGAGAAAGAGAAGGAGAGAGAGAGAGAGCTAGATGGGAGAGTGGATAAACCCAAAAGAGAGAGAGATAGCGAGGGGGGGGGGGGGGGGGGGGCGGGGGTAGGGTGTTCGCAGCCAGTAAATGAATAATGCATTGCATTTCTCTTTTTTCTATCCACAATTTAGCCAACTTTGATGGTGCACCTTTTCCTTTCCCCCTCCCTCCCCCACCCCCCTTTGGTGCAAAAAGTTGTATTTCCCCAGTCACTAACTAAGTCACCAACTAAATGGCATCTCCCCCCCGCCAACCCGCTTATCTCCCTCTTCTCCTTTAGTCTCCTGTTTCGTCCTTTCTTTCCCTCTTCTCATAACTTAATTGCATTCTGTGTTCTGCGACATTTTGCTCTTGCTTTGTTGTGATTGGTCTGGGGGATTGAGTTTCCTTCCTTAACTGCTACTCGATTTCAATGTAAATGGTCAATCGTTTAAGTTTTTTGCCCTTCGCTTTGGAGCTGTTCTTTCTGCTACGGCTCCTGGATGCTCCTGGTACTCTTCCTTCTTTCAGAGCAAAAAATCCCTAAGAATCGAATAGTTACACTGGGATGTAAATATTTACCAATATATCTTTGCACCTTTAGTGGAAATTGTCAAGAAAAGGGTTTTTTTCACTTATAATTTTTTAATTTTAATTTATTTTATTTTTTCTTTAAAAATGTTGGATCGTCGTCATATCAGCGTGAGCTTGCGAAGCGAGTGAGCCGGGGGGTTGGCGCACGAGGCACTGATTGGGCAGGGGTCTGGCCCTCTAGTATATTTTCATATTTTTACATAATTCTCTTATTTTTTATATTTATATTTTTATATATAAATATTTTTATATATATATTTTTGTGTTCTATGTTTATATTTATGTTTCTAATATATATTTTTTATATTTTTATTATTTTTATATATTTTTATATATATATTTTTTTTTTGCCCCATATTAAAAATAATTTTTAATTAATTTTCGTTTGGAACAAATTGAATTCTGTTTAATTTTGCAAAAGGTTTTGTTTAAAAACCGAAACTTAGTCTATAAATGGATGTGTTTCTTTTTACTCTGGCTTTTTTCTCTGAGTGTACAGCTTCCCCTTCCCCACTCGTGTTCATTGCACTGCTACTCTTAATTTTTCTACTGCTATTTCCCTCCGACTTTCTACTTTTATTCCCCCATTTTACAACTGCTATTCTTTACATTTTTTTCTAATATTTCCCTCCATTTTTCTACTGCTATTCCTTCATAGATTCTTCAATAAACTCCTCCCTTGCCAAGTCTTTTATCTCTCGTACTGCTATCCCCTTTTGGGCCCAGTTTAAATGCCAAACAACTTTGTTCATATGCATAAACTGCAATCAAAGGGAAAAGAAAAAACTTTGGAAAACTGCTCCTCCGCCTCCGCCTCCTCCTCCTGCCTTGGCAAATCCTTTGCTAGTAGAAAAATATTTTCAATTTTTAATAATCGTAGCTTATATGAACCTTATAGACTCTGTCAATGAAGGGTGGATGTGTCCTTTGCATCTTTATCTTCCTCGTACACACACACACACACACACACACACACACACACTCACACTGGTACACATGTGCGGCGGGGGGCTTAAAGCATCCTGGGAATAAATTTTTGTAATTCTGTTTGTTGTTGTCAGCAGTTTTTATGAGTTTTTTCTTCGTCAGGCATGAACTTCCACAATTTCCCCAATAAGTACCAGGGGACAGGACCCGCCTCTTATCCGGCTCTCTCCTCCGGCTGCTCTTCCTGTGGCATGTCGCAGTCGCCCCTGCTTCCGTGGCATGTTCACACAAGTTGATCAAGTTTTATGGTTGAATATTTTTGCAGAGAAATGGCATTGTAGTATTTTGGCTATGGATGGGATGCAAGTTGTAGATACTCTTGAGAGGGAGAGTCTTAAAGAAAAGACGCAGATGGATGGAAGATACTGAATGTGGATTGAAGATAGATGGATACAGGATAGTTGTATCAAAGATAGATAGAGAGATCAAAGATAGATAGATACAAAATGGATATATACAAGACGGATAGCTGCAAGATGGATAGATACAAGATAGATTGAGAGATAAAAGATAGATATACACAAGATAGATAAAGAGATACAAGATAGATATATACATGATGGATAGATACAAGATAGATAGATACAAGATAGGTAAATACAAGATAGATTGATGGATACAAGATAGATAGATTCATGATAGATAGATAGGTAAACGATAGATAGAGACAAGATAGATAGATACAAGATATATAGATGAAATATGGATAGATACAAGATAGGTAGATAAAAGATAGATAGACACAAAAGAGATAGATACAAGATAGACAGATACAATATAGATAGATACTTGATAGATTGAGAGGGTAAAAATGTAGATAGATAGATACAAGATATTTAGATACAAGATATATACAGAGTTAAAAGATAGATAGATACAAGATAGGGAGATAAAAGATAGATAGATAAAAGATGAACAGAGAGATAGATATATAGATCAAATAAAGATAGATGAAAGATATAGATAAAAGATAGACAGCGAGGAGATCGATAAAAAGAGATATAAAAGATGGATAGATGAAATATGGAAATTTAAGGTTTGGTTAATAAGGATAAATATATTCAAGATAAAAAGATACAAAGACAAAGAGAGACCTCATAAAAATATAAAGCATCAAAAGATACAAAACCTAAGATGGAAAAAAATGCACAGGATGAAAAGATAAAAGATTTAATTGTACCCCCAAAAAACATACAAAATCCAAAGCATCAGAAAAAGATACAGAATATAATCGTAGGTATTCTTCAATATTTTTGTATATACTCGAAAAAATCTTTAAGGACAATTCCTTGAGAATTCATGGCATCAATAAACTTTCTATCAGGAAATCCTCATAAGAGGGAAATGTCACAGAGAGAGAGAGAGAGAGAGGGGGAGAGAGCGAGGGAGAGAGACTGTTGCTGCATGTATTTCCGTTGAGCAATTTCCGCTTTTCTCACTTTACAAAGATTTCCATTTGGAAAATCGCATTTCAGATGCGATTGCAATGCCACATGGGCTGTGGCATGCCAGAGAGAGAGAGAGAGAGAGTGAGCGTGTAAGAGAGTGCATCAATGGTTCGTGATGTACCGCCAACAGAAGACGAGTGCAAGCCCATTTTTAATGTCCATGTTTGAGTTTGCTCTGGCATTTCTTTCCTTTCCTTTAATATTCCTCAAGCCAGTGATTGCTCCTTCTTACCAGTGATGGCTCCTTGCTCCTCCTCCTCCTTCAGCCAGTGGCTGCTGCCTGCACCTCCCTCCAGCTGCAGTTTTCATCCTTGCAGCGAGTTTTATGCAAATATGCGAAAATGTGTTCATTGCTTGAAAGTTTTTCCAACCTCAAAGCCCCCTCTCTCTTTCTCTCTCTCGCTCTCTCCGACTGCTTGTGGCATTCTCGTGTCATAATCTCTGACAACTATCGGCATTCATGTGGCAGGCTTGGTTGGCTTCTCCTACTGCCACTCCTAATCCTGCCCCAGAACGCACTCGGCATCTGGATTCCATTTGATTTGCTGACTTTAGGTTTTTCTTCCTTTAGAAGGAGGTGCCGTGGTGGGGCAGCAGCTGCCATTTGTGGCCTGCATTTTTATCCTTTTGTGTTGTCCCCCCCCGGCACATCCTCCTGCCTGTTGGCACAACAACTTTGTTGCCTTTTTGCCTTTTGAATTGTGACCAGTGACCAGTGACCAGTGACTTCTCCTGCCATTCAGTGGGGCATTCTCCCTCCAGTCCTGCAACCACATTCGACTCCTCGCAATCCTCAATCCTTGAGACTTCTCAGGCCACCAGCTCCTTTTTTTCCCCCTGTGGTTTTGATATTAAGTGAAATTGAAACCTTCTTCTTTCTCCTCGACTGATTGCTCTTTTGTTTCTGTCTCAATTTTTGCAGCCATGTGTGGCATGTGGCATGTGCAATTTTTAATAGCTTTCAAGCTTGAGGTCGATTCTGCTGCCACTTCTGGCTGGCTGGCTGCTGCTGCTACTTGATCCTTTATCGGCCTGCGGTTTTGTCCTTTAGTTTCTTCTTTCTGCCTCGAACAAAATACTTTCGTCTCACATTTCCCCCCCCGCAAAGATGGATTGATGCATTCCTCTCTGTTCTTTTCTCTCGAGAAATAATTGACAATGTCATATAAATAAATCCCGAAAACATTTTGCCATTGTTGGCTGTGGTTTTTTGGCCAAAAACACTTGAAATTGCTCTCAATTTATTGGATTTTATGGCTCTCTGACATCTGGCTGCAAAGTATTTCAGAAATGTAGCTGGTATCCTGTGCGGCTGGTTAATTTATTCAACAGCTTATTGATGGCTTTAGTGGAAATGCTTGTAGCAGATTTATCAATTTTCTTCTCACGCAAACACACAGAAAACAAAATCAATTAAAATACTTTTTGGCCCCGAAAGTCATGGCAGGACATTGATTTTCATTTGGAAAATGCAATCATTATGAAGCGCCAGGCAGCAGGCGGCAGGCGGCAGGCAGGACTCTCCCCCGTGTACTCCATTTTCCTTGTAGCTTTTCCCGGCGCATTGCTCTTTCTGTTTGTTTTCAACTCAAATGAAAAGCCCTGATGGCCCCATAGATCGGTCAGTCGGTTAGCCTCTGCTTTATTGCTGATGGCAACTAAAAAAAAAAGAGTCAATAGCAGAGAAACAGAAGAGAATGCCAGAGAAAACAGAGGGCTAGGACATAGTGATATAGAGTTCTACTTTTTCTTCAGACTTCGGACTTAATTAAAAAACCAATTTTCCTCGTTTGTATCTGCAACTGAAATTGAAAGGAAATTATTGTGAAGAAAGGGCCTGCAGGGACAAGCACAGACAGGCAGAGAGGCGGCCCACAAGGACTGAGGCCAATAGGGAGAGGCAGGCCACTGCTTAGAATCGAGCCCCGTTTGGGAATAGGGTCAAAGCAGGAGGGGGTTTTTTGTTTGGTCAAGAAATGGGCAAAGGCTACCCCAAAGTCTTGCTATAATCACAACCAAAATAAATATATACATATGTATACAAAAATATATACAAATAAAACGAAAGTAGAAAACAAAAAATGAATTGAATAAAGAAAATGTTTATTCAAGCAACGAATAATTAGATATCCTATGAGGATATCCTTAGCTGTATTTGATTTATATTTGTTAAAGTTTATTAATCTTTTAATCTAAAAGCGGCTTAAAATGTAAGCGTATATTTTATATAATTTATAATCAATTTACTTCAAGCTTAAAATAATAAATTAATTAATCATTTATAAAATGTTTAGCAATTTATTTACTCAACATTAACATTTGTCTTACAGTTTTAATAAAATATTACTAAAAAAGTTCTGTAATGTTCTTATGGTATTTATAATTTAACAGCATTGTACAAAATATTATATATATTTTTTAACTTACATTTTTTATAATTATAATTTTTTTTGTATGCTCATCATTATTTTTGTATATTTATATTTATATCTACATATATTGATTATTATTATTTTTTATATATTGCTATTATGATTTCTTCTTATATGTAATTATTATAAATGTTATATATGAATTTATTATTTTTTTTATAACTATTATATTATCTTATATTTCATACTATTTTTTTTTATATAATTTTATATTTGTATATATATTTTATATTTATATTTTATTATGTTTTATATTTATTTTGTGTTTTTTTAAATTTAATTACATTAGTTTTTATTTTTAAGATTATTATATTTTATATTTTTTTATCAATTTTTTTTATATTTTTGATTATTCTTTTTGTATATGTATTTATTATGTTTATTATAATTTTTTATTTATTTTTATTTATCAATTTTTGATGAATTCTCTTTAAGTCATGAAATTTATGAATATCTGTTACGTCTAGTACGTCATTATTTGTTTAATGATTCTAAAGAAGAGGGTTCTACTTATTTTCCGTCTCATTGTTCCCTTAAGGAATGTGTAAATGAAGTATAGATTTCTTACCAATTTTCTATATTACATAATTTCCCAATCGTTCCCCTAGTCGAGTATACCCTGTCCCGCACACATCTGAAAAAGTACGTAAGCCCTGTTAAATGTGTAGCTTTTCCCGCTGCTCAGCCTTTCGTGTGCATTTGATGAAAGCCGATGGTTTTTCTTTCGTCTACTGGTTTTCTGCCAAGTGCGCAGTTTCAACCTTTTTCCCTAGCCCCCGCCCCCTCCCCCAGTTTTCTTTCTCGCTTTCTGCGGGTATTTTCCCTTTTTTTCGTGCCCGCAAAAGTGGGCAACGCCGAACGACGAACGACTTGTTGGGGGCCTGGCTGGCTGCCTGCGGAAATGTCAAAACAAAATGCCGCTTAATGTGGCGTGTCCTGAACCATATACGAGAAATGGCGGTGCACCCTCCCGCGACCCCACCTGTACGTGTGGACCGTTAATGGAAGAGGGCAGGGAGGGCATGTTGTTGTTGAAGGATTCATCGATTTTCTTGAGCGGCAAAAAGTTGGTTTTTTTTTGTGCTTTGAATATTTTGTTTGAACCTGCCCAAAAACCACTCATGCAACAGCAACAAACAGCCACAATAACTACAACAGCAGCCGGCAAACGAGAATCGAACAACAGCAAACATAGAAAAATCAATTAATTAAGTAACGAAGCTTGGGATACCCTTTCCGACCACCAAAAGTGTTTCAAAGGGCCGGTTATGGCTCTTGATTGTGGCTTTAATCGATCTGAGTATTTAATTGCTTATATTTTATGGACTTATCTTCAAAAAGAAAGCTGTTTCTTCTGCTAAGAATGGTCTTTCGAGTGATTTTCCAAGAAAACTCTAAAGAATTGAATTAGATCGCCTTTGAAACGATGTATTTCATATTTGTCTCTATATAAGAGACCTTTTTGTATGCTAAAAACGTATAAGAGTGCCCAACTTTGATCCATATGCTATAGTAATCAGATCCAAACTTCAACTGAAAGAAGTTTCCTCAAGAATCATAGGATTTGCCACAAGGATTTTTATGGTTGACAAACCTCTCTTCAAAATAAATGATACCCTCTAGCAAGGGTATGCCCGCTGTGTTGTTTGTGTCGAGAGTAGAACTCTCGCCCCCTTCAAAAAAATCCACTCGAAAGCGATAAATTCCCCGGCATTTTTACGACCCGGAACACGTGAGGGGTTACAGGGCAAGCGGTTCAAATGCAGGCCTCTGAGGGGGTTGTTTCGACTGCATAGAGAGCCACCCCATACGCCTCCAGCTGTGGAGAAAGTAACGCAATTTAAGCGCTTTCCAAAAACATTGGTAACATCGCAGAAAGCGTTGGCATGCGGCTTGCCAACACCCCCCTGGGGCCTGCCAGTGTTGGTAAACCCACTCGATACGATAATTTATATGCAGACGCTGTGCGCTCCCCATTTTATGCGATTTTCATTCTAATTTCTATAGTTTATTATGTTTTATTTTAATTTTATTTGCCCGCTGGTCGCGCAATTTAATTGCCGTCATAAATTTTGTTATCCGGCCCTTTTATTATTGTTGGGATTTCTGGTTTGATTTTGGGGTTTACTGGCCCTGGTTGCCTGGTTTAGTAGCTTTCTGACCCAATTTTCCACTCGGCTTGCTCACTGGCATTAGTTTTTCCGCTTTTAATTATTTTTGTATATTTTCTTGGATTATAAATCAAAATAAATTGCCATTTTTTAGCCGGGGGATTATTTTGCGCCGCTGAAAAGTAGGCAACGTATTTTTTGCAGATGGCGCACGTTTTTTTCCACGCTTCGAAAGTTGAAATTGAAAAAAAATGTCACTGGATGGGGCAACACGTATTAACTCTGCACATGTGTAAATCCAATTCAAAACAAGCCACGTGCGACCTCGTGTAGACCCCCCTGCTCCCTCCAGCTCCCTCCTGGTACTTCCGCTGCTAAAACTTGCCCAAAAAAACTTTTTCCTGCCAGCCAATGCAGAAATAAATGCCTCTTCTCTGGTTGTACCCCTTAAATGGGGGGTATGACAGGCTAATGAGTCTTATGAGCGAAAAGTAGAGATGAAAACCTAGAACAGCGGATATCATTTCATCTTCGAAGCTCAAGGAGTTCTTTAAGAGATTTCAGCTATATCTGTAGTACCATAATTTTTGAGATATAGTTCGAAGCTTTGCGTCGATTTATGTCTTTAAATATGATCTAAAAATACTCTAAAATACCACAAGATTAGGAGAAACATTTTCCTGCAAGAGGCAGGACTTCACAAGCGCAGTTCTTCAAAAAAAAACCTTTCCAAAAGGACTTTTATGCCTGATATCTCTAGAATATGAACAACTTTCCCTTCCTAGAGCCTAGAGAAAAGCACAGAAGCTTTCAAAAAGCCTCTAAACCCAGCCAATACCCTCTACAGGATATCTCTGTGCCAAAACTCCCTCTCTATAAAGACTATAGCCCTCCCAGTTGCCATTTCTTGGTCTATTGTTGGGAACTTTTTGCTGAAAATACATTTAAAAAGTGAGTCACGATGCTGCAACAGAGGGTGGCGGGGAGGGGGGATGTTGTTGCACACATTTGTCACGCTCCCACTCCGAACAAAAGAAAGCAAAGAGCCAGCACAAATGGAAAACAAAATCAAAGAAAAGATGAAATCAAATGATGAAAATATGCAACATTTTGAGTCCTGCTGAATAAATATCTAAAGCATCTAAAATGAAAAGTGCATGCGGCATGCGTCATGCGGCATGGGGCAGCTGTGTTTGTGTTTGTGCAACTCTTTGCAAAAGCCTTTTGCTTTGGTCAGCACCAAATTTGAGAGAACGGAACCACAACAGGAATGTTTTTTTGTGGAAAACAAATGAAGTGGAAAGAAAGAAAGAAGCTGCCATATAAATTAGCTTGGAGTGTGGCAGCCACTTGAGCATGCCACAGGCATAATGTTAGAAAATGGGGGTCGCAGCAGGGTGCCAAGTGCCATTTAGCATATTTTGTCTTCTCTTTTCTTCTTTTTTCTTTTCTTTGTTTTTTTTTTGGGGGGCAATGTGGAGTGGCGTCTGCGAATGAGTCACAGAGAAGGTCGCCCCAGGATAGGGGCGTGTGGGGCGGGTGGCAGAACTATGTTAACCAAATAAATGCAGTTGAGTGAAGTTTTTAATTTGCATTAGCAGGCAGTGGGGCAGTGGGGGGAGTGGGGGGAGTGTGGGGAGAGCATTTTAATTTTACGCCATGACTCGCAAAAAGAAAATTCTAGGGAGACAACTGGATGCCATAAAGTGGCTGTTTCATTTGCGTAAAAGTCGTGCGAACGCGACAAATTGCCCCAAGGATATAAAGTCCTGGCTCTGAAAGACAAAGAAACAGCCAAAGGAGGGGAAAAAGAAATGTAAACATCTGCATTTATGACTTCTGCGGCCGGGCTAATCTGATGTTGAGTATGCGTCAAGGAAAAGGGAAGCAAATCCAGAAGGAAAGCCCATTAACCACCCTCCATTTCCCTTGGAGACACTGCCACATGGCCCTTGGATTCCAGGGGACTCGACTCTCGCACATGAAACAGAATGCCTCTGCAGGGGAGACAAACACAGTCTTGTGAAGATTGTAATTAACATAAAATTAATATCAACATGTGAGCCCCCAGCACGAGTACAGCAAACGGAACAGGTCTTAGCCGAATGTTCCCCCTCTGTGAGGGGGGCGGGGACTCCACTGATAGGATAAGGTCTTCCTGCTGTCTGGGGAAGTGCGTTCTACAATTCTGTTGATTGTTTCTGTGTCCCTGAATTTGGTAACAGTTTGTCGGCAGGACAAGTGTGTCTTGACAAGTGCCTGGCCTGTCGTCTTATGGCAGATGTCAGTGCACGAATTGACACCTCAACTGCTGGCAAAATTGTTCGCAATTTCCTTGCTGAAAGTTTTGGTGTGTAGAAAGCGACATGCACATCTACCAGTAATGCAATAAGACAAACGTTTTACTGCCTCGAAAGTATTTTTGGTCTTTAAAATGTTGAAAACTTATGAAAATTCGTCCCCAAAGCCACTCATTTTGCTTTGGAAGCGAATTGCATTGTGAGAAAGTATATATTCAGCTTTAATAAATCTTTGCAGAATTTATTGTGCAGAAATAACAGAGTTTTTCACTAATAATCGATTTGCAATGGATTTAACATCTTTCCAAGTGGTTTTAAAACATACAATATGTCTACAAATTTCAACTAAGTTTTCATAAGATTTTTAAATGATTCATTAATAAAGTATACAAAAGTGATCCGGCGGCTATAACCGATTCGTAACCGATTAATAACCGATTATTAATCGATTCTTGCTAGATTTACAGTGGAAACTGCAAAGTATATCGGGTTTAATCGCAACCATTTCGTAGCCGAGTCAGAATTGATTTAAACCCGAAACTACAAAGTATATCGGTTGCAGCCGATTCATAAACGATACGTAATCGATTAATGCCTGATTCCGAATTACTCGGAGCTCTTGGAGTATCTAAATAGAAAAATAGATGCTCCATAGGCTTAATTTTCTCCAAAACCATTACACCAATACACATTCATACCAAGCCCCATTATCCTCCCAAACTTCATATCACAATCATAAAAACCATCAGATATCCATGGCCTATCGATAAGTATCGTTTAAAGGATAAACCCTGTCCGATTCCGTGGCCATTTTGGCAAGTGCCGGGGGCCATTGACGTGGTATTTACATTCATTCCGTACAACAGCAATTATCAATTAAATCGTGTCAATTACTGGACCTAAAGGAGTACAAAGCGGCTGTAAAAAAGAGCATGGAGCATTGAGCATGGTTGCACATTTGTATAAAACTTTCTCCCTCTCCCTCTCTCTCTGGCTTTCTGTGTGCAACACTTTTTAATTACAAATACCGTAGAGGGACTCGAACAAATTGCAAACATTTTATTATTTTTGCATAACAAAAAGCAGAGAAGGAGGCGGAGGAGCGGCCGACCAAAGAGGCAAGAAAATTGCGTTTTCCCTTTGGGGCAACCTCCAACTCTCTCTCTCTCTCTCTTTCTCTCTCTCTTGCGGTGGTGTTGAACAAAACGCAACATTTTGTTGAAAGGCAGTCGCCGCTGCCGCTGCCGCATCAGTGTTAACGGTTCCGCTACACATGTTTTGTTGCAACACTGCAACACGCAAAGCTGCAAATAGTTTACCTGCCACACACTCACACGTACTCCTTTTCCGCTCTCTTTGTGTGCGTGTGTGTGTCTATGGCCTATAATTATGTTGCCTCCAATGTGGCAGAACTCGAGGCGAGTCGAGGCGAGGCGCAACGCATTAAACAAGGGCCCCAGACAAAGACCCACCTCCCTGGAGGCACCTCCTTTTCTGTCTGTCTGCCACTCCGCTCCCTCGAATCGCATTTGTGTCTGTCTGCCACTCGCGCGTTGCCTTAATTATGCGACAGCGCGGCAACACCCAAAAGCAACACTGCAACACCCCAGAGCCACCCAGCAACACCCCAAAGGCAACCCTGCAACAGCAACAGCAACAGTGACAACTCTGGCGACTCCTGTGTGCCAAATTGGTTTACAGACACCGCATGGCCGCCGTCCAGCTTCTACTTCCTGCACCACCCCCTGAGGATTGATTTATAGTTTTCATCCCCCCCATCGACAATCCCCAATCCTCTCATCCATTTGCCAGTTGTAATCTTGTTTAAATTGTTGCCAATTTGAGCGCGTCAATTTGGCCATTGGCCATTGGCCAGCCAGTCTCGGCCACAGTCTCTCTGCCACTCCATCGACTAATTAAAATACGGCTTGGATTTGCGCTCTTTCGCCATTTAAATAATTCATGTGTTTAAGTGTGTTGTTCAATTCTGATGAATTTTTAAAGCGCTTTACAAATTGATAATTGTCGTCTGCCTCCCTAAATATATAATCTAATATTTAACACAAACAGAGTGATATATTTATCGGTTTATAAGAGGATTTGTTTTAATTGTGCGATCTGATTATACCCTGTGATTGGTAGGTTCTGAAAGGGTGTATAGGGTCTATTAGGAGGTGTGGAATGAGTCACGATGAATGTGTGCCTAAGGAAGAGCCTGTAGTAGGCTGTTTAAGAATCCTCATTAAGGATGTTTCAAATAAAGAAAATTCGTTGCAAACACACAAAAATTACCCGGAAATTATCTCCATGCCTAATACGAATTTTTCTCATAAAAACCTCACCCTCACACTTGATGGGCTATGCTCTTTGCCTTGCAAGTCCATGCATGTCCATGACTTGGCAGCCGAAGGCGACGGCTGCGTTTCGGCTGCGCGTCGGCAGAGAAATATTCTTGTAGGCAGAATGCAGCTATTTAGTTGTTGTATTGCTCTCTCGTTCGCTCTGGCAGAACATTAAATAGCAGTGCAGTGACGTTCAGTGCGAGGGGAGGGGGAGATTGAAGGAATGGAAATAAAACTGAGATCGTGCGCTGCCCTAAAGAACGAAGAAGAGAGTTTACTCGGCTGTTATGTTTTTGAATGTTTCTATACATGCGTGTTGTTTCTATACACGTGGACTCCCTACTAAAAAAAACCCACTTTTTGCAACGAATCATAAAGGAAATATATTTGGATTACAGAATCGGTATATTCTGTGCCTTTGTGTTTGATGTGTGTAGTAGCTTTATCCCTTTTGCACCTGAAGTGAACATCGTTGGAGCGAGGCAGAGCGCACTAGTAGTGAGAGCACTTCTGCAAGTGAAAGGAGTACGAAGGGATAGTCCAAGTGTTGCGTGGTTTGCTGGGCCTCTGTTGCCTGGTACTGGTCTCTACAAGGATTATAAAGTTGAGAAGTTGCTGGACAGCTATTATGCGGAGATACTTACAGAAGGCCATGATGTTTCCAGAAATTTTGTCATTTATTGATAGCGTTGGCGAATTTACGTACTTACAGCTGTTTGTATGCCGGCTCAGCGCCTATCAAAAGAGATCTCAGCTATATGCTGAAGGGGAGCTGCGTTACCAGTTGCATTCTTCTGTACAATCAATGGAAGGCGGAGCTACTGGAAGTCCGGTGTACCAGCCTATACCATGCCTGGAACTGATACGTCTCCAGGCGAGCCGACTATCCAGAAACTATCCTTTCACTTCAGTTTTGAGCTCCGACTGACTATTTCCTAGTTAAATAATACTGACATGCCGAAAACACAATTCTCCAGGCCTACTTGATCTGCTCATTTGTTACAGTTCTGTCTCTCTCTTTATTTCATACAAATTTGACTCATATCGGCGCGTGCTAGTGAGCCGCTACGTGCTGTCGTTTCGGGTCTTTTTTTGCTTGGTACAAACCATGATGTAATTCTACATGTATAGTGTATGATTATGATGTATAATTACATCATGGTACAAACTTCGTTCTTCTCTCTCTCTCTCTCTCTCTCGTCAAAGCGTTCGCTCTCAATTGTGCTGAGCGTAAAATGAGAGCGGCAAGAGAGAAAGAGGAGCGGATAATATTTTATAATTTTAGCAGGCGGCTGCCACCCTATAGTCTTATCATGAAATAAATTGTTTCTTTATATTTGCCTTTCCTTACCAGTATAGGGTATCAATCTCTATTGTATGCTTATCCCACCTATCAATTGTTTTATTTGTTTGTGCGCCCACAACTAATTCTCTAATTCACACGTTTCCCCTGTTCTCTGTGTCGTTGCAGTCTTTGTCGTCGCATCATCAAATCAGCGACAATCAAGGCTAGAGGCGGCTGGAGGTGGAGTCTCCACAAATATGCGCCAGCAAACAGAATCGTCGGACGATGCTACTATAATGAGCCATATCAGCGAGCAAATATTATCCGCGACAACAGCCGACCGGGGAGTAGAAGTGGGAAAGGGGAAAAACAATGAGCAGCAGCTACAGCAGCAGCAGCAGCCGGGAAATCATCATCAGGGAAAGCAGCTCTTGAGTAAATAGAAAATCAACGAGCAAAATCAATACAAAATCAATACAAATACGAGAAGACCTCCTACCATAGAGGAGATAGACAGACAGTCAGCCAGAAATTGATTGTCAACATTATTTGTTGTCGCGTGGAAAGAGCCACAAAAACACAGCAACAACAACAACAACAACCGTAGGAATATACAACAAAAGAGTGTCATCGAAAGGAGTGAAAGACAAACAAAGGAAATCCTCTATAGAGCGAAAAAAAATGGGTGGAAAGCATCATCATGGTGCCGGCTCCGGGTCCAACGCTGGAGGAGGCAGCGGTGGAGGGGGCGGCGCTGGCAGCCTCAACTCGAGCATGTGCAACTCGGTGCTCACCAATGCCACCACAGCCACCAGCAGCAGCCTCACCCAGCAGCAGCAGCAGCTGCAGGCCAAGTACATCAAATCGAAGCGCCACCAGAGTCGCTACACCAATCTGCAGCATTCTGGTCACGACTCAGGCAGCTATCTGCATCTGAATTCGCTCTGGTCGATCTGGTACGGTGTCCTGCTCACCCTCTTCCAGGGATATCTGGCCATGCATGGAGCCTACAGGTTCTTGGGTGAGTAGTACACTAAATAAACTTTCCATCCTTTGTGTGGCAAGACACACGATTGCCACATTAGTTGCATCTGTGCATTTGTTATACAATAATAGTTTGTGGTTTAATATGTTTCTTCGTTGAAGATGGAATATTGTTTGATTTATTGGGGTTTTAATAGGAATTTAGGAGTTTAGGAGATCCTTGGATAGGGAATAATTTTATTGGGAACTTTAATTAATATTAAAATATTATTTGGAAAACTTTATTCAGTAAGATATCTGTTTTTCGTAGCCTTTAGTACAAGTTTCGAACTTTTGAAAGTACAAATTAGTTATATGAGAACATAAAGAGCCGCCAAACCATCTTAAGTCTATCGGAATGCTACCGAAACTAAGGATACCTTCATTGCAGGATTAAATATATGTTTTTCAGAACCTCTAGTATAGTTTTCGAACTTTTGAAAGTATAAATTAGTTATATTCGAACTTTAATAGGTTCCAAACCATCTTAAGTCTATCGGAATTCTGCACAAATGAAGGATACCTACATTTTATGTTATAACCTAGAAAACTTGAGGGAATTTTCTGAACTTTTCGGAGTTTTTAATGTTAAAATTATCCGATTATAATAATTTTGGGACTTTAGGTGTATTAACCCATTATATTTGATTTTAGAAAAAAAGGGCAGCCTATCTTTATAATTATAGGTGCTATGCAAAAAGTTTCCTTCTTTTCCGTTTTTTTTCTAACAATTTCCTCTCCTTTTTCCCTTAGGCTGCTCGTTGATACCCTGGAAAATTGAGCCCGTGGCGGAATTGAATCTACAGATAGTGCTCTCTGGCGTGGTATTCATACTGCTGCCAGTATTCTTCACTTCGGCGGTGTTTAAGGTGAGTTTTTTTTTTGTTTTGTTTGTTTCAAATGGTTTTAAACTGGGATCATGAGGCCCGACCCAGCAATAATTAACTCGGTACCCCTGTGGGGAGAGTCCTTTGTCCTTTGGCTGCATATTTGTGTGTGTGTGTGTGTGTGGCTGCACTCAATAATTAAATTTTTTTTGTTGTCTCTCCGGTGGTGCTCCATATTGCCGGTCCCCTAGCTCCTTTGTCTCTCTCTCGCTCTCTGTGAATTATTTTTAGTGGCATTATTCGTCGTTATTAAATTTATTTGCAAACAAAAACAGCATCAGCAGGAGCCAGAGGAGCCAGAGGAGCCGGAGGAGCAGCAGCATAGCATACGTTGCGGGTCCTTTGCATTGCAGCATTCACAAAATGGCTGACAGAGCACACAGCACACACACACACACAGACAGAGGACACACATGGACACTCGTAGTGTTGTCTGGCAACTGCGTTGGTTATCCTTTAGCCTGGCTGCACTCAGTGAGTGTCCTGTGTATGTCCTGTCCTGCCCCCTGCCCCCTGCCTCTCTCTCTCTCTCGCTCTCTCTTCTCTGCTCCGCTCCGCTCCGTTTGGCTGTTAGTGTCTCTGCTTTTATCAGCATAATAAATGCAATTATGGCTTTTTCTCTCTCATATCTACCCCTGCCCCCCCCTCTCGAACGTCTGATGACCAAACCTATACTTCCTGCAGATCCTTTCCTTTAACAATTTTATATATATGTATATGCATACATTTATCTGATGGCTGTGTTTGTGGTTTTTGTATAGTTTATTTATCATCCATCTATAAACTGTATGGCAGATGATGATGGGGCACAAAAGCTCGATAGAAAACAAACAAAAATACGATAGCCAACAAATGGCATTTACTCCTGTACATATGTACCGTACAGACACACACACACACACACGTCTTGTTGAAAGCCACTTAAAAAGAGGAAAAGATGGGACTCAGGACATGTCTCTCTCTCTCTCTCTCTCTCTCTGTGAAAGTTTTCACAAATAATTGGCTTGTTTTAAAAACAAGAGCCAAATGAAAGGAAAGACCACGTGTGTGTGCGTATGGGAGGATAAAGGATTGGGTCTGAGATTGGCTTTGGGTACCGCCATTGAATGTGACAGCCAACTACTGACCATAGACCATAGATCCTATCACAGGAAGAGTCTGGCAGGCCTCCCCCCTCCACCCCCTTCCTCTTGCCCAAATGCATAATTCCATTAAGTGTGTGTGTCCTGTACCGCCAAAAACAGTAGTTCATTATGGCTTTTAAGAGAGGGAGAGAGACACGGTTAGGGTATTTTTCGCATGTGCAAACAAGTTTTGAAGAGCCCTTGCCTGGAACATGTTTTGGTACAAAAAAGCAACAAGTTTTTAATGTGTGTCGACACGATCATTAATTTTGTGTGTTTTAACTCATTTAATAACGCTTAAAATGAAACCTATAGCAGACCATGAAATAGGCTTTTAAAAACCATTTTAGGGGTTGTTTTTGAACTAAAATGAGCCATATTTATAAGATATATCTCACTTACGACTCTAAATTCGAATGAATTATCATTTTTTAAAGGGGTTTCGGCTTTCTAATAAATTTCCAATAGAAAAAATGTGGCTATTCATTTGAAGATCTCAAAAACAACGTATTTTATGGCTCATATTTCCATTGGAAGAGGATTTAACACCTTTTAAAAGAAGGTTTCAACGTTTCCGAATAGTCTAACAAAAATCCATACCACAAAAGCCTCATTTATTCAACAATTTGCAATGGAAATGCACTTTCTGACGAGTTTACTCGTTTGACAGATCACGGAAATCTATTTGGCAAACTTTTTGAAACCACCAAAAAGGGTATACAAATTGTATGCAAATAGTGGCATGCAATTTTTCCCATTGGCCAAATAACCACAAAAGCGACAACGAACCAGGCAGGCAGGCAGCAGGCAGGAAGGACAAAAGTCGGTGAATAAACCGTCCAAAGGCTGGCGGCTATCAGTCAGCGACCAGACAGACCGCCACAGAGAAAGAGAGTGAGAGAGAGAGGGGGAAGGGGAATCCGCAGACCGCCAACGAGGGACAGAGATGGAGAGAGAGAGAGACGTTCATCACACGTCGGTGAACGTTTAATAAAAGACAGAAACAACATCATCGTCATCGTCATTTGCAATTGCAAAACTGAAATCCCAACATTGACCATTGAGGCGTGGCTATCGAGGCGAGACCAGACCAGACCAGACCAGACCAGACCCCCACGAAAGCCCCATGGAAACCCCAGACCCCAGACTCCAGACAAAAACAGCAGGAAACAGGAATGTATTGCATAGTTTTTGCTTAGTTTTTAGCAGTACAGACGCAATTACGTCCATGGTGTGGCAGTGGCAACCGATAAGGCAGAAACCATCACGGGGAGCCACAGAGGAGAAAGAGAATGGCTCCAATTGTCACACACAGCCCCCATGTACGAAAACTTTGCGACTTTTATATTTGCACAGCATTCGAAATTAAACGAATAAAGATAGAGAATAGGAATAGACTGGGGAAACGGTGAATGGGGAGTGCAGAGTGGAGAGTGGTGGGGTTGGGGGGGGGGGACATGTCTGGATAACCGCATTAAATGTCAGGGGAATAGACGTAACGAATCGGTTAACCCAACATTGGCTGGTGTGGTAGGTGCATCAAAGTGGAAAACTAGTATGTGGCACACAAGATATCATTTGCCACAGTGCGTTAGAGGAGGTTAGGAGAGAATTTGGGCGACTTTTGAAGAGAGTTTTTTAAAAGATGTTTTAATGTTCATAAAAGAAGGAGGTTCATCTTCAAGAAAAAGTGTATTTATAATCTTTTATTGCTTGCCATATAATTATTTGGATATTTGGGAATAATCTTCTGGATTATTTGTACAGTTTTGTATGTAGAAAAGATCCCAAATGCTGGAAAATTATATGCTTCAAGGGTTTATGAAAATTTGCATATAAAATATGACATTTTTTTTAAGTTTTAAAAATTTTTGGGACTTTTGAAAAGAGTTTTTTGTTCATGGTTCGAAAGAATATTTTATAGAAGATATTTTCATAAAAGAACGAATCTTTGAAAGGAATATCTTCAAGAAAATATTTATTTCTATTCTTTTTTTTCCACATACATTTTTGTAAATAAATAAATAATCTTTTATTGCATCATTTTTGTCACATAATTATTTTGATTTTTGGGAATAATCTTCTGGATTATTTCTACAGTTTTTTATGTAGAAGAACTCCCAAATGTTTAGGCTTAGAACTGTCTTTGAAAATTTGTATATAAAATTTGACATTTTTTTTAAATGTTTGTTGTATAAAAATATAAACTTTTGCCACATTTTTCTCCCTACAAAATATTCCCACAAATTCTCTAAGGTTTATAAATGTAGATGAATATTTGAAGCCGAATTTTATTTCGAAACAAAAGCTACCAGTAGTGTTTCTAGAATAAATATGCAAAATATTTTAGCATGTCGCTTAATTCCAGAATAAATGTTAGAAAAACTAAAGCCACCCTACCCCCCAAGGTGTACTGCCCTGAATAGGGGCTAATGAGGGGTTAGCCTCAGGCAGTCTCTGACATATGGAAAATGATGAGAGGGAGAGACAGATAGATAGGAGCTTCATTTGGGGGCCTGGTTGGAGGTTGAGTTCATTCGCCGTCAGTGAAAAAACCGCGAAATGCTCTGGCACATTTAAATGCATTATCTCGCTGGGTTTTTCCACTTACCCGCACTCCCTGCAGCTCCACCGCCCCCCTTTGTGCACCGCCACGCATGCACTTCAAATGCATTTTCCCTTTTTGCAAATTGCAATCATTGTTGCTGCACGAAACGAAGCGAAACCAAAAAAAGAAGAAGAAGAGAGCCAGAGCCATAGCCAGAGCCGGAGCCAAAAACCCGAGCAAGCCAAACAAAGTGAACCATTTGCAGCTGCCGATGCTCCTGGTCGGGGCTCCTGCTCCTCTGCTCCTCTACTCCTGGCACTCAACCGGCTCCGAATGTGGCTCCTTCATCATGCTGATGTCTGCTTGTTTTACCCGGTACTTGCTGGGATATTTAAAGGGTATATTCTATACGAAAGAAACTGGAAACATAAGGGGTACTTATGAGACGTCTAGATGAGCATCTCTCGGGCTAAGCACTCCTCGGGACACCTCTCTAAGCTCTTGGAAAATATTGGAAAAAATTACCAGCGTCCGTATGGGGTATTCCCATTGTCGATTCACTCGCCTGAGGCTTGGGTTCCCCCTTGTTTTTAATTTAAAAGCCCGACAGCTCGCATTTATTTATATATGTATGTTGCACGTGATTTTTATGTTCTATAGAGTGCGCAAGTGTATCCTCGACAGGATTTATATATGGGATATACGCTTGTATATATAAATATTTCATTTTGCCATTTGTCACGTGCAAAAGTATTCCCCGTTTTTGTGCTGTGTTGTTTATGCGCCAACGCGTCGTATGCGCAACGCCTTTGTGTGTCTTCCTCTATCAAATCGCGATGTGTTTGCCATTTTTTATGCTCATAAAAAATGCATTCAAAAAAACCACGTACTCTTTATATTTTTCAGGATTTTGTTGTTGTATAACTTTTATATTAATTGCCCCAGAGGCCAGAGGGGTCACCAACAAATCTGTGGTGTGGTCAGCCTCAATGGTTGAGAGATATCTCAACTCTTTGACAGGACTCTAGTGCTGTACTGCCTGTTGCTCATCTATGATTTATGCATTTTTGGGTGTAATTTATGCAACAAAATTCGAGTAGAACCTGCCATAAATGGCAGTAAAGGGGCAGTAATTTAAACCGATTGTATTGCCCAGAGAATGAAGATTGATTGGCTCACTAATTTACATTGATTCAAGCTGGAGGGTAAGATAATAATTATGCTAACAGTATTGATGAAAATCCTGTGTCTGTGCGATATCATTTGACTGCCCTGAAGTCGTTGGCAAACTAGGAATAATTGAGTAGTTTGTGGCTTTGGCTTTGGATTATTGATTCTTGGGAATAACCAAAGAGAGTTCCAGTTGGAGTAATCTACATATATTGCAGAATAAAGTAAAGCATTATTTTAATGTTGAGGATTGGCAACGAATGAGAATGTGTTTTCTTATCGAATATTGAATATTTGTTAGTTCTGCTGTTGATTTCATTCTGTTTTGTGGTCTTCCAAGTCTTTATAAAATTCTTATAGTTAAGGGCTTTCCAACTAAAGGTTGTCCCTATTTCTAGGGATGTTTTTCGTTCTTAAAATTTAAATTCTTCCAAGGAAGGGCAGTTCTTAGGTTTTTAAGGGATTCAAAATCTTTAAAGAGGCTCTCTAAACTTTCAAGGAATTCTTTTTTGTGTGGTATTCCAAGGCTTTTTACAATTCATATAGCTTAGAGGTTTCCAACTTAAGTTTGTCCCTATTTCTAGGGATGGTTTTCGTTCTTTAAATATAAATTCTTCTAAGGAAAGGCAGTTTTTGGTATTTTTAAGGGATTTAAAAGCTTAAAGGGGGAGGGAAAGTATTTTTTTTGTAACAAAATAGCCAGAAAAATATAGTCTCTTCGTCTCTCTATTAAAATATGCCCCTGGCCATGTCACCGCAAATGAAAATTGTGTCATTTCCGATTCACATGCAGCTTTGATTGTATTTCAAATACAATTTTTGTTAACTATTATTGAAAAAGTATTATTTATTCAATTAGAAAATTTTAAAAATAATTTATAAATTGAAACAAAAGCAACATATTCTGCATGTGCCAAAAGCATTCGGTAAAACCGCCAAAATAAATGAGAAAAATCCACCATTTAGTTGAAACAGAGAATAAATAATGAAAGCCCCATTGGATACCCACACACGTATTCAATAGGGCTTTCATGCCTAAAAGCGAAACTGTGATTAAAATCGAAAATTTCGGGAAAATAAATTGCATTGAAACTAAATTATTTGTTCATCTTTCCAACAACAAAATATACGGTTATTAAAGTCCCTCTGATAGAGCAATAAATAACATTTTTCCCGGAAGTAGAGCATACTCTTGAGAAAATTTCAATTTCCGCTCTTGGGGCTGGCCCAGCGATGGATCAAGGAAACGGCAGAGCAGGCTCCTTCCCCCCCCCTCCCCCCATGTGCATATCTTTTCCAGCTGGCAAATGAATATATGAACAGTTTTTTTGGCACACTCCAGTGAACAAACTATATTTTTCCATTTAATAATCCCCCAAAATTGTTTGGTTGACTTCTTGACAGGTTGGCAACTTGGCAAACGACGGCATTAAATTGGCCACTGGCGCCAGAGAGCGACGCTGCACTCTGGCCCCCCACGACGGACTCGAGGAGGAGTCACGCGGCGGCACGTTGCGTGCCCTGTGGACACACGGCGGACCGACGGCGGCCTTTGTCCATATCCTGATTGCTCTTTGTTTGCTGCTGCCGCGGCTGCTGCTCGAGGCACGCATCATCGAGAACGGACTGTTGCCGAAAGGTGAGTGAGCATAATTAATAGACCGACACCGAACCGAACCGAACCCGGCGCACAATACATTTGTTGTGTGGCAGCTCCTGGGGGGTATAAAGAAAAGTCACTCTCACAGAGGGGCATGCAACAGAAACGGAAATGTTTAAGTATGCAGCGAGAGGATGCCGCCACTGTTGTTGCATCTCCGGTACTTTTTTATGGCCGTCATTCCAAAAAGGACAAGAGGAAGTACTTATTGTATCTTTTTGGAGATGAGTATGACAGGCAGAGGGTTCTTTTTGTGGCACTGAAATTTGTAGAAGGAATAACCGAGGGAGCAGCATTATTTTAATGGTACTAATGAAAACCAACACGATCGGACATGCCTTGAATTTGCTGTGCACATTTATCTGTATTCTCCACTGTGCTAGCATTTTTGCATGTATTTTGCCTACAGTGCAGTCGAATTCGTCTTATCTCTTGATCTCTGCAGTGCTGCTAGCACGCAATAAAAACTCACTCTCTTGCAGTGGCTTCCATTCCATCGCTCTCTCGGCAACAACAGCTTTACAGTTTGTCAGCAATGAGGAAAAGAGAGACGCCTCGAAGCTTACATTGTTGCTTTATATTTATGCTTCTTCCTCGGACTGCATTGCGTCGCTGTTTCGTTATTGTTGCTGTTTCATTCTGTCACTGCTCTTTTTTGCGTCGATCCTCTCACGTTAGACACACTCCCTCGCAATTGCTTCCATTTCAGCACTCTCTCGGCAGCAAAAGTTCTGCTGTTTGTCGGTCACGAAAATTAGAGAGAGCTTCGCTGCTTGCATTGTTGTTGCTGTCTCACTGCACTGGTTCGATAATCGGCTGTCGATCTCGCAATTTCTGTATTATAATGCGCTCTCAGCAACAACAACAAAAACTCGCCATACACTCGGTTGAGTCTTCGTCTCTGTGGTTTACTCTCGCTCGCTCTGCGCATAAAAGAACGGCACCTTATTTTGCTGCCTACGGTTCTCTGTCTTTTTTTAACATCTATGAACACGTTTTATTTTGCAAACACAATCAGGCTCTATAAAACTACAAAAGACTTTAAATAAACCACAGCAGCAGGGTAACCCTATAGTCTCAATGCACGACTGCTTGCATTCTTGGTGAACTATTTTTATTGCATTTCGATTATGCACTTCCTGAGAGACAGAAAGAGGGAGCAGAAGAGCTCCACAGGGGATTGCAAGGAGGCGAATGGTAGATGGATGGAGCACAACTATAGGTAAAGTATTGTTGGGGAATGATGATTGCAGGTGGAGAGAGGGAGAGGGACAGAGGAGTGTTGGGTCGCATTGTTGCCTGGCGAGAGGATTGCAGTTATCCTCAGCTTCATTGTTGTGTCTGTCCTGCCATACGCCGCGTGGTACATTGTCATATTGATGATGGCGTTGATGGCCCCTCTCCCCCCCACCCCCACACACAATGACAATGATGACAACTATTAAACCGACCTACGACCCAACAACAGACTGCAGACTGCAGACTGCAGAATGATGCATGTGAAACAGAGGCCTGCCAGGGCCTGCAAAATCAATCATAATAATTTGCCTTTGTTGATGCAATCAATTTTGCTGTTACGTTTGCCATTCTGCATTTTAATTAAATTATTTGTGTGCCTGAAATGAACGAAAGCTTTGTGCTTTCAATTTAAATACATTTACTCTCCATATTCTCCATATGGCAGGGACACACGGCACTTACTGTTTAACCAAGATGTGTTTAGGATGCTCTGAAGGACGGTTAACAAAGTGAGCTTGTGGGAATATGTATGTGTGAGGGAGGGAGAAGAACAAAAAAAAAGTATATATAGCAGGTGGAGGAGGAGGAGCAGCAGCAGTAAGAGGCGCAGCAGAAGCAGCAGCAGAAGGCGGAGCACCAGCAGCAGCAGCACCAGCAGAAGGAGAAAGAGAAACAGCTTCAAAGGCAATCGCTGGGGAAATCTGCTAGCCAAACATCTACAATACATATTTGTGTGTGTGTGTGTGTGTGTGTGTGTGCGCAGTACGAGGTACTACGATATGGTATGCATGACCGCTCGACAAACAAAAACACAACCGAACGAGCGTGCACACAGGCTAACAACCGCAGGAGCAAACACCGAACGCAGAAGGACAAGGCAGAGGGCCAGAAACAGGACCAGCACCAGGACCAGGAACAGCAACCAGGTTGACAGGGAACGAGGTGCGGCCATTATGGCCAGCAATAAGCCATGTTATTAACAGAGGGCAAAGGCGGCAATATCCGTGGCAGCGGAAGGCACCCAAGCGACCCAAAACTCTATGCAAATGTTGGCCCGTAGGCAAGTGAGGCAGGACGCTACTCTACTGAGTCCTGTAACAGGAGGAGGCCTCTTTCGGTGCATACATATATCTCTGTCTGCCTCTGTGTGTGTGCTTTGTGTACACCCGGATCGACGTGTCTCACATGTGAGGCCAGAGGAGAGGGGAGTGACAGTAGCACAGTAAACTAATTCCACAGTTAATGGCAACCAGCAAACAGAACAGACTAGAAAAAAGAGAAACTAAACCAACTGGAAGGCAGCGGAAATTAGTTAAAATAACACGAATCCAGGGATGCCCTGCAAAAGCCAGCGAAAACCTAGAGAAAGAAGGGATCTTTAAGATATAAAATATAGAATTCCAAATGGTCTGCTAAGGGGAACATTCTATGGATCAGAAATCCCGAAAGCACCAAATATATTCCTTCAAGATAGTTTTTTCTCCAAAATAAAGAAGATAACTTCTTTTAGGACCTCTTTTAAGAATTCAGTAAATCAAATCTAAGAGGAATATTTTTCTTCTAAAAATTATTTGATTCATGGAAAGCTCTCAATGAGAAATCTCTATAAAATAATTCCCCCAGATACATTCTGAGTCCCACAAAAATACCAATCCCTTTCACAGTTTCTTTCAAAATCCTTTAGCTATAATGAAGAGTAAAAGAAGTCTTAAGATTTAATCCCAATTTCTGTTTAAATATTTCGGTATTTTGATTCAAGGGTTTTCCTCTTTCCATATGTTTTTCCTCCAAGTCGAATGCTTCCAGACGGCACCCAGTGTAAATGTTCTATGCTCTCCTCTGCAGCAAACATCCTTGGATACTACACATACCCCTAGAACCCTTTCGAACCCTTACGTATGCTAAATGCCCAGCGACTAGGGCACCAGTAGCTGTGGCAAGTGGCAACAACAAAACCAATGAAACAATGACGACCCACAGATGCAGGCAAACGGCAGCCAGAGGCAAATCAAAATTAACTACATTTAAAGTGAGTCAAAGTCCGGGCCCGGACCGGGATCCCGCAGTGCCAGGCCCAGATCCCAGATGTCGGGGGTTTATTGAACCAAAGAGAGGGATAGAGAGAGAGAGAGACAGCAGACAAAGGCAACATCGGTTCGCGGAGTAAATTAAAAATGTGGCCGAGAGACCAACATTGGAGTTGGACTCGACAGGACTCCCAAGCCCCACAGCCCGACAGGCTCCATCCGACATTCCACTTGCATTGGCATCATAAAAACCCATGACGAGATGAGTTGAAATCCTCGCTGAATCAATGATTGACTGGCTGACTGACTGACTGACCCCCGTCTGTGCCCCTCCCTCTGTCTGGGCTCTGTGATTTTTCAATTAATTTCGATGTTATTTTTGTTGTTTTGCCGCTGCTTTGGCCGCCTGCTGCCTGCCACAAAGTCAATCTCTTGTCGCTGCCAGACATTTCCACCCCCCCTCTCTCTCTCTCCCACCGAACTGGGGGAAATTGTTTTCGCACAACGTTTTGCAGCTGCAATCCCCATCGCTTTTCCCCTACTTAAATTAGAAAATCATTGGCACAAATAAAATCCTGCAGTCAAAGCCAAAGTTGCAGTTGATAGAAAAAAAAAGGGACAGAGAACCCAGCGAGAGATGTCCGAAGAAGTTAAAAGAGAAAGAGAGAGAGAGACACAGGGGGATGCCAAGGGGGGGGAGGGGAGCACAGCAGTTGGTCAAGCTAAGTGCAATGCCTTGTCGCGACTCGCGACTCCTTTGGCTCCATTTTCACGCTTGCCTGCACTCCCATCCGCTCTCCCCCTCCCCCCCCTCTCTGGGCAATTTGTCAACGAGGCTCTGACATCCTTAAAGACTTAAGCTCCTCCAAGATTGGCCTGTCAGACGGCCCTTCCTGATGCGCTTATGGCTGTAAGTTGCAGAATTATCATTTTCAGCAAGCAATTAGATGCATTTTCCACAACCCCTCCCCTCCCCTCCCCCTTTGATCGACAGGCCAATGATTAGTGTTTAGGCCAAGGCTAGGGTGGAGGTGGGGGGCTGGTCTATATTCCATAATTCACGCAACTTTTATATCAGCATAAAATCAGACTAAGAAGCGATGAAGAAATTAGGCGTCGCGGGCCAATCGTAAAACGAATGAAAGAAGAACGAGAAATGCTTTTAAAAACTTTCCACCAACTCGCATAAAAAGGACCCACCCAAAAAGGGGGCGTCGGAGGGGCACAACTGTAGCCACAAATGCATTTTATGATTATGTTGCATTAAATTCGCCAAATATTTGATGACTAAAAGGGATTTCCCTTGCCGAACAGGAAATGAGGGAGTGATAAATCAGTGGGCGAGGCAGAGGCGATAAGGAAATTAATGGATGCTCCTATAAAAGGAAGGAAAATTAAGGGAAAAACAGAGCACCTGCAAAAATGAGAAGGGGATAAAGAGCTTATTAAATTGGCAGCCGGTGTTTTTTTATATTTAAAAGCCAAAGTAGATATTTATACCCCTTTTTCCATCACCTCTAGGGTTTATAGTTAATGGATCTTTTGCTTAATAGAATAAACTTTAATGGATTACATTTTTTGATTCACTTTTTGTAGTTCCAATCCCTGAATACTCCACTCAAACCTTTTCTGTTTCCTAGCGAGAGTTCTCTAGAGTTTTCTCGAAACTCTGAGAGTTACAAAAAATAAATATATCCCCAAGGAAAAACTCAACTCCCCATCGAGCCATCAAATGCCGCTTTTATGCGCCTAACTTGAAAGTAAAAGAAAAACTTATTAAAATGCAAAAAAATCAACAAAAAGTAAGAGAAAACTTGGCAAAAGCCGGCAGCTGTTGTAAGACAATGAAAATGCGTTAAGAACGACGGAAGGATCCGCTGGAAGACCACAATTCCTTAATTAATTTCATTAATAGATGACACAAAAATCACTGTCCGAGACGGGATGGCAATTTTTATGAGGGGGAAAATCACTTATACGCCATGTTGCACTCATAAATAATTAATGCAGACATCTCTCTTCTTCAGTAGAAAAACAAATGAAAAATGTAATGGCCGTGGCAAGCGGGAGAAGGGGAAGGAAGGAAGGAGAGAGCCTGGACCTGCGCCATATTGAGCGCATAAAAGGCTGGCTAAACAGGCCCTCTCCGATTACGTTAAGGATGCTGGTCCTCCGGAAGTGGCTAAAGACGTTGAGCCCCGGCCTGTAGGTCGTCGGTTGTCGGTTGTCGGTCGCTGGTTCGTGGCTCGTCTCTGGCCCGAAGAAAACTTATCATTATTCATGCTAAAGACTTAACGAGCGCGCAGGCTTTGGGGTTGAAGGGAGAGAACAGCCCCCAGTCCCCCCTCCCCCACCCACAGTACGTTCGTCGTCTTATCGCAACTATTACCGCAGCGGGAAGTCCCTCCTTCACTGCCAGTGCCAGTGGGCGTTGCCCGACTTGGATTTGCGCATTTTCATTACTCTTATCCTTGGAGCTTCCTAGCTGTTCCTCCTTGTTCCTCCCTGTTTGGCCGCTCATTCTCGTTGGTGTTATTGTCATTGCCATAATCAAGGAGGTGGCAGAGTCAAGGCACCAAGAGGAGCAGAGCGTGGAGGCTGCCTCCGGGTTAATCTTGAGATTTTCGGTGTTGTCGGTTTTACGAGCCACTTGCCGCCGTCGCCGCCACCGCCGCCGCCCCTGCCAGGGAGACGACACCAACGGCAACGACATATTATTATGGCATCCATTGTTGT
The DNA here is from genome assembly GCF_003286085.1 of Drosophila persimilis. NCBI lineage: Eukaryota > Metazoa > Arthropoda > Insecta > Diptera > Drosophilidae > Drosophila > Drosophila persimilis. Next base: position 1,304,968 of record NW_020825706.1, read on the forward strand.
AATCCCGCTTCAGACTCAGTTTTCGTGTCTTTTGGGGGATCTTCCGGCATTGTCTTTAATATTTGTTCGGCAATTCCCATTTTGAGGACTTTCTTTTATTTCCCACGACCACCGACTGCCCGCTGGGCAAGAAACCCTCCCCCCGACCACCGACCCCCGACCGCACTAATAAATAATTTTATGAAAGTGTTAACTTGGCAAATTTCCCGCTGCTTTTGGTTGGTTCCTTTATTAACTAGGGCATCCTCCAAGTATCCTCGTAGGATAGGATATGCAATAACCGACATTATAAAGTAAACTAATTAGCGAGCTTTGGAAAGGACACACACCCCCCATCGAAGACAGCAGCCCAGGAGCTGCCAAAGACAAACAAATTGTGCGGCTCTGAAGTGGGGCTTTAATAAGGGATTAGACAAGAGCCAGGAGCCACAGCAGCGAAATGTCCAATTCCCAATATCCAGGGGCCGGGCAGCCTGTCAACAGGATTCCTTTATGCCCGATTGCCTTTCAATGAACAAAGTTGGGGCTTAAGAGCCTGTAAGCATTTCTGAATCTGTTCTTGGCTAATAGCTGACTAAAAGATTTTGTGTTTAGCATAAAATAGGGTTTCTAGGGGAAATTAATCAAGGTTTAGGGCAGAACTAGAAAGAGTTCCCTTTGGGTAGGGCATAAAACATGGATTTTAAAATGTGTGCAATCATTTTGTGGACAAAACTATGGCTTAGAAGAGGCTTGCTTAAAGAACTAACCAGAAACCAGTCGGAATGTTTGAGGGAGCTTCTGTGAAAACCCACCCTTAAGTGCTAAGCCACACTGGGAGAGAGCAAGACAAGCTTCCTATTGGTTATTTCGGTATCCCATAGAAATATGTTAATTGCTTAAGGAACAAACTAAAAACCAGTCGGAATTCTTGAGGAAAGCTCTGTGAAAGCGCACCCTTATGTGCTAAGCCACACTGGGAGAGAAGTATGGTAATAGTTTTACCTTTCATTGGTTGTAGACTTCTTTAACTGTCTCTAAAACTTAGTTTAAATTAAATAAAAAGAAAATCCATTTAAATTTTGCAACCGCTAATCCTCATTCCAAATGTTCCACCCAGAAAAACCAGATAATTTTCATATAAATCCCTTCAATATCTCCGAAATAAACCCAAGAAAATGTTCAGTTTAGTAGCCCCTAGAACTTAAACAATTTCCCCTGCGAGTAACTCAAGTATTTGCCAGAAAAGAAAACTAAATCTTCTCCTAATTGAAATACATAATTCCAGGCACTCGCTTGGATAGGATAACCGTTGATTCTGGCATGCATTACCGTAGATATTTGCAGATTTCAGCTTATCCTTCGTTTGCCTGATTGGATGCTCCAGGAAGCGCCAGGATGCCCCTCCCCCCCCAGAGCACACTCCTTGTCGAACGAATGCTTGACCGTAATAAACATCGATATTATTATGCTTATAGTTAAATGGAAGGAATCTGTAGATGGTGGTCGAACGATAGATGGATCCCAGAGACGGCTGCCACCATATGCTGCAAATGCGCGTTTAATTAGACCAGGGGGGCGGGGGCGTGGCTAATGGCTACAGCACAATCCTTGCTGTTGTTGGACCATTGTTTCGCTCCGGCATTCGAATGCGAACGGAAGTGGGATTTGTATGGGGAATAGTTTTCCACTCGCTTTCTCTCTTGGCTTTTCGTTTGGTTTTTTTTTGTGCTTGTTTTTGGCCTGGCCAAATCCTTTTGTGCGAACAATGGCTGCCACAATTTCTCCTTTGTGTTGTAGTCCAGGCAGCATACCATTTTGGGCAGTGCTGGCGAGATTTAGTCAACATTTAGGGCTCCGACCAGAGCAGAGCTCCACCAAAGGGATAGGTAGATACATTCAGGGGATTCGGAGATACATTTGCTGGGGCGATACATGTTTATTAATCAGTTGGGCGGGGACCAAGCCTCCCCAACGATGCCTCATTTAATTAACGATTGGTTTGGGGAGAGGGAAGGTGCTCCAGATCCTGGCGCAGGGGCTGTGGCTTGTGTTTATTTACTGCCCAGGCAGCATCCCTCTCTGTGTGTGTGTCCTTAACAGGTGCTTTACATGTAATCCTGCGTGATGTATTCCAATTAGAGATGCTCGAGCTCAAAGCAATTAATTCCATATACTTGAGCAGCCATCAATCAAGGCAGTGCCTTCTGGCTTCTCTCCAACACTCTCTCTCTCTCTCTCTCTCATCCTTTCCGGCTGTCTCTTCTTTGCAGAACAAATTTGGGCCACTGAAATGGACTTTGTTGTTATCAATCGACGCAATTTGATGGCCCTATCGGTGGTGGGACCTGCCACGGCCCTGCCAAAGCACTACCATCAACAGCTGCCGAACGAGCTGGATGAGGACCACTCACAGACTTTGAACATGACCGCAACCAGCAGCGGCAGTCAAGAGGAGGAGGACTACTACAACGACACCATGTTCACGGCCATTCGGGGACTGGGACCAGGACTGGGAGGCAATAACAACTTGTTCGACCTACGACCTCAACCAGATAAGGCAGCAAATGCTGGCGGCAGGAAGAAGTCTACGACGACGACGACGACGACGGCGGCGGCCAAGACAACGACAAAGACGGCGGCAAAGACGACACCCATATCCACAAAATTGAATGCGGGCAAATACTTTGAAGTGCCCGATTTAATTAATCAAGATATTGACGAGGAGGAGCGCCAGGAGCTGGAGGAGGCCATACACGACGACGAGGAGGACGTGGATCTCTCGGGGGAGGAGCAGGGCACGGTTATACTGCCAGACTTTGATGAGTTTGCTCCGAAAACCACAGGCAGGAGCAGCTCCACAGACGACAACGACGACAGCAGCAACAAGTTGAATATCGAGAATTGGCAGACATTGGGGACACTGGGGAAGGACTCGGGATCAACGACAACCGAGGCGCCAACAACAACAACCACAAGAAGAAGCACCACTACAACAACCACCACGACGACGACGACGACATCGACGACGACTCCTGCCACAACGACAAGGACAACCGCAGCGGCGGCAACAACCAAACAGCCACATCCTCATCACAGCAAAACCCGAAAGCATCACAAGCAGCACCACAAGAAACAGCAACAGCAACAGCAGCAGCAGCAGCAGCAGCCGCGTCGTCATCATGTGGCATCGCACGAGCAGGCAATGCTGGAGAGCTACCCTGGAGGGGAGCCGGAGGAGACCACCACGCGGGACAGCAACATCCACCGCGTGCGGCCCGAGGTCCTGCCAGAGATCATCATACCCTCGACGCCAGTGTCGAGCAACTCCAAGATCATAGCCATCAAGCCGAAGAACCAGAAGCGAAGGATCAGCAAGCGTTCGGCCAGCGCTGGCGTGGAGATCGAGCCGGAATATCAGCTGGGCGATGGCACTGGCAGCATCAGCTCGAGTGAATTTGTGGCCAAGTCCAACGAGGACGAGGTCGAAGAGAGCGAGGACTTTGATTTGGAGGAGGGAGACTTTCAGTCGGTGCCGGCCCTGACGCCAGCCACACCGGCACCGCCGACCACACCGCCCGGCAGCGACTACGTGCGGCTGGATGGCTTTGCCGGAATGCTGCAGCTGTTCTTTGGCATTGACAAGCCCATCGATGTGGCCATCTTTGCCCAGCCGCCGAGTGCCGAGTTCGTGAACCTCCTGTGCGCCCTGCTGGTGTGGACCGTGCGCTATCCGGCCGTGTTCTGGAACACCTCCAAGTCCTTTGCCTGTGTCTTCAGTCTGCAGATGATTGTGGCCGCGCTGGACATCGTGCTGGGCTACGTGGGCGTCTCGAATCTGTACAAGCTGCAGATCTATGCCGAGGCCATGCCCGTGCATCAGCCGGGACTCATACTGAACGGCGTCGTGACGCTGGCCCTGTATCTGCTGGCCACGGCCCTGGTGCTGGCCTCCTCGATGGTCATGTATCTGTACGGACATGGTCGCCTGGCCACCCGCATGCGGGATCGCTCGATCATCACTCTGAAGGCCAACGAGACCTGGATTTACTTTGCCCACTGCGCCTCGCTGTGCTTTGTCCTGGCCCTGGCAGTGGTCAAGGCACCGCTGCTCAACGATCTGAGTGCCACCTACAAGAACAATCTGCATTGCCCCACGTTTCTGGCAGGTGAGAATATGGCAAACCGATTAGTAATTGAATCGAGTGATTGTTTGGTTCAATTATTAATTGGACGGCACCAACAAGCAGGTCCAACCACGCCTTGAACCCCTTGTCTGTGGTCTGTGGCCCCTAATCCAATTAGCGGACATGGGGCTTGAAAACAAAAGACTATCGAGTGTCGCCTTTGTCCAATTAAACTGTCATTCGCTTGCCTTAATCTTAATATTGGATTTCCATTCTTTCTTCCTTTGTCTGTGGCCTGCCCTTGGATGCGGATTGGCAGCTCTCATTGGTGTCACGCATCTGTTGCTGTGGATTGTCGTCTGGCTCTGTCTGACGATCAAACGGCGCTGGCACTTCAAGCTGCCGCCGCTGGACAACACCTACGGGGGCCTGCTGAACAAGGCCAGTGCCCAGCCCCTGCTGATGTCCAGTGGCCAGCGGACGGGCAGCAACTCGAGCAGCGGCGGCAACTCCACCAGCACGACCATGAACGGCGGCAACGACTCCACCTCGAAGCCGGACATGATGAGCACGGCCACCAGCACGGAGCTGGGCATGGGCATGGGCATGGGCATGGGTCTGGCTGCCCAGGAGGATATCTACTGGCCGAAGCTGACGCCCAGCTCGCCCAAGCTGAAGGTCACCTTCAATGAAGTTACGAGTACGTCTGATGATGTCCTACTAATTGGTGACCAAGAACAAACTGATGGCAAGCGGTAAAAAATCGTTTTTTAGTTACAAAAACCAAAAAAAAAACCAACCAAAAGAGCAGATCGGCTCCCAATATTTGTCCGTTGTTTTTCTATTAACCTTTAGCATCTAGTTTCATTTAGTTTTTGTCCACACTGCACCTCCAAAAACACACCCACACCCACGCACACAGATAACCAAAACCATAATCCCGTACACACCCCAAGCTATTATCTGGAAAACCCATGCACAATTTTCAGGAATTTCCATTTTCTGTTTCATCTTCCATTCATTTATTTTTCGGCGTGTGCCAGTGTGTGTGTGTGTATCTGCACGTCTCATTAAAAACTAATTGCCCAACACTAGTTGTGATTTTGCAACACCAAATTTCGCTCACACATTTCCAAGCACTGTTTTGATTTGTATTTTTTCCTTTGTGTGATATTCGTGCGTGCATTTTGTCCTTTCTGTTGTTTGATTTGTCCATCAACCCCAAAACTAAAACTGATTGTTCATACTAAAACAGAATCATATATACGACATATATATGTAGATGTATTGTATGTCTAGAGGATGGAGGATGGAAGGAAGGAAGGCTGAAGGCTGAAGGATGTTTAATGATGAAGAGAAACTATTTTTGTTCCGCTTGTCGCCTGTTTTTTATATACTCGTCAAGAGATTCGTTTGTTGATTTTCATTTTTCGAATTGTTTAATAATTTCTAAACTAGAAACTTAATTACTACTAACTCTAGCTAATTGAGTGTGTGATGTGATGGCCGAAGTGTATTTCAATTAACAAAATACTAAAAACCAATCAATACTTTCGCACAATTTTGTATTGTGGTTGTTGCTGTTCGTTGTTGTTGTTGTTGCTATCGTTGTGTGTTTTGTAAATTGTTTAACTAACTGGAAAACGAAACCATTAAACTAACACAAAGCACAGGGAGAAGGGGGGTTTGTTCCGACCAAAACAGGGAGTCGAACTAATGGTTGGAGGAATTTGGAAAGGTATTTACACAGAAAAATAGTAGGGATTTCCAAACTGATAGTTTTTAAGGAATAAACAATCGAAACTACAGGGATTTCTATATATTTAAAGTGTAAATAAAGTAGAGAAATAGTTTGACAATTTTTAAGGAATAAACTACAGAGATCTACAGGGATTTTCATCTCTTTAAATCGTATATAAAGTAAAGAAATAGTCCGACCATTTTTAAAGAAGAAACACTAAAATCTAAAGAGATTTCCATCTCTTTAAAGTGTTTGTAAAGCAAAGAAATAGTCTGAAAATTTTTAAGGAATAAACACTCGAATCTACAGGGATTTCCATCTCTTTAAAGTGTTTGTGAAGTAAAGCAATAGTTACAAAATTTTTAAGGAACGAACTACAGGAATTTTAATCTTTTCAAAGTGTTTGTAAAGCACAGCAATATTTTATCTATTTTTAAGGAATAAACTACAGGCATCTACAGTGATTTCCATACTTTAAAGTATATACAAGGGAAAGAAATAGTCTGAAAATTGTTAAGGAACAAAATACAGGGATCTACCGGGATTTCCAGCTGTAAAAAAAGAGTCTGACAATTTTTAAACACAGGAATCGATAGGTTTGAATTAATTCCATCTATATAGTAATTGAGGTACTGAAATATTGGGATAATATTGTACAGGTAACCCAAACCGAAGCTTGTTACGCGGGGGCTAAGCAAAACCAACCGAGGGGTGCTGCTGCATCACCCGGAAACGTTTAATAGGAAAGGCAAGAGATCAGAGACTACTTAAAAGGGAGAATTTAGGACTAAAACGAATTAAATTAACTAAAACAAATAAGAATGAATAATTCAAGCTTAAATTCGGATAAGATTTCACCATAAAATTCCATTCCAGAGAGATTTATGAAAGATGTAGTAATTTTCTAAAGATTTAATCTTTAGTTCCATGCCCAAAAGTACAGAACAAGCCCTTGCGCTCCCCTCCTGCGATAACAACAACAACCAAACAATAGAGCAACAATACTCACCTTCTTGTACAACCTTTGGAACCCATCAATAACCCAACGATCGTTGATCTACTCCCCGATACAGCCATACGAGCCGTGGAGCCTCGATATGTTTTGCCAGTTCTGCGGGGGAAATTGACGACGGCGAGTACGCGACACTAAGGGCAGCCACTGCCGGCGCCGTTGTGGGCATCACCATGGGCAGCATGAAGAGTGGTCTGGGACTGGGTGCTGTCGGGGCTGGCACCGGGGCTGGAGGTGGAGGCAGCATTTCGTCATCGGTGGGCGTTAGTCTGCTCCACCTGTCGGAGTATGATGAGCTGCCACCGCCGCCGCCAACCACCAACCAGCACCATCAACAGCAGCAGCAGCAGCGACAACAGCAGCAGCAGCAGCACCACCACCAGCATCCACATCCTCAATTTGCCCATGGACATCCCCACGACTATGCGAACCTCAGCGGACTGGGCGGCATCAGCGACGACAACATCTCGGAGGAGGGCAAACTGTTGGCCTGCGTGCGAGACGATAGTATAACATATGCCTCGACCAGAGATCTTGAGCCGCCACAGCCAGCGGCAGCGGCACAGCCACCCCCACCGCCGCCGCCATTGCCCGTCAAGGGTGCACCCATGCCACAGCCACCGGCAGTGCTGCCCCATGCCCACGCCCACGCCCACGCCCACGCCCATGCCGGGCCGTACGGTCGTGCCCCCCAAGCCATGCCCGAGATAATGCAATTGTCGCCCGAGCACCATCACAAGTCGCATCTACAGCAGCATCTCCAGCAGCCGCTCCAGCCGCAGAAGCCGCCACATCATCCTCTCCAGCAACAGCAGCAGCAGCAGGGAAATCCAACGCATCAGCATCTAGTCAGCCCCTTGGCTCCCGTCACGGTTGCCGTACACACAAATGAGGCGCATGTAAGTGTGAAAGAAGAAGCGAGTGGAATGTGGAGAAATAATTCTTATAAACGATGGGGACAAGACAAATGTCCAAGGTAGGGGCTTCCAACAGCAGAAGAGCTACGAATTTCAGAGGAATAGGTGTTAGCTTAAGGTATTCTTATTGAAAATCCCAATTTAGGGTACAATTTATTAAAGATTTTGTCGATTGATTGATGCTAGTATCAAATTGATTGCCTCAAACGATAGTCCAAACATTCCAAGCACCCTTTTGGATGCCCTCTGCAAGAGGGTATTCCATTTTCGATGTAAAATCCAAGCACAGGATAATTTAATGTTTCGTGTAGGGGAGGCCAGGTCTGGGGACCACAGACGAGACGTGGCGAGGCGAGGCGCTGCGATGCGATGCGTGCCCCATGTTTTGGGGCGTGTACTATGTCACGCCCCTGGTGCAGAGGCAGAGTGCAGGCGAGCGTTGCAGGAGATTTATGTTTGCTGTTATGAGACAGCATAAATCAGTGCCAGGGCCACAGACAGAACAGGGGACATGGATCGGAGTGGGAATAGGGATTGGATAGAAGCCCGAATTAGTCTACGGGCCAGTGCACGGATTGATGGATGGCCCAGACTGCGGAAGGCTCCCGACAACGGACCCTGCCCGACTGACGCCTGATCTGATTTGATTTCATTTTCACTTGCAGACACGGCCCATCTGAAGCCACACCCACACCCCCAACCATCCTCATCAGTCATTACCCGATAGCCGATTCCTTAACCACTTTCACTGATTCCCGACTCTTTCTCTGTCTATCCCGCGTCCATCCAGATTGCCTCCAGTTCCACACCCCGTTGCCTGCGTCGCGCCGACTCGGGCGTACCCAACGAGGCCCTGACGCCACGCAGTGACACCACCTCGATCACGGAGAGCACCACCACCTCGCCGCCAGAGCGCGCCCCCTCCGAGTCCTCGAGCGGCGTGCACTCGGGCGAGGAGCGCGAGCTGGAAGTTATCATCAGGCCACGGACCAGCTGCAAGCCGCCGCCGCGTCCACCACAGCCGCCCATCCAGGAGGAGCCCTACGGCCGCTGCACCAACATGCGCATGTCCAGCTTCAATGCCGATCCTGCGGCCTCTCTCACCTCCTCCGCCGGAATGAACAGTGCCACCCTGCCGATGCAGCGCACCGCACCGGAGCAGAAGTTCGACTACACGGCCCACTGCAGCACGATGCCGTTGCCGGTGGGCTGCCACAGCCAGCAGCTTGCCGGCAACGCTGGCAACGGCGGCTATGCCTCCACCTCGGCCATGACCACCTCGATGGGTGGTGGGGCCATACCGCCGCCTCCCTCGCAGGTCACCAGCTTCAAGACGTCCGGCATTGGGATGCACTATGCCAACGCTGCAGTGGCCCTGGGCAACGGTCAGATGCAGGCGCCGCACACCACCCTACCGAACGGCGTCCGCTACTCGAATCCGCATTTCCTGCGCCGCCTGCCGCATGTGACCAAGGCAGCCGAGTCGCCGTACGGCCACTTGGGCTACGGGGCCGGACACCATGCCTTCGCCAAGCTGCCCCACGAGACGCATCCCACCATACCCGAGGACCGCGACTCGGCCAACTATTCGATGGCCTCCGATCAGGACTGCGGACTGTATGTGACGGCCCAGCTGCATTAGGCTTCAAGCTCAAGCTCAAGCTCATCCAACTATTTACTCAGTTTTTCGTAGTACTGTAGTACTGTAGCACCCTAATCGTATCCGTAACCCCGTACTCTTCTAAGTTAGCCTCTCGGTTTTTGTACAGCTCCGTGCCCAAGAGAAGCCACACCACTAATCCACTAATCTTCCAAAAACAATGCACTCGAGATCGGCTGGAGAACGAGTCCCAATTTGGGTATACATGAGTGTACGAGTATGTATTCATTAATTTTCGATTGCTTTGCCTAAAACAATGATCGACTACACACCTACACTCAAGCGAGTGCGATTATCAGTATGAATATGAGTATGTTGTAGCACAAACAACCCACACACACACAGACAGACACACACAGTCGTAGCTGATGATGACAAACGCCCACGCAAAGGAAACCTTAAAACTAACTATATCTTCATGCATCTAAATCTACATCCAAATCCAAATCTAAATCTATTTATATTTATATCTACATATATATATATATTTATACATGGCTATGCTCGTATACAATGTGTAAGATAATAAGCTAATCTAATGTGTTTAAGTAATCAATGTAAACTAAAGTTTATCATATCATATATGAATGGAATATCTATAGCTAACTGTAAGAGCCCTCCCCTCCCCAGCCCCCTATACTATCTACGCATTACTCGTAAACAGAAGGAAGAAATATCATAAACTTGATCATGTGCAAGCACTCAAAGTATTTTCCCCTAAGCAATTTTCACTAAACTAATTAACACACACCCGCGCACACTCGGAAGGAACAAAAGGCATACGAATTTAAGCAGCGATTGTATGGTTTTTATTGTAAGAATTAGTAATTGTAAAATGGTAACCAATTTAATGGCACTTAATAGCCGAAAACCATATGCTTCAGCTAGTCGGATATAGAGGATATAGACACCCCAGCAAGGCTTCTGCATACATACACCTATGTACGAGTATTTTCTATGGTCTCGCAGCGCTTAACGTTTAAGATGGATGTAAAATGTAATGTAACAAAGCGACAATATGAATACTATTATTTAATGTATGATACAAATGATATATGTACTATCCACGTCCCCCCCCGCATACATATCTCCACATAAACACACACTTAAGACTTTCCACTTTGGACTCCTGCACATTGCTTCAAAATGTCGTTTAGCCGCCGCATAGATTTTTTTATTTCTTGTCCATTTTCGATTGGCGATTGGTCTACTTTCACATTTTAAGGATTAGCGATAGCAGAACAATCATCCTATTTGGTTATCCTTGAACAGAGCTCGAGAACGATTGATCTTATAGAAAGTATGGCATATTTCAGGCTTCGCTGAGAATATAATGATCGAAATTTATGAAGTATCTTTTGTGTTTGGCTTTATTTATAAATTATGGCATCCTTCCAGGCTGTTTGGGGATATCGATGTCCTTTTTGCAGGTGCCAAAAGATTAGCAGGACCCTTCCTATCTCGAAAGGCCATTCCACGTCCAGATCGGCCGTGCTATAGCCGAGATATAGCGTAAAGAATCGATTAGTTAAATATCCTTGATAAAAATTCATCAAGGACTTTTTTTTGATCATTGTTAGCTATGGTATAACCACTAATAGCGTAGAAACAAAATATTCTTTGTTTGAGAAAATGTCCTTGATCCTTGAAAAGAACTTCATGAAATCAGGGACAGTTTTGTGATGATAGGAAGCCATCGCACGCCTAGATCGGGCCACAAATAGCCGAGAAAGCTGAATTTCTGTGGCTGGGGATGTTGGAGTCCTTGTGCAAGGATCAGGAATATTTTTCCGATCACAGGAAGCCATGGCACAACCTGATCGGCCTGCAAATAACCGAGAAAATAAAGTATGCCTAAGACTAGAGAAGATATCCTTTATCATTTATCCTTGATCCTTGGTAAGCACTCATTCAAATCAAGGATTTTATTCCGATTCCAAGAAGCCGTCGCACGCCCAGATCGGTTCACAAAAAACGGAGAAAACAACAAAAAATATCCGCCACCAGCGAAAATGTAGTTCAAAAAATCCCCGGCGACAAATGGGGGCGCCACTGCATAACAAAAAAAAAACAGCGACCTTCTGCTAATTTCTGTTCGCTTGGTATCCCAGATCTGAAATCGAAAAATCTCGGTTTTGCGAGCAAATTGAAAAAGGTTGAAAGTGGTTGAAAGTACTTGAAAGTGGCTGATAGTAAATTCAGCCGCTCAAATCAGAAATTTCGGTCTGGGATACAAGGCAAACATAAATCAGCAGAAGGTCGCTGGGTTTTAGCCCCCAAAAGTATGCTACAAGATCTGAAATCGAAAAATTTTGGTTTTGCGAGCAAATTGAAAGAGGTTGAAAGTGGTTGAAAGTAATTTATTGTTTATGTCATAACTCCGCTATTTCTTGTCCGATCGGCACATGCTGATGGAGTCCTTACCAAGTATCAAGGATAAAGGATAAAGGAAATTTTCTCTAATCATAAGCATCCTTTATTTTCTTCGGTATTTGAAGGCCGATCAAGTTGTGTCATGGCTTCCTGTGATCGGAAAACTATTCTTGATCCTTGGACAAGGATTCCAACATCGCCAGCCAAACAAATTCAGTTTTCTCGGCTATTTGTGGCCCGATCCAGGCGAGCGATGGCTTCCTACGATCGCAAAAATGTCCCCGATTTGATGAAGTCCTTTGCAAGGATCAAGGATATTTTCCCCAGTCTTACATATTTAGACTTCTCTGATTTCAGGGGTCCGAGGGGTTCCTGAGATCAAGGTAACATCGCCGATAGAGTCCTTGACAAGGATTAAGGGTATTTTTCCCAGTCCTACATACTTACTTTTCTCTGCCATTTATGATCCAATCTGGGCTTGCCCAGGCTTCTCGAGATCGCGAAAATACCTCCCAGCGTTTGCAGGGCAATAAGGATATTGCCTTTTTAACGTTATTTTAATAATTAAATCGCTATAGCTCCACTATTTCTCTACCGATTTGGGCATGCCACACCTTATTGTAATCGGGAGATTATTCCCAATCGCTTGGCATCAAGGACAATAAGGATATTGCCTTTTGAACGTTTAATCGCTATAACTCCGCCATTTCTCCTCATATCGAGACCATTCTGCTTGGTCCGCATGTTTTCGAGCAGATATACAAACATCCGATGTCCTTTGTCCTGACCAAGGACCTTTACTCGGCACCTTTGATCAACTACTTTCTTTTTGGCATTCAAACTTCGAGTGGTTATTAGTATAACGACATTCCTGGAAATCTTTTCAGGGAGGAGAGCTCGATTGTTCACAATTGTTAGAAAACAAGCGCGCACCATCGCTGTGGAGGATTCGAAAGACCAATCGTATTTATTTTCGTTATAAAGACTGATTAGTGTTATAAAACAATTTGAAATGCACTTACATACACCAGAACCTATACAAGAGACCCCCGAAAAAACTCTTTAGAAATCCTATGCATTGATACGATAGAGGATAGGCCGTAAAGATAGTTTAGTATGTCGTCTTTAACTTTGGTTCCTTTGAGAAACGCACTAAAATAAACGGGTTATCAACGTTTAAGCAAATGAGAAACTTTTGTAACATAATTTCATAATTCAATTAAAAATTAATTCAAATGAAATACCCAAATAAAAGTCAAAGTAAAAGTAAAAGTACTAAGTATGCCTACAGAAAAATTACACCAATTTAATTATTGCGTATATCATGGGTTAGATTTTTTGTATAAGCGAGCGAAACTTGTAAATGATAGTAAGGTTAAACCCAATCCAATACCCGTTATGGCACGGATAAACGCATCTAAATATATTTAATATGGTAAATCAATAAATGCATAAATGTTTAAATTATTTATACATTCTATACGTATATGGATTAAATGGTTTATCAATGGTAAATAAAGAAATACCACCGCTTTATGTGAAACCCCAAAAATCTTTGAGTTTTCCTGGGCGGAATGGGGGGTCCTGGGGAAATCAAAGGCCATTTTCTGCTTTATTAGAAAACAATTTTTAATGAATTTTCCTTTGTTTTGTTATTTAAATGTTGCTTTTCATTAAAGTTTCTCTTTAGTTTTTAGTTTTACACAATTCAAGTTTCTGTGTTCTTCAATATTAATAATGCCTTCTCTGCAAATCTTGTTAATAATATAATTTTAGTTTTTGTTTTTGTTTTGCTTTTGGTTTTGTTTTTGTTTTTTACATATTCTTTTCACAGTTTATTGTCGTTTCTCGACCTTCGATTGTTGTCGAGATATTAAAATACAATACAAGGTATCCAGAGCGCCCAGCGAGCGCTGGCCCCTGCCTCTTAATCAATTTTGTGTTCAACATTCGCAATAAATGATATATTCTTCTGTTGTTCTTGTGGTTGTTGTGTAGATAGCATTTTTGTTTTGTTTTTGTTTTTGTTTCTTGTTTCTTGGTTTTCGGCTGCCCTTGAAATAACTTGCCGTAATATATCATTTGTTTCTGTAACATTTTCTATATGCTTTGTCATTTGTGTGACTTAAATGTAACGAATTCTAGAGGAATTCTAATAAGAATCATCTTCTATGTCTCAACGGTGGAAATGCCCTTTCCGAAACTGTACTCGTTTCGCAGGAGGCGTCAAGTAATTCCATTCCAATGGTATGTAAACGGAAAGAGCACTTCAACTTCGGCCCTTGCCGCCGTTTGTTTCACATCCTGTCCATATTCTTTGCTGGTTTGCTGATTAATTAAAGCATTTTCGAATGTTTGCTGACGGAGAGCAGTGGAAACAATACAAAGATAGAGATAGAGAGAGAGAGAGTTTTATCATAGAAAAGTTCGTATGAAGTTCGTGGCTATCGGAGTGGAGTGTACAAATCGGATTAACTATCTATAATGTCTGTATGCTTTTATGTTGTATGTATCTCTGATTTATATATCGTATAATTAGTTGCTGGAAACCTCGCTGGTAGTTTTTTCTTTTCTCAAATATTTGAAGCGCCTTTTCTTCATCCTCATATCCTGACTTTTCTTCTAATGTGTGTTCTTGTTGTTGTGCTTTTCTTGTGGCAACATTTTGAATGCATTCTGCCTGTCGTGATTTGGCAATTCTTTACGTATCTCTGTAGTGGTCGTAGTTCTGATATAGGAAGCTGCAGCTTGGATGGATATGCACCTGTCAATATATATTTAACTTTATCTTGCGTTGTTGTGTGTTGAAAGCTGAATGAATGGACGGAAAGGTTCAAATCAATATCCGTAGCCATGAGTGAAAGCAAAATGAACTAACATTAAATAACTGGATAGGAACAATAGCTACGTTTCTCGTATATATCTGAATGTACATATTTCATTGCCCTATAGTCCTAATACGAGTATACTATTTATAAAAGTTAACTGCTCCCATCCATCACTGTATCTGTCTGTCCGACTGTCTGTCCCAGGCCTGTGATATGTTTCCTTAAAGTGAACCAATTGGGGAGTCCTCCTCCCTTCGGGAATGCATTGCAAAATGTTGCCCAAAAGAACGCCAATAGAATGTCTCTCAAACTAAAATGTAATGTCATTTGCAAACTATCTTTGGTTTTCCTCCTCCTTTCAGTTTTCCTATATTTCCATTTATGCTAATGTGTTACGACGCTATGTGTGTTTTAATGTAATGTATGTGTCTTTGGCAAGCAGGTAACGATTTTTACAGCTCACACTATTAACTTGAAGGTACTTGATGCGTTTGTTTTTCGAGGCAAGTTGATTGGAACCGAGCAAACGGCGCAAACGGATTCTATAGCGATTCTCTAGAAGCGTGAGAATGTGAAGCGCGGGTTAGCTACAACAAAATCGCGTTATACGTAGTATATAGTATGTGTCTATATATATAGAGAGATAGAGAGAGATAGAGTGTGTGTTCTCATTGCTCTAGTTTAAATTATATGATACATAGCTGTCGCTGTAGCTGTAGCTGTATACTGTGCCCATCGCTAGCCGGCAAAAACTCGCACATTTTGGGGTTGCTGTGGAGTTTTTGACGGAGCGCAGAGCAAAACAAATTTGTATAAAGCCTAAGATCTGGTAATCGGTAGACGACGACAATCGATAGTCCGGCTGTGGTGTGTGTGTGTGTGTGTGTGTGTGTGTGTGTGTATGTGTGATCCTATTTACAGCTTAAGTTGAGAATTTGTATTAAGTTAAACTTGCTCATCTCGCGCTTGGTAAATATTTGTTGTGGTTGTTGTTCGATTAATACGTACATATCTCATATATCTCTAGAAATAATCTCCCGTTTTGTAGTTACCCAAACCTTAAACCTAAACATTAACTTTAAGTTTAGGTTTAATCGTAAGTTAGGCTTATTTAAGTGTTAGTGGTTCTTTGCTTGCTTAGACTGTAAATATATTTATATATAGATTTATATTAATTTATATATGTATATATACTTAAATAACTGCCATCGCATCATCTGAAAATCTATAACTTTCATGTACAGATTTTCGATTTAGATTTAGCTAATTATTTTATTAAACATTTTATATCCCCTTTCCGCACGCTGCTCAAGCTTAGGCGTTGGCTTAGGCAAGACTGTCAGCACTTGAACTTTCTTCTTTCCTTAGATGTACTTTCTTTCTTTGGTTTTCGGTTATTGGATTTTTTTTCTCCTTCTTCTTCTTTTATCTCGTTTATCAATAATAGTTTTTAGTAATAATAATCGTAGTAATCGTATTACGAAAATAATAGTGATCTTAGGTGTGTAGTAAAAATTAATTTAAATATGCATAATTTACAAGTATCCTTTTGTCAAATGTTATCCATTATATATGTGTATATGTATTGTATGTACTCGTATATATATATATCTATCTTGTATCTGTTTTCGATAGTTACGTTTAATCTGTTTACTGCTCTGCTCTTGTGTTCTCGGTTCTCTCGGTTCGTTAAATGCATTTGTTTTCATGACTTACAAAAATTAGATATTTTCTCTCTTTTTTCATTTTTGTTAATTTTTTTCATTTTCATTACTTTTTGTTGCTGGAAATCTTCCTCTCCTTTCGGTTGTAGAATAGAAAAAATTACGGATCTGGACTTAGCTTAGGCCAGCAACATGCCGAATGGGGATCACAGGCCGGCGGATGCCACGTTGCTTCCGCTTCCGCTGCTGCTGCTGCTGCTGATGCTGCTGCAGGCTGACCTTGGTCCTTTGCTATTTGGCTGCCTGGCTGGCAGCTCTCTGCAAGGGTTACTGTAAGAATTGATGTGAAAATTCGTAAATATATTAGTCACACATGCATTACATAAAGGGAAATGTCTGTTGGCTGTTAATCGTTTTTTTTTTATACGGATTAACTGTGTTTTTTTGATTTTGTTTTCGGTTTTAACCGGGTTATTTCAAATATGTGTATTCTTTTTTTTGGTTTTTGGTTTTGTTGTAAAATGGCAAAGGTGGCAGAATGTGTATTGACTAGCGCGCTAGAGAGAGTAAAAAGCAGGAGACGCCAGTATTGTATTGGGTTTGGATTATTCACTTACTGAATTCAGTTCAGTTTTGAGTTCGCTTTGAATTGGAATTGTGCTTGGGTGCTTAAAGTGTTTTCGTTGTAGTGGTTGTTGTAGTTGTTGTTGTTATTTTTCTTGTTGTTGTTGTTGTTGGTTGTGGTGTTGTTAGTGTTGGAAAGTGTTATTCACCCGGCTCCTCCATTATAACTGATTCACCGGCCCAAACAATCGGACGACCCTGGGTTGTGGTGGTTTCAAAATTGATTTATATTGTAAAACTTTGTTTCTTAGGAGAAGATTAATTGTTAGATAGCGCTAGCCTAAGCGTAAGCTATTTTATAGTATAGATTGTGTATTGTATTTATGCTATTTATCATTAGCCAGGTGTTTGCCATTTTAGAAATGTAAGAGTATTGGAGTAGTATTGTGTGTAGTGTTATTCGTTATTGTGCGTGTGAGCAATATATGATATGCACCACTTGACTGACGATTCAGTTGTGGCTATCAAATGATAATAATCGAGAACTTATTTTTTATATGTATTTTCTTGGTTAATCATCTACGGCATGCACTAGAAAAATGCTTAAAAAAATGTGAGTGAGAATGTGAGTTGGTTTCTACGAGTATTTGATTAGTTTTTGGTTTTTGGTTGGGTAGTTCGGGGATAGAGAAACATACCTATATGAGTATTGAACGAGTCTATGTGAAAGCTACGTTGTAGTAACGGTAGATTTATGGTGACTTAGCGAGAGAGGATATATATTCATTTTTGTTTTCGATTTTGATTTGGTTGCGATTACGATCAACCTTTTTGTGGTTCATTTGACTTTTCATCATACAATGTCAATAGCTGTTGTTGTTGTTGTTGTTTTGGTGGTTGTTGGCCTCATGGTTGTGGTGGTTGTGGGTGTTTCGGTGTCTGTGTGTGTGAATATAACAAGCGTTTCATTTACAGGAGTGCGTGTGTCTGTGTCATTATTTTATATGTAAATAATTCTAGCTAAAAACAAATGCATTTGAGATGTTCACTATTTTATCAATATTATTTTAGGTTTTTGTTTTTTTTTTTGTTTGTTTTTGGTCGCTTTGTTAAGCGTATCGAACCAATCATCAAATTACAAATTGTTTACTTTAGTTGCTGGTTGGTTAATGGTCAATTCTTTTACTTGGTTTGCACATTACGGTCAATACGGAACTAAATGTCGAGACATACGTATGCAAATGTATATTTTAATTATATATATTGTGTGATTGTGTGTGTGTCTGGGTTTATACATAAATATATAGATAGTGCAAGTGTTTTTTAGCCACTTGCTAGTGCCAGTTCTAGCTAAGTTTCAATTTGTATTTGTACGTTTCGAATTTAGTTCGCAGATGTATCGCTAAATCCTAGAGTTTGAGTGAATCGAGTGATGCTAACGATGAGCGCCTAGAGCCTAAACCTATAGAAGAGCAACTGACCAGTGAGGTGGTGCCAAAGAGCTTATACCAGCCGATCACGATATTTGACAGATTCAGATCGTCGAGCATTATCTGAGCGACGCCCATAAACACTTTCTTCTCGATGCGCCCGTAGTCGCCCCAAACGGTTATCTGTAAGAGAGGTCAAACGATTAGTTAGATGTCAATTGATTGGAATATAAATTTCAAAGAGTCTCGCCTGGAGTATGCAACCAGCGTAGGAGTGCTTGAACACCAACTGCTGCTGGTAGAGCGGGTCCAGGGTGCGACGCGCCGTCGAAGTCTTCATCTTGTCCACGCAGTTCTTTCCCGACACCAGATACACCTTCACATATGGAGCGGGCAGCATCTTCGATGAGGGTTTTTGCTACAGAGAGATTATCATTTATTGTGGGTGCTTTTTTCATTGAGATGAATATGCAGAACGTACCGTCAACCCTCTGGCTCGAATGACCTCCACCTCTAGAAAGCCCTTCTGATGGCACATCGACAGCTGGATGTCGCCCAGTGAGGGAGCACCAAGCACCTGGCGACCCACCAGTTGTCCTGGTCCCAGGCCCTCGACAAACTCATTGAGGGCTCCATCATTGCGCAACGAGGGAGAGAATCTGTATGTTTCATTGGGGATATGACGCAGGATGGGAGTTGTGTAAAGAGTATAGTATTAGTATAGTCTCTTGATAGCGATTTCTTTTGGCTTTAATTTTAAGATCATTTAAATAAGAGAGATCATAAGAATTCACAACAAATTTTTCAAGAAAAAGAAATAACTCTTATACACAGGGAGTTGTAGAAAGACAGTTAAATGTAGTTGTAGTTTGTTGGTGGTTGGTAGTTGGTGATTGGTGGTTTGGTGGTTGCGACTGCGTCTGTTGTGGTCCGAAATGGTTGAGTGTTGGGTGGTTGGGTGACAGGTGGTTGTGGCAGTGCAAAAGGAGAGAGACAGAGAAAGACAGACAAGTAGAGGAGTCACAGATCGCAATACGATGGTGTCATGCAAGCGTTCGGAGCGTTCTCAGGAGCAAAAGTGCAGAGAAGCTACTTGAACTAGCTGGGGATCGGAGTCGTTTATATGATCAGTCTATATCCCAAGAGATGGTAGACTTATTGGTCTATTCTTTGGATGGTAGGGGAGGGAGGGGTGGGCAAGTACCCTATAAAGAGCCACAGTGCTGGAAAGGTCTAGGTGCCTAGGTCTAGGTCGTACTCTAAGTACTCGACAGTTGTCTTATTTACGAACGCACATCGAGAGGTGAGAATAACTTTCTTATATACATATACATATATGTAGATATTGCTGGAAATCAAAAGGATTAAATCAAGACTGAAATCAATACAAATTGTACTTTTTCACGTGGTTACAGAAAAATACACAAAGAAGTGGTAGAATCGAAACGAAACAGAAGGAAAC
Organism: Drosophila persimilis; assembly: GCF_003286085.1. NCBI lineage: Eukaryota > Metazoa > Arthropoda > Insecta > Diptera > Drosophilidae > Drosophila > Drosophila persimilis. The sequence continues at coordinate 1,324,725 of NW_020825706.1, forward strand.
GGAAGGAAAATTACGTGGAAAACATTTAAGAGAAAATATATTTGAGGTATACAGAAATGCAGGCTCGCTCTCAACGGTTTCAAGGCTCACATAGACAACAATTAAGATGACGGCAAAGAAAGGACACAAAGAGTTATAGGAAAAGAGAGAGACATAGAGGAAGAGAGAGATATAGACAGCGTGTAAGAGTTAGAGTAAAATTATAGTTAGGAACGCGACATAGATTACCATATACAAAAGCCAATCGAAAATAGATTTTTATTTAAAAGTTGGACAGTGTAAAGGAGAGTCACACAGAAAGAGAGAAGAGGCACAGGCAAAGTTGAGAGAGAGAGAGAGATGGAGAGGAGAGTTTTCAATTTCATAATAGATATTTTTTGTTGATGGAATTTTAATTTAATTGCTATTGCTATCGTTATCGTTATCGCTAACGGCAGATTGCCGAACGATCGAACGGGGTAAACTTACGATGAACCCTCGGAGCTAGAGATCGAGTGTATACTGCCGGCACTGTAACGGGTCACCGATAGCACCGGCGGCACCTCCACCGATCGCTGGATGCTGCCCGCCGAGCCGCGCGACTGCCGTTGGTAATATGGATGTGGTGGTGGTAGTGTGATATGATGGTGGTGACTAGCGGAGCTAGTCGAGCTGCCTGAATACTGTGCCTGATACTGCTCTTGTTCTGTCGGAAACAACGATATTTATACATATTGATTGAATATCTATATATATATTGGTATATATTGATATATACTACTCGTATGTGGCATGTGGTGGCATATGGTACAGATACATATATATATATACAAAAAGGGTGTGTTACGTTATCGTTATCGTATCGTTATCGAAAATCAAAAGCGAAAAAACAGCAACAATGCAGAGTGAAATGAGATTGCGACGCTGGACCAGTAGGTCACTGCCTATGGAACTATCATCGACGTTGGGCTCTTGGAAAACGGAACCTAATCTATATCGAAATCGTTATCGTTATCGTAATCGTAATCGTAATCGAAGCTGGCAGCACCCGAAGAAGTAGCGAAAAAAACTGTACAGAAATCAAAGCCACAGAGAAGAGTCGTAAACGTAAATTGTACAACAAACAAAATAGTAAAAATTATAATGCGAGAACACCAACTGAATATCGATAAGAACATAGAACATTATAGACTAATTATACACATTATCCTATATGTATATATATATTTATGTATTGGCGAAATCATCAAAAATCAGTGGCGCAACTTAAAACATTTACTCATTTGGCAATTCAATGGCTACTAATTTTGCAGGGTGATTATTTTTGATTGCAATTGAAAGAACTGGCATCGATTCCCACATTGGACCTCCGCCAGGTGGACTCCACTAGACAGTTGTACATACATACATATGTGTTCTTCTAGTTGTTTTTTAGAGTATTATTATATATCTGTTGTTGATGCACTTTCTAGTATCGCTTGTTCGAATGCTTGTTGAATGCGAATTTGGTTGCTGTATTTGGTTTGGCCAATTCTCAGATGATTCTTTTTTTGGTGGATGCTGCATTAGTATTTGTTGTTGTAGTTGTGGTTCTTGTTCTTGTTGTTGTGAGCTTTTAATGTGTATTGGTTGTTGTTTTGTTGAATGGCATGGCTGTTGACTTTCTGTGACAGAGCTCCCTGTATATATGTTTTTTTTTAAATAGATAAATATCCAAATTGATTTCGCAAAACATAATGAAACTGAAGAAAAATCTTGTAGGAAACAGATGATAAACATTAGTTCGTTGATCAAGATCCTCGGGCATGCCGACACCGATCTGTTCAGTGTTGGTTAATGTTGGACAATGTTGGGCAAATGTGTATGGTGTGTGGTGTGTGGGGACGGGGACCCTTACGAGTACATATTTCTTCTCCGGCGAGTATGAATAATGTTTTGGATAGACTCTTACCGCACACGACACGACACAAGCTACATAGTAAATGGGAATTGATTGGATCGTATCTTTAAGCTTAAGCTAAAGCTTTACGAGTAGTTATATTATCATTATGCAATACAGAGATACAGAGATAAGGAGGCTGCAAGAGATTGGTAGTAGCTGGTATGTCGACTACGAGTGGGGCTGGTAATGAGTATATAAGGCATAGGTATGGATATAGGTATTGGTATTGGTATAACTCAATGCATGCAAATCGAACAGAACTCTAGAATAAAATGTTGGATATGTGTTGGATATAGAAATCAATATATAGAAATAGTATTATCGATAAATGGCATTAACAATTGTAACGGGGGTTAGTTAGTAATTAAGTATTATTCTTGATAAACAAATCTCGCTACGAAATGAAAATGGAAATGCACACACACACACCCTGATAAACCGCCCCCACATACAGTGAGCGTGAAGAGTGTGTTGCCGCACAGCCAAAAGCTTTGCGTTGTGCCGCATTTGCCCAACAGTAACTGCGGCCAGGCAAAGCTTTTGGTGTGCCTCGCATCATCGCCTTGGGAATTCAATCGAGTATTCCCTGTTAAGCCTAAAAATACGTATCGACTTTGGATTGTTTGTTGGTTTTTTTTGGTTTTTGGTTGGGTTTGTTCTGGTTTTTTGGTTTTTAGTTTTGTTTTTTGGTTGTGCTTGCTGCGCCAGCGTTTCAAGGTGGAACGGAAATCATAAATCAAGTAAATCATCACGAGGAGAGGCTGGCTGGGTACAGTTACAGGTACAGTTTGTCATGCCTGCAGAGCGTCAGAGCGAGAGCGAGAGCTTTTGCTTTTGGTTGAATTCAAGCTTTTTGCAGAAAAGCATTTAAGAGCGAAAGAGCGAGAGACACGGAAAAAGAGAGAATGAAAAGCTCTTACAGCTACGAGTAGAAGGACATGACATCCTGTGTGCTTAAGGGGATGTTTTTTTTGTTGTTTTTTTGTTGGATTGGAGGCTTACTTGGAGAGTGTTTCTTGTTTTTACTGTTACTGGTTTTTGTTACAGGTACTGTTACTGTTAATAGTACTGTTACTGTTACTGTTTCTGGGCTAACTAATGTTTATCATCTTTTAATCGTTAGTTTTTAGTTGTTCATTGATTTTCCTTCCATTTTCTTGTTCTTCTTTTCCTCTTTACAAAAAAAGGCAACTCAAAACCATAAGAAAGTCACCAAAAATTAAAAGTGAACCGAAAATAGAACTGATAGTTGTATAGTAGTATAGAATCAGAAAGAGTTAGAAGGTAGATAGAGTAGAGATAGAGTAAATTGGACTTGTGCGCACCTTTCCCCACCGGCGCCATCGCCGAAAAACTGCTCAATGGGGTCCGCCTCCGAGGACGAGCCACGCGAGAGGCCACCGCCAACGCCTCCGGCCGTACCGCTGGCACCACCAGCGGCACCACCGACGCCAACGCCACCGCCACCGCGCAGCTCGCGCGTGATATCACCGGGCAGCACCTCTTCGCTGCGATGCACCGTGAACGAGTTCTTACCCTTCTTTCCAAAGCCCATACGTCTTTTACGACCTTCGAGTACGGCATATACATACATATATTTCATATGTTATTTAATTGTTTTTTGTTTTTCAGTATTTTTTAGTAGTTACGATATTGGTTAGTATAGCAATGGGTTAGCTTCAATGGTTATATATGTTTATACGGTTAGTAAGGAAAGCAAAAAGACAAATAAATGGATCTAAGAATGTGTGTAAAACCAAAGATACGGCGATGGAATGCAGCATCAGCCGGATACAAACTCCGGTTTGAGCCTACAATGCATTGACTACCGAATAACTGATTGATTGACTGACTGACTGTCTGACAGATTGATTGTCTGTCTGATTGTCTGAATATCGATTACGAAACACAAGGCAACAGAACGAGAGAACTGTAAACGAGCGCAAACACGAAAAAATGGATTCAAAATTGTCCTACCTGTTGCGGACAGCTGGGAGGTGGAATTGGATTTCTTGCCCATGCCGCTGCCGCCCTTTGGCGAGCGTTCCTGGTCCACGGTGCCGCCTTTCTTCCGATCATTAGCGGTATCCGATTGGCTTCCATCTGCAGAGAGAGAAATGGCCCATTAGCTATGGGATATTTCATTTCTTAGAATGGTTAAAAAATTCTACCAGCTTTATCTTCTCCCCCGGTGCCACCTTCTGTGGATTTGGCACCGCCCTCAGGGCCGTTCTTGTCCTTGTCGTACTCGCTGAAGTCGTCATCCAACATGGCATCGATAGCATCCCAGTCGATGGCATCGAGCGGAGCATCCGCGTCCGCATCCGCATCGGCATTTGCGTTCGTTGTTGTTGCGTTTGTATCGTTCGTATTATTTGTATTTGTATTCGTTGTTGGATTTGTGGCAGTTGTTGTAGCATTTGTTGCAGTTGTTGTTGTTGAAGTTGTTGTCGTTGTCGTCGTTGTTGTCGCCGCATTCGTTGCATTCGACGATGTGTTTGTTGTTGTTGTTGAAGTTGTGATTGTTGTTGTTGTATTGTTGATGAGATTTGTGCATGTATTTTGTTGTTGTTGTTGTGTGGGATTTGTTGCGTCATGAGTCAAGTTGTTAACGTCATTCGTTGTTGTGTTCATTGGTGTTGTTGAATTGGTGTTTTGTTGTTGTTGGTGTGGTGTTGTTGATGATGATTGGGCACGGTTGTTGTTGTTGTTGTTATTGTTCATGTAATTGTTATAGTTGTTAATGTTGGTGTTCGTATTGGTGTTGGTGTTGGGTGATGCATTTGTTGTAATTGGTTGATTGGCGACACCATGATGTTGTTGTGGGGGATTTGCAAAAGAGGAAGAAGAAGCATTATTAGCATTATTACCACCGAGGACGACATTGCCAGCAGCGGCGGCAGCAGATGTTGCACCACCGCTCCCACTACTAGATTTCGTCTGTTGCTCCGATGATGCCATCGTTCCGCCGATAGCGTTGATGCCTTCTTTCCCTTTTTTGTTGTGACTTTGACTAACACTAACACTACTCGCTTGTTGTTGTTGGCTATTGTGGTGGTTGGTGATTGTGGTGTGATTCTGGTGGTGTGATTGGTTGAGTGTGGTACTGTTACTGTAACTGTTAATATTGTTGGTGTTGTGTGGACCACCGCCCCCGCCCCCGCTACCGTTTCCGACTCCGATTCCGATGTTACCGCTGCCCCGCTGCTCGCCACCATGCTGCGGCAGTGTATAGTCCATCCCCGTCGATCCACCGTCCCGTGCCTCCATGGGCGAGAAGTTGTGCGCATTCTGTGCACTAGGCGGATGTGGCAAATTCCGCCGACGCTTCAGATACGGCGCTGCCGGGCCGTAGAGCTTCTGCTGATTGGTCCGCTGCAGATCCAGCGACATGGCTCCTCTCTGCTGCCGGTGCGGCCCGCGAAAGAGTGATGGGGCAACGCCGCGCCGGGTCCAGCCCACGTCCGAGTCGTAGGTGATGGTCACGATCTTGTCGTCGGTGACGAGGAAATGCGAGTGACTCAGCGGATTGTGGACATCCACATTGGCGCCCATGTACGACTGCCGGATGTTCGTCTCGGACCCGTAGCGCCGCGACATGGGCAGCTGTCCCTCCGCCGGAGACGACGAGGAATGGGGATAGGGGTAGGAATGGGGATAGGGATAGGCGGCCGCCTCGTGTTGGGCCACCTCATCCTCGTAGCGAATGCGCCGGCGGCCCCAGCTCTTGTTGTGCAGGTCGTCGTAGTCCAGGGACCGCGACTGGCCCTCGTGGAACATGCGCCGGCGCTCGAGCTTAGGCTTTTTCAGGATCGAGGTGGGCTGTGCCTTGGCCGTCGACTCAGAGATGGGCATGGAGGAGACCAGGGCGTCCTCGCTCAGCTGGCGCGACAGACGCAGCACGGACTGGGTGGGCAGCGACGGAGGCGCCGCCAGCTGCGCCTTGGCCCGCCGATGGGCGGTCGGGGTGGGCGTGTGCACGTGATAGGTGGGCACGGCGCCGAGGTTCACCTGGGGGCCGGTGAGGCCGCCCAGGAAGTGCTGGTCGACGCACTCGCCGCACATTGCCGGGTCCATGGTGGGCAGCGAGGGCTCCGAGCTGCTCGGCTGGTACATGGAGGCGGAGAGCGAGGGGCGGCGAAGCAGTTGCTCCGCACTGTACGGGTACGCGATCGGTTGGTGCTGCGGATGCGGATGCGCGTCCACCACGCAGCAAGGATCCGTACAGGCTCCGATTGTCAGTCCGGGCATTGCCAGGGCCGTATTCGTGGAGAGCACCACCGGCTGGCTGCCGTTCTGGCAGTGGCTGCAGCTCTTGTCCAGATGGTCCCGCACATAGCCCACGTACGAGCTGGGCGAGGAGGATACCGTGTGGGCGTGGTCATGGGCGTGGGCGTGGACATTGGGAATGGGCGAGGAGCTGCGGAAGAGATTCATGACGGGCGTGGTAATGCGCTTGAATTGCTCAAAGCTGGGCAGCGGCAGCGGCAGCGGATAGGCATGAGCAAAGGCTGTGGCGGAGGGGGAGGCGGTTGGTGTCTGTCCGTTGGGCCGTCGTTGAAACATGTCGTTGGGCGTCAGAAATGACGGGTGGTTGGTGGACAAATGAGGCGAATAGTAGACAGAATGCGGATGCAGATGCACATGAGGATCGAGTGGTTCGAGTGGATCGAGCGGATCGATGACCGATGACTCCTCAGCGGCTGTCGCAGGCTCCACAAAGAACTGCTCCACCAGTTCGCCGCTATTCGCGTCTGTCACCAGGACACGTTGCGGTGCTCCCATCCCCATCCCACATCCCATTCCAACTCCGTGGCCGAGTCCCGCCGAAATGGGTGGGGAATCGGCGGCCGCCATGGCCGCCAAATGTTGCAGTTGCTCGAGCTGCTCCAGCAGCAGGAGCTGCTGTTGTGTGCCGCCACCTGCCATGTGCGACAGATAGTCGCAGTCGTCCACCTCGATGGTGTTGGCACGTTGGCTGGCTGCATCCAAGGGATGCATCATCCGGAGTCCAGTTACGGGGCCAGCAGTGCCTGTGGCACCTCCCAAGAAGCTGTTGCGTACGCCAAAGAGATTGCGCCAGTTGCGGGGGAAGCTATCGGTTATTTATCGTGTAACGGTAACGGGTGGTATCGGTAACGGGTGGTGTTTTTATCGGGTGTGGTTTATATCGGGGTGGTGTCATGCAAAGAGTGTTTTACATTTCATTTTGCCATTTGAAATGACCAAATGGTGAGTGGGGGTAGGTGGTGGTTAGTGGGTGGAATACAGCACTCGGCGTGTGGTGGATAACATTGGTTGGTGGTGGGTTCGATGGAATGTTTTATTTGTTGTTATTTGATGATCAAATTACATGGAATACAATTGGAACGATCGACGTCCGTGGTCAGAGTGTGTTATGTGGTGTGTGAGTGTGTGTGTGGTGTATTTTGTGGTGTTTTGTGGTGAGTGTTGGTGAGTGGTTGGTGGCGTGTATAAGCGTGTGTTGAGAAGCATTTCAAACACAAAAGAGAGTGGCGAGAGCGCGCGAGAGAGAGCGGCGAGAGCGTTGAGAACGAGTTGCATTTTATTCGATATTTTTTTTGGATTTGTCGGTTTGGTTTTTTTTTTTTTTTTGGTAAACGCAAAAAGTAAATGCAGAAAAGAAACTTTATGTTTTTTTTGTTGCCTTGCTTTTGTTTCAGTGTTTTTCAGTTTTGTTTGTTGTTTTTGTGTATCTGTGTGGTTTTTGTGTGTCTACAGATTCGAAATCGGTTTCGGGCGGTAAGCGCGCTGTTTCTAATCGACTAATTCAGAGCCTAATTGAGGGGAAATTTTGGATTTTGCATGTAGCTTCTTCTACTCCACAAAATGAATAAACAGAAACAGAGAGAATCGGCCAATTCGTGGATGTGTGGCCCGGAGCGGAATTTCAGCATAATTTTGGCAGCGTTGCTTAGGCTTGGCTTAAGCTGTTTTTTTTTATTGTTTGTTGGCTACAACGACGCGGACGCTATGCTGGTGCCACTCACCTGAGTCCCCGCGAGGTGCGCGGCCGCTCCGACTGCGTGGAGAAGGCGCTGGACGTCACACTGACCACCGACTCCATATCGGAGTCACCGAACTCGCCCATAAAGTCCTTGTCCGGCGACAGCGAGTGCCGCGGCCGCATCCTCGCGTCCATGGAGTGCAGGTCGCTGTCGGACAGCCCTGTGTAGTGGCGCTCCCAGCCGCCCATCCCGGTGCTCCGGTAGGTGGCCTGATGATGCGGCTGTCGTGTACGATGCCTCCCAAAGCGGCTGCCCGAGGCCAGACGCTCGTCAAAGTCCTGGCCGAGCCTGTCCCGCAGCATGGCGCTACGCGATGTCTGAGGCACCTAAAGGGAAAGTCGATATTCAGATGAGGAATTCGATAAAAGCGCATGTGTGTCTGGTGGTCTTACCTGTGGCAGTTGCCTCTTCTTTGGCGATCCTGTGGGCGTGGCTGTGGCCGAGCGCGACTGGAATCTCTGCTGCTGTGTGGCCGATGTGGCTGCAACGCCCGAACTCGGACCCGAACCCGGATAGATGGAGGGCGCGTTGGGTGAGCCGTGTACTGGAAGCACTGGATAGTCTATGTACCGATCGTCCGGTGGCGACAGTGAGCCTCTGCGTGGACTGGTGCTCCTATAGCCGTAGCCTGGACCACCCGAGGGAACTCCTCCCACTCCGCCGCCGCCTCCGCTGTGGTAGCTGTCGTTGGGTGCCGCCGAATGACTGCGATGACTGAGGCTCATGCCACCGGGTCCAATGCAGGAACCGCCGACACCATTACCTCCGCCGACTCCAACGCCGCCGCCGCCGCGTCGATAATAGCCCGTGGCAGATGCCTAGAGTCAAGTAGAGTCAAGTTTAGTGCGGCTCCAATGAAGGTAGCCCCCAGAAAGAATGCCATGCCCCCAAAGGGACACATCATATCATATCATATCCCTGCCACGATTCCCCTTACATACTAGGCATGTGAGTGGTTCGGTGGTGGAGTGGTTTAGTGGGGTGTCCGAGTGGTATACAGTGTATGGTGGATAGTGTATTTGTTGGTTACTGCAACTTCTACTGGAACATTGATATTGGATATACATAATGGATATACGTAGATACTGAATTACGATTAGAGAGCGATAGAGAGATAGGCACAAAAGTTGATCAATCAAAATACATTGAGAGAGAAAGAAGCCGCACCTCTTCAATCTTCAACAATAGAATGGCTGATCTGATTGATGAAGGTGCAGAATGGTTGTTAGATATTTGATTAGTTGGTTGATTAGTAAATTAGTTTCGAGTTAAAGATTAGCAAAAGTTCGTTATTGAAAAGTGCAGCTATTGTTGACGGTGTGGTTCTGGCTCTATAGATAGCTACTACTGTTATATAGATATATATGTTTGATGATTCGACTGATCTGATCTGATCTGATCTGTTCTATTCTGATCGCTTGGTGTGCAGCGTAGGGTATGCGCTGTGAATCCTCTTCTAGCTTGAAGTGTTTTGTTGTCTGTTCTGTTTTCTGTGGTTTTTCGTTAATTTAGCTTAGGAGGTGCAAACCTGATTATGATAACTTTGTCCAATGCCAGATACAGTGCGATAATCACGGGCCACCATTCCGGCCACCCGTTTGCGGCCCTGCGGTGACATGTCGCGTCTGGATCGACGCTCGTTTAGATCGAGCTGGATCGGATCATGGTTGAACGGATACGGAAACGGATACGGAAACGGATACGGATGGGTTTGGATGGGGACGAAAGGTTGTAGTTCGGGTGATTGGTTGGGTTATGGGTTATCGTGAGATATATAGAGAGATCGAGAGAGAAAAAAGAAGGAGTAGAATAATAAAGAAATTTACATATGGATCAAAATGGAATAGCAATGGTATCCGTGTGGGGTATACATATATGTGTGTGTGTGTGAGTGGCAGGACCATATATTACATTGTGTTTGTGTGGGTGTCATCTGGGAGTGTGTCTCTGGGTTTAATCTCTGGTGGTTTTTGCTGGATCAAATCAACACATATCAACGCTACACACTTAAAGCTACAAAAGGTGAAAGCCACAAGGAAGGCCATAAGGAAATACTCGTATGTGGGTTTGTTTTCGATTGGGTGACAAGTGATGGATAGGCAAAAGCGGTACTCTACATGGGCATGCAATAGCGGCAGTTTGGAGTTCGATTGGAGAAATAGTATATAGAGTCTTTATAGAGAGAGAGAGAGAGATATCGCTCTGGGCAGTATGTGTTCTCAAGTTTGGAAGTTTACACGGCATTAACTTAGCTTAAAACATTCTTAGACTAGACTTAGACTTTCATCATCTTAAATGAAACATTTATGTATTATCGTTTATCGTTTAGCTGAAAAGACGCGTGGTCAAAACTTGTTTTCGTTTTAGTATAGGTGTTAGTTAGAGCTTAGAATAGTAGAGAGAGAGAGAGATAGAGAGAAAAATTTAACACACGCACACAACCAAACGAACGACACCAATTAGTTTGAATAAAACTCGGAACGAACTGAAACCAAATCAAAACAAACATACAATAAAACCAAAAAACATTACTTTGTACAATCGTTGGATAGTGTATGCCATAAACACGGTCTGTCTCTGGTTTGCTTTTTTTGTCTGTTTCTGTTTCTGTTTCTGATTCTCTGTCCCTGACCATGAACCAGTTATGTATGTATGTATGTGTCTTTGAGTCTGTATTTGTGTCTGTGTAGCATTGCAGTGGCAGTGGCATGCGAAACTGATAACTGACAGGAACAGGAACTGGAACAGCAATGGAGCATGGTATCCTTTGATAGAGCAGTTGCCTCTGTCTCCTTTGTGTCTTTTGGCATTTTGCTGTGCGTTTCCCGGCCTCACTCAAGAGTCTGAGGCTGAGTGTCTGAATCTGATGCTCTGAATGCTGCTGCTGCTCGTGGCATGTGTGATATGTGAGATACAGTTAGGAAAAAAAGCGGCACACACACACATAGAGAGAGATAATAATAAACTAGCGAAACTTAACTAAAGCACACAATTGAAAACACAAAAAGTTTACGCACACCACACTCGATATTTGGATACTCTTCTGCTTGGAGTTTGTTGTTGAAGACTCAATGAATTCTTTATGAATTTATTGCATTACTTTTCGTTATGGGAAAGAGTAATCTGCTTAAACCCTATCTCAAATTCTATTATACGTGTTTTTTAATAACGAAGTTTGATCATTTCTGGTCAGACTTATAACAGATTAGAATTATTACTATATTAGACCCTGAAGCCACATTCAAAATCCAACCCTGAAAAATTCGTGTACCAAACACATCTATGGCCGTTACTCATCTACATATTTATATTATCTGTAATGATAGTTTATAGGAGCTAATATTTGAAGCCCAAATGATCACGATATTTATCTAAAATTCCTACATTCTCTACAGAATCTGTGGATTTCAAGCCTTGCTTGGAATTCCATTAAATCTTATCCAAAGATATATCTTTCTTCTATGAATGTATACCCTCCAGCAAGAGTAAATAAGAGTATCCAAAATTGTTCTACTTGGTCGCTATTTTTTTTTTGGCTGTCGCAGAACGAAATACAGAACAAAAACAGAGCCAACTGTCTCGAATGCGTGTGTGAGTGAGAGGAAGTTCGTATATCTGTGTGGCAGCAGGGTGGTCAAGTGCCACTAAAAGTGGTAGCTGCTGCCATTGACTGTGTGTGTGTGTGTGTGTGAGAATAGTGTATTTGTTGTATCCGTGAGAGATGTCCTCACTCTGGTTCTGCTGTCATTGCTGCTCTTGTTGTTGTTGCTGTTATTGTTGTTGGCTGTTCCTCATCTTCTTTTTTTTCATTCTTTCTTCTTTTTTCGCGTGTATGTGTGTGTGTGTGTACTATATACATACATTTATGAAATAATAAATTTGATTTAATTTTTTGGTTTTTCAGTGTATTGTTGTAGCTGTTTGTTGTTGTTGTTATTGCTGTTTGTTGTTGTTGTTGTTGGCTGTTACCTCTAACATGGGCGGCGGACTGGCCGAGCTTCCCATCGAGGAGATGCTGGCCACCGGCGTCATTCCATCGATGTCACAGTCGGACGTCGTGTCCGAGTCGCTCAGACGCGACATGGTGCTCGGCGGTGATAAATGATCTGTCGGTGTCAGTATCAGGCCGTCCACATCGCTGCCCTCGTCACGTAACTGTACATCGTACATCGTACATCGGTGGTTGTGGGTGGTGGGAGGTACAATATGTGGGTGGTTGGGCAGTTGTTGGTCGTTGTCATACATTTTGCGTCGAAATGTTCGTTCGGTTCAAAATGGAACGACGGAACGAAACGAGAGAGAGAGAGCGCACGTGTGGTGGTTGTTGTTGTTGTAGTTGTAGTTTTAGTGTAGGTACGTTGTTGTTGTTTTTTTGTTGGTGATTTTTTGATGGTTGTTTTCAGGGGGCAGTGGTGTAGGCGGTAGGGTGCACAACAAAAGAAAAGATAATGGCAAATGCTGAGAGTTAATAATTTAGTTCAAACCGGGTACACAGCTGCTGCAGAGCGGGGTTTTCGGGCGGGGGCGGGAAGGACATTTACATCTAGTTTAACGAAAATCAAAAAATTGTTCAACAAAACTAAAGTCAAAAAACATTTCTCTTTTGTGTTAAGTTTTTCACTCGCATCAAACTTTCATCTCAGGCCTGAAGCCTAAAAAACTATTATTTCCCTTGGTGCAGGGGGCTGGGGGTTTAGTTTTCTTTTTTTTTTGTTACGTTTACCAACACCACACTCAAGAACGTAACGGAATGGAACCGAAAAACGAACGGAAAATGAGAAAAACGAAACGTAAGCACGGAAACCTGGCCTGGCCAAGACATACGAGATAGGAGGTGTCCTGATGCGGCTGCAGTTGATACCATTCGGCCTCGTCGTCCAGTATGTGATGGGCCAGATCGATGACCACCTCGCCGATGAAATCGTTGGCCCCATAGCGCACATAGTCCCACAGCGTCACCTTTAGGGTAGAGGAGGTATACCAAAGATCAATACGAATCCATGGGGACCCCCATCTAGTACCTACCTCAAGCAGCCGTCCATTAAGATCACAGCGTCGCAGACCCGAATAGAGAAAGGTCTGCGCCCAGCGCGGTTCGCAGGTGGTGCCCACTGTCTTTGTCCGCCGCTTGGACTTGTGGCTGCGATCGGGCAGAAGGAACACCTGAAAACGAGGACGACACCATAAGATCACACCTCTAGGATCTCTAATCTTTTACTCACTTTTGCATAGGGATTGCGGCCTGCTCCGCTCTGGCGCAGGGACAGGCCTGTGGCACACACCAATGTCACGATCAGCTGGAGTGTGTTCTGATCGTAGCCGAGCTTCAGCTGCAGCCGCCCCTCGATCGGTATCGGTTGCGTCGTCGTTCCCGCCCCACTGCCCATCCCCAGGCCCCCGTGGGTGCCATGCAAATGTACGGACGGCAATGGCTGGTGGCAATGATGGTGGTGATGGTGGCCCGCCGTCGTTGTGCCGTGCAGACCTCCGCCCGGGGCGGAGGAAGAATTCGTCGACGCGGCGGCGGGAACGGAGGCGCCCTGAAGACTGCCGGACGCTGCGTGGACGCTGCTGGTGGTGCTGCTGCCGCTGACGCTGCCACTCCCACTGCTGCTGTGGCTGTGAGTGCTGTGGCTTGGTCCCAGGCGCTGTATATGCTGCGAGGCGCCGCCACGTTGACTCCGTGCCCCGTTGCCCGCTCCCGATGCAGCTGTTACGTGGATATCCGGCGAACCGGGTGAGGTTATCAAAACACTGGGCTTATCACGATGGATTTCAATGGCCTCAACCGCTGGGGCTACACATCGAAGAGGAAATAGAGGTAGAAAGATGGTTAGGCTGGTGTGTTGAATATTGGTTTAGATTCGATCAAAAACTGTTGCGGTTACTGTTTCAGTCGGGTGCTTGTATCGTTAGTCTGGTATTTATTTGAGGCTAAAGACAATCAATGCCGCTTTATATGTATTTTCCTGACTGTAGTAGGTGTTAATGAAATGTATATTTGTATACCCTCAAAAGGAGACCCAAACCCAAGGGTCTAGTGTATGCTAATCAAAGACTTTCTCTTTTTCAGACACACCCAAACACACACACACACACACACACACACACAATAGAGAACAGCTCTCCTTATAGACTATATAGTACCTTTGCGCTGTAGATATCGTCCGCCGCTGCTGACCACCGCACTGCCAGCCATGCTAGTGGCCAGGCCGCTGTGCGGAAAATTGGCCGTAGAGCGGCGCGGCGGAAGGCTGCTGCTGTTGGTGTTGGTGGAGCAGGCACTGCTGGGACTGACGTTCTGGCTGCTGCCGCCACTACCACTGATCGGACGACTGACAATCAGTTCCACCTGGGCATCCAGGCGGCTCTCGTCGATAATGTCGTAGACCTCATCTGCGCTCTTGTTGTGCAGATTCCGGCCATTCCACTCGATGATCTCGTCGCCTGCATCGATGACATTCGATTGTTGATGTGTGTGATGGTGATGTGTATGATCGATGAACGCATACAGAGACAGAGAGAGATACAGAGAGAGAGAGAGAGAGAACAGAGAGAGAGAGAGAATGTTCAATGAGTGAGTAGAATGGCTAGGATGTTGGATGGCAAATGTTACCTGGTCGTATACGGCCTTCTAGATCGGCCACCGATCCGCGTTTCACCTTCTCCACAATAGCACCGCATGGACCTCCTCCTACTCCTACTCCCAATGGTCCACCTCCTATTCCTCTTCCTACTCCTCCGATGGGCTGGCCGCCGTTGACCTTTAAGCCTAATATATCTTCCCCATCATAGTATTTACGTAATATCATGTGCCCAATCAAGCGAGTATTATCCGCGGATGTTTGCCAATTCACCGGATTCTATATATCGATTGATACATGTGGATACAGTGGGTGGTTGGGTGGTGGTTTGGTGGTTTGGTGGATGGTGGTTGGTGGTTGGTTGGACAGTGATTATATTTGGTTACGGATGATAGATCGTGCAATGGCAATTTTGCATAGATTTTGGTTGTTGTTGTTGTTGTTGTAATCGATAGATCGTGTGTAATCGGTGGATATCGTGGATGGGGTGTTGGTTTTTTGTGGACGCCATCGTATGCAGGAATAGTAGTAGTATATAAATGATTATTGATTTAGTTATTGATTATTGCACCATACACAGAGTTCTTAGAGAGACAGAGAGAGAGAGAGATATATAGAGACTTACACTCTAGAGGTTAATGGTTAATCTTACACATAGAATTTGACAAACGCAAGAAAACGAATAACAGCAATTAGAAAGCAACATTTTGTACAGGTTTCTTTGTTTGTAGTTGTTTTTTTGGTTTTCGTTTTACATACATTCCCGTTTTTTGTTGTTGTTTTGTTCTTAAATTCTAGAAACATTTTCTACTTTTGAATTACGGATAGTTTGGCATAGCTCATAGATGTAGGATAGATTGTATAGATATAGATAGATAGATTCGGTTGGACATTTACGAGTATCATTCATGTTTTGTTTGGTTTTGTTCCTAAGTATACTTTTTTTTCGGTTGAGAACACACACGTTTCAAGAGTTTCGGGGGAGTGTTGTGTAGCGATAGAGTAAAAAACAGTGTTGGTCAACAGGTACAACATTTAGAGGATCATGCAAAAAGAGTTACGTGCAAGATAGGATTCTGGCTTTTGCTGTGTGATTGAGTTCCATGCAAGAAATACACAAAATATACATGCAAGAATTGTTGTATTTTGTTGTTGGATCTTTTTTCTGTTTCTGTGGATATTGGAATGGCTGAAAATTGTCAAGAGTAGTAGAACAGAGACGAGCGCAGAGAGAGAGAGAGAGAGAGATTACAAACCAAAAATGGGTTTTGGGGGGCTAGGGTGTTGGTCTAAGGCGTGTTCTCTACAATGCGATGGGGACATGACAAGAACAACAAACAGAGAGAGAGAGAAAGTTAACGAGAAAGTTGCTGGATCGTTCGGTTCGGTTCATCGGTGGGCCACACACAGACTGACAGAAGGAGATTCGGGAAGAGAGAGAGTACACCACTCAGAGAGACTCTACACAGACACAATGCAATTCGGAGAGGGGGTTCAGGTTGTGGTTCTGGTTCTTCCCCCTTTTGGAGCTTCGTCTTCGTTCGGGCTGTACCTTGGGGCCGTCGCCGCGGTTCGAGTCCTCGCTGCTGGTGAAGGTGCTGCTCGTATCGATACCCGAGTCCTTCGTGGCCGAGTCCTGGCTGCCCTGTCGTTCGGCCTCCCATCGAGCCCAGTCCCCAGCACTGGCCCCTTCCATGGGCGGTGGTCCCTGTCCCTGGCCCATTCCCATCTTTCCGCTGGTCAGTAGCGTGGCCGAACCCACATCCACCGCTGTCGATGGCAGGATCGTGGTCACCGGCGGCAGCGATCCGCTGCCCATCATCCCAGTTCCGGCCATGATGGAGGCCTCATCCTCGTGGGCATCGAAGCGCACTGTCTTCTTTATTCTGCGCTCGGTGAAGCGGCGCGAGTCCTGGGCCGCCGATGAGGAGGAGGTGCTGCCCCCGGCAGGCTCATCCCAGTAGGCCGCCTCCGTGGAGCTCACGGAGCTGCTGCCACCGCCACCGCCTAAGCCTTTGGCTCCCAACAGGGCACGCTCCCTGCTCAGGCTGCCCCTCGAGCTGCCGCCGCCCTGGTCAGCCGACATGTTGCCACCTCGATCATAGGCTCCCGAACCGATCACAATCTGTGGCTTGGACTGGCCCTGGCCCTGGCCCTGGCTGTGGTTGTGGTTGTGGGGGGGATAGTAGCTGCTGCTGGTGCTACTGCTGCTGCTGCCACCGCCACCGGTTGCGGCCAAGGGCGGGGCACGTCGGTAGGCGCCAGCACCACCAGTGGCTACCCCAACAGCTGGACCGCTGCCACTGGCCCCGAACTGTCGCTCGTGATTGGTGCGATTCAACGAGTTGCGCTGCTGCACGTCCAGTCGTGCCGTTCTGGTCAACGGATACTGCTCCAGGCGTTCGCGATGCTGCAGCTGCAGCTCGTAGCGATCCCGCTGGTCCGCCGACGCGTACAGCCGCTGGCTGGTGTGCGCCAACAGGCGGTAGTCACTGGATGTGCCGCCGGCACTGACGCTCAGTAGATCGCGCTCGTTGAGGCTCCGCTGCTGGCGCCAGGGATCCACTGAGGTGCGCACCTGTAGACGGCCGCCTGTAGAATGGTAGTAGATGATGATGTAGAGATGTACAAGGGGGTGGTGGGGGTGGGTTGGATTGATTTGATTTGATTTGATTGCTCTAAGGGAGGGGGAGATACGGATTCGGGGACTCGATTTCGAGGGGGTGGGTACTTCGCTGCTTGCCTGCTTATTAGTTTGTTGTCCTTTTCGAATTGTTTAACAAATGTTTAAAAATAATGATTGTTAATTGATTGATTGCTGATTGATAAAGCAAAAATAAAAAATACGTAAACGGTGGAAACGGGGGAAGCGTAGACTTAGACCCCCCGGGGGGCATGTTCTCAGTGTATTCAGATAGAGAGATATGTAGATGTATGAGTAAGCTAAGTATATGGATATCATAAGTAGACCTACGATTAAGAGCTACGAGAGTGCCAAGGGTTTTGCTTGGTCTGGGGTGTGCTCAAAGTTACTCAGGGGTGCCGTGCCTGGCTTTTGGGGTTCAAATACTTATCTGTGATGGCTAAAAGTTGCAAGAGCATTAAGAGTTATTCAAAGGGGGATCGGATCTCAAGGGGGCAGGCCTAGTATGACTTGTTTGGACAGTGTTATGTGTGTGTGTGTGTGAAGCAGTGTCATTTCTGGTTGTATTTTGTTGAAGTAAGGAGGAAACAGGAAACAGCGTTACGATATCCATGCAAATTATTCACCAAGTATTTCTTTTTGTTTTGTTTTTTTTTTTTCGAAATTTCATATTTTTGAATAAAGTCACATTTACAGAATAAGTAAAAGGAAAAAAGAAAACGTAACGAATACAAATAGTGTGGTGGAATTGAGAGAGAACGTGTTCACAGCCAAAAGATTGTGTGTGTGGAGAGTAATCGAGAGAAAGTGATGATTGAGAGAGCAGAGCAGAGTACAGTCTGAAGCAAAATCATCCTCGTTATATTTGTATAATTATAATCAGGGAAAACAAATGTTTTGCAAGTTCAACAAAATTCTAGGGTGTGTATCGAGGGGGTGAGAAAGTGTGTGGGTACGACAGTGCTTGAAGAAAGTAAACAACGTATACGGAAACAAACATTGTACATTCCTTGAATTTCGGTTTTGTGGACATTGAAACAACTTATAAGAAAATTAAATACAAGAGACACACACACACACATTCAAATTTCATTTGTATTTTTTTTTGTTTTTTATTTTTGCTTACATTTGCATGAATCTGTAGATCGCCGGGCGAGAGAACTTTTTGGACACCTTGAACGCCGCCAAAATTACCTGCTATGTATTTGGTTTTGAGTGGTTTTTAGTATAATTTTTTTTTTCGTTTTTGATTTCAAATTTTTTTACATTTAGAAGGGGAGGGTGGTTTTTTTTTTGGCATAGTAAAATAGTATAGTAGTTTTTGTGGCGGGCAAGATTTTTGTTGGTTGTGGGACAGTTCAGAGAGAGATAAGGGAGAGAGAGAGAGAGAGAGATAAGGGAGAGAGAGAAAGAGTGGAGAAACACACATATGAAAATAATAGCAAAAATGTGACGATACGAGAGGGTAAAAGTGACTTTAGTAGACTTAAACTTATGTTTTAATACTTATATGAACTAGTTCTTGATTTGAACTAATAGAAGTACAGATAAATGAACTAGTTCTAAATTTAGCCTAATTTTGAGCTTAATAATATATATTTATAGTACAAATACTACGACGACAAGGAGTTGGTTTTGGTGTACGGAACTAGTTCACTAAGGGACTGCTTCCGGCGGAACTATTTTACTAAATGATTGTCTTCGGAGTGCCCGAGAAAGCAGCTAAAAGCTTTTTCTTATATTTATATAAAAATTCAATACAATTTTCAAATTCAACAAAAATTTGTATTAATTTTTGTCTGCCCCTGAAAGCAGGCAACGCATTTTCCAGCATTTCTTTAAAAACAAATGCTCTCACTTTTGCACACACTCACGCAAGAGAAACCTCCACTCAGACAATCGCCTTGGGTGGGAAAAAGAACTAGTTTTTCCGACACACTCTCACACACACACACACACACACAGAGAGAGAGATACCCTTGTGTTTGTGGGCCATACCCCTGGCATACTTTCATTTGACTTTGGTCACGATACAAAACGTTTATTGTGCGCATAATGGCCAACAACAACAAAACAGCAAACAAAACAAAATACAAAAAAGAAACTACACAAAAATTACATACATATATAAACATAACAACAGCAACAACAACAAAAGCAAAACAGCAATGTAAACAAAAGAAGGTAAGAAAATAAAACAAAGAACACAAAGAAAAAAGTAAAGTAAATTATTTGGGAAGCGAGTGGCAGCAAACCACACGCACAATTGCAGGCGGGACTCTACAGAGGAGAGGCGCTGGGCAGAAAGAGGCGACAATGTGTTGGAAGTGTCGAGAGGGGGGGTGGGGGCTGGGGGCTGGGCGCAGACTAAGAAAAGGAGAAAGCAAAAATCAATAAAGTATACAAAAACACGGTCATTTCTGTCCCTTGGCGACCTTTTCTATTGTTGTTGTTGTTGCTGTTGTTGTTGTTGTTGTACCGACGCCTATGCTTCGTGTTGGTGTTGGTGTTGTTGTAATTGGTGTTGGTGTAGGTTTAGTCATTGCTGTTGTTAGATGTTTTAAATGTTGTTTTGTTTGCTACTTGCTTAATTGGTGTTTCTGTTGTTGATTTTGTTGGCATCGCTGTTGTTGTTGGTGTTTCCTTTCCTGTTGAGTTTGTGCAAACTTTCTGCACAATCATCGTGCATTGTGCAATCGCAAAACACAATTACAACAAACACCAACACAAAACGCAGACGAAAAATCAAACAAAGTTTACACTGGTGTGGGTGTGTGTGTGTGTGTGTGTGTGCTTGCTTCCTGCTTTATATTTTTGGCCATAAATTCAAGCCAGTTCGGCTGACACCCAAAGGGAGGGGGGTGGGCAGAGGGCGTAGGAGAGTGGGTGGGCGGATGGGAATGTAGGTGTAATGGGCGTTGGGCTGGCAAAAGGACACTAAAATCATCATCATCATCAGCAGCAGCCGTAGCCGCAGCAGCAGCAGCAGAAGGATCGGCAGTGGGAGTAGGAACAAGGAGCAAAAGGGGAGCAGGGAGTCGGGAGCTGGGAGCAGCAGTAGCTTGTGCTATTTTTAAACCAACGCACACTCACACACTCATGCACACCCACCCACACAGACAGACGCAGGCGCATAAATAGCACACAAACAACCACAAAAACAAACATAGAGTCACACGCACACAGCAGCAGACACACACACACATACTAGAGAGGGACACACAAACAAACACCTAAAGAGACAGAGAAGGGACCCCTCACGAGAGAGAGAGTGCGAGCGAGAGAGGGGCCCTCGCACACGCACAACATGCGTTGGCGTCCTTTGCCTTTGCCTCCTACCAGGCCTCAATGTTCGCATTAATGTCACTCATACGCACAGTTGCACATGCAAACGAACAACAACAGCAGCAGCAACAGCAACAGGGAAACACAAGAACACACACACACCACATCAACGTCAATGTCAACTGGTGTTGGTCAACGTTTTAATTAAATTCATCCTCCCATTCCCCCCTACCCTTACCCATTCCCAATTCCCTCACGCCTCGCCTTGCCTACAGTTGGTCACATTTTAAAATAGTCAAACACTCACTCACTCACTCACAGACATACACATACTGTTACTTCCGTATAGCCAAACCGTACGATATGTCCGTAAGCACCCACAAATGCGGTCTATATTTACTTATTCACAGCCTGGTCACAGCGCCCATATGCGACACATTTCGCGTTGATGTTGTGGTTGCCATTCCGTAGGGTTCTTTTTTTTTTGGGGTTTTTTATTGCTCTTTATACCACACCACACCCCACCCGGGGGTCTATTGATTTGCTGTGTTTAATCGAAAATGTAATTAATTTCCAAATAATTTGTAGCTAATCGTATGGGATTTCGACTGGAAGAGACAGAGAGGGAGTTGGATAGACTGCATTTGAGGTTCGCATTGAAGGCTGGTTTGAAAGAGGGATTCTAAATAATTCACCTCTAAATCTAGTGGAGCGAACTAGTGCAATTAATCTACATTCTAGTTCAAAGCATAGGACCTATAACCAAGGTGCGCCTCTTCTATAAGTGGAAAGCCATAAGAGGTTCCTTTCAGGCCACTTTTAGTACCTTTTTCAACCCTACAATTAGATGATTACTCTTTCCTCTTATCATACCTCTCCCTTTTGGATTAATACACTGCAGATTACAATATACAGAATGCTACAACCTCTCCCCAATTCCCTTCGATGAAAACCTCCCTAAAGGTTTAAAGATTCCTATTCCCGATCTTATGGCTGCTGCTGCTGTGCCGTTGTTCTGATTGTTTTTGCTGGGATTTAGGCTGGGATTTTTTTGGCATGGACATGGCATACAATACCATTTTTTGTTTGTACGCTATAAGCTTTTTTTTCTGTGCGCTAATCTATTTGCATTTTGCATTTAAAATATTCCGCTTTTTTGGCTGTCTAAGCGTTTTTCGTGTGGGTGTTTGGGTGGCTGGTGTATGGACTGTGTGGCAGTTGTTGTTGTAGTTGTTTTTGTTGTTGTTGTTGTGGGTGCAATCTGGAGAAGCGTTCACTAAACTGCAACCGACAGACACTCACCTTAAAGACGGCTTTTTGCTTTGATTTAGCTCAAATTTTGGTTGATTTTTGAGTTGGGCTTTAGTCTTTTTTTGATTGAATATCTCTCGGGGTTTATTTCTGCGAATTTTCTTTTCTTTTCCTCGCTTTTCTTCCTCTTTTTGTTCACATTTGGCTCTTGGCTGGAGTGTTGCCTAATTTGCTGTACAAATTGCGAGACATGTAAGCAGCAGGCCTACACCTACACACACACCCACACTCAGACACACAAGCTCAGGTGGAAACCCTGGGAAAACAGACCCTCGAGTGAGAGAAGATTGCGTGGCAGTACAGTAAACAAATCGAGCATTTCATCCTCTAGGAAAATAAAACAATAATAATATTCCGTTTCCTCGGGCTCTTCTGTGTGTGCCTTCGAGTCTTCGAGTCTTGGAGTCTTCGAGTGTGTGTGTCTGCGTGTAGGTGTGTTTGTGCAGGAAGGCCCTGCATGTGGGTGGCTTTTCCGAGGTTCTCTCTGAGTGGCTTGGCCATATGCTAAAGCGTCCAATGGGCGCCACAATTTGCGCAGTGTATTGCCAGACGATTGACTGATTTGACAGCAAATTTGCTTGCCAATTCTTTCGCTCAATTAAACAGATTTAAAGCGGCCCCGAGGTTGCGTTTACCTGAACTTGGATTTACACTTTTGATTTAAATTAGTAACACTTTTTCATTGGATTATCATGTATGTAGACAGATTTGTTTTTGTTGTTGTTGTATTTCATTTGTTGTTGCAGCCAATTAGCCTTGTCTGCGGCTCAATGCCAAGAGCTCTCAATTATTCACGGACCTGGCCTCATGGCCAATTAAGTGCAATTTGTTAAACAGATTTCTCCCGGGGCCCAACGCCACGACACTCGAACGGAGCAACTCCTTTTCCCGCTTCGAATCCAGCCAGCAGCCAGGAGGACATTTCAGGCTGAATTTGCTGCTGCTTGTACAAGAAAATTCCACACCAAGGTTATTTTTAGCACGACTTTCACAATTTCACAAAAATAGCAAAGGAAAGGTATTCCCTTTTTCACTTTTTCACATTTTCACTTTCTCTTCTTGCTTTTGCTTTCGCTTTCGATTTCTTTCACTCACTTTTTGCACACTTTTATTCCATTTTATTTAATTGAATTTTATTTTGCTGGAGATTTATTTGCATTTTTGTGCCATTTATTCTGTTGTAATTTTGTAGTATTTTGGTTTTTGATTTGCTGTGTGTGAGTGTGTGTGTGTGCTGCCACACGTGCCACAT
Organism: Drosophila persimilis; assembly: GCF_003286085.1. Taxonomy (NCBI): domain Eukaryota; kingdom Metazoa; phylum Arthropoda; class Insecta; order Diptera; family Drosophilidae; genus Drosophila; species Drosophila persimilis. The sequence goes on from NW_020825706.1 coordinate 1,347,751, forward strand.
GCGTGAGCGCGTCCGATGCGGCCTGTGTGTTTTGCTCGCCTTTAAAGTTCATCGAAAACTAATTTCGTTTCGATTTCATACAAAAATCTCAATGGAATTTTTGCTTTTACGCTGCTTTTCCTACAGCCAGCTTTCAGCTTTCCCTTGCTTGCGCCTACTCTCGGTCTTTCAGTCAGCCGTTCCTTCGTTTCGTTTCGGTTCGTTTGTTGTTGTTGTTGTTGTTGTTGTTGCCGCTGGATGGAGCCTACAACACATTTTCCAATAACAATGTTACAACGCTGTTTGGCTGTTGTTGCCGCCGTTAGGGGCACTTTCCCATGGCGCTTCCAGTCCCGAACTAAAAATAAAGTTAAGCGCGTGGCCACGCTGCTGCTGCTGCCGCTGCTGCTGCTGCCACAGCCAGCGCCGACTGCAGCGGCCACTGCGACGCCAGCAGCGATAACATTGACAGCTGCTGCCCCACGTTGGGGTCAGCGGGTTGGTGGCGGGGGTGGGCCAAAGACTGGACCTGGACTCCATTTGTGTTTGTGTTTGGCTTTGGCGCTGCCTTTCCCTTCCACCTTCAAGGCAAAACAGGCCCAAAAGCAACGTGTTTGTCTTTGCTTTCCAGTAAAGGGGGTGGTGCTCCAGCCCCTGCTGTGTGGTGCAGTGTAGGCGCGCGCGTGTCGGTTCCATGGTGGGTTGCAACTTGCCCTCGTTGTTGTTGTTGTTTCGTAGTAAAGAGCATGACGCTGCACAGAGTACCCCCGAAATGCACTGAATGAAATGACGTCGTGCGGCAGGTGGCAACGCAGAAGGGGCAAACAGATAGCAAACTAAGGAGTGCAGTGTAAAAAGTGGAGAAATTCTACGGTCTAGAGTCCAGTTAGCCGACAGCCAAATGACAAATGTGACGCAAGTAATGGCAGCCTACAGAAACGTATAAACATAGGTAGAAGGTGTTTTATGTGACCTGCATAGCTATAAATTAAATATAACGGCCACTAGTAGGGAATTAGTTGAAGGCCCATGAGATCGCCAAGGAAAAGAGTTAAGAAATTGAAAAATTTCAAATAATCAACTAGTATTGGATCATGGCCTCACAAGGGAAATAACGAGAAATGGAAGTACAATTCAATGGAAATAAGAGACAGCATATTTTCGTAGATATAAACAATTATTTCAGCAAATAATGAGAGGCATTGTTGAGGGCAGGAGCTGTAACAGTATAACAGCGCTGCCAACAGCCTAGGTTAACAGACTGTTACCGCACGCCGTTGACAGTGCTCACGGTAACAGAGCACTGTAAAAGCTCTGGGAGTGGGCTCGCGCTTGCTCTCACGATCCACACGATCCACCCCGATCCACAAGGCTCTGGAGCGGTCTTAGCTTGTAAATCTAATGTGAGTGGCCGCTAATAAAGAGTGGATTCCACGATTATAGATCGATCATATCACTACCCCACTTTTCATTTGTACTACCACAACCTTTTCCCCCCATTATTTGTTATATTTTTCCTTATCTTTACAATTACTCGTCTAAATTTAAATTTTCTTTCCCCATAAAAGAACTAGTTCCGTTAGTAACAGCTCCAAAACGAACTAGTTCCTTGGCAGAACAATATACAACATATTGGCCCATGCAGAAAATCTCAAGTTCAACTAAAAATTTGTGGCTGGTTTTACGCGCGCTTCCCTACAGAACATCAGCTGCTGCTGCTGCTGCCGCTGCTGCTGCTGCCGCTGCTGCTGCTGTCGTTGGCTGCTGCTGCCACCCCAAACCATGGAATATGTAAGAGGTGTAAAGGAGAGAGACAGATAGAGTGAGAGGGAAGCAGCGCCTGCGCTTTGTTTAATGGAAATTTTGTGTGTGGGAATTTTCCAAGCTTTGGAAAGCGCATTCCAACGCATGACGTCTGGTGGCCACCGACCACCGCCACTGCCACTGCCACCGCCACCGCCACCGACCACCGCGCCGCGTGCATTGTGAATTGGCAACAAAGTGTTGGGTTTTTGCGGAGGCGCGTGTTGGCGGCGCGTGGTGGGTTTTCCGGGCTTGAGCTCTGAGTGCAGACGCACCGAGAAAACCACTCAACCCACGCACCCACTCCCACTCCCACTCAGACTGAGGTGCACCCACTCACCTCCCCCTGGGAGGGAAAGGCGCTGCCATGCACCCACTCAGACTGTGGCAACCAATGACATTCACACCCACACGCACACACACTCTCTGTACCCGCTCCCGTTTCCACTTTCTTGAAAAGATATTTACTTGTTCTTCCTTCTTCTTGTTTTTGTTTGTGGCATTATCATTCTGCAACACTGACTTTTGATTTACAACACTCAGGCGGACACAAGTTTTTGCAACACTGCCCCACAAACACACACACACACGCTGAGAAGACATAAGCTCTTGGCCCTCAACTTGCCACCAGGTGGGACCACCATGGACCGACCACCTTATCGGCCTGGTTGCACACCACAGATCAAGGAGAAGGGAGAGAGGAGAGAGGCAGTCGCAACTTTTGTGAGCGCGTAATTTCATGCCACACACTCTGTGGCACTGTGGCTGAGGCCAAAGTTGAAATCAATAATTATTATATGCTAGTTTGCTGGGAAATTGAAAATGACAGCAGCTGGAGAGGGGGAGGGGAGTGTTGGGGAAGTGCAACATGCTTGCCAGAAACTTGCGCGCTAATGTGCAGGCAATAAAAAATTTAAATCACCAAGCGCCGCATGTTGCATACTTGTAGGCGCTACAGAAAATACTCTTGTCGCAGCAGCAGCAGCAGCAACAGCAGGGGGAATGCCCCAAGTCTTGGGCCTGGGAGGCTGCAACAGCAGCGGCAAGTGCCAACAAGAAACTTTCTAATTAGGATAATAAATTTCGCCCCAGCATCTCGCACTTGACAACATCGTACCCGGCATCTTTCAAACACAAGAAGGGGGCGAAAAAAAAAACATGAAGAGCAGAAGAAGAGCGCAACCATGGAGACAGACCCTCCTTGGCCCCCGCAGTTATTGGCCAAGTGCAGGCTGCTTGGCCAACTTCTTGATGTTTTGTGGTGGCTGCCAAAAAGGAAAAGCTGCTTGTCGTTCATGCTGCCTCCTCCCTCAATCTACCTCTCTGCTTCTCCGCTGCTTGTTTGTTGGAAAATGTGTGTTTTCGGGTCAGCTGTGTGCAGCAGGCAGGCAACCTTCGTGTCCGCCCCCTGGCCCATATCTTTGGCTTTTTCTTTCATACCTTTCGGTAGTGCTCCACCACCACCCCCTCCCCGTCCTTCCTTCTGCTCCACGCTCTTGGTTCGCTTTCGGCCTGGTCTATAATTTATGCTGATTGCATTTAACGGTACGACAAAAGTGGCTCGCTCGCCTAAAAGTATGCAGCGTCCAAAAGTGCGCACTTGTCGCGCGGTCGCCGCCTCGCTTTCGGTTCCGTTCTGTTCCCTCTGTAAACAATTTATTTTTATTTTTCTTCTTACTCCTTTTCCTCTTCCGCCGTTACAGATTCACGGGTGCCTCTGTTGTCGAGTCAAGTGCCGTGCCCCCGTGCCACCGTGCCCCGTGCCCCTTCCCAAAAGATAAGCGCATCGAAATGTTTCCGCGCTACAAAACATTCTTCGTTCCACTTCCCATTCACCTCCTCCTCCTCCTCCTCCTCCTCTTTCTTCTTCTGCTTCCTTTACGTTCGCTCTTTCATTGCACGTGTGTGCAAATAACCGCGAATTTATACACTGAGCGAATAGAGAGTACAGACAAGTGTGTTCCGGTTTGAAACTTTCCCTTTTAAAAGCAGAATATTCGAAAAATCCCATATACGATGAGCATAAAAGTACACTGAGAGAGAAGGGGTGTAAGTTGTGGCTATACGTCTCGCTTTTGTTTAAATTTTCTTATGATTTACCTCTACAGATCGAGTTCTTTCGTGGTTTTCATGACTTTCCTGACTTTTTCTTACAGTGTACCGTATGCATGTGCGCTCTGCTCTCTATTTTTATAGCCCCCCGGCATTTTGCAGTCTGCATTTTGGCTTTTGCGGTGGCTTAAATTTCCATTTTCCCCACCAAATCGGGAACCGGAGAAGGAGATTCCATTAAGAGCTTAAAACTAACTTAAAAGATCTTAACTTAAGGTCTAACTTATAGACATTTTGAGAGATGTAAAGAAGACACAAAGATATGGCAAATGTATGTACAAAAGATCGTTTAAATATTTACACGAAATAAATGAAAAAGTGTGATGAAAACAAAAGATTAAAAGCATTGAAGAATTTGGATTTTTTTGTTTTTTTGTTTTTTTTTTTTTTGGTGGAAAAACGCACATCAATTACGGAGCCAAAGAAAAAGACAACGTACCAATAAGAGACAAGAGAGAGAGAGAGAGAGAGTGCTACTTTTTGTTTTAGTAAAGAAAATACTTTTTTGAAAGTTTTCTTTTTGGGTTTCTTTGGTTTGCGAGCGAGCGAGTCAAAGACAGTATTCATTTAGAGATAGTGAAATACTTTGGAGAGAAAACATCAATTGTTGCGGCTTGTTGCCACGTGGATGGTTGGGACATTAAGAGAGCTTTAAAATTGAAGCGATAGCGAGAGAAAGGGAGAGATCGCTCAGGCAATCCATAGAGAGAGAGAGAGAGAGAGTGAGGGGGATAGAGCAGACAGAGAGAGAGAGGGTGACGAAATTGGAGAAAACGTTTCAACTCACCATCGTAATCGGAGCCCGCACTGACAGTGGCTCCTGCCCCGGCCGCCTGGGCCTGGGCCTGCAGCAGCTGATTCTGGAACTCCTCCTCGGAGCTGCTGAAGGATCGCTGCTGCTGTGAGGCATACTGGGGCCTTCGATTTTGCTGCTGCTGGTGCTGCTGCTGCTGCTGAAGTTGCTGCTGACCGTACGAGCTGCTGTCCATGGCATGTCCCCCGCTGATGGTCAGGTTTCGGGTCAGTGGCGGCGCCTTCTGGTAGCCACCAGCCATCTGCTGGGACATGGACATCGACTGCTGGGAATGGGGATGGATCTGCTGCTGTTGTTGCCCCTGTTGCATGTGCGATTGCGGTGGAGTATGTATCTGTGCCTGGTACGTTTGCTGTCGCGCCGCAAATTGTTGCTGCTGTGGATGTTGCTGCTGCTGTTGTGGATGTTGCTGCTGCTGATGCTGATGCTGCTGCTGCTGGTGCTGCGAATGTTGTGGGTGTTGCTGCTGCTGCTGATGCTGTGGATGTTGCTGCTGCTGCTGTTGTGAATGCTGCGGCTGCACTTGGCTGGGATGCGCCAGATGGGGATGTTGTTTCATCAAGCCATCCAGTTCGCCCTTTTTGGAGGGAAAAAAGCATTAGTTATGGTCTAAAATAAGTCGTTTCTATACTCCACCTGATAGTAACGCGGATCATCTTCTGGATAGGCTCCACCCGATCTCTGCTGCTGCTGTTGCTGCTGCTGCTGCTGTTGTTGTTGCATGCTATAGCCCCCGTATCCCTGCTGCGACTGCTGCGGATTCATTGGCTGCATGCGGCCTCGCTGTTGCTGTGGATGCTGCTGCTGCTGTTGATGCGGATGCTGGCCCGGGCTCATCATGGGATCCATGCCACTGTCCGAGACGGACAGACGGCGATTCGTGGGCTGCTCCTGCTGCGAGTACTGCCTCCGTAGCATGCTGCCAGCCCGTTGCATGGGCAGGTTCTCCTTCTCGGCGGCACTGCGCGTACGTTCCAGCTTGGGCCGCTTGTCCGTCGTGTCGCGCGGATCCACAATGGCCTGCTGGGAGATATCCTAAGGGCAAGAAAGGATACAGGAAACACTATAGAGACCCGGTCATATGACGGCTGTACTCACGCTGCTGCCGTCGGGCTCGATGCGGCGGATAAAACCGTCCTGCTGGGCTCCCGTTTTGTTGATCCATTGGCCCGTCTTGGAGAGCAGCTCCTGCTTCTTGCGGCAGAGTATACACACCCAAATCACCTGAAAGACAGACACAGACACACCGTATATCATTGCCGCTTCAATCAATCGTTCACTCTCTAGAAAATCTATCTGTAGGATATAGTAATAAATTTATGAATATGGAAGAGGCAACACTGGACGATCTGTTTGTGAATGCCGATGAGGAAGAGTATGAGGAGGAGCCACAGGAGCCCCCGGTTAGGGGATCCCTGCTCTATTTCATGGCAAAAATGTGGGATTTCTGGAACTGGAACATCCGGATGGTCACCTACGTGGAGCGTTTACCTCTCGAGTACTTTGCCGGCTTCTGGCATTTCCATATCGTTCATGCCGGCGACTATTTGGATCCAGAATTAAATTTGCGGCGCTTTCAATGGTACCACATATCGGTGGTATTTCGTGGCACAAGCTTATGGACACACCAAAGAAATAGTCCTCGTCATGGTGCCATTGGAATGCCACTTGAAATTCGATGAAAACACCCCCCCTCCTGCTCCACGCTGATGTTTGCCCCCCCACCCCTTCCATCCTTCCCCCTCGGAGAGGACCCCGTCAACATCTGGTATCGTATCTTCGTCGTGTCTGAGGTTGTGTGACATTTTGGCAGCAATTCAACGATGGAAAAACGTTTGGCAGCACGGCCAGCAGATGATAAGCTCGCGGGGAGTAACCGGAACCCCCTCCACCTCCCTCCCACCCTCCCAACGATACGGTTCACTGAGTTAAATAAAAAATTGAAAAAAAAAAAATGTAATTGAAATGCGATGCACTGCACTGTACAGGGGGGAGGGCGGAGGGGGAGTGCAGGGATATGCACTGCGGGGCAAGAAGTCCGTAGACCGTTGAAAAGTATTCCAATGCCAACAATTTGGAGAAAGAGAGAAAGCTCAAGGAAATGCTCATCGATTGGGGAGGAAGAGTTCTCTGGTGAATGGTTCTCTCATTCAATAACTGGTTGGAATGCTGCCAGTCACGTGTAAACGTTGAATGATTGAATTCTCAGGGGAAACGGAATTATTCAAGAATTATTAAAGGTATTGGGGACGCTCTTAATCCTTTCCTCTAGGTACGCTATTGTTTTACGCGTCATGCAGCAGTTCCCCTCAGTCAGTTATGTGCGTTTTCATCTGGAAAAGGGGCGTACAAGTGGTAGCCTCCTAACATCACCAACATGTGCCATTATTCATGCCCTGAATATCGCATATCTTTTCTTTTTTCTCTCTTGGGACCGACTTTTGCTAGTCGCCAAAAGCTCTGTACTATTTTTCTAGGTTCTGCAGACCAAAGAGTAATTATTTTCGGCGCCTCGCCAAAGAATATGTACATTGTTGTTGGATTTTGGGGACCAACTCAGCTGCAAAAGGCATTCACGGCGCTCAGAGGCCAAGCATTATTCCAGTTCCCCAAAAAGCATCGAAATTTTATTGAAATGGGATTTGCTCCCGAGGCAATATCCTTTTATTTTATAGTCCTTGATTAGGAGGCAGTTTTCCCAACTACATTTGCTTCATTCCTTTACAGATCCCTCGCAAAGTTCCCTCTCATCTCCTGGCCTTTAGAAAGAACACTCTCAAAGGCCTATCTTCCTACCCAGAAACCACTTATTTTTTTTAAATAATGAGTGTCAAATTGTGAGGCGCCAGACTGGACCCCAGAGCTCATGGACACCCACTCGGTTGGCCGCCGACTCTCGCCAATTATCTATCCCCCATACGACGGGTGGGGGAGGGGCGGCGACGACGACTGTGGCGTTTATTTATGCACACTACGCGTCACTGGGGACAGTTGGCAACAAGGCGACAAGCACTGCCAATGGGGCGTATGAGTGATGGCTGCTTAGGGGTCGCCAGCCGCCTGGCGTCAGAGTTTTGGCAACGTCGTCGACCTATTTATCAATGAGCGGAAAATTAAGCTGTCCCCGAGTCCAAGCCCAAAAGTCAGCATTTACGCGCTGCCACGCGCTGCCCCTCTCCCAAAGGCCTGAAGGCAGGGGTCTGAAGGCAGCTCCAGTCGAGAGTGAGATTCGATTCGATTCGATTTGATTCAGTCTGCTGTCAGTCAAATGGCGGATGGCGGATGGCGGCTTACTGCACTCACCTTGTTGCTGCGAAGTGTCACCTTGCCGCCGCAACGGGCACAGCAGCGTATGTTGCAGTAATGGCAAATGTGTCCGACGCCATCGGCAAACTTGGTCTTAAGGCATATGTGACAGGTGGCATCCAGCTCGACGCCGGCCTTCTTTTGCTGCTCGGAGCGTTGTCTGATTTGCATTTCCAAAGTGACAACCTCGTCCTGTTTGCGACTGCACGGCGGAGAGAGGGAGAGAAAACCATTAAGAACAATGCAATCACTGAATAGAGTAGAGGATGTATCCATCCATCTATCCATCCATCTATCTATAGCTTACCGCATTATCTCGTTCTGTGCCTCCTCCTCCTGCTTCTGCCGCATGAGCACATTCTCGATCTGCATGCGCTCGTGGGGGGTCAAATGCGAGAGATCGGGCATGTCGTCCATGGCTGCTGATTGGCTGATTGGCTGGTCTATGGGTGGGTCTGTTGATGGTCTCTTCCACGTCTCACAGTTGCGCCGTTTTAAACTAACTTTAGTTGCACTAATTAGCTTTAGTATCAATAAACTTTTCTTCTTGTTAAATATTTATAGAAATTTTTTTAGTTGGATTTAAAGCTTGTTTTCTTTTTTTTGGAATGCACTTTAGCAATATGTATTTATAAATATTTAAATATTATTATTTAAATTTAATATGTGGATTATTTGTTAAACCATTCTGATAGAAAATCACAGAGCAAATTTCAAAATTTCTTATGGTCTTTTGTTCTTTCTTTTTTGTTTTGTTTGGTTTTTGTTTTGGTTTTTTGTTTTTGTTGTTAGATTTTTTTTGTAGACATTTGGAAATTCGTTGAAAAATTTTTGTTCACAATGCACTCGTTTCTCTGTCTCTGTGTCTGTGTCTCTGTGTGTGTGTGTGTGTGGTGTGTCTCTTGTGTGTGTGCGTGTTTGTGTATGTGTGCCATGCCCTCTGACCCGTTTTTTGTTTTTGGTTTTTGTTTTATTTTGCGGATGGATGGCGCACAACTTCCTTCTTTGTGTGTGTTTGGCTTCCTTTTTCCTCCTTTGTTTTTAGACTTTTGTATTTCTTTGGTTGAATGCAAATTTGTGTGGAAAATTCTTCGTTTCTTCTTCTTCGTCTTCTGGTTTTTGCCTCATTTTTCCTCTACAGCTGCCACTTCGACTGCCTCTACTGCCGCTCTATATCGTTGCCGGCCCTTTGTAGCTGTTGCCTCTAATTGCAGTTTTTGTTCTTGTTTATGTTGTTGTATATTTTGTTGCTGTTGTTGCTGCTGCTGTTGTTGTTGTTGTTGCCGCTGTGGATGTTGCCTTGTGCGTGGCTGCGTCATTTTTGCTTTCCAAATTACAGGCACCAACACTCCACTCCTCCTCGGTACACAGGGATTTGTAAATTTCTAGTTTTTTAGCACTAGAAAAAGCAAAACAGACAAGAAAAAGGTTTAAAGTGTTTGTATGTTTTATGTGGGCTTAAAATTGCTTAAATTCTGACTGAAAATAGAGCAGAGCTGGCATAAATTATGCCTTTAATCTATGCATAAATCGTCTTTGAAGTCCAACAAAAAGCGGCATACAATACAATAATTATTTTCATTTTTAATCTATAGAGTATTTCCCCCTTAAAGTGCACAAAGGAAGGGGAAAAAAGGAAGATTTGAAGTATTTTTTAGAGCAATCTATTATTAATGGATTTTTTCCCAATGGGATATAAATTATAGTCAAAAAGTAATAAAATATTGGTTTCAAACTCCAACAAAAGGGACACCATAAATTCCTGAAACAAAAATAAACCAAAAGACATATAAATTTCATCATAAAGAAAGTGAAAAATACTGCTTTTAATCCACATAGAAATTTTTCCTTAGAAAACGAATCTCGAAACCGGAAAAGCGTAGGTAAAAGCGGATAATAATTGCATTCCTCTGAGAATTGCTGCTGGTATTTATTCTGGTTTATAAAATCATTCCTGGAAAAGCAGCTCAATTGCATAGAGAAGAAAAATAGCCACAGATTCCCTGCCACTTCGGGGGAAATGGAACAAAAACAGCCCGAGAGTTTTCTCGAGTAAATTCCAATAACTGCATAGATATGGAAAAATTGCTTAAATTTCATTTAATTTCTCTTGCCAATAATCTGTTGAGCATGAAAAAAGGGGAGAATACCGCAACACGTTTAAAAAATATTTCATATTGCAGCCCAAAAGCAGGCAGCACTTTTTATGCAGGACCCGAGAAACATTTTTAGTTTGTCTCCCAAAAGCAGGCAATACCTTTTACTTCCCCTGAGCACTTCCTTCAATCGCATCCCAAAAGCAGGCAGCATTTTTTCTAATGGATGCAAACTAAATTGTAACTCGCATCCCAAAAGCAGGCAACACTTTTTTCTTCTCCCCATTTAATTAAAATCCGTAAAAACATAAAATGCCATGTGAAAGAAATTTTAAAATATAAACTAAAATGAGAACAAAACAAGTATATATAGAAAAAAAAAAACTAACGGAAATGAGAAATTTTAACGAGATGAGGTCCAGGCAAGGGCCCTCCCAGGGTGGGTGGAGGGTGGAGTTTCTGGCCGCAATGCAAACATATGTAACTGTATTTATGGCCATCAACGTGCCAGGGCAAACAAGCAACCAACCAGCCGCAAAACGGGGCAAGTAGTCGTAGTCGTGGGTCGGTCCCTTCACAGCGAGAGAGAGAGAGCGAGCGAGAGAGAGGGAGAGACAGGGGGGACAGTGGGGACATTGCGGTTGACACGGTGACGCACGTACAAAATGCGAAAATATATACGAGGCCATCTGTACAACCCCTCCACCCCCACCCCCCCTCCCCAACCGATATACTAGATATAGCTGCCACGCATAAAGAGGAGATTGCCTGCCCAGACGGAAGAGACATTGAGGGGCGGAGGGTGGCGTTCGGGGGGTGCTATTTATGTTGACAAATCCCCCTACTACCCACCTGATTGGGGGCGGGGAAGGGTGGTGCAGCAAAAATATGCAACCGGATGCAAACACTTTACGGAACTTAGGAAACGGCAGCAAGTAGCTTTCAATGTGCCTCATTTCCTTATGCCACAGGAAGCAATCGACGTCCCTAAACGTAATTAAATGCCCTCATCGTAGAGGAGCAGGAAGGGTATCGACCTCTAATCTGTGCGGCCAGGAGCAGCTGTTGCCACAGGATTTGCAGCAGCTTTGATTGCATAAATATTGCAGCAGGTGCGCCAGGTCGGAGGACATTTGTCTTTGAATTAAATTTGATTCATGGAGCATCAAAACTCCGAGCACAACGAAACTCCAATTGATTTGCTCATCTGAATGGATATTTATTGCGGGTTTATGGCTGCTGGTGTCTTATCCTTAGGGCATACACACACCCACACACACACACACACACACACATGCCCCCTCTTGGCCTATAACTTATGTAGTTCAAGCGAGATAAAATCCAGCTTCCAGTGGTGTTTATGGGCCTCTGCTTTATGCCCTGTGCCTCGGTCCCAGTGTCTGTCTGTGACAGGCTCCCGGCTATGGATTCAACGTCAGAGCATCAGCTCCCTGTGGCTCATGAATTGATAATGCAGCAAATGCAGCATGAGGCGCCTGCAACAACAGCGACAACATCCATGCAAAATTGATGACTGCGTTGGGGTTGGGGTTGGGCCTGGGCCTGGGCCTGGGGTTGGGCTTTCGGTTTGGGGGCCAGCTGTGTGAGACTTAAGTGGCTGCTTTATGCCACCAGATGCCATACCGAGCGTGAAATCAGGACACCAGGACACACACACACACACACACACACACATAGTCGCTGAATGGGAAACGAGGGAATGGTTTGCTACAGGAACACGAAACATTAAGACAGCATTAAGTGTTAAGGCATGGAGGTCGTATTTGTATTAACTGGAAATTTATATATTTGAAATTTTAAAATTTCTGTAAAAATTAGGAAAATATAATCCAAGTAATGCCTTTTTTTACCTAACAAAAACCTTGTTTTTTTCTGTATTTGTATTTAATGGAAATTTAAATGGAAATTTTAAAAATTTCCAATTTCTCATTTTCTGTAGAAAATACGAAAATATAACCCAAAGAATACCTATTTTTTTTTTTACCTAAACTATGCAAATAATTCTAAAAAAATTAACTTAATGCTTTTATGGGTGGTTTTTTTTCTGTAGAAATTTAAAAAATTTCCAGTCTCTAATCTTCTGTAGAAAATATGAAAACATAAACCAAGGAATAGCTATTTTTTGTACCTAAACTATGCAATAATTAAAAAAAAAATAAATACCTTAATGCTTTTACAAAAGGTTTTTTCTGTAGAACATTTCTCTAATTTTCTGTAGAAAATATAAAAATATAACCCAAGGAATGCCTTCTTTCTAGTAAAAGTTGGTGTTTTCCTGCCTGAATTGTTTTTCCTTGATTTTTATGATTTTCTCTTCTGCACACATAAATCATGCAAATGGAATATTCATTCTCTGGTATTCAAAACTTTATTTAATTAGTTGAATAAACAAATAAATAAAGTAAATTGTGAAAAGACAGGCAGGCAGGCAGGCAGGAGAGACAGAGAGGGAGAGGGGGCAGGAGGCAGGAGGCAGGAGAGCGGAAGAGCATTAACTATTCACCACGAAACCTCCTCTCGAATGCGCGCGCTTGCGTTGGCCAGCGAGAGAAATTCCCCCATAAATTTCCCTATGTATTCCCTGTATTGAAAATTTCCCGCTGTAATTATATCCCCCCCCCCCCACCGCCTGTCGTTTACTTCGTGGCAGATAAAAACACATTCCCGCTGACCGTACAACCCGAAGAACAGATGATGGAAAACCCCCAAAGCGCAAAGGAAAAACTTATCAGGCACAAGGATAAATTATAATAATAATGAAAAATCCAATGAAGGGAGGAGGGAGGGGGAATGCAAGCAGGAGGAGGAGGTCAGTTCTTTGGCCCTGTGTGTGTGGCGCCGCCTGGCCATTAGCCAAGGTTATGCCACATTACGCATACGCCCCCGCACCAAACGAGTGAAGGGAATAGCTCACATACGTGGCAGTAGCCAGCCGCCCGTCGCCCGCCGCCCGCCTCCCCCACACACACTGTCCGCCATGTGAAATGTGAAAGTTCACTGCCAAACTCTGCCACGGCTCCTGCTGTTGTTGCTGCCTCTTGCCTTTTTCCCCAGCTGATAATTGACGCTTTCAATTAGCCATCGCAATCAGCAGCAGAAGAGCCAAACAGCAAGAAACCGCATTGAAAATGCATTTGAAAATGTCCAACAGAAACGCCCCCTCCCCTCCCCGCCCCTCCTCTGTTTCAGAGGGCAAGGGGTAACACATTGCAACACAAGAAAACCATAAAGCAAAAGGTCAACATGCAAAATGCTTGCAATCGAAAGCCGAGAATAATGTAAATTGTGGAAAATAAGAAGGAAACAAATAGAAGAGCAAACGATGGTCCGTGGATCCGTGGATCCGTGGGGCGCGTGGGTTCGGCACTCTTCTCGGTATTAAAGATTAGCTGCTATTTTCAGAACAGTTTTCCAAACATTCAAGGGTACTACAAATACATATTTAATGAGAATTTGAGTAAAATGCCACCAGCGAAGGGAAATTCTACTAAAATATTTCTTGGAAGAGTGGGTGGAGCCCTGCATTGAACCAAAAATATGTTCCAGCAATAACCTTATAACCTTTAGATTATGGTAGACAAGGTGCAACACCAGTAGTGAGTGGGGGGGGAGTGGCGCATGCAATTAACAAAACACAAATCCTTTAGCTAGGAAATATGGTATTCTCAGGAATACTATTTATATTTCCACCTTCCACCAACGAAGCAATCTGTTTACCAGAATTCTGCATTAATTATTAAATTAAGAACTTTCTGGAATCCCTAGAGCCATCACTTTGCTGTCGTTCATTCCGTAGAAAGAAGAATTTTTTTCTTTGAGAAAGAAATCGCCTTCCCCTTTCATCGATTTCATTGCTTTTATTCTGTGGAAAGAAAAACATCTTTCCTTTCATCGCTTTTAAGCGGAAACAGAAGAAAGTTCTTCGCACTTTCAACGCTTTCATTCTGAAGAAAGAAACGTCTTCCTCTTGGAAGGGAGGGCATTCCATAAAAAGACACATCTTCTTTTTTACTTCCTTTAATTCGGAAAGAAACCCTTTTCGTTTTCATTTATTTTGTTCTTTAGAAAGGAACATCTTCACCTTTACATCCCTTTCTTTCTTTAGAAAGATAGACCTTCCGCTTTTTATCCCTTTTACTCTATAGAAAAACACATCCCCTGTTCATCCCTTCATCCCCTGTTCTTCCTTCGAAAGAAAGATCCTCTCTTTCCAGAAATTTCTATCCATTTCATTAATTTTGTTCTTTATAAAGAAAGATAGATCCACTCTTTCATGGCTTTCATTCCGAAGATAGAAAAACATTCTTCTGCTTTCATTCCCTTCCATTCTTTGAAAAGAAAGAGCCACTCTTTCATCCCTTCCATTCTTTAAGAACAATGATCCTCTTTCATCCCTGCCATTCCTTGGGAAGAAAGATCCTCTCTTTCATCCCTTTAATTCTGAAAGAAAGATCTTTCCTTTCCCCTGCCGTTATTCTTTAGCAAGGAAGATCCTCTCTTTCATGGCTTTTATTTCTTAGAAGGAAACATCTTCACCTTTTCATTCCTCCGTTCTTTAGAAAGAAACATCTTCCCCTGTTCATCCCTTCCATTTTGTAGAAAGACATATATCTTCCCTTTTTCCTCCATTCCATTCTTTAGATCCAGTCTTTTATGGCTTTCATTCCGAAGAAAGAAGACTCTTCTACTTTAAACATCTTCCCCTTCAGAAGGCTTACACACTTTCAAAAGAAAGACCTCCTCTTTCATCCCTTTCATTCTGTTCAAACAATCACTAATTTATCCCCGAATTCCCAATGCCCTGGATTCCCAATTTTCCACTCATGAGTACCCTTACCCATCCTACACTCATTTTATATCAATCTTAATCTATTTTGTATCATTTTCTATCTAGTTTTCTCAAAAAACGCCCATTTTTCTTCCCTACAGCTAGTCCTTCGCTTATTATTCATATAAATTTACCATTTTCCCTTCTACTCTTCGTATTTTTCTTTTATTTCTCTCATATTTATCCCAAAAATCTCTTTAAAAATTTCCCAGCAACAGGTTTTTCTCTTTTCTTTAATTAGAAAAACCCTCCCTCTTGCAAATTCCTCCCCTCTCCGCTAAAGCCCTTTTCAAATATAGAACTCCTGGCCTTAAAAACTTTCTCCTTTCCGTTTTTGTTGGCCCTTTTTCTTTGCCCTATTTTTGTCCACTTAAAATTCCCCTATTTTCAGTTTTTGTAGTTTTCCATTTTCCATTTTTGGCGGCCAAAAGGGCAACTAGTGAGAGAGAGGGAGAGGGGAGAACGAGGGTAGAACACACACCTGTCAACACGGTGGGGGGGGGGTTCTGTTTCTTCGTTTGTTTTTCTTATCTTGAATGTAGTTTTTCACTGTGACGTCACCTGGTGGCGCCACACCTCCCCCCCTCCCGCTATGTGTGAGATCGCTGTGAAATTTATGCAAAAAAGGAAAAACTTAAACCGTCATGCCGTCCCGTCAATGGGTGCAATGGACTTTGGGGAAACGACTTGACGGGGGGCACAAACACTCGTGAAAGAAAAGAAAACGTGGCCAAAGCCAAAGCCAAAAACTATAAACGAGGCAATGACTTGGCGACTCTTGTGGCCGTTGCCGTTGCTGTTGCTGTTATTTTCTGCCGTTTTGGCTGCCAAAAAGAGGTCTCCGCCCCCCTCCTTCCTCCTAATGACCATTTTGCATTCAGTGGCACTCTCGGACACACACATGCCACATGCCACATGAGCATATAATTATATTTATTCATTTATTCATTCATGGAGCAGTCACAAAAGTCACTGCACTCCGTACTCGGCACTCGGACACGGTTTGTGGCAAAGGAAAAACTCTGAAACAAATGAATATCCTGTTCCCTGTTTTCTGTGCCCGTCCTGTTTCCTGTTCAACTTTTTCAATTGCTCTCACAATTTCCATGCAATTAACAAACAACAAAGAAAAAGGCTGTCACCCCCTTTCGGGGGCACAGCGGATGCTGCAAGTTGGGCCAACAAGAGGCATTTGTTTTACCCCCCGCCCGCTGCTGCACTCGAGAAGAGAATGTCAGAAGAGGCAATGACATCGAAGCATAAAAAGCAATTTTATGCACACATTGACCCTCAAAAGGGGGGCAGCGGCAGCGGCAGCGGCAGCCCGAGAGGGGCACAAATGCTGTGTCAATGGATAGTTGTTCCACCCACACCCACACCCACACAAAGAGGGAGGGCGGAGTGCACCCATTTGCCATTACTCATACGCCTCGTGTGCATTGTCAAACATTTATGACGTCCATTTAGGTCTCTTAGTCTCTCTGTCTGTCCCTCTCTGTCTCTGTGTGTGTGTGTGTGTGTGTCGTCATTATAATCATTTGTCTAAAAACCTCCCCCTGCCACCCTCTGCTGTGTTGCCTAGTGACGTTTGCCATTTGGCATCGGACAAGTCGAAAAGAAAATCGATTCCTGCTGGTTGCCTGCCTGCCTGCCCGCACGCCCGCCTGTTGCTGCCTCATTGCCTCTCGTGTTACTGTTCTGCTGTGTTCTATAACTAGTTTACCTTTTAATTAAATTTAACGCCCATCGATGGGGCCCAACCCCCTGTTCATTATTGCCCAGTAAACAGAGAAGCAGAGCAGCAAAGCAGCAGAACAGCAGAACAGCAGCAACAAAAGCCAGCAAAAAGGTGGCAATCTCTTGGCCATTGTTTTAGTTGTTTTTTGCTGTAGGACTGGCAATTGTTGTTGCACGTTGGCGGCTTGTGTTGCACTGATTTTGTGGCAAAATGAGAGCTAGATGGTGGGGCCATCCTTATTAAGATAATAGTAGACTCATTAATCGTTAGCAAGTGCTTATGCAAGGGGCTACAAAAGTGCTCCAAAATGGCAAGAAAAATGCTGATATGAAAATACAAATAAATTAATAAAGAAAAATTTTAAAAATATTAAGTACAAATTTAATCGATTAAATAATAGATTAAAATAATTAAATTAATTAAATTAAATTAAATAATTAAAAATAAATAATAATTATAATTAATAATAAATATAAAAAAGAAATAACACCAATATTAAATTAATACAAAATATAAAAAAACAAATTACACAAAAATTGAATTAATAAAAAATATTGAAAACTAATAGCACAAAAATTAAATGAATAATAATAATAAGTCATTAAAAGTATTTACGCTTTACATTAAATCATTATTAAAAAAATCTAAAACGACGAAATTTGCAATTAATATTTAATAAATACTGAATAATAAATAATACTAATAATAGATTAATAAATACCCTCAAAAGTTCATCAATTAATTAAATACATATTTAAATAAATAATTACTTATATTTAAGAACTCTATTAAAGAATTAAAAAATTAATTGGGAACATATTTTTAAAAAATATTATAATAATAAATCTTAAAAAAAATACTAATAAAGCGACTAGTTAGTGGAAGGAACTCTAATAAGTAGAACTAAAAACACCTTCGCATTAAATCATTTTCCTTTTCTTTCTTTCTCCCATTTCTCTCCCCTTCCTCCCATTTTGAGGCACACGAAATTCTGTTTATTGCCCAAGAGAAAAAAGAATCCTTTGATTGCATGCACAAAATTCATAGAACCTCAAATTTGAGCTTCAATTCTTCAGCAACTTGACCAATTTCGACCACAGAAAATGTTCATTAAATATTTCTCCGAAATGCAATCACAAATTTCCCTTCAATTTCATCAACTTACATGCATTTCTCTATCAAGTTGTTTTTTGTTTTTGGTTTTTAGAGTTGTGTAAACGGCGTTGTCTGTTCATTCGTTGTTTGTTTTTTTAAAGATTTTTGTTTCGGTTTTGTTTTTTTTTTTATAAATTAGAAAAGTTGTTGCTTGTTTTTTTTTGTTCGAGACACTTGTTATATATTTTGTTGAGTTTGGAATTTAATTGTAGTAAAAGCAATGCTGTATATAAGAAATTTCAGTTGGATTTCGTTTGTTTTTTGTTTGCTATTTACAAGGCCTTTTTATGACTTGGGGGTTTCAATATTTGTGGTATATTTTGCTGTTGTTTATGTCACTGTAAAATAATATACATATTTAATTATTTATGAAGCACACACACACTACAATGGATCTCTCGCTGGGAATCTTGTTGTTGCCTTCGCCAGCTTCGATGGCCGTCTAAGAGGAGACTTTGAAGTTGAGTAGTAATTATGTTGCATGCTGCCAGTGCCTCCTGGTGTCTGCTCTGTGTCTTCAATTATTGTAACAGAGAGACAGTGAGAGACAGAGAGACAGAGAGAGAGAGAGACAGCTGCGCCAATGCAGCTGACAGGAAATACTGGGATGTTTATTGTGGGGCCACTCTGTGTGTGGATTTCCTTTTGCTGGCAAGTCATCACGGGCTTAGCGCATATCAATCATACGCACTGTGATTTCACAAATACTTTTATTTTTTAATAAATTTTATTTGCTATTTTTTATGTTATTTTTCATATTTAATTTTGTTTTATTTTGTATTAATCTTTATTTTTTGTTACTTTTTTTTCGTGTGTGGTGAACTTTAACAAAACGAGTGAGTGACTTCTCTCTCTCTCTCTCTTTTCCTGCCCTCTTTCTCTCTCTCTCTTTATCTCTCCTTTTCTTTGTTTTTTACACACAAACATTTGATTCATTTCCTTGGGACTTGACTTCTTTTTTTTTCAAAATTATAGTGCAAAAAATGTACATTTTCTTAATGAAATTTTCCCTTAAGAAAAGTGCCTTTTCTTGCCTTTCTCAAGGATTTAGCATTTAACCGTTACGTGTATGTATGTGGCTGTGTGTGTGTGTGTGTGTGTGCGTTTTGCTTTATTTTTCTGCATATTAAATGCGCTCATTCGCACTGGACGATGAGTGCAAGAGCAAGACAAGAGACGAGATCATGGCCAACACACACTCACACACAACAACAAAGGAGAGAGGAGAGAGCGGAGGAGCGTGGAGGAGCATGGGCTAGGGAAAAGAGAGTGGAGGACCATGGGGGAGGGCACAGAGCGGAGGAGCATGGGCTAGGGAAGAGAGTGGCGGACCATAGGGGAGATAAGAGAGGAGTGCTGCAGAGAGAGCGGAGTGCTTGCTGCTCTCCTCTTTTTTTTCTTCCTTTTGGGTGGGATTGCGTGGCTGTGTGTGTACAGAAAAGAAAAACCCAAGAAAAAACCCTACACAAAAAAAAATAAAATTAAAATTTTAATTTTGTTGTTGTTGTTGTTGCCTTACTTATTAAACACTCTTTTTGGTTGTTGGTTGTTGTTTGTTGGTATTTGTTGCTGTTGTTGTTGCTGCTGCTGCTGTTGTTGTTTTTAGCTATTTATTTAGTTGCTGTCATTAGCTTAAATCACAATTGGTTTGCACTTAGATTTTCTATATAGATTTGTGTGTGTATAACATAGGCAAATATATATATATATATACTATATATGTACGATGTATATAGTATATGTATTTCTATAAGGCCGTATTTTGCCTCGTATGTGCATTCCATATGCGCATACAATTTTTATTCTGATTTCAAGATTTTTTTCATTGTTGAATATTTTTAAATATTTTTTTTTTGTTTTGGGTTATTTGTTGTTGTAACTGCTGCTACTGTTGTTGTAGTTGTTGTTGTTGTTGATGTGGCTGTTGTTGTAGTTGCTGCTGTTTGTTGGTTGTTGAATGAAGCTTGAAGCCCTGCCTTGCCCCCCCGCCAGCTGCCTGCCTGCCTGCTGCCTTCTGCCTTCTGCTCCTGCCTCTGCTGCTGCTGTTGCTGCTGCTATGGATTACAACAACAACTGCCACTGCGACGACAACGACGACGACGACGACAACGACAACGACTGCGACGACGGCAACGACGACATCACGACGACACGACAACGACTGAAAGCAAAACCTGAAGCTGAAGCTGAAGCTGAGGGCAGCGCCGATACGCCACACGACGGACGATTCCCACCTACGTTGACGCCGACGCTTGGATTTTGATTGTCGTCAGCAGTTCAGGAATTACTCTCTTACTCTCACACGCACAGAGTGTGCTCCGCTCTCTCTGGTTAATGCTCGCTCGCTCGCTCTCTCTCTCTCTCTCTCCCTTTGTGGTGCTGGTTAACGCTGTGGTGAAATCTGACTGCGGGAGTTGTTAACCCACGAAAGAAGGGAGCCACTCTCTCTGCAGATGTGCGTGAGTGTACGTGCGTGTGTGTGAGAGGGAGCCCTCTGCCTCTGTGTGCGTGTGTGAAAACAGGGAGCACATGCCACAGTATGTGGCAGCACACATCTCTCTTCTAATGCGGGAAACAGGGAGCACATGTCCCTCTTGTATTAAAGTGGGAGCACATCTCTCTCTCTCTCTCTTTCACTCTCTCCCTGTCACTGCATGCGTGTGTGTGTGTGTGTGAATACAGTTATGAGTGGCTTTTCATATTTCATGTGCAATTTTAACACCTACTACAAACTAACTGCTGGAATAAATGTTCGCTTCTGTGTGTGGCAACCCACTCCCCCACTCCCTGCCCTCCCCAAAGGATCCCTCTCTGCCGCAACTACTTTTGGAAGGGGCCATCCTTTGGGGGCGCATTACATGTCTCATCTACAGATGTATGTTGCTGTTTTGGGGCACGGGGCAAGCAACATCATGTTGCATATTCATAAAAATTACGAAACTGTTTAGTGAGGCTTGGTTGTAGGTTATTGTTGCTGTTGTTTGGGGGCTAATTCCATCCTTTAATACTTTCAACTTCAATGCATTTTTTCATTGCCTACTTTTGAGCGCTAATCAGGGAGTAAGGAAGGTCTTTTGTGTAAGAGATTTAATTTTTAATTGAGAATCAAAAGGATAAAAAATGTAATTTGTATTGAACTAAATTTGTCTTCAATGCAGTAATTTACTTGGACAATGGACAAGTCTGTGAACACTGATCTAGTTAGCATTAATTGTTAAGACCTTAAAAGAAAAGTCTAGACATTTGCGAGTTGAGTTGTAAATTCAAACTAAATTTTATTCTTAAAATCAGAGCCTTATATGTGATTTGACAATGAGGTAGGAGGTACAATTTGGTAGTCTATAATTATCGTTAGTCCTACGCAGAGGATACACTTTACTGAGGGTGTCTATTTGAGTACATGCATACACTAGTTTTATTTAAGGACCGCATTTGTTAAGTGTTTTCTCCACTTGAGTTTTGTTGTCGTATTAATGGGTTACAGATCTCTGTTTACACCCGTGCAGTCATAACTTGTCTTTCTTTCTTTAGAGATCGGTGTTGTTACATGAGTTTATGTGTACAATAATCTATTTATGTTTAAACATTCTGCAAGGGGCCGAAAGTGGCATTGTATTGACGATAATATGTTCATGTTTGAACATTAATAATAGTAGTTTTCCTATCAAGAATGATTATTATGGGTGGTTATATATTGTTTCAATTACAATGCCGGACTTAAGAGTTGGCACTGCCATATCTTTTCGTTTTAATATATATCTGCTAATACATATCTGCTGTTTTAAGAACTATTCTGTCGTAATTTTTAAATAAGAAATAATTGTATACGATAAAGAAATCAATTTTTTATAAGATTGGCTAAGCGTAACTACATTACATAATTTACATGTATATTACATTATTTTTTATAATTTTTAAAACAAGCAAAGGTCTAAAATTTTTAGTAAAAAAGAATATATGTATTTATATACTAGAACTATTAGATTTAATTTTTAAATTCAAGTTATTTCTTTGAATTGTTGTTGTTAATATAATTATAATAAATATGTTCGTCATTTCTTTGCTTAAAAAATTCTCATAAATAGAGTAAAAAAAATGTATTTAAATTTAAATATTATATAAATTAATAAATAACAAAATAATAATATAAATAAAATATACAAAAATATTATTAAATTTATTTAAAAATAATTAAATTCTTCCCATTTTTCTATAAAAAAAATAGACAATTTTAATATTAGTACAAAAATTAAATACATTCACACTTTTTTTTGACATGATTTAAAACATTAAATTAAATGTTTAATAAATAAATAATAATTTTTCCATCATACTTTTTTAATTTACTCTGAAATTACCATTCATATTAGATCCCCTTTAAAAAACCTCCTCTCATTGATGCTTCATATTCGTGGACCTCTTAGAAACAAAAGAAAACGAGGGGGAACGTTGTGAGTTGCTGCGGACACCGCAACTCTAAGGTTATACCCGATACTAAGTCAGTATGGCCACTAACCATACAGCATACTGTATACTGTATACTGTATGGTTAGTGGTATGGCTCTCCTCCGGCAGACGCCGCTAATATTTAACGACACGACAAAGAGTGCGTGCGAGAGAGACAGAAAATCAGTCTGAGCGTGACGTCGGGCGCTGCGTAGCCACTGCAAATTGATTTGTTCCTTTTGGCTAAAAAAATGGTCTGATCTGATCCAGATTCAACAATCTAATAGATATGGTCATTATCTATGATTCTGCGTTTTTAGTTTTCTCAAATCTGCAATATTGTGGATGCAACAGATTTTCGTCCTTTGTGGGGGCGGATGGGGGTGGGGCGAAATTCTGAGATATACGTTTTATAGTGACATCTTAAAGGAGTGTGTGTACCAAATTTGGTTACTCTAGCCTTAATAGTCTCTGAGATTTGTGGTTGCCTCAGATTTTCGTCCTTTGCGGGGGCGGAAGGGGGTGTGGCGAAATTTGGACAGGAAACGGTCAAGGTCCGATATCACAGGAGTGTGGATACCAAATTTGGTTGCTCTGGCTTTTATAGGTTCTGAGATCCTTGAACTCATATTTTGCAATTGGCAAAACCGACCATGAAACCTGTGTGTTAGAGTGAGACAGAGCGAGAAAGAGTGAAATTGTTTTCGTGATTCTGGCTGTAATAATTATACGATCTGGTTCAGATTTTGCACTCTAGAAGATATAGTCATCTTCTACGATTCTGCGTTTTTAGTTTTCTCGTATCGTCGAAATTGTGGATGCCACAGATTTTCGCCCTTTGTGGGGGCGGAAGTGGGCGGGGCAAAGTTTTGAAATATTTTTGGAGCAGTGACATATCACAGAAGTCTGGATCCAAAACATCGTTGCTCTAGCTCTTATAGTCTTTGAGCATTAGGCGCTGAAGGGGACGGACAGACGGACAGACGGACAGACGGACGGACGGACAGACGGACAGACAGACATGGCTCAATCGACTCGGCTATTGATGCTGATCAAGAATATATATACTTTATGGGGTCGGAAACGATTCCTTCTGGACGTTACACACATCCACTTTTACCACAAATCTAATATACCCCAATACTCATTTTGAGTATCGGGTATAAAAATCACGTGATAGCCCAAAAAATATCTTTAAAAAAATCCTCTACCCCCCACAAAATGTGACCCCGTCTTGTGTTGAATTTCAGTTGTCGTTTGCTGCTTTTCGGTTATATCTGGCAGCTTATCGCAGCCCATCATAAGATTTAGCGTAAATTGGCACCCCATGACCCAAGCCCACCCCCCAACCCCTAACCCCGAGTCCCATTCGTAAACCCATCTGAGAGCCAGTTGCTTATCTAAGGCAACAAAACAGCAGAAAAACAGAAACAGAAAGATACTTTTTGAGGATTCCTGATAGCCTGTTCATTTGCCATGTCTTCGGCTCCAACACGAGAGGGAGCCAGGCGAGAGAGAGAGAGGGGGGAGAGAGCGCGATTTGATTTCCTGCGGAAATTTTGCGGGCGGGGGAAGTGGAGAGCGGAAGTGGGAGTCTGTGGGAGCCTGCGGCATAGCCGTGCGTTCCTTCTCTTACATTGTATCTGTATCTGTGTGTGCGACTGACGTCATTGAGCTTTTTATTGATTTCCATTTTAACTAGAAAAAAACAACCCAAGAAAAGTCACAGCAGAAGCAGAAGAAAGACTTGGGCTAGGACGCCCAGACGAAGGGCAATCCCACGACCCCCAACAGATGCCCCGACGAGAGGCGCAATTAAAGAGGGGGAAAAGCTTCAGTGGGGCAGGGAAGGGTAGAGGTTAATGGTAAACAGCAGAAGGCAGCAGGAGGATGCCCACAAAAGGAACTGCCATTGTCCCTCGAGGGCGCTAGAGGGGCGGATGGAGGGTAAATAAAATCGCATCAAAGTGTATACCAATCGTATAATCGTAGTATAATTTAATTTTGTTATTTGCCTTTACCTCGGACTCAACTCCGACTCCGTCTCCGATTCCCGTAATCAGCTGCACAGCTGCCGCTCTTGTGTCTATTTATTGGTTCTATTTATACGCCTAGTAGTACTCGCATGAGCGTATAAACATTCCGATTTATTTGAATATTTCTCTTGTGGCTCTATTGTTGTTTAACCAACAAACCAAGTTATGGTTTGGGTTTGGGTTTGGGTTCGGGGTAAAAATTAAGTCTATTCGAGTGTTGTTTTGCGGTAATGTAGGAATATTTGAGCTAAAGGAAGGAAGAAAGGGATAGACTTGATAGAGGGAGGATTATAGATGATAGATGGTTATTCTATGGAAGATTAGAGTTAATTGATCTATTCTAGATCTTAGATATTTTATAGTCAACTTTAGAACTTTAGAACATAAAATTCGCCTGATTTTTTTTATTAAACCCAGAGCAAAAATCCTCAAAAAATTTTGAAAATGATGACAAACTTTAAATAAATATATTTTATATTTAATTGATATATATTTATATATTTAAATTAAATATTGGAATTTCCTTGGTCCACCGAGACCAGAACAAATTAAGAGCTTTAATAAACCCTTTTTTGGTGCCGATATTATTTTCTTTATTGCATGAAACTAACTTAATTTAACCAATTGACATAAGACCTCATTAACTTTGCTCTGATAACCTAGTAAAAAAGGCAAAAATTGGTTTTTTTCGGTATATTTTGGTACTTTTATAGTCAACTTTTCTTTTATTTTTTTCCTTTATAAGACAAAAGAATTTCGATAAAAGTTTTTCCTCAAAGTCTCTCTTAAAAGCCAGCAAAGTTTTTTTTTTCAACGATATAAGCAGTGTTTTATGGGAAAATGTGGGGTGATAAGGTAAGCAAAAGACATGGAAGAAGCGTATGTATACGCTATGTAATTTAATACATATGTAATATATATATATAGGAATATATGTAATTTAATATATTTAACCGAATATTTTATCTAAATGCGGTTGTTTGTCATTTTTCTCTGAGTGTAAAACCTTCCGCAGGCACTCCAAATACGCTCCATCGCGGCGAATTCAAGAATGGTTACCAATAGCCAAGACCACAACCATCGTGATTGTATTCCCGAAAGCTTAGCCAATACCACAACCACAAACGCGAAAGAAGCAGCAGCCAAAGTTTCTGTCTCTTGGCAGAGCGAACTTTTGGCTTTCCTGCTCTCTTTCTCACTCTCTCCAGCTGAGTGAAATGTCAAAGTGACAAGCTAAGGCCTGACAATAGAAAAGCTGTTTGAGAAGAGCGGAAAAATAAACAGATAAAGCCACCACCACCGCCCTCATACCAAACCAAACACCCACCCACCCACACAAACCGCCCACTCAGCAGCAGCAGCAGCAGCAAAACAACCCCCCAAAAACCAGCACAGAAAAGAAATAAAATGCTCACAAAAAAATAAATACAAAGAAAATGCGAGAGAATAAAGATTCTAGGAAAACCAAAAAATGTCTTCCAAGGGAACGTTCAAAAAAATGCGCCACACGCCAAGCCACCCACATAAACAATTGCAATGTGAAATAAACCTCCCCAAAAAAGCGCGTACTCTCTTTTTGATTTTGCTCTTGCTCTCTCTCTCTCTCTGTCTCTCTATTTGGGATGCTTTCTGGCTGTGTGTACGTGTGTGCTCTGCCTCTGCGCGGAGGAGCAATCTCAACAGAGATGGGGCGAAAATCTCTAATAAGGATGCATGAAAAATTCATGGCCTGGCATCGCACACAGCCTGCCTTGGCTCGGGAGTAAACGACAACACTTTGACTCTGTCACACGCAGCGAGAGAACCACAGAAAAAAAAAACACACCAGACACAAAATAAAAAGAAATAGAAACACACACACACACACAGAAGCAATCGAATTTCTGAACGAATCTTTCTATCAATTGTGCAATAAATAAATCGCTGCATACACTGCAGGGCGCAGTCGAAATCCCCGAAATCCCCGAAAATCCCGTTTATCGCGAGTGCTACGCAAATTTTTGGCAGGCAGGCAGCATAGCATCCTTCCAACGCGGCGGCGGTTGTATAATTTCCTTCCTACATTACCGATTTGTGCGGGTAACCGGGGGGCAGACCGGGGTAACGGCAGCGGCCAAAGAGTGGGGAAAGAGGAGACGAGAGGAGAGGAGAGCAGCAGAGAAGGCCCGGAAAAAGTTCTCATACAATAGCTAAAAATATATAAGCCAGCAATGAAAACCTAATTGAATAAATGATTCGGAGTGCCTCTAAACAGGATAATTGCGTGCGTCTTGTTGTTGTTGTTGTTGGCCCGTGCTCGGTTTTTTTCGGCGAACGTGGACCCAAAGCGGAATCGGTAAAAGTTACTGAAAATACCAACAACAAAATAAAATAAAATACAAAAAAGTAAAAAAAAAAGGAATACATAGAGAGACGGAGAATAGTAGCCGCTGCCGTTGCCGCCTGAAAACCAGGAAGGGAAGAGAGAGAGTGGGTAGAAGGAGAGGGGGAGAGAGTGCGGTAGAACGAGAAGGAGCAGCAGAGGGAGCGACGAAGAGAGAGAACGCGGAGTTGGGAGAGAAACATCAACATCCCATCCATCCATTACTGCGTCGTCGGAAATAAAAGAGAGTAACCAAGAGAGAGCTTCAGTGGAAGAGAGAGAGAGAGTGGACATTGTGGAACCCATTCCAAGTGGAAGCTAAGTTTATAAACAAAACGTTAATTACTCCAAAAGAAAGCAAAGAAATTAAACAACAGAATAAATTGGAAATTAACAAAATTAAATTAAATCCGAAAATGGAAAAAAAACGTAATTATTAAAATCAATTGATTAAAACCGAAAAATAATTTTTTACAAAAACAAATAGAAAACGGATTAAAACCATCAAAAACGAGCCAAAAATAAGAAATTCAAAGAATTAAAACCAAAAATAAAAAGAAAATTACAAATTGTTGGATTAAAACCCAAAAAGAGCGCGAAAATTGAAAGGATTACGAAAGAAAACAAAAGGAAATGTAAAATCAACTGATCAAAACCATAAATACCAAAAAAGAGGCCTAAAACCCCAAAAAAGGCAAATGTTATACATTTACATCAAATGATTTAAACCAAAACCAAGCAACTTCGAAGAAAACTTAAGAAACCCTTCATGAGAAGGAAAACAAAAAACGAAATAATATTTCTGAAAGGTTTATAACAAAAAGCCACAAGGAGATGTAACAAACAATTGATTAAAACCCAAAGCGAAACCCACACATATCATGTAAAACGCTCGAAAAAGCTTGCTGAAAACCCCAAAAAACCAAGCTCCATTATCTCAAAGAAAAACCCAAAACCAAATGAATTAGTCTAAGGAAGAAAACGTTGTGCAAATTATCGCATACATATCAAACGCTCTTTCAAAGAGCAAAACCCTAGCATAAATATCGCATACACTACACCTAAGAGATAGAGTATCTACAAATTATACATAAAGGAATAAATGAATTCTTAAGCTAAAAAGCAGAAACAGAAGCGAAAGCGGAAGCAGATTTTTGTTAGAAATTTTACATCAGTTAACGAATGGAGTAAAAGAAGGAAGAGTTATACAAAATATCAGAAAACATATCATTGAGGTTGCCTCAATAGCAGCAGCATCAGCAGCAGCTACAAAACATATCAATTATATATATAGAGACTAAGGATATTAAGGATTCAGGAGAAGGATCATTGTTTACTTTATCAAAAACGAGGACCAATTTCTTATGAGAGGACGAACCACTCAAAAGGAATTAATGCTAAAAAGGTAAGCATTTCTTTAAGTACAATATTTACAATAGATTTGACAAATGTAGCCAGGGATTCTATGAATAAATTTCTTAGAAAATCAATGAATGCAGCCAACCAGAAGAGTCCATCAGGAATCTATTTCTTTTTTAACACAACTCTCAGTCTTTTAAAGAAACTTGTCTAAAGTTTTTTTTTCGTTACAAAAAATGTCAAAATTTTGATAGTTTTTTCTATTGAAAACCAAAGCAGCTTGAACATTTGTGATTTTCTTCGTTATACTCAGGACAGCAGATGTTTTACTTATCACGTATGTACATTTCTGGGTGACTGTATCCAGGAGCACAAGACTGACAACCAAAGGCCTTCCTTTAAAGATCATGTAGTATTAAAAACCACTCGGGGAGTGCATATATATATCTGGAAGAATGATATTGGTCTATGGAAACTGCGGTCCTTATTTGACCAAATCCTGCCGCATGACCTTCTCCATCGTCTTCTATCACAAGGGTATGCCCAATTCCGCCAACAGTCAGCTCGACAGACTCAACGGTGGACTAAAATCTTTATCAAGATGTTCACAATTAAAATTGTAATGGAATTTAATAAAAAAGAAGGAAGTTCCGGCAGTCATAAAATATATATATTCGACTTGTAGATCTACCAGATGTGAAAGCTCAAGAAGCCAATCTTTAGGCCAAAAAGAACAGAATTTCATATAAACCTTTTTATTCTTTTTTTTAAATGTTCGCCTCAAAAACAACCTTTGTTGTACTTTAAAGACCAATTGCTTCAATCTCACTCAGTTGATGGGAAATTTGAGATTAAATTGGATCGAAATTCAATGAAGAACTATATATTTTGTACCTACATATTTTTTTGTAATACCTTTTCTTTTGCTAGATATTATATATCTGAGTTTATTTACTTTCTATATAATATTATTATTTCATAGTAATAAATAATAATAATAATTATTTTATAACTTTATTAATAATAATATAATAATAATAGTTATTATTTATAATTATTAAGATAATAGTTATTATTTATAATTATTATTATAGTTATTTATTTATAAATATATATTATTTTCTAGTTTTTTATTTTATTTTATTATATTACTTTATTTCTTTCTACTATAATTGTACTCCCAATTCTTATTCTTACACCTTTACACCTTTCCTCTTCCACCAAATGTTCCAGGAACTCCAGGAATGTTCCCAGAACACCCTTTGGTTTCTTTAAAAAGCAATTCCTTCAATTCCATTCCTTGTTTCCCCGTCAGTTCTAGGCTCTTCCTCCTCAAGTGAATAAATATCTGTATTCGAAAGTAAAAAATATTTCTTTGAATCCAAAAATCGTACATTCAAAAGTCAAAAAATAAACGTTTTAACAATTGTACTCGTAAAAATCGCCCGGCCCCAAAAGCAATCATAAACCATGGTTGGAGGGGGGGTAGGGGCCCATGCATAGGTGGGATAATCCATAAAACAGACCAAAAAATAAACACAACAGAGGCCGAGAGGCCAAGAGGCTCGTCCGCCAGTTCACATGCGTATGGGCTCTACAGGGGATACGCTTTCGCCCCCCCCCCCCACTCCCCTCCCCTCTCTTGCCATCTAGCTATCTCCCTTTTGGCGTTAAACCGTAATGAGCCTGTCGAAGTAAAATTTGTTGCTGCAGCCACAAAACAAACTTGCGACCAAAATCAATATGAGTGTGTGTGTGTGTGTAAACAGCTAGAAAAATCCACCAACACACAAGCAGGGCAGGAGGGGGGCCACAGGGCGTCACCAGCGTCGCCACGCGCGCTATTAAAATTTTCATTTTTATGATTATCGCCTGCGAAAATCCGCAACAATTGTTGGAGTTCACACGGCACACGAGGGGAGGGTTAAAGGGGTGAAGGGGGGAGGGGTGGAGTCTAAGGACACCTACGATGACGAAGCCAAACAGAAAGGCTTCTAACCCCATGCATGCCCCATGCGTTTGTGTGTGTTTTTCTGCTGGCAAATGTTTAACTTTGGCCATAAAATTAAATTTAATTTTCAATTACTGCGGTTTTCCACCTCCCCCCCTTCCCCACCCACAACATGGCAACATTTTCCACGCTTCAACAATAATAACTGAACGATTGAATAATTCCTTGGCGACAAAAAAGACAGAGAGAGAGAGTGTGCCCCTGGCTCTACCTCTGGACAAATTGTGTGGCTTACATTTTGTCCATTAAAACCGTGTAGGAGGAGCCTTAGCCTGTGGCCACTTTAAGGCTTCGCTCGTTGCAGCTGCCACAATTTGCAGGCAGCATCAAAAATGTATGCGGCCCCTTCGCACTGGCCAGCAGCAGCTGCTTCGACTTTCCGACTTTTCCACGTCCCTTCATTATTCAGCCATGGGGCAGCGGCAGCGGCAGCCAGTCTTTGGGGCTGCATACTTTCAGGCGTCATCGTCTAATGACTGCAAAAATGAGCTTCAGGGAACGTGGCCGCTGCTTTTGCCGCTTTTCCCGCTGCTGCGAAACTTTCCCACCAAAGTGGGTGAAGGTAATTTTCCACGTGGTCCTCCACGTCGTGTCGACATTTCATGCAAATTGTTTCTGCTACTTTTTATACCGGGTTTTTTGTGTTTCTTGTGGCACCGCCTCCCCCCCTCCTCGTGCCACTATTCCTCGGTTCTTATTGCGTGAGAGAGAGGTGGTTTTTCTCTTTTTTTTAGCCAAGTGTTGCTTTGTAGTGCTGCCCTTTTTTAAGGGGTATTCCTGTAGTCGTCTACTAAGTGGCGTAATTCAACATTAGAGTGCATATTTTATGGCACACGCAGGTTGATTGGCCAAAGGCAGATGATGTCATCACTTTCGAGTGAGGGCGAGAGCCCAGAGGCGGCTATCGAAGGGGCTACAGGAGAGAGAGACAGCTATCGAAGGAGCTACAAGGAGGTTGGAAGCTATGGATGGAGCTACAGAAGAGGGACAGCTATCGTAGGAGCTATAGGAGGGGTTGGAAGCTATGGATGGAGCTACAGGAAAGCGCAAGCCATCGAAGGAGCTACAGGAGTGGTTGGAAGCCATCGAAGGAGCTACAGAAGAGGGGCAACAATCAAGGAGGACTGCAGATCGAAGCTCTTGTAGAAGTAATTCCTTATTGCCCCTAAAAGGTGTCAAAAGTCAATCTTTCTCTTTCGCTTAAACACTTCTGCGCTTCTCTTCACTTCCCTACGCATCAAAAATTAATCAAAATTCATGTAGCATACTTCCCAGGGTGCTCCCCCCCCTCTGCCAACCTGCCACAACAAATGCAATTAGGCTGCGTCTCCTGTGTGTGTGTGTGTGCTTGTGTATCTGTGTGAAGCAATCATTTAAATAGCTTACGTTTTGGGGCACCTCAGACCTGTCATATGACAGGGCCTACAGCCCACATACCATCATACATCATACAGAGAGAGGAAAACCATGGAAAACCCAAGGAACCTTCGTGGCATACACAATTTTTGTGCCTCCCTCCGAAAAGGCCAAGGACCCCCCTTTGTCTCTTTTTGTGTGTCTGTCTCTTTTCGGTTCATTACATTAGATGACACGCCCTCCCCCCCCCCCCCTCTCTAGCTGTATCCCTTTGTACCCCTCTGTACGTCAATGTGTGACAATGACGTAGTAGAACATTTCATTTTTTCGGCGCAACTTTCGGATGACTAACAACAGCCCCCAAAGCCTGGAAAAGCCACGCACTTTTTTGTCCTTCCTTTACCTTTACAACCACCCACCCACCCTCTCTCCATGGCTTTGCCTGTGTGTGTGTGCCTCATTTTTAATTCATGAAATGTTTGCCACTAACAAAAAATTACACTTAATGCTAACCTCCGACAGAGAAGAGAGAAAGATAGAGAGAGAGAGAGGAGTGGGCCAGGGGTTTCAGGGGGTTTCGGGGAGCCATTGGATAATTGTCACTTACGGGCAGGTCCTGTTTCTATATATCCTATCCTATATACCATAGCCTCGAGGCGGAGGCGGCAGCGCAGGTGGCGGCATATACATATACATTTATTAAATATTTATGAAAATTACACGGGGACTGGCAAGACGGTCACAATCTACCAGTATATATCCCGGAAAATATACGTATGCATGTCAGTGGGAAATTGATTGACTGACTGACTGACTGACTGCTGATTGACAGCTGCTTTCAGTTGCGAGGGGGCCGGCCGGGAGTTGGGAAACTTGTGTGGTTTTTCCCAGAGTTTTTTCCAGTTGTTGTTGTGTTATAATTGTCCCATTAGGCTTAATTTTTAATGGGTCAGTGGGAGCAAACTTTTCGGAAGTCCACATATGAACAGATGCGTTCAACCCCGTCCCCAACCCCCTCCCCAACCCCCCATTCAACCCTTAACGATGACCAGTTCTAATCACATTCGACAGCTGTCTCGGGGCTATAAAAACCTGTTTTAAATTGGGCCAATTTATTAGACATGCAAATGATGTTAATAATGGGGGTTCCTATGCCCCAAAGGAGTGCCTTCTCCTACCCCAAGAAGGGGCCATCTCCTGCCCCAAGGAGGGGCCCTTCTCCTGCCCCAAGAAGGGACCTTCTCCTGCCCCAAGAACGGGCCTTCTCCTGCCCCAAGAAGGGGCCTTCTCCTGCCCCAAGAAAGGGCCTTCTCCTGCCCCAAGAAGGGGCCCTTCTCTGCCCCAAGAAGTGCCCTTTCCTGCCCCAAGGAATACCCCTTTTTTCCTGCAAAGAAAATTCAAATTTCAAGAAGTAAAAGCCACCGAAACTGATTTCCACAGCATCAAGTGGATTCCAATTGCTGCTCCTTGGATGCAGCTTCCTTTTGGGGCAGAAATGCACCTTCCTTTATGCAGGGGGTTTTCCCTTCTCTCTCTCTGTCTGTCTCTCTCTCTCTGTTTGCTTTCAATTTGATATTGACTGATTTGTAATTTAAGATAAGCAAATGGAGCAGCAGCAGCAGCAGGAGCATTCAGCAAAGAAGGAGCCGGCAAAGCCATGTCACTGGAGAAGCGTAAACGCAAAGGAAAACGCAAATGTTTTGTCAATATTTGTCCCGAGTAGTGGAAGATTCGCAATCGGAGACGTACTCTCAGGTGAACGTTTAGTGGAGGAATGCTTTAAGGACACAGCCACTGATTGATTCCACAGATAGAGAAAGATAGAGAGAGATATTCCACACAAATAGATAGAGATAGAGAGAACAATGATGGTCTCCCCAAATGAGTTTATTTGCTCCGACATCCAATGACCCAGAGTCAGAACCGGAGCCAGTAGGCCAGGCCGGGAGTAGTTCAGGCCAAGAAGTTAATTGAAAGACTTAAGCCAGCCTTTAAGGCATGGCAGAAGAGGCAGCAACAGCAGCAGCAGCAGCAGCAGCAGGCAGTTTCTTGGCATCTTAGCCGCAAGAACCGCTTTTCCATTGCTGCTGCTGCTGTGCCCAAAGAATCTGTGTCAAGTTGACATTTTGACTAATTTAAAATGGTAGCCTCGGGGGCGGACAAAACGAGGGGGGATGGAAAACACACACACACACACACAGGCAGAGAAATATATACACTCTTACACGCTGTCCTTCCCATACATAATAAAATCTTTTGGAAGAGGCAGAAAACGCACAAAAGTATGCTACACTTCTTGTACGACACAATCACGACCGTACACACACACGAAGCACACACACTAATGAACACATATACTATGGCACATTTATACAGTCCCACACACACACACACACACCCGTGCATGTACACGGACACATACTAAGGCAGAAACATGATTTTTCTTGTGGCATATTGTGCAGCAATTTTCTGTAGCATACTTTTGAGCGGCACCGGGCAGCCACCAGATGAAAGTTTGCTCTCTTCCCACTCCACCCATCGCGCTCCCCTCACCCATTTGGCATTTGTTTAACTGCGCCACATTTTACGGCATTAACCCAAATTAGCTCTTAACATAAAACTCATTTGCCATTGGGTTTGGGGTCCACATCCACATCCACATCCCTCCCGTCCCCTCTCTCTCACTCTCTCTCTCATCCTCCTCTCACTCTTTAAATGGGGGAAAAAAGAGCGTATTTTGTTAGCAAACATCAGTTTGTTTGCTCTGCGTAAGCTTTTTCCAGGCGGTTTGGGGCGGAGGGTATGGCAAGGCATTAATCAAATGATTTTTTGATTATCATGCAAGTGAATTAATTATGATGGTCTTTTGCCTACTGCCACCCTCTTCACCCACCAAAAATTATTGGTACTCCCCCCACCACCGCCCCCCCTTCTCCCAATCCATCGTTTCGTTTCCGTTATTGATGAATATTTTTGTCCTTGGACAGGGAATAGAATATTTATTGTAGGTTACACAAAAACAACACTAATCTCCATTTTCCAGGGAAAGAGCGTGGGCCCTGACCACGCCCCATTTACGCCCGGCAGGCATTTGTCGCTCTGTTGTGTAATGATTATTGGGTTTCGTTTTTATTATCAGGAGTATAGAATGCCACCCTACCTGCTCCTTCGTAGAGTGAGAATTAAGTGGCTAAGTGTTTGAATAGAGATATAGGGGTATAGGGTTTTCGGACGGTTCGATATACGATTGGTTGACTGAAGAAAATTGTGAAGGGAAGGGAAATTGGTTTAATTCGTATAGATTTAATGGAATAAAGATATAATGGAAAATAATGGAATGGATAATGGAAAAGAAGATTTATGGAAAATATAACACACTAAAAAGAGGAATAAAATTATGCTAGATGGGTTAGTATGGATTTTAGTGGGGTTTTAGGTGAGTTCTATTAAAAGACAATGAGGAAAATACCTGTTGTAGTCCTTCCAATGGTTTACGGAATGGATTTACTCAGAAATGCAAATCTACAGTCGTAAACGTTTTTGTCGAGACACAACAAGAACAATAAACAAAAATTAATGAAAATTTGATATCTATTAAATAGATATAGGACAAAATGGATTCCAAGGATGGTTAAAGAAACTGTAGGATAGGTAATACAAATAGTAAGGAAGAAAGTTGGGCCATGGCTCTGAAAGGAATCCTTCGGAAAGGTAGCTAAAGAATTTAACAGGATAAGAGAAATATTAGATGTAAGAAAAAAGAGAGAAATAATACAAGAACACGAAGGCAGAGTCCCTACTCTGATTGGATTCGAAATGTAAATAAAAATAAATGTTCAAAATATAGCTTACAAAATATTATTTCTAAACCATCAGATGGAAAAACATATGAAAGCCATAGGTGAGAAAAAAACGTAAAGAATAACAGAATAACGGTATAACAGCATTAGATCTGAAGAAGATTTCATTGGAATGGAATGGAATTGGAATCGGAATGGGATTTGAAATCTGTGTGTTTTCGGCTTTGCGAACTTTTTTCTATCGATAGTTCTTTATATGGTCCTATTTTACTTGATGAAAAAAAGCTCAACGACATCTGTAATCGATATTTCATCTGTCAATTTTTGGTTGTTTTGGTTCAGGTAAAATTTGAGATACGATTAGAAATATATTTGTTAAATATATCAAGACGTATGAAAATAAATTTCCGATTATAGAAATGTGGACTTGAAACATCAGCAAAAATCCGTAAATATTTTTACCGCTCATAAATTTGTTTTCTATTTAATTTTAGATCTATTTTCGAAATCGCAATCTTTTTTGGATAAGATTCTTGCGATTTCCGATAACCGCATCATGGCTTTAAGTCGTAGATTAATAAGAGCCTAAAATATAGTTCTCTCTTGCAATTGCATTTATCATTCGTCTCATTCTCAGTGGTCGGGGCTGATTCCTTGCCTATCCGTCTATGAAAATGTCCTCTCAAAAGTGATTGCCTGTGGTGGCTGTCAGAGGAGGAGGAGGAGGAGAACCAGGAGGAGAACCAGGAGGAGGACTCTCTCGAGCGCTCTCGAGTGCCAGAGACCTTTACCTGATGAAATATTATTTCATTTTCATTTACGTTGTCTTTCTTTCTGTGTGTCTGTGTGTGTGTGTGTGTGTGAGTGCTGGTTTTTTTTATGTAAATTATCGACCGCATTTCATGCGGCGCGCGCCATTGCAGGGACGTCGTCGGCCCAGCCACACGAGGCACAGACCATACTCTGGCTGTGCCCAGTTCCTGCTGCTGGCTACTGGCTACTGGCTACTGGCTCCTGGGGCCTGGGCTCTCTGTCACGCAGAGACGACGGTCCGTAGTGGTGCCTGCCCTGCCCTGCCCTGCCTTTTGGGGCGGTAAGTGGTTAATGCCACATGCCCGCTGGCCATTTGTGGGGGTGGCAGGGAGGGGTGGTGATAGTGCCTCCAAGGCTGGGTTACATTACACACACACACACACACCCATCCTCATGCGTGCCATTACCTAGCAGGAACTGCTCTGGCTGTCTCTTTCTTTTGCGGTCACGTATTCATTATCATTATCTTAATGAAGCGTTATGTAAGGTGCATTATAATTATGGATTTTTTTGGGCTCAGGATTGTCGGCTAATGAAGGACACTTTCGGGTCCTTGCCCTTGCCCTGAGACTGCACAAAAAAAGTCAATAAAATGGAAGTCATTAAGTGGCCGACGGGCCTGGCTTTATGGGGTATCCCCCCTCAGGCCCCCCCACCCCTTCCTCGAGGCTGGGGGTTTGGAAAATCTGGTCTGCAGCAGTCAAAGGCTTTTCATTTCAGCCATTAAAATGTCAGTCACATAAAAAGAAGGGGCGGGGGGCAGGGCAGGCAGTAAATCTATATTGAATTGTACACTCGACCGAAAACAAGTGTCCTTTCAGGCTATATCCTTTACAGCTACGCGCACGTGTGTGCGTGTGTGTGTGTGTGAACAATTAAAATTAAAATTTCATATGCAGGGGGGGGCAGGGAATATTTGACATGCCTCTGACAACGCACACAACTCATTCTGATGGACAGGACATTCACGTGGCATTCCTGTGTATAGTGGTAGTGTCCTGTTTGTGTGTTTGTGTGTGTGTGTGTGGAGTGCACTTCAAGTATTTTGGTATTCAATTTAAATTTTTAATAATTTTTCAAAAATTGATGAGTGGCAGAGAGACAGCCAGCAGGCAGCAGGCAGCAGGACCAAACAATGGCCCACCCCCCCAGTCCCTAGTTTTGTGCTCTAGAAAGCATTTGATTTGATTTATAGCCAGAGAGGGAGGACCTTTCGTCCTGAGTGTAGTATATACAATAAATTTCCTTTGCTGCTTGGCTGCCAAGGACGGGCTCCCCAAGGATGAGTGCTAGATGAGATGTCCTTTGGCCGTTGACGTTTTCCTAAATAATTAAAATTATTTGTGACATACTTGTGACCACACAAGATGAAGGCCTTTCCACTGCCATTCCTTTACGATTTTTCAATTTCCCCCCCCCAACCCCAGGAGACTGTCAGCAGCAGGAGCAGGGCAGGTCCTGGCATCTGACAGGCGGCAAAGACGTCAATCAAAATCTCCTTCCCCCACGCCCACTCTCTAACCCCTTTTTTGTCCCACGCACTTTTCCACTCTCCATTCACTTGGAAAAACAAAACAAAACTTCAACTTGAGATCCCGACAGATCCTTTAAGTGCCAGCAAAAGGGCCAACGGGTTGGGGCTGGTCCACGGATTTATGGAAATTCAATCGCCATTCGTTGTGTCCTGGCAACGCCCGCCCCCCGCCCTCTCCTTTCCCCTGCGCATTTCCTGCTGTGCTGTTGTCTAATGAAAATTCAATTCAATTCGAAATTGCTTAAAGTGAAATTGATTTTCACTTTGAAGTTTTTCCGCCGACGCCGCGAAAGCCTCTGTGCCTCTGTGTTGCCATTGGAGATGTGTGCTGTGTGTGTGTGTGTGTGCCTCTGACAGCGGCAAAAGAGGGACAAGGAGTAGGCGAGAAAGAGAGGCAGAGATGTGTAGGCTTAAAATCAAAAATAATTTTGGTTTGCCTAAAAAAGAACAACACATTCCTTTGCATAATTGGAAATTTCCTCGAAAGAAATTCTTTAAGATACTGCGGCCTACACGACAGGTTTTTCACCGACACTTTTTGCAGAAGAAACTCAAGGCTCACTAGAGAAATTCCTCCCATAAATATCCTTTGTTAAAGCCTCAAAAAACACACTTAAACGACCTTTTTTGTTCCTTTTTTATTGGCATTCGAAAATGTTTTCCGTGTGAATGAAATAAAAATTCTGTTACCAATTTTTTGGTTAAACTTTTTCTCTAGTCAAATGTTGGTCACATTTTGTTGTTCAACTGTTGGAAAATTTTTGTGTGTGATGCCTGGGATGTCCTGGTATGTCCTTGCTGCCTGTCAGGGCGTTTGCGTGCCCATTATCCATTATAATTTATGCAATTAGCTCGATTAACAGGTTTCTCTTGTTGTTTATGCCAGGCTGAGGGGCAGAGGCCGGCAAATGAGCCAGTGCCCAAGTGAGAGAGAGAGAGAGATACAGTGGGGTGGGGAGAGAGAGAGAGACAAAGCGTTGTATATATGCCAAGTAAATTTGCATAGTCTGACCCGAGCCCACAGAACCACTGAAACAATGAGCCAAATACCACCAGACAACCCCCCCACCCCCACCCACACATCCATGCAATCATCCGCCCACCCACTTATCCTTGTAGCCACTACCAGTACCACCGCCACTTTAAAACCCTCCTGTTCTTTGCTTCCTTCCGGCCTCCTTTTCCCATCGCTCGAAAATTAGATCGATATGCGTAGGTCCTCGTTTCTGTCACTCTGTGATTGCTCTTCTAATTACCGCAATTGCGGCCCACTTGAAGGCGTTTACATTAATTGAAATCTTTGGGCCAAAGAAAAAAACTCAAATTTTTTAGAAAATTAAGTAAGCACACTGAGAGAAATCAGGTCAATGAGAGAGCAAACAGAGAAGAGAATGTAGGCAGAGCTGGCATTTGCTGAAATTAAACTTTTCTGTTTTTTCAAACATTTCTAATTGCTTTTGTCAGTAATGATCAATTTTTTAGCTATCTATTCAACGATTTTCGATCAAAAATCGATAAGCAAGGTTTATACGGATTTTTGTACAGATTTTTTAACATTTTTGGATTGCAAAATCGTTGTCTGAGAAATGTTATGCTTCTTTTTGTTTAATCTATAATTTGTTGGGGCAGAAATGATCAATTTTTGGGATATCAAAATATTTCTTGTCTACGATTTTCTAGAAAAAAAAATATTTTTAAAATTTTTTAACATTTTTTGAAATCAAAATCATTATAAATTCAATGGAATATTAATATTAAGTCCAAGAAGGATTTTATTTATTGAAATATTATATTTCTGAACGATTCTCGATAAAATATCGATAAACAAACGATTTCTTCATATTTTGCAGATTTTTTTTAACATTATTTTTTTCAAATTATTTTAAAATCATTTAAATATTTATATTAAGCCTAATACTAGGTTTTATTTTCGATTACGTTTATCAATATTCTGCAGATTTCTTAACATTTTCTTGACTGCCAAATCATTCTAAATTCAATGGAATATTAATATTAAGCCCAATGAAGGTTTTATTCATCGAAATATAATTTTTTCAACGATTTTCGATCAAATATCGATACAAAAATAATGCTTATTAATTTACAGATTTTTAACAATTTTTTTTTAAATGCCAAATCGTTCAAAATTTATCAGAATATTAATAATAAATCCAATTTGGGGAATATTCATCAAGGTATCATGTTTTCGATAAAATATCGATAAACAGAAAGTTGCTCAATATTTTATAAATTTGTTAAAATTTTTGTTGACCGCCAAATCATTTAAAATTCAGTAGAATATTAATATCCAACCCAATGATGGGATCCTTCGACCTGTTTCTAGATTGTCATTCCCAAATTCCCTTTGCAATTAGTTGGCATAACATATTTAAGGATTCATATGCATATTTCTCAGTGTACATATTTCCGCACAGTACCCAGGAGCTCCCAGAGGGGGGGTTGGGGTTGGGTTTGGGGTTGCCCTGGCAACAGCCTAACGATTTCTTGTTGGTACTACCCAAACAAGAAGGCAGCTCTCTTTCGTTCTGTCTCTGTTTTC
The DNA here is from genome assembly GCF_003286085.1 of Drosophila persimilis. Taxonomy (NCBI): domain Eukaryota; kingdom Metazoa; phylum Arthropoda; class Insecta; order Diptera; family Drosophilidae; genus Drosophila; species Drosophila persimilis. The sequence continues at coordinate 1,387,880 of NW_020825706.1, forward strand.
GTACTGCCTTCTCTCTTTGGCTGTGAACGAGGGCTAGCGAGGAGCGAGCAAGGACATGCACAGGATGTACATATGTATGCTAGGACTTAGCCAGGCCAACACTACCATCATGCCAAGGACCTACCTCCGCTAGCCAGGCCAGCACGCAAAAAATTCCAACACATTGCCATGGGAAACGGAACGAAAGCCGCGCGAGAACTGGAGAAGGCCATAACAAAAAAAAAAAAACACCACGCACCGTCCTGGCATGCCAGTTGGCAGTTGGACTCTGTGGCAAGTGGCAGCACCATCAGTAGTGGCACACACAAATAATACCAAAACAATACCAACCCAAAAAAGAGAAATATGTACAATTTGTGAATCCAAAGAAAGAGAATCCAATAAATACTGCAAAATGGTGACATAAGTAGAGTTCAAAAAAACAAAAAATAAAACAAAAAAACCAAAAGATCTTGAAGAAAAATGTCGCTGGGTCAGAAGATCTATAAAATCAAGAGTTATACGCAGAAATTTTGCCAGAAATTTGCGGTTAAATTGCGCAAGGACTCGACGATTGCAGGTCTAGAAAGGTGAGAGAAATGAGTAGAATCCTTAAGGAAATGCAAAGGAAAACTTTAAAGAAAAACTTGTGGTGTGTGTGTGCGTGTGGAAAAAAGGAAAAATTAAGTAAATATTATTTTGAATTTCCTTATACTATTGAGTATGTGTGTGTGTGTGTGTGTGTGTATTGACGCGTAGCCACGGCAACGCACTGTGGCCCCAACAAACAGAGGCGTCGTCGCCTGGGCCAAAAAGGGGGCCATAGCCTGAGCCATATAATTATAGTACCACCCTATCCATTTACCTATATATATAGATATATATATATACAGATGTATGTATGTGTGTGTTTGTGCGTCTGTGTCTGTGTATTCCATATACTGTTTATATGGCGTGCCTGGCAGGCACTGGCAACACTTTACTCGATTTGTTTAATCGATTTTTCTGCCAGTATCCAAGCTCTGATGTGGCGCTCATGAAACGAGTGTAGAATGGCTGGGTGTGGGTGTACGGTGAATGGCATGGCATGGGTCGGGGGTGGCGGGGGAAATGGCTCAAAATTGCCTTTATTATAGATAAATATGAACGATTTAGTGCCGCACGCAACTTGGCTTGACCAAGGGGCATGTGGGGGTGAGGCGAGGGAAGTAGAAGAAAGAGGAGAGCCAGCCAGCCAGCCAACCAAGCGTCATAAAAGTATGCGCCGCTGGCCGTCAGATTTATAGACGCCATACCCCGCCCCCTCCTCTCTTTCTTCGACTATTAATAATAAAACTATAACAAAAACAAAAATTGCAAGAGCAACACAGCAACAACAAATTACCATAATTGCCTAGCATCATTTTCCCATTCATCTGCTCTGCTGCAGTGCCTCTCTGCTCTGCCTCTGCCGCTATTCCTCTCTGCTCTGCTTCTGCCGCTGCTCAATGCATTGAACGACTTAACGGTACGCCAGTGCGAATAATTCAACCAAAAACTTTAAGAAGCTTGTAAAGTCACAAAAGAGAGCCACAGCAGGAGAGAGAGAACGTAAAAACAAAACGAAGTTTGCATACGCTCCAAGTAAAGACTGCAGACCGACATGAATAGACGCCGCAGTCACCGCTGACGCCGCCGCTGCTGCTGCGCTCAGCGAAAAACGAGAGATAAACGACCGCCCACCCCTTCGCCTGACGCATTTCGCTAGATTTTAGTTCCACGATTTGCTTGCTTATCTTTTGTAACGATCTAGAGATCGTCGCTGAGAGAGAGTCACAAATAGAGAGAGCTAATTCTGAAAGCACAGGCAGCCGACAGGCAGGGCAGGCAAGGTATAAGGTAAGGTCTTCCCACTAGAGTGGCCTATTTTAGTTTCCAGGAAAATAAGCTATGGGGGGGAATGCTTAACCTTACCATATTTTCCTCTGAATAGCACTGGGGTATATCACTAACTTAAGGGAAACTTTCCTACCCCTGGGGGTGTTTTCCAAGCAATAGAAAAGTTGCCAACTTTTAAAACAATTTAAACGACTTAATTTTGATTCAAAACCATTAACATTTACAACTTTCACACTCACCCGAACATATTTTTGAGCTTTAAATTTATAAGCCTTTCATCTGGTACAACGGCACCCTTTGGAAACTATTTTCTCACTTGATTGCTTTGCTTTACAAATTGAATAACCAAATCGTTGTACTCCAATTCAACAAAGCTTAAAAGTATGCAACAAAAAAATAGACGAACCGCATAACTTAATGCATTCTGGTCGCACCGCACTGCCCGGCTTTTCTGCTTCTTTCTCTCTCTCTCTCTCTCTCTCTCTCTCTCTCTCTGGTCTACCTGTACCTCCCCCGTCATTCATTTAGTTGGTCATTTTGCAGCTCAGCACGAGAGCAGCTTGAATGATATTCCTCTCCCGCTCACTCTCCATAGCCATTGTTGTTTCTAGAGCTTTTGTTGTGCGACGGGAGGAAGCGAGGGGACAGAGAGAACGAGAAAAGTGCAAAAATATTTTTCCTTCTTCATGGTCTGTCAATTAACACGCCTTTTACATTTATTCAATATAAATCGAGTGCCACAAAACTGGGGATAGAGAAACAGAGACGTAAATGGAGAGAGAGAGAGGGAGGGTTGAGGGGGGCCATGCTTCACCTGTAAATAAAATTAGTTTTAAAGAATGACCAAGCCTCTCGATGCCCTCCCTCTTGAAGCGGAGAGGCTGAAGCCGTTGGAAAAATATTGCTGTTAAATTATATGTTTTTTACCGATGGATTTTTGGATGTGGCAGCATATAATACAATTTTTAATGAGGAAAAATCCAGCTGAAAGTGTTCGAGCTACAATGTATTTCAGCTATGAAAAAATAGATAAAATCGATCCAATTTCAACTTTTTATCCATCGATTAAATAAGACCATTCTCATTTATGCTAAAAAGCTCTGTTCTTTGAGGTGTTTCTGTAGAAATTGCAGTCCAGGACGTCATCGTAAGGAAGGGTTTTGCCGTCGATGAAAAACGAATCGTCTAGCACCAGCTGGAGGCAGAAATTGCAGAAAACCGAAGCCTGAGACTGAGGCAAAGGCAGACTGGCCCAAAGCATATGCTAAGACTTAAGTATAGGCATTTGCCCGAAGCAGAGGACCCCCCAGCCACAGCCCCAGGACCAGGCCCAGGACCAGCTCTCTCTCAGGACCTCGTACAGTACAGTTCATTACACATTGGCGCAATCCTTAAAAAACACTCGGCCAGAACACATGGAAGCAATTTTCATAAAAGTAAACGAAATGCAAAAGGAAACGAAACGAAAGGTGCAGACCGACCGACCGCCCGCCCCTCTCACCCATCAGACAAGCTCAAAAGCAGAGATCTTTGTATTTAAACGGATTGCATGCGGGACAGAGATAGAGAGAGAGAGAGAGAGAGAGGCTTACACACAGTGCCTGCAAAGAGTGTGTTCCCAGGCGAAATTGCTTGGCACACACAAATGGCACGTAACCGTCGTAGTCGTCGTCGTCTCCATCTGTGTCCGTGTCTGCGCCTCTGTCCGTCTGGGGTATCCATCTGTTTCTGTGTGTGTGTGTGAAATTGTTATAGAGTTGCATATAAAAATCGACTCTGCAGCAGGGACAAGTCTCTCTCGCTATCCCTCTCACACTCTCCGACTCTGAGTGAAAAGCTAGAGAAGGCTTAAACAAGCTGCCGGCTATTAGCACTGTCACTACACTGAAAGAAAAGCTTCAAACCAAACTAAAACTAGGGAAAATTCCCAAGATAATCTGGGATAATGATATGAATACCCTGAAAACCCTCTGATGTCCATAGAAACTGAGTATCGGGGGGTATCTTGATGTCGCGACACGTGGGCGTCGATCAAAAACATTTCTACTGATAACTTCTGTATAAATAGGCCGATTTTAATGAAATTGTATACCGGTAGCTAAAAGCTTTCCCCAGTTTCAGCAAAATATCTTTGAAAAATTATCTATATCTTATGAAATTTGAGATCTAGGAATATTTTTACTCTACAGACATTGGATTGTTGGAAGACACATATAAGTTTAAAGTTTATATGTACGATGCCACAAGCTTCCTTTTTCGCCGCCAAGCTTTGCCATAATATCCCTCAGTGTATAGACCATTGAGGAGGAGGCTCTCTAGATCCCTGGGACTAGGAGGCACTAGGCACATCACACAATTTCCTTTCAACAAACGCAAAGGGAAAACGAAATGCGAAAATGTGAAATACGAAATATAATACACGTGCAACGGTTGAAACGTTCCACCAGTGTGGCAGCAGCGATGGGTGGAGGAACATGGAACGTTCCACATATTCAGAGACTACTACTCTAGATTTCGTGACTCGTTGCTGAAGACTTCAATTTGTAGAACACTCTACTATATAGTATATATCTCTATCTCTATCTCTCTCTCTCTGTGTGTGTGTGTGTGTGTGTGTGCCACGTGCAATCAGCGGGCTCTGTGGCACACAAGGAGTTGGTTTCGACTTGGAGTGTTGTGCAGCAGCAAGCGACGACTGAGGCAATCCTGGATGACGACAGGAGGAGCCTGCCTGCCTGCCTGCAGCCGGGAGCGAACAACAAATTGGGTCAAAGTTCAACTGTGATACAAAAAAAAAGCAGCATGAAAAATCAACATTGCAGGGAAGAACTTGCCGCTTTCTGGATGAATGAACGAGCCAAACCGCCAGCCCAGACAGGCAGCCCGTCCTGCCAGTAAGTCCTCCGCCTTCGTTTCAGCCAGGAGCCAAGGAGCTTCCTCCACAGCCAGCCTTTTTCTTTTTATACGAGTATCGCAAGCGAAACTTAAACATTTCCATTTTAATTGACAGCCTGTCGATGCTGTCCGGGCTTCGAACCGCCCCGAAATCCGCCCCAAAACCCGAGCAAGAGCTCCTCTTGAGTTTGTTGTGACTCGCTCCTCCGCAGACATCTTCGACGCGTCTTGGCTTCAAATTATGGCCCGCAGCTAGCAGCCGTAGGAGGAGAAGAAGGAGTGCTGGGAATGGATTGAAGAGCCATGCAAATGCGATTGGGAATCAAGTGAAAAAATTGTATAAAAGGATATAGATCTCAAGAGAGCAATCAATGGCCATCTTTAAGATACCACAATCCAGCCATAAGTTGAAGATTTTCCACAGAAAGTACATCTGTAAAATGAGGAAAGATTCGACGCACACGTGACTCGACATCAAGATATCCCCCGATATCTCCTTCGACCAAGGAGGCAACTTAATTTTTAAGCCCTTAAAAGTTACTTGTCTCAAAAAACTCCACAACTTCCCATCAAAAATCGACCATTAAATGGCACTCTTGACAGCATACTGGCCCATAGCCCACAACATTATGTTGCCACCTTATCTGGCCGTACACTGGGGGATTATCTTTAGTTGGCCTTTAAGTCCCCGGCCATAACCATAACAATCTATTGGCATTGACAGGCAGCCGGGCAGATGGGCGGCCAGGCGGCCAGGCGGGCCTGCAGCACTTTGGCCAACAAAAACTTTTGACTATTCTATTAGATTCACTTTGGATGCAGTGTGGCACACAGTGCAGCATCCACAAATCCCCCACTTCTCTTGCCAGTAGTGGAATTTTAGAGCCACATTTTTGTCGGTCGCTTGTGCTGTGGGCTGTACGACAAAATTGGCTTAGAAAATTGAGCCTCCCTGCTCACCCAAAAAAAAAACAACCGGTGAGGGTATGGGGCCTTTGCAACTCTGTGTACGGCACTATGGCGGATTTCATTAAATATTTAAACAACATATGCTAAATTTTCCAACGTGTATACGTACAACAATACACAGATAAATAAAAGAGGCAGAGGTGGCAGAGGCAGAGGTGGCAGAGGCAGAGGCAGAGTGGCAGGAGCCTGGTCTAAAAAGCGAAAATGACCAAGTGTAAAACTGACATTGTTTTCCCAGGACCGGGCCGGGCCGGGCCGTACCGTGCCGTGCCTCCCTTCCTGTGGGGGCTCTTTGGCTGTGGCGTTGTAATAAAATTAGTTTGGTAGCCGGCCCGTGCCGTACCTTTGTTTTTTCGTGTTGATTTTTGTTGTTGTTGTGTGGCCTTTTGTCAGCTGCAATTTTTCGGCAGGAGCCTTGCTGCTGCATAAATGCAGTTGGCAGCACCAAAGGACGATTTACGATGGGACTATACACAAAATTTACAGCAGAGGAGCCAAGGAGGGAGCTGATGAGGAGAAGAGCAGCAGGGGGAGGTCTGAGGAACAGCTAAAGGGCGGCCTGGGGAGCCGCCAAAGCGCGGTCTGGGGAGCACAAGGAGCACGATTTTAGGTCCAGCAACAAGCGAAAGAGTTTAGGGAGAAGGCAAATTGATTTCGGTGGTCGCTAATTGCAAATGTAATTTACTAAAAAGCAAATGGACAATGAACAATGGACCGTGGACCATGGACCATGGACAAAGTAAGCTCTTAGTCACCAGCCTGGCAGTAGTCCTGGCAAAAACTGTAATTAGTTTGGGGGCTTTCCTTTCGCAAACGGCAACCCCAGTAAAAGATGCTCCCGCGTTCCACTCGGACGGACTCAAAAAACATACAAAATTAATCAAACTGAAAGGTGGGGTGGAGGTGCTTCGTGGGAGGTGGATGCTCGTGGAGAAGAGTGCTGCTGCCGTGAAAATCAAAGATAAATTGAATTGAACTGCAAGCGAGAGCATTTTGCAATTGCAATGCAATAAAAACCGAATGCTTGGGGAATGGGGAATGGGGAACGGGCATGGGGGCGAAAGTATGTTCGACAAAAGGTGCCAGGAGATTGGGGTATCCATCAATGGTTGGAGGAGGAGATTGCTGCTACCCGAAGGGAGGGGGCACACGCTGTTGATGGTGATGCCTGGGAGTTGGTGGATGCATTCATACAGTGCGTTTCCATAGTGTAGGGGCAGGAAAAAAATAGAAAGAGTTAATTGAATTGAAACCTTAAATAATGAAGCGCTTTAATGGAGTTTTTATCGACTTTAGCCGTCAGGCAGCCATTAGTTATCGATGGGTGTTAGTTATCGATTAAAATGAGAGGTGGATTTGATCAAAATTATAGCTCTGCTTCGAGTACCATAATCGTATATCAAATAATAATAAAAGTCGCAGATATTGTAGAATTTAGTGCAACGTTTTTGGGGTATAATCTTTTGTTATCGGCAAAGATATCGATTCTGTTTACTAATCGAATAAAACAATAAAAAGAAATCTAGTATAATAGTATCTACTAAACTAGTATCTGTCTAATAAAATAGTACATCGATTAGTTCCATAATCGATAATGATATAGGTATATCGATTAATTTTGCGTTTATGCTACATTTATAAACCAGTTTAGAATCCATTATCGATAATCGCACAATTATTGATTAATTTATTTGATAAATATACCTACATATCAACTTAGCTGTGTATGCCAATCGGTATCGATTTGCTCCATAATCGATAACGATATAGTATTTTGATCAATTTAGTTAAACCAGAATCTGTTATCGATAATCGCACAATTATTGATTAATTTATCGATAAATATACAATTATCAACATATCGGTGAATTCAAATCGGTATCGATTTGATTCATAATCGATAGCGATACATGTACATCGATGAATTTATCTGTTATCGATTAATTTCTCGACAAATATACCTATAAGTAAATATAATTATAAACAATGGGATAAATCTGTCAATTATTTTATCGATAAATTTATCGAGTCCATATATAAAACTGGAAATATACAAATAGGGAACCGGACTTCGGGCAATTATTAATCTTTAAATTTATCGGAAATTGCATTGCTCCAACCTTACACTCCTGAAACGCACTGCCCCCTTGCATGGCGCCAATCAAGTGTTAAATACCCTTACCTACCTCACCACCCCCTCGAAACCCTTAATCAACGATGCAAGCTGTGAAAAACTAAAGTTTAAACATTTTCTCTCTCTCTCTTTCTCTCTCAATTTTCTTTGCAGACTTTAATTGGTGGGAAAAAAAAACGGCAGGAAGCCCCGTGAAATTTGCATGAAAATTTCCGATTGGCAAAAGGTGAGTGTGCTCGATAAACGTTCGATAATCGGGGCGGGTATTAGAAAGTCAATCAATTGATTGCTAAATTATGTTCAGGCAATCAAAAGCAAAAGCAATCAATTAATTGAAGCCCCCGTTTTGGCGGCAAAACAATTGGTTATTCATTTGCATTGAATGCGCAGGTAATTAGAGGCCAAAACGATGGCTCTTTGGCTCTTTTGATGGCCTAATCTCGTATGCAAATGTGCGGCATCATAAATTATATAGATAATAATAGCAGGCATTTCGATATAAAGTTGGTTGGCCGCAAACTCAAAGACAAACGCTTTAATTATTAAGATTCTCGACCATTCCTTAAAGGCTTATACCGTTTGGCCATCAGCTCTGGGGGATAGATCTGAAACGAAATGAACCGCTTACACTGATTGGAGAGTCCCAGTTGCCGAATTCAATTCCCCCCCGAAAAAACCCAGAAAAGCAAGCTGCCTTCCTGCGGCGTGAGTGCCACAAATTGTTGCACAATTGGCTCCTCGGCTCCGACCTGGTCCAAGACAGTCAGGCCGGCCCCCTGCAGGCGTTGGTCCAGTTTTTGTCCCGCTATTTTCTGGCCTTTAACTCGATCGAAAGAGTTTCCACATTTCAGAACGCACTTTTCTAATTGAAAATGTTCTCGGCCAGGCAGCGGGAGGCATTAATGAGTCAGAAAAGTGTCGGCCCGGCCAACACAAGACCCAACATAGTATTTGCTTGCCTTTCCTCGGAAAAAGGTGGTGGTGGTTCGCCTTTTAATGAACTTTTGCTGTGTATCTTTTATATACAGACAGGTATATGGTATAATTATTTGTCACACCTGAGTTGGCGAGAGACACAGAGAGAGAGAGGGAGAGAGGCACAGACAGTGGCAGTGGCAGACAGTCAGTGGATACAACAAAATGCGCGGCTGGCGTCTCACCTGGCTGAGCATTTGCAAACGCAACCAAGCAACAAAGCAGCTCAAGCCACCACTTTTTTTCCATATACATAATACCATCCTACCATCTACCATCTGACATATCTGTCTCTCTTGCCATACGCGATACATACTCGTAAGTAGTAGCATTCCCTGTTTTATGTACTCCACTGCAATCGTAGCACACACACGAGTTTTGGTGCTTTAAGACACAGGGTTTTTTTTCGGTTTTTTCGGGGTTTTTTTGTATGATATTCCCCTTGTTTTTTTTATGGGGTGACGTAAGTGAGAGTCAGTCTTTGACCAGTGGTTGGTGTGGTGGGGGGTGTTGCTTGATTGACGGCCTGTTTACACCCCCTACCACCCCCTTCCCTATAAGCTTTGGAACAACCCCATATCTCTGGCGAGAAAAAAACAAAAAGGGTTGTATAGCTTTCACTCACCCAGTGGCCTTTAAAAGTTCTGCATGTTTTCAGCCTTGAAATGTCAGTCATTCTCTAAATGGGTTACAGCTGAAAAAAAGGGTTATGCTTTTGGTTGATTTTATGGATTTAAAGAAAGGCCAAAGGGATCTTTAAAGATCATTTGGGGAGCCACTTCTCAATGGGAAAATTGTGCAAATAAATCTCTTGAATGTTGAAATATCTGTAATGCAGTCACTGAATAGATTTGGAGAGATATTCTTCATGGATTTTGATATTTACTTCAATATCAATTGATTATTTGAATGATCTCTCAATGGGTCTTCGTCGGACGTCTCATATTTGCACTTGTCTTCGTTGTATGACATATTTTATTATCGATAACGACAACTACATGGATTAATCAATCGTTCTAAATGGATTTTGATATTTTCTTCAATATCAATTGACTAGAATCAATAGTAGGATATTTGACTCATACTTGCGCTTGCAAAGCGAGTGAGCTGGGTGTGTGAAGCTTGTATCCGTCGTATTTTATTAGCAATAAACCTTCAATATCAGTTGAATATTTGGGTGATAGACGTCGTCCTATATTTTACTCATATTTGCGTGAGCAAAGCGAGTGAGCTGGAGTAGGACTTAGTAGGCTTACTTCCCAGTAATTACATATTTTCCTATCGATAACGACAGCTAAATTGGTTAATTTATCGATTAGGTTCCAGTTTGATTTACAAAATCGATAACAGCATCATTATCGATTAATTTAGCGATAAATCTAAGCAAAGCCTGCTCAGTAAACTTGTGGATAAATATTTATATATATTTATAGTATACAATAAATTAGTTTATAAATTAATCGAACATTTTATCGATTCCATATATTCTGCTCTATCCAAATCCCCCAAAAACCTTCAAGTTTAAACCCTTAATTCCTATTTTTATGTGAAATCCTTGCTTATTTGATATATTTTAAATATTCTCAAGCGTAAAAGCCTATCTTCCCCACATTTAACAGTCACAACACACCCTTCTCCCTCTCCTTCTCTCTGTGGACTATCCCCATCACCTGTCTCATTAAAGTTTTTCTTTTTTGTTTCCCCCGTTTAAATTTCTTGCTTCCTTTTTTTTTTGGGTTGGGTTTAACATTTTATTTCGTATCTGTCTCCCGTTCGCTCCCTCAATTGTTCTCAATCATTGATTGTTGTTTTTATCAGTTATCGCTGCTGCCTTTTTTAGCGCTGTTGTAATTCCGTTGATTGCTTTTGCTGCTGTCTCTTCTCTGCTGCTGCTGCCGCTGCTGCCGTTGTTTGCTGTTGAGTAAATCACAATAAAGCTATTAAGAACGGAAACGGAAGCATTCGCCGTTGCGCACGCATTGAAGCATGGCCGTCAACATTTGTCTCCTCCCCTCCTCCCGCCCAGCTGTGGACATCCCACCCACAGATCTCCTACTGGTACTCGTACTGGTACTGGTACTCGTACCGCCCCTCTACCCATCCGAAACTATTCAAATTATTGCTCTTTTGGCTCTCTGCTTCGTGCGAGGGGTTCGGCTTTAAGGCACATGCCGCCGCTTTCATAACTCTCTCAATTGTTTCGGTTTTGTCAAAACTTTCATGTGGAAATCCTCTCAAACATCAGTCAAAAACCAGCCGGAAAGGGTGCCATCTCTATGGAAATCTATTTGAATGTAGCTTCCACTTTAATTAAATGATCAAAGTGCATTGAATGTTGCATTTTTCCATCGCTAAATGAAGAGAAATGTTGGATTGGTTTGTACAGACCATAGAAATGGTGGACATATGGTTAAGTTGGAAGATTTCCTGTGTTTTCTTTGACTTTTCCTATGCTTTATGGCTTTACAAATTAAAGAAATTGTTCTACAAGCAATAGATATAGATAGATAGATATAATAGATATAGGATTATTTTTTTGGCTTTTAAGAAAGATTTACTAACTTTTGAGGCATTGTAGAGGTTCTATTGAAGACATTCAGCTTATTCTGTATTAATATAATAGATAAAAATAAAATAAATATAAATAACAAAATTTTATTAATTTTGGTAGAAATACTAAATATTTATTATAATATAAATAATTTATTATAAGTTTTAAATTTAATTGTTTTTAAATTAAATATAATTTCAACACATTATTAAAAGAAGAACTAAAGTTTCTACACCTTAGAAAATTCTTTTTAAGGACATTTTTTGATAATTTTGTTAGAAATAAAGAACTAATCTTGAAAAAATAATTTAATATTATCTCATAGTTTTTCCAAATTTTTTTGTAGTATTTTTCTTGCTTAAAATTGTTTACCTATAAAAGATACAATATATAATATACAGATAATTACCCCGATTCCCAATCGACCATAAAAAGTTTCCTCTACTAAATCCACTAAAAAATGGCACTATAAATATATCACCATAAATATGGTTTTCCTTAAGTTCCAACTCTTACAAAAAGATATTTCCAAGATTAGCTTCAGATGACTATGACCATATGACCCCTCAGTCTCCACTAATATAATTTCCCTGAGAAATTAGCTTAGAAAAACCCCTACCCTCTTGTAACTAAAGTTAGAGAACCGCTAGCCCTGACGACTATATGGAGACTATGAAAATTCATCAAGTTGCGAGCATGCGGCTAATAATTTCTTAATCTGACATGCATTATGCATTTCTATGATTGTTTATTGCATTATGTGTCCGACATGGCCCCGTCCGTCGCTTGTGGTGGTCATTGCCATTGTCCGAGTCTGCTGCGACTCCGACTCCGACTCCGACTCTGCAACTCTTTGAGACTCTCCGTTCCACAGAGTGGAAGACAAAAAACGAAAAAAAAAAAAAAAAACACAAAAAAGAAGAGGAAAAGTGGCAAACTCATGGCAAGTAAGTGCCCCGCAATGACTCGACTGACTGGTAGGAATTTTCAGTGTCTACACTGGAAAGAAAACTGAAAACTTAAGGGTAGAAAATTGTGTTTAAAGTAAACAAGTCGCTGAAGGTTTTTGTGGAGTGTTCAGAAGAATTCGTTTGTAAAAAAATATATAAATATCTAAAAATATTTAGATTTGCATTTTTAAAGTACTAAATCCTTCAGAGATAATTCCTTGCAATTTGGCTTCAATTTTCTTCTACCATATCTTCAGATATCACCTTTCGGAGGGTAAAATTAATAGATTATTGGCTTACTTTTCTGTTAAGACAATTTTGAAAGGTAATACAAATGTTTTAAGGCGCTTTTCCATTATATATTCTATGGTGGAGCCGATTTTTAATAATGTATATAATATATAAAATATCAAAGACCCTTTTTGTTCTGCACAAAGACTATATTTCTGCCAATAAGAGCTTTTTAGATAGAAAATATTGCGGGCAGCGCCCATCGGTCGTTTGAGCAGGATGTAGGCTGCCCTTATTGACAATCCTCTATCTCATTTTTTGTACAATTTAAGCCATGCTATTTAAGGCTACATCTTCTGGGCTTGCAAAACCTTATTTCTAGATCAAGAGGTTTTCCCTCAGTGTAAACACCGTCTGGGGGTCTGACTGTTTGGCGGCTCTGGTTCCTGTACCCCACAGACCAGACCAGGCCAGACCAGACCAGACCAGGCCAGGCCAGACCATTGTCATTGTCTTCTGGCAATTGCATTTGCAGTGCAAGGCAGTACTTAGACTGGACTCTGACTCTGACTGTGGACTGGTTTCCGAATACGAATATATCTATACCAGCGTGAGGGAGTGCATTCACCTTGCCCCGAAAGTAACCCCCGAAAAAATAAACGAGAAAACCATCAAAAATATGGGCATGTATTGTACACACACCTGAATGGCATGTGGCATGTGGCAAGTGGCATGTGTTTCAAGTCGAAGCCGCCTGCACCTGTCGTCTTGTGCGAGCCAAAAGGACCGGCTGTTGGCCCTTCTACCTGATAGACCATTAGATCTATCATGTGTTTGAACGGGCCCACGAAAAGTACTTGTACCCTTCGCCCATAAGAAATTCAATTTGAGAATATTGTTTTCCCTGAATAAACAAGATTAAAGGACTTCCCTTCGGAAAAGGCAATAAATAACCAAAAAACTTATGACTAAAAATCACGTCAGAGCCAGAGACGACAATTTTCAATTTGTGTACGCAAATCGCAAAGGAAATCGTGGCCTGACATGAAACCTCAGTCTAAGAAAAAAATCCCCTTCCCCCCCGTAGTACCCAAAAAAGGGGGAGAAAAAACTATAACTAAAACTCCTGGAAAACATTGTGGATGCAAAGTTAATTCTACTTTGGTGAGTTATGAATAAATAAATATTGTAAATGGTTTATCGTGACTGCCTGTCGTTGTACCTGGAACCCAACCCCCCCGCCCCCCTCGATGAGCCGCACACATGCAATATGCCTTCAAGGATATGCCCCATGGATATGGTGGGATGGGCGGCGGCGGAGGGCAGGGTTTATTTCCTTTCCTTCATGACATGCAAATTGCATTTTGTCATTATTCTCAGGCTTGTTTGATCAATTTTTATGACAAATTATCGGGTGGCTAAAAAAAAAAAGGAAGGGAAGGAAAGGACCTGCAATTACAGTTATAGTTTTTTTTTAGTTTGAGGTTAGTTTTCCCATGGAGTATGGGATATGGGAATTATGTATCGACGTAAGGGGTGGGGGGGATATGAATTATTGATGAGTGGTATTGATAGGGCTATAGGTTGCTCCTTTCGAAAAATTGCTCCATCTTTTTCCACTCTAAAGAGCTTTTATTGTATTCCCCATATCGATGGGATATTCGGTCATGCATGTAGCCTTAAGTGGCCTTTCATTTCATTTCATTTCCCTCCTGTGCCACCACCACACTCTTCTTTAATAGCTAATGAACTCTGGGGCGGAGTGCCACTCAAAACCTATCACTAAAAACGTCTTTCTCCCCCTCCCACCCACGAGAATCCCTTACTCTGCGTTCCTTTCCCGAAAAAAATATTCCACAGTTCCCTATCGCTGCACCGTGCTAATACACCTCTGGTCTCCTCAATCCCCTACACTCTCTCTCTCTCTCTAACCTCTCAATCCACTTCATCTGCACTCTCCCCGGGACACTGCTCCATCTGATCCCGTTGTTACGCTGCGTCTGCATCTATCCCAATCCTCTTTTTACACATTACACTCCTTCCCGCCCTCCCACACACACTCAAATGCCATGGAAAAAAGTGCAAGTTTCAAAGTTCCACACCGCCGGAAAAAAAAAATAGAAGAAATCGTTGCGAAAAAGAAGAAGGAGGCAAAATAAACCCGAAACTCAGCCAATCAGGGGGGGAAAGACAGAGAGAGAGGGGTATAGTTAGTAAAAAAAAGAAACAGAGAGGGAGGGGAAAAGGGGGAGAGCGAGAGGGGCACACCGAATGAAGTTTTAGGTGTTGTTTTTTGGCAATTTTCGTACATACCACAGTCCTCCTCCTCCTCCTCCGCCGCTGTCTCTGGGGACACTCCTAGGTCTAGTCACCCCACTCCCCACGCCCCGGGTCGTCGCGGAACCAGTCCTCAATAGATTTCGATCCACGTCTCCTTGCACTTTTCCTTGGTACACTCTCTCTGTCTCTTCAATACGTTACGATCCACTCCTCTCAGTCCCCCGCTCTTTAATAGATCCCGATCTCACGTCAAAGTCCACTCCACATCCACTTCGTTGGCATCCACAGATCGCATTGCAGTTCCCCTCCCCTCCCCCACCAGTCATCTTCCAATCAAAGTCCACTCCTCAGAGATCCCGTTCCAGTTTCCCACATGCCTCCTGCCACAGCGACGGGGGTTTTTAAAGTTAGTTAGTGACAGAGTTACATAACTCCACAGACCCCCTCCCTCCCCCCTCCCCCTCTCACACCCTGTGTAGTACAAGTCAAGTAGATTTCTAAAAATGGCAAATGATTTGTTAACCATTTCTATGACATCCCACTGTGCCCCGACCCCTTTGCACTTTTCCTTTTTGATTGGAAAAATAGCTGACGCACACACCTGACAGCGGAGTGCGGGTGGAGGCGAGTGGGGAGTGGGGAGGAGTGTATATGTACGTACCGCACGTGATTTATTGTTAGTGTGCCCATTTTTCTTTCTGTTTTTGTGGAGTGCGTCTTCAGGACATTTTCGCTTTCATGTTTTCAAGTGCTTGCAACGGTAAATTCCACTCGAAAAAAGGGTACGTACGGGTACCCAAAAATAGCACAAAGCTACGCTATACTCTACTACCTGTTTCTCTTAGCTCTAGATGGCATCCACATTCCGGGTAGGGGAGCCTCTCTTAGCATCCACACGCCGGCGGCGCTGGCTCTCTTTTTTTCATGGCGAACTGCGAAAGCAAAACAAATGTGAGAAAAATGCCGAATGGAAACAGTTTTTACCGCTACACTTCGGGCGGCTGAAAGAGAACCGAAGTTGGCCGAGAGAGAAAAAGAGACACGAATAGATGGTTCGGGCTCTTTCGGCTCTGGGTTCGGCCACAAAATGTTGCTAGCGAAGCGTTCGAATGTTGCAGGGTGTGTTGCCACGACAAGGTTGATCTTAGCAACATGCCATCAACATATCCGTCGCATGTCCAGTGACGTAGCCGCTCTCTTCCTCTCCCAAAACTCATTACCGATACGCAAAACTGAGAATTATTTTCAAAACACCAATCCAGGGTATGTCGAGGGAAAACGATACAAGGTGAGCTTCGTACCCAGACGTTGCTTGATTGCTGCGTGTTTTTCCGTGTGTTCCATACCTTTTTGCCACCTACCCTTCGCAGCCAGTGACGCCAGCAGCGACGCGTCGGCTTTTGGACGGTGGGAAAAACGTACGGGCACTATGAAAATGCGAGCCACTGTCGATTTTGTTGCCTCAATCTTTTTCGGGCCGCGGACAAGGAAACGCAGTTGGCGCTCAAGTCTCTAGTGCGGAACTTTTAAGCAACAAAAAACTACAGCAAAAAACCAACAAATATAATAATTATTAATCACAACTACAACAACAACAAATTGCAATAACTGTAACTATCACGGGAAAAAATACAACAAGCGGTTAATACTTGAGAAAATTGTAAATCAAAAAATAAACAACAAAAAACTTACAGTTAAAACGCGCGATAAAGTTGCAACAAATACAATACACACAGTCATAGACAAACGAATAGAAACAATAGGAAAACAATTAGAGAGAATGAAAGTTAACTTCGGTACCAAAGATCCCTTCGTACAATCCATGATATCTATAGGATATAGTGGTACGATTGTAATGAAATTTGGCAGAAACATGAATGAATGTATTTAACTTCAGTTTTTAAAGTTTGGTTGGAATATCTATGTGTTTATGGGTGTTACAAGCAATGTTTCGTATTGTATATTTATACAAAATTTCATCCAATTGTAATGAAACTCTATGGAGTTGTGTATCGGCATATGGAACTATAGTTTCCTTGTTTAATGATTGATTCTTCTAACATAAAGAATGTGATATAGTAATCCCCACTTAGAGGTTCCTAAGAAAGATCTATGCAAATTTCTAAACAGATTTCTGTCAAAACTGAAGACATAGTTCTCCTACAAATAGATGGACCCCAAAACCTACTGGATGCCTGGGAACAAATCCACTTTTTGGCTTCAAATACACTCCCTTCTCTCAGGAAAACAAAAACTAAATCGGAAATCATTTAAAGGCCGGAAACGCATTCGCAATTATATTCGTTATTCGTTTGTGAACCATGATTATTCGTGATTTGTGTGCTTCGTGTTGTTTGAATGCTCCAAAGTCTAAGCTCTATTTCACAAGACCCCAAAGACCCCAAGACCGAATCTGAAACCGAAACAAAACTCTAATTCAACAATTTAATTGCATACATAAACAATTAAAGAGAACTGTAATTGTTTATTAACAAATTGCAGGGAGTGCTTGGGTGTGCAATTTTCACAGATACGACTATGCTCGTGTATCCGAAACACAGATACTCCGCTCTGAAAAAAAAGATACAAAAATATGAGTCACCTAAAAGAGTTCTCCAAAACAAAAGTTACACCAACAACAACCATACAAAAAAAGAGTTAAATGGGTTAAATGCAAAGCAGAGATAAAAACGAATATTAAATAAAACCAACAATTCATTAAGCAGAAAATAAAAACTAAATAAATATTTAAATACATAATTTAGCTATGCAAAAACCGAAAAAAAACGTGGAAGAGAAAAAGTGGAATAAATTGAGAGAGGGAGAACCACCGGAATGAAAGATTGGATTGGATTGGATTGGATTGGATTACCATAAGATGGAAATTCCCTATGGATTGAGTTGCTTTTTTGGCTGTTAATCGATGGTCTTTGGGGCATTCATTTCAAAGCCAATAAATGTGTTAATAGGAGTACAACATCATATTAGAAACATCTCTATAAAGGAAGATATCATATATTTCTACACACCAATAAAATTCCTTAAAATTCTATACACACTTTTATTTACTTTGTGTGCAATTTAGTGATCCAGAAATCAAGATTCTATATGGAGTTTATAGTAAAATAAACTTCAAGAGTAATTCTCTTCACAATTTGTATATTTCTCTATCAATCTTCAATTTTTTTCGATATTTCAAATGGAAGATATTATTTCTAATCCAGAAATTAAACAAAATTCCCAAAAAATATTCTTGAAATATTTACATTTGTTCCTTTATTTTTTCGCTCTTCTAAATGGATCCGGCGGACCTTTCTAATCCATAAATTATGGAAAATTCTAAAAATATTCTGGCAATATTTACACCTATTTTTCATGCTCTAAAACTTGGATTTCTCGACCTATAAGATCTCTAGACGAATTCTAGATATTCTCAAGATATTTTCTAGATTTTTAAAAAGTTTCTTAAAAAAACATTCAAATTTAGATGAGATTTCAATTTGAATTTTCCTAAAAAAAATACTGTATTTACTTTCAAAAACTTGCAAAGTTTTGCTCTACCATTCATCCAATCATTCGGCTGCAGTTGTGTGTTCGATTTATGAGGGTTCCTCTGGGGACTGTTTACTTAGTGACTTGGGGGGGATGGGGGGGTGCAGGGACTGACAGCAATCTTATGCAAGAATCTTACACGTGAACCGCAAATATTTTCCTCATTTAGGAGTGGAGCTGGCAAGGGCAAGGCGGCAGACAGGCAGACAGGCAGCTGCAACCGCAAATTGAAATCCAAAGCCCCCATGGCAACTGAGAAACTTCCTTTTGACTGTGTGCCACATTGCGTGCTGCAATGTGCTGCAAGTAGACACACACACACACACACAGGAAACCCCATAACACCCCACCCCACACCGCCCCGCCAATTAATTGAAGCGCTCTTTTTCTCTTGATTAAAAGCCTCGGATCAATTAGCAGTTAAAATAAAATTATGAGTCCAAAAGCCAATAAATCAACCACAAAAAAATACTAAATATATATACATATGTATATCTATAATGCATCTGTATCCCTAGAAAGAAAAACTATTTCATTTTCATTTGGGGGGTGCCAAATGTTAACAAAACTTTTGCCGACACCCCAGAGGGGCAGTGGCAGCGGCAGTGGCCGGGGCAGAGAGGTCTGAAGTTTCTTCTCCCCAGTTGTTGGGTTGTCGGTTATATGGCTTTATTTATTTTAGCCAAGTTCAAACAACAGTCGAGGGGAGTCAGAGTCGTCTAGTTCTTGGCCAGAGCCAGAGCCAGAGACCCACAGCCATTCATTTCAATTCCGTTTTGTGCTAAACTTTTATTTCATGCTCATTGCTCTGGCTCTGGCTTTGGCTTCTCTTCTCTTCTCACTTCTTTCTGTCTCACCCATGGTCTTTCTTCCACCATTGGTCTTCTTTCTTTTTGAAAGCCAGGGCCAGAAATCATGGTTTTTGTTTTGTACCTTACTTTACGATTATTTCCGCTAAGGCAAGACATGGGATCCGATCCGATCCCCACAATTCTCTGCAACGAAACCCCACCATGTCTCTCATGTCCCATGTCTGTGACCTTTTCAACTCTTGGTACGTCAATGCCGGCTGCCTTTCCCCTCATTAGGTTCGCTGTGTCTTTGGGCCTCTCTTCCCTCTTCCTCTTGGAGATCTCTGCCTTTGTGGCTCTCCTCCCTTTGCCCCTTGGAGGTCTCTGTCTTTGGGCCTCTCTTCCCCTTGGAGGTCTCTGTCTTTGGGCCTCTCTTCCCCTTGGAGGTCTCTGCCTCTGGGCCTCTCTTCCCTCTTCCCTTTGGAGGGGTCCCTGCCTTTGGGCGTGTGAAAGTCGTTGACTTCTACCTTTTTCTGGACTGTAGTATTCTGGGATTGTGGCTTACTGCAGTCGTCATTACATTATGCAAGTGAGGTCCGGTTGGCTTTCCCACACACCCAGTACCGACCAAACACCCGCTAAAAGCCAAGAAAATACCGCAAATTGTATCAATTGTTGTCCAAGTCCAAGGAACGAACCGGTTCTCCGGAGGGGGGCAAAAGGCACAAAAATATACAAACTACCGAGTATAGAAGATATATGTGTAGGTATATTCTCTTGGAAACATAAATCAGCTGCGGTGTTAGCTAACAGGTTTTTATTTTATTTTTGTGAGAATGCAAAAGAACTTTCGGTCTTTAAGCCCCAAAAAGAGTTTCGTGTGTGTTGTGTGTCGTGTGTTTGTTGCAACAACAAAAAGTACTCGACAAAGTGCTTAATTATTACACGTTATGCAATTGATGATATAACTAAGCCTACCTCCACCCCACTCCCTCCCTCTAGGATTATTAAATTGAAGAAAGAATTGAAAAACAAACCAAAAAATTGTGATACAAAAAAAAAGAAAAAACGAGAGGAAAAATATATAACGCGTGTGTTAGTGTGTGTGAGTAAGTGTCCGATATATCCCCTCAGTGTATATGTATATATAAATCAAGCGAAAAATCCAAAGCGATAGAAAAGAAATAATTCAAAAAGTGGGCGGTGCAAAACAATTTGAAATGCTCCACACACAACAACACAGCTTCAACGGCAACAAAAATTTCAATTACAGTGCAGCTGAAAAGTAAAACTACACCAACAACAACAACAATCTGGCTATATATAAAAACCAGTTAAAAGTGACAGGCAACAACAGCAGAAAATAGTAAAGAGAGCGGTGGAAATAAATAAATAATAAATCGAACAAAAAGGTAAAATATTTGCAAACACTACAAAAAGAAAATAAAATTAACAATTACAGAAAATCTGAAAAACAAAAACCTCACTAAAATTCATTTCAAATATCTATTACAAATCTATAGAATTTATATTTATACAAAAACCAATAAAAAGGGACAAACAGCTCTATAGAAAACCAATTAAATATCTATAGAAAATCTAGACAAAAAAGTAAACAAAAATCTAGAAAAAATAATCCAACAAAAAATTTATAGAAAATAAAGAAAAAAAAATAAACAAAAATCTATGGGAAATCTAGAAATAAAATACTCAAAAATCTATAGAAAATCTAGAAAAGTGTAAAAAAAAATCTAGAGAAAAACTAAAAAAATATTTATACAACAAAAATGTATAGAAAATATAGATAAAATCTATAGAAATAATTCTTAAAAAATCTATAACAATTTAACACAACAATAATTCCATAAAAATCTATCAAAAAAAATAATTCCACCAAAAATCTATAGAAAAAAATAGTCCTACAAAAATCTATAGAGAATCCAGATAAAAAATAGATAAATTTAGACAAAAAAATACCCAAATATTTTTAGGAATTTTGGAAAAAAAAGTACACCAAAATCTATAGAAAATATAGACAAAATAGTTAAATCAATAAAAATCTATATAAAGAAATAGTTCCACCAAAAATCTTTAGAAAAAAATAATTCTACTACAATTTATAGAAAATCTAGACAAAAAAAATCTACACAGAAAACGACACAAAAGTCTATAGAAAATCTATAAAAAAATCCAAATTTCTATGGGTTCTGGAATATAATAAAAAGTAAATTGTAAACCGATTTACTGAAAAAAACGAGGAAAAGAAAGAAAGAAAACAATGCTAGATAGATAGATATATATATACATAGATAGATGTTTGTATTCCTAAGCGGATCACAGAGTTTGCTTTTGCTCCCCTCCCCTCCCCCCCCCCTTTGCGGTCTGTACTTGACCCACAAATTATGCCTGAAACTCTTATCGTCTTCAAGGAGGGGGGCACTGTGGGAGCCAAAGCCCAAGCGCCATTATATAATGCTTTATAGTTGCGACGTGACGATAAAAAAACGCACGCTATATATATGTATGTAAACTACAACAAAACTACAATATATATATGCAAGTACCTATGTATATATAGCGTATGTCTTGTATGTTTTATCTTTGCCTAAGTTGGACTTTTGAGAGCTGGCAAATGTTTCTAGGTTTCAGTTTCTAGGAAATTCCTCGGGGGGGCCTCTCGCCTTGAAACCGGGGGCTTTTATGTGTGTGAGAGAGTGTTTTTGTTGTAATAGTCGTGGAACAAGCAGAGGGAGAATTATGGAATGATGAAATATACTTTTGCTTTGGCGATTGAGTCATTTTGGTGGCGATTTAAAACTATGCAAAGCTGGAGAGAAGAAGGAAATTCAATCTGAAGCTTAAAGACAGATCTCAAAACTCTAAGAGAAATCTTTGAACTTTGAAATGTAAGCTATTGAATGGTGAAGTGATCTAAAAATGTATCTGAAAGTAAACGATCTACTAAAATTTCACAGATCTTTGATCATTTTGGAGTTTTATTAGGAGTTAAGGAAGGAAGTTTTCAACTATTTTTGGTGCCAAAAAAGGAATCTTCCAAGATCTTTAGCAACTATTGGAGTTAAAAAAAGGATTGTCTCAAGATCTTGAACAACTTTTGGAGTCAAAAAATGAATCTTCTAAGATCTTTACTTCAGGAACGTTTTTGGAGTTAAGGAATGAATTTTCAAAGATTTTCAACTATTTCTGGAATCTTCCAATATCTGTAAGAACTTTTGGAGCAAAGAAAGCTTAACTCTCAAGATCTTAAACTAATTTTTGAAGTTAAGAAATGAATCTCCCAAGATTTTTACTTTATTTGCGGTTAAGGAACGAATTTCCAACGATTTTTAATACTTTTGTAGTTTAAAAAAGTATCTCCCAAGATCCTCTACTATTTTTAGAGTTGGGAAAGTAATCTCCAATTATAATTATATAATCTAATCCATTAAAAAGATAATTATGTTTAAAAACTCATAAAAATGAATGTTAAAAAAAGCAACCAATTGGTAGTAAAAATAAACCTTCCTGATGACTTCTTATCTTTTATGTGTCTTGTATAAAAACCTCAAACCTCCCCAAAAAAACCTCAATTGCACCTCAATTAAAGAAGGCGCCTCTGTCGACCGCTTGCTACCCGTTTTGTAGGGGCAAAGAATTTCTTATCTAAAGCCAACATTCGTGATGTTGGGGCCCAAAGAGTCATAAAATGTTGAGTTTTTATTTTTTATCAATATTTCAATAAGAGATTTAATTGATGGGTCTTTACCGTTCCGCATTCTCCACAGAGAGAGATAGAGATAGATAGAAGGAGACATAAGCTGTGATTCAGGTAATCAGTGCCCTCTGCCCACTCGACTACCGACTGAGATATCAGAAACTTTATTAATTGTTGGGTAATTAGAAAAGATAGAGAATCAAGAGAGACAGGGAGAGACAACTTTTATCGCTGTCGTTAAGTGTTTCGGAAGGGGTTTCACCTCGACCTTTGGCAGCAGTAGCACAGAGAGAGAAAGAGAGAGAGAGAGAGAGGTAGCCAGTGGCTTTGGAAAGTAGAGCAACTTCCAGAGACAATGGCCCAAGAGAGGGAGAGAGAGAGAGAGGTCATAGATCAGGGAATATGTTAAGAAAAAGAGACAAAAGAGAGTGGGCGAGTGGTGGGGGGTAAAAACTGATTAGCTCGGCAAAAAAGTACAGCAGCAAATTGTTGTATTTTTCTCTTTTTTTCTTAATTATCGATGTCAATTAAAATGAACTGTGTACATATGTGTATGAGTGTATGTCTGTATGTATGTGTGTGTGTAGCCCTAAGGCCAGACAAGCCAGCAGCTGCTCAAAGCGAAGCGAAGGCACAGCAAAAGCAAAAGCAACTAAAACAATAAACCAAGAGAAACAGAGATAGAAAGACTTGTTGGCGGTAGAGCGAGAGAGAGTGGGATAGAGGCATAAAGAGAGCGAAGCGAGCAGAACTTTTAGGCAAAGTCATGCTCTTGTGTATCGAGAGCTTCGATCAGCCGACAATTGCATTCCGCAAACAGTGCTCTCTCTTTCTCTCTAGCTCCATCTCTTTCATTCCTGGAATGCCATAGAGACCTAGAGACCGCATGGATGGTCGATCCCCTCATTGATCGATAGCTGCAGAGAGAGAGAGAGGGGGGTAAGGGGCGTCATCTGAGGCGTGTGTTTGAGGGGCCCGCTTATCTATCGATTGATTACATTTGTTTACAATATATGTATCTTTCGCTTTAAGGACAGGACACAAACATAATAAATACTACACACAATAGTAGAATGGAAGTAGAATTTTGTGTAATTCGAAGTCAAGGGAAGTCTCAAATAGTTTTTACTTGGAACTGGCCGGATATTTGAGCATGAAACACAAGACAAATAGGGATACAGTGGAGATAGAGCAAACTTAAAACTTGGTAAAGATACAATGGAACTTCTTGAGCTCAAACTTCAGTAAATTCAATATAAAAATGTTGTAGTAGATATTATTGGGGATTTTTATAGAATTTTCTCTCTGTATAAATTGGTTTTAAAAACTTTAAAGTTCTAAATATCTCAAAATTTTTCCTTAAAAACCTAACAAAACCATTCAAATACTAATGAAAGATCTAAAAAAAAATGATATCATTATTTAGGCGAAATTGCTCCAATTTGAAGATAAAATATCTTACATTTATGTTTCAGCACATAAAAGTCCTGTAAGAATGATAATAATATTAAAATAATGTTTTTCTGATGGAATACTATATACAGTCAGTCACAAAAGTATTCGTCTCTAGGTATCCTCTATATTCAAGCTCGTTTTTGGTGGTTATTTTACAACAAATTCAATCGTTTTTCCATAGGATCGGGACATAACATAATTCTATTTAAATGTCCATATATAATATTGTTGATTTTCCAAAAGCTTCCATGAAGAAATCTTCAGTTATCTATTCTTTAATCTTTGATCTTTGAATTTTCAATGTTTTTTCTTTAAGGATATACAGAAATGTTTTTCGAAATCATAACATATTTTAAAGTATCAAAAAACATTGAAAAATCTTCTTATAAAAATATCTTATTAATGATTTTCAATAGAGATTTCTTCTTAACCGGAAATATGTTTTCAAATACGTAAATGTGGAAAAAATATCCCACAGATTCCTGACCAGATTTCTGTACAATGGAAATAATAATAATATTATTATTTATGATAGTTTTCTCACATATTTTTCCCAGGGAAATGCTCTAGAGAGTATAGAAAATACTCTCATTTCTCCGATTCCAAATCACCAAAACTCTTACTTTTCGGCGGCTTTAAGATCTGTAACTCATTAAAGAAGTCTCACTGTATATCGTGTATGTATTTCATGCTTGTATCTGTATACAAAATATCCAGAGATGAGATAACAAGGCCTCATCGGATTGCACATATGAATAATTTCATATTTGATTTGCTTTTCGTTGATGACAGACATGACAGAGAAAGGTAAAGAGAGAGAGAGAGAGAGGAAGGAAAAAGCGTAATGGTTGAGATATGAAACTATATCAATAAAAACATATAGATAGATTGGTTTCCATGTCTGTTTTATCTGTCACACGCGTGTTTGTGTGCGTGTATTTTTATTTGTTTTATTCTCGTTTTTCGTGTCGTTCTGGCGTATCTAAAGAGCGGAAATATCATATAATCTAACCATCAAATCGTTCAATATCATCCGCAATATGAAATCAGTATAATCAGCTTACATAGAGGGTACCAGAGAGAGAGAGACAGAGAGAGAGGGGGAGATAGAGTGGGAGTGGCAGTGGAGGGGTGTTGTTAGGTCATCAACCAATTGTGGAGATGTTTCCGTAATTGAATTAAAGACAATTAGCGGGGCTTTTCCCCCATAACCACAGTGGGAGAGCGAAAGAGAGGGGGAAAGATCGTGTTCCCACTCTGTAAAAATCAATCATCAATAAATATCTAATTGAATTTCACTTTGAGAATTCTCTACTCTCTGAGAACCATCATAATATACAGTATGCACTCCCTCGAATGATCATTATGCCATGGGAGGGGAGGGCTGTGCCACTCACATAAGGGTCATTACGAGGTCTAAGGGGCTTCTGCGGGCTCTCTCTCTCTCTGCGTGTGTGTGTGTGCGTGCCACACAATTATCACCAACATTGAAGGAAAATGTTTTTCGGAAAATGTTATTTGAACTTTCGGGTAAAGGTGCGCGCAGGGGGGTGGGAAAATTACTATTTTTTTGGGGAAATTGTAGAGAAAATGTCAAGAGAAAGAGGGTGTGAGGGGGGAAATGTTAGTAACTGCAAATGAGAGCCAAGATAATCACCTGGAAGTTCCTTCGTCTGCTGCTGCTGCCAGGGGCATTTGAACCAAGTTTGAAAGGGCAATCCCCTTGATTGTCTGCCAAAGAAAAGAGAAATAGATTTTTAAGCGAAAGAACATGCTTTTGGTGTAGTTTATGACAGCTTTAAAATAAATATAGTTTTTTTGAAGGGGAAAATAAATGAAGGAATGAAGGAAAATGTCTTGCCAATCGAAAAACAAGTCAACGGGCTTGCGGGATTTTATTTATTTTATTATTCGACAACGAAATAAATTAAATATGTTCTATCTTGAAACATAACTAAAAAAATACAAAATCATATTTGAAACTGGAAAACAATCTGTAATCAATCGTCTGAAGGCTATAATCGCACTGGCAAAAGTCGAATAAAAGCTTTTAATTGCTTAAGAAAATATTTTAAAAAATTTGGTAATTTTATTTTTTTTAATTAATAATATTTATTAGCCTTGAACACAATATGTTTTAGTTTTAGGCCACTAATAAGAGTTTATAGAAATTTTAGAACAGCTTCCAATAGTTCCAAGCATTCAATAGCCCTTAATTCTTCGATATTTAGTAAATATTTAATCGTTTACACCCGATTAATGCTTAGTAATTATTAAAAATAAAATTTATTGGCTTACAGTGCTTTTTAACAGATGCTATAGTTTTTTTTAGACCTTTTGAGAACCAAAGACTAATATAATAATTATTTAAATTATTTAAACCAAATTAATACACAAATTATTAGGAAAATTCCCACCTAATTCAAGACAGTTTTCTCTCCGTTTTCGGAACAGTTTTCACCCCTCAAACCAATCAACGTTTCCCCTATATTTTAATGCATATTTGAATATAATTTTGTGGTAAAAGCATTCATATTTTGGGTGTACAAATATCCATCACATTTAACAATCAACAAAATGGCCAGACACCAGGGTCCAAATGCTCAGAAAATTCTCCAGAGAACAAGAGATACTTCCCACCCTGTCTGTCTGTCTCTCTCTCTCCCCCGCTCTGCCATCGTTGGTACCACCGTGAGATAATGCTTACCACAGGTGTGTCAATGACTTTGCCAAGGGATTGCGATATCTCGCACGGGGTATGTAATGAAAACGAGAACGAAACCCCCAAAGGCACAAAGAGTGAGAGAGAGAGAGAGAGACCCTAAGAGACCTGCGGGGAGAAGGGAGTGACAGAGTCAGTCACCAGGGCAATGGCAATGGCAAAAGTGCACCGCGGAGGAGCGACACTGAAACATGACAAAATACAGCGACAACAGAAAAGGTGGAGAGGGAAGAGAGAGAGAGGGAGAAAGATAGGGAAACAGATGGGCCGCCAACCAACAGGAAGGGGAACGACAGCAGGCAGGCGGGCAGGCAGGAACGGCAACGGCAACGAACCGGGCCCGGTGTTTGGGCCAAAACACTAACCGGTGACGAGGTCAAGCTAAAACTATTAAAAAATACGAAACAAGAACCGGCAGAGACCTGAGACCGCTTGGCAGAGGCTGGCTGTCTGCTCTCCAGTGTCCATGTATGGCCATTTATTACTGTAGTACCTCTCTCTCTCTCTCTTCCTCTCTCTCTTGCTCTTTCGCTCTGTTTTAATCAAACTCCAAGCCACATAGTTTACTTGAGCGACTGCTGGCTCGTTTCTTTTTGTGCTGTTTTTGTTTTAAGGTGCGGTTCAGTGGCCTTTTGGTGGCCATAAAACCAACGACAGACCCCAGGAAAGGGCCTGACCATCAGCTGTCGCGAGGCTCGTTAGGACAGAGACAGAGAGAGAGACAGAGACAGAGAGAGAGAGAGAGAGACACACTCCTTACTTCCGAGGGTTGCAACAAGGGTTGGGGGTTGGTGGCCGGTAACCACCGTAATTTACAACCAGCATGAGCGGAGAGGCGGCACGAGACGAAAGACCTGCTTGCACACGCAAACCGAAAATGAACATGCAACATTAATACACAGCCAGGACCCCAGAGGAGTGGTACAGCCAGAGGGAGAGGCAGATGCTGAGGGAGTGGGTACAACCCCTATCCCTATTCCCTCTGTTTTTGGGCAATAAATTTCGAAATTTTATTGTAGGCGCACGTGCTTAGGCGGTTAGTCTATTGCCTCCTACACGATAGGGTTTTCACCGATGGTTTTGGGATCGAAAACCGATTCTTTACCCTTAGAGGCGTTTTTTCACCGATGGAAATTGTATCCATCCATAAATGTTTCACCGATGGTTTTTTTGAGTAACAATTTTATTTAGAAACACTTTACTGTTGAAAAATCCCATGACTATGTTCCATTTAATAGGTTTTTTATGGTAAATTTATTGCCATTCACATGTCAAAGAAGAAAAAAGACTTGGTTTTCTTTTTAGACATTTTCGTGTAACAAAAAAGAACCATTTAAACCAAAAATGGTAATGAAATTTAGAAGACAGAAAAATTTGAATAAATTGACTACAAAAAGTGTGAATGGCAAACGAAAGACGGTTCCTTTCTTAGACAAAACAGTGTCATTCTCATGTAAACGAAAAAGCAGTGTCTTTAGAGCTCTTTTTGGTGCAATTTTTGTCTTAAAAACTGTACTCCAAAATAGAAACTAGTAAAAAGTATGCAAAAAGTGTGAATGGCAAACGACTAATAGTTCCTTTCTTCGAAAAAACAGTGTCATTCTTATTTAAACGAAAAAGCAGAGTCTTTTGGTGCACCTTTTGCCTAAAAAACGGCATTCCGATGCAAAAAATGTGAATGGCAACCATTAAACGACACCCAAATGGCATTCCTTTGTTAGGTAACGTGTAAGAGCAGCTTCTGGAGGCATTTATTTCCCTATTTCTTCTGCCTAAGCTTCTCATCTTTCACCTTTTTGGTCTACATGTCTTTCTTGGGTTTCCTCTTTCGTTTAATATCTTAATTTATTTGCTTTTTGGGGCCCCCCACAGACAGAGAGACATAAGAAAATGTCAGAAATGTATTTATAAACAATTTAGCATTCATTTTGCATCGACTGTCGTCTTCTTCCGCTGATTGATTGTTCGAATTTGTCTCCTCCATATTTATGCATTCAGTAGATACATAGCTCTACCTCTCTGTGGATACATTTTGGTAGGTGCAGATACAGCTGCTCGCTGATTGCTGCTTTCGTTTCGTGCAATTTATCAAAAGTCTCTCAATGCCACAGAAATCCCAACAAATTGATAAACTATGCAAAAGATGCAAATGTATCTCGTAGATCTATATGTAGCAAATAAAAGCTGTATATGGTTGGCGGTAGGGGGATGGTATTGCATATTTCATATTACCCAATTCCTGGGGATTACACAATGCGAAATGCGAAATACGAGACACGGAGCTCTACAAGTGCACGACAAACAGATACAGATACAGATACTCCACACTCCAGACTCCACACTCTTCAGATGCCGCCTGCTCATGACGCAAACGTCATTACATTGCCTTTGTCTCCTGTCCATCTTGCCTACAATGCAATAACCAAGTGGCAGGCAGGCAGGCAACGAGGCAGGCATTGAGGCAGCCAGCGATGACGACTCTAATGGAGAGATTGATCCCCGTTGCACGAGTTTCTGACGCGCCAACAGCAAAAAGAAAAACACACATAAAAGCAGCAGCAACACACAGCAGGGGAAAACACCATTGAAAAACGTATCTGAAAGCTGAAAAGACAATGGACTTTAACGAAAAATCAGCGGGAAATGGCGAATGCCAATAAGCGGGCTCAAAGGCACAGAAAACAGACTCAGAGTCGGCAAGAGGCAAGAGGCAGCCAGCAGTAATAGCATAAAAGACGTGCTGTGCGGTTGAAACATTGGAGATGACAAAAGTTATGGGAAAACTCTTGTGGCATGGCATGAAGAAGGCCTGCTCAGAGAGCGATTTCATCGTCAGTCAGAGAGGGTAACAAATTATGAAAGCATAGATCTTGAGGAATTTTAGCTTTAAGTCTAGGAAAATATATAGGAAATATCAATCCATAGTATTGAACAAATACTTGTTTAAAAGGTCACTTAAAAGCAGCTAGAAATATTTTTTGTAGAGGCACACGTGCCGCAAAATCATGATACTCGGTAATCGATTGGTTTTTTGTAGCTTTAAAATACAGAAAACTTCCCTACAAGGTTGTACTTCCTTTCTTCTATACAAAAATATCTATAGAAAGACACCAAAAGTTTTACTTAAATGTATCTAAAAGATCTTATAGAATGGTCTTTAAAAAATATATAAAAATATTCTAAAAATTAGCTAAAAAGTATAGAAAGATGTTGGACCTTTGGAAAGGATATTTTTTCAAGGCACACAAGCTTTAAGTTTTGAGAGAAAATAATAAAATATTTATTACAATTTTCCCCTCTTATTTTTAAGGAATTAAAGCCATAGTTTCACTGTAACATCTTCTTATACCTGTTATACCTTTCTCAAAATCCCTTCTCTCTCAATTCCAATCCTAGAACAATCTTTCAATTCCTTTCCTTCACGCTGCCATCTCTAGTTTTTTGATAAGCTGCTGCTGCTGCTGCTGTTGGCTGCTGCATTGACAGACTGCCGTCATCGTCGTCGTCATCATCAGAAAGTCATTCCCATTCTCTCTACCTTTTGGTACGATGCCGCCATATGGAGATATTTGTAGTCTCGCTCTCCCAACTGTTAGCTGGGGGGGAGGGGGGATTATTACAAAGTAACTGATGCCGCGGGGCTGCCTGGGTCTTTGTTTGCCTTAAGCTTTAGAGAC
Organism: Drosophila persimilis; assembly: GCF_003286085.1. Classification (NCBI taxonomy): domain Eukaryota; kingdom Metazoa; phylum Arthropoda; class Insecta; order Diptera; family Drosophilidae; genus Drosophila; species Drosophila persimilis. The sequence goes on from NW_020825706.1 coordinate 1,418,634, forward strand.
GGGAGGAGATGGAGGAGGAGATGGCAGTGCCCATCAGAGAGCCATCGAAGATCGAGTGTGCCTTTTGGCAGTGATTTTTTTTTCCACTAGCCTCTCGGCTCTGGGCTCTGGGATCTACCACTGTCGCTGGCTTTGACTCTGGACTTTATCTTTGCCTCTTCATATGTCTCTGTATCTATGGCTCTTGCCTCCTGCTTCTGCTTCTGCCTCTCTATCTCTGCCCCTTGCCTCTTTATCTCTGCCTCTTGCCTCTCTATCCCCACCCCTTGCCTCTGTATCTCTCCCTCTTGTCTCTGTATCTCTTGCCTCTCCATCGGGCTTTGCTTTTCTGCTTAGGTTGACTTTTCTGGGGGCTCCATTGTAGCTGTCGCTGTGTCCCTGCTTGCCGCCTGCTGATGTTGCATCACTTTGTCGCTGTGTCTGTCCCTGTGTCGGCCTGCATTTGCATTTTCGGTTAATGTGAAGTGCAATGAGGTGAGGCGAAGTGTGCCTCTGCCACTGCATCTGTGGCGGCATCGGCGGCGTGAAATGCAAACAGTTTTGCCCCCAAAGTAGTTGCATGCCTTTGGAAAATTGAAACAACTTCAAGTTGAAGTTTGATGCAACTAAATAAATAGATTTCGCGGCACGGCACGGCACCTGTTGAAGCCAATGCAAATTTGCGCAACTGCAGATACAGATACTTTCAATGGGAAAAATGTGTTTTATTTGCACCGCAGATACTCCAGCCTCCAGCCTCCACTCTCCACTCTGCCCACTCCATTTCAATCTTCTCCTCCTTTTTCGCTTTTGGTCATTCAACCGTTCGACAGATACTTTCCATTTTCTCTACTCATTATGGGCAATTATTTAGATACTTTTTGCATCGTTCCATCGTTCCACCACCGTCTATCATCAGCGTTGAGTAATTTGCATAAACTTTTAAAAGAAATACAAAAACGTTTGACATCTTTGCTGAGTGAAGAAACCATCGAGCCCGGGCCCCCCCAAAAGGCATATCAATCATGACTGAGGGGGGGGAGGGGAAGTATCTTTAAGATGGCCCAAAGGGCACAAACTGGTTTAACTAGTTCTAGGCCCAGAATGACATTCATTAGCTGACGATTCTTGTGATTTCTGTGTCGTCTAGACGTTTGACCAAAGTTGGGCTTTAATCTTGGATCGCCCACTCCTCTCTCCCCCTCTCCCACTCTCCCGCTCTCTTTTTCTGCTCAAATTACATCTTGAAACATCTGGAGAGACCTTGAGAGTATTTGGCTTTGGCTTTGGCATCCAACAAATTACAGTTTCTGTGGCATGAGGCATGTGGGCGTTCGACAAACTCCCTCAAGCTTTGAGTGGCGTGGCGGCACCGTGTTCCAGTTTTCTTGGGAAATATTTAGATACTCTACCGAAATTTTTGGGTATTTTTACAGTAAAGAGAAGTTTGCTAACGAAAAGAGGTAAGAGATCGAAGATACAGGCTGTATATCTGCAAGTATTGAAAAAAAACAACATACATGGCGTGTGCATGAGTCAGCCCATTGATGCTCGAGACTCGAGAGGCACAATCTGCGACCATCCAAATGAGAAAATTAGACACTATGCATGTCGTGTGCCTGACTCGTCAAATAGATGCTCATTAAACATTCCTAGAACATAGTTTTCCCCTCCACTTTAAAGGGTATTCCCTGCTGCTATCAACCTCAAGCTCTCTTTCCTCGTTAGCACTCTCCATCCATGTGTGTTCTGTGGTGTTTTCTGCTGTTTGTCGCCCTCAAAACAATCTCGTGGCCCGGCAGCCTGTGGGGCTCCAGATCGCTTGCATTGTTTTGGCTTTCCCCAGATTTTGCTGCCTCATGGAATACCAGTCCTAAGCCTCCTGTCCTCTCCTCCCTTCCCCCTTCTAAAAGCACCAGCGGAATTCCTCTGCCATTCTTCGGCTGCTGCTCCCCTCAGAGAGACGACACTTTGTCTATGTCGGCTAGCAAGCCAACGAGGAGCGCAATTGATGAACATGTTAAGTGCTTTGCTGGGCCGAGAGGGGGTCGGGGTTTGGTTGGGCTTCTGCTGAAAGTTTTCTAGAACGCCGCTTCCTTAGTGCCACAGTTTTCCTTCTGCCCTTTTCTGCCCTTCGTTCCAGCCCCTTCCTTCGCTTCTTTCTGCCCTTTCTGGCGCTTCCTTCTGCATTTTTTTTTTTTTGGTTTGCTTGTTTTTCGGTTGGTTCTTTTTGGGGAGGTGTTAAGTGGTTGTGGGGTCGGGCTTCTGGCGCTTGGTAAAGTCAATTATGGCCCAGGCTTTTGTTCAAGTGTCTACAGGGAGAGTGCGAGTGGAGGTTGGATTTGGGGCATGCACACACGCACACACATGTGTGTGAATGTTTGCCGCAATCAAGCCAAAGATAGATAGAGAGAAGGTGGAGGAGTCGGCTTCTAGTGTCTCTTAAAATCAACAAATTTCCTTTGGGGCAAGACAGCCCTGGCTCCTAATTTTGCCTCCAAGAAATGCTTCTGGCGTCTGCTCCAATTGTTGGCTGCTTCTCCTTCCCTGCGTATTGTTTCCATATTAATTAAACGCTAAATTTAACACAAAGTCAATTATGCTAATCAGCTGCGAGATGCCAGGATGCCAGGATACCAGAATACATACTCCTGCCACTTGTCCTTCGATGCCGACACGAGCTCTGGGTTCCACAAAATTTGATTGCCAATAAGCCCACAAGCATAGCAGCACCAGCAGCACCCCCCAGTGGTTGAATTTATTCAGTCCCCCCCTGCCACCCCTCTCCAGCTCTCTCTCTCTTTTAAGCCCTGTCTCTCTCCCACTCTCTTCTCGTTTACTTTGATTGTATTCCTGTGGTTTAAGTCTTCAGCTGTTTTCGAATTTCATTTTCGTTTTCGGGCAGCAATTACAAATTAGATAAACCGCCGAGCATAAGAGAGACGATTATGATTTGATTGAGCAGGGAGAAAGAGAAAGAAGGTGGGCAGAGAACAACAAAAGGCAGAGAAAGGCAGCGGGAGTATCAGAGCTTAAAGCAAGACAAATATGTAAAATGGGAGCCAATAATATATGCAAAAATTCTTTAAGAAAAATGTCTAAAAAATGATTTAAAAAGTTAAAGATTAAAAAAAGCCCTTAATATCAATTTGAATATTTTTAAACTAAGATTTTAAAATTTGTAAAAATTTATATTTTTTCTAGAGTGGAAATTATAACAGAAAAGTGTTTTTATTTGATTTAATTAAATTTCATATAAAAAAATAATTTAATATATAATACAAAAAATATAATCAATATATATAATAATAATAAAAAACATAGCATTTTAAACAAAAAATATATGAATTTTAACTATGAACAACATTTTATTTAAAAAAAACCGGTAAAAAATAAAATACTTATTATTGAAAGAAAACACTTTAAGTGATTAAAAAAAAATGTAAAAACAAGAATAACATATAAACAAAAATTAAGAAATAAATTTAGCAATAAAATACTTTGTATTGAAATAAAAGCATTTTAGACAAAAAAAAATTAATTTTTAAGATGAAAAAATTTTCATTTTAAAAAAGCCGGTAAAAAGAAAACACTTTGTATTGAAAAAAAACACTTAAAATACTTTTAAAAAAATTTACAAATAAGAATAACATATACACAAAAATTAAGAAATAAATTTAAAAATAACAAACACTATAACACACAAATTAAAAATAAAAGAATTAAAACACACAAAATTAAAACAAAAATATAAATAATTATGGCTTAGATAAAAAGAATAAATTTAAATCAGAGACAATTATTATATTTAATTTCCCTATTTATGAATTTAAAAATTTAATATTTAATTTAAACAAATAATTTAATTCTCTGAGTGAAGAAACCCTTTCGCCTTTCCTTCCGACTCCCATTAATTCATTAACTCCTATTGAAAAAAGGTGCAGGTCCAAGACAGAGAGAGAGAGAGAGAGCAAGAGTTTAAGAAGTAAATTTGTTCCTTCCGATTCGGTCACCTCCTCCCCCGTCGCCGCCGCCGCCACCACCACAGCACAAGTGCCGCTTATTAAGGCATATCCTAATCAACTTTTGTCTCTCGTTTCATCCTTCACTTTTTGCTGTTTCCCTTTCGTTTTCGTTTGAGCGCTTCGTTTTTGTGTTTTTCTTGTCTCCTCTGCTTCTCCCACACCTGTCTGTCGACACATGTTCTGAGTGGAGGTGGAGGGGCGAGTGGCAGGTGGCATCTGTTGTAGCGCATCTTGCGTCATTTCAGCGCCAAAGCGAGCGACGCGGCCCGGCGGCATTAAATCAAAACCACTTCCGTGCCAACTGTCAATCCTCTTCCATTGGAGAGACCGCCCTCTCTCTTTCTGTGGCTCTGTCTCACACGATTCTTCACTCAGTGGCAACCAGTTTCTGTCCGTCTTTTGTCTTTTGCTTTAAGCAAATAAGGGAAATATCAGACAGCAGCAGAGAGAGAGGGAGGGGAGACTGGGGAATCCATCAGAAAGCAAAAAAGGGCTGCCTGCATGTAATCCGAGACTCTGTCTGGGTTACAGAACCCCCCACCCCCACCCCACCAATCCCCCACCATAACTTCATCATGCGAGACACCCCCAATCAGAGGCCACCCCATGAGGCAGCCTGGAGAAACAGGTAGCCCATCAAATAGCATGTGTAAATATACAAAAGGGAGAGAGATAGAGAGAGAAGGAGAGAGAGGGAGGGGGAGAGAGAGTGACAGAAAGGATTCTCTTCTCAGACGAGGGACTTTCTGAGCTGCTTATAAGTAAATATCGCTTTAGTTTTTTGTTTCAGAGCGGGTTTTGTCCCAGGCGTTTTAGTATATAGATATGCGTTACACTGAGAGAAAAAAATCAACATAAAAATTAAGAGCACAACCATATTTAAAAAACATATTACATATTTTTAAAAAGAAATAAAATAATAATAATAAAATAAAATTCACTCTGATTTAAATATAAAAAAATATAAAAATAAAATAAAATTCACTCTGATTTAAATATAAAAAAAATATTGTTTTTATTTTTAATTTTTATTTGTTGATTTTTTATTTATTTTTATGCTTAATATATATTTTTGTTACTTTTATAAATCTTCAAATTTTTCTTTGATTTTTTATTTCTTTTTTATTTATTGTTATTAATTTTTTATTTATTTTTTATACTGTTTTTATTTCTTTTTTATTTATTTTTATTTCTTTTTTATACTGTTTTCTATTCTACAATATTTTTATTTTTAACTTTTAAATTGATTTATTTTCCAAATGTAAGATAAATAGATATAATACATTAAATATTTAATTTAAAAAATGTAGTACTTTAAATTTGAAATATATGTATTTTATATACAAAATATATTTAATTTAAATATGAAATATATATTTTTTCATATGAAATATTTTACTTTTAAATATGAAATATTTTGAGATAAAATATTTCCACTCTCCTTGAAAAATTAATGTCAAAATGATCAAAAACCAAATATAACTTTTCGATTCTCAGCGCTTTTTTCTCTGCGTGTAGGCAGTTTATCTATGGGCGTGTGTGTGTGTGTTTGTGTAGGTGTAGCTGTATCTGCAAGCTAATTGAGGAATGCAACCAGCAGCGGCAGCAGCAGCTGAGGCAGCTGCAGGCCCAGAGGCAGCAACTGAACAAATCCCGCCGTCTGCCGCTGCCTAGCGATGGCTGGGAATTTGCTTAGCGTTTCGGTTTAATCTTACGCTTCTCTTATCGCTATTTTCCACTGTAGTCTATCTCCCTCCCTCTCTCTTTTGCACACCCTCTCATCTCTCTTGTGCTGGGTATCTCCTTCTTTTATTTGCCACCTTCTTGTCCCTCTTATTTGCACATCATTAGCGAAAAAGACAAGCCGCGTAAAAGGCCAAGCAAACTCTGTAGATACTTCTCTCTGTTGGCTGTGCAAAGGTAATGCCTCAGTGTCGCAGCAAAAGATACTTTTTGTATCTGTATGAATGCACCAGTGATTGCAGGGGGAAACCCCAAAAAGTCAGCAAAGAAAACAAAAGGAAAAGCACAGGAGAACCAGGAACAGGCAGGCGAAAAGGGGGAAATGAGTGAGAAAGAAGTGAAGGAAGAGTGTGAGAAGCCAGGGAGAAAAAGAGTGCGACAAGGGGCCCTAATAAATTCCTCATTCAAATGGGAAGACAAACAGCAAACGGTTTTCCAGCCCAAAATAGGAGCCTAACCAAAAGCACTTCCAAAAATGGGAATTATAGCTGAAAGATACTTTGATTCGAGGCTCAAAAAGAAAAGGAGTTTCAGGAACAAAAAGTAAAGGAGTTGGAGGCCCAAAAGTAGAGGAGTTTGAGGTCCCAAGTTCATGAGCTTTGAACCCAGTGCTAGGCCTCTCCTCCATACCCCCTTTTGGACCGGCCCTGCTCTTGTTTTTGTTTGGTGAAAGGAGGCTCTTGACCACAAAAATTGATTCGAACTAAACACAGAGAAAGAGAGGCAGAGACCGACAAAAACTAAGACTAAAACGATCGCCTTTCGCCTGCTTTTCTTCGTTTTTCTTTGCCTAAACAAATTGTTGGAAACAATTGGCCAAAGCCACGAAAAAACACAGCAAAAACCATTGACCAGGCCATCGTTTTGGGGCCACAGCCATGTAATTTCTGTGTGGCAGCAACTCCCCTCCTTTCTCTCAGGAAATCTCTCTTTCTCTGGCAAAATATCTACCAAAAAAAAAGAGTTTAAGTTGAAGACCAAATAATCATTGAAATTCTAGTTTCTGCATCTTTTATGGCTTCATCTATTGAAATGGTTTTGTATCTTATAGATACGCGTTAATCGCAGTCGTAAATGTATCTGGTGCTTTCAATTACTCAATTTTTGTAGTTGAGTAAAGATCCTAAATGTCGACTTTTTATGTGCCGTAAAGTTTTAGTGGCTTTTGGTGGCGCCAGAGCGCAATTCCAGTGATTGCCAGAATGCCAGTCACATGTAAACGTCGAAAATTGAAGCAAAAGTCTGACAAAATCTAAATAAAAAAGCAGTTGTGGCGGCAGAATTATATTTTGTGAAGATTTTCTTGGGATTACTTCACTGTTTACCATTTCATTGCTTAATCCTTTTACTTATGGGCAATTTCAACACAGATTTTACTTCATATATGTATATCTTAAAAAAGGTTTCAGAGACAAGTTCATTAAATTCCATCGGTTGTGGGGGAAATCTTCAAATTTCTCTACATTTTCTCTACTTTTATCTTACCTTCCACCATTTCATCCCTTAATCCTTTCACTTATGGGTAATTTCAACACAGATTCTATGTCATTGAGGCCCTTAAAGAGATACAATCTTCAAATACCTTTAATTGTGGAGAAAATCTTTAAATTTCTGTAAATTTTCTTGGGTTTCCTTCCATTTTCCATCATTATATCCCTTAAACCTTTCACTTATGGGTAATTTCAACAAAGATAATGCTTTATTTATGTCCTTAAAGAGATACAACCTTCAAATTCCTTTAGTACTTTACGAAATGTTAAAATTTCTCTACATTTTCTTGGGTTTTCGTCCATTTTTATCATTCCATTCCTTAATCCTTTCACTTATAGGCACTTCTAACACAGTTTTTACTTTATTTATGCTTTAAAAAGCGTTAAAAGATACAATCTTCAAATTCCTTTAGTGCTGGAGGAAAGCTCTCTACATTTTTTCTGGGTTTATCTCCTTTCCAACAACAACGAGGAGGAACGTTGTGAGTTGCTGCGGACACCGCAACTCTACAGTTATACCCGATACTAAGTCAGTATGGCTCTCCTCCGGCAGACGCCGCTTATATTAATCGACACGACAAAGAGTGCGTGCGAGAGAGACAGAAAATCAGTCTGAGCGTGACGTCGGGCGCTGCGTAGCCAGTGCAAATTGATTTGTTTCCTTTCGCTATAAAAATGATCTGATCTCATCCAGATTCAGCAATCTGATAGATATGGTCGTTATCTATGATTCTGCGTTTTTAGTTTTCTCAAATCTGCAATATTGTGGATGCAACAGATTTTCGTCCTTTGTGGGGGCGGAAGTGGGCGGGGCAAAGTTTTGAAATATTTTTGTAGCAGTGACATATCACAGAAGTCTGGATCCAAAACATCGTTGCTCTAGCTCTTATAGTCTTTGAGCATTAGGCGCTGAAGGGGACGGACAGACGGACGGACGGACAGACGGACAGACAGACATGGCTCAATCGACTCGGCTATTGATGCTGATCAAGAATATATATACTTTATGGGGTCGGAAACGATTCCTTCTGGACGTTACACACATACACTTTTACCACAAATCTAATATACCCCAATACTCATTTTGAGTATCGGGTATAAAAATCCACAAAAAATCTAGAAATATTTTACCTTGAAAAACCTTATTCCTGGCTAACTTTTGCCATTATTTTGGCTTAGATCTATGCTCTAAAACTAATTTTAAGTCTTTAAAATACCTATAAAATGTCTTATCTTTTATTCTCTTTTTTTGCAGGTGAGTTTCAAAGGGAAAAACCAACCCCTGCCCACCCCCTAAAGAAAGACAAAGCTTCGAGCTCAAGCTCTGTCGCTGTCTCTGTTTTCTGTAAGTAAAGAAAAGTTTTGTCCATTTTCCATTGAGTTTGATCTGCATAATGCTTACTGCCTTTTCCTTTTGTTTCTCCCCAACAATAAATCATGCGCTGGGGAAATTTCACCAGTTGGTGTGCTGCTCCATTTTATTGCATTTTACTTAGTATTATTATTATTATTATTTTTTGTTTTTGGGCCACCTTCCTTTGGCTTACGTTTGGTATCTTTTTAATGATTTTTCTTTCGTTTTCTGAAAGTTCCTGGACGGAGTCTTAAGCACTTTTCCGGCAAAACTTTTCCCCTGGCTTTTTTTGGGAAAGTTCTTTTGCCCAAGCAAAAGTGGCAGCTGCTTATGATAATCACGAACAAATTTATAAGCTTCCTTCAATTGTTTAAGCCTCCCTATAGAAAGTGTATCTGTATCTGCATCTGTATGCACAATGCACTTTTCCTAAAGCCCCCCTAAAGCCTTCTGCCTTGTAGTGCCTGCCTTTTCCGCAGCTAATTGACATCATACACTGAACTCATTCACATTAATTAATGACATCATTCACAAGAGCTGCCGGGTCACTCATGAATGAGGCGGCAGGCGGCGGAGGCAGCAGGAGGCCACACAGAAAGAGGAGAGGGTCCAGGGTTGGGGTTGGGGCAGCCACTGTGCCACAATAAACAAAGCGCAATTTATGGAAAAAGAAAGAAAAAAAGACAGAGGCAGTGGCAGTGGCTGCGGCTGAGGCTGAAGCCAAACGCACACGCACTTTGCTCTTAATTCGAGGCAATTTCATGAGATGTCTGTCTCCTATAGACAAAAGATGCTCCACAGACGACAACGACGATGACGACGACGACTGATGAATGGGCAGCAGCCGGAAGTACATGAAAACATCCCACAGATACATACATATGTATCTGCATCTCCGGGATTTCTTAGGCATAAACCACTGGCAATCTTTTGGGGTTTTTTCTTCTTGATTTTAGGCAAAATTAATTGAGTTGGAAAATTGATATTAATTGAGAGCATTTTCGTGTCCAGCGTGGAAAAATCCTTGACAGTGAACCATAGAAAAAAAAACTGAGACTTTTTTGATAGCATTTAGCTCTAGACCAGACGATAAGACCGATATTTATCGATAATATATTTTCAGATTTTATAAGTTATCGAAAATGATTATTAAAATATTATTAGAAATATTTATTGATTTTTCTACTTATCGATAATGAATATTCGATTAATATACAATCGATAAATTAAGTTAGTTTTATTTTGCTCATTAAATTAACTGAGTGGTAGATATTTATCGATTACTACGATATTTGGCTTGATAAATTAATCGATCAACTCTAATAATTGTCTGATAATCTTTTCTGATTTTTCATGAATTACGAGGCAAAATAATTGTGCTAGAAAATGTATATAAATTGAGTTAAAAACCAGCAAGCAGAAAAAACCTTGACAGTGACCCACATAAAAAAAGCTGTCTTTTCGGAGGACATTTTCTCCATAGATGGGCCTTTAATTTCAATGATTCTCTGGGCTTTCATTTCGTTGATTCCCTTGGCTTTTCTCCGTCTCTTTGTTGCTTTCTTTGGGCTCTTTCCTTTGGTATTTTTTGTGTGCTTTTCCTGTCTATTGTTTGCTTTTGGTGGCACGCTTTAATTATGCAAAATTAATGTTAATTAATCTCGTGTTGAACACAGATTTTTCCACAGGGCCATAAAGGCATTTACTGGCTTGGAAAATGCACACACAAGATGGAAATTAATTGCAAATCTGGAGACCCAGAGAGCCCTGGTGATATTTGCTTTTGCTTTTGATATTTGTGACATTGATGATGATGGAGACGAGACCGACGACAATGGCATTTGTCAGGCAGGTCCAAAGCATTTGTCATCAGAACACTATTGGCATTGCCTTTGCCTTTGGCTTTGCCTTTGGCTTTGCCTTTGGATTGTGTTTTGTGGTTTGGAAATTGCCTGCCAAAATGAACGTAATGATTGCCATATTGTTCGTTCTCGCACACACACGATACTGGCGATTGATTTGCGGTGCTTCACGGTTTGCCACAGTCAAAAAGCACAATTCATGCCCAAAAAGAAACAAAAAACAGAAGCCCAGAAGAGACCCAGAGCAGACCCAGACCAGACCCCTTTCTCCAAAGCAGTCGTGTGGCAGTCTTCTCTCAATCTCAGCTTTTATGCTTGAACTTTTGAACTAGTTTTCACTCAGACTCGGAAAGAGCGACAAAGGGAGAGATAGAGAGTTAGAGAGAGAAGTGCTCTGTCTATTGTCTAGCAGTTTTTTGTGTGTGCCCCGCAAGACGTGCCTCTCCCGCTCTCTGTATCTGCGGCAATTTTATTACATTAACGTTTGCAATTTGGCATAATCGGTTCTATGATTTATGGTATCTCGTATCTCTCAAGCCATCAGCTAAAAGATACACATCAAATCATTGAAAGGCCCCCACCGACAAATTTGAAAGTATCTTTTGCACACGTATCGAAGAGCCCAGACGGCAGACGGTAGACGGCAGAAGTGTAAGCTCAAAAGTTCGTCTAAAGGAAATTAAATTGAAAGCCTTTTGCAATGGAGATACACACGCTCGTACCTATAGATACAGATACATTTAGCTATAGATGTACATAGATATAGATGTGGTTTGAAGGCAACCTACTTACCTACTCGAGTGTCGGAATGCAGCACTGGCATGGGGATGGGGGCGTGTGCCTTATAGACATGCAACCCCATGCGAGTATCTATCTATCTATCTATCTATCTACCTTGCCACTACTTAAAGGCACCCCTCTTTTCTCTCTCTGTGTGTACCTGTGTGTGTGTGTGTGCCACATGGCGTATGATGGATTTATGTTTAAGTTGCGTGCAAGCAACTTAATGGATTTTGTAATTTTCTTCTTCTCTTTTTTTTTTAGTTTTTACCTAGAATAAACTATCTTGTAGATACTTTGCACACTCAGACATTTGCCATTCGGAATGGTTTCCCCAAAGGCACCTCCTCTTCAAGGAGACACGAGTCTAAAGCTCCCACTGAGGCTCTCTTGCACCAAAAAGCATCCAAAAGAATTGGAGCATGCCGCCCAAGTTATACAAAAAATATCTCTCTCTGTCGGTCTGTCGGTGTGTCGGTGTGTGTGTGTGTGTGTGTTCTTGAGCAGGCATCATAATATATGCAGGCACATAAGCAAACTGAGGCTGATTCGCGTCTGCTTCCTTATCCCCTCCATCGTCATATCCCCCTCTCTCCCTCTCGGCCACAATCTTTGCCTCTGTCTCAGGGAAAAGTTGAAAACGAAAACAAAAAAATTTTGATGGCAGTAGAGAACTTTTGGCTGAACTTTTGATGCGCTGTAGAATATCTAGACTTGGATTAAGAACCATGAAGATGGTAGATATTTAGCGATTTATCGAAAACGATTATTAATCGGTGAAAACAAAAACCCAACCGTCGTTTAAATAGACATTTATCGAATTATCAATAAAGATTATTAATCGATAACATTAAAAATCCAACAAGCTATTAAATATATATTTATATAGATATTTCTCTATTTATCGATCGAAATCATTAATCGATAACATACAAAATTAAATTTATTTTAAATATATATTTATCGATGACCATTATTAATCGATAACATACAATAACCACTGCCAATTAAAAAGATATGTATTTATCTCTATCTTTGAATAGATATTTATCAAAAATTTATTTGGATGACGATTAATAATCGATAACATGCGACTAATGCATTTTGACAAAGCCAACCTTGAAATTCATTAAGAAAAATTCCAGATTTGTATTTATTGCTTCTAACTGCATTACGATATTAAATCGATAACATACGATTACAGTCGGATTACCTTTAAATGCTCTATAAAACAGATATTTTGGATTAGGAATAAAGAAGAATGAATATTTGTTATCGCTTAATCGATAAATTGTACACTATCAATCGATTATTTTAACATTGAATTCATTTCGATAAAAATGCTATAAAATTATAGCCTCTTTCAATATTTGGCATGAAAATTAACCGATAAAATCATCAATTATTGTTTTGAAGGCCTGTAAAACTTCCATTCGCTGAATGTCTTACCTCGATTATTAATCGATAACCAAGTTTAGAGAACCTTTACCCTTAAACTACCTTCGTCTTAGCTAATAGACCCCTCCATCGCCCATCGAAAGAGTGTGCAAAGAAAATTTGTAAATTGAGAAGCCAGAAAGAAAAAAAAAGAGGCGCTTGAGGGAAACGGAATATTTCAGTGGCTGGAAAAACTTTTTTTTTTTTTTAGCTGGCAATGGCAATGCCTGTCTTGTGACTTCGTCGTGTGCTTATTAAATATTAATTATGCGACAGAGGAGCAGCAGCAGCAGCAGAGCAATAACAATAACCAGAGAGTGTATATATTTGTGTGGACAATTTTTATGGCCAGAACCACTTGGAGATGGCGGGGCCAACAAACACACACGAGAGTGTTATTATTCCTAGATGCCACTAGGCGTGTCAGGCTCATCCAAGTGTCTCGAATGACGACGACGATGATGATGATGATGATGATTGTGGGGCTGTAGATTGGGGATGACAAATTTGGGCATTTGACACGAAACAAGATACATTTGCATCTCATCTTTGCCTAGAGAGATGTCGCTCAAAGGGAAGATCACGTGGGTGCCCGGGCTAGCGATACATTCGCGTACTTGTAGATACTCTTTATTGCTTGGAATATTTGCAATGCTAATTGTAATTGTCTGCTGGATGCTGCCTGCTGCCTGCCTGCCTGACAAGTGATCTAGCCAAAATCATCTTTATTTTTATGGGCAAAAATAAAACTCGTTTCCGCGGGCTGCCCGTGGGCATCGTGGGCGTGCATCGATTAGCTTTTGGATCGTGTGTATCTATGGCTTACAGAGCCCTCTGTTGCCCGTCCCCCTCCCCCTTAGAGCTAATCGAGCGAGCAGTCAAATCGATTTTGCCAGCGGAACCTCAAAAATAGATATATTTTTTCAAATTAAGTTTTCGTTACGACTTCCCTTTCGTTTTTGAAAGGGGTGCAGCCGAGCATTTGTCATTATAAAAATTACATTTAATTATATTTCAACAAAAACAAAAATAACAAACTTCCGTTCCAAAACAAAAAAAAAAAAGATGAAATTCGTTCCTTGGTTTTTTGTTTGTTTGAGAGCGTGCGGGAAATTCATTAGCAATATTTATGACTACTACTAGTAGTAGTTGTTGTTGTTGTTGTTGTTGTTGTTTTTCTGTCTACTGTCTACTGACTAATTTCCATGGCAATGGGAATAATCGCAGAGCCCCGCCAAAAGGCAGCGTCATTACGTGTATTGTTGTTACTCTCTCGTTAGCCTCCCCTCCCCCTCCCCCTCCACAACCCAAAGCACCGACCCGCCCCATTCCTTTGTTTTGCATCAATTATTTGTTGCTCTCTGAGGCAGCCATTGTGTGCCCTCTGTGCGGCTTATATAAACAATTGTTAGTCATAGCTCCAAGAGCGCGAGAGAGAGAGAGAGAGAGAGGGAGAGAGAGAGAGAGAGAGAGAGAGCTCAATGAGAATATGTTCTATTCTATTCGATTCAACTACATATCGCATCGTATATCGCATCATCATTATCTTTCAATCTTTCGGGCAATTACTGGCCTCCACCGGAAATCAATTTCATTTTTGTCAAACTCAATCGAAATAAATCCTCAATATGTGCCATACAAATATACCCATATACCATTTATAGATATCGCTTGGCTGGGGCGAAGGGGGGTTGGGGGAGGGCTCTGCTCATTAATCGAAAAAAAGTATCTGCAATTTTTGGTCATAAATCGTTCCATATGCGAATCGATAAAACGCAAAATATACAAATGCAAAAAGGTTTAGATACAGACAGTGGTGGGCATACAAATAGGCACAGCCCCTAGAAAGGCATTAAACAAATTTTAGATTAATTTTTAAATAAGCTTAAAATTATTTAAGGCCTTTTAAATATTAACTTTTGCCTAGATTTCATATCTATTTGAGGTCGGAAAAGGTTTAAAAAAGATATCTGTTAATATTATCCTAATATTCCCGCCTCTAGTGTAAACATTTTATTCGCTAAAAATCTATAACTTTTGTGTGGTTTTATGGGACATTTTCTTGCATTCATAAATCATAGGAGGATTAAATGGAGGCCCCCGCATCATCATAGCCGTAGAATATCATTATTTGTCCACTCGATGACATCTTGCCTGCAAAACCATTGCCATCGCACAGATACATCTTTGCCACAGCCAACGATTACAATTCATAGGAGCTCCAAAGTGCTGCTGGTGGGGTGGTACTCCTCTGGCCTTGCCCCATTCATAGCCTTGTTTGTCTGCTCTCACCTTAGATACAGATACAGATACATATTGTATTTGTATCTTTTCAAGATCTGAGCTTTAGTTATGTGCATATTTGTGACCTGCTGAAGCGTAGAGCATTTTTGTAATATAATTTTCGGTTTTTTGTTGTCAGCTCAATTTTCAAGTTGTTTCAGATACAATCCTCCTCCTCCCCCTCCTCCTCCACCTCCTCCCATGTGTATCTTTGCGTTGTTTGTTTGCCTTGCGGTTGCCTCTTATTCCCATTTCTGTGTTTTCTTCTTTTGTGTATTCAAATTTGTTGTTGTTGTTGTTGCTGTTGTTGGAAGAGGAGTTTTGCCAGCAGCTGGCTTTGTTGTAGCCACACTGTTGCCTGCCTGCCCCTTGGTGATGTCTCACTATGATAAGGCAAAAATGTACACGTACATACACTGCAAGAAAGAACAAGGGCAGTCTGTGTTTTGTCTGTCTGCCGGCCGTGCACTGACCTACTCAATTTATGCTGCTTCTCTCTCTCTCTCTCTCTATCTCTCTCTGTGTGCCCCCTAGGCATACAGTGCGTTGCAACAGATGTTTTTGTGTGATTATCTCAAAAGGAAGTTCCGTTTAAATTACTGCCGGAGATGGTCTAGAAAGATGGCTTTAAAGCGAAAGTTTTGAATTCATAGAAATAATTGAAGGAATTCCATAATTATTTGACTTCTGGTTTGATATTTCCAAACCATAAACTGGGTGTTTCTGAACCTCCTTAAGAGCTTTCCCCTCGAATAAAAAGGGGTTATTTCCACTGTTATTCCTAGGTTTCCTTCTAGTACCCCACATGCCGACCTTTTCTCTCATATTTGTCATCCCTTTGCCCCCTTTCACCATCCATCCATCCTCGCACACATTTGTCGTCATATTTACTTTTGATTTATGCAGCGTTTGCTCCAGTCCTCATCTGTGGCTCTCTCTCTCTCTCTCTCTCTCTTTGTGTGTGCTGTGTGTTTTATTGTGTAAACATTTGCATTATGTTAAATAAACCCCAAAAGTACGAGTATTTTGACAATATCGAGATATTATTTGCATTGCCAGCCCAAAAAAAAAAAAAAAACAATAACCTCAACATTCAACAACATTCAAATGCAGGGCAAATATTTGTGTGCTACTTATACGAGGTAGTACTTATACGAGAAGTAGCTCTTTTCTCTGCTGTGCTCTCTCCACTTTTAGCCCATTTTGATGGCTAATTCTATGAGTACTTACTTCTGTACTTCTTTGTCTGTCTTTTGTATTACAACTACTTTTTACAGACAATCTAGTTTGATTTCATTTTGGACCTCTTCTCCCACTTTCTGTAGATCTTCTACTTCGATTTCTATTACCTAAGAAACTTCTATTTTTTGTGAAGACTTGATCTTTGTTTTAATAGATCTGAAGAGCATTAGAGATGTACATTACTTCCACTTATTCTCGTTTCCCTTTCCTTTACATCATCGCAAGCTCTTCTACGTGTCTTCTACTACATATCTTCTTCCTAAATCTCTTCTATTTCTGCCTCCACCAGATTTTAAATCTCTGCCTCTTCTTCTATTTTATCCTTAAATTCTTATACGACATCTTATACGATTATTTATACGAAGTCTATTACTTTTACTCATTTATGTATAACTCTTCTTATACATCATCTTATACATCTTCAACTACTGTTTCTAATACCGCCTCATACAAATTTTGTAGACCTCGTCTTATACTTCCTTTAGTCCCACTTATACTACTTCTTATTCGTTATCGTTTTATTCGTTTTATCGTTATTCTCATAGTGCCTCTTTTACTTCGTCTTATACTTTGCCGTATACTTCTTCTGATACTACTTTTTCTTGTGCATACTCTTATACCTCTTCTTATATTACTTTTTGGTATACCTACTGGTATACATACTTTCAAACTTCATATTATACTTCATCTTAAAATTTATCTTTTACTTCGTCTTTATCTTATACTCAGTGCTTTGTTTCGTCTTACACTACATCTTATTTTTCATCTTATCATTGCTCTTATATTTTGTCTTAACTTTGTCTTATACTCAATCTCATTCTTTATTGTATACGAAATCATATATTTCCGCTTATACTCCATCTTATACTTAATGGTATATTACTTGTTATACTTCATCGTGTACTCCATGTTATACTTCATATTATCCTCACTCTTATATTTCATCTTATACTCACTCTTTTATCTCTTCTTATTTTTACTCATATACATCTTCTTATCTTTATCTTTACTCTTGTACTACACCTTATACTTACTCTTA
Organism: Drosophila persimilis; assembly: GCF_003286085.1. Classification (NCBI taxonomy): domain Eukaryota; kingdom Metazoa; phylum Arthropoda; class Insecta; order Diptera; family Drosophilidae; genus Drosophila; species Drosophila persimilis. The sequence continues at coordinate 1,435,868 of NW_020825706.1, forward strand.
TATTTACTCTTATACTTATTTTTCTACCCCCAACTCTAATATTTATACCGCTGATTCTTCTTATACCTCATTTCTAACCATATTTTTCCCTTATTTGCTCTGCTCGATTTTGCAGTACGAACTGATTCGCCAACATAGCCAGCTACCAGGACCTGTTGGGCAGCCATCATCAACTGCTCATAGCCGCCACAGCCGCAGCCACCGTCGCCGCTGCCGCAGTCGAGCCGCAACTGCCGCAATTGACGACGACGCCATCCACAGCCACCATCATACCCATAATAACCAATAACCAGACCCAGAATCAGAGCCACAACAACACCAACACAAACACAACAACAACAAACAACAACAACCAGCAGGCGGTGTTCGAAAAAGCCATCACCATTTCGTCGATTGCGATTAAACGCAGGCCGACGCTGCCGCAGACGCCAGCAAGTGCCCCACAGGTGTTGTCGCCGTCGCCGAAACGCCAGTGTGCCGCCGCCGTCTCAGTGCTGCCCGTGACAGTTCCTGTGCCCGTGCCCGTGTCCGTGCAACCCCTGCAGCCCGTGCAAGTCCCAGTGCCAGCCAGCGCCCTCAAAGGACACCATCTGGGAAATCATCTGGGAAATCACATTGGAAGCCATCTTGGGAGCCAGCTGCAGCAGCACCCCCACCATCCGCACCACCAGCTGAGCTTCGCCCATCCCACACAGTTTGCGGCCGCCGTTGCCGCCCACCACCAGCAGCAGGCCCAGCAGCAGGCGCAACAGCAGCAGGTGCAACAGCAACAGGTTGCGTACGCAGTAGCGGCAGCACAGCAGCCACAGCTGCAACACCAGCAGCAACAGCAGCAGCAGGCGCAGCAGCAGGCACAGCAAGTGCAACAGCAGCAGCAGCGTCTGGCACAGTTCAATCAAGCGGCAGCCGCTGCCTTGCTCAACCAGCACTTGCAACACTCGGCGGCAGTGCACCAACAGCAGGTGGTGCAACAGCAACAGCAACAGGCAGCAGCAGCACAGCAGATCCAACAGCAACAGCAGCAGCAGCAACAACAGTCGCTGGCCCACTACTACAGGCACCAGCCGTACGTGCAACAGCAACAGCACATTCTGCTGAGTGGCAACAGCAGCAGCAGCAGCAAACAGATCGCCAGCAACAGCAGCAGCCAACAGCAGCAACAACAACAACAACAACAGCCCGCACCAGCACCAGCAGCCGTTGCCGTTGCAGTTGCAGCAGCGACACCAGCAACAGCCACCGTTGCCGCTGTACCCACGAGCGGCGGCAGCAGCAGTTTGCCGGACAGCCCCGCCCACGAATCGCACTCGCACGAATCGAACTCTGCCACGGCCTCAGCGCCAACGACACCCTCGCCGGCCGGCAGTGCCACAACAGCAGCCACCACAACAGTTGCAACAGCGTCAGGAGGCGTCAGCGACAGCAACAACAACGCCGCCATAATGGAAAATCAAATGGCACTCGCCCCGTTGGGACTCTCGCAGAGCATGGACTCCGTTAATACGGCCAGCAACGAGGAAGAGGTGAGTGACAGACGACAGTGCCATTTTTCCCTTTTAGCCACTAAAGAAAAACAGAAGAGAAAAGAGTTTCCCTGCTACAAAAGTGACAGCTTGGGGAATACTTTCCACAGCAGAAAACTCCAGTCAAATGTAGAATTTGGGGCCAAAAAATTTACATTTTCATGAGGAAAAATGCAAATTATCTCGGGGACTGGGCCTATTTTTTTTCTTACTCAAAAAAGTTTCACAAAAGTCACAAAAGATTCCATTCATTCCTATGGATATGTGTGTATGCATTTGTATAGGCACATTTGTATAGATACATATTGTATAGCTACATTTATTTGGGTAGAGCCTTTCGTTTAGGGGACCATTTTTTTTAAAGTGATTTTTTTCAAAGAACAAAAATTATTCCTTGAGAAAAAAATATTTGATATCATAATTTGAGAGGAAAAAAATTATTTTCATAAGTAAAAAATATATTTATAGACGGATTAAGGAAAAAAAATTTTTTTTACTTATGAAAATAATTTTTTCTTTAATCAATAATACAACAAAATATGATACAAATAATTATATGATTAAGGAAAAAAATAATTTTTGTCCTTAATCAATCTATGAAATAAAGTACCATATAAAATATATTTTATATATATCTTGCCTATTTTTGAATATGAATCATTTATCGCTTTAAAAAATCCCTTATCCGTCTAAAATCAATTTTCTTTAAAGATATTTTTCACTTACCTCAAAAGAAGAGAGATCTTTCCATAGATTTTGGTTCATTTCAGATCCTAAATCTTTTTAAAACTATTTTTGGTAGAATTTCCCATCAAATATGACCTGCAGGGAGAAATTAAATTTTATTAATTACAAAATAAGTGCATTTTGCTCTCTTTAAATAGAAATATAAATCATCCCTTCATTTCCTTAATTCATATATAATTTCTACGTTCAGCGTATGAAGAAAAATTCTCGTGAATTAAATCCAAAAATAAAGAAAATCCTTGGAAATAAATCCAAAAATAAAGAAATTTCGCTTGAAATAAATCCCTCAAAGGGTGAAAGGCTTTCGCCCCCCTCGATTCGGTTTCATTTGTTCGGTAAAGACTTTCGCTTGATTTTCTGAAAATATAATGATCGATATGTCGAGTGGTTGTACGCCTGCATTTCATTCACTCTCGCCCGCCCACACTCGAATCCGCACGAAGCACTCATGTCATTCCTCCCTGGCTCTCTTTCTGTGCCCCAAAGTGCGCGCTACATCAACTGGCAGCTCGGGCATAAGATTTTTATTCCATCGCCTTTTGTTTTTTCCTGTTTTTTCTTTTTTTTTCGGGGGCAGGATTCCTGCTGCTTTATGAAGCCAAAGGCTAGGCTAAGGGCAGGGGTTCTGCACTCGTGTAAGTGGCATGTGCAACCGGAGGATGCTGATGGCTGTTGCTGCCGCTGCCTCTGCCGCCTCTGCTGCTGTTGTTGTTGCTTACATTTTGATTATGCGCCTTGTCTTATGCTACACATATTTCACGCTGCTTCTGCCTCACGCCTTGCCCCTGCCTTCTGTCCTTTCATATTTCTTTCGGCATCACGGCGGCGGCCTCGTGTGGAGCTCTTTGCCACGCGTAATCCACGCGGCACGTGCCCTGCATGCCCCCCTCCCCCCCCCCCCCCGCAAACTACATTGCGTTTCGCTGCGTTGCCTTCATGTCAAGTGGGATACGTGGCCTTACATGCCCCTCTTCCCTCATGCCCTGCCCCCTAAAAATCCAAGCGATGCGTTAAATTTGATTTCATCCTTGATAAAAAGGTTGCCTCCTTCTTCTACTTTTTTCCTCGATTATGAATTTTTTCTTTACTTTGAGCGCGTGATTTTGGAAAATTTAAAAAGCGAGAAAAAAGCAAAGAGAGAAGAGTCTAAGCGAAAGACTTGGAGTCGCTGCAACATTTCCATCTTCTGCCGAATGCAATCCTTAAAGAGGTGTCCTCCTCCTCCATCCTTCTTCTTCTGTGGAAAATGCATTCCATTCTCGTAACTCCTTTTGCGCATTAAAAATGCATCAATCACATGAGGGGGGAAACCCTTTACCATCAAAAAGAAAGTAAAGTGCAAAAGAGATAAACTTTCTCCTTAGTAAAAATGTGAAATACTTCTGACTGGCACAGGTCCTAAATTAATCAAAAAAAATATATACGAAGGCAATTTTCGAGTGGAAAAAACCTGAGATAAAAGATGAGATTGCGAAGGTAAAGGATACGGGGAAAATGGTATGGGTATCAAGGTGAGAAGAGTGCATAAAAATGGTGGAGAAAACTACGGGAATGTGGTATGAAAATTTTAAAAAAAGTATCTACAAAATACTTGGAGAAATGGAACTTGCAAGTAGAGTTCGGAAATGTATAGATTGTTATCGACTATTATCAAAAATTATCGATTTCATTGACCAATATTTTTTAGACTAAAATTATTGCTAAATGTCTTCGATAACCGACGATAATTATCGATATCATTAACCAAAATATTTCGATATACATTATTATCGAATGTTTCCGATAACTACCGATTAGTATCGATAACTAACGAGTATTATCAATAACTAGCGATTATTATGTATCCCATTCAAAAATGTAGATTAATTATTACCCCATTTGATGACTAATATACAAAATAACCGATAAAAAGTAGTATTTAATTCTACCATTAACTACCAACCAATATCGACTGTTATCGATACCGATTACTAAAATTAAAACTAATTATTATTTAATTTTGGCAATGTCTAACTTATATCACGATTTATTATAATGAAATTTTGGCAATATCCATCTATATTGATAATAAATTGAGCTAAATTTTGACCAAATTGTATCGCTCACTATCGATAGAAAGCTTTATGATTATATATCAGTTAAGCGGCTATTATCGATATCGATAAATTATATAGAAACAAGTTTTTATTGAATTTAAGCCATGCCTATGAAAAGTTTCGATATAGAAAACCAATACTGAACAGTTAATATGAAAAGCTATCGATTACTATCGATAGAAATCTTTTTGATTGGCTGGCAAGCTGTTGAAAGACAGAGGATGATAGAAACTGAGGAGAGCTCAAGGGCACCGCGATGTTTTGTGTGAAATCTACAGGAAAAAGATACTCCAACTCGAAAAAAAAGATATGCAGGGATGCATTATAGAGAGTGCTACAAAGAGAGAGGGTGGGGGGCGGTGTGTATATGAATTTGAGTCGTTGAACTGCAGCCAGCAGCCTGCAGCCTGATTCTTCTTCCATCTCTGACTCTCCCTCTAGCCCTGATTCTCTCTGTCTCTGCCTCATCACTCTCTATCTCTCTCTCTCCCTTTCTCTCTCTCTGTCTCATTTTTTCTTTGCTCTATTCATTCACACTGAGACTGCAGTGAGACTTCATTTGTATTTATGAGTATTCATTCCTGCACCCATACTGCCACCTGTCTTGGCCTCTTGTGCCACACTCCACATGTGGCATGTATATGTGTTTGTGTGTTTGTGTGTGGCTGTTGCATGAATTATTGATAAGTCAATTAAAAAAGTATGACAGCGACTGATGGTTGGTAAATATTTTACACAGGCCGAAAACTCAAGAAGGGATACACTCCTGAGAGGGTGGGGAGAGAGAGTACTGGACTGACAGCTTGATTCCAGGTGGTATATGGGCATATCCCTTGGATGTTTGCTTGTCATCTGCAGCAGCCAGCCGCAGCAGTGCAACATATTGCTTTTCTTTCATTTTAAACGGTTTTGATGTGGCAAGAAAGGCAATTCCCCCTGCCTTGCTTAGAGGCGGCTTTAAGTGACCAGAAAATAGGGGGGCACACACACAGCAGGGGCCATCGAGCAGTCAAGTGTGTGCATCGTGCCATGTCAAATCCACAGTGTGTTGGTGTGTTTGTGCAACATGCAATCGAGTAGCACTGTGCCCCCTCCCCGCAGTGCCCCCCGCTCCATCCTCTCGACAAACTTTGTGGCATCACGTCCTGCCAGTGCCACAGTGGCCCCTGCCTTTGTTTAAATGCAAAATGTGAAAATATATAGAAATAAACTTAATAAAACTTGTCACACAGCGACAGACGGACAGAGAGAGAGAGATGTGTCCTGTTGCCTCTCGAGGCACAACCTTCTGTGACATCACATCCTCCTGGCAGCAGCAGCAGCAGCAGAAAGAGAGCAGTTGCGCACAATTAAACTTTTAACTTTTTGGAATTTGCTTACCCCTCAGAGAAGACCTCAAAGGATGCAAGGACCTACACGTCTAGATATTCCACATTTTTGTCAGGCTGCCGGCTGCTGCACTCAACGGAAATTGCCATGTGCCAAAATGGCAGGCCACCCCCCACCCTCCACCCTCCCGCCTGCCACTCATTTTCCTACCCCATTTTCCTTCCTCTTCCCCCCTCCCTCTGTGCTGTCTGTGGGACAGCTTTTCTAGTTGTAGTTTTTCTTGGCTCATTTTTTTCAATTTGCTTATTTATTTGCTTGCGAAATGCAAATAAAATAAGGCCCCGGATCCCCCCCAAAAAAGTTGGGAAAAACTTTTGTTAGTGCTTTTGGCCGCAAACTGTTGCTCTCCCTCACACAGGCGCTGTCTCGCCCTCTCCCTCTCTCTCTTCGTATCTATAAATAAAAAACCAAAGCTTTTTGGACCAATGAATTTTTGTTGCTAAACAATTCGCACGCCTCGCCAAAGAGCGATCTCTGTTTTCCCATTTCCCATTTCAACTCTTTCCTCTCTCTCCCTCTCTCCCTCTCTCGCTCTGCGGGAAAGCCAAATGTCAACCGTATTGTATGGGTATTTTATTTACTTTTGCTTTACATTTGCATTTTCCCCCCCTCCACCTGTCGTTGGGGAGGGGGTTTTTCCCATTTTTTGACAAGGCTTTTAAGCCCCTGACATCAATGCAGTTCCACACAAATTGCTTTACGTGGTCCGACAAAAAAAGAGGAGGAAAATGTCCGGTGCAAAAATTCCATTTCCAATTTCGGCTACCTGAAACAGTCTCCTTTTCTCCAAGTCCTTGAGCGCCATTAGCCAAGTGGCACCCCCTTGAGTTTGGGGTTAAAAAAAAAACAAAAAAAAAACAAAAACTGAAAAAAAAGTGCCAAGAAGTTGGCTTTTCTTTCGCCATTTGGTGGCTTAATTCAATTTGCGTTTAAGACAATTTTTGGCACTAAATGAAATTATTAAAAGGTTCCAACAGGAAGGAAGGAAAGTGGAAGTGGAAGTGGAAGTAGACTCCACTCTCTCTCTCTCTCACTCCCTCTCTCTGTCGCTGAAGATGTTATCGGAAATAATTTGTGTTAAACTAAAGCGACAAAATCAAATTGCAAGCCGATGAAAGATAGTCAAGGACCAAGGACCCCGAACAGGCAGTAACAAAAACGAGTTTAGTGAGAGAGAAAATAGAGAACTGCCGTTAAGCTAAGTGATGCACTGAGCAAAAAGGGGGGAGATTGGAGATAGGCACAATAGACATTTATCCATAATATTAAGTTTTTCAATCGATAACATTCGCTAGTAATCGATAAGCCTAACATTATTGTTAGTCCCTTATTTAAATGTAAATATATAGACATTACACTCCATAATCCGTCCGATGTCGATATTAATCGATATAACTTGATCAAATTCTTAAATAATAGCAAAATTGTTATCGATTTTTTACTAAATACAATAATATAGCTAAGATATCGATAGTACTCCATATTAATCAACATTAATCCGTGTGGATATTTGTTTTGATGTCCATAATAATCGAAGTACTCGATGGCATTCGTAAATAACAGAAACATGGTTATCGATAATTCATTAAATTAATTCATCTAGATAAGTAATCGATAGTACCAAATAATAATCGTTTCGATAATGGTAATCGACCATAATCTTGGCGATGTTTTGGTTTCGATAATAGTCGATATTACTCGATGAAAAACAACATGGTAATCGATTACCGAATAAATATGACAGCATCTAGATAAGATATCGATAGTACTGCATACTAATCGAAAATAATCCATGTGTATATCTGTTTCGATGTCGATAATAATCGATAACATCGATCGGTAGAATTAGTAAATAACAGCAACATGGTTACCGATTACCTATGAAATATTACTGCATCTGGATAAGATAACAATAGTACTCCAAAAAAATCGACCATCATCTTTGTGGATAATTGTCTTGCGACAAATAGCCGATAGTACCGATAGCATTCATTAATGACAACAACGTGATTATCGATTTCCGATATCATCTGGATATTACTCAATAATAATCGTTTCGATTAGATTCAATAACAATCTATATCAAGAATGGTTTTGTGATCGATAACGATAACATTACATATTAGTCCAAATTGACATATCGATAATAATCGATAATTTATGTAAAAATTCGTTAATAATCTATATAACTATTAATTTGATGTGGGATCATCAATCTATAGGATATTGACACCAATACAACAGTGTTTGAAACGATATTTTGCCCTCTTCGGGTTCCTAGTTCTTAGACATCGATAAATATTCGATAAAATGACATTCGATACCACTTTTTGAAGCCTCTAAGCTCCCATTTCAATGAATTTCCCTAGATTTCTATGACCCGTTTCTTTCTCCCAGTGTTTCACACTTTCCCAAGGTTTTCGTATAATTTTCAGCGGCTTTTGGTGGAGAGAAGTTCGCCTTATCCCTGCACTCTCATCGGAATGGTTTCGACCTTTTGGCGATTGTCAGGGGGGAGTGGATGGGTGGTGGGGCGGAGGGGGCGAAATGTGCTACGTGACTGTTGGCAGGTGTCTCTGATTACACTTCAATTAATAAAACAAACGCCATGCCACACAGATCAGTGCTCATATGACAGTTTCCTCTCTCACCGCCCCCCTCTCCTCCTCCTCTTTCTCTGGTGGTCTCTCATTATGCATTTAACATGCATTAACCTACCGCCGGTGTGTAATGCAATTAAAAATGCCAACAGAACACATAAATTACTCGCTTAAATAATGCAGAAATTAATAAGTTGCTGGCCCAGCCATAACTTTTAATTACCTCATATGCGTAGGAGGGAGAGAGAGAGAGAGAAAGAGAGGGGGAGAGCTCTGATGAAGATGAAAAGTGCAGCCAGCCAGCCAGCCAGCCGCCATGAACTCTGACATCAAACTGCAGGAACCTGCTCTTTGCTCTCCTTTGGGCTTCTCGTTTAATAACGTGCTCAAAGCCCCCATCCCAACACCAACCCCAACCCCCCGGGGGTCCTCCCACGGACATCGTAAACTGGTGAAGGCTCTTGCCTTCTTTTGGAGATTTTCTGTCGCTCATTACAAACGGGGACGGATATGGCACCCACGAGAATGATTCCATGCGAAGCAGGGTGCCCCTTAAAACTCATTAGCCCTGTTTCTCTCTCTCTCTCTCTCTCTCTCTCCATCTGTCTCTGTCTCTAACTCGGTTTTTCCCTGTCTCTGTCCCAGGTTTTCCTTGTCTCTGTCTTGGTTTTTCCTTGTTTATGCGTGGCCATCAAATCGACAGAACATGCAAACGCCTCATAAACGTAGACAGAGAGAAAGAGAGACTCCAACCATCAAGAAAAATGCCAAGAAAAAAGATAGACAGAAAGAAAAGCAAGTAATTAAAGCACAATAAAAATGGTTTTCATCTAAGGAGTAGGAAATAATGCGGATAGTCTTTTGGGGGTTAAAAACAAGATTTAGATTGATGCGAAGGGTGAAGGGTCACGAGTATTAGGATAAAGTAGGGTTACTACAATTATGAAGATTAATTGCTGGCTAGAAAGTGCTTAAATTTTAGCAAGTGATAATTTCAGAACATTTGAGAAACCCTTTATTTACAATTAACCTAATTTTTAGGACAAAATGCCCTCTATAGGGAGGGTTTTTATTTTGTTGTTTAAAAAGAAAACAGATTAAGAAATAAGGTTATTATATTTTAATTTTTTTATTATTTATTTATTATAATTTATATTTATTTATATTTTTTTATAATATGTACATATTTATATATATTATAATATATATTATATTATATTTATAAATTTATTTTTATTTATTATAATTAGGATTGTATTTTGTATTTTTGATTATAAAATAATATCACTGATACAAATTATTGTGTTTGCTGTTACTGTTAGAGCAACTTATACAACAGTCACAGAAAAATTACAATGATTTACAAAAATAAAAAAAAATTCGTGTCAGATGAATTTGGATGAGAATATTATTTGGTTCAATTATCTGTCCAGGTTTTCTAGAATAAGTAATCGATATTCAATGAATATTAGATACAACGATAGCTGGCTCGATAAATGTATCTGGCTTAGATTCAATGTTGCTGAGTCTGAGCAGAGACTGAGCGAGAGAAAGCGTCTCAGATGAGCATGTTGCAGGTGTTGGTCAAGAGGATCACAAGAGAAGAGAGGAGGTCGAGGCGCCGCTTCATATTTATGAGGCTCCGACATGTAAATATATATTCCTAGAATCTAAAGATTTCCCATGGAATTATGTGGAAATTTGTATGGAAATTATGGGATTTAATATGCCATCCTTTAATTCCTACAAAGGTCTCTTTCTTTCCAAAGAAAAAGACACCCGTACCGATTTTTTTTTAAAGGAAATCTCTCATTAAATTTCTAAGACTTGAGAGGGTACTTTATAGTCATTCATTCAGACCGTTTAAAAGCCTTAAGGATATTCTTTTAAAGTTATATAGCCTATAAGCTATACAAGGAACACACAAGGGAAAAAAAATAAAAAACAATTATCTCTTCAAAAACATTTAAATTCTCCACTAAAAATATCTTACACCTCTTGAAAAATATCCCTCCATAAAATATATTTCTCCCCAGGTTTCCTTTCTTTACAATTGAATTAAAACGTTTTTCTCAATTGCATCCTAAGAAAATGCATAGCTTTTCCAAGCATAAAAATGCCACCTCTTTAGATGCATCGCTCTTTTCTCACTATTTTTTTCTCTCTCTGTCTTCTCTATTCATTGCACATTTCTTAATATTTTTGCCGTATTTTTCTTTGTTACCCATAAATATTTTTGGCAAATTTCCCATTTCCCGACGTGTTACAAAATGTAGCTCTTTAAAGCAGATCTTTCTTCCTCTACATTCGCTCTCTCTTTACCCTTTCCATTCTTATTTTCTTCCTCTTTTTATCTCTCATACAATAAATAAGGACACGAGTGTAAACACACGCAATATGTGTAGAAGAAATGTTGCTGACAATTGCAACAATTTCCGGTGTTGGTCAGCAGTCAGCAGTGGGGTTTCCCCCCACTTCCATCAACCCTTGGCCCCCCCTGCTGACCCCCTGCTGCCCCCTTTTCCGCTTCATATGCATTGCGACATCTGCTGTCTGCTGCCATTTTTATGATTATTATAAGTTGTGTTTTTTTTCCTTGCCTTTTTTCTGTTGGAGGTGTGGTGGCAGGATTTTTTCTTTTTGGTGTGGAAAATTTTACTTAGTATTTTTCCTGCTTCGTGATGTTCCTGGTTCCTGTTCCTGTTGCTGCTGCCGTTTTTCTTTCTTTCTGTTGTGTCATCATCGACACGCAAGTCAAACAAATCACCAAACAAATAAGTGCAAAAGGACCATCATTTTGGTGGGTCCCCCCGCAACGGTGGCGGGGCACTGGGTGGGGTAACGGTAAATGAAAAGATTCAAAGAGGACCTGCCCCTGCCCCTGTCTTTCGGGTAAACAAAAAATCGTGACTAGGCCGCAGAACAACAAAGAAAACAGAAAACAGAAACAAATATATGATGTGCCTCTCTTTAGTGTTTTTTCGGCGAGAGAGAGAGAAGGGTATGATGATTTTTTAGTAGGTTTTGGCAAATGATAGTCTTCCTTAGAAGGTAGAAAATATATATAGGATTTACAAGGATATTTTCAGTATATTTTCTTAAAGGTTTTTATTATGGAGAAAGAGGTAGCATCTCTTTTATTATTTCAGGATATTATTAAGAGATTCCATGAAGATAGTATGTTGCTTTTTTTAGCAGAAATTTGTAGAGGTTGTTCGTGTTCCAAGCTATTCCTATCGCTGTAGATCTATAAAAATCTCTAGCATTTTAAGTTCATAAGAAAATTATATAAATTTCAGAAATCCTGAAACCAACATTCTCTAAAAACCTAAATCATATTTTTTGTTAAGATAACTAGCAAAAAATAGTTTGAAATTAATAAAAAAAATATTTATAAAAAAGTACATAAAAAAAAAAAATTTTTTTTTAAATTTATAAAAAAAGTACAAATAAAAATCAAAAACTAACAAAACTCTATACTAAAAGAACAAATTATTTTCTCTAAAAAATAATAAATAACACCCAAAAAATATTAATAGAAAAATCCTACCAAAAAACACTTAAAAAATATAATCAGCAACATTTAAAATACAAATCAAATACTTATAAAATCCTATAATAAAAAACCAAACAATTTGCACTTAAAAATAATAGATAAATAAGTTTAAAAATACAAATAAACTTATAAAAAAATCGTATAAAAAAATTAATTAAAAAAAGAATACATAAAAGAATCAAATAATATCCCAAACGTATAAAAAGCCTCTAACGAAAATATAGAAGCAAATGAACAAACTAAAAACCCAAGAAAAAAGGTAATTGCTGTTCAAATTAAAAAAGTATATTAAAAATAAATATTTAAAAAAAAGTAAAAAATGTTAATAAATAAAAATGAATTCCGAAAAATACTAATAAAATCCTGGCATAAACCTCTTAAAAAAATAGAGTATCGAATGCCCTTCAAGGGTATACAAAATGTCGGTTCCTCTCCACTAGTTATTCTCTTGTTTTACCTACAATTTATGGTCAAGAGGAGACGACAACCCACCCACCCACCACAGCCTTGACCGCCTGCTTATTTTTTACGTGGAATAATTGAAGTTTCATTTGAGTTGTCGTCTTGTGTTGTTATTTCTCTTGTTTGTTGTTGTTGTTGTTGTTCTTTTGTAAAAAAGGTGCATGACACAACAAACAGGAGGTGGCAAAAGTGGAAGTTTCTGCGGTCAGAGAGAGAGGGAGAGAGAGAGAGAGAGAGGGGGGGGGGGGGGGGGGAAAAAGGTTAAGCTCAATTAAATATTGATAGAATTCGTTTGGGGACGAACGTGGCAATGTGGGGGGAGGGGAAGGGGGTTTGCATCAAGGTCCCATCAATTGAAAAATTTATAAGCAGCCAGGGAAAAATTTAATTTACAAACAGAGCAGAATCTCTCTCTCTCTCTCTCTCTCTGCGGTTGAAAAAGGGCTTCTAGAGGTTTATGCTCCTTTATGTCATTCGTTCGATATAAAAGTGTTTTATTTATCAAAAAATGTAATTAAAATAATCTTCAGGTGTAAAGGTATAAATTTACAAGGGATTTTCCACTTTATTTTGTTTCATTTTTCAGTAGAAAAACTTTTTCCGAAGGTAAAACCTTTCACTCCTTTTTTCCTTCCTTCCCCTCTCCTTTTCGCTAGTCCTGTTAGCCTCAATCCCTATTTGTTAGTTCTTTTATTTATTTTCACTCAAATTGTAAATTTCCCCAATCCAAGAAGTGACCAAAAATGGGGACGGTTCGGGGTCTGTTCCCTCCTGCGTTAATGTGCTGCCGCCACATGTTGCCCCTTAATGTGCTGACAGCACGCAATCAGAGAAAAGAGCCGAGTCAAAGACAAATGACAATGCCACATGCCACATGGCTGGCCTGGCTCACTCCGGCTGCTATTTGGCCAGTTTCCGCTCGAGTTCCTTGGAGAATGCCCCGCCCCCCACATCCCACAGAAATTCGTGCTTTTGGAGGCCTTCATTAGAGAGGCACTGCCCCACTGGTAACCATCGGCGTTCAAGCCAAAAATTCTGTTAATTCTACATAATCCTCCACTCTGGTTGGCGATCCTTGAAAACTTGTTTAATCCTGTGGGGCATCCTTGAAAAAAACTTAAAGTTTTGCTACGTTTCGTTTCGTTTCGGTTTATTGAAATTTTTTCTGGCTGTTGTTCGGTTGGGAGTCAATCATAAAATATGAAATTTACACACCCCAATAGACACACGCCCTCGCAACAGCCACACCCACACACACACGCACACCCACAACCACAGCCATGCACGTATGTATATGTGCCCACAATTACCCTGCAGCTGCACTCAATCTCTCACGGAATTCTCACACGAACGCGTCAAGAGCCCAGGGAGGAGAGGGGGAGGGCGGTGTGCAAGGGTAAAGTACTGCTGCTGCTGCTGTTGGGTGGGGTGGGGTGGGGCAGGGTAGGCAGCGGCAACGGCAGAGGCAGCAACCATTTGAGCGGAAACCGGAAATCAACTTTAGGGCGCCTTTTGTTTATGCGATTTTATTTTTCCCCTTCGCTCCCCCCTCCCCTTGCCACACACTTCAACCAACAACAATATGCACTTGCATCAAACAGCAGCAGCAACAAGAAAAGAACAAAAACAAAAAAAAACCCACAACAAAACCCCAGAAAGCCCTCAGAGCCACAGCGATCGAATCGTTGGATACCCTGTAACAGATATTTCCTTTCTGATTTTTCAAACATCAGCCAAAAATCAAAATACCCTCCCCCCAAGCACCCCCTCTACCAAGGGTAGCCGAAAAAAAAATCATAGCACAGCTTTAGGGGCCACCAGCCATCAGTCGTCGAAACGCAGCCTTTTTTTTTTCGTTTTTTTCCATTTTTTTTGCGCTCTATGGTTCTTATTTGTTTAGCATGCAAGAGGGCGTGGGGCGGGGTGGGGGCAGGCGCCCATGGAGTATGGTTTTTGCTGTCCTTTAGATTTTCACACACAGCTTTTGATGTTTTATGCAGCGCCAAAGAGAGAGAATATCACGCTGTCACGATGGAAGGGACCACAGCTTTAACGGGGGGAATCCCCACCCCACCGCACATCAATAAAAAACAAAAAAAAAAGAAAAAATAAAGAAAAACAGGAAAAAACTTTAAAATAAAAAGTAAAATCGGATTAAAATTGTAAATAAAAATTACAAAAATATAAATAGAAAGGATTAAAAGATTTAATAGCTAGTGCGAGGCCTAAGGAGAGGGTGATAGGAATCTCTGAATTAAGAGAAAAAATAGATCATTAAATAAATTTTTAAGAAATATCTGGAGAAAAATACAACAAAACTGCCAAAAATTTGCTTAGGTTTTTGCTTCCTTTTAGTTTTTTTGTTACAGAAAAGTATACAAATATTTTTGAAAAATATTCCATCTCAAAAAGTAGTTCTCAAGAAAATCCAAAAATTAACCAAGGAAAAAGGATGCCCCTTTCAAAGATTTTCCCCTTATTACCACTACGTTTTAGCCTCTTTTAGGGTATATTTTAGACACCTTTAAATACCCACGAAAGGACGTAGCTATGCTCCCATAGATATTGATTCTTTTCGATGATTCATTCCTACAAAAAAAAAACACCCGCCCGCCAGAAATTATCTTCTCCTTTTCCCAATAAATAAACTGCCTTTCTATACCAAAAAAAAAAAAAAAAAGTGGTGTAAGAAAGAGGGACGGCGGAAACGCCCAGCTGATTTAACAAATTAAAGGGAGAAACAGAACTGCTCCTTTCTTCCGAAGGGCGCCCCAAAGCGATGTCTCGACATGGGCCCCCACCGCCGGTGGCCAGGGTCTGGGAAAATTGCTCCATTAAATTGCCCAAAGTGCGTAAATCATTTAGCAGGCAAGTGTTCCTTGCATAGGTTCATTTACCTAGAGGAACAGGAAAAGGAGTGCCACCGGGTATCGTGTGGCAGCGTCAGCGGCAGCAGAATGGGGCACAGAAAAGTGGATTCATTCCTTTTGGACGGGGACTGCTGCTGTTCCTGCTGCTGCTCCACTTTGCCACTTGGCTTGGAACTTTTTTGCACTGGCGCTGGGTGCTGCAACAAAGCTGCAAAAAACTTCATTGAAGCGCTGCCCCAACAAACAACAAAAGCAACAACAACAAAAAGAATCTCGAGTAAAAATGGTCAAAAACCATTGAAGCATGATTTTAATGGGTGTGTAAAGGATGTGGGGGGAGGGGGCCGGGGTGTGGCATGCGGCATGGGGTAGCCATGTAGCTGGGGGTAAGCAATTCATTTAATTTGCGTGCCATGTAAGGGGGGGTAGAGTATTATGCTGCTCCTTCCAAGCCGAGGAATGAAGGGGCAGGCGCCTGTCCACTGTGGGTGTGTGTGTGTGTCCTTTGTGCAAGGGTCCGTCGAACTAGTTCGAATTAAAGTTCGTTTTTGTTGAATAATTAATGCTAAAAAGGGAGAAATTCTTTTAATTATTTCAGTTAATAGCGCCCTGCAACATGATTACCGACAAAAGGTTTAGTTTTGGAATATTTATAGAAAAATACCAGAAAATACCAGAACATACTAAAGAAAAATACCAGACAATACTAACACAATTTCGGAAAACATCAGAAAATACCATAAGATACTAGAAAATATCGGAAAACTAAATAAAATACTAGAAAAATTGCAGAGATTCGAAAAAAGCAGTAAAAATACTAGAAAATACCACAAAATACTAAATAAAAATACCAGAATATACAAGAAAAAAACTCGAGAATACATTAAAACCAGTACATATATCTGAATATATCACGAAATACTAGAAAATATCATAAAATGCAAGAACACTGACAGAAAAATACCGGAAAAATTATAAAACTACTAGCAAACTACCAGAAATGACTTAAAATACGAGAAAATACTTATAAGAAATTTTTTAAATTTTTACAAAATACCAGAAAGTAATAGAAAATACCGGTAATTATTAAAACACTTTTTAAAAATACCAGAAATTACGAAATATACCTGAAACTAGACAAATAACAGACCGTACTAGAAAATAACACATCATCTTAAGGAAAATGCCTTAAATGACTGTAAATAACTATAAAGTACTAGAAAAAGACCAAAAAAACTATAAATACAGTAAAATACCAGATGGAACTTCTAAAAAAAAAGCAATTCTAAAAAAGCAAACCAGTTCTCTGCCTCCAACTCAACTTTGAACCAGTTCATTCGCCATAGGTTGCCCCAAGAGCGAACATTCATCATTCCATTCCATTCCTTATCGACTTAATGTCGTTAAATTCAAACCATTTCCACATCCCTTTGAAAAACCACTGTACATCCATTCATTCATCCAGGCCTACAGGAAGGCGGACCATCCCAACCGCCATCCCCCCAAAAGCTGTACGCCATAGAAACCTGAGACCTGCGGAAACTCCCTCGAAACCCCAGACACCCCCACCCGCACACCCTTTGCGTAAACATAATTTTCTTTTCCGCCTATTTACGTCACAAAAGACGAACCAGGAAGGCGGTGGCGGTGGCGGCGACGGCGGCCGCACCGCAGCAAAGGCGGCAAATAAGAAAGGAATCGTTCTACTTAATTTCACCGAGCACAAAAAAAAATAGAAGAAAAGGCCATCAAAAAGAGGGAGCAAAAAGCAATACTTACATATAGAAAACATCATCGAGGAGCAGCATTCGTGAATGAATGGGGCATTGTGTTTGGCGGGCGCATGAATGGCGGAAAAGCCATTTTGAAGGGCCCATTGGCAATCTGTAAGCTCAAATTGTCCTCCCGGTCAACATTGAGGGTTAAGTGTGTGGCGGGCAGGGCGGGGAGGGCTGTGTTGCCTGTTGATTCAGCAAAATTTGAGAAGGGAATTCCCATAGAATTTCATTTTAGGATAAATTATGGTTTTTTCTTTATCACTTGGGAAAGTTTTTAAATAAATAAAAAATATCACTAAAACCAAAAAATGTTAGAAAAAATACCAGAAAATACAATTAATACCATTACCTTCTGAAAATACTACAAAACACCCGAAAATAATAGGAAAAATACCATTTATGATAGACTTTAGCTATCTGAAAATACTTCAAAATACCAGAAAATACTAGTTAATTTTAAAATAAGCCAGAACATAACATAAGGAAAGAAATACTAAAAAGCACCAGAAAATACCAAATAATTACCAAAATACACGAAAATACCAGAAACCAGTTGAGAAGGTTTTTAAAAATTTCTGAAACTAGAAAAATCAGCGCAAAGTCCAGGAAATACTCAACAAAATTCTAGAAAATACTGTTAACCAGAAAGTACTATAATAATAATGCAACTTCTGAAAATTGCGCAAAACATTCCATACAACCAATTTGTGCACTTAAAAATACACCACTAATACCAATTCCTTTACTCTTTTTTTATCATTACAGGTATGTGGTGCTTTATCTATTTTCGTGTATCTACCATCCAAAAAACGTATCTTCATCATTCCACACGCAAGTACAAAATTATAATGTCGCTGGGGTTACGCTTGGAATATCATTGATAAAAGCGCAAAAAAAGTCAATCAAATGCTCATTAGCTGACACTGAAATTTGGGTCATGAAATGTCCATTTAGGAAAACGTATAAAAAAAAAAAATCGCTTACACACAGAAATTATACAGATCCGATAGCAGCAGCAGCAGCAGCACTCCCCCAATATCGTACGAGTACGTATATAATCCCCAACTGAAAATCAAATATGCATGGGAACATAATGGAGGGAGCGCAGAGGAGCAGAGGGGATAGGAGAGATGAGCGCTAGATGGCTTCGATAGTCGCTGAAGCGGTCAGCCAGCAGTTGACGTGCACGCTCGTAATTACAGTCCAAAATGACGGCGGCCCTCTTTAGAACCCCTCCGCACTCCCTGCTGCCTTATTCAGCATGCAAAATTTTCAATTGTATGGCGGGAGGAGGCGGTTCAGGCGACCCACACACAATGTCGCTCTCTGCCCGTCGCTGGCGTTGTGGCGTTGTCGTTTGTCGCATGTGCAATTTGGCGAAAACTAAATTGTTCTATTGTATTTAAGTTAATTACTCATACTAATGCTAATTTGTGTCTCGTCTCGTCTCGTCTCGTCGTTGACAATTGTCATGAGTGCCGGACGCACACACACACAAACACACACACACACACGCTCAGAGAGAAACAAACGATAAAGATGGTGCTGTGTCCCTTGTGATTACTAAATGAAGTTGTGTGCGTTTGCGTTTTTGTTTAATGATCATGCATTGCGTTTTTGCCCATAACACGATCTAAGCCACATGCTAGAGTGCGTTTTGGTAGTACAAAAGGGTTAAGGGAGTTGCATTTTATGTGATTTATGGAGAAAGTGGCATTTATTCAGGGATAGATTGATTTTAAATGCAAGTTCCGAACTAGTCCTGGAAAAATAGCCGAATATACTAGAATATTACCAGAGCATATTATGGAAATACCAGGAAACATAGGAAAATATAAGGTATATATATTTCAAAAAAAAATACTGAAAACTACTAAACTATAATCAAGACACTATATAAACGAAAAAGAATAATGATAATTTTCAGAAAATACAAGAAACTGTAATAACACAAATTTGCTCCATAAAATACTTTTATAAAGTCTACAAAATATTTGTTGAAAAAATACTAGAAAAATACCAGAAAATACGCTAAATACAGTTAGAAAGTTACCAGAAAATACTAGAAAATTAGCAGTAAAATATCAGAACAAAATACTACACCACAATATTCAGGGTAAATTTTTGTGATAGAAATATTAAAAAATTATATTTTGGGAAGTGTCGAATATAGTGTATAGGTTATAGAATATCCGCTAGTATACATCAGTAATCATTCGATTACCAAGTTTTCCCACTTCCTAGCCAACCATCAGTATTTATTATGGAATTTAAACGTCTTAAAGAATGATCTTTACTAACGAAGGCATCATGTGATCTATCTTAACGACCTAACCTCGGATTCACGCACTTTTTTATGGCAGTGAAACGTACTGTACAAGCACACAGATTTTGTTTGTACTCGTAACGTTCTTCCCAGAGCAATAAAAACCAAAGGAAAAAAAAAACCCAACACCAACCGCAGCTAATTTCCCATGGATAAATACATTTATATAATCGTACACCCACCCATAATATTCTATATATATATATATGTATCTGTTCCATCAGCTAACCTTCACGGTTCGTCGCATTTTCAACAACAAACAAAAAAAAAAAAAAACCGACAAAAAAGTGTCCAAATGTCTCTCCAGAGTTGATTGTTTTATTTACGACTCTCTTGGCTTAATGCTTTTGACAAATTAGAGGCAACAACGAGTGCGGGGCAGCAACAGCAACAGCTAAAGCAACAACAACAATTAGCCGAGTGCCAACATCCACAAAAATACAGGAAGTTAATGGCATTTCGTTGCTTCGTGGCAGTTACAGAAAGAAAATGTCTAAAAAATGTTTGTAGCAAATGAAAAATAATAACTTGTTATATATATATAAAAAAAAAAATACGTACGTTTATAATTTGTATTGTATGTACATTCAAATGCGGTTTAGGCTATGGGGATTTGAGGTGTTGGATCATATTACCGACAGAAAGAGAGATGGAAAGGGCGACTTATGCAAGCAGACTCTTACCACAAAAGCTACCTTACCCCCAAAAGAGTTGCTCAATAATATCCAATTACCCCACACAAACACACACACACATATGTGCCTATGTCTTGGCCACGCCCCAGGGCCTCAGGCCCCACACTCAAGTTACCCATCGAATGCCGAATGGAAAGCCGTATTGCCAGCCCAAGCCGCCAAAAACCACAATCCAAGCACCACTCCATGCCACACCACACCACAATTCTCCTCCAACAATTGGATTGCTGATGCGATGGGGCTGATGCGATGGTGTAATGAGAGCTAATGAAATAATAAATATTAATCAGGCGCCAGGGCGCTTTCGAGTTTTTGCCTTTGATTTGTTTCCAAAAAGTTGGTGCGCCTTTTAATGGGATTTTGAATGGGTGCGGGTATAAGAGTTTTATAAGAATTTTATAGCATTATTCATATGTGAAATTATCCCAATTAATTGTGTATAAGAGTTTACTTGAGGCAAACCTCTCCAAATATTTTTGTGGATCACTTTTCTTTGCGAAATATACTCGATTGATTTTATAGAAGAGTTTTATAAGATTATTACTTGATTTAAACGTTTTAGTATATTTTGTATAAGAGGTGTATAAGAGATTAATTCGTTAAATCTGCAGAAGAGTGTGAGTATTATAGGAGTAGTGCAAGTGTTTTCCTGTAATGAAATCATCTGAAATAATTTTGTATAAGAGTTGTATAAGAACCGTATAAGAATTTTCTTTCTGAGAATTTTGTTGTCTCAATTTATTTTGTATAAAAGTTGTATAAGAGTCATATACGATTTTTATTTTTGTAAAATCATCCCAAATGATTTTTTATAAGAGTTGTATAAGCGTTGCATATCAGCTTAGTTCGTAAAATCATATAAAAGTGGTTTAGAAGTCGTGCAAGATTTTTCCTATCTTGAAATCATCTCAAATGACTTTTTATAAGAGTGGTATAAGAGTCGTATACGAGTTTTATTCCCATGAAATCATATCAAATGATTTTGCATACGCCTGAGCCTGAGCTGAATTTGTATAAGAGTAGCCATAGCAAAGGTGTACAAAAATCGTATAAGAGTGATATTAAAGTTTTCCCTTCGAAAAATTAACTCAATGGTTGGCCCAACCTTTACTTAAAATAATTAAAAGAAACGACCCTGGACCATGTAATCTTTCCCACAAAACCATCCATCAATCAGTCAATCAATCAATCAATTAAAGCCAACCCCCCACCCATTTCTAGGCACCATTTAAAATATTTAATTACTAAATGTACACATTACAAAATTGCAAAGAAATCTTTACACAACTTTCACCTCAGCAAATAAATTCCTTCTCTTTCCAAAACAAAAACGAAAAAAACAATAGATTTTGCAAAAATAAAACCCACAAATTATATGCGTTTGCTGTATTGTTGCACAAATTAAACAACAAAATGATTTTCAATTAAATTTCGAGACCGCAACACATGGTAAAGGGGGGGGGATGTTGCAATTGTTTTCATTTATTTACGGATTGGAATTTTATTGATTGATTGGAGGCCGCAATTAAACGCAAATATTTTAATATTCTTGTTAGTTTTTTTTTTATTATTGAAGAGAGAGATGATCAAAAATTCTGTAGGCCCCACGTTTTTTTTTTTAAGATGGTGTAAAGTGGATTTGCATGACCATTTGAATGCCAAATTCTTGTCTCCATTCCCAATCCCATTCCCTTTCTTCCTTCCTTACTTGTTGCTTGGGCACATAATTAAATATTTCATTTGAAATCCTGCTGCTACCATCTTCTGCTCTGCTCTGCTGTGCTCTGTTGTTGGGGCATCTGCCTGTCATTTGGTTAACAAATTACTTTACACGCTAAGAGGCAGAGACAGAGGCAGCAGCAGGAGGCATACAAGAGGCAGAGACAGAGGCAGCAGCAGGAGGCATACAAGAGGCTGAAGCAGAGGCTGAGGCAGCAAAAATATTCAGATACAGAAGGCACAAAACTCCCAGGCAGATTGCCCAGTTTTTGATAAATCTCTTGCGCGTAGTGGCAAAAAAAGGGAAGGAGGAGCCGGTGGGTCCCAGGCAGACACTTTCATCAAGTTTATCGCGGCAATTTCATCTGATGACTGACTAGGCAAAAGATAGAGAGAGAGAATCTCCGTCTGCTGGCTAAAGGAAAAGTTGAGTGGCAGTTTTGCCATTGCCAAACTATAAACCATAGAGAGACCATAGTTTTTCTTTGATAAGAGATTTCTTTTCCCCCGCCTGGCCATCTAATCAGAAAGTCATTTTGGTAAATGGCCCCGTTAATAGCAGCAGGCTGTAAATGGTCTCTGGTTTAAGGACAGCTGTTGCCTCTAATGTCCCGACTTAAAGCCCCCGAAAACTTTTGCTTAAGCAACTTTCATCCTCTAAAGCCAATTTGTCAACAGGAAAAACTCCTAGGCACTCGAACAGACAGGAAATGAGTTGCAAGTATAAGAGTTAAGTGGGCGGGGGGAAGGGAACTTTTAAGCCTTGGAGTTTTCGGTTATGGCTGGGTTCAAAGTCAAACTTTAAGTCTGAGAAAGCCGCTGGAAAATGCTCATTAAAATCGTCACCCGTCCCCCGCTTGCCCGCCAGCCTTATTTTTGATGTGCAGATAATTTTCCAAACCAAATGTGTGGTTACATCATTAGCGTGTGTGTGTGTGTGTGTGTGTGGCAGTAATAAATTTATTAGTACCAACCCCCACCACCCCTTCATTCCTTGCCACCAAATGATGCATGGCAATGTAGATGCTGCTTGCTGCCTGCCCCTGGACCATATATCAAGAGAACGAGCGACAGGGACAGAGCAAACAAAAGGAGAGCCTGCCGTGCAGTTCCTTGAACTTTTCCATGTAGACAAAATTATTTAGAGGTGGATGAAAAAACCGAGTGGCAGTGGCAGTGGCAGGGTCCCTCCTGTCCCGTGTCTGACATTTTAATGAGCTTCACGATATTAATCTTTGCTGGCGACAGGTGTTCCCACTTTCATCAGAGCGATGTGTGTGCTTCTGGTGGGGTTTTCCTACTCAAACAGAAATTTTCATTGGTTTACTTCTCAAACACAGAGAATTTTCCAACTGACAAACAATTAAAAAGCAATTTGAAGCCTAAGCCTGAGAATATTCTTCTTTCATGGGCCCTAAAATTTAAGATTTAAAGCAAGTCATCTCTCTCTCTTTTCCACCTAATGGAAAGTTCGCGTAATTTGTCAGCAGACCATAAAAATATACACACATAAAAAAAAAAAAAGAAATGTGGAAAAGCAGCAAGAAAAAGTAAGGGAAAATATACTCGTACAGAATTTGTATCCACATTCATTTTGCATATGCGAAAAGTGCAGTTGGCAGAAAAATGTTAACTGGTTGACAGGGCAAACACACACACACACACGGCAGCAGGGGGGTGGGGGGAGGGGCACAGAGGCACTACCTGCCATTGGGGTTAAAGTTTATTTGCAGGGTCACGCCTTCCAAGCGCCGCTGACTATCCCCGACTTTCTGTCTGTCTGTCTGGCCTTTTTTTCTGCTACTGCGGCTTTTAATTAACGCCAGGCAAATATCATCATCATATTATACCATGGACGATGGGGCATGGGGCATGGGCCATGGCGGAAGGGGGTATCGTGATTCTTTTGCAGTGAAGAGAAGCATTTCGTACCCTGGAATGGATTTAGCCCTATGTATATTATTGATAGGAATCAATAATGTAAGAATGTATACTTTCTAAAAACATTCTAACATTTAAACAAAAATTAAAGTTTCACGTGTTATATTATCAATCAGAAAAAGTACGGAAAACTACTCAAAAAATACTAAAAATAGTATAAAAATACTAAAGAATACCATATAAAACACAGAAAAATATATACAAAATACTAATAAAAAATATTATCGAAAATACTAAAAATAAAAATAACATCCAAACGCAAAACGTATTAAGCAAAAAAGACAAATAAAAAATGTAAATAAAATAGCTGATTAGATAGCTGATAGATAAAAAAATACCAAAATATTGTTTAAAAAAAATGCACATAAAATACTAAAAATATAAAACGAATAAAAAAATATATACAAAATAAATAAATATATAAAAAAAAAGATAAAAAAAGATAAATAGATAAAAAATATATTAAAAATAAAAAAAAATATATTAAAAAATTCCATAAAAAATACTAAAATTACTAACAGACGTATCACTTAAAATACTTAAAAGTAATACTAAGTTCGTTTTTATAAGAAGGACAATATTTCCGAAATTAAGAAAAGAGAGCTCATAAATATCGAAATAAACTACAAAAAATAATATACTAAAATATACTAAATATAGAAGAAACTTACTAAAGACACATTTAACTAAATACAACAAATTCTAAAAAAAAATACCACAATAAATACTAAAAACTCATAGTTGAAATGTCACTTACATAAGAATCAATTAGTATGTATTTTAAAGAACCGATAGATAGAAAAACCTTAAAGCACTGACTTCTCCCAGGGTATCCAACAGTTTCATCACTCCAAAGCTACCCTTTTACGGCGTATTTCTGTCTTTACTGTTAATTAACGCCACAGAAATATTATCATGATGATATTCGTAGCTCTTTTTGGTTTTTTGAGAGCAGGTGACGATGACATTTTGCGGTAAATTGATTAATGATTTGCGGAGATGGAAAACTGCCCACAAACAAAAGAGGGTGGGAGGGAGGGTGGTTGGGATTTTTCCCTATATTTACAAATACCCAACACACACTACAACTAATAGAGGCTATGAAAATATTATGGCCAACATAAATATTCATTACTGTTCACGCACAGACACGCACGCAGGAGCGAGCACCGTAAATAGCCAAGGTTCTGTCGTCTTGCCACATTTAATGGCCACAAATACATCACATGACTTTTCATAAGCATCTTGCCACTTGAGGAGCCCCCACACAAGGACCAAAAGATGTCTCAAGAAAAACTGCTGCCGCTTCCCTTTTTTCCTGCTGCCGCTTCCCTTTTTTCCTGCTGCTGCTGCTGCCGGCGACAACTTGTCATATTTATGTGTGGAATCGTTTAAGCCAACTCCAGTGGCCATGGCTCTGCGCTCTGTTGTTGGTTTAGCAATACAAATGCGACAATTGCCAACGGGAGGACGTTATGACGACCCAACCCGCATGTTTCTACAGATTGAAAGAAATTACTTAAGCGTTGCTCTCTCTCTCTCTCTGGGGCTCTCTCTGTGGCGTCTTTTTGCAACTTTCTTGGGTGCAACGCTGAACTTTTTGCCCCCCATGCTGTCAAGTGCATTTTCATTTAATTACTGCCATCATTTTGATAACTAACTGGCTGCCACATCATGCGCTCTGTGCGCTCTCTTGAAACTTATTCCCGGTTCAAGTGGCAGATACATAGGTAGTTTATCCCTATAAAAGGACCCTCCAACAGTTTCCCTTCAATTGCATTTACATTTAAATGGGGAATGGTTTGGGTTGGGTTGGGTTGGTTCGTGTCGCCTTGGCCCGTGACGGGAGAAATGTTTTGTTATGAATTTTTCATAAACCAAAGTGAAATGTGCGACATGGATCGCCCAGCCCTCCGCCCCCGGACTGCTTAGCATTCTGGACACGTTGTGTGGCCAGGACCCAAGTTAAAAAATAGCAAAAGGCATGTCCTTAAGACTGAAGCCAAAGGGAAAGGAAATACGCATTGGATTTAAGCGGCAAGAGGTGGCAGTGGGAGTGGAAGGGGGAGGAGTGTGAGGCCTGGCTATGAGGTGTAAGGCTTTCAGCCTTCTATCATTTTTATGCAGTTTTTCGAATACCCTGTAGGGCCAAAGGGTGTATTGATTGGGTGGGTAGGGCTTCTAGGTCCAAAATTGTTGTTCCCAGGCTGCAAGGCGCCTTCCACCAACCAAGGGGCGCTGCTGCATGGCGCGTGATTCAAATAACTATCAAAAAAGGCTTTTTCTTCAACAAAGTACACAGATATATAGCTCATATTTGGTAGATCTTTCCCTAAAGCGAATATCCATTGAATATAAGACTAGTCGAATACCCTTTAAAAGCCACTAGCCACTAAATGGAGAAATTTATGGTAATTCCTCTCAGAAATGAATTTCTCTGGCAATACTTCTATTTCTCATTTTTTTCCTCCATAATTTTAGGTTTTTTCTGCAATTATAGGGTATTTTTTCAGTCCAAATCTTAGCCCATTTAGTGCTTTTATTTCCATATTTTTTTTGTGTTTAACATTTTGTGGCCCATTAAGTGGACCGCAGATTTCTCATAAAAAATAAGCCCCCAGACCTACTAAAAAAAGGAAGAAAAAATCCTATCTCCCTGCAATTGCCTTGGAAATGCAGGTGTAAAACGAGGCAGGGTGCTGGCAAAATAGGCTAAAATTCTAGGTGACTAGTGGGTTTAAAGGGGGGTGGGGGTGGGGGTGGCGCCAGCCAGGTAACCGCACATTATGTTAATGAGCTTTTTGGACGTTCGTTTTCCTGTGCGCCATCATCTCTTGCTCTTGCTCTGGCTCTGGCTCTGGCTCTGGCTGTTGCTGCCACTGCCACTGCCGCATGTTAATTATGGCCCCAAATGCTGATCCCTCTTCGTTAACAGCCAGAGGGGGGCCAGGGGCACCCTGACCTGCCTTTTGTTGCACCGCTGACAAATTATGCGCTTGCGAAAATTTTACATTTCTTTTATTTTTTTGCCCTCTTTTTGGAGCCAAAGAAAAAATAAAAATAAAAAAAATATCCGCAAATATAAGCATTTTTCTGTGCGGTTTAATTATTAAAATGTTTGCCATTTTGTTGCCCATGCGTTTTGTTGCATTTTTAAATGGCACTTCTTGTACCCCCTTTTTCCACTGTTTTTTTTGGCGTTTTTAATGGTGTCCTAAAGCTAATTAAATTAATTGCAAAAATCTGGCAGCAGCCATTCGGCAGGAGGTTGATTCATGGATTTTTTTGTGGTTTGAGCACAGATTTTTGTGGCAAACAGGAAGAGCAGCAGCAGCAGCTCCTAAATATTATTGTTTGCTGTAAATAAATCTACAAGGTGTAAGAGGGGATGAGAAGCTGGAAATAGGGCCTGAATTGAGAGGAAAATCCATGTACAAATTCCAGAAAATACTCACAAAAGCGGGAGCCTTCAAATATTATGGATATATTCGCCATAAAGGGGATCTTTTTGAAAGAGAAATAGGATATATTTGGATGTATAGGATATATATAGGGTCTATATATAGACTATATAGGGTCTTACTACCGAGACCCTTTCCAGTGCAATTTTTCCTTCAAAATTTGATATTTCTGTGATTTAAAGACTTACTTTACGATCTCAAAAATCCAACAACAAAATACACATATTTTCTTTATATAGGATATGGGATATATAGGATATATTACTCTTTTTCAAAGCCTAAGCTTCGAGTCTTTACTTAATTCTCCGCAGAAATATTTATGGGTGGAAAAAGCACTTTTAAATATCCCACAAATCCATCGGGACTCCTGTTTTTAGGGATATTTAACTACAGCATTCAGGCACATTCCATTTTCCATTTCGGACCCAGATTCTTACTCCCAAAACCCTTTCCAGTGCGATTTTTCCTTCAAAATGTGATTTTTCTGTGATTCAAAGACTTACTTTTCGGTGCCAAAAATCCAGCAACAGAATACACAAATTTTCTTTTGTATTTATGGACTTTCCGGACACCAAAAATCCCTCAAATCACAACAAGCCTTTGAAAACTCTCTCTCTTTCGGAAATTCCGGCTACAACTTTTACGCTTTCAGCCACCAAAACATGATCTATGCGCGGCTTGTAAACTAATTTGGCTCCAAACCGATGCCAGCAAATCAATGAAACATGTGTTGTCAGCTCTTCGGTTGCTGCTGTTGCTATTTCAGGGCCTGTCAACGTCAATTTGCAAATAGAATGACTAGACAGGCCGCAGGCTCCAACCCCCCACCCACAACACCGCAACGAATACCCTTTCGCCCCAGCCGCAGGCGTGACATGACTTTCATGGGGGAAAAACAGTTTTTCCAACCCAGTCATTGCCGAATATTTAAAACATTCTGTGTATGGATCCCCCGCCCCTCCCAAGGGCACACGACACAAGAGTGGGGCATCATTAAATGATTTGGCAACCTGATTAGGCAACGTGATCAGTGTGTTTGATGTGGCACCTGCCTCCAATCTCTTGGCCATCCTTCAGGTTGGTTTCCTGCAACACGTTGCGTATGCGTAATGCCCTATCAATGGCAGAGTGCCACAAATGAATGCAAATTGCATTTGCCGCAGTAGCAGCAGCAGCAGCAGAAGGAGGCGGTGCGGGGCGGGGCAGAGGGAGGAAAAATGATTTTCCTTTTTCATATTTACTTAAATTTTCCGCAGCGCCAATTGTGGCTTATCTCACGTGCCACAGCCGCAGCCACAGCCCACACACACACACACACACACACACACACACAACAGTGTGTTGTTGCCACATGCACGAAACAACAACAAAATAAGACCGAAAACTGCATTAAAAACAGAACCATTGACCATTGTTTATGTTGACTCTTCGAAAAAGCAAAAAATAAAAATGAAAATCCAACGAGAAAAAGCGCCAAAATACAATCGAGCGGAAATGAACTTATAGCAGCGGTTGCATGCCACGCACACAGGCAACATTTCGAATGAGTTGCAGCCCTCTTTTCGGTAGCATAAAGTAGCCCTAAAAGTGTTGTTGTGCCTCCAACAAATCCTGGATATCCGCCGCATATAGCCCCCCGAAACGGATCACCAAGCGGAACACCAAGCAACAATGTGCCAACGTGCAACGTGCCACAACAACAGCAGCAGCAGAAACAAGAACAGAATTAGCTGCAGAGCAACGAGACATGTTTTAGATTCTGTTTGTGCCACGATCAGTTTTGCACCGATGCATTAATCACATTATTGATAACAAAATACTAAACAAAAAATACCATAAGAAATACTAAAAGCCCCTTTTTATTTGCACGAGATATAAATAAATTGAAATACAATTTCTGTTACCGAAAGTAACAGAAAAATAGAAAAAAATACTGAAAAATATCAAATAAAATACTGAAAAATTTCAAAGACAATACTAAAAATATTAAAGTCAAAAAACATACTGAAAAATATCAAATAGAATACTAAAATTGACCAAAAGCACCAAATAAATACTAAACATACAACTATACAAAATACCAAATAAATACTTAAAATACTAAAGTCAAAAAATATACTGAAATATCAAATAAAACAATAAAATTTACCAACAAAATAATTTATAAATACATACTAAACATACCATACAACTACGAAAAATACCAAATAAATACTAAAAATACCAATTTAAATACCAACAAAATATCAAATGAAATACCAAAAAAGAAAAAAATGAACGGCTATAAAAGTAACAAATAAAACCCATTTAATATACCAACAAAAAATAAATACCATCAGAATTCTATATAAAATACTACTTATAAAAAAGATAAAATACTACATAGGATTTCCATAGTACTTCTTTGGAATAAATACCTGAAATAATATATACAAAATACTACACAACAAATACCATAAAAATACCAAACCATATAAAATACCAAACTAGAATTCTATTTGGAAAAATGACAATGAAAATATTTCCTTGAAAACAACACCGATTTCATGGGTCTAGTTCTATTATAGGAATCCCTTTTGTAGAATGTCTTCTCCCCCAAAAAGCGTCGGCAGAAAACCCATCGTGCAGGCAGTAGCTTAAAGCTTTGCCTCTCGACTGGTGGAAGTGGAAGGCACACGAGCCTGGCCTGGGCTCTTGGCGTAGTAGAGCGTCGGGGCCTCACATGATTAACCAAGCGCAGATATAATTGTAATTGGTTTTTGTTTGTTGCTGCCAGAGCCGTAGAGCAGTAGAGCTGTAGAGCAGTAGAGCTGTTGCCTCTATCTGGATCTCTTTGTTGTTCCTATTGTTGGGCAGGGCAGCAATTGCAGCAACTGCGTACTTGTTGTGCCACTACTGTTGCAAGCACCTACTGCTGGTGCTGCTCTTGCTGGTTCTGATTCTGACTCTCTGTTGTCTTTGCTTTTCGCATATTTCGCAAGTGAATGGCTTTCCTTTTGCTGCAGCACTCTACACCTCATCCTACCCCCTCCCTGCCCCCTTGTTGCAGTTGCACCCCTTCTCGCAGAACAGCGGACACACTAATTAGCGCATATTTCACCTGAGACACCCAGAACCAGACACAGAACCCCAGCGCCAGGGCACCCAAAAAAAGCAAAAAGCCGATTTCCTTCCTGTGATTTTCATCTCTCTCTCTGCTGTGTATCTGTATCTGTATCTGTGTGTGTGTGTGTGTATCTGTGTGCTTGCAATTACAATTGCAATTAACATTGTCGCTAGTTGCAGTCGTTACCATTGCTATGGTGCATGCCCCAGCAATCACTTTAATTTTGATTTGTCAGTTTTCGGTCTCAATTTGTGCGGTCGTAATGGAATTTTTAATAAACCCAAATGGAAAGGCAGTTCTAAACCGCAGAACTTCTGGAAACATTACACACATTGCCATTGGCAACGAGCCAGGCCAGTGAAGGACACGACAGGATGTGTTTCTTAGCCGCAAATTAGGTCTATAGAAGAGACTCCATTGAGTCTTAAGGAACAGCAAAATTTAATGAATGGATCCTACACGAAAGATTATTCAAGAATCAAAGATAGTCAACTATCCCTTGCTTTGAGGATAATCCCCTATGCCTTTTGAATCGATTTTCCTTGTGGATCCTTTTCAGAGTAGATTTCACAGGAAATTCCACTTTGGAGAGATTGTATTGAAGCATTTTATGTGGTATATTTTGGTAGTATTTTATTCGAATATGTTACCAATCAACTGTTTGGCATTGATTTCCAATTTTTGTAGTACTTGTAGTATTTTTAGTATTTTTTACTATTTATTCTGGTATTTTATTGCGAAATGCCACAGTAGAAGTCTGGTATTCTTTACAATTTTAATTTTCATAATAATTGAAATTTTGATTTGTTTTTTATAGTATTTTAATAGAATTTTTAGTATTATAGTTTCATACTTTTAGCATTTTGTTTCTATACGTTGTGCCACTTTTTCGTATTTATTTTAGTATTTTGTTTGGTATTTTTTAGAATTTTCAATATTTTTGTGGTATTTTTTTAGTGTTTTTAGTATTTTCAAGAAATATAGATTTTTCAGCAAAAATATTAAAATAATCTTTTTTCCAAGAAAAGGTTCCCCAAAAAACTACAAAATAGGGATATTTTTCGCTTATAATTCAACGAAGCAAAGAATCGGTTGATTGGCAGGTGTTCTACGAATTCGTTGACGTTCAGGCACCTAAAATTCCATAGAACTTTTCGCGACGAAAAATCGATAGAAAACCTATCAAATAAAAGCTGTTCTTTAATCCCCGCTCCTTTAAACAAGTTTTGAAACAACATCAAATCCCAATTCATTAAATATTAAATTAGAAAACTGTTTTTCGCTTAGCCCATGCACATCATCAATTATTATAAATAATAATAAGAATTGAACACCGGCATTAATTCCATTACAGCAAATGAAAAATAATAATTGATGGCAAAGCAAACACTCGTTTGTGTGTTTTTGTGTGCCCAAAAAACAATATTATTATCGACTAAACTAATTAAATTTGCAATGAATTAATGCAGAGCGGTGGTGCGAGGGAAGCGGGGTGCTGAAAGTATGGATTAAATCGAAAAATTGGGCGAAAATGGACAACAAATTGAATGGTTCCTGCGCCACTGCTACGCTTCTCTCAATAGAGGAAATGGGCGCAGCCTTGCCGGCATTAATTACGGATGCAAAGGGTGCAGCTGCAACAGCAATTAGACGTCCCCCCGCTCGAACACCCCCTACGTAACGGTGGAGGCCAAATTATGTCACGTTTTGGTCCAATGATCATCGCTCGGGCTTGGGTTTGGGCTTGGGTTTGGGTTTGGGTTCTGGGCACTCGGTTCTGTGGCTGGGACTGGGTTGTGGGGCTTGATTTCACAGTGATTAGCTGTTCACAATGCATGTCATAGAAGAGGGAACGGGGCACGCCCCTCATTACCATTTGCTATCGCTGGCAATTAATCGTTTGCCTGCCTGCCTGCCAGCCAGCCTCATCATCATCGACATGCCCTGGGGGACAACTATATAGAGGTGCCCCCTACCCTGCCCTCCCCCCTGGGCTATAAAATCATTTATGTTAAACATCAGCCAAAAGCCAGAAATTCAAATCCAAACCAAAAAAAAAATATAACCCCCCGCTGCTGCTGTTTTTGCATGCAGCGCAAATTGATGCGGCTCAAAAGTCACATGCCATGCGGCAGGGGCAGGGGCAGGTCCCAAACGGAAATTGGAATTGAGGTTTGCTCCACAACGAAGTGGGAATGCTCTGCTAAAGAACAGCTATAAGCTATAGAATATGGAGAAATTTACCTGGGGAGTAAAGTATGTCTATCGATATTTATCGATTTATCCATATTCGATAAGAAAGTAAATATAATTTAAGCAAAAAAAATCCATAGGTCGATATTTAATGAGAAAACAAACGAATTGAGGCCGCAGACCAATCATTAAATTATCGATAAATAATCGATATTACAAAAAAACGATAGAAATAAAATGTGTATTAAATGTGTATTTTAAAAATTATTTTAAAAAATATCGAAACTAAGTGATATTTTCTGGATCAATAAAAGCAGTATATTTTCGCAAATTCATGAGAGATTGAAAGAATGCTTTCATCTAACACTAATCGAATAAATATCGATATTTTATGCTAAAACGACAAAAATATAACAATCAAAAAATCGTAGAACCAAAAAAAAAATCGGAACTAATCGATTTTTTGATATGGATTATATTGCAGTATATGCAGTATATAAATGCAGTATATTTAAGCAAATTCATGAGAGATTGAATGAATGCTTTTATCTAGCAGTAATCCAATAAACACGGATATTTTATGAGGTGAAATTCCCTATGTACGAACTAAAACAATCCCATCGAAACTGTAATCGAGCTACCTAAATTCCGATTAATTATCGCCATAAGCAGTGGCCATTTATCGAGCTTTATAGTACCGATAAATGTGATGTATTTGGGCATTAGCTAAAGATTTGTTCCTGCCTCAAATCATACAAATGCCCCTCAATCCATCAGCTTCCAACATTCCATGGACATGGACATGCCATTCAATCTGTGACTGGCAAATCCCTTCAAAAGTCAACAATGCCCGGAAAAAAACCGCAACAACAGTTCATCTACCGACAAAAACATTTTACCCTTTTGCTGATTTGCATTTTGTCAATTTATTTTTACCTGCTTCTGCCAGCTTTTTTCGCATCTGTCGTCCATCATCATCATCAAGAGCCTGCAAATATGCAACACAAAATTGTTATTAATATTTTAATGCCTAAAGTGATTCCGTGAAAGCAGAGAGAGAGAGAGAGAGAGAAAGGATTGGTTTCCACAGAGATTTGCCGCCTCTATGCTGTGCAAATATTTGTTGCAGCATAAAAAACCATTAAATATTTATAGATTGTCGAAAAATCAGACGCCAAAAAATCCCCCCTTTCGTTGAAAGCTGGGAAAATCCAACTTTAAGAGGAGCCAAAAAACAGGAAAAAAAGAACTGAAAATCATTTGCGCTGACAAATAATTTCATTACAAGGACATGGGGCCCAACATGTCCTGTCCGGGAGTGAATTAAGGAGACCAAAGTCGTTCTGTGGCCGAAGAATTATGCATTCTCTTGGGTTGGGGGGGAGAGCAAAAAAAATAATAAATTATTCGCCCAGCCAAAAAAAAAAAACCCAGAAAAGGTGGAAAATCGAATAAGACTGGAAGCAGGAGGAGGCTATCCATTCGAGCATGAAAACAGCATGCGGCACATGCAACCAACCAGCCAGCCATCCTTTGGCACCTCTGTCCCACTCTCTCGAGAAAGGGGCATGTGGCAGCCAGGCAGCCAGGCAGTCATCGGTATAATTTCTCATATACATGTCACGCGCCCCCAAACGAACCGTGCAAAATGTGTTGAGACATCCTCCGCTCTGGACAGAGGCGGGAGAGCGAGCATACGGTTACTGCCGGGGCATCTGAAGCATCATGGAAGGGGCGGCGTAGTGGAGTGGAGTGGAGTGGAGTGTAGGCGGCACTGTCGAGGGTCTAGAGAGATGGTGGTCAGTGTCTCTGGTCTGTCTGTCTGTTTGCTTTGCCAGCAACAAGGTTTAAGCGCAAAGTTTTATGCGCCGCATTGCATAAAATACGAAACTGAAACGGAAACTCTCTCTCTGTCTCTGTGTGTGGAAGGATACAAACAGGACACCCCAGCAAGCAACAGCATGACTGAGAACACAAGGACAGTTATTACCCCAGCGGTTGTGTTGTGTTGTCGTACATGTGTCCAGAGTACGTGCGTGCCACTCTCCTCCGCCTTTTCAAACATTGAGTGTCTTTAAGCCTTGGACAAGGACCCAGGACCCACCTTCTACCCACTGCTGGGGCTATCCTCTGCTTATTTATGGCAACTTTAACTCCCATTAGACACATTTCAATGCATATGCAAGAGATTTATGCGACAAAGTGCGCTTGCAACAAACAAAAAAAAACAACAAAAAACTTTAAACGAAAATAAAGTTGGTTCGGAAAATGCAAGACAATATATTTCACGATAAGCTAGCAACAAAAATGGTATAAGAATTTATGGATCAAAAAAAGCTACGAAATTTTTCCATGCTGTGAAAAATATTTTTATCACCCTTTTTCTTTTGCCATGAAAATTATGGTTATTTTCGGGGAATTATGAAATTATTTTCAAGATTTTTTTGCAGCACTGAAAGGGTTTTTTTTTGGTTTGGAACTAATATAATTACTTAAATTAATGAAAAGTAATTCAATTAAATCGATAAGAGGATTTTAATTATATGTTAAGAAATTATCTGTCTTTATTTGATTATTTCTTAATTTATAAATTAATTTCTTAATGTTGTTTGATGGTTTTTTACACAAAAAGATCAATAAATTGTGAGAAAAAAATCATTAAAGCTGAAAACTTATCAAAAATATATGGAAATCAATTTGTTTAGATTTTTCTGGGGCTTTTTTTATTTGATTATTTGTTTTTTTACACAAAAATTCTTTTTAATAAATAAATTAATAAATTGTGGGGAAAAACTCGCGAAATCTTAAATCAATATTTATAGATTTTTTGTATGCATATTTCATAAAAATTAACTTCATTATTTTCTTAGACTTTTACATTTTTTTTCTACTGTTCAAAGTCCTTCAAAACAACTATTTAGTCCTCAAAATTAAATATAATTTCCTTGCTCATGATTGCAGAATTTCCTGTGTTTATTTGATTGTTTCTTAATTTATGAATTAGGTTCCTAATGTTAATTGATGGGTTTTTATAATATAATATCTAATATATAATTATTTATATATATTATATTATTATAATATTTAATATATATAATAATTAAAAAAAATCCATAAATTGTGGAGAAAAACTCTTAGCTCTTAAATTAATTTTTATAGATTTTTCTTGGGCATATTTCATCAAGAAAAACTGAATAATTCCTTCAAATATTCAGCTTTTCTTGCCTTAATATTTTATATGTTATATTTTTTTTTATAACTCAAAGACCGGCAACAAAAATTATATAAAGCTCTTAAAATCAAACCCTAATTTCCTTTCTCTTGATTGTAGAGTTTAATTCTGGAAGAAAAACTGAATAAAAGCCAATACAAATTATCAGACATTGTTTTTTGGGAATATTTTATAAAAATTGTGATGATATGATAAATCCATCAAATATTCCACTTTTCTTGCCCAAATCTTTCATATTTATTTTCTATAATTTTTAAAGACCTTCGAAAACTAATTTCCCTTCTCTCTCGCTCTGTTTCGTTTCAGGTATGTTTCAACATTAATTTCACTTATTGGTCGCATTGGTTGCATGCCCCAGATGTCTGTAAGTGTGCAACGAAGTCGCGCCACAAACCGAAAACCAAATCAAGGGGCAATGTGTCGGGCAATAAATTAGTCGCAAATTATTATAAATGCTCGGGACATTTATCGCTGTCAACACAACAGTTCTGCTTGCAACAAAATGTTGCACACACACATGTGTCCCATCTCTGATTAATTGCAATTTGATGCTAAAAATTGCCCATACAAAATTTCTGGCATTAAATTCGTGCTTCTTCTTGGGGCCCTACGTTTTTCTGGTTTTTGGCCAAAAGTCGAATTAGAGAATGGAATGACAGGCGCTCGACAGGAGTACAACACGAACCAAGGGGTTGCCAACAAATGGAATTCTTTTTGGAGTTCATTGAACTGCGGGTTTTTTTTTCTGGGGCGGTACGTGGGGGGTGGAGGGGGCGGGGCGTTGCGGTGCGAGTGCCAAAGAAAAGTTATAAAAAACAATATGCCTGAGCATTATATAATTTTTAAGGCTCTGCCTGACTTCTGGGACCCTCTTTTTGGCTTCTAGGATCCCCCATTTTTTTGTTTTTCGTTTTTTCGGCTCCTGTTTTATGACAAACTACTTTGAACCCACGAAAGCATGTGCCCCGCCGCATGTCACGTGTTTCTCTCTGTGTGTGTGTGTCCTTCTCTCTCTCTCTCTCTCTCTCTCCTGTTCCTCTTCCTGTTCTACTTTATGCCCTCTGGCAGCTGCCCCTGGCTCTCCAGACTCCCCCTCTCTCCCGCTCATTTTCTACCAGTTTTTGGCCACGTCGCCTTCATGTTCGCATTCATGACATGTTTCGGCAAGTGTTGAAAATTTTGTTGCACAACCCATACCCCCTCCCCTGACTATTAATGCACCCCCTGCTCCCTGCTCCCCCCTCCCTCTCTATCTGTCATACAACTTTTTGGCCCATCAAGTTTTTCGTTTGCCCCGTTGTTGAAGCTATTAAATTTTCGTGTCTGCTGAATTGCTAGGCAACCTCCACACCCCCCCACCACCACGGCACCCCCACAGCACCCCCTTAAAAATTTTGATGTGTTTTTTGGCGCCTGCTTCCAACGCCTTCGTCCTGGCGTCCATCATCCTCTGGCTTTTGTTTGATTTTGTTGCCATAGTTTTCCGCTCATCATGGATACAAATAAAAACAAAAAAAACACATAATCATGACAGGAAGATGGCTACCCTACCAGGGTTCGAGGCGGTAGATACCCTGGAATTTCTAGAGATTTTTCGTATGGAAGGTGTTTCTATAAAAATCATTCTCAATTCTCTAAATAAAAAAAAAAAAACACTCAAAAAAAGTAGCCAGAAATTATCTTAATTACTGATGAGCTGATTTCTCATCGAAAAATGGCTTAAAAACATCATAATGGGGGCGGCTGATCTATCCATGGATGCAAAAAATATCATACCTTTTTTGGGCTACTGTGGGATTTATTCTTAAAGAAAAACCTCATACTTTCTGGGGCTATTCCTCTGCCTTGCAAGTCCCTTCATGTCCACGACTTGGGCTCCAATTCCCAAACAAAACTCTTTCTTCCCCTCAAACCCATTATACCCTTCCCTACAAGGGGTATCGGCTTCACCAAAGGAGCTACAAAAACGTGGCCTGACAACATTTCATCAATAACATGACGGGGGACAAGCACACACAAACACCTCCCTTTAGAGAGACCCCGCCCCCACTCCCCTCCTACGCCTCGACCCCACCTCAATTTATATTTTGTTTAATGTTTCATGAGACGCGATGGTCGCTGCTGCTGGTCGTTAAGATCCATCCAGAAGAGCGCTTTTATGACTCCAGCAGATGGTTGAAAATTTTCAGCCTTTAAGAAATTCTCCGCGGCTCTAGGGGGGTTAAGATTAACCCCAGCGTGGCCATTTAATGAGCTCAATGAGGTGTTACGTGATTTGGCATTTGGGCACGTTCCGAAAACGTTCTTTGGACATCAAAAACTTCAGCCTTAAAGTGATTTTTGCTTCTTGGCTAAAAATTTCCATATGGCGGGGGAGAGGGGGATGCAATGTCGTTGCCCGAACAAATACAGACGTCACTGCCACGCCCACAAAGTGGCAGCAGTGGCCAGCGTGTTGGCAAAATTACAGAAGAGGCCAACAACTGCAGGCCGCAAAAAGTGGAGAAAAACGGGAGAAAAAGGGGGAAAAAAGGGGAAAAAACTCCAAACATTTCCTGATCGAATCAAAAGCACAGTTTGCAAAAGAGTTGTGTGGGGTGGAGGGCGGGACTTCAGGACGTCAGACGGTGGGCCGATGGACCAGGATGCATATGACTCCCAGCCCAATCCTCTCACACTGAAAGTTCTCTGCTGATGGGTTAATGCCATTAGACGGCATTGATTTGATTGGCGTTGATTGGGAAATGCCATCAAGCTTCCTGCCGCCTGCCTTCTGCAGCCTGTCCTCGGGGCATACACCACTCGCCGTCTACGTATACGTAATGTGTGAGGCGGAAATGCAACTCACAGACAGACAGACAGACAGGAAAAACTTGAGTGATGATCAAATATGAAATTAGCTTAGAATTTTAGCCAAAGAAGTCCCTCAAGTCCCTCCCTGAGACCTCCTTTAAGACCTCCTCTAAAACCTCCCAAATTCCTGCCAAATGGCCCTGCAACAATGCTCTTCAATCAAATGAAAAACACTTGCTAGAATCCTTTTTGATGGGGTATGAAATTATGCTCGATTGCCCACTCAATTGGGGCGGGAGTGAGAGGGCGCTCAAAGATCAAGTATACGCCATGCGCGACACGTCGCTCGTGCAGTCTGGAAATGAAGTGTGATTGATATTCCCGTATTCTCGTGCCCCAAGTGGAAACTTGATTAAATTACCCAACGCATTTCATGCGCACACGCACATTCTTCATTACTTCGCTCGCTGCAGGACGGCAGGACGGCAGGATGGCAGGACCGTTGCCATTAGCTACCTGCTGGCTGCTGGGCTGGAGTGCCTTTTGATTGATATTTAATGATTGACGAAAAAAAGAGGTGTATGTGCGATATGAGATAAGTTGCAAGAGGATCGATTACCGTTGAGGTGGAAAAGTTCAAGCTTCAAATATCACTGGATATTTTTTCAATAAAGTGCAAGAAGTTCTTAACGCCCACACACACACACACACACACACACACACACATGGTGACACTTTTCTTTTGTTGCTGGAAAATTGTGATAAATGTAGAGATTTTTTCCACCCCCGCCCCCGCCTCCGCCCTTGTGCTGTGCTGTCAAGTCGTCAGAGGAAATCCACTCCCCCTCCCCCGCCCCCCGCTTCCTGTATGACATGCAACTGACAGTCGCTTTAGCGGAGAAAATGTTCTGTGTTTGTTTTGTTTCGTTTTGTTTGTTGCATTCTCATTGTCACTCAATGTCGGCCTACAGTTTTTATGGAAAAGGATAAGCGCAGGCCCCTCTGCAATTTACTGAATCATAATTCCACAGGATGTGGCCATAATATTGATGAGGGAGAAACGTGACTTTCCTTTCGCTTTTGGTTTGCTCAAGAAATTTGTGAAATAAGCCAGAAATCGTATCAAAAATCAAGTCAAGCGATTGCCTGCCCCCAGGGGGCAAGGAAAATGCAGTAGGTACTGCAGTCCAAAGCCGTTTGCCACGTGCCGTGCCGTGGAGTCCCGAGTCCTGGGGAATATGGGTCGGATTTTCAGTTTTTGATCGGAAACAGCAGGCAGCGCTCTCTGTGCCTGGCTTCTGATTTAATTTCGAGTTCATTTTGCAGGCACAAAATAGAAAATAAATCGTTCAAGCAAGGCCCCAAGGCCCCCTCCCTCCCTCTCTCTCTCTCGTCGCTTATCGGTAGGGTAAAGCTCTCCGTTCCGAAGCAGAAGATAAATCTTCACCAACTTCAGGCAATGCCTGGCCCCGTCACAGAAAACAATAAAAATTGTTACAAAACGCCGCTTGGCAGATAAGCCAGAAGCCAGGAGAGAGAGAGAGAAAGCAGCAGGGGTTGGGTGGGGGGGGGGGTCTCTATCACGTTAGGCGATAAAAAAAATGGCTGCCCATAAAGAGGCAAAAGATAAAATGCGACAGACAGACAGACAAACGAATGAACCAAACCAAACAAACAAACAAATCCGCTTGTAGCCCGAAACAAACACACGCAGAGAGAGAGAGAGAGAGAGAGAGAGAGAGTGGGCCAGAGAGGAGAGGCGACATTCCTTGGGTTTGCCGCAGAAATCACATTCAAACGGGGTTTATCCTTGAGACGAGACCTCAGGATACCAGACAGACACTCGCACACTCGCACTCGCATGAGATAAAAAATGTCTTCATTTTGTGGCTGGCGAGATTGAGTTTTGCAATTGTTGGGTAGTTACTCCCTCGACTTATGCGGGCTTTTGTCCGCCCTCGAGGGGATTTTCACTTACGATTTTCTGCATTTCGAAGAGATTTCAGGGAATTGTGCGGCGGTTGATCTGGGACTAAGTTTAACTTTTACCTGAAGCGCAGCGCAAACAACAAAAAAATGTGCAATTCAATTGGAAAACTATAACTTTTTGGGCTGGCTTTAAATATTTATGGAATTTTATCGGTTTAACATGGAATAAGTGAAGTTTTTTAAGGAAGTTTGATGCCAAATTCTGTCGGGATGTAAGGAACTTTCCATAAAGAATACTTTCGTGTGTTCATTTATTTCCTGAGAGAGAGAGAGAGAGAGAGAGATAGAGAGAGAGAGAGAGAGGAGTGCGAGCGAAAGGTTTGACAGCCACAGGTTTGAGAGCCAGAGGCTTGAAAGCAAGAGGCTTGAGAGCGCGAGAGAATTGACAGTCAGAGCCTTGAGGTTTGAGAGCCAGAGGCTTGACAGCCAGAGGTTTAAGAGCCAGAGGCTTGAGAGCGAGAATCTGATGCAAATTATTGTTGTTGTTGCTGAGAGAGCTATAGATAGAATCACAGAACAGAACATAGAACATTACCGACCGAGTGAGAGCGATAAAGCAGACTCAATGCAATCGTAGCAGAACTATGCAAAAACAATTCAAAGAGTCGGAGCAGCCGCTAGCCGAAATCTAGCTTCTAGCTTCCATACGAAGCCGAAACCATACGACAGCCAAGAGCCGAGCGTTCGCCCAGCGCTCTGAAAGTGCCGTAACAGCGAAACGATCGCTAACAGACTTTTAAAATGTTAATCTACAGAAGCCTGCTGTTGCGCTGACAGAGCTGCCTAGAGAGAGAGAGCAAAAGAGATCAATGGACTAAAAGCGGGAGAGTAGCAGCCTTGCTTGCAAAACAGCCTTTTAGCATGTTAATCCACAGAACCCTGCTGTTATTCTGACAGAGCTGCCGCCCTGCCTACAAGGAGAGAGAGACAGAGATCAATGGAATAAAAGTGGGAGAGTATCAACGCTGCGACAGCATCAGCATTAAAGTGCAACGAAAATCTCCTGCGCTCGCATTGTTTTGGTTTTTTGGTGAAAGAGCAAGTCGAATGAAAAGGCATTGTGTGAGTGGGTGTGTGTGTGCATGAAGATGAAAACCTCCGTCAAAATCTTTGTTATTTGAGATTAAATTGAAACCAAAGAAAGTCACCATAAATTAGATTAGTTTATATTTCATTTAATCTCATTTAAATGCAATAAATATTTGATTGAGAAATCTCTAGATTGGCTGTCTCTCGCTTTGTGCATTTATTCGACTTCTTCGAGCTGTCTCTGTAATCGAATTAAATTGTAATCTTAATTAAATTCCACTTCTTAGGAGATTACTAGGGGGATTCCTTTCAATCCACACATTCATTCAGATGATTTTTGGTTGTCAACTGGAGGATATTACCCCCCTCCCCCACCCCATGCCTTCCCTCTGCCATTTGCATTTTATTATTTGTGTAAATAATTGAAATAATTATAATTGTCTGTCGTCTGTCCACTTCTGCCTTCTGCTAATGACAATCCACTCCTGACTTTCCATTCATTGAGCCCCCCCCTCCTCTGTGTATTTTCGGGGGTTCGGGGGGGTCAATTTAAGTGCTTTGCCATTTTGTGTGTTTAATCTGCAGCACATTTGTTGCATAATTCATGGCGCCACAGCAGTGGGGCATGCTGCCACACAGCAATTGTAGTTTTGTTTTCCCCATTGAGTGATGCTCATCGCACATCGCTCTCTCTCACTCTCTCGTCTCTCTGATGATTTGAATTTCAAATGAAACTTTCATTTCGTTTCGGTTCGTCTTCCCCTATTTTCTTTTTTAATATATATTTACGCAATTTATTTTATAGCCAAAGGATCAAAGCAAATTGCACAATTGGCCCACAGTTTTGCCAGTATTTTTCAAGTATTTTTCTAGTATTTTTTTGTTTTTTTTTGTTTTTTTTTTGGTACCGAAAGGGCGTGGAACGAGTGTTGGTTTTCATTGAGTGTTGTCAAACAGAATTTATTTGTCAATAAAGCTGTCACTTCATTACGCGCGCATTGTCCTGCGTCCTGCATCCTGGCTCTTCCTTCCATCCATCGATAACTCACTTTGGATCCCCCACTCGATTCTCCACCCACGTACTGCACTTCGCACACTTTTCCCCCTGCTCTCCTGCCCTCCTGCCCTCCTGCTGTTCTCATGCAAACCATTTAACAATGGCATCCAGAAATATAAACTTTGGATTACTGTGGCAGAGTGGCATTGAGGGAGGGGGAGGGGGCGCGGCTCCTCCTACCTGTCTCTCGCTCCACTTCCACTTGTGACATTAATGAATTTGCCGCTGTCAATATGGCCAACTACCAGAAGAGCCAAAAAGACAGAGAGAGACAGAGTGGAGAGAGGGTGGAGCGAGGTACTGCAGCAGGAGAATTAAGAGGGAATGCAGTAGCAGAAAGGCAAAGGGACCGCAGCAGCAGGGGGAGAGAGGGAGAGCAGCAGGGGCAGCAGCAGCAGGGAGCTTCAGGGGGAAGAGGGGGAGCAGCAGCAGGGAGCTTCAGGGTGCGACAGACAGCAGCAGGAGGCAGCGCCTTTCGAGAGCGAAATGTAGGTGCAGCAGGGGGTGGGAGGAGGAGGAGGTGGAGTAGGGACATCCACTGCACAAAAAACAACAAACGGGCGGAACCCGTGCACTCCCCTACCCCCTCCCTCCACCCCTTTGAAACCACCAAATGTTATATCCACACGACGGCAATGCCAGGGTCCGAGTCCCACCGAGTCCCGGTGTTCCGCCGTTTGCCAAAAATGTTCGCATTACAATTTTCATTTTTGATGTCTATTGACAGAGTGATGAAGGGGCGGGGGAGGGGGCGGGGGCGGGTACGGGGGAGGCAGTGCCTGGCTGTCATCGCAATTGTCGCCAAAAGAAAAAAAAAGAAAACACTCCCCTGCACTCAAATGAAAAGAAGCGTATGGAATGGACTTTACATTGAAAATGTCACAAAAATTAAATCGAATCAAAAGGAATTTATAAATAATAATAAATGAGAATTTTTTACAAGAAAAGAAAAGCTATAAAAAAGAAAATTTATATAAATCCTAAATGCAATTTTTTACAAGAAAAAATAACTATTTAAACAAAAATGTACCAAAATATACCATAAAAATAAAAATAAAAAAATGTATACCGGAAATTACATAAATCCAATTACAAAAATTTCCAAAATATTTAACAAAAAGCACAGGCACAAAATAAATTAAAATATATACCAAAACTGACATAAATCCAATTACAGAAATATTTTCAAAACTATTTACACCAAAAAAAAAGTGTACACAAATATTCGAAGATTTTTTTTTAAAAAGAATTTTTTGGCAGTGCGCAAACAACACCTTTTTCGGGGCACACTTTTTGCGCTTAATTTTTGTTTGTTCTGCTGCATTTTTATGGCCGGGAAAACCCCAGGGCGGGGGTTCGGGACTGCCTGTACAGTGCAGACTCAATTACGCGCTTGTTTGTGTCGATATTTGGCTGCAATAAAAGAGAAAAAAAAACCCCCCCAATTGGATGACCATTTGGCATTGGAATCCAGCGACTGGGCCCCCGCTTTTTTGATTTGACAGTAACTTTAACTAAAGGTTACACGAGGCAGAGTGTCGCTGACAGTTTCCCCATTAAAGGGTGGGGGGGGAGACCACATTTGTTAATTACAACAAACAGCAGCAATGCCTGAAAATTGAATTGAAATTGAAAATTAAAGCCAAATATTGGTCCACGCGCGAAGATTTCAATTTAATTCAATTCACTGCAAATGTAAATGTAAATGAAGTAATTAATTTCAATTAATTTGCCTCACAGAGCAGCAAAATAAAAACACTACAAATGAAGGCAAATATTTCAAATGCATTTCTTGCAAACATTTACTTTTCCTCCCTCGCCCCCCCGCCCCTCAAAGAGTTTTGCACAATTTATGAATAAATCAGTGAATAAATCAATGGAGATTTTCTGTAGTTTTTTCCTCCCTATTTCCTACTTTTCCTGGCGTTTCCCCTGGCGAATCCCTAATTAAAATCCAAAGAATATTCCAGAGATTTCCCATACAAAAGGAGTGGCAGACTGGCCCTCTTTTCACCTTTCAACTTTGGCGGAGAATTTTCATTTATTTTTCACTACTTTTTGGGTTAAAAAAACAGCAAAGCTTGGCACGTCTATTGGCTTAAAGGGCGTGTCAGGACTGGACTGACTGTCAACTCTTTTGGCAATTAAAGCAATCCACAAAAGTTTTTTTTTGTTTTTTTGGCAGAGCGAGAGAAAAAGAAAGGAAAGGTGGAAAATTTGTGGAAAATTCTTCGATGAAATTGGGGAAAATATGAGCTCGAATTTCTCATTAAATTAA
The DNA here is from genome assembly GCF_003286085.1 of Drosophila persimilis. Lineage (NCBI taxonomy): Eukaryota > Metazoa > Arthropoda > Insecta > Diptera > Drosophilidae > Drosophila > Drosophila persimilis. The sequence continues at coordinate 1,480,708 of NW_020825706.1, forward strand.
GTAATACTTGAGGCAGGCAGTAATTGAGAAGCAACTTGAAAAAAATGCAGAAAGATAGAGAGACAAATTGGAAAAATTTAAGAAAAAATAATAACTTAATACAAAAAAAAATAAAGAAAAGTGAGAGGAAAATGAAAAATTAGATAAATACAAATTATAAATAAATATAGACTAAAAGAACAAGTGAAATAAAAATGATATATTATATAAAACAACAATATCTTAGCAATACATAAAATTAAAAAATTACATATTAAAGAAAAAGTAAATAAAAATAAATAATAGACAATAAAATAAAAGTTAACAAATGATACAAATAAATTAAAAAACATACAAAATAAAAATAGAAAAACATTTAAAGAAAAATATAAATAATTTAACAACAATTTATATAAAGATGAAAAAAATCGAGAAAAACTAAAATAATAATAGTACATAATAAAGATAATACATAAGACAATACATAAAAACATAATAAAAAAAAAATAATAAAAAAAATAATAATAAAAAAAATAGTTAAAAAAATAATAATAAAAATAGTAAAAACAAATAAATGACCATATACAAAATATCATATTAAAAAAAATTAGGAACATATACAATAAATCATAATAAAAATAAAAAAATTTACAATAAATCATAGAAAAAAAAAGCGAAAAATTTATTTTAAAATAATGTATAAAACATAAGAAAAAAATTACAAAAAATTTAAAATAAATAAAAAAAAGAAACATTTTTGTGTCACAAAAATGAGAAGAAAAAAATAATTTGGAACCAAAAATTGATTAAGTTTTTAAACGAAAAAGAAGCAATAATTCAAGAAAATGAATATCAATAGAAAAACGATTTAAAACTAAGTTAGCTTCAATAAAAAAAGGTTTCAAAACAATTGTCAAATGGAATTTCTTGATATTTACCGAGGGATATCAATAAAAATTCAAGAAAACTAAAAATAATTAATAATTCAAGACAAATTTAATTGACACAAAATTGATGGTTCAAAAAAAATAGTTTTTACAGAAACATTTTTAACAGAAAAACGTCGTTTATTGAGGCTCCAACAAATCTTTTCAAAGCAATTTCTTTAGCACCTTGAATCGAGTGCTTTACTTATAACCATTTTGAATTCGTTTATTCACACTTGATTTGGCACACACTCGCAAATATTATTATGGGTATTCAAATGGACAACGTTTTTCCGACTCATTGAATTCCTTTCCATTGATCCCTTTTTTTCCTGGTATAGTTCAATCGATTTATAATCGTTTTAAAGCGCTGTTTCCAAAATCTGTTCAGGGTTTTCCAGCTTTAAGCTTGGGCAAAAAAAGGGGAAAAAACGGTTATGAATCGGGTTTCATCGCTGCTCGCTCTGCCCCCCTCCACTCCCCCTGAGAGAGAGAGAGAGGGAGAGTATAAATATTAATGTGGCAGGCAGCCTGAAGATGCCACTGATGCTGCTGCTGCTGTTGCCACTGTGTGTGCTGTTGCCGGGTTTTTCCTCTCATGTTTTTACAGCTATTTTGCTTACAGCTACACCTACACCTACTCTTACACTCTACTACATATAAATATTCATACACACACACACACACATGCAGACACTCGAGGGGGGCCATGGCGTTTGCATTTCATTAGCCAAAGTGGCATTGTCTGTGTGTGTCGCTCGCTCTCTTCGCTCCATTCCGCCTCTCGTTTCGTACTTCTCTATATCCCCCCCCTCCCCCTCACCACCCCTCACCATCGTCTGTCTTTGGCTCAAAAATAGAGCACATTTAGCAAGCAAATAACAACAGCAGCAAGCAGCAAGCAGCACCACGACGCAGAACGGTAGAAAAAAAATCGTTGCAAAATGCAAAGTATCCAAATAGACTGAAGGACACTTGAATCCTTGTGTCCAAGTGTGTCTGTCGGTCCCGCTTGTCCCTCTTCTGCTCGTAAGCCACCGAGAGAAATAGAGAGAGCCGTGATTTTTCACGAAAACTTATTCGCCGACAGTATTTTTTTTCCTGCCATTCACTTAATTGATTACTTTTTTCCATTCACACGGAAATACAGAACATCTTTTGTTTTCTCTATGGCCATTCACATGGTGTTCACATGGAAATACTGATGCTTTTTTACTGTCAAAGAATTGCTGTCAATGAAAGAAATGGCCATTCACAATAATTACACGAAAATGTCCATAGTTTTTGTTGTTACAGAAGCACAGAATGTCAGAAAGTTAAACGTATTTTGACCTTCGGTAAATATTGCCATTCTCATGGGGCTTACATGTAATAAAGAAAAAAACTATAATAAATAAATATTAATAGGTACGTACAAATACAAACAAATATAAAAAAAATAAAAATAATGTAAGAAAAATATAAAAATAATATATTAAAAAATATTTAGTAAATATTAAAAAAAAGATATACAAAAAACACAAAAAATATAAAAATAATATATTAAAAATAATATTTAAAATTATATTAAAAAAAATATAAGAAATAAATTAAAAACAAAATGAAATAAATATCAGAAAAATATAAAGGAAACAAAAAAAAATACAAAAATGTTAAAATAAAAATACTATATAACCAATAATAAATAGATAAATCCATAAATAAATAAATTAAATAATTCTTCAATTATAATTTTTTAAAAATATATTTTTTTTAAATTATTTAAAACAAATAAATAAATAAAATCTATGTTAATACTGTTTCTTTAATTTCTTTTTGTTCCAAACAAAATCTAACCCATTTTTATTTGTTAAAAAACACAAAATTACTACAAAAGAAATGTTGGTTTTACGTATACATGAGAATGGCTAAAATTTACCGATGAAGAGAACTTTTCCTCACTATTTTACTTCCTATTGTTCCCCAAAAAACATCGGTGGAAAACCCATCGTGTCTCTTTGCATCTTTTTCTCTTTCTCCAACCTTTTTGCATATGCGTATGTGTGTGAGTGTGCGTGTGTGTGTCTTGTAGGTGTATTGTCACACGCTGTCAAATCCGTTTTAGCCCCAAGTCACTCTCTCAAGCACCACTGACCGTAGCCGTAGCCGTGCCCGTGCCCGTACCCGTGCCCGTAACCCCTCCTCTGTCGCATCCCACTTTAACAGCTTTTATTTTTAGCCAAAGCGGCTAATTGTGAATGACAAGCTGGAAAGAGATGGCCATAGAGTGTGCAAAAGAGACAGCGAGTCAGAGTGAGTGAGGATTATGCGCTGCCACTGTGGGAGGATGCGTGTGTGTGGCACTTCGATGGGGCGGCCGGCTCAAGTGAGTGTGAAAATTGCTCGAAAATAAATACAGCACCAGAGTGTCCTCTCTCTCTCTCTCTCTCTCTCTCTGTCTCTATAAATAGCCAGTAAAAATCCCCCAAACAGGCCTTGAAACATGTAGCCCTGGTCCCGGCCCGGTCCCTGGTGCCGTGTGCCGTGTGCCGTGTGCCCCTCTGCCACAGTTATTTAAACAGTGCCACGCCACATTCCAGAGCGCCTGCATTCAGTGGCGACTCCTTTAAGATGCCTTTTGTTTCCGCTTGGCCACCTGCCAAGCAGCTAATAAACTTGCCACAACAATGCGCACAGCAGGGTGGAGGGGGGAGGGTGGAGAGGAGGCAAAAACTTTGCCTAATTTGCTGTGGCTTCGTGTGGCAAAGACAGTAGCCAAAAAAAATACAAAAAAAAAATTGTTTCCCAACAAAAAAAATAGCCAGGAAAATGCGAAAAGAATTCTCGAGGCTGGGCGTGGAAAAACTTGCGAAAATTGACAGGTGCAGCAGTGTGAACATTTTTGACTGCCAGAAAACGATGCTTTGCCCAAAGAGGAATTGTTGCAGCAGACAGGAAAGGGGGAAGAGGGGGGCCCAAAGTGTGGCAGCAGACAGAAAAAGCAGGGGGGGGTGGAGGGACAAAAGTTTTGAAACATAAAAAGCAGGGGGGGGGGGAGGTGCCAAAGAGCTAAAAAGCCGAAAAGCGAACGAAAGATTCGGAATGTTCGAGGATCCTGTGCCTCAAACTAGACGATAACTCCGATAAATAGTCGATATCGACCATGTTTTCGATTATTTATCGGAGTTATTGATTATTTATCGGAGCTATCGATTATTTATCGGTGGCATAGATTATTTATCGGAGTTATCGATTGGTTATCGGAGTTGTCTATTATTTATCGGAGTTTAACAATAAATTATTGAATACATTTTACAATTTCGAGACATTTTGTAAATTGTTTAATCTTCGGAAAAAGATATGTTTTTCTTCGATTAAAAAGATACCCCGATTCGTTACCGATTTATAATCGATTCATTCAGAATCTTAAATGATTCAAGATCGTTATTTAACTGATTCACAAACGTTTATGACAGTTTTCCATATTTAAGAGAGCATTAAATCCTAAAAATTTCAACCGTTTCATAACCAGTTTTATAACCTTTTCATAGACGATCTTTTAACGATCAAAAATGGTTCAAAATCGTTTTAAAGACGATTCCTTGCCGTTTCAAACCGTTTTTATAACCGTTTCGAAACCGATTTATGACCGTTTGATAACCAATCCAAGGTAGACCCCAGGCCGTGAGTCTTAGCTATTGAAAAATCGATTCACAGTCGTTCTGAACCGTTTCATAACCATTTCAAACACTTTTCATATTGAATTCAAGGCAGACCTCAGTCTTTGATCCTTAACTCTGGCATAACCGATTCACAATCGTTTTGAACCGTTTCAAAACCGGTTCCAAACCTTTTCAGAACCGATTCTTAACAGTTCCAAAGCTAATCCATGGCAGACTTCAGTCTTTGATCCTTAATCGTTCCTTACCATTCCATAACCCATTCAGATTCCTTTCAAAGCCCTGAAAGACCCCACAACCTTCGACTCTTGACCCACAAAATTATGCGTGTTTATTTTCTATGAATAAAATCCTTTAATTTGTTTAAAAAAAACCTCCTTCCTCCCACAAATCGATGGCTTAAGTCCAGAGAGAGAGCAAAATTTTGCTGACAGGCCAATGAGAAACTTTTGCTATTTAAACAGAAATAATAATGGACAGAACAAATATCGTTCGTGAATTATTGAATGGAAATTAAAAATTCGTCTTGTGGCAATGTTTGCCAAATGAAAATTTGTTTTTTTGTGAAATACTCGTATGTTGCATGTTGCATGTCAGGGCCAATCAACAAATTTTGCAAATGCAAGTTACGAATAGATTATGCCACAATAGATTATGCCACTGAGCCCCCCAATGAATGCACTTAACCCCCGACCGAAAATTTGTGTAATATTTTATAAATATTTAATTATAGAAAACAGAGACAGACACAGAGACAGAGACAGAGCATATTGTCGTTTTGTCGTGCTGTCGGAAACAATTCACACAAGTTTTAATTGTCACACTGACACACATACAAGGACATGGACTCGTACATGGACTCCGCTCCTGACATTCGACGGGGACGGCGACTCTGGCTCTGGCGGCTCTCGGATAATTGTCAGGTTATTCAATAATTCACTTGTGGCAAATTTGCATTGTTGTTTTGCGGTAAATGCGAAATAATAAAGGATATGTGTACAATTATTGCCGGGGTGGAGGTCGGGTGCTGGTCGGGGGAATTGCTTAAAAATTGATATCATCAAAATGTTGGCTGTGTTTACCCTCCCTTCGCGATTACGAAACTAATTATTCGCAAAAAACAATCAGCAAAACGCAAAACTAATGAACAGCAGCAGTGGGAGTACCCCTCATTATACATTTTGCAGAGGCGGCAGCCGGAGTACCCCGTAGCCTTTATTTAGCAGTAACAGAAGCGGGAGTACCCCTCTCTCTCGGTGCAGCAGCCGCAGGAGTACCCCTGATCCTCCATTTAGCAGCAGCAGCCGCAGGAGTACCCTCTAGCTTTCACTTCGAAGCGACAGCAGCCGCAGGTGTACCCCTCATCCTCCATTTAGCAGCACTAGCAGCAGGAATACCCCTCTCCCTCATTGCAGCAGCCGCAGGAGTACCCCTCCTCCTCCATTTAGCAGCGGTAGTACCCCCTCATTCATTTCCAACGCTTTGGAGTAATGCAAATGCTTTCGATTCAATCGAACGATTCATTAAACAGCCGCAGCAGCAGTCGCAACCCTGGCCAAGAGGATTGCCAAGTGCTTGGCTTTCGGCTGTAGTTTTATTTTCGTTTTTTGATTGAAAAGCTGCCGCAGCGCCCGCTGCTTAGGTCAACATTATTTATTGAAGGACGAAAGGAAAGAGAGCGGAGATCCGGGCGGGAAGGAGTGCGAGAGAGTGCCAAAGAGAGAGACAGAGAGACAGAGACGAGTCCTAGAGTCGGGTGTTTAATATGCATACCCCGTTGTTTGGTCAATCGATGCAGGAACCCAAAGGAAAGTACACAGTAGTGTCGTCCCCCCCCCCCCCCCCCCCCCCCCCCCTCTCGGCCCCTGTAGCCGAAAAAAAGCGCTCGTTAGCCAGGGCTCAAGCCCAAAATCTGGCACAAGAGGCAGTAGAGAAAGGGAGAAACGGAGAGAGGGAGAGGGGGAGAGAGTAACAAGCATATCCTAAGCACGTAATCCATGTCCTGTCTCTACCTCCCCTCTCCAGCACAGCAGGCTGTGATTGACCCAAAAATGCGATGATTCGTTTTGATTTTTCACCTCCTCCCCCCTTTTCCTTCTGCACCTACTTTTCTTTCACCGAATTTTCTCTTGCTGTTTTTCTCTCGCCAGCAAATTGAAAACAAAAATCTATGACCAAAAGAAATTATTGAAAAAGAAAATTCAGTTTTCTAGGCCTTGAAGGAAAGGCAAGGGGAGGGAGAGGGAAACCCAGTCGATTTTTTGCATATTAGTTGGTATTCTTGGGGAAAACTTTCGATTGTGGTATTTTCCTGGTAATATCCAACAAAAAGCTAGAATTTTCCCGCCTTTCAGATAGATGAAATTTCCCACTAAATCTGCCAGTTAACACCTGCCACTTCAACACCTCCTCACAAAACACACACCCGCCCCCTGCTCCCTTGTTGCATGCCACAACATACTTTTGGCATAATAAATTAGCTTCTACTGCCCTTCCTACCCACCCCCCCGCTCCGCTTCGTGTTCCACCGTGTGGCACTGCGGCAACTTCAATCTTAATTAGCTGATGTCGACGCAGTTTACAGTTATCCACTGCTCTGCCACTGCCACTGCCACACAGCTACTGTTCCTCCTTTACGTACTGCACGGTTTTGTTGCTGTTGCTGCCGTGGCAACACATATCACGTATACGCCATGCCATGCCACTCCACGGCATGCCACGCCGCATATGCATTTTATTAGATTCCATCCCCTCGAAAGTTGCAGCAAACGGATCTTTCTCTCCCTCCCCCTCTCTGTCTCATATAAACTTTTGCTTAATGAATATTACATCGCAGCATTAAGGGTATTCCCTGGAGTCAAGCATTAAGTAATATTATTTAGAGTTAATTTATGAATAATCTACAAATGATTCCTTGTAATGCAATATCTCAATGCTTTTAGTTTATCCTTATCCCGGTTTAAACCTGTTTATGCTTTACTCTTTTTCCTCCTTTTTCCTGCTGTAGCGAAAAATTATCTTAATTACTGCTGGGGCTATTTCTTATGCAAAAATAGCAGAGAAACATCATACTTGATGGGGCTATTGCTCTGCTTTGCCGTCGGCTGATCTGCTGATCTGTCTCTAATTGCAATACATACAAATATCATAATTTATGGCGCGACGGAGGTGCGATTCGCTGCTTTACCGTCGGCTGATCTGTTCGGGCGCGCAATACATACAAACACCATACTTGATGGCGCGACTGAGAAATTTGTTATTGTAGAAAAGACCGCATACTTTCTGGTGCGATACGCTTCGTTGCGTTCGGCTGATTTGTTCGTGTGCCTAATACACATAAACACCATACTTGATGGAGCGACAGACAAACCTCATACTTTCTGGTGGCGATTGCGTTGCCTTGCAAGGCGAAGGAGACGGCAAAGTGCAAAACTATGAAAAATTGTTCTTGCTATTTACATGGGTTTTGGCTGCTGCCCCCTGCAGGTAGAATTCCAGGCTGTTGTATTTTCTCTCGTTCTCGCTGGCAGAACATTAAATGTCGTGTCGTTCAGTGCATGGGGGAGGGGAGAATAAAGAAATGAATGCAGTGCCTTTTCAGGGATCGAAGGCACAGAGCAAGAGGAATCTACCGATATGGTGACGGTTTGCCATCCCTTTCAAGTGCTTGCCGATAGAGAGCGAGTTGAAAAGAAGGATGGACCCTCACCACATCGGACAACGTGATTTTATAAGTAAATTAATTTTTCTTACCAGAGCTCCCATCGAGAGATTATAATCTGCCTCTCTCTCTCTCCCCCTCTCTCTCCCTGAAATTATACCTTAATCTCCCCCCAGTTATTTCTCTTGATAATCCCATTAAAATACATAAAAGTACTATGTATATTCCCACTTAAAAGTTACCTCAATCCCTACGACTATTATCCTTGGCACTTAGTAAATTTTCTACTTTTCTCAAGTTTTTCCCTCTCTCTTTCTTTTGCTTATTCCTTTTGACATTCATCTCAATTTACTTTTGCATCGTTCCACATCCTTCTTCTCCTTCTCGGCTCTTCCTGCTTTGAATAAATGTTGCTTGTCAAATTGCCTGGCAATTTCTATCAAAAAGAAAAGAAAGCAAGAAAACTCTTTTCCATTGTCCTAGGACTAGTCAAGGCTCCCCCCCCCCCCCCCCATACATAGTATATATTTTTTTCTTTTTCTTTTTCCATTGTTTTGTCATTTGTCGCTTTCGGGTGGGCTTTTCTTTGGGTTCCATTTCTGTAAAATAATATTTTTTGCTTACCTTGGCCTAAACGTTGAATACGTGGCGGAGTGCACTTTTCAGGGCTTTAACTTTTGGGAGTTTAAAGAGCATTCCATTCCCTCATTAGTTAAGCAGACAGCTGCTGTCTCTCTCTCTCTCTCAAAAACTGAGACAACAGTTTCCAAAATTTACTCTCTGGAACTTTTCTGGCGAAAAGTCATCGCTCATTTGTTATTTAATCTTTTGCTGGCCAATGGGCCACCCTCTACCCTCTCCCTCTCCCTCCCTCTCCCTCTCTATTCTCTAGGATGCCAGGGCCATAGCGAAAGTGTTAATGAGTTTTAATTATTAAAATCTGAAGTTGCTTTTGGACGGACGTCGTTGCCTTCTTGATATTGCATTTTTAAAGTACAGTTTTATTTATAGTTATTATATATGTATTCCATGGAGTGCAGAGGGAGCTAAGGACCTTCCTCCTACCCCTTCCCGCCCCCCTCTAATAAAATGCTTTTCCCTGGGTTTATCTTGTTGGAACCATTTTCCCGGGTGTTGTTCTAAAACTGCCAGCAACAAAAACAACAACAACAACAATGATAATATACCCAAAAAAAAAAAGTACATTTTGCTGCTGGCAACAAACTTTTGACAGTCAGTGTATGTGTGTGTGTTGCAAATAATTTGCAATCAAAAAGTTGCAGGCTACGGAAATGTGTGTGTGTGTGTGTGTGTGGGGGGGGGGGGGGGCCAAGGCTCTGGCCTACAGCTATTTGTCTCTGTCTATCCTGTATCTCCAACTCTCTTTCTAATTTTCGGGCTAATTTGTAAAATTAGCAAAGTTTCAACAAACAAATTTGATTTTGGGATACCAACAGCATCTGTTATACGATATGTTTTTCACCGAACTGTATTTTAGTGTCGGTTTTTGGTGGATCCTTATGTTTATTTTAAGCTGCTTTTAAGGCATTAATTTTTATCGATGGTGTTTTACCGTCGGTTTGTGTTGACATTCATACTATTTTTCTCGATTTTCTCAAGAAAATCGTGGTATCTCTTGCGAATTTTTGGGCATGTGAAAGGGTTATTCATTGATCTTTTGCACGGACTCTTTATCCTTTTTCCAGAATTTATCCCGATTTTATTCCCATTTTATCACGATTTTATTCCAATTTGATCTAGATTTTATCCCCATTTTATGCCCATTTATGCCCCAATTCTATCCTGCTTTTATCCCGATTTTATGCAGATTTTATCCCGATTCCCTCCCAATATAGTCCCCATTTTATCTCGACTTTATGCAGATTTTATCCTGATGTTATCTCCATTCTATCCCGATTTTATCCCCATTCTATCCCGATTTTATACCCATTCAATCCAAATTTTACGCCGACTTTATTTCGATTTTATCCCCATTCTATCCCGTTTTTATCCCGATTTTATGCAGATTTTATCCAAATTTTGTACCGATTCTATCCCGATTTTATCGCCATTCTATCCCTATTTTATCCACATTTTAACCCGATTTTATCCCGATTTTGTGCCTATTTTATTCAAACTTTATCCTGATTTTATCCCCACTTTCCGCCATTTTATCCCAAGAAACTTCGTTTAAAAAAGTTTCGTATAACAGCAATTCCTGCAAGTCTTTTTCCATATCCAAAGCTTTCCTTTAAATATTATATTAATTCCCAAAACAAGAAAATAAGGCAAAAAATCCTACGTGGATCCTACGTGCAATCCCCATAATTTAAATAGTTTCCTGCTTGTTTGTATATTTTCTTGATGGTCTGTTTGTGGCTATTATCTGTGTAAACTTCTTGCTGGTAGTTTTTGCGCATCCGTATTTCGGTTTCCACAAAGTTGTTTGCTTAGCAATTAAAATATTAGTTTTGGCCCCAAAACTGGACGACCAAAGTCGTTTGATTCGAATATTTGGGCCAAGACAAATAAACTTTAATTAAATGCAAAATGTCGTCAGGCGCTAATTATCCCAACACCCACACCTCCACCCACTGCACCCCCCTGCTATAGAAGAAATCCAGACAAAGATAATAAATAAACAGGCAAGGCGATTGCCAGAGAGACCAGGAGCCAGGAGCCAGGAGCCATGAGCCAACAAACAGGCTTAAACAATGGCTAGGGCTAAAAAGAAGCTGAAAGCCAAAACCAAAAGCAATGCAAAAACAAAAGCAAAACAACACAACGCAAAAGATTCTGAAGAGATTAAAACCTTGCCGGGGCTTAATTGAGCGGTGGGCTGCAGGGGGCTTGGGTGGGTTGGGTGGTAGCCGGGTCAGCAGCAGCAGCAGCAGTCGCATCAGCAGTGGAGCCATCCACATCGCGTATACGCGATGTTTGCCAGACGCGTGAGCTAAATGCCAAAACACAAAACAGAAAGCGGCGAAAAAACCAAAGAAAACAAAACGTTTTCCAACTTTGTTCTATCCCCCCTCCCGTTGTTCGGGTTCTGATGCAGTGAAAATGAAAGAAAAAAAATTGGCGAGGGCTGCAGTCGGAGATGGCAACTAGGGGATACTCATCACTGCTTTAATTTGAAGCTAATAAATATGGGGAATAAACAGGAATCAATGCATGGAAATTATCTTAATTACTGATGGGAATATTCCTCTGCTTTGCCGTCGGCTGATCTGCTGATCAGCGCAATACATACAAACACCATACTTGATGGCGCGACCGAGGGATTTTTTGTTGTCGAAAAAACCTCATACTTTCTGGTGCGATTCGCTGCCTTGCCTTCGGCTGATCTGTTCGGGCGCGCAATACACACAAACATCATACTTTATGGAGCGACTGAGGGATTTGTTGTTGTAGAACAAAAATACAGACAAACCTCATACTTTATGGTGCGATTTGTTGCCTGGGCTTCGGCTTATCTGCTGATCTGTCCGTGAGGGCAATACATACAAATTTTACACTTGATGGAGCGACGGTGGGATTTGTTGTTGTAGAAAAAACCTCATACTTTCTGGTGCGATTTGCAGCCTTGCAAGACCGTGCATGTCCACGCCTCGAAACAAGGATGAAGCAGAACTATGAAAAATTGTTTTTACAATTTACATTTGGCAAAAAAAAACCAGCTCCCTCGTTTTCTCTAGTCTAGGCAGATAGTCGTTTGGGGGGGAGAATGAAGGAACGAAGGAAATAACTGAGACGCATTGAGTGATCGAAGCAACTGATTACCATCGAGTGCCATTTTACACAAATACAGCACACCCCAAGCGTGTAGAGGGTATACAGCAGCAGGGGGTACATGCAGCACAGACAGAGAGAAAGAGAGAGAGAGAGAGAGAGGGCCATGGAACAATTGGAACTGCTTGTTTATCCTTTCACCGACTTCGAGGTTCACATTTTGTATGCAAATTGCGCTAAAGCACTGCTGCAGCCAACAATGGGTAGGAGGAGGAGGAGGAGAGTAAGCCGCAGCTTTTGATACCCTATGGACAGAGAGAGTACTAGTTATGCGACTAAGGATACTACCTTCTATAGTAGCCTCTGGAAAGGGTATCTAACCCCCCCAGTCAAGAACAAGAACAATTTGAAAAAAAAGAGTCAAGCCACATGCATTCATTCATTCATTTTATTCATTCGGTTTATATTCATTTAGTCGCAGTTCTTTTATCTAATTTCTGCACTCCCCTCTCTCCTTTCCTTTCCTTCTATTCCTGCCTCTCTTTCTGTTGCGGCACACTTCAAGATTTGCCCGGGTTTCTCATTCTGTCTTCTGTTGTCCCCAAAGAAAAGCTTAGCAAACACAAGTAGCTGTGCCAACAACAACAAGTGCACAAGCAACAATAACAAATTGTAACATAAACTTTTAGCCGCTGGCATTTTAAGTTGACTAAATGCTCGACTTAATTGGCCAACAGACATTGGGAGGAGGGCAGGGAGGGGGGCCTGCAGGAGAAAAATAAAAGAAAGAATAAAAGTCAACTGGGGAAAATCCAAAGGCATTGGAAAACTATACAGCAATCTATTGAAAAGAAAAATCCAGAAAAAATGTGCATCATTAGGAAACAAAACCCTGTTTAAAATGGAACAAAATTATGGGGAAATATAACAATCTTTGATCTTTTAGATATATAAATATTTACTGAACCATTATGAACCATTGCCCCATAATTTATGTGGCTTAAAATTTATGTTTAAATATCTTCTAAATGATAAATATACATCATTCGTTCCCGCTCTCTCGGTCTCTGCCACATCAACTATTTTATCGGTTTTTGCATACATCAATTGCCAGTTAATTGCCACAACTATTTATAGAGAAATAAATACAATATTTTGTTGCGTTTTTCGCTTTGTGGAAATGCCGCCGCAGCTCTAAGCCCTCCCCCCGCCACCCCTCCGCTCCCCGATGCGACGCGTCGCATAAAAATATGCAAATTTTTGTGTTTAAGGCTAAAGTAGTTTTCGAATAGCAAATTGTTCAGTTTGTATGCCATTGCCACGCCCACGTCGCTCGGAATGGTTGGGCGTAAGAGAGTGGCGGCTGTAAAGGTGTGTGCGTGTATCTCTGAGTGTGTGTCTGTGTGTGTGTGCCTCTGTCATGCTTAATTATTGTAAGTCAACACTTGACTGCCAGAGTGATTTATAAACGTTGTTACGTTACACTGTTTATGTTGGCCCAATAGAACAGAACAGTCAACAGACAACCAAAGACAAGGTCGACAGGGTATAGGCATGTCTCATAAGTGGTGGGAGATAAAGCTAGAAAGAGAGAGAGAGAGAGGGGGAGAGAGAGACCACAAAAACATGACACTGCCGCCTGTGGAAATTGCTTGTTAGTGCAAAAACACCGACGGCATTTTGCAGAGAGAGAGAGGAAATGTTATTAGCAATGCTTGAAGAGAATATTAAACGTTTCTTAAAAGGTTTCTCTTATAAGGGAAAATGAAATCAAAAGACATAATCTATAAATAAATATATACAAAAGTATAGAAGTTCAATTTTTAAAAATTAAAAAAAAAAATAAATAACAAAAAAGTATGAATTAAATACAATATAAATTGTAAAATAATGTATGTATAATTATAAAATATAAAAATACGGAAATAATTAATATAAAATAAAAAAAAAATATAGAAGTAAACGAAAAAAAAATAATAATTATTAAAAGTTCCATCGATGGAATGTGGTGTCTCATTCTTTGACAATCACTGCAAAAACCGATGCTAAAAGAGTGAATGGCAAAATAAGCCGATACTAAAATATCGCAGAAGATAAAATGATCGTATTAAAAGATAACAAAGAAAACAATAGAATGGTTTTAAATGATACAAAATTATAAAATTTATCACAATTGATCACACTGGCTATCCGTAAATGCCTGTTTTTCTTGTTTTAAGACGGAAAATTGCTCACTTTTATAATTTGATATCAATTAACACAATATTATTGTTTTTTTAAACATTTAATACGATCATTTTTCCCTCTTAAAACTCGAAAAACAAGTATTTACGGATAGCCATTGGAGCATTCAAATACGAGTATAGCTCTGCGAATGGCAAAAGTTCCATCGACCAGAAAACTGAATGATAGAATTATCGTGCAAGATTCCGTTTAGCAGACAGATTTGAAATATTCCAGTAAATCACCCAAAAAGTTAGGGCAATTTATTTGCAGAGCCCAAAAACAAATAAATGGATTCGTGCATAATTATAAACAAAGTTTTTGGCCAAAAGGAATATCAACTGGAGAAACAGTGCATTGCGGCAAACAAACAGACAGACAAAGAGAGGGAGAGGGTGAGAGAGAGAGAGGGGAGAACTTTAACTTCTTGGCAACAAACAGTAAACCGCAAATAGCAAACAAACACACACACAGATAAAAGGGGAAATGGATTTCAGTGCAGTCTCAGAGCCAAAATCAGAGCCAAGTTGCAAGGTTGACCAACAGACAGAGACAGAGGTATGTAGTGGCAGTGGCAGTGGCAGTGGCAATGGCAACAACTATTTTGCTGTATTTAAATGGATTTTGGCAACCAGAGTTAGACAAAACCCGCAAGAACAACAGATAGATAGAGTCACAGCCACACCCACAACAGCGGCGGCGCATCAGAGAATCCAAAATCCAAAATCCGAGTCTGGGAACTGCACACCACACACCAATACTCGTGTACGCGTGTGTGTATGCATGTATATGTGTAATGTCGCTTGCATATGTAAACGTAAACGTGTAAACCCATACCCCAGTTCTGTGCAGTTTTGCCGGAATCAGAATGAGAATCACACAATTGGAGTTGGAGTTGTAGTTGGATCTGCAATTGCAGTTGAAGTTAAAGTCTCTGCCCCCTAGCCCTCCTCCTACTCCTACTCCTATTCCTACTCCTACTCCCATTGCTACTCCTACTCCCATTCCTACTCCTCCTCCTGTGTGTGTGTGTGCATTTATGGTTGCCAAAATACTAAATGTCTATCCGCAATGCCCACAAGCGCACACAAGTCAAATCAACATTGAGATAGAGACAGGCACAGGATGAGATATTCCATAGGCTTGTTGGGTGTATAGGTTTACGAGAGAGGTCAAAGGGTAGAGTCCAGTGGAGGGTACTTCACTCTTCACCAGTAGCAGAAAATTTAGTGATTCTCAGGCACCTTTTTCGCTTCATTCCAATCCTACCTTTCTTCAAAGAAAACTTCCTCAAACTTTCAACATCTTTGCCGCCAAGTTCATTTACACTTTTGAGGCATTTAATAAATTGCATTTCAATTGCCATTAGCTCTCTGCGAAACCCCGCCCACTAATTAGACCGTTTGGCTGGCTGCCTTTTTTTTGCCAGAGCCGCCTCATTATTGCCTTCAATTAGCCAGCCAGAGAGGAGAGAAGGAGAGAAGCCACCGCCGACGCCGCCGCTTACTGCATAAAAATTAATTTAAATTGCTATTTAACTGACCATGCTAAAGGTTTTCCCCCAAATGCTGCAGCCCCTCCTTTTGTTATGCTTGCTTCTAGCTCTTTTTCTTAATTTTATTTGAAATGGAGGGGGCGGAGGGGGTTGAGAGAGGACGGTCTTTGGCTAATTAATTTGTGAAAAATGTCCGAGATCCAGGGACAAGGGACAAGCGACAAGGACAACACAAAAGCACGATAATAGCAGCAGCTCGTTTTCCTGTTTCCTGCTGCACTTGAAATGTTGCCCCAGGAGTCATGATACTTCCTCCCCACTCCCTCTGCTCGTATTGTACCTTTCACCTTCGTCAATATGCGTGACATGTTGCAACTTGTATCGCTATTTTTATACAAAAACAAAAACAGGCAGCCAGGGGCAGGGTTCACAGTTGATTACGGAGTAAAAGCAGAGGGGAAAAATAAAGGTAGATTGCATTGATAGAACACGTTTTAATTTTGAGCAAAACACACACACGCACACACACGTAGACTGTCGAGAGCGAGGGAGCGCCGACGGAAAATAAGGAAAAAATTCAATGGCAGTAGAGGGCGATTAACTTTATAGCCATGGAAGTAATCTGATAGTTTAAGGTGGAAATATATGTATGTATATGGATTTAAGAACTAACGAATCTGCGCCTCTTCTGCTCTTTTCATTCGGTTCTTCCTTCTGCTACTTTTCCTCTGCTTTTTCTGCATTTTTTTACGAGCTACGCACGGCGATACCGAAACCTATGACGAAAGAAAGAAACGACAAATGGAAAGACTTTTCTGGCAATCGCACTGCACCCACACACTTTTCATATTTATACTCCTTTTCTTGCTCCTTTGTTTAAAAAAAAACCACAGCAAACGCAGTTCCACGTTAATTAAAGGTGCGACCCTCTCGGAATCACTCTCACGCTGCTTGCATATTTGCTCAGATCAAGACTTCAAAGAGAGAGAGAGCGTAACCTCGCCGAGATTTGCAAGGCGCCCCCTCTCCTACGGTGACACTTTGAGCGAGAGAGTTGACGATTTGCGCTCGCTCTTTCTTTTATGCTGCTTTTCTTCTTCGCCGCTCCCACGACATCAGGAGTGGGAATTTTTAAACACACGCACACACATTGCAAGACCGAAAAAAAAGGAAAAAATGAGACAAATCGTGGGTTGCTGGAACTGAGGGGTGATTTTGTTGATTTTGAAACATAAAAAAAAGAATAACTGCATCATATGTTTTTCAATTTATCACTTCACTTTTTGCACATATTGCTGCCTTTTTGCCTCGCGGATCGCCTCGCCTTGCCATGCCTTTTGTCGCCTGCCCTTCGCCTCGACACGCCATGCCTTTAAATACGCCATTTTTCCTTTGTGGACCGCCTTCGCCTTTTCTTGCCATTTTGAATAAGTTTACCACAAGAATACACTTCACTTCACTTTATGCACATATTTCTGCCTTTTTCCGTCGCTGATCGCCTCGCCACGCCTTTTGCCGCATTTTTCGCCTGCCGTTCGCCTCGCCATGCCTTTTGTATGCCATTGTGGACCGCCTTCGCCCTTTTTCTTCCACTAAAACAGTGTTCTTGCCATTTTTAATGTTTAATAAGTTCAATACAACACTTCACTTCACTGCACTTCACTTTTGGAATATATTGCCGCTTTTTTCCCTCGCCGGTCGCCTGGCCACGAATTGCCTTTCGCCTTGCCTTTTGTACGCCATTTTGCCTCGTGGATCGCCTCCGCTGATTTTCTTGCACTGAAACACTAATTTTTGGCCATTTTCAATGTTTAATCACTTAACCACAGCACTGCACTTCATTGCATAAATACGCGACACTTCTTTCCATTTGATTTACCGAATTAACCCGTTTTTCGTGGACCGAAACACGGAGCTGACCTCTAAAGTGGTCGGTCTCGTTTCTCATTCCCACGCTCTCTCCGCACCTTTCCTAATTGTTCGATCATTGGAATTGCTCGCTCTGCTCTTCCTCTCTCCCACACCTAATGCAAAGGGCGATCGAAAGTGTGTGTGGCTGTGGTCACCTGCCGATGTGAGAGAGTGAGGGGGAGTTAGTGGGTGGTCTAGTGGCTCGCTTATTAAATGCTCTCTTGACAGTTTCGGTTCTTCGTCTCCCTCTCCCGTTTCGACAGCACGAGACGAGATCGAATCTTCATCTTTCTCTCTTGCTTAAAATGAAATCGAAAGCGTTTGGCTGCTGCTGTGAGCGGCCTGGGGAGGGAGTGAGAAAGCTAGAATGCGTTGTGGGTGACATGATTGATCTTGTCGTTTGAGTGGAATTGAATGTAAAATGTGCTTGGGATATAATTAAAAGTATAAATGTGGAGTAACTTTACTATCCCAGGCAACAAAAGACAACAAACATGATATAAGAACCCCAAATTATGAGGTTAATGATTACTCTTCTTCGCTCTACACACACACAGCCACCCATTCACCCTGACAAAGTAAATTTAACCTTTCAGCACAAAGTATATGGCACCCAAATAAAAGCACAAAAATAAACACTAACCCAGAGTCAGAGCCACCCCAACCGCCCCCCACACCCACACCCACACACACACACATACATAGCTCAAAATGTAACTCTTGCCACCTGCTCAAACATTTTCGCCTAGGTGTTAAAAATAAAAAGCTGTCAGAGATGTGTGTGTGTGTGTGTGTGTAGATGCGGGACTCATTTAGTGCCTTTGCCTGTACACATGTCCGCGCTGTAACGTTCAGCACCTCCCCATGGAATCAGTCGTGTTCTGCTGTAGCGCTCCTCTGTGTGTGTGTGTGTGTGTGTGTGTGTCTGTACCTGCCAGAGTCACGTCTCCTGGCGTTGTCATAATGAATTCAGCGTTTATGGCGCTTATTCCATTTGGTTTCATTATCAGTATGTACATGTGTCCCACCCCAGACCACCCCTCCCCCACCCATCTCTTTACTTTCTATGACAGGGTTTTTCTCTCGCTCTGACACTCTTTCCTTTGTATCTCCTGGTGTCATGTGCCCCAAAAACAAGACACATCCAGCATTATCCCACATTTCAAGCTGATACGTTTCCAGCAGCCACGTGACAGTTTTAACTTAATTATGCAATCATTGGTTAGAGCTTTTTTCTTCGTGAACAAACAATCATCTTATCAATCCTGTATTCCGTTTATCTATTTTCCAGGTTCGCACACTTTTTGTCAGCGGTTTGCCCATGGACGCCAAGCCGCGTGAACTTTATCTACTATTCAGAGCCTACGAGGTGAGTTTTGGTTGATTTTTTCCCTAGAAAACATATCTTAAAAAATTGAATTTAGGGCTACGAAGGATCTCTATTGAAAGTAACTAGCAAAAATGGCAAAACTGCATCGGTAAGTGCGGATTTTGAAACCAATCAAGGGGTGTCCTTGCTCATAATTGTTTTTTTTGTTTCTAGCCCGTGGGCTTTGTGACATTCCATACAAGAGCTGGAGCCGAGGCAGCCAAACAGGATCTGCAGGTAATACATTCACTCGTTAATGATATTTCTATTTCAAAAGAACACCAAAATAATTTTTAGCAATTTTTTGAATCGAAAAACAAAAAACCCCTCCCTCTTCTCGGCGAATAAAAAGTATATACACTGTAAAGCACACAAACAAAAAAAAACAAATAAATTTAAATACTTGTATAATCGTAATGCCTGGCTTCCTAAAAAAAACAAAAACAAAAACAAAATACCGTTTTTAGGCCCTCTTAGCCGCTGCTATCCCCAACAAAAGCAACAACAAATGCAATGTGTATCTCAAAATCAAAAATGATTTTGCATCATCACCTTCCACAACAACAAAAAAAAAACCAACAACAAACACACCAAAAAAAACACATGCTTGCATTTGAAAAATGACAAAAAATGAATAAAATACATTTCACACAAAAATCGCATTAAGTGTTTCCCCCTCTCTGTCTTACTCTCTCTCGCTGTCTCTTTCTGTCTTTATTAAGTTGTGTATTTTTATTGTTTTTGGTAATGCATCTACCCCTCTCTCTCTCTCTTACTCTTTGCTCCCAGTCTATCCCTATCCCAAAAAACACAAACACACAGTCACTGAAAGTCACACACTCACACCTTTAAACGGGTACACTCATCACACTCACACACTCAAAAAACACAAACTCTCATTTATGGCAAAAGCTCTCTGCAAGAAACAACAACAAAAGGCAAAAGCGCAAAAGCACCAACAACAACAAAAACAACGACAACGAAATGAAAGCCACTTCTCAAGCCTCTGGTGCATGACCCCCCCTCTCCCAATCACACACTATCTCTCTCTCTCTCTCTCTCTCTCTCGCGAAGATAGCCCCTTAAGAAAAAAAAGCTCACACTCTACCCAAAATGATCGTTGATCGGCGAAAGCTCTTGAAGAGGTTGTCTTCCACTATATGATGTCTTCTAACGGTCACCGTTTATCCTTCTTGAATGAAAACTGGCCATTAGTTCTTGTCATTTAACGTTTACATGCGAATGGTAACTTGAAATTCCCTTTTTTTGTGAAGAACACTCTATTTACTTGGTTTGAGTCGCCTTTTATGCCTCATTCCATTCTATGAGTGCCATTCATTCTTCACATTCAACGTTTACATGTGAATGGCAACTGGGAAATCAGTATACAAGTTTTTGCCCCGAATGCCTCTCATTAGTGGCTTTTTATTCCAATGGTTCCATTGACTTTAGTCATTTTATGCTAACATGTGACTGGCAAATAGGAAACGGGCTTGAATACTCTATTTACTCGGTTGGAATACATTTCCTTTGTGTTGTTTCTTACACCGATTCCACTGATTGATATCCTGCAACGTTTACAGGCGAATGGCAACACGGAAATCGCTTTAAATGTCACTCCCATAGAGAAAACCCAGACTTCCTTTGGAACCGAGCCATCTCTAGCCTAGAAACAAACACAATATAAGAAGCTTTAAAACCCACCCTGAAAAAATCGCCTATCAAACAAATAAATGGGCTTTACTTAGCTTACTATTTGTATAGTCCTTGCTAGAAGTCTTTACCCAAAGAGATGCCCGTTTTTTAATGAAACCCCCCCTAAACCAAAGCCCCTACCACACCCCAAAAACCACCAAAGTACATACAGTGCAGGCACAATCAATATATAGATTAAATATGACCACGTTGAATGACCACCGCCCCTCCCCGCCTGCCCTGCCCTAACCCTCCAAGCAAATGAATAAAAAAGCTCTACTAAGAAAATTATTATTCATTCACAACTTTTTGAATATTAAACGCTACTTTCACGCGACATTCAAAATTATTTTTGGCGAATTGTTGCAAAAAGAAAAGAAAAACAGGAGTCTCTTGAAAAAAAAAAACTATAACAAAAACAAAGAAAAAAAATACAAAATAGAAAATACAAACCGCTGTATTTTGATCTGATCATTTACAGCAGGGTGTACGCTTCGATCCCGATATGCCCCAAACAATTCGCTTGGAATTCGCCAAGAGTAACACGAAAGTGAGCAAACCCAAACCACAGCCCAATACAGCGACAACAGCCTCACATCCTGCATTGATGCACCCACTCACTGGACGTAAGTAAAAAAAAAAAAAAAAAAAAAAAAAAAAAGAAAAGAAAAAAATAAAAAAGTATGAGATTTCGGCAGCTGCTAATTTCTTTAGTTTTTTTTTTTTGGTTTCTTTTATTTTTCCTTTTTACTGTATGTAGTTAATATTAATAAAAAACAAAACAAAAGTACATTATGTTTAAGGGTACAAAAAAACCGAAAACGAAGGCGTACTCGATAACGATAAACGCAGAGCACAATCCTAACTTATCGACACACACACACACAAACACAAATGACAAAAACGAAACAAAACAAAAAAAAAATACATGCTTCAAAGTGCACACACACACAAAATCTATTTTATAGTAACTAAGTATATAAATACCGTATCTATGTATGCTATAATTATCATATATATATTATCAAAGTCGCTATTGGGTCTTACATATATATATATAATCCCAACTATAGGTTACAACAACAACAAATAATAACTATACTTTATATACATATATAATGTACTGCACTTTGATCACTTGTAACACTTTGTTTCAAAACTCTCACACACTCTCAGACACACGCAACATACCCACAAAACACACACACACACACACAACCACAGAGATACTCTAAAAAGGACTAGCACTCGCCAATACAAAAAATAAAGAAGAAAGCTCTAAATTGTAGACAAGAGGAAGCCTCAAAGTGCCAGTCAAGGGAAAGGGATGGAAAAAGGCAAATAGTTCCGAAAGTTAGGGCTGAAAATGGCAACATTAAAGACCCCTAGCAAATCTAATTTTAGTTTTATATACCGAAAACTTAAAGTACATTTTTGTTTTGGGACGAAAACTAATGTAGAACTGGTTCCGAAACTATCGCCTGAAACCTACTCCATCACTTGAATAAAAAGGGGATTTTCTTACCATAGAAAATAAAAACTTAAGGCAAATATTTAAATGTTTATGTTAAGGCTGAAAGGTAACCTTTTTCAGCATTGAAAGTTTATGAAATTCATTCCCAATTCAAGAAAACTACTTGAGAAACCGATACCTTAGTACAAATGGTTCAAAAATGTTTATAAAATGTTCAATCTGCCAAGAAATCTCCTTAAATTTATCAAAATTTATATAGAATTTACATCCTTCAATAGAAATACCCCTAAATGAACTATAGCTCTCCAATCAGTCCTCAAATGCAGTCGAAAAATTCCAGAAAATACCCAAAACTATCAAAATTTATATAGAAGAAAAACTAGATGAAAACTAAATAAACTAGAGCTCTCGAACCTGTCCCTAAATGTAGTCAAAAAATAACCAAAACTATAAAATATTTATAAAGAATTTACATCCTTCAATAGAAAAAGAAAATCTCACACCCCTACGGAACTAGTTCTTTAAAAAGCCAAACTTTCCATCCCTGGCCAACCCAAACCAAATAAAAGACTGAGACAACGAACTTTAACTTAAAATAATATAACTATACATTTTTACGTTTTTGAAAACCCGTTCTTGTTCTATTTCCATTTTTTTGATTTTTGTCAACTAAAAACTAAAAAAAAAGAAAAAAAAACAACGTGTTTTCTATGTAAAATCAAATCAAAAAATTAAATTGATTTGGAGCTTGGGAGATTATCAAACTAATTAGTTTACTATTCTCCATTTTTCATAGATCTGGGTGGGCCGTTCTTTCCGGGCGGACCGGAGTTATGGCATCATCCGTTAGCGTATTCGGCAGCAGCCGCCGCTGACTTGCCCGGAGCTGCAGCACTGCAGCATGCAACATTAGTGCATCCGGCCCTGCATCCGCAGGTGCCAGTGCGCTCCTATCTCTGACTAAATACAGACAAAGTAATGGAGCAGCCTATGCATCAAGTAAGTCTCCCCTCCCCCCTTGTCTCTTCTATGTATTTATCCTATGTCTCTCTTTTTGCAGACTCAAATGACCATGCCGCAACATCATCAGACCACTGCTACTGCTATACATCCTGGGGCAGCTGCAATGGCACATATGGCCGCTGCTGCTGCCGCGGCCACGCCACAGAATGCTGCTGCGGCAGCCACGGCCGCCGCCGCCGCTGCTGCTGCTGCCCAACATCATCATTTTTTATCGAGTCCAGCGCTTGCAAGTCCCGCCGGATCCACGAATAATGCCACACATCCGGCTAATCCACAAATAGCGGCAAATGCACCCTGTTCCACGCTGTTTGTGGCCAATCTTGGACAATTTGTCTCCGAACATGAGCTCAAGGAGGTCTTCTCTAGGTAAATATTAATGAACACACTCTAAAAAGCAAAGAAAAAAGAAAGAAAACACAGCACCCGACCACCCAACACACCCACAAACCACCCATTTTTTTTTAGGCACTTTTTTCGTGAGAGAGAAAAAATTACTAACCAGAACTAACTTTTATGCGTTCTCTTCCTTGGTTCGTTTGTTCGCCTACCACCTACCACCACCAAAACCACCAACCACCAAATACCACTCGATCACCTCTATTGTATAATACATTGATATAACCACCGATATCTGCCAATATATATCTACCCAACAACAAACCAAATATATCAAATATAACCATGCACAGTATGCCTGGCTTTTGTCGCCTACGAATGCACACAAAAGGTATGCACCAAATCACAACTTCTATGCCTCTGACTTTGTCTTCAACTTTGAAAACCTCTACAAAAACAACTTCAACTTCCTACTCTCCAAACAACAACAAACTATCGAATGCAACAACAACAACAACAACAGTCATGGGCACAACAGCAGCAACTGGCTCAAGCTGCTCCATCAATAACAACAACAACAACAACAACAACAGCAGCACCAACGCTCAACAACAGTTACAACAACAGCAACATCCAGTGGCGTTTATTGAATTCAAGGATGCACCTAGTGCCGCCCAGGCCATGCAACAGCTGCAGGGCAAGTATCTACTAAGCTCCGATCGTGGATCCATACGGATCGAATATGCCAAGAACAAAATGTCCAACGATATAACAACAATTGTTGGTAAAGCACAACATCAAGCACAGCCGCCACCACCACCACCGCTATATATACTGAATGGTAATGAACAGCTACAGCTACAGCAGCACTTGCAACAGCAACAGCAACAGCATCTGCAACAACAGCAACAGCAACAACAACAGCAGCTACTCCAACAACAACAACAACAACAGCACGTATCAATGGCAACAGATTGCACCAACAACGGCACCAATGATAGCACCACCAACACCACTAGCGTTGTTGTTAACTCCATACAGCACCACAACCAACTTCATCATCCTTCAAATCAGCACCACCAAAATCATCTCTTTAGAGACGTATGTATTAATTCTGAAGTGAAACAACTGATCGAAATAAAACAAAAAACCAAACAAGATCTATGTGTGTATGTGTGTGTTAATCTAACCCCTAGATGATCCACATATATGCTGTCTATCCCCTAGATTCCTAGCTGCTTGATCTATTCCTAAACTATCAAACCAACAATTTATGTATTGTAGCTTTACTTAAACCCTCATTTAACTGTGACTTTTAATTTCAACAAAGTTTTAGAAAAAGATTTATATAGAACATATAGATGGGATGTATTTGAAGGCTTAAAGAAGAGTTTTCTATGGCTAATACCAACCGTAGAGCCCACTTCTGCTCTCATTTAGTTCGTTAGATATTGGTAGAGTCCTTTTTCTACTAAAAGATTGCATGTTTGCACACATATCTAGCTTATTGTCTCATTTCCTTCCTTAGATAAGGCATTTGATCTCTCCAAAAAATTCTTTTTATAGCGGATTCCATACGTAGAGTCCACCTTTAATATTCGAATTCACTTAATCTCTCCTTATCTTCATTAAATTGTGCTGTCTTCGCACTTTTCCGCCTGTTTATGTCACTCCAAATAAAAATCGTGGTCCTTTTTAGTAATATTTCCGCATCCTCTCTCAATATTTTCGTTAAATAAAGTATCTGAGCAGTCAGAAAAAAAGATGCCTGCTATTAGAAAGCATTTACCCTCTAATATTCTTCTTTAAACTATGGCGTTCTCAGACTTTTTAATCTCACATAAAAATCCAGTAATATTTCCACATTCTCTCAATATTTTCCTTAAAAAAATCATCTTAGCACTCAGAAAAACAAATTTTGCTGCTATTAGAATGCACTAAACCTCCAATTTTCTATGGCGTCTTCACACTTTTTGATCTCACATCAAAATCATATATCTTTTCAGTAATATTTCCTCATTCTGTCTCAATATTTTTGTTAAAAAAAGCATCTTAGCGCTCAGAAAAAAATGGATGCCTGCTTTCTTTCTTAATATTCTTGGTTAAACTATTTCACATCAAAATCCTGTCATTTCTCAGTAATATTTTCTCATTCTCTCTCAATCTTTTCATTAAATAAAGCCCTATAACCGTAGAAACCACTTCCGCTTTTCGAATGCCTGAGTGCACAGCTTACACTCTCATTCTCAACCTTAGATCTACTCGTAATTCCGAATCGTGTAAATACATCATCTAAATGTTCTATAATCTTTGGCGTATAGCTCCCAACCTTGCACTCCTTTTCACACACACAAACACTTTGTTCACCCTTTGACCCATAAATATTAGATGCAAAAACCTCCATTCAATCTACCGACAAAAAAAGGGTCCACAAACCAATCCTCTAAAGCATGAGACCCTTTTTACTAACCTGGCATAAAGCCGTACAGCCCCCATTAAATATTTATAAAATTTTGCAAATTGTTATTGTTAAGCTTTGGTGCTCGTTTACTTTTGCATGCTACTCGTACCACCTACAACCACTCGAACCACAGCAACAACAACAGCAGCAGCAGCATTCAACAGCAGAAACAAGTAAGAAGACCCCCCCATGCCACGTCCATGCCCCCGCCCAAGGGAGTGGGAGTGGCCACAACAATTGGAGCCACATTTAAATACAAATTATAACACACACAAAATGCAGTAGAAAGTAGAACCCCAACAAGTTATGACTTGATTATGATAGTAGTAAAAGTTAGAAGGGCGCCAGCAAGACAGGTGGCCATAAAGACAGAGAGAGAGAGAGAGAGAGGGAGACAGAGAGTGGGTTAGAGCGGGGTAGACCGGGGTAGACCGGGTTAGAAGCTTTTACTGCCACTGCCACTGACTTCTCCCCAGACATCCGCTCTATAAATGTTAGCTTCCGTTGAGACTTGAGCACCTCTTGCTCTGCCTCTCCCTCTCCCACTCCCACTCCCACTCCCGCCACATGTGTGTGTGTGTTCACGTCTTTCAAAATGCTAAAAGACCACATAAATTTAGTTTTTCAATTTGCTGCAAGAAAAAACAGCACCAGCAAACAGCAGCAGCAGCAGTCGTGGGGAGCAAAGTTTATAAAAAATGCAAAAAATTAAACACATGCCACACCCATATTGCCACACCAGTTCGCTGCCACTCCGCCGAATGCCATACACTCCACTGCCACTAAAAAGTCTTGAAAAATATTACACCATTTCCAGGTTTAGAGCAGATTTTACACTAGAGGTTTCTCACCGATGCGCAGGTGCTTTTTTTTTGCCATTCACACTTTTTGCACACGATTTCGTAGGTAAATCCAGTCGACTCGGTATTAGAGATGCTTTTACTGTAGGATTTCTAACGACTCTAATTTACAGGCTTTCAATTTTGCCATTCACATTATTCGCTTCAGATTTTAAGCCCATTACAGTCGGTATTTGATGCCATTCGCATTATTTCCACAGTACTCTGTGGGTAAATTCAGTTGGTTCAGACTTAAAGCTGCTTTTCTATAATTTTTCTACCGAAACTAATTTATCCTGACTACATTTTGCCATTCACATTATGCGCTTACGACTTCAAATGATTTTAGGCCTTCACATTATTCGCTTAGGATTTTAAACCTAATTACAGTCGGTATTTTATTCCATTCACACTTTGGTAGGAAAATTCAGCTTGTTCGGAATCAAAGCTGCTTTTGATTCACTGTCATTCAATTTTGCCATTCACAATATTTGTAGGCAAACTCAGTAGGTTTTATAAGTCACATTTATACAAATCTTGGAATACTGTTTTTCTGAACAAAAAGTTACTCTAGTAAAATCAGTCGACATCTTTGTTTAGATCTGAATTGATAGATTCAAATACACCAGCAAAACAGCTCCGTAATTTTGTGCTAGTAAAAAAAGTTTCGATAAAATTAAATTTTTTTTTGCAAAATAAAAATGGCTAAAAAGAATCAGGTGGAAGCAGTGCGTCGCGGCAACTACTACGCCATTCTGGATGTGCCCGAGACTTACACCAAGCCAGAGACTTCCACCAAGCCAGAGACTAAGATGACCCCTAAAATGGCCAAGAACCGGGACCCCAAAGCCGGCAAGGCCTTCAAGACTTGCACCAAGATCAAGGCCTGTGATGAAGGGCAACGAAAAGAACCCAATTACCAATCGCTATTGACTATATTGAACAAGTTCATCGCAGTGATGATCTTTTTCCTAGTAGTGGGCTGCCTGTTCCGTAGTCCCAGCTATCGCCCGAGCAAGTCGGAGGACTTCCCTGTTGAATGCTTGACCGCCAACCGCAAGATTCCATACTATATAGCCCCGAACCAGAACTGCTTCCCAACGAAACGGGAAATGGATGTCGAAGAAAAGTATCTGGACTCTTTGAAGGCTTCTTGCGTTGCGGAAGTTCATTACCGGGATGTCCTGTTGGCTCATGCAAACAACCACAAGACACCGTCGTGCGACTGGCTGAACTCGAAACTCAACTAGGAGCAACTTGATATTGATGATTAATAATGTTCTAAAAACGAAAGTTCATGTTAATATGGTTTTGTTTTTATTTTCTGATATATTGAAAGGTAACTCCTGGGTTAAAGGGTAGAGATTTTGCCATTTTTATAGTGTCAAAACCAGAAATTTCGTTTTTTTTGCTCGCTCACTCGGTATTTGATTGTCGGGTAGAGGGAAGAAGCTTCTTAGAGCAGCTGGTGGCATGGAAATTTAACCTTTTTCTTTTGTAGTTTATGAAGTATTTAGAAAAGGCCCCAAGCCAAATCCTAAAGCATGTTGAAAACTCACCCAAAGCACACCACAATTTGAGAGCATGCTCTGCATCCAACCCAATAAAAAACAAAGCCCCAACAAACCATCTATGAGACATTTACTAAAGCTATATGTTTCCTCAATTATTTACAGAGGAGCGGGTATGGAATCACGGCATGATTTGCTCGCTAAAAAACTAGAGAGGGAAATGCAACAACAACAGCAGCAGCAACAGACACAACAGCAGCAACAACAGCAACAGCAGCAGCAGCAGCATCATCATGCAGCAGCAGCGGCAGCGCAGCATTACCATCAGCAGGCAGCGCAGCACCACCACCACCAGCAGCAGCAACAACAGCAGCAACAGCAGCAGCAACAGCAACAGCAGCAGCAACACCTGAACCACCATCATCAGCATCATCATCATCATCACCATCAGCAGCAACAGTTCTTGATGACGCCGACAGCAACCTGACGATTCCATCACTATGGAACGCCGCATGCCACACATCTGCTGCAGCAGCAGCAGCAGCAACATCCGCCGCAGCAGCAGCAGCAGCAACATCATCATATCTACTCGTATGTGGTGCCGGCAGTCAGTCACATAGCAGCCTGATGGATGATGATCCACATTTGAGTTTGAAAGTTCATAGGTCAAGAAAGGAGCTCCCCCGCATGCAACGGATTCATGCGCAACAAAAGGAGGCAACAACAACAACAACAAACAAAACAAGAAAAAACTTTAGTTCTAGAACAAAGCAAACAAAAAAAAAACCATAAAAAAAACTATAAAAAATGAAAGAAAAAAAAAACAAAAAAGAAAGTTAATTTATAGACGAGGAGGAGGAAGAAAGCAGAGAGAAAGAAGGAAAGAGAAACCCCCGTAATCCCAGTTTAGTGAAATTTTTCGACAGAAGAAAAGCAGAAGAAAAGCAACAGCAGATTGTAGAGGAACCAAAAACAAAGCAAAGCAAAAGCAAAAACAAAAGCAAACAAATAAATAATGAAAATGTGGGAAAAACTTGTAGTAAAATATACAAAATATACGATAGATCGGAAAAAGCTGAGCGAACTACTTAAACTAAAGTTTAGACGATGATATGCCCCTTATAAACAAGTACATATATATATATA
Source organism: Drosophila persimilis (assembly GCF_003286085.1). Classification (NCBI taxonomy): domain Eukaryota; kingdom Metazoa; phylum Arthropoda; class Insecta; order Diptera; family Drosophilidae; genus Drosophila; species Drosophila persimilis. The sequence goes on from NW_020825706.1 coordinate 1,510,148, forward strand.
TATACATATACATAAACCCCATATATATGTGTGTATATATTTATAATAAATATTAATTATATATAGCAAAAAAAACAAAGGCAAATGAAAAGCTGAATCAAGAAGAGTCTCTTTTGTTGAATTGATTTTATTGAAACCCCTCCCCCCAACCCCGTCTCCCCCCCCCCCATCAACAAAAAATGGAATTGAAACATGAAATTTTATGATTTTCTTGCTTGATTTTTCCTTTTGGTTTTCAGCAGCTAAATAACAAAAAATATAAATATAAACGAAAATTAAAACAATTTAAGAAGTAAAAAAAATATATAATTATAGCTTAACCGAATGTGCCCTTTAAATAGCTCTCTTTCTAGAAATATAAAAACAAAATATGACAAAAAAAAAACAAACAAATACAACAATGTATGGTAATAATTTGTATAATTATTAAGAAAGAAAGGACAATTTTTCAGATGCAACAAACAACGAGTGTAGTCGATGATGTCATTACTGAAAGCTGGTTTCGCAAAACAAAAAACAAAAACAACAAAAAACAACAAAAATTTATTTGTTACAAAATGAATTTGAAAATTTACTCGAAATGTTGCAGGTGTTGCAGGTGCCGCCGCGCTGTAGTAAAGATAAAAGACTCGAAAAACAAGCAGATTTTCTAGAAAAAAAACATAAGAAATGAAATGAAAGGACACTCTAAAACAAAACAAACTTTCCGCCCAAGAAAATGATTTACGTTTTTTTTTTCGAGAATTTCCCCCGGACAAAAGGGGGGACGCCCTTCCTAAAGACTCTATTCCTAAACTACATTTCGAAATGCTAGAACAATCAAATCACATTTCAAAACCCAACCAACGATTTAGATGGGGGCGCCGAAAGATCAGGGGAGATCGCAGAGATCGAAGTGGGAGAGAGAGTGGGTTATAGCTTTGCAGGAAAAGGACGAGTAAATAAAATCAATTTACATATCAAACAACAACAAATTGTAACTAAAAAAATTTATAAAAATTAAACCTAAACTAACTAAAAAAAATAGAAACATTCAAAGTCAAAAAATGAGTTCGTTCAGTTTTTCTTTTTTTTGTACACGGTTTAAAATCTTTAAATATTTTACCAAAGTTGTCCTTAATAATTTAACAATTTGTTAAACAACAAAAACAAAAAATATACTAATTTTTAATGGTTTCGTTTTTAAGAATTTTTGTTAGTTTAAGGGTTTTTTTAGAAATGTGACTAGACATACCAAAGGCATATTGGAGACAATTGTTAAGAGAAAAATATGTAAAAAACATGAACAATCGATTAATCGATTAATAATTGGTAAACACACACATTTTATTCTTAGGTTTTCCTTGACGTTTTCTCTCTAACATTTTTTTAGTCGAATGTAAAACGCATATTCCGTCCAATTACATTTCTTGCTTTCCTCTTGCCCCCCCCCACCACCACCACCCCCTTCATCTCAGCCTCGCGTTGGTAACAGAATACATCATCGGAAAAGTCTCTATCTATAAGTCTGTAACACACACACACACACCCCCACACACACACACAGAACAGATAGAAGTTAAAAAAAAACAAAAAATTAGTTAAAGGTTCTAGTGTTTAAGAGAGGGGTGGAGAGAAAATGTTTAATTATATTATATATACTAATGCATATCATAAAATTGCGCCTTTTAAAACAAACAATTTAAACAACAAATATTTACAATTAAACAGTAAGCATTAATTAACAAAAACAAACAATTAATAGAAGCTAAACAACAACAACAAAAAACAAAAACAAATATTTTCGAAATTAATTTTTAAGACTTAAGAAAAGCAATGGAAATGTATGTTAGTGTGTGCGTGTGCGTGTGTGTGTGTGTGTAAGGAAATTTTGTGTGCAATTTTCAACCAACGCGAACCCCCGCCACCGCCCCCCCAGAGGCTTGATTTTTCAGACATTCTTCGAAACTAAACAAAAAAAACTTCATGGCTACTATATAGATTTCCGATTTCTAGTTTAGATATCATCAGAAAAAAACAAAAAAAAAAACAAAAAACCACTTAGAACGTAAACTAAAGAATGGCATTGGAAAATGAATGAGAAGAAAAAAAAACCTAAACTAAACAATATGAATTATGGGAACATTATATGAATATATATACACCACACATATAGTATATATACATATATATAAATATAGATATATATAAAAAACATTTTTGGGAAAACAACAACAGATACATATCAGCAAACAAACGGATAAAGCGAATGGATAAACGGAGGGAATGATGGAAGGATGGAAGGAAGGAAGATGAAGGAGAAAACTTTTACAATAAAAGCGATATGTTTTGATGTGGTTTTTAAACACTTTTTTAAAACATTGTAAGCATAAAAAGGCAGTAAAGCAGTTACCAAAAAAAAAAAAACAAAAAACAAAAAATAATATTGAAAAACAATTTAGTAATAGATTATGGAACTACTTACCAAGTAAAATGGCATAATAGTAGCTATAATAGAAAGACAGCAGAAAAAACATTAAATATTTATTGTATTTGTATTTGTTATAATTTTATCCCAAATATTGATTGCCTTATGTTTGCCTAAAAAAAAAATAAAACAAAAATAATATTACTAATTTCTAAGTAATTTATGTGTACTCCCCCCCGCCCCCCGAACCCCATTCCTACCCTAATAATATACGATATATCTTTTGTGTAGCCTTAACTTAGAAAACTTTTTCAATTGACGGTATTAATTATGCATAATAAAAACATTTATATTTTGTTCGTTAAACAAAAAAAAAACAAAAAAATCACTTTTATTGTTTTAATTCTCAGAAACATACAAGATTAAAAACCTTTGAAGAAACGAATTTTAAATTAGTGAAAATTTTGAAAAGAAACCAATACTATACAAAATACATATATACTATATATATAGATATATGTATGTATATGCAACTGTCATGTCATTCAAATACTAGAAAACGGGGACATTTGCTGTAAATTTGTAATACTATCTGCAGACATATATATATATAGTATATGTAGGGAATATAGGGAGTTAAGTTTAGAGGGAAAACTGATATCTGATATTGAATATTGAAAATATCAAGCAGAGAAAAAAACAACAACAACAACACACACACAAGTCGAAAACATATCAAACTCGTGCCCGATTAAAACTATATATACACACACATATGATATATATATATACAACCTATATATATCTATGGAAAAGCAAAACAAGAAAGCAAGAAAATTATGAAATCTATTATCAAGGATAAATCACTCGAAAGTTGAGTCAATTTTTATCAGTAAATCATACGAAATAAATGCGTAATGGCGTAATGGAGTAATATTAAATATTAATATTTAAAAAAACAAACAAAAAATGGCAAATATTTGTCTATTTTGAGGCTCATTTATTTAGCATTTTCTGCAAAAAACAAAAACAACCAAACAAATTATTACTTTCTTTCGAAACAAAGGAAATCTTTTGCTAATAATGTAAAAAAAAAAACAAAAAACAAATTGATTTTTGAAGCAAAACCAACAAATAGCTAAATATTATTAAAAAAAAACAAAAAACTTACATAAAACAGTAACAAAAAACTCGTATATATATATAAATATAAATATCAGCCTTGTTCTTTATATATATATACACATATATATATATATTTGAAAAACAGTAAAAAGCAAAAAAAAAGAAACCATACAAAAAGAATATTAAAAAATAAATTATTAACTACTAAAAAAAAAAAAAGTATTTAGCGAAAATATTGTATTTGTGAGTTTAAATGTATTGTTGCATACGAAATACCAAAATGAAAGCCGAACCACTCGATTGGCAGTGAAAGAAACCGATAAATGAGCAAAGAAACGATTGGCACGAACCGCAGAGAAACAAAGTTAAAAAGAGAGACAGAGAAATTAAATTACAAAAATTACAAATTACAAATGCAGATTATTTCAAATTATAAATAATTGTCACAGCAGCAGAAAGACAGACAGACAGAACACCCCCCTACCCTCTTCTCCCACACAAGAAATTATACAATTTGATAATGATAATATTTTCAAGCGATCGAAGAGTCAGAGGGAGGAAGCACAAACGACGTTATACACATGTATATCCGGGTCAATTGGGGACATGACGAAACAAAGCGCAGTTTGCTGCAGCAGGCGACAAATTATAATAATAATAATAATACAAATAATAAATAAAAACTTTAACAATTGTTTTGTGTAATTGTACAAGCATGGAATTTGTTGTGGCGAATCATCATCAATCAGCTTGGGTTTCGGGTTCGGTTTCGGTTTCGGGTTCGGGTTCGGGTTAGGTTTCGGGTTTCACCTTTTGCCGCTAGCGATAAGTTGGGCTAAATATTTGCTTTGTTTGCGATTTGCTTTGGATCCCCTCTTATTGTGGGGGATATGGGGTGTATAAATTTCTTGTTGTCCTCCCTATAAGGCAATGGAATCGCCCTCAACTGAGCTCCGAAGTACCACAGAAATGTTTTTCTTGGACCAGAAATTACGTAATCGATAAATAATCAGTTACCGATGTTTATTATCGTTGTGATGATTATATAATGAATAAATGATTATTTATCGATTATATGTTTGAAAAATATTTTTAAAATATGTCTAATCGATTTTATTATTTTTACATTATTTTTTATCGAGTATATTATTTTTACAATTTTATTTATCGACTATTTTTTTAAAATGGTTATTTATCGTTTAAAGATTATTTGTACATGATTATTCATAGATTATATGTATTATTTTTTCAATATTTAACGATTATATTTTTTTTAAATGGTTTTTTATCAATTATATTATTTCCATAATATTTCTTATCGAATTATATAATAATTTATCGTTCATATAATTTTGACTTGATTATTTATGGTTTTCTAAAATTGATCAACAATATCGACTTGGAACGTTTTCATAAATTTTGTTCCCATTATGCACTCCACAAAGGATTAAGGGGAGTCCCAATACTCGATTCTATAGGTCTCAGCCCGCCTCTTATCGCTCAGTTCCCAGATGACCCCAGATGACACACACTGTCGATAAGCGAGGAACACACCCAACAACGGGTCATTAGCATTAATCCAGTTCAGACTTAAACAAAGATAAAGGAATGGATTCAAACAGGAAGAGAACTCAACCTTCCCTTTAGAGAGAGTGCGCTACCTGCAGCAGAGACAGAGAGAGAGAGAGGGAGAGGGAGTGCATGAGACACCCTGTTTGAGGGCAGCTGTTGATTTGGAATGGTTTCATTATCTGCCCGACAGACAGTCGTGTTCCGACAGAGCTATAGAGAGGTTGTAGGATGAGATCTTTGTGTGTTTTACTACTCCTCATTGGGATTTCTAGCCAGTGCTTGCCGGCCAAGGCAGATGGCAGCAAGAAAGTCTCCTGCAAGGATGAGCAGGGCAACGATGTGGATTGGTGAGTGTTTCCACGCACAACTTTCTTCGGGATCCCCTCTAAGATCTCTAAGATCTCCCTCGTAGGTGGCACTTGTACAAGCTCCCCAAACATTACCAACAAAACGATCTGGGCAAAGATGTGAGTGGCCTGAGGTACCTGTATGTCACGAGCAACAGCTACGACAACTGGCAGCTGTCTGGCAAGAGGGTAGGCGATGCCGACTCCCTGCCCGCCCAGACGATCAACGCCTTGAATGTGGATCCCACACACACACTGCTGGCGGCCTACAACGATCAGTGGCCCAATGGCACTGTCTTCAGCACCGGCGGCCACGCCAAGGGTCTGGTGGGAAGCGATGGGGAGACGGGCGTGTGGATCGTACACTCAGTGCCGAAATATCCCACCCTGCCGGAGTACACGTACCCCACAACGGGGGAGCATTATGCCCAGAGCATGCTCTGCATCACCGTGAAGGCCGTGGATCTGGAGAAGGTCGGCCAGGTGCTGGTCTACAATGAGCCGCACTTCTACTACGAAAGGAATCCGCTGCTCCAGAGATCGGATCTGCTCTTCCCCAGCCTGGAGAGGGCCATGCACGGCCAATGGCGCACCGAAGCGCCCTTCCAGAAGGATCTGGAACTCCGTTCCTTGGACGGCAAGAAGTTCCGTTTGTTCGGCAAGAGCGGACGCGCCAATGTGGAGCTCTATGCGGATGTGGTGGCTCCTGCCTTGGATGTCAGCCTCTTTGTGGAGGCATGGCGCGATGGGGCCGGCAATCTGCCCAATCGCTGCGGAAGCAACGACAAGGTCTTCAACGTGGAATCGGTCGCCAATCTGGAGCTCTCCGTGGACTTCAAGACCACCCAGGATCACTCCAAGTGGGCCGTGTCCCGCCCCTCAGGCATTTTGCTGTATCATTGGCGTGTGGGCGGCGGCGATTGGATCTGTGTGGGTGACATCAATCGGCAGGAGACGCAACTGAAACGTGGCGGGGGCACCCTGTGCCACAAGAGCTCAAGGGTCTCGAATCTGTACAGGAATCTGGTGGCCAATTATGACAAGTGTGCGGAGGTGTAGTTGGGGAACTTAAAAATTATGATATCTTGTTCCGGAATACAAGGAAACGATTGAACTCTATGTACTCCCATTATTCCGATTGTATTGTAAACAATTTTCAGATAAATATATATTTTATACATCGTTCTATCAAAAGAGATCGTTTTATCCACTATTTTTAAAGATTTTAAGGCATAAAAAAAGAGTGTAAAATAAAGATCAATGGCTCTAAATACTGTTTCGGGCTTTTATGGGGAAACAATTAAAAACCAAAAATCAGTTGCAGTTTTGTGCAATTTCAGTTCATTTTTCGAGATTTAAGGAACTACTTTAATAATTAAATTAAATTTTTGTTTGGGTTTACAACATTTTATTCGATCCACTCTACGTGCCATCTACATGAAAATTACATGTGTCTGTGGCGACATCTGGCTCACATTCTGCCATGCTACCCCTAGCATCGCGGCGCATCACTGGCACCCTCTAACGTTCATTTATGTTCCAAACAACTATCGATTGGGCTCTGTTGGTTAACAGCAGCAAGAAGACAACAATGAGTCTCATTCCATACACAATGTTGCGGCAACATTATTTTGTAAACCGTTTTTTGGTCAAAATAAAATACATAAAGGTAATTAAAAGTAGCAATCTTGTAGCAAATTTATTCATCAATCGTATAAAATTATGATGGCATGGCTAAATGTTCTATATAGCTGGTAATAGTCGACGGAACAAAGAATATGAGGAATTGGTCGTTTTTTTGAATCGAATTTGAATTCGCCGCAGTTCGCCGCAGTTCGCTTTTGCAACAATGAGTCTCATTCTATACACAAAAGTTGCGGCAACATTTCCTTGAAAACCGTATTTTAGTCAAAATAAAATACATTAAGATAATTAAAAGAAGCAATCTTGTAGAAAATGCATTTATCTATGATAAAGCTAAGTGGGGAAATCTATATAGCTTGAAATATAGGCAATACCCGATTCGCCGCAGTTTCGCTTTTGCAACAATGAGTCTCATTCCATACACAAACATGTTGCTAATTCCATGCACACATACCCTGGGGGAAATGAATGTTATAGAATTGTGAATACGTTTGTCTTCCAAGGCTCAGGATCGAGATAAATATATACAAGATACTAATAATACACATGAATAAGTCAAAAACATATCAATTTGAGAAAAGGTCTTAATAAATTACGTTTGATCTTCATATAAAATTAGCGAAATAGGGTGTACAAAGGGCTATACACGCATCACGTCTTCAAATACCAGCAACATTGCGACTGTTTTTTTTGTTGAACTATTTTGTTTAAACCTTTTTTTACAATAAATACAATAAAAGCAAGGATTAAAAACTATCCAATCTTGTAGAAAATTGATTCATTAATCGTATAAAATTATGTGGGCACGGCTAAATGTTCTATATAGCTGGTAATATTCAACGGAATATCAAAAACGAGGAATATGTAAAGTAGAACTTGAATACTTGAGGGTCGGACGGTATTTTTTATCGATAAATCCGCGGTCACACTGAAGAAGAATCGCCAAAATAAATAAATATTGAGAAAAAAAATTTATATAAAAAACGAATCGGGTGATAAGCGTGAAAGATTTTCCCACCCACCCACAAACAGTAGGAATGTTTTGCTGCCTCCGCACCTGCCTCAATGGAGGACAATTGAGGAAACCGATGACAGCTGCCAGTCGCCTAAGAGAGCCCGACGTTCACCTGGATGCAGCGCATATGGGTATCAATAGATAAAAGATAAACCACAACAAAGAACTCTAATCATATAAAGTACTTCCCGAACAGGACCCGATGTCATTCTGCTCTCCCATCAGCTGAGGGTCACGGGCACTGGCGGCGTCCTGGCCACGGCACCGCTCGTCCAGTCCAAGTCCTACTTTGAGGTGAAGATCCAGCAGAGTGGCAGCTGGTCTATTGGCCTGGCCACCCGCCAGACGGATTTGAGTAGGAAAAGCGGTGGCGGTGATCGCGAGTCCTGGTGCCTGTGCTCCGACAATGCCACACGGCACAACGAAGAGGAATTCCGGCCCGTGGTGGCTGCCTGCACGACGCAGCCGCCCTCATCCATCACCAAGACCAGTGCCAATGGCATCCTCAATAATAGTGCGGCAGCGGCAGCGGGTCTCATTTCCATTGAAGATCTGCAACAGGAGGATCTGCTAATGACCACGGGAGTGGCCCCACCGCCAGATATGGGGGAAACGTTGATCGGGACGCCACAGCGTGACTTTCCCGACGAGGGTGACATTGTGGGCGTGGCCTTTGATCATGTGGAACTGAATTTCTATTTCAATGGCAAAAACCTGGAGGTACCCTTCCGAAATGTGCGAGGATCGGCGCTCTTTCCCGTCATCTATGGTATGCTATGATATATCCTTAAAGATCTATTCATTTCATCATTGTTTTTCAGTGGGCAATGGTGCCATTCTGGATATCATTTTGGATAACTTTTCGCATGGCCCACCGCCTGGTTTTGAGCGCATTCTGCTGGAACAGTCTCTTCTTTAGATAGATCTTGTGAGAAAATTAGCCTCGTGGAGAACAAATTATTAACCAAAATGACAGCTAGATAGTGCGTTTCAGAATTATAAGATAGGCAAGAAGCAAAGTGGTAGTGAAGTGAGGAAATGGCCCTTGAAGGCAGCTGAATGAAGGAAAAGTGTTTGATTTTCAAAGAATGTTGAGATTTATATTCCACAAATGAGTATTCGTTGGCATTTTGTACTTAAATCATTCGATTCTTAAAGGAAAAACAGTGTGAAGCTTGTTTTTCTTCTCCTTTTACAAACCTATGTATAATCTTTGTATATCTATCCACCAGCACGCAGCTTTATCTATTGGATGGCTTGCTCATTTAAGAAAGATATCTAGTCACTAGCTTGTTAAAGCCTCCCCAAGGTACCCGAAAACTACTGTAAATCTAGTATGCCCCTATATACCCCTGAGTACCAGGTACAAAAACCGTTTCTAGTTCCTTAAACTCTACCCAAAAGATCAATGTATTAACTTAAGCACTAAATCTACTTAAAGATCTGTCAATTCTATACATAAACCTATTAGAAACCTATGAGTATTAAGCGAATAAGAGCTATAATTGTTTAAAATTCTGCCTAGAACTAATTTCCTGATCTTTACCCTGTCTTATAGTTCTGAAAATCACTCTCTAGCCCTAGCAGACTTCAAGTGTATAAAAAGTACAGACAAACCCTTACTAGTCCTCGAACAAACAACAAACATCTATTGAAAACGATGTATTATTATTTGTCCGTGTGTTTTTGTAAATTATTTATATAGCCATGAAACCGCGACTGCTTTGTATTATACACACACCTTATATACTACTATATATCCCTCTTATGGGGAGCCTAGATCTCTCTACAGTTTCACACACATTCCCAATGGTCCAACGATGGGTCCTCTCTTACTTAATCGAGCACGGAAATACCTAACTAACTCTAAGAATTATATCTTATATCGATATCTGCTTTGACAAAAAAAAAACTGATTAATCCGCGCGCGGACAATAAATCTATGTTATGTAATTCCTTTTCCAACGATTTCTATGTCAGGGCCAGAAAATTAAAAAAAATAATACGGAATATATATAACTATTTGGATCTTCAAAATTTGACAGCAGTCGGAGATGATCTATGGCCGGAAAAGGAGAGATCATCCAAATCCATATTGGTCAGGCGGGGGTGCAGATAGCCAATGCCTGCTGGGAGCTCTACTGCCTGGAGCATGGCGTCATTGCCAATGGCCGTTTGATACAACAGCCGCCAGATGACTCGTTTCTCACCTTCTTCGAGTGCACCAGCCAGCAGTCTTGTGTACAGCCGAGAGTCGTGATGATCGACACAGAGCCCACGGTTATTGGTGAGTGTTCCGTACACTTTTTTGTACCTCTTTCATGGGCTTTTCCTTTTGCAGATGAAATCCGTACGGGCGCCTATAAGAATCTCTTCCATCCGGACACTCTCATCACTGGGAAGGATGACAGCGGCAGCAACTTTTCCCGGGGCTATAATCTGATGGCCAGCGAGCTGTTGGATCGCTCGATGAATGCCATTCGACGGGTGGCCGATCGCTGCCGGGGTCTCAGGGGTTTCCTGGTCTATCGGGCGATTGGCGGTGGCTCGGGCTCGGGTCTAGGGACACGCATCATGGAGAAGCTGGTGGAGGATTTCGGCAAGAAGATGACCATAGTGGAGTTTCTGGTGTATCCTTCGCCTTCGTAAGTGCGGAAAGAGTTCGGGTTTCCTTTTTTCTACAACTTTCTTTTGGTCTTAAGGATATCCCCCGTGATTGTGGAGCCCTACAATGCCCTGCTGGCCACACACTTCTCCATGGACTGTGCGGACGTGTCGTTTATTGTGGACAACGAGGCGCTGTATGATATCTGTGCGAATACCCTCAATGTTCCCGCCCCGACCTACACCAATCTGAATCGCATCATTGGCCAGGTGGTGGCGGGTTTTACGGCCTCGCAGCGCTTTGGCGGACAGTCTAGCGTGAGTTTTCAGGAGCTGCAAACGAATCTGGTGCCGTATCCGCGCATCCACTATCCGCTGATCAACTATGCCCCCCTTGTGCCGCACTCGCACGCCCAGTTCGTGAACATGTCGACGGCCCAGCTGACGGGGCAGTGCTTTCAGATGAGCAACCAAATGGTGCGCTGCAATCCCTCGCACGGCAAGTACATGGCCTGTGTGCTGCTCTATCGCGGTGACATTGCCACCAACGAGATCAACCTGGCGCTGGAGAACATCAAGAGGACGCGATCGTTTCGGTTTGTGGACTGGTCACCCACCGGCTTCAAGGTAGGCGTCAGCAACATGCCGCCGGCATACGTGCCCGGCGGCGATCTGGCGCCCACAAACAGCGCCTGCGTGGCCGTCTCGAACAACACGAACATACGGATCGCCTGGTGCCGGCTGGTCAATAAGTTCGATAAGCTGTATCAGAGGCGCGCCTTTGTCTACCATTATGTGGGCGAGGGCCTCGAGGAGGGGAATTTCGCCGAGGCCTCCGAGAATATCTGCCAGCTAGTCCACGATTATCTCGAGGTGGATGCCACGGCACCGAACTCGCGACGCGGCACCGACGCCGACGATGGCGGTTCAACGGGCTCCAATTGATGTTGTGTTCTTTCTCTTCCCCCAAAATATAAACCAAAATTTCACTGTGAAGTAAAGAATCTTCTTTTGGGTAATTGGCCGTGCAATTGATGACTCGATGACTTCATCAAGTACAGCGTTTTCGGTTTGTGTGCGTTTGAGCCAAATTAAGTATTTATGGTTGCGGCCAAAACAAACATTGACCTGGCCCTGCAATTTGCGTTGCATTGACCTCCAGGCTTTTGGGGGCGTGTCCGGGCACAGGATGGCTCTCCGGGGTATAATTAAAATGATGGCAAGAAAAGCCCCCAAACCCCAAAAGGGTTTAGCACGTACCGAGGCAAAAGTCGCGCTTATCGCGATCGCACCCAGGGCAAGGTCTCCCCTCTCTCTCTTTGTCTGTGACGTGACTTACGCACGCTTAAAGCGCGATTATCGATGAAGGAACCCACCGAAAGCCTGCATGCAATATCCCCCTTGCTATCTACCAAAGATCTTCTTTGGGGCACAGACCCTTCACTCAGAGAGAGGAGAGAGACCGCATCTTATCAGAGCCTCAACCTTTTGGTGTGGTCTTCGTCCTGCCTTGACCGCTATGTTATTATGAGATCCTTTGTCTGTGTGTTTGTTAACTGTTGCTAATCTTAAATTGGAACTTTGGGGCTTTTGCCAGCGTGAGAACCGCTGCGTGTGGGATATCCCTCATTTTTTTTTTTGGGACGGGGTGTTAATGAGCTAAAGGATATCCCCTGGACCACCTTGGGGCCTTGTCCCTAAATGAAGTTGTTGGCTAATAAAGCAATTTCCAACGAACTGTTTTTTTGGTTCTAGTGAGACGCATCTTTTGAAGGCTATGCGCTGGGGGGAGCAGGAGTAGGTGGAAATATCTAGTTAACTCTTTCGGTGGAACGACGGCCCCGCTCGCCTGACCTCCTTTATTTATGCACTAATCCGTGGGAAATACTCGCCCAGAGACACCTGGGGGCCGATTTATGCCACAACACAATAAAAACACAGAGAAACATTCGAGTGGAGAGGCCCGCACCCGCAACAAAGACACAGCCAAAGGAAAAATTCAATAAAAGTCGAGTAAGAGATGCCCTGCTTTGAAAGAAGACATGAAAAACCAACAACTTGTAGGAGTATCTGGTATTATTTTGTGGGTAAAACATTTTACAAGAGAGTTTTTCTATGAAAAGATCGATTTCGTAAGCAAAAGGTGCCATAAATTAATGGTACCTTTTAACAGAGCACCCTTTATTTCCATAGTTCAAGCAAATCCAGACATAACAAAGGAGAAGCCCATCTCTAGAGCTCAAATACCCCCAAAGCAAGCCCCAACAAGCTCTCCGAGTGAAGAGTACCCCAGGGGAGGGTAAAAATATGAAACAACCGTCGAGTGAATTAATAAAGCGCCTCACGAGGCGGCCACGCATTAAACGACACACACAAAAAGGCATTTACAAGGTATCCAAAAGCGAAGGCAGGAAGAGGACCCTCGGTCCGTCCACATATGCAACGTTCAACCAATAGATGCCACATGACTGACCAAAGCACCACTACAGTCTACTTTTTTCGTAGCCGAGGGCAAACATTTTGGAATTGCAATTTTCGACTTCATTTCCAGGCTTTCGTAGGCACCAGGCAACACCTACCGAGGCACCACAGCCACAGCTACAGCCACAGCCGGGCAGTACATCGGTGGGCGGCTAGGAGCTGAGGGATAGGAGTAGGAGCTGGAGCTGGAGCTGCGGCTGGGGCTGTGGCTGGGGCATAGGATACGCAGCAAGTGTTTCGATTTATGTTTTTGCGCCTCAGCCACACTCGTACTACGTACAACATGCCACAAGACACACAGAGACACACAGTGCTGCGGCATTTTCATTCAAAATGTTTAACCAGCCGTTCCGTTTCGTTCCGTTCGGTTCGGACCACAAGACCAGACCACTTGTTGCTCTTTTATTCATTCAATTTGTCAGTTTTGCACTAGCAAAACGAAAACCCAGTCCAGTCCAGTCCCGGTCCCCTTCGGCCCCCTCCGTCAGAGTCAAAAGGTTATCGCCACACTTGCTGCATTTATACAGCCTCATCATGGGGCAGGCATCATCATGATGATCATGATGGGGCGATCATCTCATGGTTATGGGGCATGGGTTTCTGTGTGCTGTGGCTGTCTGCTGCGGCTGTGTTGCACTCTTCTGTTGCATGTTTACATGGCAAAATTATTAGTGGGTAATATTTGTGAAATATTTGTTTTCTAATCTGTAAACACCAATCATATTAGCAATTTGAATATGACAGCGCCAGCGCTACGAAAACAGTAACAGCGCATTCTCTTGTTGTTGTCGCGGATACCCTTCTGTTGGTGGTAGGGGTCGATGGGTATTCGGGAGACGCTTTCTTATTTGGGACTGGGGAAGGAAGTACTTTCTATTCTGTTTATTGGTTGTTTTCTTGGTTAACGTTGGTCCGGTTATGTTTTAGTAGGAACTGAGACATAATAATAGATAAATATGGTTAATTGGTGTTCGATAAATATCGGTAATATCAATAATGTACATATGAGAATAAAATGTTATTGATTTTTAGCGATTATGGGGAACGATAAGTTTCGACAATATTAAGAATATAATAGATTAGAAGAAAATATCGATAATTATAGGTTATTAGCGATTAGAGATTGATAATTATCAGTGATTAGTGATCGATATTTGTCGATAAAATGAACAATATGAAGAGTATATTAGATTATACGGAAAAATTGATAATTATCGGTGGTTCGATATAGATAATTTTTGATAAAATCAAGAAAATATTAAAATAAAAGTAGATATCGATATTTATCGGTGATTACTGGTTGTGGTCAAGAATACATACAATTTAAAGTAAAAATCGATAATTATCGTTAGTGATCGATAATTATGGATAAAATTATTAATATAAAAAATATTTTTGAGTAATAGTAAAAATCGATAATTATCGGTGGTTGGTGATCGAAAATAAAGGATAAAATTAATAATGTCAAGAATATATTAGACTATAAGTAAAAATCGATCATTATTGTTGATAATCGATAATGGATTGATTTATAATTACCGATAATATCAATTATCTATATGAAATATTATCAAGATACCTATTTTTTTCATCAGGCCATAACCAAAATTATCGCAGGTATGCATATTCTAAGGATGATATAGAAAGAATATATAGGAAATATAGAAGATTGATGGGCCGACTGACCATTCCCAAAAAGTGTACGAGATCTTAGCCTAGAAATCTTAATGTTTCAAGGAATGAAAGGAGGGGACCTTCAAGAGCAGAGTCGTATAAGCCCCATACCTTTCAATAGGAAACTCCGTAAAGAAGAGCATCTGATATTTCTTTATCAAAAAGTATACTTTCTTCTTCCGTTTGTTGTTGTTGTTGTGGTCAACGGTCAGTGGTGGCTTGTGGCTAGTGTGTTCGGTTATTATGCTGGCCCATTCGTTCATTCGTTTGGGTGGGTGGGTAGGTGGGGCGTGAGTTATTATCTATTCAATTGTTGCACTTTGCTGCTTCCTATTGCCTTGAGCCATTGCATGGCCATACCCTCCACTGAATCTCCTTTCCCCCCTTTCTTTTTTTTTGCAGTTATGAGTCGACTGCCATGAAATTTATGATAAATGCCAAGAGATCTGCAAACTTTGAATTCGACTCGGCTCGTTAGCCATCTCCCTACCCTGCTGTTGGATCGTTTACAACACTTTAAGAGGATTTTAGTGCCGCTTCCCTCCAGCCAGCATCCAGCACCGTTTGACTCCATTGGCAGCCATTAGCAAGGCAATTGACATACTCCTTGACAGACAGTCAAGTCTCTAAGTGCATGGAATTTATCATCATCCACTCATCGGTGGGGCAGAGGAGGCGTTTGCCAAAAATGGCACAAATAACGACATAATTTGCTGAAGATTTGGCCAACATCAGAGATCGGCAGCAGGCTCAACTCTGGCAGCAGGCAGCAGACAACAGGCAACAGTCTACAGGCAACTCTCTGGAAAACGACAAACGACATATGCAAATTGACTGTGAACGCAGACGACGCACAGCACAGTACAGCAACAGCCAAAAATGGTGTGCAAATCGTTAGGCCACTTTGTAAATGCACTGAAAGAAAGTGTGGAAACCTTAGGAATAAAGAGGCCATGGTGAAGAACTAAAAACAAGCTCGTTGGTTGAAATAGAAGTCAAATTCCAAAGGTTCTTAAGTAAGAGTAACATTTTAGCCTGTTTAAACCTCGGACGCGTCATGCAGCAGCACTCCTCGGTTGGTTTTGGCACTTTTATGCTTAACAAGCTTCTTCTTGGAGTCGTTTTGGTATCCCGTTCTCTTCTTACACTGACCAAAGCCCAAGCCACACTACAAAAATCGTTTACCAAGGTTTTTTTTTTTAATAAATCCTCTTTAAACACTTTGTTTTCGCCCAGTGTGCCTTGCATAGATACTATATAAATAATTCAATTAGTTAAAGTAGAAATTAGCAACAGATACAACATTTTGTTAAAAGATTTGCCAATCTGACAGTCTTTGATCTCTCGGGGGCCACTCACAGTAGCAACAGATGAGATCACCCACCCGTCCATCCATCCATCCATCCATCCAACCATCCAACCATTCAGTCAGCCACTAACCAATCGGTTAGATCAAATGGCTTTTTGTTTTGCAGTTTGACTAAATGCTTTATTGGCTCTCAGGTGAGAGAATAAATAGATGCAAAAAAATGCTTCGAATTTGAACTTGAGAATTCCATATTAAGTGCATTTTGAAATGGGAATCGGAGTGCCACTCCAATGGCACTGTGTGGCATGGTAATTACACTGCAACTCGGTCAAATTCTGCACTAAACGCAATTAATCAAGCCACGCGGGTCGTGCCTGGCCAAATGTTTTTTCCACTCCTAATGATGCCGTGGAGCAGCTCCGCTCCTCCTCCTCGCTTTTTGGCCTCCTGCCATTGCGCAAATATGGCTTGAGTCAAAGTTCAAGCAACGAACAAAAAAAACTGTGCTTAATGTCTCACTTATGGCCAAGAGACCAAAGCCAGTCTGGGGCGCGGGTCAGGACTCCGTTGCGTGAGAATGTTTGAGGCTTGTGGCTTGTGGCCGGACGTTTGTCAAGCTCTAATTTGCTTTGACTTGGTCACGTGTTGCCCAGTCTCAATATCTTGATGGATCGAGGCGTTGCGAGTGGAAGTTGTGCATTATATAGCCTGATAATTTGGCTTAAATGCGTGGCCAGGCACCAACTAATAGCATAGAGAGGTTTGGTCATAGATTTGGGCTAAAGGATACCCTGATGGGGAGATTTTTTTAGAGGAAAGGAATATACAAACAATTAAATATCAAGGCAGAAAAATGTTCGGCTCTCTCGCTTCTTTGGCTTGGGACGATATGAGTAAAATTTCGGATAGATCAAGTCTTTATATATATTTCCACAATATCTGTGAGAGAAATACATAAAACAGACAAAAAAATATAAATATTTCATCTGAAAGATTAAATATTCCAAGACTGGGCGACAAGCCAACCCCTGGCTCACTCGCTGCGTTAACTTGCGATGATATTAATAAAATATCGAAAAAATATCAAGTCTTTATATATAAGTCCACAATATTTGTGGGTGAAATACAGAAAACACACAAAAAACTAAATATTCCATCTGAAAGAATAAATATTCGAAAACTGGGCGACAATCCAACCCCTGGCTCACTCGCTTCGTTCCCTTGCGACGATATGTGTTAAATATCGGAGAGGTTAAGTCTTTATATATAATTCCACAATATTTGGTGAAGAAATAATCAAAGTAATGAAGAGTTTGGGCACAAAATCTATCTTCCTGTCCATCTTAGATGTCTAAAAATAATATCTATATGCTCTTAACTCTCATAATCTCTTAGATGCCAACGGATACGGCTAGATCGTTTATAGAAGAAACACTCAGCGCATGTTCAAGCGACTACCGTATATAATAAGTGTCCAATGGTAGTCATTCCTAATCCTAATCAATTTTGAACGCCTCACGAGGCGTCATAAACACGCTCTCAACACTTGCACAGAGACAGAGTGAGTGAGAGAGAGAGAGAGAGAGATAGAGTACCAAAGTAATTTAAGCAGAAAAAAACATTTGCCAAAGTGTTACAATTTCCATTAGTTACAGTTATTTGGCCAAAACACATCAGAGAGTGAAGTGAGGCAAGAGACTCTTTCCACTTGCCACTTGCAACTGGGGCTGTGGCTGTGGCTGCGGCTGTGGCTGGGGCACAATTATCAACTTTTTTTGCGTTGATTACGATGATGGATTATAACACTTTGGCCGGCTGGCTGGACAGCCCAACTGGAGGCTAGAAAAACTGGAACATTTTTGCTTGAAAATTGAATGAGTGGAGGCTGCAGGGGCAGAGGCCGGGGCTACAACCGATTGGCTCCTTCCTTCCAAAACGAAATTAATTTAACAGCTTGACAGGATTATGCGAGAGAACAGGGTCAAACCAGAAGATGATTCCATGACCAATGGGCCGCTGACAGGCGGCTGGCCAACAGATTGGTCACAAGTCACAATCCCAGACAGAAGCTCAGAGAAGCCCTTAAGGCCATGGCGAATCGGTACCAGACCGAAGACCGAACACCGAAGACTGTAACCAATTAACCGAATCATTTAACACGTGCTCTGGGCATGGGCTTTGGGGGGCACAGGTGCAGCTGCAGCTAGAGATCTCCAATCGTCTCCTCTCCTCTCTGTATGTTTGTGCTAATTGAGCAGGAATCTATGACAAACATAAATGTATTCGGGGAGGAACCAAAGAACAGATAAGAAATGTAAGATATCTACATGATCGAAGGTTGGGATACACTTTTAAAGACTTACATTTACTCATCTGTGGGATATAGAGCTTCAAATAGTTATAGCCTTAATAATCAAAGGTTCTTGGCAAACCTATAAAGAAAAGATATGGTGTTGGGATTTTATTAGTATTTTTCAGGAATATATCTTTGTGGAATTGTGGAATAATATGTCGAAAAAAAAGCTTCAGTCTTTTTGGGTTTTTGGCTAAGAAAATGTAGATGTGCATAGAAGAAAACGTTTCTAAATAAAGATCTTTGAATAGCATAATCTTAAGCACAATATTCTCTCGATTAAGGGACCTTTGCTTTCGGTTCTCCAAGGATATTTCTATGATAAAGAAGTTATATTCTATTCAAACTTTATAGATTTACAGAGAAGATCATTTAAGAGCTTTTTCTACGAATTCTTTGGCTTATCTTAAGCCCAAAAAGTACATCTGTATTCCATAAATCTTAATCCTGCCAAAAACCCAATCAAACTTCGATTACCCTGCTCTTACACCTGAGACTCACCGTAGAAGTCGGCTTAACGATCATTGACTAGACCATTTGCTATATAAAGTGGCATATGCAAATATGCCGACGATTGGCAACCGGGACATGGGGGGAATGGGGGTAGGACATGGCTACTGGCATCGGCAAACCGACTGCCGCCGGCCGATTAATCAATGATAAATCCGAAATAGATAAATGACCCAGGCACATGGCAAAAGAAATGTTGTGTGGTCCCCCTTCAAAAGAACTGATCACCTGCTGCCCATTGGGCTCCTGTTACCAGCTCTCTTCTCGTCCTCATAGCGGGTGCAAGATAAATGCTCCACTGATGATGCTGACAGTGGAATTCGGTGGAGTCCCAGAGAGTCCCCACACATTGCATCATCTGCTGCGGCCGACTGTTTATGGGCATTGTCAATGTCTTTGGCGACGCATTTGCATCGTACGGTTAATTGTGACCGCTATTTGTTGACCAATTGTGGGTGGCAGAGGCACTGGAAGCACCACCGAATTCGGCATTGCACCATATGCACCACAAACCAAGCGAAAAACTCGTTTAGGTTTTACCCTAGAAGAGGGTATGAGAGAAATGTGGAGTGTGCATCGAAGAAAACGGTTTTATTGAAAGTTTTCTTCCGATAGCTGTCTATAAGAACCTTCGGTATCTTTTGAGAACGTAGGAATTGAGGGTTAAGATGGGAACTAAATGGATTGAATGGGTTTAAGGGTTATCTGACATAAAAAGCATCGATTTTGGGGTATGTTAAGGTGCAAAAACCATTCACGGAATAAACTTTGATGATTTCCAAAAGACAGTTTCTAGTGGTACTTCAATATATATCCTCCTCCAAATGGGTCTTAGGGAAACTAAAACAAAAACTACACAAAAATCAAACAAAAATGACTCTTAAATTCTTCGAATTGTTCTTTAATATTCCTTCTCTGAATGCGTACCAATATCTTTGGTAAGTCCTTGCCCAAGAGCATTTGAAGCTTCGGTTTTGGTTCTCTTTTATGTTTGGGAATTTGCATAGTTCTGTCTCTCTCTCTGTCTGTGATCTACAGAGTTCGCACAGGTGGCAGTGGGGCACACACAAAAGGCCACAAAGAGAGTAGATAACTTTAGTGGCTATGTCCTCTTACGAGCTTTGCCCTCGTTAGCTCCTCGACTGCGACTGTATCTGTATCTGTGGCTGTGTGGCTTGCTAGCCGGATATCTATATATAGCCAACTGGTGTGATTTTGATTCATGGCGCGATTATATGTGCGCACGCAGTTTATCTTCTTTTCAGCTTCTTCTGCTGCTGCTGCCGTCTCCTTTTTTTTCCGCACAGTAGCCTGCCTGGTCGCAGCATGAAGGCTCCAAGCCCCACACTCTGGTCTGTGGTCTCTGGCCTGTGGCCTGATCCTCCGTTGCGTCGCATCGTTTCGGCTTGTGGCACTTAACATTTTATTGTTAATAAAATATATTACATGGGGCAATACAAAAGGCCAAAACCAGGTTGAGTGTGTGCCGGACCCCAAATGCGTTAACGAAATCATCTGCCAGGAGGCGAACGGGGGGTAGAAGGAGAGGCCAGGCCGCTCCTCCAGATGCTTGCTTCTCAGAGGGAATGTCGCGTGAGTTCGTGTCGTACATTTAACGCGTGACTTCTTTTGAAAATTGTTCATAAATTTTGCGTTTAACAGTAGCAGAAAGGCAACGGCACAGCCGCAAAACTCCAGGCCCATACAAGACCGTTGAAGGCTTCGGGCAAGGGAATTGGCTGAATTAAATGATTGGGAAGCAGGGGAAAATTGCGTCTACAGATACCCTGCAATATTATAGGGAGATTATGGTAAGGAAAAGCATATTTCGGGGGTTTGAAACATGTACCCAAATGCATAGAAGAAACCTCTGAAGAGGGACGACCTTTTCAAGTCTAAAAGAAAATGTTTAGACCGTGGTTCTTCATCAGAAACTAGACTCCTTTCCTCCTTCTCAAACCTCAAAATTCTTGGAAAAAGACGTATTTTTAGGGAACCAAAATTCTAATTTAAAATTAAATTGAAGCTTTTATTTATTCCGGCTATAAAAACTATAATAAAACACAGAATTTCAGAAAATATTCCCTAAATATATGGTCCTATTAAGGCCTCAAATTTAGCCTTTTTGAATTTTTTTGTGTGAAGATTTGACATATCCCCAAAGCATTCATGGATGTTTCCTGTAAGCAATTATAAAAAAGGATCACTCTTAGAGTAAATTAAAAAATAATGCTTGGTTTCTTCTCTACACTTCTTTAAATACCAAAAAAAAAATCATAGAAAATCTATAAAATATAAAATTAAATAGATCATCCTTGGAACCTGCTTTTCACTTAAAAAAATCATGAAAAATCCTTAAAAAACTGCATAAAAATCCTCCTTCTTCTAAGAGGCCGCAGGGCATTCCCATTTCTCCTATGGCCTGCAGCACAGCCTCCCAGGTATTTAATTTAAAGCAACTCAACGGAAAATGATTTCACAAATCCGACAGATGCAGGCCCATGGAGCCGCAGAGAGGCAGAGACAGAGACAGAGAGAGCGTTGCAAATGAATTACAATTTTGCTCATCTGCCTTTCGCTCATTATAATGCATACTCGTATATATATTTGAATGAATGAATGAACGTATATTTCTAATTAATAACACACTAAAATGTAATCAACAATGTTAATTAGGCACATCCGCTGCTGCGACGTCGTGTGTTGTCACCTCCACTCATTCCGTTCGACTTTTAGTTTCATTCATAAAAATCGGAGACAGATACTCAGCGATACTCAGCAGTCGCCTGCCCACGCGGCACCAAAATCTTGGCTTGAATTTGCATTTGTTCGAAGTAGTAAAAAAAAATCAAGCACACAAAATCGTTAAAGAAAAAACCCTGTCAAAATGTATGGCCAAAAGAATTGCCAAACCGGTTAATGGTTTGTTGTTTCGGTTATGAAACTGTTGTCTGTTGCTTGTCGTTTCGTTGCGTTTGTTCGCCGTGTTCGATGTTTTTTTTATTTTTTTATGAATGAATGAATGAAGCGTAAAATTTGCATTTTCTACACAAGATTACTCATACGACCCACTGAACTTAGAGAAAGATGAGGAGTACGAAGCCCCAGCGATTGTTTGGCTTAGTTCCGCTGAAAAGATAGAGAAAAAAATGAATCAACAATCCCAGTGGCAGGTGTGCCAAAAACTGAATCATATGCCTGATTTAAATAAGCAATTTGAATTATTATTAATTTATTATTTCCGGTGCAGCAGAGAGCGCCAGAGATGGGTGGCTTTGAATACATTACCGAGATGATTGCCAAACAAATGTTTGAGCATCTTTCCAGTCAAACAAATAATAAATACCCAACACATATTCTCTACATGTTCATTCACTAAAATAAATATTTATTTTGAGTATTAAGGCACTTGTCGGTCGTCAATTATGTCTCTCTCTGTTGGCCAGCACTCAGCCTTTCCAAGCAAAAATATATAAAGACGAGGTCAAATCGGAGCTGTGCAATCGAGCAACTGAAAGACTGACTGGCTGACTGACGGCCCCACGATCTGGCCAACCGATCAGGCCATAGACAGGCAATTTGTAGACTTTTAAAATAGTTTCAAATACTCCGCCAGACAACCTGTGCTTTGTCCAGCGATCGGCCAGCAGGCCAACGATCGACAACTACAACAAAAAGCGCATGCAAATTAATAGCCAACTTTGGCCAAAAATTAATTGATCACTCGGGACAGGCCAACAGCAGCGGCCGAAGGAGATTGCAGACCCCAGACCCCAGATGTCTGACAGACGATAGACAGGGCGACAGACCAGGCCGATCGATCTCTATAAAGCAATTGCCTGAACGAAGTACACTTGAAGGAAAATGTTTACGGAAATTTTTAAGGTGTTGAAAGGAGAAAAACAGACAATTTCTCGCCTTAAGAAAACAAAGGGGTTTTTATTTGTTTACGAATTTTGAATTAAATTTATTTAAAAAAAGCATATTTGTATTTCCATGAAAAGATAAAAAACCTAAACTTTTAATATTTACATTTAAAAATAAATATTTACAGTTAAAAAAAAATATTTACATTTAAAACTGTATACCAATAAATTTGATCCATGAATGGAAATTGTATGAAAAAAATGTTTTCAATATAATTCCGATAAAAATAAATTAATTAATTTTTACATTACACAAAAAAAAAATTGAAGTGCGTTAAACAAAAAGATATTTACAATTAAAAAAAATTTACATTTAAAAACATATATAAAAAAATTTTAACTTCTAATATATACATTAAAAAATATTTACTTTTATAATTAAAAAATTATTTACATTTAATAAAAATATGTATATTCAAAAAAGCTTAAACTTGTATTATTCCCATTAAAAAAAATCACATTTAAAAAAATATATATTTAATAATGTATACCAAAAAATTTTGATAAAATATTTTTTTATAAATTAATTAAAATTAAATTAAAATTTTTAAATATTTTTAAGTGTCTTATATTTAGAAAAAAAAATATTTAAAAAGTCTCTTTAACCCATTTATGTTTAAACCAAAGCTAAATTTACCTAAAATTCTATTTACAAATTAAAAATGTAATTGAAATATGCTTGTCTATGCCATTTTTCTGCTAGTGCATAGTTTTGCTGCCAAATTGCGAGGCATGCCTGCAGTGGCCCGCATATTTGTACAGATCCAACGATCATACGTCCCAAGAGTAAACGTAGACTTCCTAGACGGTAGCTGGCTCGATTAAGAGGCTGGTGAAATGCGTTGTTTTGTTGTTGTTGTTTTTACTATGAACAAAATTCAATTAACATATTCACGCAATAATTGCAGGGGTCTCTCTCGCTGGCCCGAAGAAACCCACGTTGTGGTCAGTCCCCGGCCCACGCTTTTGATCCACGTGTCAAACTTCCGATCATTAGGCGGGGCGACACGCCCACACACTCTCTAACGCATACGGGGCCCTAATTAATAAACAGACAAAACAATTTTTTCGAGAGAGGCCCCGACACAGACAATGCCGAACATTAGAAATTGATAAATTATCGAAAAATGCAGTTTAGCGTGTGCCCAAGACACAAAAGATATTGAGATTAATCATTGGAACAGCCAGCCAGCCAGCCATCATCATCATCATCTGCATCTCCATTTGATGTTTTTTTGTGCGTTGGCGATCTACGATGGGTCGTCTGTCGTCTAATGCCTCATTATTAATGGATCTCCACATGGAAAGCGATGAAAATTGTGTCGTGTAATCCAGTGGGTCATTGGAAAATAGATGTCCAAGGGAGATGGAAGCTGCAAAGGGTACAGTTTTTTTTATAATAATTCGATATGGTAAGAGTTTAAATGGGAATGATCTGGAAAAGGTAAGATTTTTATAATAATATGGTGAGTGTTTACATAGGAATGATCTTGATTTAAAGCTTCTAAAAAGAAACAACAGGATATGTACAGAAAATTATAGAAAAAGAGAGGTTTCTGAATGTATTTTAGATCAAATATAGCTATATATATTCTTTAAAAACACTTTTAAGGACTTGGAATACGACGATCAATAAGTGAAAGAAAGTTCAGCGAAACCATCGCCTTAATACTCACTGTTTTTGATCGAAACTCCATTATAATTTCGGAGAGAAAAAGACGAATGGTAGATCCTACTAATATTCCCCCAAATTGTATCCCAAAAAACCCAAAATAATCAACTAATATATAATCTGACAAATATCTTCTGTTCAATTTCCGCAGCCATTTGCTACGACTAATCATAGCAATTACCCTTTGAACTTTAGCTTTGATCATTTAGGGGAAACCTGTACATTAATGTGCCCCAATAGTCATACCTCATATCCACAGACACACACACAATGTTGCAATCGCTTAACTCGGCCAACACTTGCCCTCCGGCCGACTCATTGCAAATAGGTGTACTCTCGCAGCACCTCCACTAAAAAAAACCTGGCCACAAATCTGCCTGCAATTACAATACTTTATAAACTTATATATTTCTCTGGCCATAAGCCTGGGCTTGTATTATCGTCTAATTGCATCGCCAGGCAGCAGACTCCGAGCCGACTCCGAACCGACGACGCTCTTGGCATTTAGCGCGTCAACAAACGAGCCGCCGCCACCGCTGCGACCCCCAGACCCCCAGACCGACCCCATCCACACCTCGCCAGGCAGTGGGGGAGGGTTGGGAAAAAAGAGTGGTCCGCAGGCCGTTCCATTCATCATTTTTCCGTTTAGTGACGCGCGTGCCTCGTGCGGTTCAAATCGAGTGTTTTTTTCACAGATTTTCCCAAATTGAGACGTCATGATCTCTCGACGTCTGTTGTATGGTGGGTGCATAGATACAGATACAGATACAGATACAGATACAGATACAGATACGTACAACATTTATTGTTTCATAAGGCACTTTTTTGGGAGGGGGAGGGGGCTTGCATGCAGCTCTTTAAATTTACCATTTTGCGTGTATAAAACTGCAGAATACTACAAAGATCAGTACGAATAGAAGTACAACAGAAAATACAACCGATACTTAAAGATACACTTAAAATTCTACAGCGAAACCGAGGGGCACTGCTGCATGACCCTCTGCTCTATCTCTATATATATATAATATATAATGGTTATGGGTTTTAAAGTAATTCTAATAATAAATTCGTGTTTGATTTTTGGTTTACGCCTTTGGTGCAATTTTGTTTTCTTTTTGATATTTACAATAGATCGTTGCAAGGATCGTTTCAAAATTGAAAGTCTCAATGATCGTTCAATGATCATTTGGTGTTCGCGTCACATAATGATATCGCAACATTTGCTCAGCATCTGATTCCGCGTCCTCCTCATCGCTGGTGGAGGGCGGTGTATCCAGATTGGCTATGTCCACATCCAGATAGTCCTCCTTGGCCTGCAACAGCTTGTCCATGTACTCGACAATCTCCGTGAAGGGCGGCCGATCGTCGGCATTGAAGTGCCAGCACTGTCGCATCAGAATGTAAATGTTCATCGAGCATTTGGCGGGCTTCTCCATGCGCTGGCCGGACATCAGATAGCTGTAGAGCTCTTCGGCGGACATTATGGTGGGATAGGGCTGTGCCCCAAAGGTCATGATCTCCCACAACAGTATGCCGTACGACCAGACATCGCTCTTCGAATCGTAGAACTTCTCCTGCAGCGATTCGGGTGCCATCCACTTGATCGGCAGCCGTCCGTTGGTGTTCTTCCGATAGTATTCCGTGCTCTGGATATCCCTGGCCAGACCAAAGTCCGCAATCTTCAGGACATAATCATCGCTGACGAGTACGTTGCGTGCGGCCAGATCGCGATGGATGCAGCGACGCGAGGCCAGGTAGTCCATGCCACGGGCGATTTGATGGGCAAACTTGATCAGATCCTTTTCGGTGATGACATGCGCCGGAGGCGATGGCGGCGGCTGTGAGCTGTCCACCTGCTCTCGGCCAAAGGGGCGATTCTTGTAGAGGAAGTCCTTGAGATTGCCATGCGGCGCATATTCCACGATGACATAGAGGGGTCCGCTCTGGCTGCAGCATCCGAGGAGATTGATGATGTTGATGTGACGGCCTATGATCTTCATAACCTCCATTTCCCTCACCAGACTGGCAATATCATCGTCGGTGTGTCCCTCCTTGACCATTTTGACGGCCACAATGGCACTGTTGACCTCGGCCATGACCACGCGCCCAAAGGCGCCCTCACCGAGAGTGGCGCCCAGCACCAGTTGTCCTCGGGGCAGCTCCCAGTTGGAGTCCAGCGGGAATTCGTATTCGTTGAAGGGCGCCGGTTCGTTGCCGCTTTGGAGGACTGTGGTACGCTGCTTCTGGATCTTTACCACGGGCATGATCATGGTGTCCATGGAGCCGCTGGAGTCGCCGCCGCCCTCGGGCTTGAAGATGATCACCTTCTTGGTCCACTGATGCACCGTCTCGATGCGCTGCTTGAGCAGCTTCTCGTGCTTCATCTTGCGCACGGCGTAGTAGCCGAACAGGATGCACATGAGGATCAGGACACCGATCACGATAATGACAATGGCCGTCATGCCGGTGCTCCGGCCCATGCCACTGGCCATGCCGGCCTCCAGCAGATGCAGACTCCTTACCACACGCAGGTAGGCGGTGCTGTTCGACTGGCCCAGACTGTTGCTCTCGATGCACGTGTACCAGCCCTCCTGCTCCATGGTGACGTTCACGAAGTCCAACCGGTCCAGATCGTGGGCATAGATGGTGCGGTTATTCGAACAGTTGGTCACCCCCTGGCAGGGCACAAAGATCCAGGCCTTTTTGCTGGTCAAATCCGACAGATACTTGCAGTTCATGTGCCCGCTTCCGTTGATCAGGAGCGTCAGATTAGCCGGCCCTGTGATCAGTATGGGCTTGTGATTCACTCGATCGCTGACTATCAGTTTGGTGGCATGACTGATGCAGCCCAGATCGTTGCACACCTGGCAGGTGTAGATCCCCGAATCATTCGGCACCACGTCCTCCATGGTGAGGGACCAGCGTGCCTTCTTGAGATTGCCATAGCTCCTGGACCACTCGCTCGTATCGTTGCGGAACCAGGTGAGCTTCAGTTCGGGGCTGCCCAGGGCCGGACAATTGAGTGTGAAGACCGCACCCGATGGTTTGGTCTGCAGTGACACCATCTTGTTGAGGTTCTTCCAGTAGGGTCGTCTCTGGGCCGGCTTGGGGCTCTCTGCCACCGTGGACTTTTCATCCTCTTCGCCATTGGTTTCCTCGGTTGGTGCTTCCGGTGGGTTGTTGGGCGGTGGACTCCTCTGCCGGTTGCCACCTGCCACACTATCGTAGTCCTTGAGCAGCTCTTGGGAGCTGGCAGGCGATCGTCGAGCAAAGATTTGTGGCGGTGTCGTTAGAACTAGGAAAAGCAGCACGGCCCAGACAAGTCTTTCCCTCATCATGATGTGCGAGCGACTGTTTCTGCTTCTGCTTCTGCTGTTGATGTTTCCACTCCAGCCACTGTCTATATCCATTTTTAGCATATTTATTTTTGTAACTTTTGTAGCGGCCTGCACCCTCCTAAGTGCCACTCGCTCTGGAGCGGCAGCACCAGCCAAGGGGTAGGCGACAGCAGACAACTGCAACTCCGATGCCGACGCCGACGCCGACTCCAACTCCGACTCCGATTCTGTTTGTCGCATGTGTTTTTTATTCACCGGAAATCCACTTTAGCTTGGGGTTCTCCCTCATCTGATCTGATCTCCAGTCTACAAACCCCCCCGGGCTCTCCTGCGCTCTCTCTCCGGAAGAAGATCAGTGATCTTCTAGTATTCTAATTTATTATGGATATAACAACAGTTGCCTTTTCTTCTGGTGGGCCCCACAACATGTGTTTTTGGCGCCTTCTTTGAAGTTATCCTCGCTCTCTCTCTGTGATGATCACCTTTTGTCGGTGCGTAACGGAAATACTACTCTTCGAAATCTATACGATATATCGTATTTATATGCCCTTTAATTATTGTTTTGCCTTGGAGTGTGATTTACTCAGCGAGTTGATGGATTTATGGCAGCCATCTTGTCACCAAAAGAGAGCTCCCCCTCAAAATCGTGGGAGTGCAAGCACACACAGATACAAGATACAGATACACCAGTTCATAGATCATTCGGCAGCTGCCGTGGGAGATGCTCCGCTGTTTGATGTGACTGCTGCAACACCTGGAAGAATGCATTCGATTAGATTTATGTTCATTTCCGGCTAGGGCTACATGCAGCCCTGCACTTGCGGTCAAAATACTAGGGGTTATAGTTTTATAGATATTTTATGGACTTTATGGACTTTTAAAGGATTGTAAAAAAAAAAACCTTCAAAGGGAATTTATCCGAAGATCTTTCAGTTTAAAGATTGATCTTAAAGATTTTTCATCATAGTTTCATGATTATTGACAGATATTTAAGTTTTAAGATCGTTTAAGATCATTTTGTGATTATTCTAGAATTATTTAAGATCGTTCTTTGATGGATGGATCTTTAAGATCGCTGAAGAATCATTGAAATAATGAAATAAACAGATATTAAAGTTTTAAGATCATTTTCAGATAATTCAAAAACCACTTTAGATCGTTTTCTGATAGATAAAGACTATTTAGAGATCGTTGAAGAATCGAAGAACCATTGAAATTATGAAATAGACAAATATTACTATTTTAAGATAGTTTAAGACCATTCTAGAACCGTTTAGGACCGTTCTTTCATGGCTGAAGATTACTTAAAGATTGTTGAAGGATCGAAGAATCATTGAAATGATGAAATAGACAAATATTACAGTTCAAAGATCGTTTAAGATCATTCTAGAACCCTTTAGGACCGTTCTCTGATAGATGAAGATTAGTTAAAGATCGTTGAAGGATCGAAGAATCATTGAAATGATGAAATAGACAGATATTAAAGCTTTAAGATCGTCTAAGATCATTCTAGAACCCTTTAAGATCGATTCCTGATGACTGAAGATTACTGAAAGATCGTTGAAGAATCGAAGAACCACTGAAATGATGAAGTAGACAGATATTTAGGTTTTAAGATCATTTTCAGATAGTTCTAGAACCATTTAAGGTCGTTCCCTGATGGATGAAGATCGTTGAAGTATAAAAGAATCATTCTGAGATCACTGATCGTTTAATAGAACATACTAGGATCGTTAAGGCTCGTTTAACCTATAAGATTGCTAGAAGATCGTTCCAAGCACAAGCAAAGATCACTGAAAGACCATTTGAAGACCTTTCTACAACTTTTCACCCAATTAGCAACCAAAAACATATGCCAAAAATCGAAGCGGAAGGAAAGCCTAATGTATCTCGGATGGGGAAATGTATCTGAAAGGGAAATGTACGAAGCTGGCACATCCGTTTGCTGTTCGTTGCTTCGTTTGAATGAATTTCCTTTCAAATTTGTTTACAAGCCAAAGTTCTTGTATTCTTCTTTTTAATTTTTTCAAGAATTTGCAGAGTATAAATCTCTGCGTTTTTTTTGGACTTGACTTGATTAAAGGCCATTTCCATTTGGTGAACTTAATTAAAATGTCGCGCACATTTCCGGTACCTTGTCCTCTCTCTCCCCGCTCTCTTTGGCTCTCTGATTGGGGCTCAGCGCGTGCCATGCTCGTAAATGGCAAACGAGATTGTCCAGCCCCGCGGAATGAGCTCACAAGTTGAGATTTTTCATTTTTCATTCGACTTCGAAAGTCGTTGAATATTTTATCGATTTTTGAAAATAGCTTTTTATGACAGTGCCAGCAAATACTCTTATTTTTTTAATGAAGGCCATTAAATAATGACTGGGCTTTTATACACCTTTTGGGGGGCAGCCAGGGAAATGGTTTTCTGGTTAGTTTTTCAGTTTTTTGTATGATCTGCCGGGGGAAGACTTTAGGGAATATTAGAGGAATTAGGGGGGCTCCAGGTAAAGCCACTATTGGTACCGAGATTTCTCTTGAATTTGAGTTAAGGTTTAGGTTGGGTTTAAGGCCTCTTTTAACACAACCAATGAGTATTTTTGGTACAGTCACTTCTTAGCAGCTAATACTTTAAAGATTCAGTATCTTTAAACCATTTTCCTTAATATTTTAGAACTTTTCAGTTCAAATACCATTAAAAGTAAAGGTTAACCAAAAAAGTAGAGATTTAACGGCCACAAATTGTGTGCAGGGGTTCAGAAATGGTATATTTTCAAGATATATTACAAGGAAAACTTTTTTTAAACAAATTTCGAGGTATTCTGCAATTTGTGTTCAAGAAATATGTCTTATTTATGATTAATTGATGGTTTCTTTGTCATCAAATTCGGAGTAAAAATATGGATATTTTTTATTAATATTTACACAATATTGTACCATATTGGATAGATCCATATTGCATGAGAGGTCATCTCATTAATGAGAAAATCTTTATATAACAAACCCTAAAGTCAAAACTTGCGGTATTTGCCCTTTGATTCACTATTTCACTATTTCGAGGATGCACTGTCTCCATATTTGTAGGCTTATCGATAGGAAAAGCCTTAATTTTCAGCACAAAAACGGCACTGCCTCCATATTTATAGGTTCATCGATAGCAAAAGCCCACAAAAACGTTGTTTATTTCACTCTTTGGAAGCTGCAAGGTGTACCTACAAGCACCAGTCAAAACATGGTGCACCTACAGCTGCATGTACATGGTGCAAGTACATACATATGTATATGTATATTTTCATTTGAATGGCACAGAACAGAAGCTACTGTGTATTAATTTTCTTCTAGTCTTCTAGTCTATTTTTTGCACATTCTCCCCTCGAAAGCCGTCACTCACGTTGTTCTCTCACTGTATTCTCCGTTTCTCTAGGGGGAGATGTTGTTTTTATATTTTTCGCGTTACGGAGGCGAAAAGAAGACTGTTCCAAATAGCGCTGCGTAGTCCGTTGGACTGAAAACGACTATGTGTGCCCGACATTTGTGCCCAATGCCAATTTCAGTTCCGATTCTCAAATGATCATACGGTTTTTCTCTCTCTCTCTCTCTCTCTCTTGTCTCCTACGCTCTCTCTCTCAGAACAACTCAATTTAGTGAGCCCTCTCCTCTCTCTCTCTCTCTCTCTCTGTCCCTCTCCTCGAGCGCATGTCCATGTGCGTGGTGTGTGTGTGGGCTGCCACTTTTGCCGTTATACTTCCAATGCCTGCACTTTGTTGTACCCAGTACCCAGTAATCGAAGGGTATGATGCATTAGGGATAAGGTATAAAGAAAGATCATGTATGGGACATGTTAAGGATCGCGATAAAAATAAAATTCTGTAGAAGTGTCCTTATTCATATTTCTTTGGAAACTATATATTCACTTTTAACGAAATCTGTATATAATTCTTAACAGTAAAATTCTTACACTAGGATCGGAAAATATCATACATCTATATCTATATCTACATATATCTATCTATATCTCCCATAGAAAAAATATATTTATATAATAATCCATGGAATAATCCATTAAAAATATGTCTTTGAAAGAAAATAATTTTTTCATTACGGAAAAACCAACGAAGCTCTAGAATCTATAGTTTTAAGGGGGCTTTAATGTTAATAAAATCAGGATAAGTAGAAAATTCTATATAGAAATGTCCATATTTATATTTCTTTGGAAATTATTTTAAAATAAAATAAAATGTAAGAAATCTGTACTATATATTTTTTAATAGTTCCTTCCTGTTTCCGTATTCCTCTAAAAACCCTAGGATCGGAGCATATCATACATCTATATTTATCTATCGGTCTATATCTCCCATACAAAACATATATTTTTACATTTTTCAGCCTAAAATAATCAAAAGAGCGTCACTATATCATGTACCTGCCATATGAACAACCCATCAAAAATATGTCTTTGACATATGTCTTTCTTTTAAAAAGAAAAACTAACAAAACTCTGGAATCTGTAGTTTTAAGGGGGCACGACCCCTGAATACTCGCTTCGATGGGATTTTTTTAATATAACAATACCATCCAAATCGTATAAAGATATTATATAGGTTTTCTATGAAAAAATTGCTGAAAAAAGTCCATTCCATTGCCACTTTTCCTCAGGAAAACCCATCATAATTAATCCTAAAAATAAAACATATCGTATAAAGATATTATATAGTTTGATGTTTGATATATGAACAAACTGTCGAAAAAAGTCTATTCCCTTGCCACCTTTTCCTCAGGAAAGCCCTGCCCAAATAGAATTCTTCGTTTTTCCAGGGTAGCCAAAGCTTCGGTCCCTTGGCGGCCACCTTTCCCTTGGATAACATGTTTTACTTTGTTGGTCGTTGCCTTTTGCTTCCCGCATGTATTTTTTTTTCTGTGCCTCTTTTCGCTTTCAACGGTCGCCTTGCCTTAATTTTTCACATATGTATGCCCCGATCTGTGTCTACCCTCGCTGTCTGTCTGCCTCTCTCTCGGACGCTGAATTAAAACAGACACAGTTGCTGGTCTCTCAGTGGTGTGTGCTCCTCATCTGCTGCCAACCCACATCTGGCGGCGCAACGAAAAAATTAAAGAAATTAAAAACAACAAAAACGCACACACTGTGTTCTTACGATTCTGTCCCTGGTTTTATGTGGCCTGCTGTCCGCGCCCTCGGGCCACGCCTCCAGTGAGTCGCGATCGCTAAGGAGAGGGCTGCACTATTGTTGACTCCCAGACGCAGGCGCAGACGCAGGCCCATCCAACATGTGGGCACATCATCATCATCAGCCAAACAACCGACGACCATTCTACCTAAGTTCGTGCCACACATGTGTTGCACAGACATCGCATCCTCCTCGAATGGCAGGAAGGGCGCGACAGCCGAAAATTGATTCTTAATGGAAGCGAAAAACCGACGAAAAACTCACGAAGGGGTTCGATTTTCCAGAAAGCTGACCTTCACCTCCATTGAAGTCCAGCGTCCAGCAAAAACTTTCCTTAGTATATTTCCTGTCCGGCGGCTGGGTTAAAATTCCCCAAAAAAATATTTGCAATCATTTTCGGTGCAAAATAAATAAACAACCCACAATCCATCAGCGATTCGCTTGGGAGGGAGGGAGCTGCACACACACACACGCTTTCCATAGGTTGCACCCTCTGCCATGCCACTGCCACTTGCCGCTGTTTGACGCACTTGGTTAACCCTCGATCGTGGTGTGGAGACCGGCACGGCACGAGTCTGTAATTTCGAATGTTTCGAGTACGTGACAGCGCGAAGGTTGAAGACATCACATCACATCACGAGAAGGTGCGAGACAGACAGCCAGGAGGCAGGCGGGAGGCGGGAGGCGGTAGGGCAAGGCAGCAGATCAAAGTTTATGTGCCGAAAGGTACTGGATCGATAGGGGGGCTCCTAGAGAGAAATCCTAAAGAAAACTCTATGGAATAATCAAATTTCGTAGAGTGAAATCCTAAAGAAAAATCTATGGTATACTCAAATTTCTCATTACAACCTTGAGTATACAGTCTTTAAAGTAAATTTATTGCTAAATAAATATAATCAAAGGCGGAAACAATGAAATTGTACAATTATTACCCCTTCTGATCGCTTGAATCGTACGAAAAATCCTATGTAGATCACGTTCAATCAAAAAAAAGCCAATCTTTCGTTTAAAAATTCAAAGAAATATAGCCAAGTACATTCGAAGCATTATCGATGGGTTCTAATCAAAAAAGTGTATTCTTAGCATTTCCTTTATATAGTATTTGCCCTATAATTTCCCCTTACAATTAGCTAAACAAACTCAAATCCAAATGATCATTCAGAAGTACTTTTACAAACCAAAATGGAACAGATCTCTCAGAGCAGAGATGAGAACTGAGTGACTGCCAGAGGAAACAAAACAGAAGCCCGAGAGTACCAGAACGTGGGGCAACGTGAAGCTCCATAGATATAAGAAAAATATATATACAAAAAATAGTTTGTACATTTTAGAAATGTTTTGTCTATTATGATAAATATGGTTTATAATGTGTTCTAGGAAATGTTGATAAACAGAGATGGTTTCATGGGAAAAAGCACAGCCACAATTCTGATGCTACTGACGTCTCTCCTCTATTCTGTTGTAAAAACAAATAAATAACTTAATAAATTACTGGGCACTGGATGCTTTCAATTTGGGCATAGAACCATAACAGAACGCAGTAGAAATTTATGTATGCGAGCGATAAACGACCCCAATCATGGGGGGAGGCCTTTTTTTTGGCCTTTGGGTGAAAAGTCAAATTGCTGTACCGTTCGTTTCGTTTCGTTTCGGTCAATCAAAAAGTAGACCAAACAAATAATTTGCGCAATTACGCAAAAGGCAAAAAAAAACAACAGGCTCTACATATAGGGGGACGTACGGGTTGTATATATTTTTAAAAACTTACCTCACATGTGCTGCTCTCGTTGTTATTCCAAAAAAGAAAAGCTGTCTTGCCAAATAGTGTCTATTTTTGTTTCACATTTCCACTTAAAACTTCTGCACCTCTTTTTGTAAACAAAAACTGTATGGAATTTCCAATAAATATTAGACACAATTATTGAGTGTTCGATGGTTAGTTTTCATTCGCGTTTTCTGTTCGCTCCGATCTGTAAAAGCACGCAGTCCGATCGCAACTGAAAAAGCTGGCTGGGCGCCTGGCTGCGAAAATAAATCTCTTCAATTAAATGAGGGAACACAAATGAAACGGAATTCATTCCCCATCAACATGGGCTGTACACACAGACCTCTCTTCAATGTATTTTTGCGGCTGCCGCATAAACAAAATACAAAAACTGAACAAAAACACATTGTATAACCCCCCACAAAAGAGAGAGAGAGAGAGAGAGAGAGAGAGAGAGAGAATGGGATCCGAGGGACCAGGGTCGGCCCGGCCTGGTCTTCCCTTGGAAAGTGAAATGTGTAATTGAGTGGCCGTTTGCTCTGCTCTGCTCTGCTCTCTTTTCGTTCTATATTCTTTCAATTGAGTCGAATTGAAAATGGCTCATCCAGCTGTTCGACTGTGCCCCAGTTTGTTGCATAGTTTTGTGCGGCATACGTTAAGAATCATGCATATGATGTGGTGATTATGAGCCGAAGGAGAGCTGAATACAGACAGCTAGCGGCGTTAGAGGTATTTTCAGGTAGCTTTTAATGGAAATATATCATAACTAGACTTGAGAAATACATATTTACTACCCAGTTCCGATTCCTTAAACGAAAATATTGCAAAGACACCTCTTTAAAGACATTTTACAGCCAAGTACTACCCCCTTACTGTAGGCAGGATTGATCACTTGATCACAAACACACAAAAAACGAGGGGGAACGTTGTGAGTTGCTGCGGACACCGCAACTCTACGGTTATACCCGATACTAAGTCAGTATGGCTCTCCTCCGGCAGACGCTGCTAATATTTAACGACACGACAAAGAGTGCGTGCGAGAGAGACAGAAAATCAGTCTGAGCGTGACGTCGGACGCTGCGTAGCCACTGCAAATTGATTTGTTCCTTTTGGCTGTAAAAATGATCTGATCTGATCCAGATTCAGCAATCTAATAGATATGGTCATTATCTATGATTCTGCGTTTTTAGTTTTCTCAAATCTGCAATATTGTGGATGCAACAGATTTTCGTCCTTTGTGGGGGCGGATGGGGGTGGGGCGAAATTCTGAGATATACGTTTTATAGTGACATCTTAAAGGAGTGTGTGTACCAAATTTGGTTACTCTAGCCTTAATAGTCTCTGAGATTTGTGGTTGCCTCAGATTTTCGTCCTTTGCGGGGGCGGAAGGGGGTGTGGCGAAATTTGGACATGAAACGGTCAAGGTCCGATATCACAGGAGTGTGGATACCAAATTTGGTTGCTCTGGCTTTTATAGGTTCTGAGATCCTTGAACTCATATTTTGCAATTGGCAAAACCGACCATGAAACCTGTGTGTTAGAGTGAGACAGAGCGAGAAAGAGTGAAATTGTTTTCGTGATTCTGGCTGTAATAATTATACGATCTGGTTCAGATTTTGCACTCTAGAAGATATAGTCATCTTCTACGATTCTGCGTTTTTAGTTTTCTCGTATCGTCGAAATTGTGGATGCCACAGATTTTCGCCCTTTGTGGGGGCGGAAGTGGGCGGGGCAAAGTTTTGAAATATTTTTGGAGCAGTGACATATCACAGAAGTCTGGATCCAAAACATCGTTACTCTAGCTCTTATAGTCTTTGAGCATTAGGCGCTGAAGGGGACGGACAGACGGACGGACGGACAGACGGACAGACGGACAGACGGACAGACAGACATGGCTCAATCGACTCGGCTATTGATGCTGATCAAGAATATATATACTTTATAGGGTCGGAAACGATTCCTTCTGGACGTTACACACATCCACTTTTACCACAAATCTAATATACCCCAATACTCATTTTGAGTATCGGGTATAAAAATTGAAAATTTCATAGATTTTATTCATTCATTTCATAGTTTAAGCATCAGAACGGACATCTAACAGAAGCTTAAATATCTAGTATCTTTAGAGAAACGATCTTATTTATTATATTATATCCCATTAAAAAAGTTCAAAAGCAAAAAAAAAAGAAGAAAAGTAAAAGAATTGCCTAGATATCGTTTATTAATATCATAGTTTAAGCAACATAACAGGCTTTTAACAGATCCTACAGCATCTTGCTTTACAGAAACGATCCTGTTTATGAAGATCATGCGACCTATTCCCATTAAAAAGGATACCTTCTATCGTGCTTGACCTGCTTGACGATAATTGCTGAATAATGCACCTTTTTTGTTTGAGACATAATTGCTTCAAGTATTCGTTTGATTGTGGGATCTTTTCGTGGCCTTGTCTTATATATAATTCTCTCATTTATGGACTCCATTGAAACCCGCTTAGAGTCAAAAGATCCCCCCTAACTGGCACTTTCTGTGCAATTTTCGATCCTGCTATCATTTTCTATAAAAAATTAGCCGTTTAATTGGTTCCAATTGTACCTAAATTAGTCATAGATGTACCCTTGTTATAGGTGTATACCAGATACTAAAGAAAAACAACATTTTGGTATATTTTTCCATATTTTTGTATAATACACCTCTTATCGATATTATTTAAACAAGATTTATGTTATAGATGTACCCTTCCTATAGGTTTCTACCAATTCCTAAATAAAAACAATATTTTTCTATATTTTTCCACAATTTTTATAATGCCCCCTCTATCGATACCATTTAAACTAGATATCTATCAAAGATCCACCATTAGCATTGGTATTTTCTTAATCCCAAATAAAAACGAGGGGGAACGTTGTGACTTGCTGCGGACACCGCAACTCTACAGTTATACCCGATACTAAGTCAGTATGGCTCTCCTCCTCCTCCAGACGCCGCTAATATTAAACGACACGACAAAGAGTGTGTGCGAGAGAGACAGAAAATCAGTCTGAGCGTGACGTCGGGCGCTGCGTAGCCACTGCAAATTGATTTGTTCCTTTTGGCTATAAAAATGATCTGATCTGATCCAGATTCAGCAATCTAATAGATATGGTCATTATTTATGATTCTGCGTTTTTAGTTTTCTCGAATCTGCAATATTGTGGATGCAACAGATTTTCGTCCTTTGTGGGGGCGGAAGGGGGTGGGGCGAAATTTTGAGATACACGTTTTATAGTGAGATCTAACAGGAGTGCGGATACCAAATTTGGTTACTCCAGCGTTAATAGTCTCTGAGATTTGTGAATATCCCCAGATTTTCGTCCTTTGCGGGGGCGGAAGGGGGTGTATTAGGAGTGTGGATACCAAATTGGGTTGCTCTAGCTTTTATAGTCTCTGAGATCTAGGCGCTAATGTTTTACTCTAAGCAAAGCCGCCTATGCTACGTGTGTGTTAGAGAGAGACAGGGCGAGAAAAAATGAAATTGTTTTCTTGATGCTGGCTATAATAATAATACGATCCAATTCAGATTCTGCAGTCTAAAAGATATAGTCATCTTCTACGATTCTGCGTTTTTGGTTTTCTCGTATCTTTAAAATTGTGGATGCCACAGATTTTCGCCCTTTGTGGGGGCGGAAGTGGGCGGGGCAAAGTTTTGAAATATTTTTGTAGCAGTGACATATCACAGAAGTCTGGATCCGAAACATCGTTGCTCTAGCTCTTATAGTCTTTGAGCATTAGGCGCTGAAGGGGACGGACAGACGGACGGACGGACGGACGGACGGACGGACGGACAGACAGACAGGGCTCAATCGACTCGGCTATTGATGCTGATCAAGAATATATGTATATACTTTATGGGGTCGGAAACGATTCCTTCTGGACGTTGCACACATCCACTTTTATCACAAATCTAATATACCCCAATACTCATTTTGAGTATCGGGTATAACAAGCTTCTAATATATATATCCATAATTTCTGCCATCGTTCCACCATTCCCAAATGCCCTTTTCCATGACAACATTTCGATATAAAGTCTTTGTGTAGCAAAACATTTCTTTCCAGGCACCAGTGCTTTTATATACGCCCATAATTTAACCAAAATTAGTTCCACAGCTCAAAAATTTGTTTCTGATATTAGCTTTCCCTCAAATCCAACTAAAAATTCGTCATATGATGCCAAATCTGGGGACAGCAAGGGCCAAAGAGCAACAATATTTAAGCGTTTCTTTACGGGTTCAGGGGAATGGGATTCATTAGGCGGCACAATACAGCGCTAAGTAAGTTAGCAGTTATTAATTATGATGCCAAATGACAGTAGGTATAACCAGTAGCCAGCAGAAGAAAGCCCCTCTAATGAATGACACGCTGTGCTGTGTGCCCCAAAAGACAATGGCATCGTTTAAAGAAAAAGGGTTGCCAAACAATGGCATCAAAAATCGAAAACAATTAACGATTATTGACTATCAATTGTGGTTTCGAGTTGGAGGCCCGTTTTGTGCCAAATGGCGTTACGCTTGACTGATTAATTGAGGGGCTGGAAGGGGGGGAGTACCACCAAATGAATGGTTAGAATAGTTTCAACAGTTAACAGCCTCGTAAAGCCAGAGACCAACGAGAGACAGCAGCAGCAGCAGTGTATGGTCATAATACTTAAATTTTATGAACTTCTCGGTGGAACCTCCTCCTTCTCCTGCTGCTGGACTCCTGTCTGAGGCTTCCGTATGGGTTTTCAATTTGGCCAAGAACCGAACCAAACCGAACCGAAACGAAACGCCAAAGTTGTTAGCGTTTCGAACATAGAAATAAATATTGGGGGAAAATTGGCTCAAAGCCTCCTTGGGCCACAAGAGGGGCTTCCAGGGGGGTGGGGGGTGTACCGACCGACCGGCTTTTGGAGACACGATCTCTGGGGAGAGATCTCGTGCAGAGCCAGCCAAACAGCATAAAGTTAATTGCTAATATGATTAATTGCACATTAACATGAATTTTTATAGCCAATTATATGCGAAATATGCCAATGAGAAATTTTACTTCTCTTCTCTCTTTTTTTTTTGGAGTACACAACTCTAGATCATCCTGACCATAATTTATGCAAGAACAAAAATCTATGTATCTCAAAGAGAACTGAGTGGGCGGGTTATGCGGGTGTGGATGTTGGAAAAACGTATGAAAATCCAATAACCAGAGACCCTCGAGACCAGAATTCAAATCACATTTCAAATCACTCAAAAAACGATACGTATTTGAATTATTGGCTCTGTAGTGCAGCACTCTCTGTCTCTCTGTCTCTCTGTGTCTCCCTCCTTGGCATTTCCGGTCTTAAATCTTTAAGCGCGTGAGCTAATCATAACTTACAATGTGGTCCGGCAATTTGACAGGCGGGCTGGTTGGTTTTTCTCTTGGCCAAGACACAGGCACACAAACACGCAGACACACAGACGGTGCAACCCAGAGGATGGATCATGGATCATGGTGCAAGGCTGGAGGCTCGGCCCCGTTGCAAGCTGTGCGAGCTGTCAATGAACTTGTATGCCACTGATTGATTTATATTGTGTGCGCGGAGATGCATCTACCCAAAAAGAAGAAATCTCTTTCGCTCTCTAGCAGCATTTCGAATCGATTGGTCGGCGCACATATCTCTAATGAAAGGTTTATTAATTGTATTAGATACACGATCTACGATTTGGGGCCTCGGTGCTGGCTACTGTTTTGGGCCCCAGAGAGAGCCCAGAGCTGCAGGGCCAGGGCCCGTCCTCTGTCTAGGCCATAATTTAAGAGCAGGGACGGGCTAAAACTGGCGCTTAAAAGTGCGTTTAAAAAAAAACAGACCCCTGGCCGGATTGGGCTTGGCGCGGGCGTGTCCCGAAAGCTTGCTTATGCCGGGCCCTGCCCCAACGTCCACATAATCCCTAATAATAATCATGTGCTGTAATTGACGATTTATGCTAAGCCCGAGATAATTTACGCCGTTGGAAACAGTCGAGGCCTCACCTCAAAGCTCTCTCTCGCCCCTCTGGGAGGATCTGCAAGGAGTGCAGGAGGGCAGGCAGGAGGACAAGGCAGGAGGAGTTGGAGGCAGGCGTATCGCATAAATCATAACTGCACCTGGTGGACCAGAGCGGGGGCTTCAATCTGCAGAGGGGCGAGTGTGGAGGGGGGGGGGGGGGGGGGGGGACTACAATCTGCCTGACTGCTTGGCTACTGGCCATGGCCTGGCTCGATGGCTCAACAAAAATATTTCCCACACACGCCGGCATCTCGCTGGTGGTGCCTTTACATGCATGTCGGGCAGGTTACACACAATGCAAATGCGTTCGCAAAAGTCAGCCAAAAAGTTAACGGGCAAGCCACAAAACGAATGGTAGATGCTCTGGAGGGCACAGATGGAGAGGGTGCCCATATCGAAGGCTTGGAAATACTCCATTGGTGGCAGCATCTTTAGTGTGGAAGTATATCTTCCCTTTTTAAACATCTTTGTGTCTCCATATAGCTATACAACCTCAAGGAATGAATATTTACAATCTTAAAGTATATTTTATGATGAAATTTAATGTTTTTCATTCCTTAAAGAACTTGATGTAAAAATAAAAATTCTTTATGGTTTTACTACTGAAAAAAACTTTACCAAGAGGATTTTTCCAATTACTCTTTAGATCTTTGATAAAGATCTATCTTTGATTGTTACCGGTTTAAATCAAGAGATATTTCGTTTATAAAACTTATTTTGGCATAACTGAACTTTTAAGGGACCTTTTCGGAGGAGTTTTAGGAGGAGGACGAGTCTTTGGAGGAAGAGGCTTAGAAGGAGGATTCTTAGGTGGAGGAGTCTTAGGAGAAGTAGTCTTAGGAGTCTAAATACCTCCTTAAATGATAATTTTCGATTTCTTATAATAATATTAAAAACTCTCTTGGGATTTTCAAGGGTAATCCATTCAGATCGCTCATAAGAAATAGCTTTGTGGCACTTGAAGTCTTTAGAGTTATTGAAGAAGCAGAAATATGTTTGAAATTAACCCTTATATGCTCTTATATATTATACAATCATATTATTTGTGGTTTCCAGATACTTTTTCACCGATTCCCAACTTCTATCGGTCTCCAATCATCTTCGAATCTCTTCAGAACTTCATCTAATACTACTTTGTCCCTGCTTCAATGAATCCCCACCATCTCCAGCGATCTTTAAGCAACCTACAACTATCTCATAGATCTTCTATATCTCCTTCTCCCTGCCACCTATCTCCCACGTTCAACCCTTCCTCCTAGATCTCATATATATCTCCCTCTCTCCACCACCTATCTCCCACGATAATCTGCCTCTTAAACCCCATCAAATAGTTCCCATACCCTAGGCCGAACCCAACCAAGTGTTGGCACGCAAATTTATTGTTGTCTGTGTTGCGAGATTCGCGATCCAATCCACAAAAGGCTACCGTATTTGATCTTGTGTATCCCCCGCAATTACCAGATGCTGTCAGAGAGAGAGAGAGAAGATCGGAGGGGGTGGGGGTGGTGGAAGGGGGAACAGGAACCCACCTTTTGGGGTATCTGCGTGCCAGTGCCAGTTTGTCTGGCATTTTTCCAGGCCTTCCAAAAACGTCGCTGACATAACTGTACCACCATGGGTACGGATACGAGTACGGGTCTGGTGCATGCGTGGTGTGTGGTGGCATGCCGCTTCGCTTAGAACCCGCAGCTCCAGATTTTTTCGGTCGCTGTTTTTGGCATCAAACACATGTCGCAAAAAAAATGCACATGAAAGGATCGTCGGGCAGCCATGGACTTTGGCTCTGGTTTGGGCTCTCCAATGGCTATAATGTGGATCAGGTCTTGCATGTTTGGCGTTTCAATGCGCATTAATTTTGCATCGTTTGTTGTTGTTGCTGTCGACACGAATGGCTATGAAAGGTTAATAAATCAAATGCATATGCATGACAGCGTCTGTGTGGAGTGCACCTGAGACTGCTCCGAAAAGACCGCTCTCTCTACCTCTCCCTCTCCCTCACTCTGTGATCCTTTTGCCATGCCGTTTTTTTTATGCGTTTATAATTTCCTCAATGCCCGTTTATGGCTGGTTACCAATAAAAAATCCAGCGCCTTTTGTGTGCAGGCAGCATTAACACCAAATTAAGTTTCAAAAGAGGAAATTGGGTCATCTACATTCTAGGGTAATTTTTATATGAAACGCCACTTAGGTGGACTTAATCTTTGCAGTTTTATGACCCAGTTAGACGGCTCTCCGAAGCCTGCCTCAGATGCTTTGTTAAACCGAACACGTACTGGGATTAATCACTAAATTAATTGAGACAATTTTCCAGAGAGACAGAGAGAGATCTGCTCTGCTCTGCTCTCTTTGATGGCTTTCTGGTGTTGATCGGCTTGTTCGATGTCTGTACGTGTCTGGCATTGGGAATGAGGATCGCTTAACCAGCGACCAAATGAGTTGTCCAAATGGTTCTAACACATGTCGATCAGATCATCAGCGCAAAAACCGATCGATTGGCGCCAATCAGCCGCACAGCGAAGCCTTTGGGTTTCATCATCCCCAAGTGGAGGTAAAGGCTACTGTTGACCGCTAATAACTTTTAATTAAATAAGAGAAGAAGATCGTGATCATCATTAAACAACAAATGCCTTTTCACACCACAGCGCTAGCGCGATCTACACAACAGGTGAAGGAGGCACGATCCCAGAGTTTCACCGTTTGCATTTCATGTCTAGCCGGGCTCCAAGCTACTCCACCCACTACCCAGCCCCCCAGCCCCAGAGATACACCCCATTCCCTGGCTGTGGCTCTGGCTGTGGAATGGCAATCACTTAAATCGTTGCGATTATGATCAACAGGCAGTCCTCTACAGGCGGTACATGGCGTTATGTTTTCCTTAAGCTGTACCACTTTTTGCCCCGGTTTGGTCTACCATTCCCTGGGTTATTGCCGTCTCTGGCTCACTGGCTCTCTGCCTTTGTTGTTGATATAATTGATCAATTAAAAATTAATACCAACTTTGTCTAGCTTTAGGTGGTCGGAAAGCCTCTAAAAACTTCCTCAATTGTGCAGACAATC
This sequence comes from Drosophila persimilis, assembly GCF_003286085.1. Classification (NCBI taxonomy): domain Eukaryota; kingdom Metazoa; phylum Arthropoda; class Insecta; order Diptera; family Drosophilidae; genus Drosophila; species Drosophila persimilis. The sequence goes on from NW_020825706.1 coordinate 1,554,166, forward strand.
ATTTGGGCTTTTGTTTGGGGGTTATTTATACGACCAATTGATCAGTAAATAGTTGTTAGGCTTTGTTGATTTTGAACCAAATCGAAAGATGTGTTTTTTCTGGCTTAAGCATTCCATTACCATCTGTTGCTCCTTCCATAACTTTTTTAATAGTTATCTCTATTAGATGTTTCGGTTCTACGCGGCGCGCGTCATGCAGCAGCGCCCTTTGGTTGTTTTCTGCGTTTCTGCTTACTGCTAGAGCATAAGAGAATCAGAAGTCTATCGAAGAGGCATATCAATCGTTAGATACATAGATTGTAGGCGATAGGAACATATCTAAATATAAGGAACATTATACATTCAAAGAAAAATAGTAAACACCCCTATTTAAATCAAATATTTGACTTTTAAGGAAAGAAAATAATTAAATAAAATAGAAATCATTTTGATTTAAATACAAATGTTTTAAAAGGTATATTTAGTATGCTTAATATTTAATTTAAACATAAAACTCGAATAAAGGAATATATTCAATTTATAAGAAATATATATAATCTAAAAATTAATTAAATTTTTATTTAAATTATAAATTATACTATTTTACGTATTTATCTTTTGTTTTATATAAATATTTATCTTTATTTTTTAACATATTTATTTTGAAAAATTTGTAATAATATTTTTTGTTACATATTTATCTTTGCTTTTTTATATATTTATTTAAATCTTTTTAATATATTTATTTTAATTTTGTAAATATATTTTTAGCTTTATTTTTTGTATTATATTTACCTGTTATTTTTGTTAATATTTATCTTTTTTTGTGCATTTATTTAATTTTTTGAATATATTTCTTTTAATTGTTTAAATATATTTATCTTTATTTTTTTTAATATATTTATTATATTATTATTTATATTTATCTTTATTTTTAAAAACAATTTATCTTTATTTTTATACCCGATACTCAAAATGAGTATTGGGGTATATAAGATTTGTGGTAAAAGTGGATGTGTGTAACGTCCAGAAGGAATCGTTTCCGACCCTATAAAGTATATATATTCTTGATCAGCATCAATAGCCGAGTCGATTGAGCCCTGTCTGTCTGTCCGTCCGTCCGTCTGTCCGTCTGTCCGTCCCCTTCAGCGCCTAATGCTCAAAGACTATAAGAGCTAGAGCAACGATATTTTGGATCCAGACTTCTGTAATATGTCACTGCTCCAAAAATATTTCAAAACTTTGCCCCGCCCACTTCCGCCCCCACAAAGGGCGAAAATCTGTGGCATCCACAATTTTAAAGATACGAGAAAACTAAAAACGCAGAATCGTAGAGAATGACCATATCTTTTAGACTGCAGAATCTGAATTCGATCGTATTATTATTATAGCCAGCATCAAGAAAACAATTTCATTTTTTCTCGCCCTGTCTCTCTCTAACACACAGGTAGCATAGGCGGCTTTGCTTAGAGTAAAACATTAGCGCCTAGATCTCAGAGACTATAAAAGCTAGAGCAGCCAAATTTGGTATCCACACTCCTAATATATCGGACCGAGACGAGTTTGTTTCAAAATTTCGCCACACCCCCTTCCGCCCCCGCAAAGGATGCAAATCTGGGGATATTCACAAATCTCAGAGACTATTAAAGCTAGAGTAACCAAATCTGGTATCCGCACTTCTGTTAGATCTCACTATAAAACCTTTATCTCAAAATTTCGCCCCACCCCCTTCCGCCCCCACAAAGGACGAAAATCTGTTGCATCCACAATATTGCAGATTTGAGAAAACTAAAAACGCAGAATCATAGATAATGACCATATCTATCAGATTACTGAATCTGGATCAGATCAGATCATTTTTATAGCCAAAAGGAACAAATCAATTTGCAGTGGCTACGCAGCGCCCGACGTCACGCTCAGACTGATTTTCTGTCTCTCTCGCACGCACTCTTTGTCGTGTCGTTTAATATTAGACGCCGCCTGCTGGAGGAGAGCCATACTGACTTAGTATCGGGTATAACCGTAGAGTTGCGGTGTCCGCAGCAACTCACAACGTTCCCCCTCGTTTTAAATATATTTGTCTTTTTATACCCGATACTCAAAATGAGTATTGGGGTATATTAGATTTGTGGTAAAAGTGGATTTGTGTAACGTCCAGAAGGAATCGTTTCCGACCCTATAAAGTATATATATTCTTGATCAGCATCAATAGCCGAGTCGATTGAGCCATGTCTGTCTGTCCGTCTGTCCGTCCGTCCGTCTGTCCGTCTGTCCGTCTGTCCGTCCGTCCGTCTGTCCGTTTGTCCGTCTGTCCGTCCGTCCGTCTGTCCGTCTGTCCGTCTGTCCGTCCCCTTCAGCGCCTAGTGCTCAAAGACTATAAGAGCTAGAGCAACGATGTTTTGGATCCAGACTTCTGTGATATGTCACTGCTACAAAAATATTTCAGAACTTTACCCCGCCCACTTCCGCCCCCACAAAGGGCGAAAATTTGTGGCATCCACAATTTTAAAGATACGAGAAAACCAAAAACGCAGAATCGTAGAGAATAACCATATCTTTTATACTGCAGAATCTGAATTGGATCGTATTATTATTATAGCCAGCATCAAGAAAACAATTTCATTTTTTCTCGCCCTGTCTCTCTCTAACACACACGTAGCATAGGCGGCTTTGCTTAGAGTAAAACATTAGCGCCTAGATCTCAGAGACTATAAAAGCTAGAGCAACCATATTTGGTATCCACACTCATAATATATCGGACCGAGACGAGTTTGTTTCAAAATTTCGCCACACCCCCTTCCGCCTCCGCAAAGAATGCAAATCTGGGGCTATTCACAAATCTCAGAGACTATTAAAGCTAGAGTAACCAAATTTGGTATCCGCACTCCTGTTAGATCTCACTATAAAACGTGTATCTCAAAATTTCGCCCCACCCCCTTCCGCCCCCACAAAGGACGAAAATCTGTTGCATCCACAATATTGCAGATTCGAGAAAACTAAAAACGCAGAATCATAAATAATGACCATATCTATCAGATTGCTGAATCTGGATCAGATCAGATCATTTTTATAGCCAAAAGGAACAAATCACTTTGCAGTGGCTACGCAGCGCCCGACGTCACGCTCAGACTGATTTTCTGTCTCTCTCGCACGCACTCTTTGTCGTGTCGTTTAATATTAGCGGCGTCTGCCGGAGGAGAGCCATACTGACTTAGTATCGGGTATAACTGTAGAGTTGCGGTGTCCGCAGCAACTCACAACGTTCCCCCTCGTTTTTTTTTTATATTTATCTCAATTTTTTCCACACTTTCTTATTTTGAATGAAATTTATTGGAAGAAGAAAATCGCAAGGAGAAAATTGCTACCAATTCGCTCGATCATGCTGTATATTTCAAGCCCTTCTACTTAAAGACTGAATAATGGTTTCATTTAATCTTCATAGTCATTGCCAATCTATAGAACCCCTAAGCAAATCCTACATCACATTCCCAACACCATCTCTTAGACATTTTCTAACCATCGTATACTCATATTTTATTTCTAGCACTCCCCCTTTTGCTCCCTCATTCATATACCAGAAATTTCTCCACATTGGGAGGTCTCTCAATAGACGACCCCCCAATACGACTAAAGCGACCGACTGGTGCCTAAAGTATTGTCATAACCTCGGGAGATGCCTGCTACTTAAATCAAATGAGTTAATGCCACCAAAATGTCTGCTAACAGACAATGGTGTAAACAATAGGCCAGACCAGACCAGGCCAGACCAGCTCTTCGGCTCTTCTGATTTATATGCATATGTATCTATATCTATAAGATACACTCTGGAGAACTTAAGCCTTAATCCTACACCCGAGCGGTATGCACCAGCGACTTTGTTGTGCTAATCAGCGTTCAAGTTTATGTGACATTTTAAAGTATGCCACACACATGGCCGGGACGGGCCACATCCATGCCACACTATGGTGCGGCGCTGTCGAGGTGTCGCTTCCAACGATCGTTACAACTTTAGCGACGATCAGTCGTCGGACTTTCCTCCTTGTCGCATTGATAATTCAATTTCTTCTAACATTTCCTCCTCTCTTGTTGTCGCTGGTTTATCTTGACTTAATTTTCTTGCCATGGGGTTGGAGGGGGGACCACCAGCGATCGATCGATCGTTGTTTGGGGTCCACCGATCATAACAATCGTCACTGGTTTCGGGTTCTCTGCTGCGGGTTGCGTGTGGCCCTTTGTCCCAATTTATGATTCAATTTTATTGTTAATTGAAATCCAACTAGTTTAGTGTGTCGCCTATACGATCGGCCATCGATCGGCGGTAGATCGGTCTTTTTGGGGTGCGGTTAGAGTCTCTCTTTCCCCTTTGTTTTGAGCCCTTTTGGCCCTTGTTGCTGTAGCTGTAAAACTGTCATCTGAATTGAATTGTTGGCTCGATTATACACCATTTGATCCTGATTTATGATCATCCAAGCCATTACCCATTCCGTTGGGGGGTGGGCGTTGAAACAGTAGTCTGGCAATAAATCTGATAATGGGCTTATGATTTCTGTTCTCCCACAGGAAGCCACAATTCCCTCGATGCTGTACAACTCGGTGATCAACGCCTTAATGTTAAATAAAGCAGACGCCATTCCCATAAGTAGTGCCATTATAAGGGCTGTAGCTCTGGGTAGGAGGAGTGCATCTCCTTGTGTCTCTAGCTCTGCTCTGGGAGGAAGAGGAGGAGGAGTTGGTGTTCTATTCGTTTTTCCGTAACAGTTTCCTGATTAACACTTTTGAGCATCATTTTACCGCCGGCGACAGAGCGCACATAACAAACAGCAAAAATATTCAAACTGTATGAATGAATGGGGCTACTGCCTGCATCTTCTCGTGGCATGAAATGGTGTTGTATGGTGGAACTAAGACTAGGAGTTACCCTGTAGATCTAGAATGGGAATTTTGGTAGGAAAAATGAGGGAAAAAGCGATGACAAATAACTTGTAGAGGAGTTCCAATTGCATTTTTGGTAGAAAAACTGTTGGTTCGAAATTTGTAATAGAACCTTTGCTCATCCAAAATTTGATGATTCTGTAAACAATCAGAGATCTATCCTTCAAATACTCGATGCCACAAGCATTTTCTTGATTTTTAGGAGTGAAAAAGGTGTAGAAACGTTTAAAAAAATTCCTAAAAATCGCAGAAATATATAGAAATATATATTCACACATTGCCCACCCTCTCTCCCCGTCCCAGATGCCGCCTGTTACATATAACCCCAAAAACCCAGCACTCTCAAAAATACCAATCAGCACAAAGACAGATACTAGTCCGGGTCTCATTTCGGTTGCAGTTGCAGTTCCCGTTCTCAATTGCATTCCCCCTGCCCCGCGCCGTGGCGCGTGCGCAGTGCCGTCGGCCTCGGGGCCGCGCATTGCAGCACAGAGACAAATTCTAATGCTGGATAACAGAGCAGAACAGAGCAGAGCAGAGTGGAAATTATTGCATCTCCATCTCCGACCGTGTGCTGATTGTCTGTAAGTAGCTGAGGGCAAAACTGAGAGAGACTTTTTCCAAACGAAAACCAAAACCCAAGACTGACCATTAAACAAAGTGAATCGTAGTGCCCGGCTGTCGCTGTGGAGTTGGACATTGCTCTGCAAAAACTAGTTGCAGTTTTGTGCTTTTATTTCTTTGGGGTTCGGGATTTTCCATTCCGCATTCTTTGGCTAATTTAATGGCGTGAAAATACAAGCTCTACTGCTGCTGCATTGGGGGTTAGTCGCTGATTAGGCTTGATTATGTGCGCGATCATATTTCAGGCGACAGCGATCCCATTGACGAACGGCGCCCCAGCTGGCGCTCGCTCAATGAAAGTGGGATACCTTTGCTGGGGGAGCAAAAAGTAGAAAATCTACTCAAATTTTGGGAAATATACGACTTTGGAGGATTTTTAGGCTGATTTTTGAAGACTTTAAGGCCTTAGAGGGATCTGATATGTCTTTAAAATATTAAAAAAATAAAATTATATTCTTTTCAAGTCTCTTCTTGAAGACCTTTGAGAGACCAGAAATTGATCAACGATCTGCTATTTCATTTAAAATATTTAAAAAAATTTAAGTGTATTTCCTTTGAAGCCACTCCTTAATTAGAAATTGATGAAAAATATTAATATATCTTGAATTAAAAAAAAAAATATCAAACAATTCCTTTGAAGCCTCTTCTTGAAGACCTTAAGGCCTTGGAAAGATTAGAAATTGATCAACGATCTTCTATTTCGTTAAAAATATTTAAAAACTTAAAGTATATAACTTTGAAGCCACTCCTTGATTATAAAATGGCAAAAGTTCCACAGAATGAAGCGCAAATCCTACGTCTTTCTTGGAGAAACTTCTAGACAGTTGTCCATCTAAAGCCATTCAAAGGCCATTCCCTTAGTAAGTTATCACCTAAAATATACTTTAATTAATTGGAATATTATTTTTTATACATTTTAAAGCGATTTTGTTATGCCAAAATTGTATTGTATTTGATTTGTAGTTGATCTTTAATCGAAACAAGAAAAAAGCCAAGCGATCGTTGATCTAATTATATGAAAATCTAAAAAAAAATGACTATAAATATTATTTCCCAAACGTTTCTGTATTTTTATCATTTATTTGATTTTTTTTTATGAAAAAAATATATCTTTTATCAGAAAACAATGAAAATGTCACTTTCAAAAAACTATAAAACCTTTAAGAAACTGTAGTTTAAATTTAATAAAAAAATTTTAATTTACAAAATTTTAAAAATTAAATTTAATTTAATTTTACAAATTTTAGTTTAAATGTAATTTAAAAATTAAAATTCTACAAATTTAAAAATTTGTATTTAAATGTAATGAACCAAATTGATCTTTTATCAGAAAATAATGTAAATGTCACTTAAATCTTTCAAAAAACTAGAAAACCTATAAAAACTATTAAGAACTAGTCCCAAAATGTATCTTAGAATCTTGATAAAAATTAAAGAAGTTTTAACATTTATTTTTTGGTATTATTTCAGCTTCAAGTTTTCCTAAATTTCTATATATTTCTGCTGATCAGAAGATGATCTTGCATCACAAAAATAAAATGGATCCAACTTTCAATAAAATCTAGCAAGAACCAACCAATTCTCTGTCAAATAATATATAAATTTGATCCTCAAACGTCCCCTTAGATCAGTCTTCAAACCAAAAACCCAACCAGACCTCCAGACCAGAAACTGCATTTCGAATAAGATCAGCCTCCGATCGCTGCTCTTCACCACAGTGGCTTTCGAATTCACCTCCGTGGCTCTCTCTCTCACTCTCTTTCCCCTACTTTTACTGCATTTTTCGATCTTCGAAAACTCTCTCTGGCTGTTGTATTTCCCCATTTCGGCTTCGAATAGATCAAGCCCTCGACTCGGGTCCCATGGGTAAAAGGTGACTTTTGACTGGCAGACTGAATGGATGGATGGCTGATGGATGTTTCGTTGAATGGCGGACAGAAACAGCACTGTACAAGCACCACTGTGTGGCACCACCAGTAGCCATAAAAGTCAACCGAAAGAAAAATCCACAAGCGACCGCTTTTGTCTATGCCATAAAAAAAAACTCACTCATAGGAAACAATTTATTTACGAGCCACGGCTCTCGCAGCAGGCGGAACAAACAACTATTGATTTTTTTTTGGCCTGAAAGCCAGACAACAATTAAACAGAGAGAGGCTCTGGGGCTCTGAGGCTGGGCTCCCTGACGTGGCTCTGAGACGCTGAGACTCTGAAAGACTGAAGCTGTAAAGCACTGTTAATGGCTCACTTTGGACCATGAGGCGGAGGCACAGGTTTTGGGGGCAGTGGCAGCATGCAAATGATGTCATTTGCGCGGACTTTGGAGGCTCTCCACTGCCCCACGCCTCACCCTCTCTCTCTCTCTGCTGTGGTTGACAGCTTTAGAGATTGAACAGCATTTGGCAGCTCTGTGAGACATTTATGGTCAAGTCTGAGGAGAGGAGAGGAGAGGAGAGGCCCGACTCGATGGGTTATAAAGTTGTAAAATTGCCTCCATCAATCGTTTATGATGGTCTCTGGCTGTGGCTGTGAACCGTTGCGTCAGGTTAAGCTGTCCAGCTTAACCTTTTGGTCTGGTTTCCTGCACTGCTCTGGTCTGCGCGTGCCAAAAGCCAACAAACGAGCTTTTTACGAGGAAGAAGATCCTGCCGAAGATCCCCAAAACACCAACAGACCCAGCATGCATCCAGGCACCATAGAGTACGCGAAAGACCATGTTGATCTCGGGGTTCACAGATTTATAACAAAGATATCGTCGGAGGACCGGCCGACATGCTGCGTCGTCGTTCCACACAGCTTTACCTCATGCTATGAGCTATTAGAGTTCAGGCCAAGTGCAGGACCAGGTCTGTTCTGTTCTGTTCCGTTCCGTTCTGTGGGCCATGGCAATCCATTAGCAACTGCCTTGTTTTGCTTTCCATCTTTCTTTCCGTTTGGGTCTGGGCGCACGCGGCATCTAACAAATCGTTCTGTAATTTGATAGCTTAGATGTTTATGACTATGGCTTTGGCAGTTTTTAATGGGGCGTCGGTCGACAGAGAGAGAGAGAGAGAGAGAGACTATCTGGTGGACTATGTTGCCAAAAGAAAAGTTGATATCAAAATCGGGTGGACGGAGCAGAGGAGTTACAACTCTTTTAGGTGCTCATGGAAAAACTGGACTGCCGGCTGGACTGGTGCGTTGATCGCCTGCCAAATCGCACAAAATATGCTAAAAGGTTTTGCTAGATCAATTTAAAGATTTTTTGTTTAGATAAGCGTTTCGTTTATTGGCCAACACAGTCCACACGGCCCGCAAACATGTTACTTAATCTCAAATGGCGCACTCGGCCGCCGATATCGCTTTTGAGGGGGAGCCTTTGGGTTTGGCTGGCAACATATGTTTGTGGCTCATATCTGATGCAAGCCAAAGGCAATGACAAAGCAAAGCTTGGGCCAGATGCCACGATGATGCGGATTGGATACTCTCAGGTGCAGTAGACTTCCGGAGGCATCTATCTGTCTGTCTGGGATGAAATTGACATAAAAGGCCAAACCCATTTCAGATTTCATAACCAGAGTTGACCAGAGGATCTACCGCTCTCTCTCTCTCTCTCTCTCTGGCGACTCTTGATTAATGAGCGGTTTGTGTTTTAGCCACAACAGTTGTTGCCATGTTACGACAGGGGCACGTCAGTTTAGGCCAGAGAATGGTAGAGAGAGGGAGACACACAGTACATCTCTCCGTCCTGGAGGCTAATGCTGATCTGTCTGATCCGCTGATCTGCTGATCCGCCTGATGCGATGTCAGGTCAGACCCATGGGGACCCCATCAAGAAGAGCCTGTCTGTCGCCTCCGAAAATGCCTGGGACTGGACGCCGCACCGCGCCGCGCCGCTCTGGCCTGCACGAATATTAAATGTTTACATTTCCCCGTCGCCATATGCCATGTCACACACAACTGGGGATATTCGTCGAGCCATTAAGACTAAGGGATACCCTTTAAGTGGGTTTGGGGGTTTAGGGAAATCAAGAGCAAATTTTGGAAGGGAAAGGAATCCCTATCTTTGAGAATTCGGTTTGATTGAGAATCCTTAAAATATTTATATCTTTATTCGTTTTAAGACCGTATAAGGTCTTAGATTCTTGTGAAACTCCATAGATACGTAGATCTTGATATTATATACACCTTTAGCAAATATGAAAGATCTATCTTATAAATTGTGGGCCTTATAAACATTTTATTCCACAGGGAAACCAAAAAATATTATACAAAATGATTCCTAATGAAGATAAAAATGGTTTACCATAGAAGACACAATTATTCCCATAATTTCTAAGAATTTCGCTATATTTCGGGGAAAAATATAAAGAAATATTGTATATGTACTGCCATTTCCTCTGTAAGAACTATGCGATTACTATAAAACTCTACATATAGGTAAATCATGGTATTATAGTTACACCTAGCAAAAACGAGCCCCATCGCTCTATATCTTTGGACTCTACAAACTTTTCTTTGCATACCAAAATGATACAGGGCGAAAAGAATTATCCAAAACTACCTCTACATGTTATATATGTGACTCTGCCATTTACTTTCATAGAAACAGTAGAACATTTATAGATCACATGATAGTCTTGAAGATGGGATCACCTTCAAAAACCATATACCCTCTGCTCTCACTCGCTCTCTCTCTCCGAAAAGAAATCGCAGGAATACAAAAATCTCAACTTAATTAAATGAAAAAATCTTCTTTTTTTTCTTTTTAAAGCGATCTTGTTGAGGCCTTCTCCATGTCGCTCCTCAGTCCTCGTCGTCGTCGTCGCTCCTGTCGCCTTGCGTGTCAAGTGAACATCATGCGTAGCGCAGAGTTTTATCCCCCTTCTACGAGATCCATGCCGCTGCCTCCCCCTCTCTCCCCCTCTCTCTCTCTCTCTCTCTCTCTGTGGGGCAACAACTGCTTACATGTTACACCAATTTTTAGTCTGGAAATCCTTGTCTGGTCTTAATATGATTTAGTAGCCGCATGCATGGCTTGACAAGTGTCCATTTGAATACTCATTGGCTCAACAAGCAGCCAGTACCAGCCACAGTCTGGGGACCTGGCTCCTGAGATCTAACCCAGGATCCCCTTTCCGTGCCCCGTTCTGCAGGTGCCCCCCCCCCCCCACCCCCCCCCCCCCCCCCCCCCCCCCCCCCCCCCCCCCACCAACCAACCATTGATTTGTGTGTAATTTAATGAAATTTACATAATATTTTGTTTTTAATGAGGCCTAAGGTGATGTTTAAATGCTTTGACTTGGCTTAGTCGGTAGTCGCGACGGTAGTCTGGACTAAAGTCCGGTTGTGGCTTAAGTTACCATCTTGCTAGGCGCCGACGGGACGACGGGGACCACGACTACCAGTTTTTTTAGTGGCACAAACATTTTTTGTGGACTTTGTGCCCGCGACCTGCCGCAAAAAGCCTCCTTTAATTGTCTGACAAATTGGCCGCAACTTAATTAAAGGGCGATAACAACGGTATTTGGCTCTGGATTTCTGGTCCCTGGTCCCTGGTCCTATCAGGAAGCTGCCTGGCACACACATATTTCATGATGACTGGGTGATGACTTGAGGCCGAGGGTCTGTTGTCTGTGCTGGGCTCTGGGCTACCACTTGGAGTGTCGTGTGTCGGGGCCAATCAAAAACCGAAACAGAAACAGACAAACACCTTTGCAAAATGCACTCGGCGCACTGATAACTGGCCAACGCCTCTCTCTGACGTGGTCTCTGATTTGTTTTCGGATCCCTTCTGACAGCGAGAGAGAAGAGTCCCTCTTGCCCGTTAATAAGCGTAGATTATTTATGTTTATTAACCCTTAACATGTTTACATTTTGTAAAACGAGACTCTTAATGTGAACTTTATCGGTGGCTAAGGCAATGGCCTGGTGCAGCACGGGGTCTTTGAAGCTGTCCAATGCTGTACAAGAACAAGATTTACTTGAAATATGGGATCTTAAAGTATACGTTCAGAGTACCTTGAAGAGCTACAGAGGTATAACCACTATAGATCTATAATAGAATAGCATTAAAGCCTTTAAAAACCCTGCGGTTAAGGCATGGAATGTGTCACAAAACTATTTCACGTCTATTAAATATTATAATTGTATAATTAAAAGGTTTAACGATTATTTATCGATAAAGGCATCAAGTTATCGATTATTTGTATATATTTTAAAGCGATATTTTTAACAAGTGGAGTATATTTAGATATTTTAAGCCATCTTTTTGATGGTTGATTCAAATTCATAATTTTAATTGTATTTATTATCGATAATAATCATATATCGGTGTAGTTGTGTTATTAAATAATCGAAATATAAAAAAATTAAATATCGTATTATTCGAATTAAATTCGTTATTTTATAAAATTATCGAACAAATAATATCAAAAATCGATTTATTATCGAAGACAAACATCGAAATAGTTGGTGTAGCCATAAAATAAAAATATTAGTTGATAGATAAATGGCAAATTTATCTCAGAATTCATCGCGTGTTATCGAACAAATAACATTAAACCTGATTTATTATCGAAGGAAAATATCTAAATAGTTTTTATGGCAAATTGATCTCAAAATGCATCGTTTGTGCGAGTTGATGATTAACTCTATATATTATTTAAATATGATATATATTTATCATTTTTCAATTAGTTTATTGAGCTTCCTAGATATTTTTAATACTTAACACCTGATTTTTAACATCAGAAATATGATTAAATAAGTAAATATTATCATTTATGATAATAATATCACACCATAAGCAGCCATTACTCCTAGAAATTATGGGAAAAAAATACACCATAATTTTCTGTTAATACAAAAAAATAAAATCTGCTAAAAATGCCCCATAAATCCATCTAAAATTTCGCAAAAATTGATCTAATATCCAGTTTCCTTCCATCTTTTCATCTACAGCGCATTCAAGGACCCACTATACCCCAGACAGGAAAGGGTCCATCGATAAGGTCCAATCGCTTTAGCTGCCTTTGCGCTGTCCACCGCTTGAACCGCTCCTCCAAAACCAACAAAAAAAAAAAAAAAAGTAATAAATAAATATAAAGAACCATTGATTTGACGGGCGGCGCTCCTCTGGCAGTTTTTAATGATGCTTTTTGGTGGGACAGGGGCTGGCGCCCGCTCTCCCTCTCTCTATCTCTCTCTCTCTCTTCGGGTTAATGCATTTTTCTTCTCCTTACATGATCATACGCGTTTATCTTTCGCAGAGACCCGGTTTTGGGGTTTTGTTTTTTTTTGTTGCTGCTTTGGCACTCATTTAATAAGTTCTGTTCGGGCTAAGAGATTACATGAACCTGCAGTGTTCTCAATCGCAATCATATTTTTTTGCAGCCCAAGAAGGTCCTCTTTTATTTGTATCTCTTGGAGGTATGCCTTGGAGGAGCCCTTGTCTGTCGCCCTGTTTTTTTCCTGCTTTTTCTTTGAGTTGGGTCTTCATTCGTTGTGTGTCGCCCGAGTATCGTGTGACATATCGAGTGTGAAGTGTCAATTTGAATTTATTGATAACGCACTGAGGTCGTGTATCGTCCAGTCTCCGGTCTCCGGTCTTCGGTCTCCAGTGCTCTCCTCAATTACAGGCGCATAAATTCTGTGGCCAAGTGCTTGGCCATTGCGCTGGGAATTTATGAAACGTTGATTTGCAATTGCAATCAGCAGCAGCCGCAGCCAGCGCTCTCTCTGGCTCTCCACAGGGGGCAGAATATGCCCATAAAAGTGTCGCTCGTCGCTCATCAACATATCTCTCTCTTTTCTTAACGCAAATTGTTATTTATCACGAGGTACTCTATGCACATTTATTTTTTTTTGGGTGGAATGATGGTGGCCTCTAATCAATTTTCATATGTCTAAATCAATGATTAAGAATGTCTGCTGGCCACAAAAAAAAAACAACGCCATGTCTGGCTCTGGTTCGGGCTCGGGGTCTGGCTCTGTCGCTGGTGATATTGACAACAATTCGATGCGGACAGGAAACATCTTGTAAAACTAGCAAAAGGTACATGTTGTGAACATGAAAGGGCTCCACTCCACAGCTCTACAGCTCCAGACAGGAACAGGGGTCCCGCCTCGTCTCTCTCTCTCTCTTTCTTATCGTTGGCGTCCGCAACAATGAGAGCAACAACATTATAATGGACAAGGGACCAAAACCGTACCAAAATCCAAAACTAAAACCAAAAAAAAGAAAGAAAAAAAAAGAATCCATACCAACGCCACACGCGCGACGATCGATCCACAGAGCACTCGGTCGTCCTCCTCCGGCCGCCACACTCCCCAAACGGACCCTGACTTTGGACACGCTGTGCACCGGCCCCGATAAATAAAAGCGGCGCTGGCCCAGGGCCCAGGGCTAAAGGCCCCACGATCCAGGCGACAATGAAACGTCTATTTTACCCCCGCACCGCACAGAATGGTCTCCTCCAGAGACAGACAGACAGACAGACGATCGAGAGACGAGGCGACGCGACGCGACGCGACGCGGGGCTAATGTACACACGAATGTGTTGCAATTGTCACGCCAAGTGAAGTTACAAATTTATGAATGCCAAAAAGGCTCTGCCCCAATCCTTCTCTCTCTCTCTCTCTCTCTGTGCGCGTTTCTTTGCTTGGGGTATATCTGTGTGGCACACGGCACGCGGCAAGACACAAAAACCCATAAATATGTTAAGAGTCAAAGTCAAAAAGTATGCCTGCTTTTGCTCTGCTCTGCTGTGCTCTGCTGTGCGGTCGTCGTTCGGATCTCTCTGGCCAAAAAGGATGTAAAAAAAAAAACGTGGCCAACTTTCTCATTAAGGTTAAAAAAAGAGTTCAATTCGTTGCGTCGAGAGGGAAGGTCATGGTCCGCCAGAGAGTTCGTGGCAAATCAGTTTTAAAGTTGAGCTAAAAAAGGAACCATGGCACAAAAGGGAAGAATTTATTTTTTACAGGCCCAGTAGGACGGAAGTGGTGCTTTAAATGGAACTTGGGATGTGAATGGAAGGTAATAGAAATAGTATTCAGGGGGTATTTTATTTCTTTTTATATCTTTGGATGTTTACAAGCAACGACTGTACCATCTAGTGGCCCTTTCCATATCCAGTTGAAGATCCCAGGCCGAAACGCAGTCGCCTCAAAGCCCAACCGACCGAGGGGCGCTGTTGCATGACGCGATATTGTGTGTAATCGAAGAGATTTCCATGGATTTATCCTAGAGGATTATTTAAATGATGGATGGATAATGGAAAACGCTTCTTAAGGAAATCTAAGTATGATTTAAACACTATTCGTGAATGTTTAATTAATAAAAAAAAGTAATAATTAAGAGAAAACAATAATAATTAAAAAAGTAACAATAATAAATAAAAATAATAATTTTAACAAAAAAATAATAATAATAACAAAAAAGTAATATTACAAATAAATAAAAATAATAAAAGAATTAAAAATAATAAACAAAATTATTAATAATAAATATTTAAAAAATGATAATAATAATGCAACTAAATTAATAATAAATAAAAATAAAAATGATACAAAAAATAATAATAATAACAAATTAAATAATAATGCAAATTATGATAATAATAATACTATAAATAATAAATAAATAATGTAGACGACTATTTATTGGATTAATATATTATGTATCTTTAATGGTTAAATTTCAAAACACAAACTCTGTCAAGAAATCCAAAAAGAATACTGTAGAGAATTTCCAAAAGAACAAAATTAATTAAGAAATTATTCTGTATAGTATAATTTGATGAATTATAGAGATAAAGCTCTCAAAAAGGTATATAAAGCTAACTAAAGGTTTATTTATGTTAAAACTATATATGTTTCCTGGTCTCTTCATTCCTTAGAAAATCTTAATAGAAGGCTACGTGCCTTTACAGATTGATAGATGTAAAGATCGAGGAATTTATGGATTTATGCACTTAATTATTTCAAGAAAATTCTTTTATAAATTCAATGGATAGTTCCATATAGCCTTTCAGCCTATTCATCAATCCATTAGTGCTTCTATGAAAAGATCAATGTCCCTTATCCCACCTCTTTTCCTCAGAATTTATACCTCTATAAAACCATTAACATTTCTAATCTCCTCCTATACCTCTGGAAAACTGTCTCTCCCTCTACCGCACCCGTACCCTTACAACATTCTAAGACAAACTAAAAACATAATTCAAATGTTGCAAAATTTACCACAACTGTCTGGCAATTTCTTCATCTACGGCCAGAGCCCTCCTTCTAGCCAGGAGAGACACAGCCATTTAATAGGCAATTTAAATGAGATAATGCCCAAGTCTGAAGACGAGAGTCTAGAGAGTCAATGGCCAATTGTAATTAAATTGCAATAAGCAATATGCACGGGAACGAACCTCCGCCAGAGATTGAGGTATCCGATGCTCCAGAGACTCCCATCTGCACACACACACACAGAGAGACAGAGAGACAGAGATGGTCTGTGTCTGCGGCTGGAGCTGCTCCTCATCAATGTGCAGCCCGTCTTTTGGGCCGCAGCATTTCCAAATGATTTATTGAATTTAAATCACTTGTATTGGCAACAGTCCCGCTGTGAATTTGTGACATTTTCGTAAACGAAAAATGTCAGTTACGATTTTTTATTGACTTACAGCAGAGCCAAAGCCCAAAGACAGAAAATGCTGGCGATATGGAGTGAGAGATGAGGCTCTCCATCGGCCCTAGGATCTCCAGTCAGGCCGGCGTTACGGTACATGGCCAAAAAAAAAACGCCATAAACCTGGTTTAAACTACTGTAAAATATAGTTCAGACTCTCATTTGAGGGTTATAAATACCATTTGTGACTGGCCGGGGCTGGCTGAACCATTAATAAAGTTATTAACTCCGAGGCCATGTGTGCCTTGTTAAAAATCCATAAAAAATGTTTCGACTGGACTGATCCGAGTTCAATAAATGCATATAAATGCCCAAATGGATGGTTAGTTTTCAGTACAACATCATGACATTTTTTGGGTTTTTTTTGTGGGGTTCCATTAATTAGAAAGCCAACTCCAATCCGAGACGATTCCTAATTAGAAATCGACACAAAATGACTTCATTAGAAAACTATAACACGGCTGTTAACATCTTCCAGGCAGCAGGCAGCATCACCATCTCATGCGGGTATTCCATGAGGCTTAATGATCGACACAACCTTTGGAAAACCTTTTGCTGCTCTGAGATTTAATTATTTTATGGGCGGGTACCAATTTTTTTTGGGTATGTCATAAAGTTTATGCGCCCCCTTTTGCCTCATTATCAAACATTCCTTCGGAGACCGTCGCACATAAATCTCTTGTGAGGAAAATCAAACATATTTATATGACAAGCAAATCACTTAGAGAGAGAGAGAGAGACTAGCCCCGAGGCTGCAACACCTTCTACGAGCATATAGCCAGGTCCGCAGAGTCTGGCAATTGAATTCAATTGGGTTCGGCGCCGTACGGCACGATTCAATTTTTATGATCAATCTCACTTGGCGGCATTCGACATTCGACATTCGGCGGTTCGGCGTGCCTCAAAATTGGCAAATTAGCCTGGAAAATTGGCCCCCAGGCCGCAGCTTTAAAGGTTTTTCCCTCAACAATTTATTTTAGTTTAAGTTTTTCCTCTCTCCCTCTCTCTCTCTCTCTGTCTCTGTTTTGGAAAATGCAAAGTGGTTATAAAATTAAAAGAAAAATCGTTTCGATTAATATATATTTCCAATCAGTATCTGTATCTTTTTTATCTCAATCGAAAGAGTCGGCATCTCTGGCGTCGGCTGGCGACAAAGTGAAAAATTTTAGGCATACGAATGCCCCTAATTAATTGGACAGAGAGAGGGAGAGAGGGGCACCTCCTCGCAGTGGTAGCCTTCGTATTAGAGGGAATTTTTTTTGGGGTGCCCTAATGACTTGCTTTGACACATTGGGGGCCTTTGTCTTAAGAGAAGACTACTCCCCGTCTATGGCAGTCATAAATTCCACGGCAATTATGTCAGTTTATTTGGAGCGAAGCGTATGTTAATTTATGTATGCGTCTGCGTTCGTGTAGATACTCCTCCTTAAAAGAGAGGCGGAATATCATCGCCAGCTCACAATTAGATGTTGATTTTCGGTATGTAAACAGCAGGTGTTAACAAAGCCAAACAACCGTCCAAGTTGGCTCCATAAATGTTTTGTTAATAATGCAACTCCCCAAAACGGTTCAACTTCTTCTTTTTTGCCTTTTTACATATGTTAAATCGAGGCACAGCAGCATGTCCCCTTCAAAGCCGACAACGGCGACGACCTACTAAAGTTCAAAGAAAGTAGCTGCGTGGATGGGTAATCAAAAGAGTTATGTTTGAGTGGAAAGGTTCCTTAAGGGGAGATCTAACAGAAAAAATTAAAGAAACAGGTAAAACGAAAGAGAGAGAAGAATGATGGAAAAAATATTTGATAAATTCTAGGAAACACACCAGAAAATATAAAGAAAATATAGGAAAATAGTATAACAAATAACAGGGATATAACCAAAAATATTATAAAAATACTAGATAAAAAATACCATTAATATTTTTTTTAAATACTAGGAACAAATTGGAAAAATCTAGGAAACATACCAGAAAATAGAAAGGGAAATATTGGAAAGTACTACAAAAAAATTCAGAAATATACTGGAAAATAGCATACAATACTAAATAAAATACCATACATATTTTGAAAAATATCCAAAGAAAATTTGAAAATTGCTAGGAATTATACAAGAAAATACTAATGCAAATATCGGAGAATACTACAAAAAATACCAGAAATATAATTTAAAATAGTTGAAAAATACCAATACCAAAAATACTAATAGTGTTTTTGAAAATACCAGCAAAATATTTGAAAAATTCTGCAAAACATACCAGAAAATATTCAAGAAAATATCCGAAAATACTACCACAAATACTAGAAATATAATTTAGAACAATATTTGGTAAATTCTAGGACAGATACCAGAAAATACTAAAGAAAATATCTGAAAATTCTTTTTAAAAATACCAGAATATAACTAAAAATACCAGAAATATACTGGAAAATATCAGAAAAAAACTAGGGAAAAATTACCATAAATAATCTTGAAAATTCCAGAAAATTACTAAGAAATACCAGAAAATACTGGTTAAAGTACAAAACAAAATTAAAAAGCACATAAAAAAAAGACTGGAAAATGCCAGAAAAATACTATAAAACTAATGACAAAAAATTCCACAAAAATGTCTTTAAAAAATACTAGCCACTCATTACACTGAAACTAGAATAACAGTACCCAAATCCCATAAAAAAATACTGCCCTAGTACTCCTAATTTATTGACTGACAAGGCAATTTCCAAAACTTCTTTAACCAGAGTGTCATCAATGGATGGTTCTTTCACCAAAAACTAAAAAAATTCGAAGAATAATATGAATATTCAATGAAAAATAAGTTATAAAAATATTCCCAAAAATCAAACCATTTTCCTTAGAGTAATAATCTCTAAGCCATCCACACATGATCTCCCATCTTAACACCACCCCAAAGCATAATCTCTCTCCCCTTATCTGACCCTCCAGGCATGCTAATGATATCATTTCAATCATTTATAAAATTTACAAGGCCCTAAACATGTGCAAAATGCTCGAGGGGGAATACTCGTGCCCGCCCTTTATAAGGAGTACGATCATGGTCTCCCTTTTGCGGAATGTTCTGGGTGTTGCCACCCAGGCACTTGTCAACGATGGCGCCAAGTGGCAGATGATGAGGATCGTTACGGAATGGATATGGTATGGCAGTCTGGGGTGTTGTGCAGAGGGCCCTCCCATGGGGCATGTGCCACAAATGGTTGGATTTATTTGCAATCTAATTAAGTTGTTCCAAATGATATGTGACTTGTGTACAACATGACATACGTTTTGCCACGATTGAAAGTCTTTTCCCCTCTAAAGAAGCGATTTTCCTGGCAGACAAGGCTTCTGGTTGAAAAATTACTTCAATTTCTTGGCTTAAAATGATATATTTTCTTATGATCTTGAGATCCATTTTTATTTCCAGAATCTTCCTAAATTTCCCTGCATATTTAATTGAGTTATTTTCCCTGCTTTGATTTCACTTTTTTTCTTTTGTGTCTACTGTGGACAGGTTTTTCCTGGACCTTGTCCGTGGTCGTCCTTCACACTTGGCCATCATAAATTATCCTCGTAATGAGACTCAACAGGCGCCGCCGCTGACTGGAACTTCTGTGGCTGTGGCCACATTCGAATTGCATTTAAAATACATTTAAAAAAGCATTGCCCCATTTATCATTTTGGTTTATTTATTGCTGGCCGATCCGTTGCGGATACTCCCAGGCTTGGGGCTTCTGATTCTCCTGCTGCTGTTCCTCCTTTTGCTGTTTGTTTGTCCCGCTCGATGAATAATTGCTACCATCTACGCGGAATGTTATCAGCGGCATAATTAAATAACGCCAGGAGGTGCTCTGCTCTCGAACGAGAGAGAGAGAGAGACTTTGTAGATCACTGGAATTAAAGTAACACCTTTCTTGGAGGGGTGTTGCAGGTAGCAGACCCTGAGGATCGCTTAACGCAGGGAGGATCGCTAGAGCAGGGTCCCGAGGATCACCTTTAATTACCTGTGATGCTTAGGAGGATCCAAAAGGCCCTGTAGATCGCTGATCTCTAGACCTAACACCTTTTTGGCTGATCAGCAAAGCCCTCCCTCTAGACACCCCATAGATCCGCCTCCATGTTCTTCTAATTGCCATGATCTGGCATTTTTACCCAAATTCAGATGCAAGTCAAAACAGAAATCAATTAAACGGAACGCAAACAATCGATCAAATGGTTATGCGAGAGCCACAGAGCCCCATCGAGAGATATTGATCGGTTTGCGGTCCGCATACACCTGATGGCACAAAACAAGTCGAGGAGAGATACCACAGGTAGAGAGGGGTGAAGCAGAAGATACAGATACAACTACAGGTAGAAGTCGAGGAGTGTTTGGGGGAGCGGAGGAGCCGCAGAAGATCGGAGCAACTTCCAATTAAACGTCACGCTAAATGAAGCGTAAAATTGCCCGTTGCTGCTGGTCTTGAATGCGGTTTTTTTTTACACACACACACCCCAGAAAGAGGCAAAAGATACACCCAAGAAAGAGAGGAATGTCTGCAAATGTGACAGTGTAATAAAAAATCAATTTCACAATAAATATCTCTCTCCTGGGGAGAGGAAAAAAAAACCAGAAATATCTTATCACAGCCACGGCATCGCCAGAGCGTGAAGAGGTACTTAGGATATGAGGATAGAAGACGATCGGCATCGGGATCTGGTATGGGATCTGAAAAAGTGTGGTAGCCCCTCGACTGTCAGCGATTGATGTAGCAGCCCTTTATCATTATCACATCTGGAACGAACGGGCAGGTACGACTGCGAGTGACAGTCGTCTCGTGTGCCGGCAGCAGGACAAATGCCTAAGCAGCCCGTCAGGGCAGACCAGACCCGACCCGACCCTCGCGTCGTAGTGTCTGGCCCAGGAAAAAAAAAATATGAGTAAAAGAGATCTACAATGTGGCATGTTGTACGTTGTCGGTTATCTTAAAAACCTTGTTGTCGTCTTAATTATTGCGTTAATGAGTTTTCGGTTTACTGCTGCTTTTCTTGAACCCGTTTGGCAAACAGCATTTCGTTTCGTGCTATTATCAATCAATCGGCGATCGGTCGATCGATCGCTCGATCGCTCGTTCCTCTCGACAGGGAGGACTCTCACTCTGTGTTGCAAGATCATATGCAACGATAAGAGCACACACACACGAGTCACAAGTCCAATCTACAATATGTTTTGTGCTATCGCCTTTGCATTGATATTTTTTGTCTGCTTTTATTAAGAACCGATCGATAAGAGATCTTACATGGCATGCCGCTTGTCGATCTTAAGGACCGACAGGATACGGCATGTGCTGAGGGGCACACGGGGTATCCACATTTAATTAGCATGTTCAATTATTTATACAATGTTTCTACAATGAAATCAATAAACAAATTATCAGGGGAGTGTTCCATTTCATTGCCTCGTTTTTTCTTTTTTGATTAATTGTGGGAGCCAAGATTTCCCACTGTGAAAAAGGGTTCCCCCCTCCCCCAACCGAACTCGAGCAGAACCCAAAGACCAACAAAAAAATAGGTCTCTACACCGTTTCGGAGGAGTGAAAAATTAATGATTTGTTGATTTATGAATTGAGGAATCGGGAGGTCAAGTCAAGTGTACAATGATAAACGAGGGCGGCCAGACATATAGGGGAAAAGATACTCCTCTAGCGAGGGGCAGAGGGAGTGCGAGTGAATGCCTGTGCGGTCTCACTTGAGAAATTGCTTGGTTGAGTAATTGAGAACAATCATTGATCGGGGGAGCTAGGGAATGCCCATGATTTGTGGTAGAAACTAAAGGATGGACACCAATAAAAGTTAGTGAATGGAACTGTGATGGGAATATTCTCAAAAATTGGTTTCTGGATTTTAATTTATTTAAAAATATTCAGGGAATTTTTTAGACAAATATCTTTGGGAAAAATAAATGGTAGATCGGTTGAAAGGGTATTTTTGGAGAATTATTGTACTAAGACTACTCCGAGAATATTACGAATTATTGAACTATTGAGAATTATTTAACTGAGAATACTCCAAAAAAAATTACAGAATTATTAAACTCTTCAGAATCGAATTATTGAGAATTATTGACCTGCGAATACCCCAAAAATATTACAGAATTATTGAACTATTGAGAACTGAATTATTGAGAATTATTGAACTAAGAATAATCCAAGATGTAATATTCTTGGACTATTGAGAACTGAATTATTGAGAATTATTGAACGAAGAATACTCAAAAAATATTACAGAAATTGTATATTTTGATTAGCACGAATCAAAAGTACTTTTAAAGCATTGAACACACCTTAAAACATGCCTTGAGGATCCCTTAATAAAATTTGTTTATAGTTTCTCGAATTTTTTAAATATTTTCCTATTTATAAAGATTGTCAGAACAATATTCCCCACAAAAAAAAAGAAATCTATCAAAAATTCCGTAAAAAATACTTCAAAAACTAATCTCCAATGTAAAGGCAAAATTTGACGCCCTTTAGTATTTCTTTTTTAAGAAAGTAGCTTCCAAAAACCCCCCCCTTAAAAGCAGGTGTCTCTAGCGTTCACTTAAACATCCATTAATCCACCATCTATAGGCCACATTTGATTAGCACCTTCAGAAGCAAAACAATCAAAAACAAACCACTATTGAAATAAGATCAAACACAGATCCAACCCAGAGATTATTAAGACATTCAGAAGCAAAACAATTTGCAGTAAAATGACACTAAAATAAATACCAAAAATTCCCAGAGAGCAAAAGAGAAAAACACAATAGATCCCCACACAATGCCCTCCATCTAGTCCATTTGGAGATGCATCTTTCCACCATTTATGACCCGAGGAACATTTTCTGTGACTAAATGCAGCAGGTTCATTTCATTCTTATGCAAATCTCTGGAACAAATGATGAAGCGACAAGGAGATCATCATCACGCTCTAGATATTTGGGGACTTGTAGCGATTGTTAGGCGGGTATTGTTTTGCCAATTTACGAGCGATATTTAAGAAGGAAACGAAAGGCATTAAAAGGAAAAACCATCTGGTAAGAGTCTAAGTTTTGGGCTGTGCCTGTCCCTCCATGATCTACAATTTGTTTTCACTTTTAGGCAGACCTCGAGAACATAATTGCAACAACTTAAGAAATCACAACAAACAAGCAACAAAATAAACGAAAATTCAGCGAACAAATGCAAGAGGCGAAGAGAGGGATACACTTGAAAATTTATAACTGAATTATAAGGACTATTTCTGGGATAAATATATGATATAGGGATCGATTTTGGATCCTAATTTGATAAAAAATCGTTGAAAACTATGAAATATAAAGCTAGATAGAAATATCGTTGTTTATACAAAAGTTTTTTCTTGGAAAAAAGAATTTTGTTGATCTTCTTCTCGCGTCATGCAGCATCGCCCTTCGGTCAGCTGTTTTATAGGTCAACATCTAAGCAAAGTTTTATATAAATTAAAAAACATATTACTCCCAAATCCTCTATACTTTCTGGCCCTCTTTCTCCACTCTAGCCCCAGGACCCGCCACAATGTAGAGTGTACAATAAAAACCTCAGGTCCGAGGGCATTCAAATTGATTACAACACACGAGGATTGGAGGACTGAAAGAGTGTAGACTGGCAGGACTGGTGTCTGGTGCATGACTGGCGAGAAAGAGTTTTGTTCGGTTTGTTTGCGGGGCCTGAAGATGCTTGTTTTTATTGTTTAGCTCGTTATCAAGTCAAAATAATCAGCAGAAGCAGCAGCAAGCAGCAGCACCCGACACTAACAATTGTCATTGTTAAAGGCAAGGGCGAGGCATACAGGAGCTCCTGTCCCAAGTTCAAGTCTCAGTGGCGGAAATGTGCCACATCATGGCGGTGCCCCGAGAGGAAGACCCATAAAAGTGAAGCTCCTCTCGTCATCATCCAGAGAACAGAAACAGAATCAGCAGACGCCCCGAACAATGCAACATGATTCGCGAATTATAAACACCACGCGCTGAAGAGGAAAGTGCCTCACGAATGATGGATACCCTGGGCAGGCACTTCATTTAGAGAAAATGTGGTGTGGAAAAATAGAGAGTGGGGTTTCGTAGGATTAATGGTGTTTTGGGATACCTTTTAGGGCAGTTTTTTTGAATCATAAACATTTAACATATATTATATTTTTCATTTTGGGTATGATTTCCCTTGAATTTCTTTTGATTTTGCCATATTTTTTTTAACAATTTCTAGGTCTTTCTTCTTTTTGTTTGATTTAACTGAAGGAATACAGAGATTCCCATCATCTTTTAAGTCTGGAAAACGAATTAAAAGTTTAAAACTTCTAGAAAATATGGTCTGTGTGTGGTTTAAATAAATATTACTTACCTTTCTCCTAAGAAATGGTTATGAAAAAATACCAGTTTATTCCTATATTTAATTTTAACGTCTTTTGCTCCCGATCTTCTTTGTTTTTTGTTCCATGACTCCTAAAACGTTGCCTTAAAATATTCAACGCCATTTTCTTTCTACAAAATATACACCTAAATATACACAAAGTCATTCCCACAAAGGATCTTCCCATATTTCCATATTTATTGTCCCTTCAAAAGTCTTTATCTCCCAACCCTTCCCTAAAAACCATCATACTCTTACTCCATCCATACTAAAGGGTAGCAATCATCATGTTCGTATATTTCTGGAGCAATATAATCGCTGGCTGTCTGGAAATTAAGCAGCAGAAGCTGCAACTCTGAAGCAGATGAAGTCAAAAAGTCTGATGGGGGCCCTGTCGGCAGTAATTGTGGCAAGTGGTGCCGCTGCTGCCTCTTATGGTTGCTACTTCTGCAACTGCTACTGCAGCAGCTCTGCTCATTTTGCAACGGCAAACAGCTCTACTGATTCCCGAGTTGCTGCTACTACAAACACCTCTTCTCCTGCCGCCACCTCTGCCACCAAACACCTCTTCTCCTGCTTCTGCTGCCACCAAGCACCTCCTGCTGCTGATGCAAACCCCTCTTGTCCTTCTCCTGCTGCCAGTGCAAGACCCTCTTCGCCTTCTCCTGATCTCCAAAGTGATCTTCTGCTGCAGCCTCCTCCACAGCCTCCTTCGCCTGCTGCTACTGCTGCTACTGCCTCTACAGCCTCGTCTCCTTCTACAACCTCCTCTACAGCCTCATCTCTTCTCCAGCGAAAGCTTCTACAGCCTCCCCTTCTGCTGCTACCGCCTCTAGAGCCTCCTCTTCTTCTACAGCCTCTTCTGCTACTGCTACTACCTCTACAGCCTCCTCTCCTCCCGCTGCTACTGCTTTTGACTCTAGCAACTCGGCAACTGCCACTGCAACATCAGCTAACAAACAACAACAACAACAAACTACTTCTACACAGAAGCCAAAACGTGTCGTCCTTTTGAGGCACTTGAAGAGCGGCTGCCCCTTAAGACGATTTCGGCCTGAAGACGGCTCGGGCCTAAAGCAACAGCCAGTAGCCCCTACCTCTAGATTCCTCCTCAATCCCCATGTTGTTGTCATCATCTTTGTACGTGTTGCAGCAGCGTGGCGGCAGCTACGTTTTTAATTAAACAATGTACCAAAAGACGAGCCACAAAGCTCGGTGTGAAGTGCAGTCAACACCACTCCCTCTTTTCTCCGCCAAAAAAACCCGCCAAAAGCAAGTTCAAGTTGGTCTGCTCTGCTCTGGTTCTTTATTCGTGAGTTATGAGTTGCGCAATCACGACTTCTTGTCCGCCGACGACGTTCGCTGATTAAGTTTTAGAACAAATGAATTTTGAAAACGTGCAGGGCCGGCCACCACCCCCGCTGCCTGCGAGGTGTGAAGTAATTTGGCCCAAAAAAAAGGGCTTTACCTGGCAGCAGCACCAGCTGGTTGATCCTTTTAGAGGGTTTTTTTTTGAGGCAGCTGTCTCTTACCTGCAAAGAGATGGAAATACACAAAATATTTAAAGCTTGCCCCGAAAGAGTCAGATCTCTGGCTAAAGATAATGATATTTGTAATTCATTTAAATGAACAACAAATCAGAGATGGCGATGGAGTTGGAGTTGGAGTCCAAGTCTTGCCACTTCAATGGATAGATTGTTGTGATGTGATTATGTCAAAATTATTAAAACAGTCGAGACGTCTCTCGATTGCTTCTTGTTGCCTCATAACCGTATGTCATGTCTGCCTGCCCCATTGATCGACACTGATCTCAGATAAAAATACAACAAATACAGACAGACAGAGAGACCCCAAAAGACAAGTGCATTTGCATCCAAAAAGACAGGTCGGTTCGCTCGTTCCGTGAGAATAAAACTTGTTGAAAAATATGAACAAATGGAAAATATTTTCACCCAAAAAAACCAAAAAAACGTAAATGTGCATTATATAGACATTAGGTATGTCTTTTTTTGGGGTGGGGGGGAGGTTTGGCATTGTTTGGTCTACGAGTTTTATGCTTTGACAGGCCATAATACAGACAGGGCTGACAACAATGCCATTAGTCCCGCACAAAGGGCCCTACGAAGGGGGAAAATTATCAATGGTCCTCCCCCCCCTCGCCTTCCCGACCCCTCACAAAAATAAGAAAACTCTAAGCCCCAGTGTGAACCTCTGCTTCCGCGGCTTTCATTCTGATTCTACTACTAATCGCTTGCTAAGCTGCCAGATACTTTGATTACACTCTGCTACACAGTATATACACCTTTCTTTAGTGGCTTTTGGTGGCAGAAACTTATTTGAGGGGAAACCTCATTTTTGTGCCCTTTTGGGGTTTTTTTACTACGTTTTTTTATGAAAGAAAAACATTTCTTGAGTGTAGGGTATCGATTGTTCTTATGTCGCGACACGTGTGCGTCGATTTTTGGTAAATTTTTACCCGTAATTTCTAGAAAATAAATAATGTCGAGTCACGCTTGCGTCGATTTTTAGTCAATTTTTACCCAACATTTCTATAAAATAACAAATCCCCTAATGTCGAGATTTTAAACAGATTTTTAGTACATTTTACTTGTGATTTCTAGAAAATAAGGAATCCTTTAATGTGGAGACACGTTTGTTGTCGATTTTTAACTGACTTTTACTCAATTTTTACCCGTATTTTTTAGAAAAATGAGGAGTCGGTTATCATAATGTCAAAACACGCGTGAGTCGATTTTCAACACATTTTTAGATAATTTTTAATCAAAATTTCTAGAAAAGTGAGGAATCCCCTTAACTGATTTTCAGTCAATTTGTACCCATAATTTCTAAAAAAAAATAAGTAATCGGTTATCCCAATGTCAAGACAAGCAGGCGTCGATTTTCAACAAATGTTTAAACTATTTTTAATTAAAATTCTAGAAAATGAGGAATGGGTTATCCGAATGTCCAGACACGTGTGCGCCGATTTTTAGCTGATTTTCTGTCAATTTTAACCCGTGACTTAGAAAATATGGAATCCCCCAATGTGGAGTTGTGTGTCGATTTTTAACTGATTTTTGTTCAATTTTTTACTCGTAATTTCTAGAAAAATGAGCAGTCGGTTATTCTAATGTCAAACACACACGTCAAACATTTTTTAGACATTTTTAACACATTTTTTAAATTATTTCTAGCCATTCGGGAGGTGAATATTATTTGAACTGATGTGCCCCTATAGCGTCTTGGAGAACAGACTGATTCGGAGAAGCTAGCAGAATCTAAAGGTACCTCAGAACAGCAGAATCTGGCAGCAGGACCTTGGGGTACAAAGGAAGCCAAAGGCACCCCAGGGACCTGGAAAACCCACATCGTTCCACCCCATAACTCTTTAGTAAATCCACTCAAACGTGACCCCTTACAAAAATTAAACATTTAGCTACCAGATGAGTGTTTTAAGTCAAGTCTTTGGTTGTTTGCGAACGAATATCAACGTCTCTGTCCATTTGGTAGCCAAAATACAAATTTCTCCCTGGTATTTTTTGTGTTTCTTCCTCTCCTTAAAACTTTATTGAATGGATTGTGGTATATTTGGGGTATAAATTGGATGAAAACGAGACTCTGACTGAAGTGCCTCCGACTCCAAGCCTTTGACATGTGGTCCAGTGTTATTAGATCACTATTCCACTCCAAGAAACCATTCTTTCAGTTCTGTTTATGTTCTTTTCTTTTATTTGTGTTTATTTGTTTGGCTATATTTCCCAGAAGCCTGGCCGCAAAACAAACCGAATGCTGACCACGTTTTTGTTGGCAACTTGCAAACGGCATCCGGCCTCCTCGTCCAGCCCTCGGGGTACACGCCTGTGCTCGTGTAATATGCAAACTAGAGACGAGCTCCAGCAGCAGCCACGGCAGCAGCGATAACTGTACAGATAAGAGAGGGAGCCCAGAGCCACAGACAGAGACAGAGACAGGGACAGGGACAGAGTCGCTTACAAATTGCAAAGTATCAGGGTAGGCCAGCTGTCAAATAAGGATTATCCACAATTTATGCTCGGCCTGAAATCTCAATTTCTACCTGCTGCTATCTATCGTCTATCACCCCCTTACTGCCTGGAGCGAGGTACGCAAAGATTTTAGGTAATTATTATTATATTCCCTGTTTTGCATAAAACCCTACAACGGAAACGACAGACGACACATTCTAGCTGCAGTCTTTGACCGGGCAACACCACCACCACCAAAAAAAAAACAAATTATTCAAATTTACTTGTGAAAGATGGAGCTCGTACTCGCCGATCCAGCCATGAAGAGCATCATCGAGGGAGCCAAGGAGTGCTTTCTGCCGCCACCGGAGAAACGTGAACCAAATTATTTGGACAATCTGCATATAATATTCTTCGAACAGATCTTCGAGACGATCGACAATCTCAGCGATCAGGTGCGCATGGCCCGGGCGTATCCGCAGTTCTTATCAAATATCCTCAAGATCTGGCAGAAGCGTTTGGACATGATTGTCGGACCGAATACGGCCTTTTTGGGCCTGCTGGATATCGAGGACTATGTGTTCTTTATGGATCACATGGCCGATCGTTTCAGAGAGCTGCACGTCCATGAGGATGGTGTGGGTTCGTTTGCGGAGTTCTTTGAGTATATACGACATCTGAACGATATAAATGTCACACGTTTGCCCGGCGTGGAGACCTGTGTGCTGGCCGGCAATCCCAATACCGTGATCGACGATGACATCCGAGATCTCACACTAATGCTGCCCAATCTGCGGCGTCTGACCAGCTGCATGAACATCTCGGGTGGGTATATCTGGTGTTTCCAGAAGCTCGAGGAGCTCGTCTTCCACTCGATGTACCACTCGCTGCCGCTGGACAGTCGCTGGATACAGGAGATCTGCCTGAGCATGACCCAGCTGCGGGTCCTGGACATCACCGATCACTTCGACAGCGGCGTACGGCTGACGGGCATCAAGCTGCCAAATCTGGAGGTGCTCAAGATCAATCTGAGCAGCGTCGAGTGCATGATACCGGACGTACTGCAGTTGCCGAAACTGAAAAAGCTGGCCGTGCGCTTCGATGACTCGCGCCAGCTGCACGCCGATCAGGAGACCATTTTCCAGCAGATTGTTGTGGCCAAAAGCGAGTCCATCAGCCGCATCGCCCTCAACAATGAGGTGGTGCAACTGCCGCCGCGCTGGCATCAGAGTTTGCTGCTTGAACTGCCGCAGCTGCGGAAATTGGTGTGCGAGAACTGGTACCACGACGATTTCTTCCTGGACTGCCAGCACATACCGTGCCCCCAGATGGAGGTCCTTAGCTTCAGTGGCTGGGAGATAGTGCGCGAATATAAGCTGCTGGAAATGGTGGCCGAGTGCACAAGTCTGCAGCATCTGGCCCTGAACGGCTACCACAGCAATGCGGGCCGACTGAGCAAACTGGTGCAGATACGCAGGGAGGAGAAGAACGCCCAGCCCCTGCAGGTCTTCAGCGATATCATGTGGACCACTCTGATGCCCGAGGAGTACCAGCAATGGTCCGCCGACAAGTACGTTCAGGCCACCTGCGATGGCAGCGAATACGACTACCAGGAGGATGGTTTCGAGTTCGATTTCGTTTAGCAAAGCCCCCCCCACTTCAGATTGTAAATATTTTTGTTTCATTTCTATTATTGTAAATACACATCACACGCATCTCGAAAATTGCCATCGGTTTCCTTCAACGTTTTCAAAGCAATTTTCCAAGCGCTTTAGGGTCTCACAAATGGAAAAATCAACAGAGTTTATGGGCCTCTCTGCACACATATGACCTCCACGGGCCACAGACCACTCTTTTGGCCAGTCCACTCTTTTGGCCAAGTTAATTTTGCGAGGCATAAATTATTTGATTTGATTGAGTCGGAAAAAGAGTTCGCAAAATGCCCAAAGCGTTTTTCCTCGCCGTCGCCGTCCACGATCCACACACGCTCCCTCCCCCCCCCAACCCACCTCCTTTCAAGTGGTCAGGTTTTTGGCTTTTGGTACTCTGTACTTTCAGGGTTTCTGCATTGTTTGGGTTCTTTCGGTACTTGGAAGTTATGGCCACTAATACCCTATGGCCTTCGGTATAAGCCATAAAATATGGCCTTAAATTTCCGTGAAAGTGTGGGAACAATCAGTAGGCCTCTAAAATTTTGAAAGATCAGCTGTCAATACACAAAAACGAAGATTACAACCGTTTGACGGTTAAAAGGTGTTCTTTAAGTATTCAGAAATATTATGGATATATTTTTTGTAATTTTTTCAATAAAAATATATTTTTTTTGGCTGTAAAAATTAAATTAATTCTACAATTTTCATAGGAATTTATTTACCAGAAATTTATTAAATAATCTTTGAAGCATTACTGAAAAAATAATTATTAAATAAGGAATAAAAATGGCTTTCGTTGTGTGAAATAATGCAATAATAGTAGGTTTTATAATTAAAAAACTATTTAAGAACTCTGAAATGTGGGAAAAAATATGGAAAAATATAGAAAGGAAGGAATTCAGGAAATAAATATAAAATAATTAAGAAAAATGGAGTTCTATGACTGAAAAGATTCAAGAAAAACACGTTTTATCATTATTAAATTATTAAAAAAATTTTAAATGATTGAAAAAATCTGAAAAGGGGATAGAAAGGCTATAGATATAGAGATATAGATATAGACCAATATATAGACCATAGATTCTCGATAATTTATCAAATATTTATTAAAGATATTTCCGTGCAATGACTGTGGAAAAATAGGGAAAGGGGATGGAAAGTCAATAGATATTATTGGCCTATATATATATGCCATAGATTCTCCGTAGTTTGCCAAATATTAATATGTGTTAATCGACGTGCAAAGAGTATAGCTCCAGCGTACTAAAAGGCAGATATTTAAGCGCCCGAGGAGCGTTGCTGCATGACGCGTGACCCAAACAACTTTTTTCCTAAAGAAAAGTGTATTTAAGCCATAAATATAAGCCAAAACATGATCATAAATATGGTTACACCCAAAGATCCTCCTCGTTTTTCGATTGGTTTCCCTGCGTAAAGGAAATTAAGCAATTTTTAGCCACAAAATGATTTACATAATATTTTCTACCACCCCAAAAAAATACATATATATATATATTTGGCTTTCGTTTTCCCAGCATTACGTGAGCCATGAGAGTCGAAGACGGAGGCTGTCTCCTGGCCTAAATTATTGGTCGCACTGACAAGTCAACACAAAGTCCAGCTATGGGGCCATTGGGGGGCCATGGGGGGACTAATTTGTGGGGCACCAATCGAGAGATTAAAATGCAAACGAAGGCGACTCGGCGACGACAGTTTGAAGTGGACAAAAATTTAGAAATAATGGACTATTAATTTATGGCCAGCAGAGAGCCGTTGCAGTTGCCATTTCCACAGAGGCAGACCTTTTCCTTTTTCTTTTTTTTTTTTGGCTATCTATGCGATGAATGTTAGCTGCATATTTATGGGTTTTTCATTAATTGACTAATTGCAGGGGTACAAAACACACACACTGACCACCAAAGGGCACCACTTAAGACCCCAAACTAATGCCAACCAATTAAAGGCGACGGCGGCGACGGCGGCGGCGGCGGTCCTCTCAACTCTCGAAACATTTTGCCTAATTTCTCTATTAATTTTATTTAACATGACACGGGGGGCAAACAATTCGTCATGCCCTCTCCTCCGTTCAGTGTAAAAAGTGTATCAAATTTCTATGTGGAAATTGGAACAGAAGTTGGAGGCTTAGGCGATTCGATATATGGATTTTGCATGTGGCTTCGAATCGAAACGAATCAAATTAAACGTATTGGAATTGAAACGGATTTTACCATAATTAAATTAAACATAAAAGGTCCGCTCTCTTAAGTGGTGCTCTGTGCCCGATAATGTTTGGGGATCCGATCCATGGCTTTGACCATAAATACGGCGATAAGACCCACAAGCGGCATGGCGTTTGATCAGAGAGAGAGATCTTTGAGAGAGAGAGAGAGAGAAATGCAGTGGCTGTTTGGGGTCTACAGGTGGGTATATCTTTAAGGGGGAGAGATCTTGGGTTGAGAGCCACATGATAGCTCCTATAAATTTCTAAATAAGCGAAAGGCTGAAATTTAATAATTAAATTACTCCTTGGTTACTAAAGAAGATTTATTATAATACTTGTATATTGTTTAAATTGATTTAATTTATTAATTTTTATAGAAAATATTTCAATATTTTAGTGATTTTTAAATTAAATTAAATTTAGTGAATTAATTTAATTATTTTTAAATTTTATTTATTTATTTATTTCATTTTCTAAGCAAATATTTGAGTTATTTTTCTACGAACATTTATGTTAATATATACATATATTTTTTTTAAATTTATTAAATTCATTTTATTTTTTCAATTTTCTTAAAATATATTTTAATATTAAAAAAAAATTTTTTTAAGAACCTTTATTATATTATTATTAGATATTAATATTTAAACATTTCAGAGATTTTTTTAGAACATTCGTGTTATTATTTTTAAATTTTTGAATTCATTTTTAATTTATTTATTTTATTGATTTGTTTTCTAAGCAAATATTAAATTATTTTGGAGATTTTTTTAAGAACATTTATTATATTATTTTTTAATTTAATTTTTATTTTTTATCTATTATTTTTCATTAGTTTTTATTCCTTTACTTTTCTTAGAACAAATTTAAATATTTTAGAGATTTACAAAAATGTATTAATTCATTTTTCGTCGAAAATATTAAAATATTTTAGAGATTCTTACTTAAAAAAACAATAATTGTATAATGTATTAATTATATTTATTTCACTTTTTTAGAAAATATTGAAATATTTTAGAGATTTTTTTTACTTTTTTTATATTTTTAAAATGTGTATAATTATTGTTTTTTCTGATATTTTTTTTGCTTGAAATCTCTATAATTAAGCCTTTAGTTCTGTCTTTACCCCAGCTTAGAGGTTCCCTTCTCGAGCTGTTGATCACTGCCCATCGATCTCTATGCCACTTCCACGAAACCCTCAACGCACCAGCCAACAGACAGCCGGCTTTCCAGGTGGTCTTTGCAACTTGATTTGCAACAGAAAAAAACAAAACAGCCTGAGACACCGAGTAGGGGTAAAAACAAACACAAAACATTAACACAAGTGTCAACAAATCTTAACGAGGCAACAAAATGTTTGGATCCCCCCTGTAGGACCCCCCTCTAACTAGCTTAAACGTTGACAAATCGTTTGGTAACTCAATACTCTTTGCGTTTGTAATGCAAAAAGACACACGGGAAAAAACAGAAAATAAAGAGAAAAGTAAAACCCTATTTTGGGGTCTACGCACAATACAGATACTCGTATACAAAAGACCAAAAAAAAAAAAACAACTACAAGCGACACAAGATAAATGCTTACAATTTTATTGCCAAACCGAAGTTGACGTGTTTTCCGCTCGTTTGTTGGCTGTCAATGGGTTTTGGCCAGGCAAAAGTATGCTAAAAATTGCATCCATCCCCACAAATGGAGTGGCGTTTGAAATTTGACATCTCATTGATTAATGCCAGGCGTCTCAGAGCCAGACGCTCATTGCGGCATTTGGCGGCGGTTCGATTAATTTGTCACTTGGCGAAAAACTTAATTACCGAAAAGATTGTCAATGGCTGGGCGCTCGCTCAGTTGGAGGCCCACTTTGATGGGCGGTTGCTCTTTGGGTCTTGTCTTTCGAAAATCGCGTGACGTTTTCATAAATTCGGAAAAAAAAAATGATTTAGACGATCGTAACACGATAGGATTTTCACCGATGGTTCTCAAGGGGGGGGGGGGGGGGGGGGGGAATCATCGACGGCATCGATGAAGCCCAGTTCGTATTCAATCCGATTCTAGCCGAAGAAAAATGGAACCCTAGCACTTCTCTTCGATCTTCCCATCGGGAAAATATAACCATTCTCTTGGACACGGAAGAAGACGGTATTTTATGGTACTTTGAAAGAGAATCGTGTTCTATCATCAAGTAATGGTATGTTTCTGGTACCATATGGTATTTGAACCAGAAAATACTAATCATTGAGATCCCATCTTGTGATCAGGTTGAGAAAATACTACTCCCCTCACCAACAAATCGTATATATCTGGAATTTTCTGATATTTGTTGTTATTTTTGAGAGAAAATACCAAGAAGTGATTGGTACTTTGATAAAAGCACGTTTTAATAAATGGTATTTTCTGGTATTCTATAGCATTTTATGTTTTTTTTTTGTTGGAAAATGCTCTATAATAAAAAATAAAACAATTACCTTTACCAAGAAACTGTATTTTTCTGGTATTTTTGTAGGTATATTTGGGAGAAAATAACAAGAGGAGATTATTACTGTTATCAAAGAAATTGGTAATCAATGGTATAAATACCAGAAAAAGCATTTTCGATACTCTCTGGTATTCCCTGGTATTTAAAAAAAAAATTGGTAATCAATGGTATAAATACCAGAAAAAGCATTTTCGATACTCTCTGGTATTCCCTGGTATTTAAAAAAAAAATTGCTCGATAATTAAAAAAAAAAATACAATTCCCTTTACTAAGAAACAATATTTTTCTAGTATTTTTGTTGGTATTTTCTGGTATTTTTCCGTTGAAATACTAGGTATGAGTACTTTAATAAACGATATTTTTCTAGTAATTTTAAGCCATTTTTTTAAAGCGTAAAGCGCTTGCTGCAGTGCTGGAAAACTTATCGTCTGCAGTCCCTCAAAAATAAAGTAACTCAATCCGCCTCTCCCCATGGAAATGAGAAAAACCTACCTCTCCACCCAGCGAATGGATGAACGGTTGAACGGAACGACAAACGATTGCCTGCTTTATGATGTGCTATCAATGGCCTATCAATGGCGGTGAGTTTTTGTTCTATCGGCTCATTTGTAGAGCCATCAAAATGCTAATTGAAATCGCTTTAACCAGCCCGTTGGCCGCCTGCCTTTCATCTATAGCCGTCGCTGCACCAGAAAATCAAACAACCTGCTGATCATTTTACCAACATCATCCGAAGTAATTTAGTAGCCGCATCGTATCGGTGGCAGGCGACAGGCGGCAGCGGCTACTCTTCAAAGCCTATCTTAAGCCAACTGTAAACTGTCAAATTTAATAACTGCATCCCAACAATGCTCCTGCTTCGAAATTGAATCGAATTTCTCTCAGTCTACGCATCTTTACGATCCGATGCACTCACAGGCGGCAGGCGGCAGCGGCAGCATCTTGCAGATTTGCATATAAATTGTTCCACTGGCTACTGCCAGTGTAAAAGGCTTTTACTCTTTTCACTCAATTAATTAAAATAGTTCCACTCTCTCGACTCTGGGGGGGTTATTAAAAACAGATTTCCAAGCCTTATCGAGAGCGGCCAGCGCTAATGAAGACATCATCGAAGGCGCTGCCAGACAAAAGACTAAGGTGACGAACCCGAAAAACCGTAGTGGCACTTAAAGTACTACGAGAAAAAATGCCATAAATATTTTGTATAATTGGTAAAAGCTAAGAGATTGATTTGGGTTGGCTAGAAGATGGATTGAGTTTATTTATTGCAAAAGAAACTATCTCCAAAAACATAGAAACATTCCTTATACGACGATCTATGATTTTAATAGAAATAAAACTTCTTTGAAGGCGAACGAGATGGGATTATGAGCAAAAGAAACCATAAGAAATCTGCTACCACAGATGTTCCAGGATCTGATTTCGGACTCTTCCTTTCGTCGCTTAGAGGTATACATTTAAGAACCCATATACCACGGATCCATAGAATTTTAAGACACTGTAAAAGGTTCTTCCTCAAATCTTCCCCCTTAGACCTAGATCCCTGGAGTTCTGCTGCAAAAAAACCACTAAATTCAGAGCAATTCAACATTTCCAGGATGATAACAGGGGTCTTTATACGATCTTCAAAGCCTAAAGCATGGCCTCTACCACTCGTTAGCCCTTACAAACTCTTGAGACTCGTTCTAGTTAAAATAACCATAATTTCTATATCCCTTAACAATATTTTATCTCCTTAAATCTTTAAATAATGAAATTCCCTTAACTTTCAGCTAATAGAAACATCATTTGCCGTTGAGTTCAAAAGTCTCTTGGGTCAGATCATCGACAGGTTTCCCCCATCCCTTTCAACTGGAGAGTGCAAGTACTTCCCGAGCCAATCCAAACCAATCCAATCCAATCCAAAGGAGTTCTTTGTCTGTGGCAGACACACCAAAGAGTGCCAGATTTTTCAATAGCTGGAGGGCACGTGCATGCAATTTTCATTCATACATTATTCATTCATAATGCGCTTGTGCGCCCAACAACAACCATCCATTCACATGTGAACGACTGACTGCCAGAGTGGCTCGATGGGCTCTCTATTTACCATTTAACTTTTGAGGAGCCCCGTCTCCGGTCTGTGTCTCTGTGCAAAAAAGAATACAGAAAATAATTGCCAATTTCAAGCCAATTGCCTATTTACCCTGGTTATGGTTAATAGAGAAATCCGTAAGGGGGGCAATCATCTATGGCAGAGACACCACAGCCAGACATCCAGAGAGAGACAACTCAAGGTAGACATTTGCATAGAGCCTACAATTGAGTTAATAGTGAAATTTTCGTAATTGCCATCTCAACTGGCAATTACTTTTACACTAAAAGCGGGAAAAAAAGGAACAAGAAAGGAAGTATAGATTTTGATGCCCTTGAAGGTATATTGTTGGATTAAGATTAAGATTATCGTAGGGATTCCCAGAATATAGTCCTTGGGACATTGATCTGCACTCGACACTGAAGGCAAATTTTGCTATGCGCAGATTCCAGGAGGAAACGCAACCCAAACCGAGAGGTGCTGCTGTATCACGGTCAAACCGTATAACAGAATCGATCATGTACATTAAAAAAGTGGGGAATCAATGAGGAAAAACTGAATAAAGTCCTAAAAAGGAAAACTTTACTGGAATATTCTTAGAGACAGAAGTTTTTCTTACAAAAGCATTAAGATTATCCCAAAGAATCATAGGACATTGATCTGTCATGACAGCTCTTTGAAATGGTCCAAAATTCGACACTGTTGGCAAAACCAAGGGGCGCTGCTGCAAGACGTTTAAGCCGTATAACCAAACCGATCAAAAACTTTCAAAGAAAGGGGAATCAATGAGGAAAAAAAAGAATAAAGTCATACAAGGGGAGATTCTATACTGGAATATTCTCAGAAACAGCAGTTTTTCCTCCAAAAACATCGTATAATCACTACTATGGCTTGGTAATAGGACAGATCATTGAGATTCCGTGGTTTCTGCTTACAATTTCCACCACATATCCCTACAATAGAGAGACTTACCTTGGCTCTATGGCAGATCTCTACAGTCATATCCTCTCCCCAAAGCCGGCGTACCCTCGCATAATGCCAACTTGTTGACAAGCCACCTTTTTGAGGTGGTAACTCAATTTATTTATTTAAATTTCAGATATGCTGGCTGTTTTTTTTGCGCACACAGGAAGTGACTGAGCAGCAAGTTGACGCCAGGCCAGAGACAGAGATCGGTTTGGGTGTTTGGTTGGGGCGGCTCTGGGGATTATCCCAGGGAAGGCCATGATTTATGTGACATAGTTTCCCCCCACCCCTCACCAGTCGAGGGCGTTGCACTAATTGAAATTGCAAATGTGCTGCGCTCCGCTCCGCTCTGGAAAATTGATACAAGTATTATGCAGTATGTTTTTTTGAGGGCTCATAAATTCATAAACACAGGCACGGCCATGGTGTCACTTTAATTAATTGAGGAATTATAAGTTTTTGATCGGTAGAGATCCCTTCGGTTATGATTATTATGAGAGATGCTCAAAGATCTACCAGATACAAGCCGCAGAAGAGTAAAGTTGAGGTAATCGTAGACCCTTCGATCTGTGTGGCATTTGAGAAAATGCCTAATAAAAAGGTAAAATATTTCCAAAAATTTGCATAAATTGAATGAAGCGCGTTATCGTAAATCAAGCAGCCAGAAAATAAAAAAGCGAAAACCGAAAAACCGAAATAAAAGTGTCAACGAAATGTATCTAGTATCTTGGGTTATTAGAAAACCGAAGCAGACAGTCTTGACCGCCAATTGAAATGTTTTTTTTTTTCTGATATTTATGACTAGAAAAAGGAAATTTTCGTTGAGCGTAGCTATTAAATGTTTTTAGACCCACCAGCATGATTTTTGAAGAAAAAGATACAACAAAAAAATGTGTAGAGAAAGAGAGAAAAAGAGAGAGAAAATATTGTCATTTGGTGGGGAAATCTGTGGCCCCAGCAAATACTAATTTTAAACACTAACTAAACACATTGTTAACATCACCTGACCAGAGGCTGAAAAGGCTTAAAAGTCAAAGGAGTTGTCGTGGCAACACAGACTTTAACAACGGCCTTTTCTTCGCAGTCAATGCTAATGAATGGAACGCGTTTTGTAAATTGTCTGCCAAACGAACGAAAGGAACGAAAGGAACGAATGAATGCCTAAGTGACTAAATGAGTGACTGACAGCCAAATGGCAGAGGAGTTGCCTTTTAATGAGCAGCAACAGAAGCCAGTAGCAGGCCCAGGGACACCACAGAGCCGTCGACGATGTTTGTCTGGCCAAAAAGGTATTCTCTCTTGGCCACTGGTTGTTCGGGCATGGGGGAGGGGACACTCTCCAGTGTAGGACTTAAGCGTCTCTCATTAATTCATTTAAATGG
Organism: Drosophila persimilis; assembly: GCF_003286085.1. Classification (NCBI taxonomy): domain Eukaryota; kingdom Metazoa; phylum Arthropoda; class Insecta; order Diptera; family Drosophilidae; genus Drosophila; species Drosophila persimilis. The sequence continues at coordinate 1,593,488 of NW_020825706.1, forward strand.
CGTTAAAAACGGAAGCCAGCGTCAGTTGGTGCTGAGGGATTTAACATGGTCAATCAGACGAGATTGGAGGATGGTTTGCGGGTGGGGGTGAAACACTAGGAATCGAGGGGTTTTTTGTACACTTCAGTCAAGGGTTTTGCTCGATTGCTGCTCAAATGATGTTGTAAGTTTTCAATTAAATGATTGGTTGGGGTTTTGGGGTCTGCCTGGGGCTGGGGCTGGGGTTGGCGGTAGTGTGGAAATAAAAAGGGGTTTGATTAGACTTAAGTTGAAGAAGTGCAGTTTCTATGGACAATTGACTTGCATTATGCAAAAAAAGTTGATAAATGATTTGGATTGTTATCGATTATGATCGATGATGTCGATAATATTTTATATTTATCTACATTTATTATCTGTATCCATCGATATACTATATTTATAGACAGCTATCAATATATATCAATATTTATCGATAGTTATTGTTAGTTATTTAATCATATCGACTTTTTTATTATATATCGACATTTATCGTCGAAATGGTAGACTTTTGCGGCATGTGAGAGAGTTATCGATAATTATACACAGGTATCGATATATATCAGCTATCAAAGTTCGTCGATAATTATCGAAATGTATGGACGTTTGTCTAAGTTATCGATAGTTAATGTGAGTTTATAAATTATATCGATAACTATCGAAGTGTATCTACGTTTATCAAATGTTATCAATAGTTTTAAAAATGTATCGACGTTTGTGTTGTTGAGCGACATTTATCGTCGAAATTAATCGACTCTTGTCGACATATGAGAGAGTTATCGACAACTATAGACAGCTATAGATATATATCTTATTTAGTCCTCACAGTGCGTTGATAATTATCAAAATGCATCAACGTTTGTCCTATTTATCGATAATTATATAAAATAATCGACTCTTGTCGACATATTAGAGAGTTATCTATAATTTTAGACAGCTATCGCTATATAAATTATTTAGTTACCAAACTGCATCGATAAATATCGAAAATTTTATACTTGTATCGTATTTTGCCGTTAGTTAACGAAATTAATCGACGCTTGTTGTAATGGGAGAGTGCTATCGAGAATTATAGACAGGTATAGATGAATACATGTATTAGTTAGTTATCAAATTGCTCTGGTAATTATGGACACTCATGGACGCTTGTCGTATTTCACCGATAGTTAAGGACAAGATAATCGATGCTTGTTGGAATTGGAGAGGATTATCGAGAATTATAGACAATTATTGATAATTATCGACATGTATGGATACTACAAATCATTGTCATACGTTTTATGACAATTTCTTTACAGAATTTTGAGAACCAGACCCACGAATGGTTTCGATTCCTACAAATCGATTACGTTCTGGATATTAACTGGATATTAAATGATATAAGACTTATATGCTTTATGTCTTTTAAACAACAATTTCTATAAAATTCCTCCAGATTTAGCTAGATTTATAACCCAAGCAACACTCTACTCTCATTTCGTAGCGAAACTACACAAAGACCCTTAAAAGATCTCCCTAGAATCTACTCCCAACATCGCAACAACCTCCATCACTTTTTTGCATTCATTTGGGTCACAATTCTGTACTTTTTCCTTAAAATTTCTCATTTCATTTGTGAATTCTCTGGCACACAATAGACGTATGTATGTATGATCTCTATAAGGTAATGCTCTGTCCCCCTACTTTAGTTATTGGTGTTTCTGAATGAGCAATTACAGTTAATAAGAGTCCAAAGTGTCAGAGTATCGAATGGTGTGGGTGTGTGGGCGCGATCCGCACGGCTCTAAGTATAATTAATTTGTTTCGGGTGGGGATAGCTTTTCGTTTCGCTCAGTGTACGTCCAGGCCAGGCACTTGGAACTAATTGACAAGTTTCCATATTTAAACATTTTCTGTGAATGAAGCTGACTATGGGCTGAAGGGAGGGAGGGGGTAAGTCGAATATGATTAGAAACCAATGAAGGGGAGGGAGGGTGTATCCACACGGCAAATCACGGCTTAGTGGGCGGTTTTCCAGCTTTTGCTCTGTCTCTTTCTGTGCTCCAATCCGTTGTATGCCTGTCTCTGTCCTTCTTTGTTCCATACATTTCATTCACAATCTAATGCCTGAGAGCATGATCCACACCCCCACACCAAAAGCCATGCGAGTGCGATGTCATCTAAAGTGGAGCGCAAAAAAATAAAGAGAGGCCTGTACAGAGGTACGCTGTACGCCTGTCTCTTTCACTGTCTTTGGGTCTACGTTTAGCTCTATCTTTGCTCTCTTTTTGGAGCTTGTTTTGTCTTTCCTTTAGCTCTATTTTGGCGCTTTTCTCTAGCTTCTTTGGACTTTCCTTTAGCTCTATCTTTTCCCTCTTTTTTACCTTCTTTAGGTTTACCTTTACCTCTATCTTTCTTACTCTTTCTTTAGCTTCTTTAGGTCTACTTTTAGCTATCTTTATCTTTATCTTTATCTATCTTTACTCTCTTTCTTGAGCTTGTTTAGGTCTACCTTTACTTCTATATTTTCCCTCCTTCCTGGGCTTCAGAAGTCTTTTCCTTACCTCTATCAGTTCCCTCTTTCCTTGGCTTCTTTAATCCTCCCTTCACCTCTCTTTTCCTCTCTTCCTTTACCTTCCTTAATCTTTCTTCTTCTTCCTTCATAATTTCTTTTTGGAAGTACAGCTGCAGCATTTTGCCATTCAATTCGCAGTCCAACAGCGAGAGAGAGAGCGCACGACAGAGGCAGAGGCATTGCCATAGGCACCTTCGAAAAATTTATCAATGAAGCCACCCACGTGACACACTCGCTCTGGCTTCGGCTCTCGCTCTCCCTCTCTCTACGTGTGTGTGTGTGTGGTTCTCTCTCGCCAGCCTGCGTGGGTCTCCCCTGTGTGCGCGCGCTTGTGTGGGTGTAAAAGCTTCTTGTTATGATTCCTATAGGTTCCAAAGCTTTTTGTAGCACTTGACAGCTTTCGTTCGGGTGTTATTTTTAGCGGCTGCAGCTTTCTTTTTTGTGTTTGGCTGCAAAGCTTTCAGGACTTGGCTAATTCCAAGGAAAACCCTCCGAAAAGTGCACCGAAATGACGCAAGTGCATCAAGGGCTAGAATCCTGCCCCCCCCCCCCCCCCATCCGGGTGTGAGCTTTGGGGCGGGCTGTGATCAGACGTCTGTGTGTGTGTGGGCTGTGACTGGTGGTTCCACCTAGAAGAAAAGCCCACACAAACACAGATATTCTACCTAGGAAAAGCGAAAACGAATAAAAAATACCTTTTAGCGGGACTGTACCACAAAAAAAGCCCTACTCTTATGGAAAATAAGCTTTAAGCAGGAAATATCATTGGTTTAGGGATCTGTCTAGCCCTCCCCGAACCCCTATATACCCTTTTTGTTCCAGGGTATTCTGCAACTAAAAAGTAATCCAAAGGTGTTGGTAGATAGAAGCTCACACACACACACACACACACACACACATTGCGGGGGTTGTGTGGTTCAGTGCCACGCATGCGTGCGACAGGGATAGACAGTCTGTGGCTGCCCCAGCTGCATGTACAGTTGTGCCCACACACAAGCCAACACCAAGGCAGAGACACATCTCGACTGGGCGACAGATCTCTAAGTAAGGCGATGATCGGCCCACGATTTCAAGGCACACACACAGACAGCATAGGCAGTACAGCAAAGCCTCTCAGCAGCAGCAACAGCAGAGAGAGAGCAAAGGCATAGCCAGAGCCAAAGCCAGAGTTTTTTTTATACCGCCGACAGTCGGACGAGTCGAATCGCAAAAAAACGCAACCGGAAGGAAATTATCGTCTAATAAGTTATCAAGAAGCAGCTCCTCCCCAGAACCCCTCACCAGATTTACGCGCCCTGTGCATGAGATCGTTAAGGGAATAAAAAAAAACCCAAAAGGGAGCCCAGAGAGGAGGGCAGCGATACCACCTATATCTTGGCCTGGCCATCAAAATTGCGTGTTTCAAATCAAAATTGCATAATCTTGGAAATCCTGGAACGAGTTCGCGTTCTCCAAAAGATACCCCTGCTCTGTCGCCGCTGCTGCTGCTGTTGTTGTCGCCGCGTAATCGCAGTAGCCGCCAAGATTTCGAGTCGCGCTTCCTTTGAGCCTAGCCACGTTCTAGCCCTGGCTTATCGCCTGTTGGCCATCTAAAGTTGCCAGCTTGCCAGTCAGTCGGTCGCGCGTGCGTCGCCGTTTTGCCTTTTGGTCCCGCCTCGTAATTAATTACAAACGCAGTCGCGCGTTCCGCGCTTTCCTTCGGCAACTCCTGAGGAAAATCCACCACCAGCAACAACCACTCTGCGCTTCTGGGCCAAATCTTGATTCTGTGGCTCGTTGGAGGTTTGCGTGCGCCGACACTGGAATCGACGACATCTGATTGCCTTTTTATGGCTGGTAAGTAGCTTTGCCTGGGCTCTGCGCCTCTATTGCCCGGGCTTATACTTCGACATCTTCCAAACAAGTATATTAATGGTTAAGCTGGGGGATTGGGGGATTTGGGGGCTCCTCTGCCATTCGTTTGGCGGCTCTGCAGTTATTGTATCTAATGGGTTTTAATTCCAGTCAATATTGGGCATTGTTTGGCAAAGGAAATTGTAGTTCCTCCGGCAGTGTTGCAAAGGCTTTGAAAATATTTTCTATTCATAAAATATAATTAAGGAATTATGAATATGGTTGTACATTAAATCATACATAAATTGCACAATTAAACAATTGGAATATAGAAATATATGGTTTAAATGGTGTGGCTGTACTTTTCCAGTGTTGATCAATGGTTTTTGCGTATGAAATGATGCTAAAGGCTGAATTGGTCAGAGATTTTCGGGGGTTCAAGGCTTCAAGGGGTTATCTTTGTCCAACACTTTCCACCAATTTCCACAAATAAACTAGTGTTGGTAAGCGCTTATTACATAAGAAAACATGCAAAAAACCTCCTTTGAAAATCCCCATCATACCTCAGAAGTTGCAAATGGAAAGCACGTTAAGAAAAGAATAAATTTCAGTGTTGTTTAATTTTTAGTGTAGGAAAATGTAAAAATTATGCATAAACCTGCATTGGTAAACGCTAAGCGCTGGAAAATTATATTCGTAAGGCCTTTAAAATGATATCCAAACCAGTGTTGGTAAACAGTTAGGGTTGGAAAATGAAACAAAACGAGTTTGATGAATTTTAAAAACTGAAACAGTATTTTGGCTTGTAATAAGAGTCAGAAACTGCCTTTAGAGCGATAACTAAACCAGTGTTGGTAAATATTTAGAACTAGAGAATGATTTTGTATGTCTTTTCAAACTAAAGAACAACTTCTGGGGTCTCTCCTTACAAATAAAGCATCTGACAACAATAAACGCACAATAGTCCTCATTTTCTTGGCGAATATGAAACCAGAAATGTCATTTGCAACAGGAACCATTCGTTTGCCCACACACAGACCGGACTCTTGCTGGCAACCTGGCATGACATATGTATTCATTCAGCAAATCAATTAGCGCGTGGCCACACTCAAAGGTTAAAAGCCGCACAAATAGCTCCTGCGGCTGTTGCTCTTTTGCTGGTGGCGGTGCAAAGGTCAACCGGCAAAATTGCTACAAAAAGTCACAAGCTTTCTGGGCTAATTAAACGCTGCCACAGGACGAAGGCTCCTGAAATAGGAGTCGCAGGTGACATTTGAAAGAATCCCAGAGGAGAAGGTGGCAGTCCAGACCAGAACAGATGCAAAAAACAAATATCAAAGTTCAAATGGACAATAAATTCTCTCTCTCTAACTCTCTCTGTGAAGCTTTAGCCTTTCCATGAATGAAATTTGAGGAAATTCACATTTTCCCGCCAGTGACGTCACGGTTCAGCTTTCATTTCATTGATAAGCTTGCTGCTCCATTCATTCATAAAGTTTTTCCGAAAGAATTGGCTGCCGAAATGTAACGGTCCCGCCGCTGGCAGAGGCAGCGGCAGAGGCAGCAACAGATGCTGCGGCGGCAGTAGCCACCATTGACAACCCACAACCCACACACGTGCCGTTCCCCGCAGAGAGACGCAGTGGAAGTGGAAGCCGGGAAAAGGGCAAAGTATCAAACATCCTGTATCTATGCTTCCGACAGAGGGTCCTGTCAAGTGGAAATTTCGAGTGGCCACCCAAGGTACAGTGGGGCAAGAGTTGAAGGAAAATGGGCACAAAAATTATTAAAAATTTGGAAAGACTTTGAAATATATTGCTGATTAATTATTGGAATTTTTATTCATTTAAAAGAACATGGGCAAAACCATTTTAGGGGAAAAAAAGCATTAACAAATAATTAATAATAATAATAAAATATTTAAATAATAATAAAAAATAAAATATATGAATAATAATATGTATAAATAATAATAAAATAATACAAAATAATAATAATAAATAACATAATTGTATTATGTAAATAGTTAGAGATCTGTAGTAAAAAAAATGACTTAAAAGAAGTGGGATTATTGGAATTTTGTATTCATTTAAAAACACATGAAAACCCATTTTAGGCCAAAAAGAGCCTTACAAAATAATAATACTATATATATCTAAATAAAAAATATATAAATAATAATAATAATAAATAAAATAGTTTTATTATGTAAAAAGTTAGAGATTTTTGGTAAAAAGAATGACTTAAAAGAGGTTTAAAAGTCCTAAAGTGGTTCCAGGCTTATGTTAAAAAATCAATGCGATCAATAAAACCCTCTTCGAGACTTTTAAGGGTTTTTTTTATTGAATTTTCTTAGATGTTCCATCAATATATAAATAACTAAAAGCTGAAATAATTCAGATATTAAGTCAGAAGGACTTTCCCAAAAGTACATATTCCCAGACACAAAAAAAAACCCCCATTAAATTCCCCTAGAAATCTCCTATGCACCACTGTGGCATATTTGCTTCCTAGCGCTGTGGCTGCCGCTGCTCCCGGGCCGCCCTGTTCGCCTCCTTGTCTCCTGCTGCTAGCAACGCTTCAGTCAATGGCAGCCCTGACAATGTGGGGGCGTTTAATCGCATCTATTAGCATCGTAGTCGAGAGCGTTTTCTTACACGCCCCCGCACTCGTTCCACTAGAAAATTGGAAGTTGAAAACAACACAAAAAGTTGTGCTTCGTTTAAAGGCACCCGAAAACCGAAAAACAAGCAACAAGTTTATGGAGGGGAGTGGGGTTTTTTGATAAACTGAATGGCCTAAAGAGCCCCGAAAATGTCCTTACTTGTTCTTTGATTTGCTGACCACCTGCCAGTCCATGTCCTCATCTCTGTCGAGGTCTCACGTCTCACTTTATTTCGGTTTCCTTTCATTATTACGAGTATTATTATTATTGATGTTAATGTTTTGGGTGATATTTAGTGGCTCCAAAGAGAGGGTATATTGGTTTTTAAAGGGGGTTTGTTCTAGAGGGATTCCTCTCAAGGAATATTCTGAAATATCTGGAATATTAGAGAATTTAGAGGCAGTGGCCTTAAGAATTCCCCTAAATCTTACAACTTTCTTGCCTAAAAAAGTATAGAATTTTTTGAATTATCACACTCTCCCTTCCAGTGTGACTTAGCATGTACCTGTTGAACAAATTCGAACCCCACGACGCTAGAACTCTATTTAATTAATTTGTTGTGCCTAATTTTAATAATAATATTAATATCTGTCCAAGAAAAAGTAAACAAAAGTCCACTCTATTTCTTAATAATTCTTTCCATGATATCTTAAGCCCCTCTTAAGTGCCCCTAATCTTTAAGCGTATTAAAACCCTCGCATCCTTCGCCTCAAGAACTACCTTCGCCCTTTCTCCGGTAGCATTTAGCTGGCTGCTCTTTTTGATTGATGCTCAACCTCTAACCTTTAAATGTCATACCATTCCGGGAAAACAGAGCGCGAGAGAGAGCATAACTAGGGAGAGAGAGTGAGTGTGTGCAACACTCTAATTGCCATTTGTTGATGCTTCTGTGGGCGGTTTTTAGGCGATGCTTTGCATATTCCTCTGTTCGTTGTTTAGTTAACTTTTCAGAAAAGTCAGCAGGCAAGTGCCTTTCGGGATTTCAGGGAAATTTCGCGGCCCAAAATGTCAGTCATTGTATTAAATATCAAGTGGGGGATTGCAACATATAAACTTCATTAGGAAACATTTCCAGGCGTACATTGAGGCGTATGATTAATCATAAATTACGCATACGACCCATTGACGCCTATCGGTGGTCGTTGCTTGCTTTCTTTCGTTCTGAGAGTGAAAGCTAATGCCTTATCTGATAGATAAGGATATTCCCAACTATTACGTAGTTTTCCATCTCACACTCTCTCTCTCTCTCTCTCTCTCTCTCTCTCTCACCCACAATTGTTGTGCTCTGCCAACGGAATCGGAAATGCTGGTTTTCCACCCACACAGCCACAGAGAGAAAGACAGAGAGTGAGAGCGAGAGCAATCCCATGCAAAGAATCAACAGTTATACGCAGGCAGCGGCAGTGGCAGCGGCGGTGGCAGCGACAGACACCGACAGAGAGTTCGGCAAAAGCTAAATACAATTTCCACAGGCATTTTCCGACACATTTCCGACGCCTCCGATGCTGCTGCTGCCATCGACGCCGACGCACAAGTACAGCAGCGGCGCAGCCGATTTGCCGCTGTTTTCATCATGTTTTCTTCTGCTTTTTTGTTGTTGTTGTTGTTTTGTGTTTTTACCGATGCCCGAGTTTTCCCATTTTCATTTTCGATTTTCACCGCTCGCGCCAGTAGCGCATTGACGGCTCAACGGCTTGTCTCGCAATATTTTGGCCAACACAAAAATCACACAAAACAATCAACAAAACAAAATTTTCGCGCGCGTACAAAAAATTAAAACAACATTTTTTAAAATTTAAAAAATTATTCCAAACCAAAAAAACCCCAAATTAAAAGAAAAATGTGACAAAACAGAAAGAAAAAGTGCTAGATAATTATCAACACAAAAGAAAAGTGAAAAAAAATCGAAAATTAATTGCCGCCGGCAAAACGATTGTGAAAGAAAACTAGGAATCATTTTGAGAAATTTTCTATAGATTTATGGCATATTTTTTGTGCTAAATGTTTTTGCAATTAAATGAAAATATTTAAATATGTAATACAAAAATATTTAAATACTTTTTAAATACCCCCATACATATATGTAAGCGTGTATTTTTGATGTAGATTTTATTCGAAAGAAAACTCTCAGTGTCTTGATGTGTCTTTTTATCTGCTGTAGTGAAGGTTTTACTGTAGTGTCAATTTTACTGTAGTGTGGTTTTATTGTTGTCATCAATATAAAAGGCATTTTATAAATGTTTTTCGTGTTCGAATATTAAGAAATAAATTAAGGCGGAAGCAAAGGTGAAAAAAACTGAGTTTCCGTAAAAGAAAAATAAAGTAAAAAATTTAAAAAATTTTGAAACCAAAGAAAAGGTAAAAATGGGAGAATATGCGCAAAAAAAAATATAATATAATTCCTAAGATTTATTGGTTTAATTAAAAATAATAAGTAAATCGAACCTTTTAAAATTCAATTAATATTTCTAATAAATTTCTTTCAATCTTATTCTGGGGGAAATCTAATAAAAAAATGTAGGAAATATTTAAACAAAAAAAAAAAATTAAAATGGGAGCAAAAAATATAGTACTCTATTCCTTTTTTTTAATACAAATAAAAAATAAATCGAAAATTTTGAAATTCAATTAATAATTCTAAAAAATTCTTTCAATCCTGTTTTGGGGGAATTTAAGAAATAGGTAAACCAAAAAATGGGTAAAAATGGGGGAATGTTCGGAAATATAGTATTATTCCTAAGGTTTTTTTATAAATAAATATAACATACAAATGTGAATTTTAAAAATTAAATGAATATTTCTAATAAATTTCTTTCTTTCTTTTTTTTTTTTAGATGTTAATCAATCGACAAATCAATCAAAAAGAACAATCATTTCAAGCCATAAAGACTGATTTGATTCAAAATTAAAAATCAATCAAATAACTTTAAGGAAATCGAAAAATACAAATTTTAAAGTGACCAAAAGTGCAAAAATTAAAACGTAAAATTAAAAGGAAAAATTCCAAGAAAAAAACCAACAAAATTATTGAAGAAAAAACCCAATCAAAAAGTGAAAAAGTGCAACAAAAGATTAAAACTCAAGTGATTAAAACATAAACGTACCTGCCAAAAGTAAGCAAAATTGAAAAACAACAAAGAGATCTTAAAGAGCCGACAAAATATTGAAATACCCAACGAATTCTTTAGAAAAGTGAATCAAACCAATCAAATGGAGTTTCTGTCCAAGAACTTGTGTTTTTCTTTATTATTTTTGAACAATTTTGTTTTGTTTTCGTTCCGGTTAACGTTCAGCGTTCTGTTCAAACACAAAAATGTTGCTGACAATGCGGCGACAGAATGAATTGATAGGCAGTCAGCAGCATCCAGGTACAGCATCGGTGGGCGAACATCCGCCTGTAGCGACATCGTCATCGGCCACCACACATGGCGGCACACCCTCGCCACCAGCCACAGGAGCAGCAGCAGGAACGTCCTTCGGATTGAATGGTCAAGGTCTCAGCTTAGTGCCGCCCTCCAGCTCCCAGCAGGATTCTCTCAATACGCCCACAACCCCTTTGCTGGGTCTGAGCCGTAATCCTCTACAGTTTGCCGCCCCACCGGCACCACCGCCCATTGCCGTGCAGCAGGGCGCTGCAGTTGCAGCTGCGCCCACGGCCTGCAGTCCGGCCTTTGGCTACTACCATCAACCCCCGGGCCCGAGTGGAGGTGGAGCCACGGCCACCATCGGCCCGGCATATCTGCAACAGCATCATCCCCCGGGGCTGGCAAAGGGCGACTCGGGACCCACTGAGCCCCAGCACTCGGTAGAATTGGACGAGTACGTGGACATATTGCAGGTGCAACAACTGCTCTTGGACTCGTCGGCGGCCGCCGCAGCGGCAGCAGCAAATCAAAATCCCCCGAATCCCACGCCAACAGAACAGCAGCAGCAGCAACAAATTGTGGCAAAGCCACGACCACGCATCAATCTACAAAAGGCCACGGAATACGCGGCCCACATAGCCCAAGGTAAGTGCCTTGAGCTTCTCCCTTTGTCATCTTGGTATCTCCCACTCTCGCACTTGTGATCCTCGTTTCATTCTCTTAGCCGAATCCTCATCGCCTGGCACGCGTCGTGTCCTGCTTGATTATCCCAATCCATATTTGTACGGCAATCCATATCATCATCATACGCCGCCAAGCGAGGACCTAGTGGCCCTTTGGTTTGGCAGCAATGGCACAGGTGAGTCCACTATTCATCCTTCACCTGGCCCACCTTTAGGACTGATTTCTCTTGCATTTCGCTGGCATTTATTCATAATTTACTTGCGATTTTCCCAGGGTATCTGTGACACTAGTTTGGGGCGTCTGTCTGGGGGGCTTCCACTCGCCTCTGCCCCACTCTCATTACATAATTCACAGACTCCGCGCACTCCATGTTGCAGTTACTCAAAAACTATCTCGTCGGCTATAAATTGCCAAAATTAATCTGTGAATGAGCTGACAGCCAAAAGGAAAAAACCTCTGCCTCCACACAGCACACAGGCCTTACCATAAAGCTACCCTCTCGATCTAATGGCTCAATAAATAAAATGGAAATAAAACAAGACAGCCCCAAAAAAGGGTATCTCTGCTAGCGAAACAGTAGATACCCTAAGACATAAAATACAGAATATTCCCTGCCATATATCCGATAGCAAAAACCCTAAAATCTAAAGATCCTTCTTTCAAAAACAAACCTCTCCCTCCAGCTTATAGTACCCCAATTTTTGGAAGTGTATAATAACATATTTCGCGCACTTTAATGCCGTTCGCTTGGCAATTTTTCGATGGCGCCTTCAAATGCACTGCTGCCTGGCGCCCGACGACTGTTTCAAATACAGACGACAGACAAGTCCGTTCCGTCCAGGCAGTCTGTGTCAGTCGCTCTTTTGAAATGTTGCCAAAAGCCTGAAATTGAAATTTTTCTGCTGCAAATGATGCAGTGCATCGTCCGGCACTTGCCACTGCTGCGCCCTTTCTCTGCTGCTGCAACAGGTGTGTGCCCGCACGTCTCATCGATTACTCGCCTCAGATTCCGACGTGAGTTCGGGTTCGGTACGGTTTTTGGTTTCGGTTTCGCTCTTCTTTCTTGCGGTTGTTGCCAAAAACTGAAAATTAAGTTCGAGACGCCGCCAAGACCACCCAAACTGTGTCAATGTTGGCATCGGCGTTCGAACACGTCGGTAAAGGGATATGGGAGGAGGTGCAGCGAGTGCGGGTGGGGCGTATAAATGCGTATAAATTAAATTATATAGCTTGTGGTTTCGATCGAGGCCTAACGGTGCTATTTCCGCCTCAAAATTCAATTAAAATGTTGCCTCTCAAGTGTGTAAATGTCATTTCTGGTTGAGATTTTATGATATATAGAAGATTTTTGTATTTAAATTATCTATTTTTCGGTTAAAGCCATTTTTTTTCTATGGCTAAAATTAAAAAAGGTCCATCATTGATGTTTTTTTAAGATACTATACAAATTCCAGAAAAATACTACAATAATGCCTAAAAAAATCCAATAAAAATTCCAGAAAAATACTATAAAACAGTGCTATACAAATTCCATAAAAATATAAAAATACTAAACATATTCCATAAAAATTCTATAAAAACTTCAAAAAAATATTAAAGTAAATATTATAAAGTTTGAAAAAAACATACAAGCTAAAGAAAATACTACATATGTAAATATGAGAATAATAATACTACCAGAAAAATAATAGGATAGCATACAAATTATGGAATAAATAAAAGGAAAATTACTAGATAAATATGAGAAAAATAATACAATAAATATGAGAAAAATAATAGAATAAAACCTGAAAAACAATAGGATGCCATACAAATTATAAAATAAATACCAGAAAAAATACTAGACAAATATGAGAAAAATATCGATAAATAATATAAAAATAATAATAAAAATACCTGAAATATTTTGGAATACCATACTAATTATATAATAAATACTAGACTAATCTGAGAAAAATACTGGAAAAATATGAGAATAATAATACAATAAATACCAGAAAAATAATAGGATAAATACCTGAAAATAAATACATATTCTAAAATTGGTAAACTACATTTTTCGGGCCTAAAAAGATCTGCAAGAATATATTCCCTAAACATCTTTCATATATTTATTGAGAGAAATGGCCTTAGAAAAGTAAGGAAAATCTTATTTACCAAAGTTCTTGTCACTTAAAACCTCTTTATATGTATTTTCCAAATATATTTGTTTTTTAAATCATGCCTTACTCAACTTTAATCAAACATAAGCCCTATAAACCCCTAAATCAGCTTTAATCAATTCCAAATCAAAATCATAGGCTCCGCTTTCATTCTTTAGAACGTTCTCCTTGAAATACAATCGTCTCTTATTCTGATTTCCATAGTAAAATTAAAGAATAAAAATCCATTGCAGAGCTCGCATTTCCCACATGGCGATACACGACACACAAATTGTCTTAATTAATTAATATCATAAATACGCGACGGCGCTTAATTGCTGAATGGAGATGCAGAGAGCAAAAAAAAAAGCAAATCTCTCATGGCAACTAATTAGCCAGGAAATGACCCCGACTGACCGACAGAGGGACACGGGGCGGGGCAGATGCAGGGAGTCGAAGCATTCGCATTCGCATTCGCATTGCCACACAGCTGAGTGACCCTAATCGACAGGAAGCTGACTCAATCTCTCAGAGAACTGCAGCAACGGCAGCAGCACTCCTATGAGGAGGCCAGGGCCAAATGCAGCTGCCGCGCTTCTGGTGGCAGTAGGTACTGCTTGCCGCTGCCACTTCTGGTTGCACTTCACTTGCAATCAATATTCATAAATCTCTTGGCAAGGGTTCACCAATTAATAACGTGACCCGTTTATTTTATTTCAGTTTATTTTTTTTTTTTGCCCGTTGCCCGTTTGCCGTTTTTCCTCCTGCTCCTTCTTTGTCATCAAATCAACCTGGGTGATCGTTCCACGTTTTCCAATGAAAAATCACAAAAACGGAGACGGGGCGCGACACACACAAAGGCTTTCAGCATTTGTCAACGAGAGGCGACGCCTGACACCGCCGACAACAGCAAAACACGATCCAGGGATCCGGGGTTCCGAGGCGAACGGGTACGGAATGAAAGCCAAACAGTCAAGAAAAACTGCTAGAAAATTAAGGCAACGCGATCCAGGCTCTCGGAGTGCGAACACTCAGTGGGGAGCACAGTGGCAATGGTTTACGGAAGGGAAGTCCAACATTAGCTTGCAGAAATTATGCTAGAAAAATACCAGAAAAATACTATAAAAATACCAGCAAAATACTAGAGAAAAATCCACAAAAAATACTGAAAAGACACCAGAAAAATACCAGATTCTTATTGGGAAAAGCGAAAACAAATACTAAAAATACGCGAAAATTTTGAGAATAAATACCAGAAAAATACAAGCAAAATATCAGAAAATGAATATAATAAATACCTAACAAATCCTACAACAAATACCAGAAAACCGGCATTTGAAAAATATCAGACAAAAATATAACGAAAAATACCAAAAAAAAAAATATTTAAAAGTCACAAGAAAAATTATAGAAATATAACGGGAAACAAGATTAAATACTTAATATAACCGAAAAGCTTAAAAATAAATGCCAGTAATAATACTAGTAATATACCATTCAAAAATAAGACAAATAATAGATTAAATACCTAAAAATACTACGAAAAATATCCGGGAAAGGAAATAAAAAATAATAGAAAAATATCATACCGAAAAATGCCCTAAAAATACTAGACAAATACCACACAAGATAATAAAACAATCAAATATAAAAATTACAGAGATTCCCAGAAAAAATACCATACATATAGAAGCAAAACTAGTTTTAAAATACCGAAAAATACCAGAAAATACGAGAAAAATCGTATTTTTTTAAATAACTCATTAGATAAATAAAATGAATATAGGTATACAATTCTGAAAAATTCTTTAAAAACGTTCCAGAAATACAAAAAAATACCATAAAAAATAAAAAAATACTAGCAAAACCTCATGAAAATAATAGCAGGAGTATGACTAAAGAGCGTAGAATAATACCACAAGGATCGTTGTACCAATTGGAAGGCAGAAAGTCATAACTCAACAATTTCCCCGCTTTCTGGAACCACTGTGCTGGCACAACCTTTTGTTACCTTGTGCAACGGAAATCGTTGACATGGACCACACCACACTACACCACAGCAGAGCACACAGCACAGAGCAGAGTACAGAGCAATACAGAGGCCCATAGTCGAATCGAATCGAATCGAACGGAAAGCCAAGCCAAGCCAACAGCAAACAGCAAACACACACAATCTCCAGAAGCCTGGCACTCAGCGAGGCTTGCCTAATGTTTAATTAAGGTGATTGCTGTGCGGTCACCTGGCCCGTCGTCGTTTCAGTCGTTTCAGTCGTTGCCGTCGTTGTCGATGTTTGCTGCGGCGGCTGCTGCTGCTGAGCGACAACAACACCTCACGATCACCAAATTGGTTTGTAAGGATAAGCCCCAAAACGAAGGGAAAAACGGAAAAACGTATAGTTAAAAGACCTATGTCAAAGGACATATCCACCCAGAAGAAGTTGGACAGTCGGACAAAGGGGCAGGGCAGGGCAGAGCTGGGCAGGGCTGGGCAGTAGCCTTAATGAAGATTAATTGCAATCAGTGAGCCACTTGAGCTGCGATTAATTGCAGGAACCATTCAGACATGGAAATGGGAACTGAACTTCCTCCTAGATCTCCCAAGCAGCTGCTGCTTCTGCTGCTGTTGCTGATGATGATGATGATGCCTGTGCTTGGGGGAATGGTTCACAAGTTCACGACGACGACGACGGCAACTTAATTGCCATTTACATGTGGCCTAAACTTGGACAGTCCGCCAGAGAGACAGAGAGAGAGAGAGAGAGATAAAGACTGCTCCCGGGGCAGGCTTTGTTGGTGGCACAATGCAGCTGATGAATTGCAATGTCTTCAATTTCTAAAACCCTGATCCACCATTTAACGGGTATTATTAGCATAATTCGCTCTCTTGGCTTGTGGCTTGTGTGGGTCGATAAAGTGTGCCACAAATGGTTACGTATAGGTCAACCTGATTATTATTGTCACCTGCATGGTCTTTGGCGCCAAGTCTGCGCCTCGGGCCCGGCCTAATCAAATCGTATCGAAATCGTAAATGAGCGAAGGGGCAGCCAGCATGTGGGCTGTTTGTCTGTGGTTTTGCATTTGTGGTTAAGTTATAATTTGTGTATCGACAACTTTCAAAATAAAGTTGGCAGCGACGAGATCATGGCGCTATAAATAGAGGCAGAGCTCAGAGGAAGGCCTGTCCGAGCGGAGTACTTTTGATTGCGGTTAGAAGTGGTAGTTGAGGAAGTCATTCGATAACCAATTGATGGTATTTTATTATATTTTATGTATAAATAATAAAGTATATATGTTTAGGGGTCTATCTAGACCATTTAGGGTTCTATATATCTTTTTTGAAGGTAAAGAATGGTAGGATTTTTAGGAGGACTTCGAGGAAGACTTCTTTTGCCCAAAAAGTTTCAATCATAGAAGTTTGTAGAGTCGGAAAGGCAGTTTTATAATCTGGTAATACTATCTGCCATCCATCCATCTATCCATCTATCTATCCATCCATCTATCCATCCATCTATCCATCCATGTATCCATCCATCCATCTATCCATCTGTCTATCCATCTATCTATCCATCTATCTATCTATCGATCTATCTATCTAACCATCGATCCATCCCTCAATCTATGAACACATTTTGCTTGGCAAACCTTTTTTTCCGTTGCTATTTGAAGGCCATCTTTCGTTATACAGAATCTGCTTCAATTTAAGGACTTATTTGAGACATTATCCATTATTTAAATACAATTTTCATAGCACGCTTTCTTCTTCATTTCCTCCCAAACAATAATAATCAACTAGCGCCACAAATCATAGGTTCTTTTTGCATCATCTGCACATACCTAGTTCCTTTGCTTGCCATATTCCTCATGAATGAACCAATGATTTGGCTATTTTCTGCATTTGTGTCGCTTTTAGAGGTTCTACCACTCGCCCACACATCCGGGGGGTCAACCTGTTGGCGCCGTCCGTCCGCAGTCTTTTTTTTGGTGGTGGAACTTGGTGGCAGAGCCCACGCAAAAACAAAACGAAAAACCACAATCATTTAAATAAAGCAAAAACCAAAAAAAAACTGTATGCTCTAGGAGTTCAAATGAAATTCGTTGAATTTTCGTTGAAAAACCGCAGAAACGCGTTATTCATTTGCATAAAAAATTGCTACGCCAAAGCAATCGAACATGAGGCAGACAGATAGACAGTGCACAAGGGGGGAAGGGAGGGGACAGACCAAGAGCAAGAGCGCGACCAAGCCCCAGAGTTGATTTCATTCATGAGTCGCAGTCGCAGTCGGAGTCGCTCCACTCCGATCCATTCATAAGCCGCTGGAGTCGCTAGAGCCGCAAAACATTTCTAGTTTAAGGTAAGCCACTGGACACCTACGATCTGCTGCTGCTGCTGCCGCTGCTGCTGCTTGCAACTGCAACTGCACATTATTTATAACATTTTGCCGTTTTGGGGTCACATGTTGGCGTGTGTTGCAAATTAAATTTGCAAATTATAGGCTGTCGCTGGGGGTTTCCGGTTAACAACGTCTAACAAACGGTACGGTTCCACTCTCCCATCTCATCCTCCAAAAAAAAAAAAGGAAAGGGGAGGTAGGCTTCAAATGTGTGTTGCAGCACCAAATAAAAATCTTCAAAATCTTGAGGCACTTCATGAGACACCGCATACTGTTTGGGGCGCCCCAAATATGGCACACAAAATGGTCTCAACGCGAGTCCGTCGTGGTCCGTGTCTTGTACATTTGAACTGTCATGCCACAAGGAGACCCGAGACCCGAGACCCACAGACCCCCAGACCCCCGGACTGGTTGGCTGTAGCAAGTTCCAGGCCATCTGACATTTTGAAGCGAAATGTCAGTCAACTCCTCAACACAACAGCCGCGGTGCCTCTCTAGTGGTGCCTGCCTGCCACTGCTGCCGCTGCCGCTGCTGTATGATGATTTGGGTGGTTAGCGGCCATTACCATCCACCATTACCACTCGTGGGTTGCCTCTAAAGATGGCTTAGATACAACAGTTTGTTTGAAGGAAAGTTTCGGTTGGTTTTGGGGGAAAACGACTAGGGAATGCCCTTGAATTGAATCTATGCTGATAGTCCCCCTAGTTGGCTAAGAATTTCCAATGGAACTAGTTCAGTGAACCAAATTTGAGCTAGTTCTAGTTCTAGGTATGCTGGGAAATCACTTTCTGCATTTATTTCGGAATTTTCTAGTGGAACTAGTTCGGTGAACTGGAATTGGAACTAATTCTATTCTAATTTTGGGGATATTTCTGCAAATTTTAGTAGAATTATGCCTTTAGGGATTCTTGAAGCGCAAAAAGTATTTTTAATATTACAGAACTGAAGTCGGAACTAGTTCCATTTGGGTTTCTTGGTTTCCAGCCACGTGAACTTTATTTTTTTTTCAGTACCACTTAATTTTAAAGCAGAAGAACTGATAGAACTAAAATTGGAACTAGTTCATTTTGGGTTTCTTGGTTTCCAGACACCTGAGCTTTGTTTTTTTTCAGTACCACTTAATTTTAAAACAGAAGAATTGATAGAACCAAAATGGGAGCTAGTTTATTTTGAGTATCTTTCTTATCGAGCCATGTGTTTCTCGTTTTTTTCAGTACAAAGCAACTTTAAATCTGAAAACAGACAAATCTTACATCGGAACTAGTTAATTTTGGGTATCTTCATATAGAGTCACGTGTTTTTCGTTCTTTCGATTAAAAATATTCGATTTTTGTCTATAAAATATAACTAATTCATAGAAAATATATGTGCAACTGTTGTTTCCTTGAATACCAAACAAAATCTGACCCCCAACCCATCCATCATTCCCATTTTGGTGTACCTCTGATGCCCTAACTCTTGTACACTCGCATCCAAGGGTACTTCAGTCATAAACAGGGGCAGCCACAGCATCATCATCATCATCGTCATCACCACACCATGAGAGATCATTCAGAGATCATACAGATCACAAGATTTCCAACTAAATATGGTAGCCGAAAAAATAATTTACATCAAGTTTTTGTTATGTTGCTTTATTGTTCTGTTTGCCCGTTTTGCCTGTTGTCTTGTGTCGCTATATCTTTTATGATTGTTGTTGTTTGCGTGATTTTCAAGTTTTATGTTATTGCTCTTCTAAATGTATCTATGGGATACCCACTAGTTGTGGGCGAGATGGAGCGCGCGCGCGCCTTGATGCCCACTCACTCTCAATGGTTTTGCCTTTTTTAGAGCCGCTGTTTCTGTTTTCTGTTGTTTTTCGTGAATGAAAGATTTGTCCAAGAGATTCGATTCCAAGATTCCATTCGATTGGATTGGTGGTAGCCAGCAATTTCAAGTGCTCTCTCTCTCCCTCTCTCTGTGCATTTCTGAGAGGCATGCCACTTGACACATTTCAATGGGGAAAAAAAAAACAAAAAATAGGAGGAGCATACAAAAAAGCAGACAAATCAAAAATAGCCTTTCAAAAAACCGAAACCTCACAAATTACGCGCATATTTTCTAATGAGCTCAAGCATGCCCCCACAGCACAGATTGCCACGGTTCGGAAAACACCCAAAAACAAAATACAAGGAAAAGTCTTTTTCCTCTGGTGGTGGCCAAAAAGATTTATGCGTTCAACAGCAACCCCTTAGCACCTCCGTTTTGAAAGAGGAAGCGGTGAGCGGGGAGAGGAGCCCCGGCCAACAATTGGTGCCAACTGATGCCTTGGAAAGACGACACATATCGTTAGCACAAAGCCCCGTAAGAGAGAGGCAGAGAAAAGTGTCTGTCAAATGTTGAAAGATGCGACAATTTGTGGCCCAAACGAAAATCAGACAGGACGGCTAATTAGTGAGAGGGTGGGATCACTATTCTAGAGTACACTGAGACAAATGCAAGAAGTAGAGTGTATAATGAGTCCTAGAAGAGTAGAAGTCCTACCATGGAGACCTTTCAATGTATATATCTGGCATATGGGGATCGTAGAGGGAGTTTAGAGATTATTTGGAATTAAATATTTTATATATTATTTTTTTAAATCAATTATCTTTTTATTTTCCTATTACAAAAAACATATTTTGCAGAAATAAAGCAATTTTTCTATAACAAAAATTCCCTTAGGAAAGGATTTCTGAAATTCGTATCCTTTCCCTTAGGTTAGTTAACTTTTAAGGCAGCTTTTCTTTGATTGCTTATAATTAACATTTCTTAAAATTTATATATTTTTTCTATATTATTTTATCTTTGTATATATTATTTTTATTTTTGTATATTTTAAAAGAATTTCGTTATATTTTTGTATATTTTTTTTCTTTTATTTTTGTATTGTATTTTTTTATATTTATGTATATTTCTTATATTTTTGTTTGATTTTTTTAAATATTTTTTAAACATTTATTTTTAAATATTAAACAAATTTTTTTTAAATATTTTTCTACAAATTTTTGGTTATACTTTTTTGTTACTTTTTTTTTAGTTATATTTTTATTATTTTATATTTTTATATTTTTTAATATTTTTTAAATATTTTTTTATAGTTTCTAATAGGTTTTATTTTTTTCCGTTTTTCCTTTTAATTTTCTAGTATTCTTTCAGTGCAATTGCTTTCTCGTTAATGGCTTTAATGATTTTCCATAGTTTTCGCCGATATTTGATAGATCTAGTGCCAGCACAATCAGCACACATTTGTTGTCGCCTTTCGTCGAGAGGGGGAGATTTTTGGTTCCGACTCCGATTCCCATCCCATCCACCTATGCGTATGGCGAGGAGAGCCTCCTCAGAGACTATCTCTCTATCTTTCTAGCCAAACAAAAGCTACTTACTTTGTGCGCAACAAGAGCCCCCGCAAAAAAAAAGAGAGAAGCCTAAATGTAAAATGAAAATAAAAGAAGGTAAAGCCACGAAAAGCAGCAAGTTTTTCCAGCACTGCGACACGCGCATTGAGGCTTTTGGGGACTTTGGAGCTCTTAGATCTGTCTCTTGCTATCTCTCTCTGTGTGTGTGTGTCTCTGTCTCTGTGGAAGCTGTTGGCTACTTCCTCGAACCTCTCGCTCGCACACACACACAACGAGCGACACAGCGACATTGCATTTGAACAGTGGAACAAATTTGCAGCTGATTTATGTAAATCGCCAACAACAACGACGACGAGTTTTTATTTTAACGTTTTTCTTTTTCGTGTACCCTTTAAGAGAGGGTATGATGGGCCTAAAGAGATGCTTGGCGGGTATAGAGAGAGGACCCTCCAGGAGTCTTTCCAATCCACGTAAAAATCGTGCGAAAAACAACTCTTATGCTACGATATTCCCATCCTCCCAATCCGCCTTCCTATCCCAAAGAAATCTGTTCAAAATCGTATGAAAATGTATCTCAAAGGGTATCCAAATCGTTGGCTTTTCGTCTCGTATCTTGTTGTGGTTCCCAATCAGCGTATTGAATGCACCCGCTACCGCTGGTCGCCCCTCCTATCCCTCTGCCAGCCACTCCCTAATCCTCTCTGGCTGCACTACTTGTTGTTGGGGCTTTCTTCTTCAGTTTTTTGTTTTTTTTTTTGGGTCCGTTATTTGGTGGTGGCGTGTGTATCTGAAAGATACAAAACTGCAATTCATTCAGCGAAAATTTTGTTGGGTCGTTATGAATGGAGCAACCCACGCGCTGGCTTCGACTTCGCTTCGATACTAAAAAAGAAAAAAAAAAAAAAAAGCGGCTCTCTGCTGGGAGCTGCTGCGACTGCAGCCAGATGGATATTGTGCAGTCCGTGGTGTTTGTCGTGGTTCTTTTACTGCTTCTCATTCATTAGCTACTTTTTTGGTGCCAGGCTGGGGATTCTGGGCTAGAAAATAAGACAACAAATTGCTTTAGCTTTGATTAAATCTGGAAATGAAGATAAGTCCCAAGGAAAGACTAGATTTTGGAAGAGATTTTCGTTGGTAAACGATTATCATTCTGTGTTTTGGGATGACATGAAAGTATTCAAATGGAAACAAGTCTCTTTATCACCTCCAAACAGAGGTCTAGAGCTATTATTTTTCCTGTTGTTTGGTTTCAAATGAAAGTACATTTTTCTTTGCATTTTCTATATTTTATTTTCCATCTTTTGTTCCATAAAGAGTCCACCCACAGAGGCCATAAGACACCTCCCATTTCTGCTCATTCTTCACTGCCATTTCTACTCCTTCGTCTCCATATTCCTCTCCTTACTTCAGTCCCTTTTACATTCTGTGTTTGAAACATTCTGTAGCCCTCTTTCAAGACCGTCTATAGACCCTCTTTTCTCCAACAACTGCATCCCCCAACCGTTCACTCTAAGCAAACAACCCTCCCTCCAGTTTCCTCAAATATGAACCATTTTTCAAGTGCCAAAATCTATCCACACCCTCTACTCTCTGGCCTCTGGCCACCCTGCACCGGACACGACACGACAATCGAAAAGCGATTGAAAATAAAAATCGATCAATGCCCCAGAGCTGTCAGGCATCGTGACAGGCGGCAAAAAACCAAAGCCCCAAAAGCTCAAAACTCAACTCAAAAGTCGAGCCAAGAGTCAAGCGGGATCGGAGCATGTTATGCTTATTTTGTTGTTGCTGTTGCTGTTGCCGTTGCCGGTTTAACAATATTTTTGCACTGTGCTGTTGGCCAATATTCAAATGCAATTTATGTCATCGCCAGCTTGCATATGACGTCAGCCAGTTTTGACCATGGGATGTGGTTAGCAGTTTGGTTGCACCTTCACGAGAGAGGGTATAATGATTGCAGCCAGGGTTTTGTGGTGCCGAAAATGCAGCAGGGTTCGAGTTGGGCATCGATGGGCACTGCTGGATGACGCGTGACACGATCAACAGTCTGTTCTTTCTTGAAAAAGGAATAAGGAAAGATTGTATCTTGTAGGCACCATCTAAAAGATATATCTTTGAGAGCATCTATAGATTTTAACATCTAAAAGATGAATCTTGAAGAAGAATACCTAAAAGATACATATTTCAGAGTATCAATGGTCTCTACAATCTAAAAAATATATCTTTAAGAGTATCTATAGCTTGTACCATCTTAAATATGCATCTTTAAGAGTATCTATAGCTTATACCATCTTAAATATGTTTCTTTAAGAGTATCTATACCCCTTACCAGCTAAAATATGAATCTTTAATAGTATCTATAGCTTTTTCGCTCTAAAATATGATCTTTAGATGTATCTTAAGCATTTACCGTCTAAAAGATATATCTTTAGGAGTATCTAGAGCTTTTAGCGTCTAAAAGATATATTTTTAAAAGTATGTAGAGCTCTAACCATCTTATAGATATATTTTTAATAGTATCTACAGCTCTTACCATCTTATAGATATATCTTTAATAGTATCTATAGCTTTTACCATCTGAAATATGTATCTTTAAGAGTATCTATAGCTCTTACCAGCTAAAATATGTACGTAAAAATATATATCTTTAATAGTATCTATAGCTTTTTCCATCTAAAAAATATATATCTTAGCTTTATCTTTAGCTTTAAGAGTATCTCTAGCTTCTGCCTGGCGACTAGTATCTTGTATCTGGTATTACTGTGCCGTGGCAGCTGTGCGGCAAGTCATAAAACTATAATGGCCGAGGCAGCAGCAGCAGCAGCAGCCGCACCAGCAGTGGAAAAGCGGAGGAGTAGTGGGAAATAGGCCCATTCCATGGATAAGACTTTTTGCGACTTCCCCAGCAAAGTGCAAATTAATTACGAAAAAGCCCAAGACACTAAGAGATTTTAGTGCCCGCAAGTGGTCAAGATATCTTTAGTGGTCAAAAGAGATACTTTTAGATTTGAGGCCTAACGATTTTTATGGGAATTTTCTCACATGCATTCTAGTGAATGCGCTGCTCTTTATGGCTGCCCAAGATCTCCAGATTTGTAGAGACAATAGGCAGCCGTTGACAAACGCCTGAAATATGATAGTTCCGATCGAAGAAAAACGGTTCTCCCTGCTCTCAGCTCTCGCCTACCCACTGTGCTTTTCAGCTTTTCAGTTTTTTCATTCAAAATTCAAGATTTCTCAATACGTGAATGCAGCCAAATGAATGCCGAGGCATTTGACAGTTAATTTGTTTCCAAAAAAGAAGTAAAGTTTTCCGGTCTTTCGGTTAGAGAGACATGCTAATGCGGTTCCGGTGTGCAGCAGCCGCTGTCGTAGCCGATGTCTTCGATTTCTTAGGGTCGATCAGCCATGGCCATCAATTTGCATTTGCTGCCCACATTTTATGACTCGCGTGCCCTTTTTGGCACCTGGGGTCTTAAGGTTTTTGTGTGTTCGTTTTCGTTTCATTCATGATTTCATCATTGAGCGGTTTCGTGGGCGCCCTTTACTACATTCATTCATAAAAAAAAACCCCCCGTGCCTAGCCTCAAACGATCTTTGAATCTCTGTTTCGTTTCGGGGGGGGGGGAATGGGGGCGGGGAAAGGTAACATAATACTCACGGCTCTCTCGCGCATCGATTGCTTTTATTTGGTTAAGCTTGAGAGATGTATCTATGCATCTATCTATCTATCTATCCATATCATGTCGCTTCTGGTTGCACTGTCCTCCTCCTCCACCTCCTCCTCCTCTTCTCATGTTGTGCCTCGCTTAATTTTAGCAACATTTAACCCAGTTTTTTGTTGTTGTTGTTTTTGTTGATGTGTATCTTCTGCTGCTGCTGCTGCTTCTTTTTCTTCTTTTTGTTTGCTAATGAAGTGTCAACAACAAATTGAATGTCTAACATTTGTTGCATGTCGCCAGTCGAAAACAGCAACAACAACGACAACCACTAGCCACTCGTGGAACATATGTCTGTGTCTTTGTTTAATGCTTTAAATAAATAAAATTGTGAATGCAAATGCAGAAAAACTGCCGCAAAAAATAGCTGAATAAGAAATTTGATTGCAAAGAAAAGATAACGATGGCGGGCATACCCTTAAATGGAAAATACAAAATCTTCCAAATAGAAAATTTCTATAAAAATTAGTTTCACTTGTACCGTTATGTAGGTTGTTGTTGTTGTCATTTTCGCTTAAGACAGATCTAGTGGAAGCTTCTGTTTAGCGCAGGCTGATCGTGGGCCTGAAAGAGATGGAGAATGTATCTGCAGTGAAGCAGATCAATGAGAAGATACCTGGGGATACCTTTTATTTAAGTGCAGTGGTCCGCGATTTTTTTATGTTTATTTTTGAATTTAATTTATCTGAATTATATATGAAGAATTATATGAAAATATAATATTTGAAAAATAGTTTTGAATAATAATTAAAAAAAAAAATAAAATAAAAAACCAAAAAAAATAAT
This sequence comes from Drosophila persimilis, assembly GCF_003286085.1. Lineage (NCBI taxonomy): Eukaryota > Metazoa > Arthropoda > Insecta > Diptera > Drosophilidae > Drosophila > Drosophila persimilis. Next base: position 1,619,022 of record NW_020825706.1, read on the forward strand.
AAAAATCTATAAAATAGAAATAAAAAAAAATAATTCTAAGTATTCATTTTATTTTTTTAATATATTTATTATTCATTTTATTTTTTCTTATATATATTATTTTCTTTTTAATTTTGTATATATTTTTTTTATTCTTTTTTTTAAATTTTATTTTTTAAATTTATTTTGTTATATACATATATATGCATACATATATATTTTTTTAGTCATTTTATTTTTTTTTTATTTATATTATATTTAATATATATTTTATTTTAATTTTATTTTTTTTGTGCCAATGTTAATATTATTTTATGTTCATAAAAAAGTTTACAGTATATGCCATTATACATATCCCTTGATTAAATCCAGCCAGCTGTGCATTACTCCCTGGAACTGAGTTGCAGTTCATTGTGAAAAAATGCATTATTACAATAATAATATCAGTAAAATAATAAACAAATAATAAAAAAAATGTTGAAAAAAGAAACTAAAACCTTTTAAGGTGAATTTGGAGTGCAAACTTATCCACACTCTTCTGTGTTACGATGAGGATCTTTTCTAAAACTCCCTTTACAAAAATGTATCTTTCTGCATACTTTGTTAATAAAATAGAGTATTAATAATATAATTTATGCCAGCACGTAGCCGCCACGTAGACGCAGGCGGCACTGGCTTTGGCTTTGGCACAGGCCCCAAACAAACTAAAAAAAACAACAAAAAAAGAAACATGCCCTCGCCCAAGGCACAATCACCAATTCATTCATTTTGGCGGCTTCGTATCTGTATCTGCGACTGTTGCTGCTGCTGTTGCAATCATCGAACATCGCTTGCCAAGTGTGTCGACGCCGCAGCAGGCAGCGGAGAAGCAGCAGCACCAGCAGCAGCTACTGCAACTGCAGATACAACAGCAACAAAGATACAGATACAACAAAAAATAAAGTTAACATCGACAGACAACAACATCGGAGAGACGAAACGAGACGGGACGGGACGACAGGAACGATCAATTTGCATACAACGGCGGCCGTTTTGTGAATGAAAATATATAGATTTTGTTGTTTTTATTTCTGTTTTGAGCCAACAACAAATTAAAGCAACAAATGCAATAAATTGTTAAATTTTATTATTCTGCGACGGGCATACAGGGTGCTGGCTGCCGCGACCTACGCACAGACACTGGACACACCAGCAGTGGCAACCCACACAAGTGGCAGGCAGCAGGCAGGCAGGCAGCGACAACTATCTGGGCGATACAGTCAGAGTGCGACGACTGTGTGTTGCGGCTAATTTGATTTCAGCATTCGGCCAAAACGCTGCTTTCCGCTAGTCAAAAGCTGCCGATAGTCGTTTGTCGATTGTTTCTGGTTCTCTGCGGTTTTTCGGCACGCCAACACAAAAAGATACAGATAGATAGCGAAGGAGATGGAGGTACAGATAGAAAGATGGATCTACAGCTGTTTGGTTTGTGTTCATTGATGATTTTTGTACCCTGTGACAGGAGAATAGAGGGGTATGTTAGAACAGGAGGACGTGACCCTTCGGTATAAGGTTTATATGAAAGGATAGATCTTAGAGGAGGCAACAGGTTTCTAAAAGTTTTAAGATGCTGATTTGTATGTAAAGAGCAAATTAAAATTAAAAAAATGAATTTAAAAAAAATATATAAAATGTAAAACAATAAAAAATATATATAAAATAACACAACAAAGCAAATTAAATATACTTATAAAAAAAAAAATTATATAGTAGATAAATAAAAATAACTAAAAATAGAAATATAATATAAATGAAAAAAAAACATAATATAGTAAAAATATTATAAAAAAAATACTATAGAAAACATATATATAAATTTTAAGACAAAAAAAAATAAAAAGAATAAATAAAAAATAATAATTATAAATATTAATAAAAAAAAAAATAATAAAACAGAAAACAAAATGAAAAAAAATAATGCAAAGTTATAAATTAAATACAAACATAAAAATAACAAAAAAATAATAATGAAAAAAAATTAGCTAAAAATAAAAAATAAATAATGCGAAGTTATAAATAAAATAAACATACATAAAGAAATATATATAAGATAAAGCAATTTAATACAAAAAAAAAACAGTAAAAAAAAATAATAAAAAAATAATTACATGAATTAATAAAAATAAAAAATGGGTTGGGAAGACTATACCGAAGACTATAAAAACAGTCGGGTTACTGGAACTTCAATTCTCTTTTCTCCTGTGATTCGCCTATGGCCGTGGCAGCATTGCCTATTCCTCGGCTTCCTCTTCGTTCGTCAAAGCCTTGGTCAAAGCGCTGAGTCTGTCTGATTCGGTCCCTCCCTCGCTATTTCTATCAATTTCTCTCAACCAATAGATTAATAAATGAGACTATCTATCTATTAGTTAAAACAGATAAAGATCTCAAGATATATGTTAAAGCTCTTAGAATGCGATCTGTCTATCTTCTCTCCATCACTGAACATAGAGAAAAATCTTCATTAGATATAGTTCTCATACAAATACTCCCCAAAACACCAGAGTATCTCAATGTCTATTATCTCCTGTAGCACTTGATTTTCTATTATTTTCTTCTTTTTGCCTCTCTGTTGATTCATTCATTTAATTTGTCTATTTTCTGTTGCTGTTGCTGTGGCTGTGGCTCTGCTCCACCATTTACTTTTCATATTAATTGCTGACTGATGCTGGCAACAACGTAAATGTGATAATAAATTATTACAGCAAAAGACATTTACTGGGTGGGCGAGAGAGCAGTACAACAACTCGGACAGAGACAGACAGACAGATAGACAGACGAACACTCTCGAATACAGCCGCTTCGAAGGGAGTCGATCCATCGATCTATGGCGATCTGTGGGCTGTTCGATGCTGTTTGCTGCTGCTGCTGTCAGATCTGGCTTTGCTTTGGCTTTTGTGTTTGTTTTCAATGCGTTTTTAATTATATTCATCGTGAGTAAAGGCAAAATATAGTTATGTACATTAAGTCTAAGTATTTCCTGTCTCTGTCATAAGTGAAAGAACAGCAATAAAAGCAATCGAGGGAACCAATTAAAAAAGAAATGAATCCAGTTATTGGCGAAGGTTGACCACCCGATGAATTCTATAACCATAAATCACAAACAGAACACTTTCTAGGGAATAACTTGTCTCAAAAACATTCGTTAAATGAGTAATCAAGTTTTTCCTATAAATAAAACGATCGAAATCTAAAATTGGTCCACAGATCAGTTATCAGAAAAACAAGAGGTTTTTTCTTGTAGATAAGCAAAGAATACCCCAATAAAATATTTTAATGTTTATCAAGATTATTTCTGATAAAAAAAACCATTGATATTTCCCTCTTATATGAAAATTTATGATAATAGTTATCTTTAGCATTGTAAATTATTGATTTTTATGGCGAGCAATATTTGAGATTGTAAACTGGAATATTTTAATATTTTAAGATCCGTTCAATTGAAGATTAATTGGTTAAGATATAAGATACATATTTTAAAGCATTTGAAAAACATTCAAAGAAGTGTACCTTTTTACTCATATAGGAATAATCTAACAGATATTCAGATGATAATTCTTCTAGAATCAGAATACTTTCAAAGGACATCCTTATCTATCAAGGGGCATATCTTTCTCATAAAAATTTTAAAGATTCTGCACATCAATGATTATGAGATTACTCAAGAGAATGAAGAAAACAAGATCCCAGGCATAGCTCCTCTCTCCATCTCTATATTTCTGCTACTATCCCTCAATCTTTCAATCAAATTATGGTCTAAATTCGTACATTTAACCCAGAGAACTATTTCCATCTATGTGGAATACATCAGGGATAGTTTCAAGACTAGAAGATCTCAGTAATTATTGATCTATAGTATCCTTAGTACATGATCAGTCTCCATATGATACGGCAATCCTAAAACACAAGACTTTGGGTATACTTTTCTGTCCATTTGGCGGTATTTCTTATAGAAATAACCCTTTTTCCTGCTCAATCGATACCCAAACCATCTAGTTACCCTTTTCCAACTCAATCGTATAGAGAACCCCCTCCTATAACCCTCCTCCAACCATATACGAGTATAAACTATATTCTAAAGCGGCCCATAAACTACATAAATACCAAAAATCCGCGTGCACTTAACGCATCAACTGAAACCCGAAAGAACCCACGAATGAGAGAAGAAAATGATGACAAGCGCGATGAGAATTTATATGGGAAGCCATAAAGAAAGGCGACGGCATAAATAACACAAGGCGTTGCCCACTGAAGCGATCCAAAGCGATCCGCAGCGATGCACTAAAAACATGAAGAAGATCTCTCCCAGGCCCAGGCCCAGACCCAGGCCCAGGCCCATTCCCATCGCGAGAGGCTGCCACACGCGCAACTAATTAAATTAAAGGCGATCACCAGAGCAGGTCCGACGACGACGACGAATATGTTGGGTGGGTGTCATGTGGCGTTGCGGGTCCCCCAAAAACACTACTTTGTGTGTGAAATTTATGTGCAATAATTTAAAACGATGATCGGTACAATACGGTACGGTTCCCACACCCCCGGAGCCTAGACAGCAAAAATTGATCTTGCACCCACTTTTCATGTGGAGAGTCCGAAATTGGCAAAACGCCTTCGGTTCTGCCACCACCATCGTGGGTGAGAGATCAGTTTCGTTACGTTACGTTTTTATGGAGCAAGTTCAGTTGAGTGACCCCTCCCGCCCCCCGCCCCCCGCTCCCGCGTGGCACACATGTGTAGGACAATGTGGCACGCGACTGGCGACCACAACACACCACAACACACCACATCACGTGGGACCCCGTCTCCCGTTCGGTTCTCTCTGGCTTCGGGTTTCGGTGGCGGGTCCTCCTCCACAAATTCTGCGTGCTCTTGGCATCGACAAGTGTACGTACGATACGATTTTGGGGGATGTGGATGTCGACGTCGACGTAATGTCTGGTCGTCTCGCGATTGTGTTTTTGCGGGGGTTGCTCTGCGCTGTGTTTGTGCTTTTCCCACACAACCAAGCGACAGAACGAGAGAGGCTGGTCAGACGAGAGACCGGCCCGCCGGCCAGCCGGCACATCCACCCACCTGCAACAGCAGCAGCAGCAGCAGCCGGATGAAAGATCTGCCAAATGTCGGTCATTCCACAAGCATTCCAATTCTGAGGCCGAGTTCAAGGGCGTTCTTCGCACAGAAAAACCTTTCGTTTGGTGGCACACGCCAAAAGGAACATCCACACAGAACAGCAGTGGATGCCACATGGAGGCGTCTGTGGCACGCTTCAATCTTTCTCTCACTCTCTGTGGAACGCCTCGTTGCCATTTTGGCCCACGTATTCTTTGGGGCTGCAAAGTGTGGCTGCGGCTTTGGCTGTGGCTGAAACTTGCACTTTTAATACCTGGCAGCCATAGAGGGTATATACGTATCTATTTGGGGAATGTTGTGTTTTGTGGTTAGAAAAGGTTCTAATTCTAGATATGGCTTCCCGAAAAGCTTCATTGCAGGTGCAAATAAGTTTCAGCTATGATTTTTTTTACACAAAAACAATCCTCAGAATTTTTTAGAGCCTTTCTTTGGCTGTTCTGCATTAGTTTTTGTATAAAATAAATAATATAAAAATTAAATAAGATTCAAAAATTCAAAAAAAATGTATAGATCAATTTAAAATAGAAACCAGTTAAAAATAGTCATTAAAAAATTAATTAAATTATTTCTAAAAAAAAAATACAGTAAAAATAATAACGGAAATAAATAATAAACATACATCAATTATTAAAAACAAAATTTTATAATTACACTTTTTTAAACCTAAATTATTAAACTCAATTTTAAAAAAAATTAATACAAGGAAAAATTTAAAAATAATAAATAAAAGAAAAAATTCAAAAAATAATAAATAAAGAAAAAATTTAAAAAAATAATAAATAAAAAATAAAAAACAAAATTACAAAAAAAAAATAAAAGAAAAAATTCGACAAATAATAGTTAAAAGAAATAATAGAAAAAGAAAAAAATAATAAACAGATAATAAATACAACAACAAAAATTAATCTTTGAAACAAAAAATGTAATAAAAATGTGAATGTAGAATTATTACGTTTAGGGGATCACATCCGAGCAATAATAATAAGAATTAATTGATAAAAAAAAGTAATAATGAAGAAAATATGTTCCCAGTTCCCTCCAAAATCTATACAAGACACGCAGACGATCTGTTCTAAGAGCTGTATCTACCTCCGGCACACGGGTATCTCCATTGTCGGGATAGCATTCTCTCGTTGTTCTGCATCTAGCGATGCGTAGATGTCATTGTCGTGTCTGGTCGGTCGTGTGCCGCCGCAAATAAATCAACAACATGTTGCCTGGCTGCTGCGGCTGCGGCTGCCTGCCTGCCTCTATCTCTCGGAGGCATCCGGTTCGCCCATGGCTCAAAAATATTTTCTTATATGCACAAGATTTTCGCTTTTTATTTATTTTGATTTTTTATCTGGCATTATGCAAACGGCGACTCAATCAAGGCATTTTATTAACGCATTTTCGAGGTTTTAATTTGCAATATGGAGAGACGGAGAGACGGCGGGACGCAAGGACATCGGACGGGCCGTATTGTTGGGGTTTTGTTTTTTTTTTTTCTTTCTGTCTTTCGGGTTTTGGGCCCATGTGTCGAGTGTGTGTGAGCGCCACAAAACATGGCAGTCAACAAATTTACGACATAATAATTTACATTTATCTGCCTGCAACGAGGCAGTCAACAGTGCAACAACAACAAAAACATAAACTGGATACCCAATGTGTGAATGCGTGTGTGTGAGAGTTTTCATGACAAGAAAAGGATAAGCTAAGCCATCTTTCCACAAGTCGAAGTGAGAATGTCCTTCAAAGGAACGAAAATAAAAAAAAATAAACATAAAATAAAATACAAAAAAAAAATTTAAGACAAAGCAACAAAAAAAAAAAAATTTAAACCAAAAATAATAATAGCTTTAAGAATGAAAAAATATTTGTTTAAAGAAATAATTTGAGGGAACTTAAACAACTTAATTATTAAAACGAAATTTAAAAAAAATAAAAAACTAATATATACAAATCTGTTAAATATTTAAGGAAAAATACTTTTCTCCGAATTAAAATTAAAAAAAATAAATATATGCAAATCTGTTAAATATTTAAAGAAAGTTCGCTTTCTCCAAATTTAAATTTAAAAAAAATTTTATTAATTTTAATCAATCCTTAAAGCCTAGGAAAACTATTTGAAGGACCCAAAAGATCTAGCATCTTCAGAAATTTATAATTAAAGTCAGTTCTTACTATAGAAAACATTTTTTAAAGCAATCCAAGATGTTTTTCCCATAGATTTCAAGGAAAAAAAGATTTAAATCTAAGAATTTATGGTCTTGAGGTAGATTTCCTACTAAAAAGTTTAGATTCTGAGAAGATTTTATAGCTTTTAAACGTAGAAAATTATTAGAAAAGATAGTTTTATATCTAGAAATCTCTAAGGTGCGTTGCAAGCGGTTTAGATCCAATATTTTTTAAGCATTAAAGGCTTAGTGGTATTCCATTTACGAGGTATTTTCATAATATTCAATCTCCAAAGAAGAATTCAGTCTCCAAAGAGTTCCAAACCAGATTTCTTTTTTGGAAAAATTAAAATTATTCCAGGGCATAACGCTTTCATTTTACAAGCAGTTTTCCTCTCCCTCCTTCCCTCTGGATTTCCACCATGCATATTCCAAAATAAAAGGTGTTTTCTGTTTATTTCAATCAAACCCCTTTCCTGGGTTACGTATCTTTTTGGTGAGTGTATCAAAAGCCAGCGCCATGTTGTTTAATAAGTTACCTTCTTGCGATATGTCGACGTCAGAGCCACAGCCACAGATCCAGATCCAGATCCAGACAGACGACGACGACGACGCAGAGCCGTCCGTCGCCTCTTTATCAGTTTATTACTTGGCAAACTTTTCATTTTAATATCATTTCGCATTTGCGCAATGCACTTTTGTTGCTGTTGTTGCTTTTGAGCGACTTTTAATTTTGAACGCCTTCTTATGGCAAGGCCTTCCCCCCCCCCCTCCACCCCTACCCGCCCCAGGAGCTCCACAGATCCACAGATCGTTGGTTGGCTGGCGCGACGGCTACGTGCAAAAAAATATGATAAATGTTTACCGGTTTTTTGGATTTTTTTCATATTTTTTTGTCGTCCCTCTGTCAACCGGTAAGAAAAGGAAACAAAGTAATGGATAGGGAATGTTTGAGTACCCGTAAGAAGACTTCATAATGGTAGATCTCTCAAGAAAGGACTGGAAATGGTAGAAAGATTTGTGTTTTTTGTGAATTTCTTAAGATTTTATTTAAAGAAGTTCTCGAACGAAATAAAATTAAGGAAAACCCAAGGAGGAAGGTTTATTATTTCTCAATATTTGAGGTCTGTGTTTCGAGTTCTGGTTGGGTCTCTGAATGAAGCAGAGAGTATAAGAAATCACACCAGTATTAATATTATCTTTGCCGATTGCCGATTGAAACAAAGTGACGGAAATCATTGGATAGCTCTTATTATTTCCGACTCTTCTAGCATCTCTGACTATATCTCAGACTGAAAGAAAGTCATGGAAATCGTAAGAACAGGAGTACAATTCCTGACTTTGTTCGGGAATTCATGAAAATCATGCCTTAAGTACCCTCAAAGTCCCTAAAAACCTCATATTTTGAATGAAATTATGATCCCAATTCCCTCTCCCTTCAGTAAAAACTATCAAAATGGGTAAAAGAGTGGGAAAATATAATCTTTCAAAGCTCAAAAGTCAGTAAAAGAAAGCTTTTCATTCATATAATTCCTTCCCTATTGCGAGATAAACTTTGAACTTGTCAACTGGTGGAGAAATAATATACCTAGCTTCCAGAGTTCAAAGTCAAGGAGAGAAAAGCTCTCAAGCAAACTATCTCTCCCCACAATTCTCTCTCTCTCTATCTCTATTTATATGTATTTCCCCCTCTGGGTATGACCGAAAATCGATAGAGCTAAATATTACCTGCCGCGCTTTCTCTGGGGGTGCTCTCTCCTTGCTCTCCTTTGGCGTAAACTATTTTATGAATGAAAAACGGCACACGATTTATAGCATACTTTGCAGGGCGCCTGCGTGTATCTGTGTGTGTGCGTGTGTGCCTGCATAAGCGGAAGTTTTCCTATGACGAAAGCAAAGGTCCCCCCATGCCCCCAAGCCCGCACCCCCCCAAACGCATGTCCTTGACTGCTGGAAAGTTTATCGCTTTTCCCTACAACAACAGGTGGACATTTTAAAGCTGTCTCGTGCTTTTTGGGGGCTTGGGTGCTTTTCCACCCCGCCCCGTCCTCCCCGCTCCCACCTGCCTTTTCCGTTGACGTAGTTTGAGCGGCGACAATGTTGCGCGACAAGTAATAAATTTTCATTTAGATTGCTGTACAGTTGACACTAGACCGCTAAAAATAGTTTCCTGCACACCTGAGGGAGTGCAAAAGGGATTTTCATGGGGTAAAAAGGCAGGAGAATGGGTGTTTTCCCCAGCAGGGGAATCAAAGGTAAAAATAAGGAAGTGGCTAAAAAGAAAATAGTTGCTTAGCGTATTTTTTGCGGGAGAGAAATTCCGGAATAAAGTATTTATTGAAATGTTTTCCTTATCGAAAATATATGAAAAGTTTATTTTTTTGGGAGAAATATCTACTGTTATTAGAATTTGGTTATTCTAAATAGTTCCTTAAATAATTTATAATAATAATAATCAATAAAAACTAAAAATAAACGAACAAATTTAAATAACATAAAAAACAATAAATAAATAATTTAATAACAATAAATGAACTAGAAACAAAAATAATAAGATATAAAAAAATATAATAGATCATAACAAAACTATAATAAAATATAAAAAATACATAATAACATATTAAAAAATTTGTATAAAATATTAAACAATAACATAAACATAAAGTAATAAAAAAAAATTATAATAATAATAAATAAAATAATTCATAATCATAAATAAAATAATTTGCAATAATAAATATATAAAATAAATAATAATAAATATGTATATAAAATACAAAAAATAAATAAATAAATATTTATCTTAACATACAAATATTTTCAATCTGGCAAACATTCCGCACCATTTTCCAACTATTTTAAAACCAACCCAAATTGTTCTAAGATAACATACGTTCAAGAAAACATTTCCTACTCATTTTAAACCATTTCGTAGACCTTTAAAAATCGTTAAATTTCTTTAATTGCATGCCAAGAAATTTCTATTAATTTTTGTTCAATATAGAAAACGTTTTTCCACCCTTTGAGCCCCATTTTAACCCCATTGACTAAGTTCCCCAAGCAACTCAAAACTGCTTCCCAGACCCGTTCTTCAGTGGTGAAATGTTTTTATAAAAATAGTCGGGGCTCAGAACGTTTGAGAGGCACCTGACGTGGCTCTCTAGCACCCCGTTTCGTACGAGTATATCTCTGGCGATGATTAAGTCAGCGGCCATCGGCCAGCAGCCATTAGCCGATGCGAAGCTTTGTATTAACTTGTTTTTGTGTGCGGCTCTCGACGCAAATGCTACCATAAATGGTGTGTGCGCCCCGTCAAGAGGCAGAGAGCGAAGCGCAAAACCGCAATTAAGCACAAATCACAAAAGTTTGCCCAAAATTGGTCACAAGACCAAAAGGCCAAAAGGGAATCCAACCGAAAACCAAAGAAATGATCGCATGATGAGGCCGAAAAAAGCAAGAGATCGAGGGGGCTTTGTAGAACGAAGTTGGAGATACTCTTGAAGACAAAAGCAAATACTTTTGGGCTACCAAAAGTCTGCCTTTTCTTTCCCTCTTCATTGGAAATATTTCGATTTCTTCAGGGCAATCCTCTTCTGAAACACCTCTTACCCTCAAACCTCTTCTGAAACTCCCCATACCCTTCCTTAAAAAGGGCATGGCAAAAGCTTAAACAAAATTTGTGATGCCTACTTTTGACCAAATTTGGTTTGTGGCATTTATCGCTTTTTTGTATCTTTGTATCTTTAATTTTCTTACTTGACCCGTTTTTCAAGACTTTCAAGACTTAAAAATAAAATATAAAATATAAAAATTAAAAATTATTAAGTATCCGACATTTCATGAAAGAGTCTGGAATGGTCTCTTGAATGGACAGGGAAATGAAATGAGAAGTGCCTGCTTCTTCAGACACATTCAGATTTTATATATCGCCTGTCTGTCTGTCTGTGCCACACTCTGCTCTCTGCGGCTAGGTGCTGCATGCAACACATTCACTGTTAATTAAGAACAACAACATCCACAATGATTCATTCTGCTTTTCGCTGTTTTTAAGACTTTTCCACTTCGTGTTTGGAATTAATTTGCCGTGAGATTATCAGACATTAGAACAGGCATTAAAAGTGTCCCATGTCCCAAAAAAAATCATCAGGGAAATGCAGCATCAGGTAGGTGACTAATGGTTGGAGTCTCGAGGCGAGGTGTACTCTCTGGAGGCACAAGCCATGAGGCATATCTGTAGAAAAACAATAGAGGAACGTTGTGTGGAGGGAAAGAAGTTGCTTTAAATTCCCTAAAAATGTCCACCGATACTTATATATTGTTCTAAAGGATATGAATTCCAACAAAATGGCTCAAAATCACAGAAAAATAATAATTAATTTCAGTTCCTTTTCAAATTATAGCCAGAATAAAAGAAAACTTAACTGAAACTCACAGCTCGAAATCGTTTTTCTCTCTATAACTGCTTAGCCACACTGGGAAAGAGTTGCATAGGAATAACTCTCTCTTCCAGTGTGTCTTACCAGAGTTTTGTCTATTTTTTTTTATATTTATTTAAATAGATTTCATACGAAAAGTAGTTGATAAATGGAACTTTTTTTATATTATTCTATGAACCAACTCAATTTTTTTATTTTTTAAGAATTTTTTTTTAAATATTATTTATTTATTAACAACATTTTTATTTAAGCGTGGATTGGCACTAAACAATATTAAAAAAATTAGAAAAAAAACCAAAAAATGGTCCTTAAAAAATAATTTAAGGACCATGTTTATGAAGTTATATAGAATGCCAATTTGTATCCACTTGCTCAATTGATGTACAAATATATTAAACAAATATTCTCCAAGTTTCATTCGTTTGCCTTAAAAAAATAATTTTATTTTATTTTCAACAAAATTTTCATACCTTAGATCTGGGAATCTCTCTTGGGTATTGCTTGTTTCCGTATGAATTTTCCGCCCGTCGCATAGCTTTAATTATAAGAAAAAAATATAAAAAATAAAGCGTTAATAATTATAAGAAAATAAATAAATTAATACAAATAAATTGAGATAAATAATAAAATAAATAACAAATAAAATAAATAAATAATATATAAATAATAACTAAATAATAAATACAAAATAAATAAATAATAAATATATAAATAATATATAAATAATAACTAACTAATAATAACTAAATAATAAATAAATAAATAATAAATAAATAAATAATAAATAAATAAAAATAATAAATGGGAAAATAAGTAATACGTTTTGGATGATAGAGAAACCGCTGAAGCAATAGCTTCAATAGTTTTACCCACACCTAAAACCTAGACCAGGCATAATTGACCCATGCACTCCCCATTTTCTATAACATTCCAAATACCCTATTTTTTGGTCGATTGGACATGCAAAAATGTCACTTTGGCAAAAGAGAAATTTCATGTTTCAAATGCAAAAAGGAAAAGCAGACGAAAAACCTGGAAGCAGTAGAAAAGAATCAACAGAAAAAAAAAAGAAAACTATTTGAAGTTATTTTTGTGGCCCCGGCCTGACACTCGTCTGTGTCATTGTTGAAAGTGTAATAGTTGTTGCAAGCTGTTGTTGCATCGTGTGCCTGTTAAAGTGTTTGCATGCCACACGACGACAACAACAAGAAGAACTGTAAGAACGCGAATGAACAATATGTAGGCGTATTTTGATTATGATAAACTGGCGAATTATGTTGTCACTTTGCATTTTTCTTATAGAATGAAATTATATTTTATAAAGCGGCTACAGTTCTGCCGGTGCCTCTCCAGAGAGTTCTCGTGGCTGGCTTTAAAGACGAGGAAAATATTTACATGTCATGGCATTTGAAGGGATTTATGTGGCCCCAAATGGCAGACCTGCCTCCTGACGGATGAAAAATGACAAAAACCAAAAACCAAAAACACACGGGACTCAGAGATTCAAAAACTATAGATATTTTGTTCTACCAATTTGTTTGGCTTAAAAAACAATATAGAGAAAAACGTTTTCATGTAGTTGTATCTGTGTCTAAATTTAGTTGCCAGAAAAAATCTATTTTGAATATTTCACGTAACGAATATTAGCTGTTTTGGTTGATTATTGGCACAACAACAACAATAAAAGCAAACAGAAATACTTTCCGCTAATTATTCCGTCGACGACGTCAAGTTCATGAGAATCGAGGAAAAACTATGACGTCGCTAAACAAAAAACCCACACGGAAAAATCCAAAGGCGAGAGAGCGAAAGATTTAAAGAAATAAACAAAATCTATCTATAGGTCGATGTTTTAGTAGTTTTATTCTTTTCTTATTTTTTTTCTAAATATAGGATTGCAATTTTTGGTGGAGGATTAGGCATTGGAATCGGAAAAGTTCTATAAATATTATCTAAAGAAAAGAGAGAGGGGAGAGAGCAGAGAAATGGGGCCACACTAAATCAATAAAAACTTTTGAAAAACTTTTTCGGACAAGACTGCAAACATTAAAAATTACAAGATCTACAACCCAGGCATGGAATGTCATGTCCGTCCTCTCCCAAGAGCCAGAGAGTGTGTCCATATATCTATGGGAATATATATATATATAAATTAATGGCAATCTGGCAGCGTAAACACGACACGAATTTGTATCTTTTCGTCCCATTGTCACCCAGAGATACATAGTTTCGTGTCATTAGCCCGAAAAAGATACGACGACGACTTCGACTTCTCTCGAAAAACTGAAAAATTAATGATGCAACTTTGTGTGGCACGGAAGTGTGTCAGGGAAAGAATCTGCTCATTAGCAGCAGCAGCCACGGCCCTTCAGCCTATTGGAAGGCATATTGGAAATTGGTTCGCTTTTGGCCCGATAGGCGGGTTGCCAGGCCCCCCTCGTTTGCCGCAGTTTTAATCAAAAACCGGGACACATATATCCCTCTCTCTTTCGATATCTTTCCCTGCTGGTCTATATTTAGCCATGTGACATCTACTACTCGTATATATCCGAGGAATATCCGTGTAGATTATGCTTGATTGACGCACAAGAGCGGCAGCCAAACTGTGACGCTGCCTTTTGGGGGTTATCTGTGTTATCTATCCAAAAGAGCCCATATTATCGGTTATTGGCGAAGTCCATCGATCTGTGACGTCCATGACAAATGATAAAGATAAAACAATTGCAATTCATGCGGTGGAAAAAAGGTTTGAGGGGAAAAAGTGTCGAAGGATGCCTGCTTTTAAGGAGACCTTTTAGGTAGAGAAATCTATAGATATTTGTGGTAGAAGGGGAGATAGAAAACTGAGTGAAACTTAAGGCTGCTGTTCCTTAAAAGAGCTGCCTCTGTTGCTCAAAGTTTAGGTGTATCTCTGAGGCATATATCTAAAACTCTTTAAATATATTTCCAAGACTATTTCTACTTCGAATCACTACTTTTTCTTATGGTTTTCCATTGATTTATGAAGCAGTAACCATATCTTCCCTTAACTTCATCTCTAGCTAGAAATTACAATCAAATATGTGTCTCCAAATTGTATCTTAAGGCATTCCAATCGCTATGGGTCGGAAAACCGAAGAAAAAATATATTTTCTCATAAAAAAAAAACTTACAGAGCTATCTTTCGTGACTATTTCCTCCATAAGACCTCCATTTGTATCTATCAATTGTATCTGTAGCCTAGAATCTCTCCTAAACCATCATATTGTGCCAAAATCCCAGTAAACCCATGACTATATCCTACATAACCCCCTCTGGAATGTATCTAGTATTACATATGTATCTTTTATTTAAATCTGTAGCCATTCCAAGGCATAAAAAACCATCTTAAACCATCATATTGCTCAATATATCCTCCATAACCCCCTCTGGAATGTATGTAGTATTAAATATATATCTCTAAACTATATCTATAGCCCATCCAAAGTATAAAAAAGCCCTTTAAATAAGCGAATCCCCTCTCAAACCTTCAACGACTATATCCTCCCCAAACACCTAAGTAAATACCCCAAAAAAACATCGAAAAATCCCGAAATAATAAAGAAAAATCAATCATAAAATAAAATTTAAGTATAAAAATTAAAGAAGAATTTTTGGGGGTGTCGGGGGAGGGGAAGAGCAGATGCAACGCATAAAAAGATTGCGCATTTGTCACATTTCTAAAATTAAGAAAATGCTCCAATAATACCCTCCACCCTGCCAGCTTCTCTCGACAACAAATCGTAATATAAACTATCAACGGCATTTAGTGGGATTAACTTTTTGTGGCCGACAGAGAGAGACATAAATATCCAAATGAGAAATGGGGAAAATGAAAAGCGTTCGCCTTTGCTGGCCCATGCCTCACACGGCTCATAAATAAAACCATTAAAATGGAATTCAATGAATGCACAAGAACAAAATGCAATATCCATCAAAAAAAGAGAGAAAAACCCAAAGAAAAAAGATGCAACACGGCACCTTCAATTCCTGCAATTTTTTTGTAGTTTTGCCAATCATTGTTTTGGCTATTTTTGGGCGAGAGATCTTGAACGTCATCACTGGGGCAGGGCCGTGGCGAGGTAGCGCCCAAAATATACCTTAAAAACCCTATAAATAGACACAAAACACAACACAATCGTTGGCTACGTGAGCATCTAAAGCGGGAAAAGCTGATTAAGCGCCGCAGAATTTTATGAACTTGGACGTGAAAAAACAGTGTATACACCACGAGTACACACATGTAATTATTTTTTTTCGCTATTTTCACGCGGCGCTTTTCACGTCATTCACGCGCGAACAGGAGAGATAGAGAGCGAGGGAGAGAGAGTGGGAGAGTGAGATGTGTACCATAGATCTATTAAAATTTGGCTTTTAATTGTTTACTGACGTCCTCTTCGAAAGAGGGAAAGCAGGGAGGTTTGGAGACTGTGGGGATACCGTTTAAAGAGAGATTTTTTTAAAGAATATTTTATGGAAATTGTTTTACTAGAATGTGCAATAGAAACCGCAATACTGCAAAAAAAAAACCATCTGGCACCTTTAAAATAAAATAAAATAAATAAATAAAATAAATAAATAATAAAATAAAAATAAATTGAACATACAAAAAATGTATATTAAAAAAACTTAAATTTAAAAAATTGAAATTAAAAATTTCAAATTAAATAAAATTAAAATTAAAAAAAGAAACAAATTTAAAAAAAAATAAATTACCAAAAAAAATTAAACAAAATTAAAATTTTAAAAATTAAATTTAAAACTTATAAAAAGCCCTTTAAAAATTAACAAAACAAGATGAATTTTTGATAATCCATAGGTCACAACATCATCTTTAATTTTGCAAAATATGAGCTCCACAAGCTTCAGAAGCCAAAGAAAATTTGGCTGTATCTGTAAATCACATCAATATGTATCTATCAGATTAACAGAGTAATTTTATAACTAAATTGCGCTTCTTTTGTATGCCATAATCCTTAAAATGCATGCAGCACTTTTAAGGCTAAAAAGTTGTCAGCCTTTAAAAAACCAATCTACCTTTTAGTAACCACAAATATAAAACAGGGTACACACCCGCAGATACAGATAGATATGTAAATAGAAATAGAATAGACCCCCTGCGCTGACTTTGGCCAATTTAGGTCTTGTTTCCCTCAGCGGCACACGAGTTGCCGCTCTGCTCTCTGCATTTTCCTGCTCTCTGATTTTTCCGACAGCTGATTAGACATTTTCCCCACACACACACACACACACACCAGTGGCTGTCAATCTCAGTGCGAAAATTGTTTCTACGTCTTTAGCGGGAAAATGATGAACAGATTTTTGATTTGTTTTGGTTTTTGGCTAAATTTGTTTCGATTGGCAAGCGATTTTTAATTTTAGTTTTTCGGAGTGAGGCACGCGTTTTATATTTAGAAACAGGAGATCAGCGTATGACTGCGAATGAGTGCCCGCAATTATCCGAGAAAACAACATTCAAAACATACGAGAAAACATTCGTGACCCACTTTCACTACTGAGCAGCTTATACCTATTTGGGAACATATCCGATCGGACTTCGAGTCGATTTGAGTTATTATTTATGAATATTCATACATACAATTTGCAATTAGACAAAAGCCCAGTCAGTCGCTGGCTTCGGCCTGTGGGCAGGCAGCTGCTAAACAATTGCCAGACTTTTGGGGCTTTCCAAAAAAATAATGTTGAGATAGTTACGACGGATGGACAAGGGAAAATATAGAGATACATAGATGGTTAAGAGGAGAGCTAAGGTGCAGAGTCCAGAGAAAGTTTAAACCATATTTTATTTGATGGAAAATATGTGGATATTGAGTCTAAAATGTCATTTCAATAAATATTTCAACTTATTTTAGGCGAAAATATTTTAAAAACAATTTTTAGTAATATTTTAAAGTTTGATTATAGGCAAATTATTTTCTTTTGCTATGGAATATATTCCTAAATTTAAATTTAAGCCATTCAAGAATTTTAAGGAATTGTTAAATTTAATTTTTTTTGCCATGGAAAATATTTTTAAATTTAAATTTAAGCCATTCAAGTATTTCAATGAATTGGTAAATTATTTTCTTTTGCCATGGCAAATATTTTTAAATAAACTTAAATAACTCCAGAATCTCAAGGAAATTCTTGAAAATAATAGAAAAAATATATGGCAAAATAGGATAAATAACTATTTATATATTACATTAATTATTTTATTTATTATTATTTTATAATAATTATAATTAATTAAATACCCTACTCTTTGATTTGTGTCCTCTCGCTCCTAAGTCTTTCACCTTTTTAAGAGCACTCTGCGGTTGTTCCAGCAGAAAGCTTTAAAGATGGACAGCATCTATAAGTTTTCATGAATTTGATCACTTTCAGGTGTCTACTACAATGAATTCTGTTAAGAAAAGCTACTGCCTTTCCTAAATAGGGATTTATTGGTTATTCGAAGACATAAAACATTCAGTTTGTTAATAAATTCTTGAGCCAGATGCTATCTCTTGATTAAAACACACTTTTCGGCCTTGCCATAACGTGCTAAAACTTTGAATAAATTGCATAGGAATAGCCCACATTTATTAGACTCTAAAAGATTCCATAGACCCGCGAAATATCTGCATCTGCGGCTCGACTTGACTTCCATTTGCAGACCCATAAATCCCGCCTCTCTAATCAACATAAAACTGTGGCAATATATTTAATTAGACTAATTAAATCACTAATTACTTAAATTTTATGCACAGCAAATTCGTAAAAACAAAACACAAAAAAAAAATTTAATAAAATTCACACGTAATTTTTGGGCCTCAAAAATGGCGCCTGGAATTACGAATTGAGTCTCCATACCAGCAACAGCCCACTGCCCCCACTGTCCCCACTATCCCCACTGTATCTGTATCTCTGCATCTGCTCTAATTCCAACCAATGGAATATTTTTTGTGTTTAAATTTCTAATTTGTGTCTCTCTCTCTCTGTCTCTTCTGATGCTGCTGTTGACTGCAACAATTTACGGCAAGATGCCAAGATCATAAAGCATATTATGATGCTCATAAATTAAATGAAATAAAACCTATAGAAATATTCCAAAATTTATTTATGAAAATACTCGTATACGAAATGGAAGTCAAATAAAATTCAAAAAAAAAAACTTTTTGACAATTTACAAGATGTGAAATTTAAGCATTATCAAAACGGTCACAGCACATATAAAATCCCCTCCCCTCCCCCCAAAATACATATATACATATACTGTTTTTTTCTATATAAATTTATTCACACCTCAACTCCCGGGGGGACGCCCACTTGGGGCCATTGGTTTATGGCTCTCACCTCGTCTCCATAGACGAACAAACTGAAGTTTTTTTTATTCATTTCTTGCGTAATGCGCAGCAGCAGCAGCAGCCAGCAGTCAAGTGTTTTTCAATCGTCAATCCACTAGAAAACAACAAAAAAAGGGAGCCCCAAAGCCCCCCGATTGGTGGCTGGCTGGCTGGCAATTGAAAACAAAACATTTTCTGTATTTCTGTGTTTCCGAAGGCAATCCCAAAGTCTTGCCAATGGAAAGATAGATAGAAAAACAAAAAAAAAATACAGAAAAAATAAACTGATTTTGAGAGTCGAACTTGGAGATACTTTTTTCTATGGTAGGGGTATGAAATGGAAATACTTTTACGATAAAAATATTACAAGAAAAATATAAAGCGTGAAATTCCAAATTTTTTACATTTATTAGGAACATTTTTGGTAACATACACAAAAAATAAGAAAAATAAAAAATATATGTACATAATAAAATAAAAATAAAATATTAAAAAATCATTAAGCAAAAAAATATAATTAATAATTATATAATAATAAAAATATATAATATTGAAATAAAATCCCAAAAAACCATAAAAAAAATGAAATATAAACGACAAAGAGTAAAAAAAAAAAACGTGTAAACAAAAAATAAAATGAAGACAAGACAAATTTATAAAAATATATATATAAATTTATAAAAAAAAATTAAAATGTATATAAAAAAACGTAAAAATGTATAAAATATATAAAAATATATACAAAATTATAATAAAAATATATAGAAAAATAAAATAAAAAAGTCATGAATAATAAACATTATAATATAAAAATAAAATTTAAAATTAAAGAAAAACGAGGGGGAACCTTGTGAGTTGCTGCGGACACCGCAACTCTACAGTTATACCCGATACTAAGTCAGTATGGCTTTCCTCCGGCAGACGCCGCTAATATTAAACGACACGACAAAGAGTGCGTGCGAGAGAGACAGAAAATCAGTCTGAGCGTGATGTCACGCGCTGCATAGCCACTGCAAATTGATTTGTTCCTTTTGGCTACAAAAATTATCTGATCTGATCCAGATTCAGCAATCTGATAGATATGGTCGTTATCTATGATATCCCGTTTTTAGTTTTCTCGAATCTGCAATATTGTGGATGCAACAGATTTTCGTCCTTTGTGTGGGCGGAAGGGGGTGGGGCGAAATTTTGAGATACACGTTTTATAGTGAGATCTAAGAGAAGTGCGAATTCCAAATTTGGTTACTCTAGCGTTAATAGTCTTTGAGATTTGTGAATATCCCCAGATTTGCATCCTTTGCGGGGGCGGAAGGGGGTGTGGCGAAATTTTGAAACAAACTCGTCTCGGTCTGATATATTAGGAATGTGGATACCAAATTTGGTTGCTCTAGCTTTTATAGTCTCTGAGATCTAGGCGCTAATGTTTTACTCTAAGCAAAGCCGCCTATGCTACCTGTGTGTTAGAGAGAGACAGGGCGAGAAAAAATGAAATTGTTTTCTTGATGCTGGCTATAATAGTAATACGATCCAATTCAGATTCTGCAGTCTAAAAGATATGGTCATTCTCTACGATTCTGCGTTTTTTGTTTTCTCGTATCTTTAAAATTGTGGATGCCACAGATTTTCGCCCTTTGTGGGGGCGGAAGTGGGCGGGGCAAAGTTTTGAAATATTTTTGTAGCAGTGACATATCA
Source organism: Drosophila persimilis (assembly GCF_003286085.1). NCBI lineage: Eukaryota > Metazoa > Arthropoda > Insecta > Diptera > Drosophilidae > Drosophila > Drosophila persimilis. The sequence goes on from NW_020825706.1 coordinate 1,639,797, forward strand.
CAGAAGTCTGGATCCAAAACATCGTTGCTCTAGCTCTTATAGTCTTTGAGCATTAGGCGCTGAAGGGGACGGACAGACGGACAGACGGACAGACGGACGGACGGACAGACGGACAGACGGACAGACAGACATGGCTCAATCGACTCGGCTATTGATGCTGATCAAGAATATATATACTTTATGGGGTCGGAAACGATTCCTTCTGGACGTTACACACATCCACTTTTACCACAAATCTAATATACCCCAATACTCATTTTGAGTATCGGGTATAATTATATAAATACAAAATATTTAAAAATAAAAAGTCAAATATAAGAAAATCCAAAACGTCAATTAAAAGAAAAAATAAAATTTTGCAAGCGAGTTAGTGGATCAATTTTTCCATAAAAGGAAAGCTTGGTGGCCCGTTTGGTACATAAACTGGTTGCCAATCAGTCAATCCATCAATCATATATCATACTTTCCAGAGTCACAAATCCTACCGGGTCTGTGCTGCCTTTTCAAACGAAAATACCCTCTTCTGCAAAGTGTATCTTATGTATAAAGATACTTAAAAAGTATATAAGAGAGCTAAGAGCAAGAGAGAGTGGGAGAGCTATAGCTAGAGCAGGAAAGAGATACAGAGAGACAACAAGTTGCAATGCTGCCACAGTCAATACGCTTTTAATTACAACCTACGCTACGCGAGCCGCCATGCCCCCCTGCCCTGCCCTGCTCTGCCCCGCCTTCCCCGTGGCTGTAACTCAAAAGTTGCCCTAACAAAACACAAAAACTTTTCACCATTTATGGCAACAGACACGGACCTTGGCTAAAAGACAGAGACACAAACCCCAGAGAGGGAGAGGGAGAGCGGGAGAGAAAGAGAGACAGACAAAGTGGAACTCTGGTTTGGCATTGATGCGCCCCTCTCGAATGTTTGTCTTGTTGTATGTATCTGTGTATCTGTGGCTAGGCGCGTGCCATGTGTCATCTGACTTGCGACTTGCGACTATCTAACGCCTCTGCCTCATCAACAGGCAACAGTCGTCTGCGGTCTGGTCTCCCCATTGACCCACGCATTGGCTCTGGCAACGTTCTCAATGAGATAACAACACACGGCCTGAGGAAACCCACACAAGATACAGCAAACACACACAGATACAATTGGCATATAGACAGATATAGAGATATCAATACATTAATGGATATTCATATAGATCTAAGGCCCCAAGAAAAAAGAACAAAACAAAGGGGAAATGCAGGTTTAGTTGGGTTTTTGGTGGGTTTTCCAAAGAAAATGTATCTTTTGAGTATATCTGAGGGTTTTCTAAGGCAAATACTATACCAAAACGCTCTTTGAGGGTTCAAAAATAGTTTTTGTGTTGAAGAAACTAATCCAAATCTATCTTTTACAAGCAAACACACAACTTACAGAGAAAAAAGTCAATTTTTGTACATTTTTCATCTTTAAATGGATCAATGTAGACCATATGTATCCCTAAATTGTATCTAAAGCTATTAAAGAGGAAAATGCACTTAAAAAAGCCTCCAAAACACCTCTAAAAAGGTACAGAATGATGCTCTAGACCTGATCTCGTACATTTGAGTGCCATATTTTAGAGATAGATGTCAATTAGGGGACAAAAATACCTCCAAAAAGGTGTATAATGATTCTGTAATGCATATCTAATAAATTTTCAAACATTTGAGTGCCATATCTTATAGATATATGTCAATTAGGAGATACAAATACCGCCAAAAAGGTGTACAAGGATGGTCCAGCGATTATCTCATAAGTTTACAGACATTTGAGTACCACATCTTAAAGATATACAAATAAAAGGCTACAATTTCAAAGATATATTGCTTAGTATTCCTCAAGATTCCACTCCTTAAAGGTACTTCCTTCATCTATCAATTCTGTACCTCATTTATGCCGTTCTTAAACCCCTCACCATCATCGTACCTTCGTTTTTTCCGTCAATTACTTTGCAACAGCCACAAATGTAAGCAAATTTAAGGCCCTGCCTGTCTTGGGTGTGCTGCCTGTGCTACCAAATTGAGGAAGAGGTGCAGTCAGAGACAGCTTCCAGTCATCACCTGCGGATCTTAAGTCCACCCTCGATCCAACCTCCATTCATGTCCATCTTTGGCTGAGAGACAGCCAGCCAGTCGGCCAATAATTGGCCCACTGCTAGTAAAAATGTATTTATAAAATTGTTTTCAACTATTTTCGTGGGTGTTTCGTCAGGGGCTGGGCCTCCTCTCACACGTCACACAAGAACAACAGAATCGTTGATGAAAATCGTTACGCGAATATATCTATTTATAGGCTAATGAGTTTTCCTTCAGGTCTACAGGTGGCAGACGGCAGACCATTCTCTCGATCGCACCTCAAACCCTTGGACACTGTATAATTATCGAGTATTTTTGTGAGGGCTAAAAATATATATACCCACAGCTAGTCGTTTTCCTTTTTTGTTTGCCTAAAACTTGCACGAAAATGAGGCAAAGTTCTATTTTTTGGCTATGGCTGTGTATCTGTATCTGTATCTGTATCTTGCCGTATCTGACGTTTCCCAGGTGTTTATTTTTAGGTCATGGCGTGTGCTGTTCCCACCTCAAGAAAAAACCGTGTCTGGGTTATGTATCTGTATCTCGATCATCTGACCGATGAACCACGCGTGCCGCATGCCTCCTTCTTTTTCCTCTTTTTCGCACACAATCTTTCTGTTGTTTATATTTCGTATCTGTATGTGCAACCTTGTCCTTAACCTCCAGAAAAACTACTGTCTGTCTGTCTGTCTGCTGTTTCCATTTACAATGTGCGCCCCGAATAATAAACATACGAGTACGTCTATGAAATTCCAAAAATTCCTCAAAATGCTGTCAAAATGCAGTTTTTCGACGGAAAATTGGCATTTAGACAAATGCAAAATGCGGTTTCTGGCCAACAAGGAAGCTATATTTTTGGCATAATTCTAGAGCATATTTTTCAGTTTTCAGATTATGAGCGTGAAAAATGATGATCCGAAAAAGTAGATCATAAAAAAAAGGAAGGCCAAAGCTTAAAAGTCTTTTACGAGTGCTCGCAGGGGAAAATATTAAAGGAATAAACGAAAAATGCATTACAAATTTTTAAAATTAAACTTATAATTATGGTTTTGCGGAAGTGTTTTTTTCGGCAAAGCAATATCTGTTTGAAAATTAAGAATAGAGGTTTAAAAAGCTATATATTTTTTCGGATGATTAAAATATATAGATCAAAATATTAAAGGAATATAGAAAAAAGGCATTAAAAATTTGTGAAATTAAAATTATTATTTTTGGTAAAAAAAAAAAATAACAGTGGAAAAATGAATAAGAAATGTTTAAAAGGAATACATTTTTTTCTATGATTAAAATACATATTTAATGAGTCTAGATAATATAGAAATTGTTCAAAATAAAAGTGTTTGGTTCTATTTAAAACCATTTAAACACAAACCATCAGAATATCTTCGTTGCTGAATATCATTCCGGTAAGGGGGTCTCAGAGGTGGAAAGTTCAATCAATTTGGGACTTAATGAACCACAACAACTCACTAATATTCAAGACCTTTTATGTGCAGTCAACCTGCGCTTCATTTTGGCTTTGTTTTTGTTCAATTTTTGTAATAAATTCCCACGCAACTCATTCGGCGGAACATTGACTGAATCACACCAAACCAAAGCCCTTAAAATCCCAGATTTTCTGGTATCTCAAGCGGAAAACGAAACTTAAGCTTGTATATTTTTTAACCGAATTTTTAAAGAAAAAAGTTCTAGGAAAAATATCTCTAAAGCATTACCAATTCAAACTTAAAGGTGTATATTGTTCAACCAAATTTGCAGAGAAGCAAATGCTAAGAAAAGTATCGCTAAAACATCAGCAATTCAAACATGGCCACTCCAAGCCACATACCACCTAAAAAACGTGCCCAAACCTCCCCCAAAACACCTTAAATCCACCAAAAAAGTGCAGCAATTCCCAACAATTCCACTTCTTTTAGCCAACTATAAGTATCTGCTAGATACATAACACCCAAAAATCAACTAAAACTAAATTAAAACATGGAAAATGTATAAAAACAGCCAAGAGTGAAACATATGACGACGTTTCGTGGCCTTAAGCCTTTAAATTCAGCGCCAAAATCAACAGAAAACATCCAACGAAAGGCAAGGCCCTCAATTAGCACAAAATCCACCAACTAAAAGCCACTTCACACATCAAGGAACTCTTCAGCAGCTCTGGGTCAACATTTGGTCCTACCCTAACCCAGGCAGTGCGACCTCTAGACCTCCAGACCTCTAGACAGCCTGCTGCCTGCCAGAAAACCGTGTCCATAAATGGTCAAGTGAATCACTATTGTTTAAATAACCCTGTGCCGCTGTCTGCGAGCCGAATGCAAAAACACAATTCTTCGATGATTTTCTTCTTTTTTTTTTGGGGTGTTTACGTCGATGCAGAAATTGTGCTGCCGTGTGTCTAATGGGCCGCAGTGATGACGTATTTTGGGAAATCATAACATTTGCCAGCCGCCAAAAAATACAGATACTCCTGTGTGTGTGTGTGTGTGCGAGGGGGGGGGGGGGGGGGGGGAGGGGGGGTACCTGTTGTTTTATTTTTACCTCAAAAGCCAAGCGTAAGAGAGAGACAGCTAGGCAGCGCGCTGCTGGGTTTTCGAACTCGAAAATTCACCACGCACAAAAGTCCACCACAGAAAGAGAGCGGGAGAGTGCGAGAGTGCGAGAGAGCGACCGAGCGGGCCTGGCAAACTGTTGATTGGCTGTTCTGCGCCTGCGCAATGAAAAATGGCTGCAACAAAAGGGAGGCAACCAGACCTACGATTGGATCCGGCACCGAAAACCGGCCGGCTGGCTCTATATGTATTTACAATGACGTCGGTCGAGCCGACGGTCTGCTCTGGCTCTCTCCCGTTTCGAGTTCGATTTTTGTTTTGTGGGGCGCGTGCCGCCAGTAGGGGCAGGCAGGCATACCACATACCACGTACGTTGTTTGTTGAGTTTTTCATTCATAAAAACCGAAAGAGGGCTCATCTCGTGCCTCAGTTGTGTTCGAACAAGCAAACGCGACGGTTGGGAATACCAAAAAAAAAGAAACAAAACAAAAAAAAGCTCCATCAAGAAAAATCCAACGGAAAATCATATCTAAAAAAAAGCCCCACATATAATAAAATATCCAATAAAATAAAATCAAAAAAAATCTCTTTGTGCAGTGAAAGCAACAAAAAGTGTCTCTCTCGCAAAAAAAAAATATATATATATATAAAAAGAGAGAGAAAATTGTCGTTATCAAAAGTAAAAGTGAAAGGATAATTTCCATGAATGAAAATATGTTTAGATGTGCAATATTTTATTGATTTCTTGGCCCGCCTCCTCGTGTGTGTCGTGTGAGAGAATTGAGAACCTTTTGGGCCTAGGCAACTAAAAGCAACAAAGAAAAGCCAAGGAAAAGCGAAAGCCTAAGAAAAGCTGTAGGAAAGCCGCTTGTCAAGAGGGCAAGAAAACAAACAAACAAAAAAACCCTTTGAATTCTTCTGCAAGTGCCATTGCGATCCAGGTGGGTTTTCCTTTGTCTAAAACAATATTTTCCATTGAATTATGAGGACAAACAAATTAAATTTATGGCAATTCAAAGGCCACATCAATTTTATTTGTGATTTGTGTGTGTTTTATGGAATAAAACTGATGGAAAGATAATGTTTTGGGCGATTGTATGAAAAATGATTTTTCGGTGGCAAGTTGTTGGTGGAAAAGTGTTGCTATGAGAAATATTTGTGTGTTTGAAGGTTTAAAAAATATAATAAAAAGTGTTAGATTTTCTAGGAATTTATCTGTGTTCAACCAAAGCTATAGATACATTTTTGATGTGATTTTTTGTTTAGAAAAAAATCTGATATTTATTTTACTTTGTAAAAAAATATAATTAAAATTTTGTGAACTTTTAGAAATTCTTGATGTGATTATAGAAAAAAATCTAACATTCTTTATTTTAATTTGTGAAAAAAGATTATTTAACTTTTGTGCCATTTTGGATATTTTAAAAATTTCTAGAGCATTTTCAATAAATTTTAGAAAATTTGTTGCCTTCCAATTTGAAAAAAAATCGCATGATATTTGTATCTAACCATTGCCACTGCTCTTTTCCTCTTGTGTATCTTTATGTTCTGCTTAGATTTTGTGTCGCTGAAAGATATATAAAAATTCATTTAACGCATAATAAAAATATCTGCACCTGAGAGACAGACAGACAGACAGCTTTATGGCCTGCAACTATGTATCTAAAGTGCAGTGCAGAATTTTTTGAATTAAATTATTGTCGTACAAGTTGACGCTCAATTAAAGACAGAGAGCAAATCTCTGCTGCTCGTTTCAGCTGCTTTTACAATTTAATGGCAAATAATGCAGTGTTCCGTGTCCCGTATTAGTATTTGTATCTTTTATATGCTTTACCGTGCACTCCGCTTTCCCGTTCGAGCAACTAATGGATTTCGTACTCCTTCTTTGGTTTGGAAAATGGAAAAACAATTAGCAAAATGATTTACATGCCAGCTCTGGCCCATAACCGAACGAAAAAGGAAGAAAACCTTGTTTTTACCGCAATATTTAACAAAATAATTATGAGATCAAAACGAAAAATGCCGACACATCAGAGTGTGGCGCGTGGAGTGGGGCGAGTGGCCACCAGAGTTCATTTAACACTTGCTGCCGCACCGCCGCAGGTTGCGCCAAATGGCACTTTGACATGCCCCCAACCACCCCACGCCTCTCCCCCGCTCCTCCGCTAAGTGGCCAGGCTTTAAGCTTTGGCCGCCGGGAGTTTCCGTCTGCTGCCAAGTCAAACAGAAGACAATTTTCATTTAAGTGCCCACTAAAATGATTTTCAACAAGCGAAAGACACAACTTTATAAAAATATACATAGAATCCCTCATGGAATACTCTCCAGAGAGAGGGGGTCTAACGTTTTGTGACTAAACGTCAAAGATACACTTGTTTTGCCACAAAAGATACACCATAAGGCATGTGTATTGGTATAATCGTACAAAAATCAATTAAAAGGGAATACTTTGTGGTGAAAACTGTGTAGATCCTAAAGATATTCCTCTAAAACTCAACAATCTGTTGGAGTTTCAGGTGTTTTTTACATCTTTTCTGCAAAAGATACATTTTATAGGAATAATTCTACAAAAATCACTTAAAAGAGAATACTTTGTGGGGAAAAATTGATAGTTCCTAAAGACATTCCCTGAAAACTCACCAAACTGTTGGAGTTTCAGCTGTTTTTTACAGATGTGCTACAAAAGATACATTTTATAGGAATAATTCTACTAAAATCTACGAAAATAGAATTCTTTCTGGTGAAAACTGTGTAGTTCCTGAAGATATTCCTTGAAAACTCAACAATCTGTTGGAGTCTCAGTTTTTTTTTAAAATCTTTTCTACAAAAGATACATTTTATCGGAATAATTCTACAAAATTCAATTAAAGGAGCATATTTTGTGGTAAAAACTTTGTAGTTCCTAAAGAATCTAAAGAAATAAAGTACCTTTGCTACAAAAGATACATTTTCCTTTCATTTTCATTTTTATTTCACTCTTTTTTTGCATATTTAATGTATCTTTCAAGTGTATCTCTGGCTTCGGTGCCTCGTTTCGCCTTAGATACTCTTCATCTGTTGGTTTTTTTCGTGTCTGGGCCTGCGGCTGTTTATTTTCATTAATTGTTCTCATGAGGAAAACAGCAACAAGCGACGAACCCGAACCCGTAGTCGCTGCCGCCGCCGCCGCCGAACCAGGGCCGTGTTGTTGGCATGAAAAGTGTGACAAAGTGTTACGCATGCAAAAGATACATTTTCATCGTATGGTTTTTGTTGTTCTCCATGTTAACTTGTTGGACTCTCAGCGCAGGAGGAGAGGGGGAGCTGCATGAGGGGTATCCCGCTGTGTGAATGATGGACTTTGTTGCCGCCTCCGTCTCCTGCTTCTCTTCTCATTCCATCATCGTTTTTTTTCGTGTCGCATGCAACTTGCATGTTTTCTATCTATGTATCTGCAAGATACTTTTACCCCCAACACACAGATACACATACAATTTGACTAATGATCTTCTCTCTCTGTTTCTCAAATTTCTTTTTCTTTATTTTATTTTGTATTTTTTAATATTAAAAAATTCCCAAGGTTGCCAAAATCCACCAAATATGGCATAACACAGCAAAATAAATAATAGTTTGTAGTTTATTTTTGGAGCCGTTAAGTAGCCAAAGGTCGCGGCATCTTGAAGCGTCTTTAATCCCCAATGAGGGGGGGCGGGGGGTAGGGGGTCCCAATGAAAACACAACAGCATCTTTGCAGCTTCTCGGGTGTCGGTAAGGGGAGATCTCTGGGTCACACAGAGCAGCTGTGGCCTCACAGATACGTGCCTCTACTCTTAGAGATACTCCTCTCCTCTGAAAGATACTCCTCTCCTCTGAAAGATACTCCTCTCCTCTGAAAGATGCTCCCTACCTCGGCTGAGATACCTCTCCTCTCATTTGCCAAAGCAAACAAATTGGCGCCCCATCTATCGGATTGTTAACACTCTCGGCCGTACCATAGAACCCCAGCGCGTAACTACAGATATTTCTGGCCCCAAGAGTCGCCGTCTCCGTCGCCGTAGCCGTAGCCGTCGCCGTGGCAACCGGTTCCGCAGAAACTTAATTAAAATAATATCAACATAACAATTTTTGTTGTTTTTTCTTCTTCCTCATCGGAGCCGTTAAATGTATCTACACATCCATCTATCTCGCTGTTCCCTCGCTCTGTCTCTGCCAATATTCATTCATGGGCAAAAGATCTTGACGTCCGTCCGTTCTACTACACAAAAATAAAGAAAAATGCTATGCAAAAATATGCAGAGTGAAAGAAAAGACACGACAGAGACGTCGGTCTCCAGACGGGGGGGGAGGCTGGGGGTGGGGGAAACACACAAGATTTACAATATACATAAACGTAGATACGGATTCAGCTTCGGCTTCAGACACAGACAGTGGCAAGTGGCTAAAGGGGAAGGCGGCATTTAGATTTGAGAGCAAGATCCGGATTATAAAACATAAAGATCCAAAGAGAAAACGTTGCCAGATGGAAAGAAGTGGGGCTGAAAGGGAGAACAGTTCCGCATGGGGTCTTAGACGATCATCTTCGCATGATCTACAGTTTTCGAAGCTTGAAGACCCCTTGAGTGACAGTTTCCAGGCACAAATCAGTGCAAATATCGCAGCACACGTGCCGCAACCTCAAGATACCCCAAAAAATATGATTCTGAACAGGAAAATACATACTTTATAAGGTCTTAAACGATTCCAAGCCCATTCCTCCACTTCTTTTGGTCTTGCAGGCCACTTTAGATACTCTTTAGAGCATATGCTCTTACTCAATATCCCTCTTAGCCAATTCCTACTGTGGCATCTACACAGCTTTGGTTTATATACAGAGGTTCTCTGTTTTCTGTTCATTTCATTTAAGGGAGTGTCAATTGTTAGCCAAGTTATTAAGCGGCCCGGAGAGTTTCGACCAAGACAAAGACCAAGAAAAAACCCAGAAACCAGCAGGAGAAGGAGTTTAGAATCTCCCTCAACCAGTTTTCAGTCTCTGTTTTCGGCGTTTCGGGCTGGATGATTCATGTGGCAGGAGGCACAGATACAAATCTTTGATCGACTGTAAAAATTATTGACTCCAGCGCATAATTTTATGAATGAACTCGAGAGCCGCACAAAAGATACAGCACAGCACGCGCTGGGCTTAACACAAATGTATCTACGTATCTGCGGGTGTCTGTGTGTCTGTATATCTGTGTCTCTGTGTCTCTGGCTTTTGCTTTGGCTTTTTTTCGAATGTAATTTCACTCGGACGCTGTGTGTCTCGAGTGCACTCTTTGCCATGGAAATTATGCGTGAAATCAAATGTAAATAAAAAAAGGAAAAGTGCCAAAAGCTTTAGAGGCTGCCCCATACCCTGTATAGAGGTGGCAGTGCACCTCTGGCGACCTTCTTCAATGGGTATCTGCCTTGTCGTGTGTGGCTTCTTCGTCGCTGTGGCACGGTAGTTATTTTGGCGCATAGCTGCCTGTCAACACAAGTGCACTTGTAATGCAAATCAACGCGGTCAAGCCTTTTGCCTTCGCCAAACAACACTCGAGAGCGGCGCGGTCTCCTCCGACGATGACGCCACACATCCATGGACAGAGTGAGGAGCTGGCCGACTCGTTTCACAGAGATCTTTCGGTTAGTTTATCTGTGATAAACATCCATAAGATACAACAATTATAAGCCAAGTTTATGGAGACATTTCATACGAAAAATGATCAGCCTCTCTAATTAAGTTGGAGTTTTGGCGATTGCATAAGGCAGGGCGGAGTGGGGGGGGGGGATTGCATAAGGTCATACGCAGCGAGTGACCCATAGATGACCCACTTTTACCCCCGGAGCCTCCCTGTGGGAGAGTGTGGGAAAGCCACAACTGTTCTACTTCTCAGGCCCGGGGCAAGTGCTTAATCGATTTTAATTTAATTGCTGCCCGACCGTGGGTGACAGTATGTATCTTTTTCTTCCAATTGCTAGACGATCGTTTTTTTGTTTTTTTTGCTGTTATGCAATTGAACAGCTGTCATGGCAAATCAATTGATTTCTTTGCCATCTCCTTAACTAATCAATGGTTTTCCTTTCTCTTTCTTTTTAGGCGGCGTAGCCCCTGGAACTCCATCAGCGGCCATGATCATGGAAGGGCTTGAAACCCTGGTGACGCCAACCCATCACTGCTCATTCCTGCTCACCGAATCGGCCGCTGCGGCCCATTTTAATGTCTTGAGCTTCGACACGTGCCTCTACAAGACGACCACTGCCGCCCAGAGTAGCAGTCCATCGGCAGGTGGTGCGGGCACTGCCTCAGCCTCGTATCTGAGTCCGGCCCAGTTTGGACAGACCTCGGCAGCGGCCTCCACATCATCATCATCGTCATCGTCGTCGTCGTCGCTGTTGCAGCACTATACCACAGCTTCGGCGGCGGCTGTTGCAGCTGCAGCTGCCCATCATCATCATCAACAGCAGCAGCACAACAACAGCAGTCCCAACAATTCCGTTCTACGGGCTCGCAATCAAACGGCCACACCCACGCAGGGCGGCAGTCCCAGCAACGTGGCCGTGCAACCGAGTGCCACGGCCAGCAGTGGTCGCAACTCGGCCTCGCATCTGAGCCTGCTGAATACCAGCCAACACGGCGGCAGTCCTGTCACAGCCACCACGGGCGATCACACGGAGGGGTACAAGCATCCGATCGAGGCACTGCCGGGCGATCTGAACACCCCGGTGACCACATCCAGCGATATACCCTCGTTCTTCGGGCCATCCACAGTGGCGGAGCCACCTCCAATAACCGGTAAGTGTTAGCCCAAGACAGGGAGGGAAAGGAGTGCCTTTGAAGCCAAGGAAACCCCCCCAAAAGGGCTATCTTTAGGCCGATTTTTAGGGCTTCTAATGACTAGTGCCCCGAAGAGCAGTGCTGCAAAGTCTAGGCCCCACAAACAAACTTCAAAGCTTCCCTTGAAACCAGAGTTTTCTCCGTTGAAAGATTCCTTCTTTTTGGCCAAACTTTCGCCCATAAAATAGTTTAAACAGATATTACCTATAGGCTATATATATACCCTAATCTGTGAGCATAAATCTTCGTTGAAAAAACCCTCGAAAACATTTATAGACCTTCTGTTTTTTTGTTTGTTTCGCCTTGAAGTTCGTTTCTTTATCGGCCTGCTAATGGATGCTGTTGCAGCAGCAGCAGCTGCCACATGTGGCAGTGGCACAGCCAGTTGCAGTTGCAGTTCCTGCTGCTTGGAGTCTAGAGTCCACCAACTAATCCGTTGTCAGTCTTAAGACTCAACATAAATCAGCCTCAAATGGAAGTATGCAAAAAAAAAAAAAAAACAAAAGAGAGAAGCAAAATTGTCGTATCTTTTGGCTTTAATTCTCTTTCTCTAGGCTTTTCCTTTCTTTTCCCTACCCGCAAAAACAAGTTCAAAATCTAAAGCAAACATTTCAAAATTTCAGTCAAGTACCAATTTTCGAGATTTTTTTTTTGTTTTCGATTTATTTGATTTATTTATTTTTTCATTTTTTGTTGGTTTTTTTTCTCTTTTATTTTTGTGTTCATAATTTTGTTGTTGTTATTATTAAATTATGGGGCATGTTAAGAGGTCTCCGGTCTCCAAGAGTCTTATACATCGTTTCTTTCCATTTTGATTACGCGGCCGTAAATATAAATTAATAAAAATGTTGACATCCCAAATGGCTATATCTCTATATAGACTATAGAGAATTTATGTCATAAATGTCTCGGGATACCCTTTACATATAGGGTATTGTGGTTTAGAGGTGACTTTTGTAGGGATATGAATAGGAAAAAAATTTAATTATAAAAACAAAAACAAAAAAAAAAACTATGTAAAAGAAATAAAAAATTATTTAAAAAAAATAAGGTAAAAAAAAATTATTTTACTAAAATAATAAATTACATATATAACAAAAAATTAAAAATTGAATACAAAAAAAATATATAAAACAAATAAGAAATCATATGAAAATATACAATTATTTAACAAAAATAAAAAATTATAATCAATAATACAATTTTTACAAAAAAAAAATGTTTATAATAAAATATAAAGTTATATAAAAAACAAAAAAATTATTATAAAAAAAAATGTTTTTAAGGATAAAAAAATGTCCAAAAAGTCGAAAATAGCAACAACAAATCTTTACAAAAACTCGAAAAAAATTCTGTGAAAACTAAGAAAAAAACAATTTAAAAAAAATACAAAAAATAAAAATAAATTAATTTTATTTACAAAAATTATCAAAAAATTCCAAAATAGTTTCCTTTCACTTTGAAGACCTTTCAAAACCAAATATTTCCCTCTTTTCGTAGTACATAGACTGGAACCCGTAAGATCATAAGTTCCGATATATTTGAGTGTGTAAAAACCGTTTAATCTCCCCCAAAGTTAGTCTCTATTCCTTTTTCTTTTAAACATTTTATATTTTATCTTATTTTTGCACTTTTTATTGCATTTTATTTTTTCCCTCATTGCTCATTCTCATCGCTCAGATATTTCTTATAGATGGGACTGCATAATAATAGGAAAACCCAATTTTAATTAATCTCTAGAACAGCAATAAAAAGAAAAAGGCAATAGCAACAATAGCAGCGCATGTATTAAACATTTCCGTTCAGTGTCAATGTTTCGAGAGCAATTTTCTCACTCGCGCGAAACGCGACTCAAGATACGAGGGATATCGCACACACACACGACTATATGTATATATGTACATATGTATCTTTCCAGAGACATATATGTCGCTGCATTTCTAATTGAATTAAGGCAAAGCAAATAAAGTATACTAGATTTGCTGCTGCTATCAAAAACAATTGGGTTTAATTGTTCTTTCTTTCGTTCGTACGAAGATACATTCTGTTCCAGACAGATTTTCACTTTGGAGATACATTTTTTTATGACAGACTTACAGATTAACTTTGAAGATACAATTTTCTAGCTTGGTTTACTCCGAAGATACAATTTTTTTTTGATAGATTTAGTCCAAAAAAATTTTTATCCAGACAGATTAGCTGTGGAGATACATTTGCCTTGGGGATATATAGTTCAAGATAGATTTACTCTAAAAATACACATTTCTAGACAAATTTGGTCTAAAGATACATGTTCCTAGACAAATTTAGTCTGAAGATTCATTTTTCTGGACAAATTTAATCAAAAGATACATTCTTCTATACAAATTCACTCTAAAGATACACTTTGATAGACAAATTTAATCTAAAGAAACAGTTTTCTAGACAAATTTAGTCTAAAGATACATTCTTCTATACAAATTCACTCTAAGATACACTTTTTTAGACAAATTTACTCTAAAGATAGAGTTTTCTAGACAAATTTACTCTAAAGATACATTTTTCTAGACAAATTAACTCTAAAGCTTCAGTTTTCTAGACAAATTACCTCTAAAGATTCAGTTTTCTATACAAATTTACTGCAATTATACTTTTTTCTAGATAGATTAACTCTTTGGATACATTTTTCTATACAGATTTTCTTGCATCAATTGAAAATGCATAAAATCGCATATATCTTTCGTATGTTTTTTCGAAATAAAATAAGTTTTTGCTTATAAAGACAGAAGCCAAAAAAATGTCACTCATAAATTTTGTGCACCCACGCACAAAAAAAAAACAAACGCTGACCAAAGCCAAAACAAAAAAAAAAACACAAATAAAGAGAAACAAAAATAAAACGGAGACACAGAGACAGAAATCATAGACATGGTTGAGTTTTCAAATGAAAATCCATTAAACAATTTGCATGACAATGACAGAGCGGCTTTTAATCGCCAAAATTGGCAAGAGATTTGGGGACTTGAAACAGAAGAGGGCATTAGTTAGTCATGTGTCCAAAAAAGAGAGATGTATAGATCGCTCTCCCTCCCCTAGAGAGACAGAGAGATGTGAGGGAAAGTCTGGCTCCAGACATCTTTCTTTCTTTAGTTTTTTTTTTTTTGGGACAATAATAATTTGCCCTGACAGCATTAATGAGGCTTGCAATATATATTGTTGTGCTCGTAGAACAATAGGATGATTTTGTTATCGCTAAAAATTCTGTGAATTCAAGCGCATACAATGCCCCCAGCCGGCCCCCTCTCAGTCCCCCCGCCCGGACTGCAAGCAGATTGATGTCGCTGCACATTAGGCGCACTGCGCACTGCACACTGCACACTGCAACTCAATCAATATCCAGGCTAAAGCCGCACAGTCCACAGGCGGCATTAATGACAAGAATCGTGAAACACAGAAAAAAAGGAAAAACAAAAAAAAAACTGTGCTGGGCAGCCGCGTAATTAGTCTTCTCGCCCGACACTTTTGCCTTGCCCCAAGTGCAACATTTTCTGTGTCTCTCTTTGGCTTCTTCTTGTGGCCAAGATGCTGCTGCTGCTGCTGCTGCACGATGAGCGATGAGCGATGATGCCGACCTCCCGTGTTGTTCGATTTCCGCGAAATCAAAGCGCAGCCCAGCTGCAAAGTACTCCCCGAGTATTCCAGTAGCTACCCAATGCCAATGCCATTCAAGCGAACTGTGATTGATATCGCACCCATGCAATCCAGCAGCAGAAACAGCAGTAGCAGGGGCGGGCAGGCCCAGGGGGCAGGGGTAATGGTAAGAGGAGTAGACGCCAATCCATTCATTCCGAAAAAGATTTTCAAGGAAGAGAATTTCTTAAAATATATATACAAAAATCTACAAAACTAATTCGTTTCTTGCACTTCTGTATCCATTTTGCAGGCTCTATTGCTTCAGAGGATCTCTCGCTGGAACCTCAAGTGGCGCTATCGGTGGGGAGTCCTGTTTTATCATCCGTTTGTAGTCCGTTGAAGGAGGAGCGTAGTACGCCGCCAGCATTGACTATCGTTAAGGAAGAATCAAGTAATAATAGTTGTAATATGTATCCACAACACAACAACAACAACAACACATCATCCGCAACAACAACAACTACAACAAAACAGACAACAAGCGAAAGCAACAACAACAACCACACAACAACAGAGAGCGTTGGTTCGCCAGTTAACACTCAACAACACCAACAACAACAACAACAGCTGCATCATAGCAACAACAACAACTCTCACCAACAACAACAACAACAACAGCCACAACACAGCAGCTCCCCGCCGCAGCATCAGCAACATCAATTCCAACAACAACACCAAATATTACACCAACAACAAAATCAACAACCACAACAACAATTACCACATCATCACCACCACCACCACCATCATCATCATCATAATAGTCATCTACAGCAACAACAACAAACTCAACAACAACACCAACAATCTCAACAACAGCTGCAACAACAGCAACATCAACAGCTGCAACACCAACAACAACAGCAACTCCAACAACACCAACACTTTCAACAACAAGTACAACAACAACAACAAACTGGCAAAATCTCATATCGTGGCATTTTCACCACAACAGGAAACGCAATGAATGCCGCAGCAGCAGCCGCGGCTGCCCAACAGCAGCAGCAGCAGCATCAGGCGCAACAGCAGCAACAGCAACAACAGCAACTTCCTTCCCCACAATTGAGTGTCCTACCCGGACAGATGTCGCCGCCATCAAATAGTTTGGGCAACAGTTGGGGCCTCCCCTCGCCGGACAAGTCGCTCTTCCAGCCACCGATGTTCGCACACTACGCCACCATGCAACAGCAGCAGCAACAACAGCAGCAGCAGCAACAGCAACAAGCTGCCGGTGCCACACCCTCGCCATACGATGATGGACGGGCAGCGGCAGCAGCAGCCGCCGCCCAGCATGCGGAACTCCTGGGCTTGTCCATGGATTGCACACCGTTGCTGCTGAAGCAACCGCCGCCCACATATGCGGGTCCCTCGGTGTCCACGGCGGGATTCGCCAGCCTGGCTGAGCTCCAGAGCAGCCACGACCAGCTGCAACAGCAGCAGCAGCAGTATGCCGTGCGCTCACAGCTCTCGAGCGTGTCTACGCCGAAATATCAATGGCTGGACTCTCCGGCGGACTATGCGCCACAGCAGCAGGTGCAGCAAGTGCAACAGGTGCAGCAACAGCAACAGAATCTTGTCCTGCCGGGGCCCACATCCTCGGCCAGCTCCAGCAATGCCGCCCTGGGTGTGCTCATCCCCAAGCAGGAGACCTATCCCGACATGCAGCCCAATTCCAATGGAACGGGCTACTCTGGGGCCTCCGGTGGATCAGCAGCTGCAGCTGCTGCCGCCGCCGCCGCCGCAGCGGCTGCTGCCGTGCAACTGGCCGAATATAGTCCCTCCACCAGCAAGGGCCATGAGATACTGTCCCAGGTCTATCAGCAGAGCACTGTGCCGCTTAAACTGGTGCCCGTCAAGCCGCGCAAGTATCCGAATCGGCCGAGCAAGACGCCCGTCCATGAGCGTCCCTATGCCTGTCCCGTGGAGAACTGCGACCGGAGGTTCTCGCGCTCGGACGAGCTCACCCGCCACATACGCATCCATACGGGTCAGAAGCCCTTCCAGTGCCGCATCTGTATGAGGAGCTTCAGCCGCAGCGATCACCTCACCACCCACATACGGACCCACACGGGCGAGAAGCCATTCAGCTGCGACATTTGTGGCAGAAAATTCGCCCGCTCCGACGAGAAGAAGCGCCACGCCAAGGTCCATCTCAAGCAGCGCATCAAGAAGGAGTCCAAGTCACGGGGCGAACAGCAGTCACAACAGCAACAGCAGCAGCAACAGCAGCAAACACAGCTCCAACAGCAACAGCAACAACAACAGTTGCAACAACAGCATCTCCACCAGCAGCAATATCAGCATCCGCATCATCATCTGTTGCATGCCGCCGATCTGGCGATTGTCACCTCAAGTGCGAGCATGTAGAGTCTAGAGAATTCAGCATCATCCATTGATCCGAAGCCACCAGCCGCCGGCTCGGGGAATCTACAGTCCCTGCAGCAGCCCCATCTCGATCTATCGCTGGCCATCGATGAGAGTGGATTCCCGTTTGAGTTGACCTCCGATTATGGCACCATATCGCCGCTATCGAGCCCCCTGAAATTCAATCATCTGTGGGCCAATCACGAGTACTACAAGGACAATCCATCCTCTGAGATCTGATCAATCAATCAATCGCTGATACTGATGCTGAATAATCTTACTAGTTTGTAGTTGTAATCCAGGGGTTGTGCTAGATGGAGAAATCAATTTTCAAGACATTAAATCTTAAAGAAAAACCATATGCTACGATAAAACATACGATAGTTAATATATATCACACATCAATGGAAAAAAAAACACACACACAGATTTACTAACCATACAAAAAAAACACACACACAAAATGCTGTTGAAAGTAATCGAAAGTTATCGATATCGATCAAAAATATCGAAATTACAAAAACGTGGTGATCGAAAAAATTATTATTTCGGTCGAAATGTTATCGAATATTATTTATTCGATGGATTGATGATGAAAAAGTGATCGATAAATTATCGAAAATAATCGAATTGATGAATAAACATATAAAAAATAATACAAAATATAAAATATACAAAAAAAAATGGGAAAATATTTAACTTATGTCTCTAATACTGTGATCTCATGTGTAATAATTATTAATTTTAATTTCCTTACATAACTAAAAACAAAAAAAACAAAAACCACACACAACACAAAATAATTTTAAAAATTATAATCCTTTCGCCTTTTGCCTTTAGCTAATGTTCATTTTTAAAAAATGCTAACACACAAAAACACACACTAATTTATTGCATTTTAAAAATAATTATAAATACAAAATATATATCGATTATAATGATTAACTTATTGTCTTAAAGGTATAGATTTAGGTTTTAACACACGAACAAATAACTAAATAAAAAATCTTAGCATATCATTTTGTTTCCTCTAAGCATTATAAATTTAAAAGAATTAAATTTACAAAATTAAAGCGAACATTGTTTGACATAATGTTGCCCATTGTACTTCCTTAAAAATGATTCGAAATCAATTTAAAAAAATTATCAGATATGATTATTTTATTTAATTTTATTATTATTATTTTTTAATTTATAAATGTTCAATATACTGTAGAAAACAATTTCTTATTAGTTGTTACAATTTTTTGGATCATAAGTTGAGTTAATTTTTATATACAATTTAGTTTTAAATTTAATTTTGACAAAATATATAACAATTTTTTAAAAAACAATTTATTTTTGGTTTTTGCCTTTTTTTTAAATATCGAAAAACTTCATAAGTGTTAGACAATAGGAATCTTTGATAAGTTTCTAGCTGAAAATGAAGCTGAGCCTGGTCAAGCGTTATGCAGCAGCGCACATCGGTAGCACACACGTATACACACATACATATATTTAGGATGTTGAATGTTCAGATTATTGTGAAAATAAGGCCTAACGAATACCACAAAAATGGAACTCTTGTGCTAAATATAAGATATAAGAGGGAGTGCTGAAATACGAATGTAACGAATGGTTTGAAATCTATATATTTTTTAGGCAAAACAATTTATATTGAAAAATATATATATTTGCATAGCCGCTAACTGAAAGACACAAATTAGAAGGGGATTAAGTGTAAAATTTAAGGTATGTAGGATAATAGTATTTCTATAGAAATATGTGGATTTAAGGGCAGTGCCAAGATCTTGTTCTATATATATTTGTATTGAGAGTTTGTCGTTTCTGATACCCCTCATTCCCGCATACAAAAAAAAATGCCTACAAACCAAACAAATAAATGTGTGAAACTTATGTGCCATTAAGAAATTACAAAAAAACAACCCAAGAAGCTTATAAAAAATACACACACATAATGATTTTGAAATTTTAAACGTTGTGATTACATACATACATATATAAAAAAATATATTTGTTAATTTAAGGCAGCGGTGGGACGACACGGGACCGACAGTGCAAAAACAAAATAGGCATAAAGATCTTAGGGACCCAGAATGCAGACCCACCGCTGATTTAATGCATGGTTCAGTGTTAAAAAAAAAAAATAAAAAATAAAATAAAAACCGCTTAAAAGTTCCATTTAGATGTACATTTCAATGTGTGTGTTTACAACTTAAAGAAGAAAAAAAAACCCGTTGCTTATGGACAGTTTTTCTTCCATATTTATAGATAAATGTAATACTCAACACTTGGGATAAATGTATTTTATTGATGCATTCATTTAGCTAGAACAACAATTATTCGCTTAGCTAAGCAGAACGCCAAACACAAAAAAAAAACACAAAAAAAATATATTTCAAATGCTCAAAAAGTGTATTTTTTGGTGTGTGTTAAAAATTAGATAAAAGTGAATGTTTTTCTCATGTGTGTGCACATTAAATATACTATAAACGAAACGAATATTATATTCATTAAACATTAAGGCTCTCTCATTGTTTAAGACTGTCTTTGTGTTTAGATCGAATGTTGTTTGGGTTAGATGTAGGATCCTCTCTATATACGATATATATCAGTTATCTTTTTCTATATAATTATCTATATCCTGGAGTTAGCATAAGTTCGATATATACAATAATAATCGAATTATATACCACACACACAAACACACACACAATAATAATATATGCATAAATTTGGCAGAAAACACTTTTTGAAAGCAAATTAAATGAAAACTAAATTTAAAATTTAAACAAAAGATCTACTGTGTGTGTATTTCTGTTCTTGTTGGGGTCTGTTTGCTGGTCATATAAATTAGTTTGGCATTCGTTTGGGACCCATCGAAATGCAGACCCAATAAAAAGCGCAATAAAATTGAAAATAATAGCCACAGTGGCTCCAGAGGAGTCGACGACATGGACAACGATGTGGACACGGACATGGCCATGGACATGGCCATGGACGATATATGCCAGCACTCAAAACTAATGAAATGTTCCCAAAGTCCACCACCACCGCCGCCAAGCGGAAAGTCGATTGACCAGAAAAGCCTCTCCTTTTCGCAGATCTTTTCTGTTTTCATTTAGGAGAGCTGCTGCTCTGCTGCTCCGCTGCTCTGCCGCTCACCTGCTGCTGCTGCTGCTGCTCTGGCACTGGGCTGCCAGCAGCGACAGGCGCATGTCGGGGTCTAAAAATTCTTCTAAAAGACGAGCAGCCAGCCAATGTCTCGGGGAAGCGCGCTGCCAAAGTTATGAGCGCAATTCTATCGTAAAAATGCAAAAAGGAAAATCAACTTGAATGAAACTATGGAATGAGGAATGCTCTACAACAGGCTCTCCAATGCTCCCACTCGCCATGGCTAGGCGTATACTGCCCAAACAACATACATGTCATGTACATGCCTGACTCTTTTTTTAGAGAAATTTCGGTTCTTTCTTCGCCACCTTCCGCTGGAACTCAAGGACTCTTCTTCTTTAGGGGGCGATGCCTTACAACATACATGTCGTGTACATGACTGACTCTTTTTTTTCGTGAAATTTCAGTTCTTTCTCCGCCACCTTCCACTGGAACTCAAGGACTCTTCTTCTTTAGGGCAAAAAAAAATGCAAAATGCTTTCATGCTCTGCCCCCGCCCCACCGTTCTGCCTCTTGCGGTTGGCTGCCACAGTTAAGGTTCGTTCTGCCTTGACCGAAACTAGAAATTCTTGTCTTTCGCAGGCAATCATCAACAGAGGAGGCTCTAGCTCTAGCTCTAGCTGTAGCTGGAGGTACGGCTTGTGTGATTTGTGTGCTTGCGGTACAATTTGAGCCCCAAGCATGCCACAGTAGTTCTTGTGTGTGTGTGTGTGTGCCCCAGTCTTCTTTCAGCAACGCTTATGACAGGCGCAAACAAAATTATTTTTGCATCCTTTAGGCCGCCAGGTGATGAACCGTCGAGCGTCTCATGTGGCATCTGTGTAGATGTCGTCTTAAGTGCCACCGATTTGACATGTTTAGGTGTTTAGATGTGGCACGATCCCAGATATGCCACCAAATTGATTTCGTTTTGATAAGCGGCAACATTTCATTTTTAATCGCTAATATTTTGAGAGTCATTCGATTGCATTTGAGTTGTCATTTGATAGAGAGAGAGTCATTCGATTGCCCCACAGAAGAGACAGACAGACAGACAGAGAGAGAGGGAGAGAGGGCGAGCGAGAGAGAGAGGTGGCCTCTGGCTATCACCTGGCGAGAGGTGTCGCCGAACCGCGCCGTCACTCAGTTGTTGACTATCAAAAACCGGACTCTACAAAAGCCCCCCGAGAGTCGACTCCACTCCATGACCGCATGGAGCCAGCATAAAGGACTGCCAGCAGCCGATCGACAGCTACGCCGGGAATGTCATGCAGACAATCTCTCTAGTGCCTTGCGAGCAATATCTTTTTCTTTTTCTTTTTCGTTTTTTTTTCAGCTTTTTGCTTTTTTGCTTAACTGCTAATGAGTTGCCGTTAGTGTGATTTATTTCCTAAATAAATAGAATTGCCAGCAGTTAAGCCAAGTTCAAACTTTGCATGCCACATGCCACATGCCACATGCAACACACAACACGACACGAGACAGCCAGAGCCCGTGCCCTGACACACTGATCCCACCCTCAAAAATCAAATTAAATATATCGCTGTACTGACGAAAGTTTTTTGCTGGTAATTCGTTTTCCGGTTTTTTTTTTTACGCGTTGCACAACGAAAAAAAAAATTGATCGTTTTCGTATGTTGAGGGTATGATGAAATTTTATAATAATAAATAAATGAAATAAAAAAATTATTAAACAGTAAATTAATGAAATAATAAATTAATTTAATAATACATATGGACATAAGTTATTAAATAAAATCAACAAATTTTAAAGAAAAAATTAAAAAAAAAAAATCGAATTATTAAAAAATTATTATTAAATTAAGAAACGAATAAAAAAAATTCAAAAAATTCGAAAAATCAAAAAATTAATGCACAAGAAAACAATAAAAAATTCAAAAATTAATTCATAAGAAAACGATTAAAAATTAAGACAAAATAGAATAATTAAGAAATTAATTCACAAAAAAAACAATAAAAAATTTAAAAAATCGAATGATAAAGAAATTAATTAATATGAAAACAATAAAAAAAATGGTTAAATAAAAAAAATTTAATAAATTAATCTAAAAAACATGTTTTTTAATTAATTTATGTACATAGATATGTACATATGTATATAAAAACTAAGAAATAAATTAATAAAAAAATAAATATATTTATATATTGAAAATATATATAATATTAAAAGGTTTTGGGTCAACTTGTGGGAGTGGACGAAGGGCTTGCTTCCTAGTTTTAAATAAAAAATAACAAAATTTATTACTAAAAAAATCCTTTTATGCTTAAGATAAAATAAAACAAAAAATATATTTTATTCAATTGAATTTAAAACAAGTATAATAATTAAATCTTTTATACAAAAATATAGGAGCATTTTTTAACAAGAGCTAGATTTGTTTAAATCAAAATGAAACATGGAAAAAAAAATAAAAAAATGTAGGTCCACAATGAAACTCCCTTCGGAAGGTAATTTACCATCATTCCATCCAAATTCTTAGCTTCAAAGGCATTCCACAACTCTGGCAGCAACTTCCTGAGGTCAGGGACCTCTGTTCGTTGGTCAGTAGCCCGTTGGGCTATTAATAAACCCCGCCATATCGCACTGTCTATGACATTTTGACTAATTGAAAAGCCCTCGAAAATATATTATGGTCCGGCGATCAGCGAAAGTTCCGCTCAGGGGACTACTGGCTGGTGCCTGCTCTTCGCCCAGATCTGTGGCCCTAATCAAAACTAATACATCATGAGTGCTGCCGATGCATTAGTAGCAGAAGCAGTGGCATCATCAGAAGCAGCTACAGCCTGCCTGCTGCCTGCATAAGGGCCCTGCTTGCGGCTCTACCTTTACCTCAAAAAAAAAAAAGAGATACTCCTCTCCAGAGTATGCGTATCTATGGCCACATATTTCATCCTCATCGTTGTCGTCGGTTGTCGGTTCTTCCACTGGGTCTTCTTTTTGCCTGAAAAGGGGCTACAGGGAGGGCGGGTGGTGGTGGATGCACAGAAGCTTTTCTTGGCCATAAAGAAACTAGATCAATTTAATTTGTTTTCGGTTCTTCTTTTTGTTCGAGACTCGTTCCAGAGCGAGCCACCGATCCACTTTGGAGACACATTTTTGCGGAAGCGTGCCACTTTGTCACGCCGGTCGCATTGTGCCGCGGGCGTTCGTTTCGCAAAGAGGCCCAAAGGCGCCGCTAGACACTCGATACTAGGATCGGGGATCGGGGATCGGAGATCGGAGATCGGAAATGGGTATGGAGTACTGGTCTGTAGTCCCGACTCTTTGGTATGCCTGATTAATGCTTTGGGGCTGGACTCGGCCTCGGACTCGGCCTCGGCTTCGGCTACGGCCTCTCCTCTTATCAGTGTTTGTAATTAGCGCATTTGCATTAAAAATAGCAATAATTTCCCATAAAAGAAATGCACCAACATTGAGATATATCGTATATATTTGTGGGGCTGCTGCTGCTGCAGCAGCACGTTTGCGGCCGGCCTTCTCCTCTCTCCTTTGGGGTAATTATTGCACGGCGGACAGGAAGTGGCACAGAATTAAAATCGAAACATTAAATAGATAGCCGCGACATACCGCAAGTCGCGCGTCCACCCAGACATCAATTAAGTTTCGGTCTATCGGTTGTACGGCTCCTCTCGCTCTGCCACCAGCCAGAGTCCCTCCCCTTCCATCACTCTGGCACTCCGCCATACCCCGCCATCACTCTACCACTCCACACCCCAGCAATTAACAATTCTCCTGCCGCCTGCCTCCCTCCTGCCTTCCGCCAGGTGATTTTTTCCTCCTCTAGCGCCATCTACAGTTGCCTTTTGGCGTTGGTTAGAGATGGTTGCGTGAGCCGGGGCTTAACTATAGCGATAGTTAGGTCTCTTGGCGATCCTTAAGTGCTTTAATATAGCGATATTTCTCTACTGTTCATTCCTGCATGAATTCCTTTTGAAAAATAATCATCACGTGCCTTTTGGCGATTTATCGCAATATCGCAACTATCGGAAATATCGAATCATAGAATACATCCCTTCATGGATCCACAGTAAAGGAAGTTTAATTTTAATTTTTTTTTATAATTTATATTTAATTTTTTTATATATACATATATTTTATATTTTGTATGTATTATATTTTATTTTATTGTATTATTATTATATTATATTATGTATTACATTTATGTTTCATATTTTTATTTTATATGATTTTTACATTTATATGAGACCTTTTTTTTCACGTTAAGTTTTTATTTTTTACGTATATTTTTTAACTTTTTTTAATTTTTGTTTGTTTATTTTTATATATATTTGATATTAATTTAAATTTTACACTCTTCCATCACTAAATTGTGGCATGTGCATTTTAATTACGAAAATTTATGATCTGAGCGCCGGCTGTCCGACCGTCGAGACTTTCCCGAATGTCGTAGGGGAGGGGGAAGGGGGAAGGAGGGAGGGTGAAATGGTTGTCACATTGAAAATCGTTTGCCATATCTTCATATTCCAATTAATCTTAAATCTGGCTGTGGCTCTGGTCTCTCTGTTGGGTGGCTCTCTGGTTGTGGCAATTATGGATCACTAATTAATGTTGTTTTAAACAAACTTGGCAACGCATTTTGCGCACATTTGAGCCAATTATCCAGCCATTGGGGCAACGGCAACGGGCCACGCCCCGGCCACGCAGGCGTGCATTTATTGATTCACAATTAATGTTCGATTATCGTGATTGCGGAGTCTGGAGTCGGGAGTCTGGACTCTCCGTGGCCGTCAATCGTTGAATGACACGCCCCAATTTTACAGATAGATAGATCCACAGCGATAGATGCCAGCAGGTGCATGCCTACCTCCAGGCCTGCTGCCTTTCTTGATCTCTCTCTATCTCTCTCTCTGTGAAAAGATCGATGATGTTTCTCTTTTTTTTTTTGTTGCGATCGCAAATTCAGTAGCCGTTTTGACTGCCTAATGATGGCCCCCCCAATTTCCAACCCATGCCGGCCTCCTGCGAGGAGTAGCCAATGAATTATTACGCTAACCATCAGCCATGTTAGCACAATTGGCCCACAAGTCTATTATTATTTATCCTCTCTTCGATCGAAACCCCCAGAGACGGGGTCTCTGCGATCGGCAGCCGCCGCGCTGCGCCGTTAACTGAACTACGCGGCCATCAATCATGAAATTATTGCCGCTACATGGGCCATGGATTTGCATTCGGCCAAAGAGAGATGCCTGCAGAGAAAGAGCTCCACAAGTGATATTTCAGGCATCTCTCATCTCTCACCTTTTGGGAATTGAGATCAAAAAAAGATCAATCTTATGAAGGACTTAAAGAAGGTAACTGGAGAACTGGAGAAGGAAGAGGTGCTCTTGAGATGGAAACAAAGCGTTAGGATAATCAGGTATTCCTTTCCAGGCAGCTTTGGATGCATTTCCTTCTGAAGAACTTCTATATTTGTATCCCCAAAAGAATAATTAAAAAGAATGTTATTTAGGATCCTCTAAAAGCCAGATCTTTGATCATTTTATCGCCATCTTATGTGCACCTTCTGTTGAAGGTCTCTCCCTGAAGTCCTCGCCACATCTTCTGCTTTTTTTGATGAAAATTAATTAATGGCTGATTCAATTAAAATTGCAACATGCCGTTGAACAAAGGTACATTGAAAATGTGTTTGCTGCTGGAAGGAATCCTTGTCCCTTGTCCCTTGTCCCTTGTCCCTGTTCCTGCCACTTCTTTCAGTCCCTTCTTTGGCTGGCTACCATGTACAACTTGTAGCTACAACTTTCGTGCGTCGTTCCTTGATGAGCAGCGGCAGCAACAGCCACTGCCACTGCAACACTTGCAACAGCAACTGGCAACATGTGTTGGTCAGTGCTAATCTGCCTCCGTCTCTCTCTCTCTCTCTCTCTCTGTTTGTCCTTAGGCGAAGAAACGTTCGAAATCTCGAGTGTAAAAATCAATTTACTAGTAGTATTTCCCCTTCCCCTCCCCTCCCCTTCATCTCGAGATACCACACTCTCACGTCCTTGGCAATTTGTGTGGCAATGGAAATGGAAAATTGCTGTTGCAATTATTTGTAGCCATGTAAATTTGTTCTGTTGCGGCCACCAGGTGACAAGAATTCTAATAACTTGCTTAGCCTCCACTCCACTCCGATCGGCATCTGCATCTGCGTCTGGGTCTCTGGTTTTTGGGGTCCACAAGGTGGAGCATCCTCCTTTTTTCTCTTTGGAGCGGCATCACCTCCTCTTCCATCTCCTTCTCTTTTGGGAGCATCTCCTCCTCTTCCACCGCCTTCTCCTTTAGGAGCATCTCCTCCTCTTCCACCTCCTCCTCTTCTGGGAGCATCGTTGCTTTTGGTTTTGCTTTAGCTTTAGCTACTTATATTTTTATCTACCATTTAGGCAGAAATTTATTTACGGAATTTGGTTTTCAAATACCCTTTGCCGAGAGGGTTTTATGATTTTTTAACAGAGATGAAAGCATTTCCGACCGTATTTTCTGTTGTAGTGCGAACGTTGGTGGCTCCACTTGATGTCTCGTATTTATTGTCGATCACTTTAAATGAATCTTTGGACAATTTCCCTACCAAATGTCGAATTTACCCACGTATATACTTATATAAGAAAATTTTTATTTCAAATCCAAAAAAACTTACTTCAAATTAACCAAAAATGTGTTTTTTTTTAATTTTTGGCTAAAATTTAGACCTCTAGTATTTTTAGTATTTTTTTAAAAACTTATAAGAAAAACGATATTAAAAATAATTTATTCTTGTAATACAAAATTTTAAAACAAAAATCAGTATTTTTGGTATTTTTTGGGTAGTATTTTATGGGAAATGCGGTATTTTAAAAACTTTATTTTTCTTATATAAATTAAAAAATATTATTCAGTATTTTTGGTATTTTTTGGTACTTTTGAGTATTTATTTAATGGGAACATCTTATCGAAAAATCGCTATTTTAAAAATTATATATTTTAAATTATTATTTTGAATTTTTTGTGTTTTTAGTATTTTTTGTATATATAGTATTTTATGGGAAAATTTTATATATAAAAAAATGTATTACATATTTTTTGCATATAGTTTTAGTATTTTTATAGCATTTTATCAGAAAAATCCTAAACTCATTTTAAGAATTTTATGGAAACATTTTAAATTTTAAAAAAATATTACATTATTTTTTGTATATACTTGAAGTATTTTTCTAGTATGTTTTAGTATTTTGAGCGAAATTTTTCCATTCGAATGCTCAGTATGATTGCCTATGGGAATTTTCTATAGCAAAGAATCGGTGGAAAAGCAGTATTTTCTTGAAAATACTTCCACCAACCAATTTTAAACAACCTTTGGATTTGTATTTCCTTCTGAATGGCTAACTGCGCCAAAATCTTCGACTCTCAGTGCTATCCTTTCTTTCGTAAAGTATTTCCAACCATTTGAAACCAATTAGTTTTGTTCGGGGGACCACACACAGACGCTTTAAGGAAATTAACATTTCTTTACAAATTTCCCAACGGTATTTAATGTAAAAGCTCATAAGATAACAAAACTCATCTGCTCCTCTTCACCACCCAAAAAAAAAAAAAAAAAAATGCCTCTAACTCCACAAAGAAAATGAGTATTATCTGAAGAAATATAAATAAAAATAACTTGAGGTAATTATCACAACATACCAAAACAAAACGAAGGGTTCCCCAGCCGAAGAGGAATTAGCATTTAAATTGTCCAAGAGAGACCAAGTTTTTTTGTCGAATGGGGGAAATTGAGTTTTGGTTTTTCGATTGGGCGCGATAAGAAGCCGAAAATGGTGCACTTATTGACAACTTTAACGAGTTGTCGAAAGGTTTCCCCTCCGCGGGTCG
This sequence comes from Drosophila persimilis, assembly GCF_003286085.1. Lineage (NCBI taxonomy): Eukaryota > Metazoa > Arthropoda > Insecta > Diptera > Drosophilidae > Drosophila > Drosophila persimilis. The sequence goes on from NW_020825706.1 coordinate 1,668,328, forward strand.
TATATATAAATGTTTTTGTGGGTCAACCAGCATAAACAGACTGACCAAACCCCAAAAACTAACCTGTATGTCGGGGGCCCGTCGTCATATCAATGTCAAAACTCAGGCAAATTGATGGACAGCCTTAAAGACAAAGAAAAAAGACCACCCACTCGGCCCTCCCTCGTCATTTCCCAGAGACTTTGATTAATTTCCAAATTAAACGCTTCATTGGCCACTGGGAAAAGAAAAAAAACTAAACCAATTGCAACAAGTGGATGAAAAGGTTTTATTTATGATTCCATTGTCTTGAAGAATGATTTCTTTGAATAAACAAATATATTTAACGCTTCAATTGAGTTGTGCCTGGGCCTGTGGCTGGGCCTGTGCCTGTGCCTGAGAGGTACCAGTATTTTCCATCTACCGATCTTCAACCTCAAATTGGGCTTGAAGTCGGCTTGGGTCGTGGCCCACAGCATACTAAAAACTTTTATGCGCATTCCTTGACTTCAAGTTCAACTCCAACTCCGATTCTGAGAGACAGCTACACACAAAAAAAGAAATAAGAAAAGATCAAAACATGACAATAAAAATCAGGACTCTGAAACGGGTCGCTTGCGGATCTCTCTCGACGTCTCTCCCGGGGTTCGCTTTGGTTTTCTGTCGTGTGCCTGTTTTAACGCCAAAAGTGTGACATATAATTTTGAAAATGACAAGCGGCATCTACAACACTAAGAAAACCAACAAGAAGAACACCAGCAACAACAGCAACAGCAGCAGGAGGAACACCAATAAGAATGGAGGCGATAGCTGGACCTTTCAATACCCTCCTTAATGCATTGTTCTTCAAGATCGTATACGAAATTAGTTAAAGAAATTCAGGGAATTCTTAAAGTTTGAGATAAAACAAAAATAATAAAAAAAAAAAACTAATATTAAACATTTTAAGTATAAGATACTGAAAATTAAATATTAAAAAAAAAACTGTAAATAAAAAAATATAAATAATTAAATATTACAAAAAATTAAAGCCTGACACTAAAAAATTAAAACTAAACACTTAAAAATTTAAACTAAACACTAAAAATTAAAATTAAATACTAAAAAATGCAAATAAACTAAAAAGAAAATACTATAAAAAAATAAAATAAATAAATAATATATTAATAAATACTATCAATAAAAAACAAAAAAAAATTTTAATTATATACATAAATTTAAATTAAATAAAAAAATTTTAATTAAATAAAAAAATTTAAATAAAATAAAAAAAAACATTAAAAAATACCATGAAAACATAATAAAAATAACAATTCTAATAAAAATTACCCTTAAGCGATAAAAAATAATATAAACTAAAAAGAAAATACTAAAAAATACTTTTAAAGGTAAAACAAAAAAATAATAAATACTGAAAAAAATATATACATATAAACAATTCAACTACAAATAAAATCCTACAAATTAAAACTACTAAAAATAAAATACTAAAAAAAGTAATTAATAATAAATATAATAATAAACAATAATTCTGAGATGGGTAAAAAAGGCAACCTTGAGAAATTTCCTCTAGATGGCTTTTAAAGTAGTGCTTCAATCTGCATAAAACCCATGTTCTTAATAACAGTCAAAAATCCTTCACTTTCTTGATTCTAAACAACCACTGTGACCCCTTTTTCAGGGTATAACAAGAGGATCCGTCCGAACAGGCAAAAACCCATAACAACAATTCAACAGCGAGAATGTCACCAAAGCAACAGACACGCAAAAGGGTCTCCCCTCTACGCTCCTCCTCCCTTCCCTCATCGATGCTGCTTGGTTGACGGGGAGGGGGACCTACACCCCACACCCCTTTTGGAGCCCTGATCATTTACTTTACGACTGCCGTGTGCCGTTTTTGTTAGCTTGTTGTTGTTCCTTTTTCCTTTAATTTTATGCCTCGATTTCGAGTCTCATTTACAAATTTCTGAGGCAAAAGCAAAGAATAGAAGAAAAGGTAAAGCAGTAGGCAGAGAATGAGATAGAAGAGAGACATAGAAAGAGCCAAGAAGTAGGCGAAGAGACTCTGAAGAGAGGAGACAAGGAGTAGGACTGCTGAAAAGAGGTTCAAGGAGTAGGAAAGGGAGGAATTTATATTTCCCTTAGAAATCCGCCAAAAAACCCACAAAAATGTACCCCAAAACGTGCTCAAAATACTCCCCAATTTTTCCCTTTTTCCATTCCGATTTTCTCTTTGATTTTCGAATACCAATCATCATTCATAATCCTCCAATATAATCCCCAAATCGTAGATCTACATCCGCCAACTTCCTTTCTACCTTTTTTTTCTCTTGCTGATTGCTTCTCCTTCGGTTTGCCGATAAATAATGTTCTCCTTCAAAAGCGAGACCCAAGCGGAAATAGAAAAAGGGTTTGGCTGGGACAGGGACAGGGCCACACGACGTGATGCTGCCGCTGCTGCTGCTGCTGGATGTCGTTGCCTTCCTCTGGACCCCAAAGGCGTGACGCCAAAGGCAATAATCAGGCAACAGGCAACAGGCAACCGGCAACCCATCCCCCGGACACGTCACCAAAACTAAGGCTCGCCTGATTCCAGCCTTCCTTTTAGCCAATCTTCTTAGCCATTACGGGCCGCATCGTAAGCGTCTTGTGGGAGACACACGCAACAGTTGTGCTTCGATCTCAATAGACAGAAATCAATTTCTGATTTTGTGATAAATATTTTGTAGAAATTCCTCGACAACGATTTAACGACAATCTGGCATATAGTGGCCCCCATGTGGTATGTCTAGTGTCCACGAGATTATTTACATTTACACCTGTTTCAGGCGTCGTTTCAGCCTCACCCTCCTCTCTCTGGCTGCTCCACACTTCGTGCCACGCTGCTCCACACTTCATGCCACGCTGCTGCCTTTGCTGCTCCACACTTCATGCCACGCTGCTGCTTTTGCTGCCGCTGCCGCTGTCGCTGCCTGCTAATGAGGCCGCTTTGCAGCCGAGTAGTTTGACATTTTGACCAGGGCCCTCAGAGCGTACGACGACCACCAGCCGAGTGTGTGATCATCTGTTGATTTCTTTTTACAATTCGGTGTTTCCTCCGCGATGCTTATCAGCGACAAGAGAGACACAGGGAAGATGCCGCTGGCGATGCCGCTGCCGCTGCCGATGCCGATGGCGATCCCTGATGCTGTTTTCTGTCCAAGAAGATCTCCTATCAGCCATCAAGTTGGCTGGTTTTTCTGTGGTACCGTTTCTCGTTTGCCTCAATTAATGAAAATGAAAATTTTCTCCAAGGCGACGATGCTTATCGCGCGAAAAGAAACAATCGATTAATGCAAATGCTGGCCGGGGCAGGGGCAGGGTCGGTGGGGCGAAAATAACTTACAATTATGTTAAAGTGTTGAAAACGATTTGATTGTTTGATTGTTTGATTGGTCTTCTGATTGGCAGACGTTTGATAAGAACCCCCCGAAACCCATGAAATATTAATTTCTTTACACTTGACAAAAAGAAAGGAACGGCACAGGAAAAGCCTAGGAAAACCCCGGTGTAGAAATTAGTTTCCCTGTCTCTCCACCGGAAATGAAGCATTAATCTCCTCCAAATTTGTCAAGCCAAAAAGCTTCGACTATTCAGCCATTCATTCGCTCATTCATTCATGGGGTTTCTTTTTGAATGAAAATTGAAAAACTACATGGCCCTAGAGTGGGCTCTCGACTCGACTGCTGGGCCTTTGTCCGTTTGCTTGTTTATAAATAGAAGTAAATTAATAACATAAGTACCTAATCCAATCAATCAAACGGGGTAAATCAGAGATACCTCTCCCCCACCAAACGCCAAAAGGCAACTCAAACAACAGCCACAGAGAGGCACAACAATCGGTGGAAACAACAAAAACCACTGTGACGGACTGACTACAAGATAAAAACATCAACGGCAACAGCCACAACAATCACAACACAGGCACAGCAACTGCCACAGTCAGAGGCACAGCCTCACAGTCACAGCAGTCGTCCGTCCGTCCGTCTGTCCGTTAAGTTTTTAGCTGTAACAAAAATCGGATATGCCCATCCCTAAAAAAAAAAACGCAAGCAGATACAACAACAAAAAAAGACACACAAAAATATGAAAGGAGAACCAAAAGATTTTAGAAGAGATCTGTGAATACCCTTAATGGGCGGCTTGGAGTTCTGGGATATGTACTCGGAAAATAACAGAAAATAGTACTTAAATTCTGGTTATATTTATTTTTAAAGAAAAGCAGATAAATTATAGATAAATACTAGAAAACACCAGAAATACTAAAAATACCAGAAAGTTCGAGAATACTAGATACTAAAATACCAATACTACAATAATACTAGGAAAATACTATACGTTATAAACGAATACTAGAAAATCACTCAAATCTGGATATATTTATTTATAAAGAATATCAGGTAAATTCTAGAAAAATGCTATAAAATACTAGAAAGTTCCAGATTACTAGATACTAATTTACTAATACTAAATAATATAAAAATACTAGAAAATACCATACAAAATACTACACGTTATAAACCAAAATTAGAAAATCTCTAATATCTGGATAAATTTATTTATAAAGAATGGCAGAGAAATTCTAGAAAAATGCTAGAATAATACCAGAAAATACAAGAATATTAATAGAATAATACTTGAATAATACTAGTGTAATACTAGTATATTATTAGAATAATACTAGAAAATATTAGAAAATAACAGAAACAAATACTGTCAAAGTACCAGAAGTACTACACACTTAAAATAATGATTGGCACACACTAGAAAATACTAGAATCCCAATGGTCCTAGTGGCTTTAAAAAAAAGTGACAGAAAGACGAGGAAAATTAATTTTGAAAATACCATAAAAATGCTATACAAAAATAACAAAAATAAATACTGGGAAAAATATTAAAAATACTGAAATTTGAAACATTTTATGCTGATATTAGAATAATACCCGAAAAAGGGTATGGGTCTTAAGAGACAGAACCCGAGGAACTACTTGGGAGATCTTTAAGAGACATAGCCCAAGGAACTACTTAGGAGATCTTTTCAGAGACACAATCTTTGGCACTACTGATTGGTTCCTTCAACCAAAGGAACATTAGAATAGAATATACCATTAAATATACTCAAAATTCGATCTTTCACTCTTCAGTTATAGAACATGTCTATGCTTTCTGTGAGAGTATAACAAATAATATTATTAATACGAGACACAAAAGTAGAAGAGTAGTCTTTTCATCTACATATATTTCCAGTCTTTCTACAGTCTCCGATCTCCCATCTCTGTTCTTTCCACAGTCTTCAAGTCTTTTATCTCTGTTCATTCCACAGTCTTCTATCTCTGTTCTTTCTACAGTCTTCAGTGCTGCTTTCTGCAACGAGTATCGTACTATATGGAGGCTGATGTTTCAGTTGATGGTTGATGCTGTCGCCTGGCGACATTTGCGGAACTGGAACCAACATCGCGTTCGCTGTCCTCTGTCTTCTGGAGGTCCGTTTGCTTTCGTTATGTTCTTCCAGTCTTCAGTCCAGTTTCAAGCTTGATCTCTTTGGATTCTGGATTCTGGATTCTGATGCTGTCGCTCTGGCTCACATTCACGCCCTCAGCCTCCCCACTAACCCTTCCCCGCCCCCTGGGTCTTTGGAGGTCTGGGGGTCTGTGGCTCTAGAGGTCTGGGGGTCTGGTGGCCAATCCTTATTTTTTTTCTTTACTTTTTTTTTGGTCTCTTGCGGGTCTCGCGCTGTGGCTCTTTTTATGAATATGAATGGCTTAGCACGCGCCTTTTAAGCCACCAGCTGAGATGACTTGTGGCTTTTCAATTTCTTGTTGTGTTGTTGCGCGTTTTGCTCTTTTACTTGTCGACTTCCCTCCTCTGTCCCCTGTCCTCTGTCCACCTCTATCTCCATCTCTGCCTCTCTGCTCTATACGTAAGATGTCTCGTAGTGTCTCTTGTATTGATCAACGTTGTACCCTTTAAAGAGGGGGGGTATAATGATTTTTCGTGGCAAAATCTTTGCTCAAAAAATGGGACAACACTTATCCATAGTCTATTTTGGACCCCTCTAGGAATCTTTTCATCCTTTGAAGAGACAGTAATTTTTCTGAATTCCATGATTTCTTATAATTTGTTAAGGAACAAATTTTTTTTTTTATATATTTTATATTTTTTTATAGTTTTTTTATAGCTTTTTTATATTTTTTTGTTTTATATAGTTCTATAATTTTTCTATATTTTTTTATACTTTTTTATATTTTTTTATATTTTTGTATTTTTTTATATTTTTTCGAGAATACTTTCAAGCGGTTTTCCATTTATATAATTAAGGGGCACAAAAAAAAGATATTTTTTTTAACAATCCGAATTTCTTCCGTATAACCATCTTGTAGGGCATCCGCAGCTTCGTTCAACCAAAGCTTAAAATCTTTCCGGCTTTTTTTCTACAATTTTTTGTATGAATTATTGAGTACTTGACGATCTCTAGGCCTCTCTGTGTCTCTCCTTCCCCGTCCCTCCGTCTCTGGGTCTCTGTCCCCGTCTCTGGGTCCCTCCTCCTCCCCTCTCTGGGTCTCTCCGTCTGTGGGCCGCTTTCGGCTTTAGCGTAATGACTGAGCGCAATTTCTTTTCTTTTTCTTACATATTTTTTGCTGCCATACTTGAGTTTCTTTTTGGTTTTTTTGGCTTAGAAAGATACACGTATCTAACGGATAAATAAAGTTGAAATACATTCCTTCAAAGGGTATCCACCAATCGAGTAAATCTTTGCTTGCCAGGCGACCGGAAATGAGTAATCAAAGATCATGCGCGATTATTAGATATATTTTAGGGGAGCACATTGATGGATGATGGATGATTGATGAGGTTAGGATCTGCCGAAAGAGAGAATATGTTGCCTCCTACTGTAGAGGGAAAACCATTCCCTACATTCGCTGTCAAATATTATTGGAAATCCACTAAAATGTGAAATTATGAAGCAGGTGGAATGGAAATTTATGGTAACTTTTATACGTTTTTCCAATGGAAAAACAGATCTCTGATCTGTGTGTATCGCTTACTCGTATCGATTTTCCACTGGCCGCAAAAACTGAACTTCAATCAAGTAATGACCAGGTTCGATCATCAGATCAGGCGGCCACAATTTCTTGTGTCCGTGTATGTGTCTGTGTGCTGGGTGTAACATGAGTAATGCCAGCCCAGATACAGATACAGATCAGTAGCCCGGTAGACAATAAAAGCCACAGACCCAGACATGGCCCGGGCACATTGACCATTAAAAACAAGAGGGAGACCCGACCCCCATTCCGTTCTCTGCGTTCCAAGCCCTTCCCTTCTAATTGGCACGTCCCCGTAAAACACAAGAGTGGAGTAAAAAGATCTCCAAGTGGGGCATAAAACTCAACATTTTATGTAATGTGTTCATTAGAGAACTGCTCCGCTCTGGGCTCCCCCCTCTTTTCATTCTCTAGGCGTCTGTCTCTGGGAATAATTGATCCAATAACACAGCAGGCCGTTGATTTTTTACAATCGAACGATAAAATTTACTATCGTTGATCGATATTGATCGCAAATTAGTTATTAATCGAGGTTCGGCCTGTTGTCTTCGCTTTAGAATTTTTCTTTTGGTTTATGTCCATGCCAAAAAAAAAAAAATTAAAAATTTAAGGAATTTTTATTACGTATGTAAACGTTTTTCTGGTATTTTGTTATTGGTGAATTCCCCCCACACCCCAAAAAAATTAACGATTGAAAGCCCTATTGGACATGGCCCATAAAAATGGGTTTTTTTGTTTCGAAACCCATCAAAAATGGTAAATGCTACACAAATGAGATACGTTTTTTGGTTTTTTTTTTTGATGATGTCTATATACATATCTCTAAAACGATTTAAAGGGTGTCAAAGGGGGGTATGTCTAGGAGTTGCATTAGAAATGTTCTGCAGTTTGGTTTTTATTCACACGAAGCTTTTTTCCCAATCGAGGGGCGCTGCTGCATGACGCGTAAGTCTTAGAACCGACAGTTGTTACCCTAATACGTTTTTAGGGCAATAATTACATTTTTTTGTATATTAATCCCTGAAAATATATCTTTAATATGGATCTGAAGAAAAATTATATCATTTTAATATTCTTATATAAAAAAGGGAAGATTTCTATACATTTTCAGGTCTAAAGCTTTAGAATTTCCGCGAAATTTAGCCCTTAGTCACTCTAGAGAACAGCAAACACTGATAAAGGGCTCCCTGATCTCTTTTTTCAAGTAAAGGTACTACCAATTAATGCTCTATTAATCATAATGGATCATTTAATAGCTCAAACCTTTTTCCAGGGCATCACCAAGTCTAGCAAGAGTTTTCTTCACTAGATTTCATTCCCAAATTAGTTAAAGCCTCAGAAAGGTATCCCATTTGATTGCAGTTTTTAGGTGTAAATGGCAATTAGCCTCAAGAGTAGGAACATCAGAAGAGGGGAGAGTAGACATGCCTCAAGAGAAGGAAGATCAAGAAAGGGGGGAGAGTAGGAAGGCCTCAAGAGAAGGAAGATCAAGAAAGGGGAGAGAGTAGGGAAGCCTCAAACGAAGGAAGATCAGGAAAGGACTAAGAGTAGGGGAGGACTAAAAGGAAGACCCTGTCCCGTGTCTTTCAGGGCAACATTGTCACCCAGTCTTAAGGCCTGTCATCTGTACGCCTGACAGTTGGACATAAATGCCACACGCAGACGCCTGCTAGGCAATCCCCTACCGACTGTGGGGGCCGCCGCCGCCAGAGTCCGGTTTACCGAGTGTCTTCCTTTTGCACATAAAATCCATGGAGCTGCTATCATTATTGTTATTATTGAATGTTGCTTTCGGCATAAACTAACGCAATTGAATGCCCAGCAATAATCGGGGTATAAACATTCCTGCACAGAAATTGAGTGCATAAATCAAAACTTAACGAGGGGCATGGAATGAAGAGCAAACGAAATGTCCGTAGATACCACGTGATTGATAAGGAAAATGTGCGATCAAGTCTCAAGAAGTCATTGCCAAAAAAAAGGGTTCAATGACCAGAAAAAATGTCCTTAAAGTGGGTAGAAAATTCCACTAAAGTCAGCTTAAGATTCCCTCTGCAAAAAATAAACATTTCGGATGTAATTATCCCACATCTCAATCAGATTCTAGTTCTCTTAATTTTAACAAACCAAAAAAACACATAATTCCCCCCAATCGTCCCCCATTCCTCCATTGAAGACACACTTCCATCGCTGCACCGATGGCTCGTCGGACAGTAGCTCAAAATTGTTGAATGCAGGTGGTAGCCCTGGGGGCCGTCAAATTACCGGGCATGGACCCGACTGAGCGAATGAGCGACTGAGCGACCGAGTGAGCGGTTGGGCCCCTGCTAATAAAGCCGTAAAATTAAACGCCAACAGAGCCAGCCAGGCCATCAAGAGAGGCCAGTGATAAACGCCCCAAAGATGTTTTGAATTGTTTATTTGCGTGCAAATAATTGCAGCCCCGAACGACGGGCGGCCAGAGGGATTCTCTGGGTGATTGGCTGCGCATTGTAATCAGCTTTTCCACTCCCTTGCCCCCTCAATCCCCCTCAATCGCAAACGAGGTGTTCCTCCTCTTTCCGCCAACGGATGCCACCTTGTGGGGGGCATGGAGGCGTCAATTGGCCGTACTAATGAGCCGCTAATGAGAAAGCATCGTTGCAGGTCCCTCCAAGAAGAAGCATGGCGTCACACGAGATGTTTTTTCATCGACAAATAAACCGAAGGCATTTTAGGGACAGAAAATCCAGTGAAACGGAAGCGTTTCATATTTAATTTATTAATTTTAATAATCTATCGTTGAAAAAAGTACAAAAATTAAAATCTTTTTAGTATTTTTATGGGGATTTTAAATACATTTTTTTTGTATTAATTTAACTTAAGCTTTTATTTATTTTTTAATTTTTATTTATTTATCTATTTAATCTGTATTCATTTTTTATTATTTTTCTTTTTCTTTTTATATTTTCAATTTAATTTTTAATTCGTTTTTATCAATTTAATTATTATTTATTTTTCTATGCATTTTTATTAATTTAATTTATATTTATTTTTGTACTTTTTTATTTTGTATTTACATATATTTATAAAAATATCTTGTATTATTTTTATTTGTATTTATTTATTTTTTATTTGGAGACTTTTTTAATTTAATTTTTAATTTTAATTATGATTTATTTGTTTCATTTATTATTAATTAATTAATTTTATTTCTTTTTTTAAATTTTTGTTTTTTTTTTCTTTTTATCTGAAGAGAGAATATAGCTATAGTTTCTTTGAAAAAGTTCTTCAATCCTCAATCACATCAAGAACTTGTGAAATTTACAAGTATTTTAAGGGGCGTTTCCTTAAAAAAAAATAATTAAAATATTTACACAAATGCCAGAAAACAGGCAGAAAACCATAGACAAAAAAAAGACTTTCCGACATTTAAACGAGTTCAAAGCAAAAAGCAAGACACGAAAAAAAACTCAAATGTAAACGCCCCAAAATGCGGGCAGCAGGCAGCAAGACTATCCGTATCCGTATTCGTATCTGTATCTGTAGCGATGTATCTATGTTTATGCTGTTGTATCTGTGCCTAAGTTTCTGCAGTTTAGGCCCACCCGACAAGGCCATAAATGTTTTTTGTTTCTGTTGAGAGTTGTAAAATGTAAAGCGCTTGTTGAATGGTTATTTCCCAGGTTTCTATAAATTTGGGGGCACAAAAACCCCTCGCAAACCGCTTGCCACTTCATTAGCGAAACATTTTGTCGCCTGTATTTCAAGGCATAGATCCCCTCCATCCAAATCTAATCCCATCTACGTCTGGGATGTGGAACCACCCAATGGCCAAGCAAAGTGTCCAAAGTGTCAGCAAAAACCGAGACAAAAATTTAATTAACTGGCGTCCAGGCTGTTGAAAAATATTAATAAAACATTTCAATTTTCATATTTATTTTTTTAACTAGTTTTTCGTTGGTGAAACTTGTTTTTTTTTTGGTAATCGCTTAATTGATGCCAAAGCAAAATGTTTTGGAAACAAAAGACCCGCGATATGAGCCATAAATAAGAACCAAAACAACTTGGCGGCTCATTAGCAGAGAGCCAGCGAGAGAGAGAGTTTTGGTGGAAAGCCAGCAACAGAGAGAGCTTCAAGAACTGCCGCAGCAGCACCTGGAAAAGTACCTGGAAGTGGATGGTGTCCCCGTCGATCAGTTCAGGTTCAGGTCGGGTGCGGGTTCGGGTTCGGTTTCGGGTTTGGAGGCGACCCCATGCCTGGGGTGCCATAAAACAAAATCAGTTTGAAATGAAAACATATCCATGGCTCGTTAGTTGCCTGATCGCAGCAGGGTGGTAAAAGCAATCCCGCAATCCCCCCACCACACCCCTCCCCCCTTTAGAACTACCACAATATATCGTACGAGTAGGGAAATTGTAGCAATAGACCAGATTGTCAGGCAGAATGTGAGTGTGGGGGGCACAGGATTTCGGCCTAGGCAATTTTGGGAATACAAACAATAAGATACGAAAATTATTCACTCATATTGTTTATTATAAGTCAATAGAAAACAAAATAAACTATTGGGAAAATTTATTTTGTGTTGAAGAAATCGTTTTTATAATTTTACTGCATTTTTTTTCCTTTGTGTTATTTGTTTTTTAGAAAAATATATTTTTTTTTAATTTTCTGATCATGTCTTCAAAACAATTTAGTATTTACTTTTATTGGGAATCGATTTATCGACTCAAAACAATACAAATAAGACGAATCGGATAAGATTTAAGGAAACCCTACGCTGAGGAAGTTCAAAAATGCATTAAATATCAGACTGCGGGTTTTTTTGTTTTCACTTTTTTGTATATAGCACAATTTTGGTTGAAATTATTTTCTCATTTCATTGATTTCTTAGTAAAACTAAAAGTTCTTTTGGTTTTCTAATCATTTTCTCAGATGAAAACCTACAAATATTGGAAAAATGCTAGAAGATAAATGAAAATAACAATTCTTCGATTCTTTTATTTCGAAAATACCAATTTGAAGTATTTTATTGGAATAATACCAATTTTTAGAATTTTACTGTTAAAATACCAATTCTTAGCATTTTATTGGAAAAATACCAATTCTTAAAATTTTATTGGAAAAAAACCAATTCTTACAATTTTATTTGAAAATACTAATTTAAAGTATTTTATTTAAAAAATACAAATTCTTAAAATTTTATTGGAAAAAAACCAATTCTTAGTATTATATTGGAAAAATACCAATTCTTAGAATTTTATTGGAAATATACTGCTAGATGCAGCTCTCACGAATAATATCGGTAGTACAGGAGAGGGGCCATTTTTCTTTTAAAAAATTGTAAAAGAAAGGCAATAAAGTCGGGCTTCAAAAAAATAGTCAATCTTATAGAAAATTTAAAAATTTCTGAGAAAAGAGTATTCTTGTTTCCTGTTGAAAATCGTCAAGGAAAAGTCTTTTAAAAGCGCAGGAAACTGAAAGACCGGCACTGTAGATCGAGAGAGAGAGAGAGATCAGCGAACGAAACCCAGTAAGCAATATATTTTCCACTCAAATACTGTGTTAATTCACATGATAATCAGGGTCTGGGGCAGTAGTACACACAAAAAACGTCACACTTGTTGTTGGTCCAAAGGATGGCACCGACTGGCTCCAAATCAAAGATAAAAAAAAGACTATCCAGCGAATCGACGACTGAACAACAGAAACTGGCCGAGGTTCAGACGATCATCAAAAAGCTGGACGTCAGCAAGCAGGTGATCCTTGGGAGGGTCTACAAGAACGTGCCCGATGCGTGCAATGCGATCTGGAGGCGGCAATACCATTGTCTGGATCTGCAGAAGCTCGAACTGAAGCTGCGTGGCTCTTCGCTGCAGACGTTTATACAGAAAATGTTTGAGGATTTTCGCAGTGCTCACTTTCGCAGCCAACAGCTGCAGCATGAGATGAACATCCTGGACCAGGCGGGCATCAGGGAGCTGCCGAGCGTCAAGCGTTGCCAGATAACGTGGGGCACGGCCGTGCAGCGCCGCACCACCACCTTCCCCCAGTGGCCGTTTTATGCCCTGCCGGCGCTGATGAAAAATCTCCGCTCCCTGGAGATTCATTCGCCGCTGGAGGTCTGCTTCATTGAACAGTTCAAGATGCTGGAGGAGCTGCGTTTCCACGGCGAGGTAGAGACCTGGGTCCTTAAGGACATACTGGCGAGTGACCTGCCCCTGAAAGTGCTACACTTTGTGGGCTCCCATTCGCCCGATCTCGACGGCATCTCACAGTGCAAGCATATGGAAAACCTGATGGTGAATCAGTCTGTATTTCTGGACAACAAAGAGGAGATCTTTAGGCTGCCAAAGCTGCATATTCTGGAGATTAAGAAGCTCACCCAATCCAAGGACACAATGAAGACCCTGATGGACATCATTCGCCAGCGGGAGGACTATTTGCGTATCTTTCGCTTGAATTGTAGCTTCATCAACAGCGCCCAGGAGCTCGTACCCTTGGAGCTATCGCGCTGTCGTTTTATGGACGGCCTGGAGCTGATCGATTGCAATTTTGGCAATCTGGAAATGTTAGACCTGGGACTGCCTGTGACCCACAAGCATGCCGTATTCTGCCATTGTCCAAATCTGTTGAACGAACACGTCTTGGACTTTGTCCTGGCCAATGCCAAACTGAAGCAACTCGTGTTCATCCATTGCCCCTTTCTGACAGTAGAGCTACTCCAGAGTGTCTATAAGCTGCGACGCCGTGACAAGAGTTCATATCCTTTGAAGATCAAATTCAAGGGTTCCCCCGACATCTGGGAGGCTTATAAGAAAAATGTGTGTGCCCCTAGCTTCTTTGGAGATTTCTGATGTCTATTTTCTTTGTAGTATCGCAACTTTTGGTCCGACCGCGGGAATGTCCTTCAGGTGGAGCTCTTCAAAACCGACTACCGTCCATTGCAGCACGTTCAGTTCACGTTCAAGACGCCACCCATCGCCAGAACGGAATAAAGGAGCTTAGCCTGTGTGCCTTGGGGGTATCATTTATCTTAAGTCTATCAGGTGGCACCACCGAAACCAGTCTCTCTCTCTCTCTCTCTTCTATGGAGTTCTCTGGTTTGCTAATTGGCCGCCTGCCATGTGGCGATTTGTCATAGTCACCGACTCCACGCATGCGCCACGCCACGCCACGCACTCCCCAAAAGCCACACACGCAACACACGGCTATACACGATTTTCAACAACAAAATTTGTCATATGTGACGATGGACCCAGACGGACTGTGTCCAAAAAAAACAAAAACGGCCTGGCGTCTAGGCTGCGTTTGGGTTTGGGCGGCGGAATGCCAAACAAATTTGTGAACACGATGCAGTTTACAGCTCCAATGTTGCGTCTATCGTTTGAGGGGGGGGAGGGGCCCACCCGGGCCCACCCATTGTTATAATTATTGGGCGCCCATGTGCAAGTGACAATTTAACTCTGGTTCTCTCTGGTTTGGCATTTGTGGGGCACGACGCAGCGACATGTGTGTTGAAAGTTGCTCGAAGACAGCTGTTTCGGGCATACAAAAAAGAGTTGTGATCGAAGAGCGGCTATAAATTAATCGGCACAAATATTCGACTTGAAAAGTTGTGAAACAACTGGAAATTCGATCTTTTGGAGACGTATAATCGATTCCTATCGAGTGGTAAAGGAGTGTTGATTAACGTGAAGAGTTTAGGGATAGAAATTCCTCAAAACAACTGGAAATTCGAGCTTTTGGAGACGTTTAATCGAAGCCTATCGGAATCTGTTCGTGAATTCGATAACTTTACTAGCGGTAAAAGAGTGTGGAATAACGTAGAGAGTTTAAGGATTGAAATTCCTGAAAACAACTGAAAATTCGATCTTTGGAGACTTTTAATCGATGCCTATCGGAATCTTTTCGATGATTCGGTAGATATTGCATCTTTAGACTTCTAAATAGTTCAAAGATTAAAATTCCTTGCCCCTCAATAAGAAATCTCTAGACACAAAACTTGAAAAACATTTGCGACCTCTTTTTCTGGGCACTCGGCCCTCAATTTCCCCTTTATTGGGGCGCGCCTTTGCAGTTCCACTGAGCTCGGCCACTAATTCGTTTTCACACTTTTCATACATCGGACAGGTCGGGAATGGCTGGCGGCGCATTGGCAGCGCCTAATTTCATACGCCAGTCTTAGATCCCCTCTACTTCGGCCCATACCCCTATCCCGTTGCAGCAACGTCTCCTTGTGGCAGCCGATTCCAGCCAGCTAATATTTATATTTGCCCTGCATTTCTCATTCGTTCGATTGCAAGCGATTTGATAAGCAAATGGAAATGCAGTTCGCAGTGGTTCGTTGAGGAGCCAAGAAGGAGGGAAGAGGAAGTAGAGGAGAGGAGAGTTGAGGCCAGTCAGACGATGGCGGCGAAAGGTGCAAATAAATAATTTGCAGTAGCCGCGACGGCCACCAGGCGGCGACCACTGGGCGACCCACTGTTTGGCCTACCTCTTGTACTCGTACGATAGATACATACATATGTACATATATGCGGACCCAGTACCACTCTCATAGCAAACGGAAAGCGACGGCCAGACAAATATTTTATTGCAAATTTGCTGATATTGGACGACAGGCGGGCCACTGGAGCAGTTTGTTGCTGCTGCTGCTGTAGCTCTTGTCCGGCTGTTTTGCATATTAAATTTATTTTATTGAATATAGGAATAGATTTACTTTGATATGCGAGGGGGGATTGTAAAGTTATTAAGTTAGTTTATATAAATTTATTAATTTCAAAAAAATTCATTAGCCCGCTTATTCTTGTTTTGATATTTGAGTTCTTGCACTTTACAGCACCGTTTGACAATCGATCAGTAAAAATACCACCCACACCAAAATTCGCCACAAGTTGTCACCTCTAACTAAACGGTTCTTTCTCCTCCCATCAGTATGGGTGTGTGTCTGTGTAAGTTGCATATCCACCCTCTCGCTTGCACATAAAATTTTCTAGCCTGCATTGTGTTACCGTTTCCTTGTGCTCGCAGCTTCTATGTGTGTCCCACTCTCTCCGCCGCTCTCACGACCTGGGCCGCATAATTGCCATGGAAGGAGGCCCCAGCGGGCGATGAATTATTAATTGCCGTTGATTTGCATTGAGATTTCTTTTTTGGCCGGGCGGGGATCATTACTGGGGGACTACACTAGCACCAGGCAGATCTTGGCCAGCGTTTTGCGGCCCGCATAACTGCAAGCCAAGTGTAAACATAATAATCAACGGGCATTATATGCCGCCGATATATGTATGTATGGCGATCAGCGGTGCAGTGGCCGCGGCAAAATGGCCGCCGGTCACGTTTCAGAGACCCACAATTGACACCTGAGAGCGCTGCCCGGGCCTATTATTGTTGCTGCGCCGCAATAATTGTTATTTATGCACTTGCATTTAACTGTATGTAATGGCGCATTTGCCGGCTGCCATGCCCCTCCTGGCAGGGGCGTAACGCGAGCAATTTGCAGATTACATAAGAGTTTGGACTCTCCTAATTGTGAGCGCGAGGGGCGGGGAGGGCGCATGCCGATTCTCTATTTAAATATTCTTAAGATTTGTGTTTTTTTCAGACTTACCTGTTTGGCCGTTTTTTCCTCTATTTTGGGGTTCACATTTTTGGGGTTACGTTTAGTTCTAGGCCTAATTACACGCACAACATTTTCAAGATGGCCGTCGAACGCACTCACTAAATCACTCGAAAAAAAAAATGACTGCGGCGAGGGACACATTCAGGGGCACACACGCGCTTAAGTTCAACTTGACGGCGGAGAAGTGACTACTGTGCAGGGAACGAAATGGGGGCAGGGGGGCTGGGGCCCTCTCTCATTTGTGATCCCTGGAATTTCGACTGGGGGATAAAGGCAAAAACGAAAAAGCCTTTGTGGCTCTCCTCGGCAACCACTTAAACTTGCTTAACGCTGTTCGCTTGTCAAAAGTGCAGCAGCCACTGTGTCCCCCCCCGCCGCCCGCACCAACGACCGACGACGACGACGCGACGCGACCGCAAGTAAGAAGCCACAAGAGATGACGCAGTCGAAAAGGCTCCTTCTCAGCTGTGGCCAAGTGAATTAACCCTTTTACTTTGCGCGCAAACACACACACACACACACACGCGCGCGCACACCGGGCAGAAGGCAATGGGCAATCCAGTGGCCACAAACTGCAGAAGAAGGCAGCCCAGAAGCAACAGCAACTGATTTGTATTTTCCTTTGCTGCCTGCAAGTGTGGCTTCTGTGTTTTTGGCCAAGATTAATTTACCCCAATGCGAAAATATTCGAATTTCGGAACAAATTTAAACGGATCGCCACGGATTTCTAGGAATGCACAGCACTAGTTAATCAACAAGCAGAGCTTTAAGAGAAGAAAATATGAGCAAAAGCTTACATGGAAGATCAAAAACACACCTTTTTGACAAGCCGTAAATAAATTAGGAAGAAAAATGGGCACAAATTAAGATACCACTGGACCTGTCACTGAAAATAGAATTGGTATTTGGTACAAAAGGCATTAGTACATTTCAACGATGTGCAGCGCTTTGCAACAACCGTTTCGGGACTACAATTTGCAAATGATACGAAAAAACATGAAGAAACTACTTGTAAAGCGTACGAAATATCATAAACAAGTCTTAATAAAGATTCCCCGTCGCAGATATCGATATGATGGGGGACGATTCAATTCAGAAGATAAGCCTTGGCATACTAACATTTTGGCGCCAGTATTGTATGGACGTATATTTAAATGCTTACTCGACACTTGAGCTGAAGCACGGTGGAGAATTGCGCGTAAATTCGTTGCGGTCTCTCGCGTCATCAACATAATCGCCGTCAACAGCAGTCAACAGCATCAAACTGCCAAGAAAATGTTGCTACTGTTTCCAGCAAAACCACGACGGCAAACGGCAGCGCGGCACTTGGAGACAGACGCAACAACAGAAGCACCAAGAAGCAGCAGCAAATATGAAGTGGGTTTTTTTTTATGATGAGCCCAGGCAGGCAGCACTTTCAAACTGAGACGAGACGGACCCACAAAACACAAAAGCGTGTCGTGTCGTGCCGTGCCGTGTCGGACCCTGTCAAACATTCTGTGCGAGATCTGTCAGAGGAGTGCCCTGCAATACTGCCTATAGAAGTCGCTAGACGTACGATGTTGCGGCCAGTACTTTTCCTGTTCTATACCGTCGAGACGGTGGTCAACATAATACTGATGGGCTACCATATACGCGGCTTCATGTCGCTGGATCTGAGCTTCCTGCCACTGAAGGATCAGACCACATACTACATCTATACGGTGAACTTCTATGTCTTCACCGTGATCACAGCATTTGCCAGCATTAATGCGAGCACTGGCCACAAGGCAGTCCTGCTGGAGGAGTTCCTACGCTCACTGGCTGGCTGCATATTGTTCTTGATTATGTCGCTGATGACACTAAAGGATGTGGAGAATGATTTCCATATGATGTACCTTGGCATGGGGGATCCCAAACTACCGGAGAAGCCTGTGCATCCATTTTTTGCCTATCTACATGCTCAGGCGGTGTGTTCCCTGGTCGGTTGCATCATCTATCTGATGCACTGTCTCATTGTCATTGACGTTATGCTGTCGCATGAGGAGGCGGACTATGATTTGGAGGTGTATGACGCATCCGATGATTCAGACGAGGACTATATACCCGTACGTTTGTACTTTTGTTGTGCATATGTACAGGAGCGCCTCGAACGATATCGCTGGTTTCGTGAGTTCTCGAGTGGTGGACGCATGAGTCTCTAATCTCCTTCCATTGTATTTGTATGTACTTGTACTTGGGGGGGAGGTCCTTTTGCCCCTTTTTATACATGATTTTGTGTTCTTGCAGCTGTGCCCATGACGCGAGCCGCCTATTGACGACAAATCTGTCAGCGACAGACCTACCCAACCAGCTGTGGATGTGTCAGCAGGAGCAGCCAAGCAGACAAACATCCAAGGAGCATCAGAGCTGCCTTCCTTTGGGGATAAAAGCTTGCCGTGCGATGTCTGTCAGGCCCTGTGTCTGGCCCATACAAATCGATCCACCATGCGACCTATACTGTTCGTATTTTATACCGCCGAGACGGTGGCCAACATTTTTCTAATGGGCTTCCATATAAGTGGTTTCATGGTCCAGGATCTGAGCTTCCTTCCGGTGATGGACCAAGTGACGCACTACTTCTTCACGGTCACACTCTATGCCTTCACCGTGCTGGTATTCTTTGCCAGCATCAATATCTGCACTGGAAACCCGGCCAGCGCTATCGAGGAAATCCTGCGGTCAATGGCCGGCTGCATACTGTACGTGACTATCTCGCTGATGACGCTGAAGGATGCCGAAGAGGACTTCCACATGATGTATATTCACATGGATGATCCCAATATGCCGGAGAAGCCAGTGCATCCCTTCTTTGATTATCTGCGCGCTCAGGCGGTGTGCTCTCTGGTCTGCAGTGTCATCTTCCTGCTGCACTGCCTGATTGTTGTCGATGTCCTGCTATCGAATGAGGAGTACTCCGACGATGAAGCTGATCTGTATGATGACGAAAATGAGAATGACGACGATGAGCAGTACGACTTTATGCCTGTACACTTGTATGTGTTTGGGGAGTCGGTGCAGTTGCACCTCGAGCGCTATCACTGGTTCCGTGAATTCTCCCATGATCGCCGCATCAATATCTAATCTGAATGCCCACACCATTCATTTCTCTGTTCCTTTGTGTCTGATTAAAGCCTGCCTCCTTGCTCCTATGACGTCAGTGGAGAAGCAACAGTCTTTTTTGGGGGTGCATCGTGCAGAGAGGGCGCTCCATTGACGACAATGTGTCACAGATAAGCAGCTGGCTGGCTGGCTGGCTGGCTGGCTGGCTGGCTGGCTGAAGCTGGAGCTGCCCCCAGTGCGCATGCCCCCTCCAAAAGAAAAATCAATAAATTATGGGGTAAAGCGGCAGTCAAGAGCAAGGTGAAGCATTGGGTGCGGTGCCTGCCTGGCCTTTCGTTCATTCATAAAACTACGCGTTCACTTTCCTTTGCTTGGGTTGTACTCTTCTTCTGCTCCCTGCTCTTGACTTTCTCAAGGCTATTTTTAACGCATGCCAAGAAGCTGCCGGCTGCCGGCCGGATATTATTGAAGGTTCTCTTACTCTCTCTCTCTCCGGCTCTGGCTCTACCACAAAACTATGCTTATTGACCCAAGGCACACACTCACATTTTTGATATGCAATCAAGACGTCAGGCGTCAAGTTTGCCAAAGTTTTTACAGCTCCTGGGGGAGCAGGATTTAAGAGAGCAATAATATAGGATTTTTAAACATATTTAAAGCTGTACAATTTAAGAAGTTATTAGCTAATGAATTTCAGTTCTAGATACAGTTTATATCAGTCCAAAAAGACAATATAGAAGCTAAAATGATGTTTAAAAATGATTTAAGTTATATTTTTAAGGAAATTTGATATGAATTTCAACATATTTAAAGCAGTAAAATCCAAGAAATTATTTGCGAATCAGTTTCAGTTCTAGATACAGTTTATAGCTATCCAAAACCCCAATATTGAACCAAAAAGATGTTAAGAAATTATTTAAGTTCTACTTTTAAGGAAATTTGATATGAATTTCAACATATTTAAAGCTGTAAAATCTAAGAAATTATTTACGAATCAGTTTCAGTTCTAGATACATTTTATAGCTATCCAAAAAGACAATATTGAACCAAAAAGATGTTTAGAAATTCTACTTTTAAGAAAGTTTGATATGAAATTCAAAATATTAAAAGCTGTAAAATCTAAGAAATTATTAACTAATGAATTGCAGTTCTACAGGCTTGTGCCTGAAGGTTGTACACAATTTCTTGTCCATAATGAGGTACATAATGGCTTTTAAGCAGCTCTATGATAAGCTCTTATTCATAAGTACATTATTTCCATAGCTTCAGAGCATCTGAAAGAACTTGCGAAAGGATTAAATTATTGCCTTGCTATTTGAAAACTTCCCACATCTTGTAAAAAAAATTATAAGCATACGCCCTGTCAGCCAGAGACCAAATTCCTTTAGAAATGCCACCAAATTCCCTAACAAAGCAGATGCAAAAGCTACCCTACTCCGGGCCACAGCCGCCCCCTAAGGATTATGCAAGAAATCCCACCTAATGACCACAATAATTCATTGGCAATTTGCTCAGGTTTTCAACCCACAGACCACAGGGCGCCCGACTTTAAATGCGAGGAAGCCCATAAAAAAGGGAAATGTTACATTAAACCCGTGCGCCGCGGCGCACGGATCGCCTACGCAGAAAGCGAATGTGGAAAATGTGGAAATGCAAAAGGGAAAATCAATAAGGACGCCATCGTTGTGGGAGCGGCGTGTCCTTGAAGGCCAAAGAGAAACGGAGAGCGAGAGCCAGAGCCAGAGCCATTCATGAAAAGAAAGCAGGAGTTTTCATGAATGAATGAAAAAATGCCTAGCCAGGGGATATCAGGGGAATTATTTTCGAACGTTTTGGTGAGCATGCGCCTGGCCTGCAGGCAGTGGGGGGGCCGCTTTTCGAAAGTGTTCCCCTTTTTGTCAGGGTACTGACGCAACCGCGCGATGCGCTCATCCAAGGTCAGCGTAAAATTTCATTCATAAAAACGAAACGCCTCCCAGCTAGAGCGTAGGGCCCATCGCCCTCTCCTCAGATGTATGGAGCGCCCTTGTGCGTGCACGCGCGTGTAATCTTTTGAAAGCCGGTGGGGACGGGGGGGGGGCTCGGGGGGTGCCCACCGTTCGCTCCCTTATTTGCAGCTTGTTGATTTTTCTACGCGTGCAAACACAAACAACGCGGGAAACCATTTTCATTCATGAAAACCAAGACGAGCACCCAGGCCCCCCTCCACCATCACACAGAGAGCCATTTTTTTGGAGCCAAATCCAGAAAACAATTTCTCGCTAAGCTGAAAGCAATTTTCGCCCTGAGGATTTCTGTGGGTTATCTTATCCATTTGTTGTTCAACGCCAGGCCAGTGGGTGGGAGTGGAGCTTAGTATAAGGCCAAAGGTTGCCAGGAATGCCAATCAAATATTAGCACAAAACTTTTCTGAGAGCCGTGAATAATTAAATTAATCGATATGGTACTCCTTTTGATGTTTTGCTTGGATATGAGAGGGTCGTTTCTATAGTTCTAGAATGATTCGGGAACACCCGATTAAAAAGTTTTATCGAAAGCTTAGATATAAACGATAAATAAGTCGATGTCTTTCTTTGTATGTAGACTCCTATTGAATGTTTTGAGAGTGTTTATTATCATAAACGATTAGAAAATCGATTAAATCTCTTTATTTCCTAGATAAGCGATAGTCAAAAGCCTATATAAAAACTATACATAAATCAGTGTCTTTCCTTGATTTATTTATATTAATTTTGATGCTTACGTCTATGTTCCAGGGAAATTTCTATATTTTGTCAGATTTTATCATCAAATGATATAAGAATACCCAAAAAATGTATCTAAAGCTTACAGACCAGCGATAGGAAAATCGATAAACGCTTATCAATTCATTTTATTGATATCGGAAACCATTTATCAAATTCTTACTCTTAAACGATAAACAAATGGATAAAAAAGTTATTTCCTAAATAAGCGATAAGTGATATCGGAAACCTTTCATCGAAATCTTTCGCTTAAACGATAAATAAATGGATAAACTCTTCAAGCTATTTCCTCGATAAGCGTTAAACGATATCAGAAACCTTTTAATCGAAAGCGTAAACTCAAACGATAAATAAATCGAAACACTTTTTCAATTTATTATGTATAAATCGATACAGCATCGATATACCAAAAACAATCCCTATGCTGAAAAAATACAAATTTCCAGACCCAAAAAATGCTTTCATTTTAAAGTATGCCCTGCTTCTGATCACCAGACTTATCCACTTGCTTTTTATCATCTTTTTCAGTGGCAGGGCGTTCTTTAAAGCGCTCTTGAATCCTTCTGCTCATCCCCCTTGCGATCAGGCAGGGCCTCAAAAGATGACTGAAAAATGAGACCTAAATCGGATTTATCCAACAAACGGCAAGCCAGAAGCTCGAATGGACCATCCATCAGGCAACGATATCTCGCAGTAGTGAATTTCAAATCCGCCTTAGGCAGCTCCAAAAACTCACTCGCCCAGAACAAGGCATTTATAAATGTACTTTCTGGGAAAACTGGTTTAGGGAACAAATCATATTTCAATCATATTCAATCATATTTTCCCTAATAAAACTATAACTAAATCCATTTCTCTTATCCTTACGTATTCTATTACAAAACGGCAACTAAATTGTTTAAAAAAAAAAATCAAAAACGCAATTAACACACGATAAAATCAAAAGTTAATAATTTAGCATCGATTTATGGCTAGAGCTGTGTCGTTTGATTGCTGCCAGCCATCCCCCCAGAAGCGCCCGTCTTGTCGGCCAGACTCGGGATGAGCGGCTCCGATTCGGAGCGTTTGTGTGTGCGCTTGGGCGGACGCTTGGCCGCCTGCTTGGTGGCCATTGCGCTGCTGGCATCGCCGGACGATCCAGAATCGTTCAGCTGCTGCATATCCGGCTGGCTGCGTGCCAGATCCTGCTCCTGGTAGACTTCCTGGACGGCAGAACCGGCATTGGTGTTGGTCACTTGCTCGTTGAGGCACACATCGTCCAGATCAACATCGCTGTTGGAGAAGAGAGCTGTGGCCCCCAGCTCCAGTGAGTTGGTAACATCCAGCTCCTCCTCGCTGACGGCCTTCTTGGGTGTGGACGTGGACTGCACCGATGAACGCGAGAAATTAAGGCTCATGTCGTGCGGATGTGTGGCAGCATTTGGTGGGGTCAACGTAATGACGCTTGTCGTCGCGTTGGCTGACGCTGGCGGCTTGGTAGCAGTGCTGTTGTTGTTGTTGTTATTGTGATTCGAATGAGGGTGATGGAATGGCTGTCCAGTCACAGAATTGCCGCTGGCTGCACCGCCAACAAAAGGCATATTAGTCATACTGCTTGGCGTGGAACTATTGCGTTCCGTTTGATGCTCCTTCATCAGTTTGCAGGCCTTGCCCAGGGCACAGATCGTGAGGCAGATCCTCAGGCCCAGGGCAAACAGATAGGCCAGCAGGAAGAGCAGCCATGCAGCCAGATTGTGAAACGATACGGCCGTGTAGATGGCCTTGATGAGCACCACAGACAACGGGAATGGTATGAAGCCCATGCGGCGTGCCACCAAGTCCGAGTGGTCCGAGAAGGCGTGCTTCTGCCTCGTCTGGGTCATGTCATACGCGAGACTTGTCGTATACTCGCGATATATGCCCTCGGGCAGCTCGTTGAAACGCGTGATAAAGGCATGCTTCACCCAGTCAATGAGTATCTCCGTGAAGAGCACCGCTATGCAGTCGGGCACCATCACATAGAACTGCGTGAAGCTCCAGTCGAACTCCTTCATGGTCTGAATAATCACGATAAACAGTAGAACGGATAGATGGAAACGCTCCCGGACATCGCTGCACGTCAATTGGAAGAGATTGTTCTTGTCGAACTTTTTGAAAACCGAACCCTTGAGCTCCACAAAATTATTCGATATCATAATGGTCAGCAGGCCCTTGTTGTTCGAATTGAGAGCCACATTCAGGCAGGTGGCCTATAAGAAACCAATCTATAAATGTACATAAAAGTAGAGCTGTGCAGAACCCACCTGAAACATGATTAGAACGCTGTGCAGAAGCACATAGGCGAGGGTCAATAGAACATGCGTGAAGGCACCAAAGTGTTCCCGCTTGGAGTTCTTTGGTTCAGTTGCCGTCCAGAAAAGCGAATCCATGGTATCCTGGCCAAAGGCCGACAGCAGACGATCGCCCACCTCCAGCATATTGTAGAATATATACAGTTTGATAATCGATTGCGATTTAATGATGTGATACACTCGATTCGTGTCCACGAGCAGCATGATTAGCGTCACTGCTATCCAGATGGCACCCTTCAGCAGATCACAGATCTCGGCGGGTGACAATAGACGCTGTCCGCTGCTGCGTAGCCGGCAAATCCGTGCCGCTGTCCTTGTGACCAAAGCCCAGACCGCCAACAGGAAGCGGACGGGCAGAAATGTGTGTATGTAGAAAAAGGAATCGGCACACTGCATTATCCCATAGATCATGAAGCGTTCCAGGTCGCGCGGTATCCTCATGAAACTGTAGATCTTCTGGCGTCGAGCCGAATACCGTTCCTCGTCGTGTTCCAGCATGTAGCCGCGTGTCATTTCCACTTTGAAAAAGTCCAGAAAGGTTGTCGTACCGGTCTCTGTGGGTCCTATAACATCCACAAGGATCAGTTTATATTAGAATTGCAAGAATATGAATGGTTTTTACCACTTTGGAGTCGCTGCTGGGCCGCCGACGACGCCGTCGCCGCTGCAACGTCATCCTGGGAGAGCGGCAACTGCTTTGGTTTCTGTTGTCTATTCTCTTCTTGGAGCTGATGGAGCTCCTCCACGCGACAGCTGGCACTGACATCGCCACGGAATCGCAGCTGTCGCTTGTTGCCTACCGAATTGATTGAATTTTGCATTAAGTACGAAGTATATCCATATATTTAATAATAACAACGAGCCAAGAACTGGGAGAATAATAGATGACAAAATACTCTAGCGCGTTTTTCAAAATACCAAAGAATACCAAGCCATTCAGTTTCTGTTTGAAAGCAATGTCAACGATACGTTGCAGCTTATTGTCTTTTTACAGAGACCAATTATAGGTATCGAGATCGAGACATATTTACAAGACACTAATTATATGCATAAATATGTCTAAAACATATCAATTTGAGAATAGGTCTTCATTTAATATTAAATTAACGAAATAGGGTATACAATATTCTATGTATAATAGAAATTGAATTCGTCAGTATACTTACGGTATATTTTGAAAATGAGACGGTATATTTTGGTATATTTCTGAGGGTCGGACGCGGTCACACTGCTCTATAGACAGGCACAAAAAATATTACTTTTTTTAATTTTTAATTTTACTTACAAATATGGCGACCTCTGTAGAACTGAGCTCCTATCGTGATCAGCACTTTAAGGTGGGTTTTATTTGAGTTGCATGGAACCGTTTCTCACATATTTGGCCAATCCACAGGGCTCACGCTCGGAGCAGGAGCGTTCTCTGAAAGATTCTTGCACACTGTACGTGGGAAACTTGAGTTTCTACACAACTGAAGAACAAATCCACGAACTGTTTTCCCGCTGCGGCGATGTGCGGCTAATCGTAATGGGCCTGGACAAATACAAGAAGACACCGTGCGGCTTCTGTTTTGTGGAGTACTA
Organism: Drosophila persimilis; assembly: GCF_003286085.1. Lineage (NCBI taxonomy): Eukaryota > Metazoa > Arthropoda > Insecta > Diptera > Drosophilidae > Drosophila > Drosophila persimilis. The sequence goes on from NW_020825706.1 coordinate 1,694,730, forward strand.
CATCCGAAGCGAAGCTGAGTCCGCCATGAGGTAGGCAGGCGTCTGTTGAAAACAACAACAAAAGAAATTGCATGGAATGAGTGTGTTTTCTCTTTATTGCAGATTTGTGAATGGAACTCGCTTGGACGATCGCTTGATTCGTGTCGACTGGGATGCCGGCTTCATTGAAGGCCGTCAATACGGACGCGGCAAAACCGGCGGCCAGGTGCGAGACGAATATCGCACAGACTACGACGCCGGACGTGGCGGTTATGGCAAGCTGCTCTCGCTAAAGATTGCACCCAACACCGACAACCGCTAGCCCTAAGATATAGAGATAAGACTAAGAGCCCCCCCTCCCTAGATATTAAAGCAAACACTTTAGGATATAACTTGTCTAATCGCATATATTATATGTTCTACATAGTTATTTCCAAGATAGAATTGATATCGTTTCCCCTAGGCCTAGAGTCCTACTAATTGAGTGATTTTTGCAAGTATTTTTGGAAGCGTTAATAGTTGGTTTTCCTCTCTCTGTGATTACTTCTTGCCGATATTGTTGGCCAGGGAGCAGCTGAGGCCAGTGCCGTCGGGCTCCACATTCAATTCGGTGACCTTGCCGTTTTCAACGACCAGCGAATAGCGCTTGGAGCGAACACCGCCCAGTGGGGGCAGATCAATGGAAACATCTAGAGCCTTGGTGAAGCCACCGGCTGGGTCGGCCAGGAGGCGCACTTTGCCGCCAGCGCCGTGCTCCTTTCCCCAGGCAGACATCACAAACGGATCGTTCACCGACACGCAGACAATTTCGTCGACTCCCTGCTTGGATTTCAGCTCATCGGCGGAGCTCACATAGCCCGGCAAATGTGTCTGTGATTTAATGATATTGATTATTCGATGCTTGCCAATTTTCGGCAAAAGGCCAATGTGTTATTACCTTTGAGCAGCCGGGTGTAAATGCTCCGGGCACACCAAAGATGATCACCTTCTTGCCATTTACCAGGTCGCCGGTGTTGATTTTGTTGGCCGGGGAATCCTCAAACAGATCCACTGCGGGAAGAGCATCTCCAACCTAAAATAGCAGCCGCACACACACGCACATCGAGAAAAAGAAATGTTAGTGTGCGTAACCTTGAAGCGCAGCGCTGCACATTCGTGCAATTCTCGCTTCCGCATCGAATCAATATTTAAGCATAGGGTACTGCCTTATGTAATTGAACCCCGGCCCCACATCTGTGTGGGAAGAGGGATGATTTGATTGCGGCAACAACTCACTTTCACCATGGCTGGAAGATTTCTGGAAAAAGATCTCACTGGATTGACGGTGGACAGCGTGGAGTTAACAACTCTGCCAAGAATTTTGCACGACAGCACTCGCATTCTCTTTTCTGCTCTTCTTCGCTCTACCTTCGCACACTGCTGTCAATGGTTCCGCTGCTGGCCGGAATCAGGGTTGCCAGACGGGAGTAAAAACAAGGAAATATTCTTCTCAGTCAAGTGTTTTTACTGACACATTTGAAATAAATATACATGGGGTTTGAGGAATGGGGGGTCAAGTTTATGTTTCCACTTTGCCTATTGTGCTTTCGGCAAAACGCTCCAAGTCGTCCAGGCTGTGCTCCTTTAGTTTCCTTTCGAAATCGGCCATGAATTCGTTGGTCAGGCGCTCCGACTGGTGCTCGTTGTAGAATTTGCGAAAGCCGCGAAGGATGCAGTCGCGCAGGCTGGGCTTCATCACCACCAGATTGATTTTGGTGCCTTCCTTGATGTTTGCGTACGAAGAAATTGTCAGATCATTGTTCAGGGGACGTCCCATCAGGAGTAGCTTCTGATTTGCCGCAGTTATTTTTAGTGCTGTCTCAATTTGTTGCTTCACCTCCAAAATGGTGTGAGTGGGCAAGACCTGTCCAAAAATTACGAAAAGTAGGGCAAATTCATGCTGACTCGTATTTATTATTCGTCACTCACCTCGAGCGTGCAGTCCTTGCCCGTAAGAACTTTAATTATTATCTGCATTTCAAAGGGTTTAATTAATTAAAACTTATTAATTAAAAATAAACACATCGCCTCCACAGCCAATAACAACAATAATTTGACGGTGCTGCCAGCTGGTTTCACATTCAGAGTTGCCTCTGAGCAGCGGTTGTTGCCGCCCTGGTTTGATAACAAAAACTAGTTAAATTATGTAAGTCTAATCACTGCAACTAGCTCAGGACATTTTTAAATGCATATTAATATTTATGTGAAAGCTGGGAAAAGAATTGACACGGAAATTATCGAATTTTGAGACCCTCTGGCAGCCCGATCTAGAGTGTACAGCCCTGGCACCTCTATTTTCTATTGAGCAGGCTCGACAACGTTGCGTGAATAAAACAGTTTACATAAAATATTAAATATAGTTAAACAAGCCGTTGATGTTGTGTGTTCTTGAAGAAAAGGTGAACTTGACCCCGCTGCTGATAGTACGCCGTGCTGTGAAGTGCGATATTTCGCGAGAGAGCTTGTGAAATTCGCATGTGAAAATCACAATCAGAAGAAATTGCAGCGCACCAAATGAAAAAGTGAAGCGCAAATAATACATAGCCTCGAGTGAATTAACGCGAGAGTACCAGCAGCAGCAGCAAGTGTGTGTGTGCGTACGTGTGTTTGCGAGTGTGTGTGTGTGCGTGCGTTTTGTTAGAATTCGCATTTTTACGTAAAGAAACGGCTTTTATCAGCGATAAGTTTGATGTTCTCGAGCCTGAATCTCAGCAGGGGCAAATTGAACAAGTTCTTGCAGCTTCTGGCGGTAAATAGAGCCGATCCCCTGATTTCCTGCTCCTCCAAGAGCACCATACCATACCATCCCAAAAAAAACCCTTGACATTCACAATTTGAGTATATATGTATTTCCCCCTCATTTGCTTTTTGCACCCATCTATTAATTGAGTTTCGAGTCTTGATGCAACACAAACTATTAATTATGCATAGTACACATTAATTTTATTTTTACTCTGGCGGCGCTCTCTCACTTGCTATCTCTCTCTCTCTCTCGCTCTGGGTTAAAGGGGGACCACTAAAAGTATGAGTATATGAAAACTTTGCGCTTAACAATATTTTTGTGTTAAAGAATGCCATCCCAGCACACCCCGACCCCCCCACCAGCCCACAATCCCCCCGCACGCTATTCCGCACACCAACAGCACTACCACCACCACCACCCAAAAAATGCTCTTCACGCTCGTTCGCATGACAACTCTGTCTGGCAACTCTGATTCGACGACGGCCATTGCTTCGCAACTTGTTGCTCGTCCGTATCGCTCTCTGTTTCTCTGCTTTCTGATTCTCATTCTGACGTTTTGCCTGTGTGTTATGGAATTTTTGTTATTTATTTCCGTTTTGCTGTAAGTTGTGCAAAAAATTAAAATGTCTGATTATTACTGTGTTGTTGGTGTTCGGAGAAGGGACAGAAGACAGAAGCTGCCCCGGAGGCGACACCTGCCCTCTTAGCCAGTGGAGAGCCAGCAGAGCCCTCTTTGGTGGAGTCCATTGGAGTGGAGTGGAGTCTCGTCTCTCCCGGGGGCCAAGTGCATGTTGTGTGTGGAAGAAGCTTGAGAACATGTTTATTACCGTTTAGAACCGGATTTGTGTTTGCTAGAAAATCATAGCATGGCATGGCATGGGCATTAATTTGCGGCCACAGTGAGGACTTCTTGTGACAACTTTGGATTCTGTTCTGTTCTGATCTGATTCGAAGCGGGTTTCCGCCATTTGTGCTGGACAGTGATCCAGTTAGCAGAGACACTGTTGCGTTTCGAATAAGAAGTTCCAAAAACCGATTGCCATGATTCTTTATTGGTAATCAACCAAAAGCGTATGTATGTATGTGTATGCGTGTGTGTCGTGAATTTTGTAGCATGATATTTTATTGTTTTTTTTCTGTCCGTTTCTTTTGGTTAATTGCTACGTTAATTTCTCTCTTTCCAACACTTCACAGTGCAAATATAATTTTCAGATAGCAATCATTTGATTCGGCCGGCCCAGCTGTCATATTTGTTTGTTATTTTATGTTTTTCGGTTGGTTTGTTTTTTGGTAAGAGCTATAAGGAATATCGGAAGAGCTAAAGCTGACACAGCAGCGTATTATGGATAACGAGGCGTTAGAAACAACAACAACGACAGCGGCAGCAGCATCGTCAGCAGCAACCACATCAGAGGCGGCAGCAGCGACAATAGGGGCAGCAGCAGCAGCATCGTCAGCAGAATCATCTGCAGCGACGCCGAAAGTCACAAATAACAATAACAACAGCAGCAGCGGCGGCGTCGTCGGCGTCGGTGTCAGCGCCGATAGCAGCGGTAGCATAGTCATAGCGACATCGGCCACTAACGGTATCAAAGAGAATAACAGTAACTTTAGTACAACAGCAACAATAGCCACACCAACAGAAACAACAACAGCAGCAGCAGCACCAACACCAGCAGCAACAACAACAACAACTACAACGTCAGCCATACCCCTTGTGGTGACCAGCGGCGGTGTACCCATCAGCAGCGAGGTGAGTCGTGTCTAGCGAATGCAGTGTCTACAACACCACCACCACCTACTCTCTGACTCTCTCTCTATTGCCTATCGCCTATCGTCACCTTACCTCTACGCATGCCTTGTGCCTAACAGTTATTTGACGTAAATTATAAAACATTATAAAATCAATGTAAATACATATATTATATATATATATATATATGGATGTGTTTGTGTACATATGTATGTGTTATGCCCACTCCATAAAGTACAATACTTCCTTGTGCCGCAAAGTCGAAAACCTTAACAAACTATATCTAATCTTATCGCTGAAAAATGATGTGTGTTAAGCTACCCCCTACCTCTTCCCGCCCAACGAACAAGCCAAATGACCAAGACACCAATTAGCCCTCTCAAAAGGTTGCCAATTGTGGAAATGCTTTTGGATAACAAATCAAAATCAAAATCGAATCTATCAAAAGCGCCATCAATCGCGGGGATCACAAATATTAATAATCGATTATAGAAACATGCATGGAAATCGATAGGGGGAAATTTTAGTTGCCTTAGAGTGGACCCTTGCGTGCTTTTAGATCATCAGTGGACACCCTCCTTACTACAATCCTGAAGAGTATATTTAGCATAATATCGGATTAAGAAGAAGCACACCTCTCCCCACATTTAAATAGAAAAGGTATCCTTAGAAGCAACGAAAATACTTTGTGACTGACTTCTAAATGTTTGTAAAAATAACACACAAGTATGATCCTTACGTAGTACCGTGTTAGCTACCAGCAGCCAACCAATTTCCGCCCCCCAAACCCGTGTGCACATTTATCTGTTTGGCATTACTAAACTCAGAATAAAACACACCCACAGGCAGCGCGACTTAGGCGTCAAGGATTCGCAAAGACCAAGGTAAATGCTCTTTAAAAAAAAGTGACGGTGATACGGTGACTTCAACGGATGATCTCTACTCTAGGCGTACTCTCGTAATTTTTGCAAGTGCTATGTTAAGAATTTAATATTTAATATCTGATGCATTTTGCTTTCTTTTGTTACCTAGTTTTTTTCTTTGTTTGTTTTATTCAGTAAGAAAACCAAATTACTACCAATATACCATACGATTTATGTAGCCACGATTTACTAATGCTGTACACTCTTTCAGGCTAACAAAGACAGGGACAGTACGCCCCCGCGTGATGCGCCACCGCCAACGCAGATCACCAAGGGACTAAACCAAACCATCGGAACGCCGCTGGTGCGCAAGGAGAAACGCCAAGGCAGCTCCCGTTACAATGTGTCCAAAAATTGTGAATTGACGCCACTCAGCTACCTAAACGAGAGTGAGTAAATAAAGGGCATAACTTAGTTTTAATTAGTGTTACTAGTGACACAGAGCTTGGAGATTTTTCTTTTGTTTTTTTTTAGAGTTTTACCCTTGAAAAATATCCTGGGAATGTAGCATACTTTTTTGGGCAGGTGTTGATTAAAATGTATGCAGTGCAATGGAAATATGAACTTGGCCAAATCACATTTCGCACACTGTAAATACAGTTAGTCTTACTATCCATAAAAGAAAAAAATCCAGCAAGTCTCTGGCCACCAGACTTCGGTCACACCGAAAACGAAACTCAGCTTTGTTGTGGTTTTTTTTTTGTTCTCTTCTAATTGTTTTTGCTCAGCTGTTGCAATTGGTTTATTATTTATTAATCACGTACGTACCACGTTAAAGGTCAAGGGAGTGCCATTGCCGTCTGATTAGGTGGGTGGCAACACTGACGCACAACCACCCGCACACAGGCACACATACACGCATGTATAGAGCTTTTGCAGACAGCTCTCAATTACATCTCATCTCTCTTTGATGTGTGCGCGCCGCGCACTCCAGCGAATGTCTCCTCGCTCTTGCTGCGCCAAGTCTCTCACTCTCTCTAGCTCTTCTTTTCTGGTTGTCTCATGCTCTGCTTGCTCTGTGTGTGTGTGTGTGTCTGTCTGTCTTGTGCATAGCCTTCATCAAATTGTTATTGACTTTACCTTTTTGCTAATTGCTTAGGCGGTTGTTGCCCGCCTGTTGACATACAAATCGTATAAACAAATTCGTGTGTGTTGGTTAATATTATTGTTTTCTGTGGTTGTTGTTGCTGTGCGCTGTTGTGGCAAAAGTGTTGTTCAGCGGCCACTGTTGCCATTGCCATTCCGTCGGTATCCCATTATACTCTTGCTCAGCTCCGCTCTGCTCCGTTCCGTTCCGTCCCACCCACAAATTTATTGATTTTTCCGATAGCCCGGCAGCGCGCAGTCGACGAGCAGCTCTGCGTCGTGCCAGCCAGCCAGCAGTTTCCAAAAAAAATAAGATAATTTACGTTTCCAGACTTTCATCCGGCGAGCAGCAAGAATTTTTGATATTAGTTGGATATATTTGTGTTTTTCTACGTTTTTTTACTCTCTCCTCTGCCTCTCCTCTCCGCCCTGCTCTGCCCACCGGAGCCCTGTAAGTGGTGTCTCAAAAAATATAATAATTTTCCTGAAAATTGTCGGCGGTGGAGGCGTTGCCGCATTTCATTTCATTTTTTGTTTTTTTTTTTTTGACATGCACTTGGTTTTCATTTCCATTTTCATATTCATTTTTGTGTGTGTGTGCGTGTTGTCTTGTGTTTGTCCCCCCGGCCCCACACTCATAATCGATCGCACATGGCATTAATCCTTATCATTATCTATATTACAGTTCCATTACCGATGCTAAACATTCATGCTTAAAGTCCTCTTCACGTTCATATTTCATAGAGTGTGTAACAATTTGTGTGTGTTTTGTCGTTCGTTGTCGGTGTCGGTGTCGGTCTCTCAGCGGCAATTCGCGGGGGTAGACAAATGCGGTTCGATTGGGTGGCCATTAAACCAAGTGGGGCACTAATGAAATGGTATTCGGTGCTATGTTGCTGACGGGTAACCTCAACGGACCCAAGCAGAAGCAGCAGCAGCAGTCACAACAACAGCAGCAGCAGCAACAGCAGCAGGAGGAATCATCCCAATCTGTTTCTGCTTCCTCCTCCAGCAAAGAGCAGCCACAACAGAAGCAACAGGATCAGCCACCAGCCGCTGGATATTATGCCTTGGGCATACGCTTACCAAAGTCGCCATCGTTCCACAGCGGCCTAGACCAGCTGGCCGACGACGAGGAGGAGGACCAACAGTCGCTGGAATCGTCTGCGCAGGGTAGCAGTAAGTTAAAATTCAGCAGCGTGGAGGAACTGAAGGCCAAGTTCGAGGGTCGAAAGATGCCCCTGTCGCCGCCAGAGGCAGCCGCAGTAGTAGTAACCACCACAACATCCTCGTCGCCATCGTCCTCGTCCACCAGCTCCAATTCGTCGGCATCGGCATTGTCCTCGCTATCGCAGGCGGCCTCTTCCTCGTTGGCCTCGGCCGCTGCCAATTCCTCGGCCTCGTGCTCATCCTCAGCGGCCACCTATGGTGGTGGAGCCAATTCAGCTGCCGCCGCTTTGATAGCCTCGTCGCCGTTTGGCTCACAGTCCTCCACATCATCGTTGTCGCTGTCCTCAAATGCAGGGATGTCGAAGAACACGGCACCAGCAACAGCAACAACAGCAGCAGCAGCAGCGGCAGGAAGCACAGGCAGTGGTGGAAATTCGCTTGTATCCACATTGGCGCAACACTTCTCGGCGGCCACATCGGCTGCAGCAGCAGCTGCCTCAGCAGCATCGTCCGCGTCCTCATCGTCCGCTTCATCATCTGCCACCAATAATGCAGGCGGCTCAATAGCGGCCAGCAAGGTTTGCAGCGCTCCGTTATTACACACACACACACACCCACACATATTCTGCACACCCACACAGACACATACAGAATCTGACTCACAAAACAAAAAAAAATGTTTAAAAAAAAATCAATCTACTCTCATTTCATCGCTACCTCATCTACCTCCAAGTCACCCGTGAGTGCGGCCGCAGCCATTAAGAACATATTGAATGCCACCAAGAGTGTGGGAAATAGTGCTGCAGCAGCAGCAGCGGCAGCAGCATCCTCGACCCTGCCATCGGCTGCTGCCGAAGGCCAGGAGGTGCCCGTGCCGCCAGCCGAGGAGCTGCGTCCAACGGTGGCACAGAATCTGGTGGGAGGCATAAGCATCTCCCTGGGCATTGGCCAGCGCAATGGCAGTGGAACAGCACCAGCAACAGTGACAGCAACAGCGACAGCGACAGCAACAACCACATCCACATCTGCAGTTGTTATTCTGCCAACGACTACGCTGGGCATACATCAGAATGGTGATGTCACAGGTAGTGGCGGAATGGCTGGAATTATTGGTCATTCGTCGCAACATCATCATCATCAGGGCCTCACATCCCCACAAACGTTGCAACAGCTGACGGGCAGTCCAGGACGTGCACGCGATCGGAATCTGTTTCATTCGCCGCCCACTGCTTCGGTTGCCTTGGCACTGCCTGCACTGCGAGGTTGCTATCTCTCCAGCTACAGCTAATTCCAAACCAATGGCCATGCGGCACGCAGATAAAGTGATAGAAGCACCTACCACATCTACCTGGTTGACATGGCCATTCGGTTTGGTGGCCCATAGAACTTGATCCTTTATCTGTTCTTCATTGAATTTTTGATACATTTTGAGTTTCGCCTTGCCTTACTTTTTGTTGATCGATTTGCTGTTGGTTTCCTTGACGTTTTTCGTAGGATTATTATATTTTTCATTATTATTTGATGTGTAAATAGAGCTGCATATTTAACAAGAACGTAATATATTTTGATAAATTTTATTATGGATTTCGCAGAGACGGCCGCCAGTGAACGGGAAGAGCTTTTCATCCAAAAGATACGACAATGTTGCACGCTTTTCGATTTCTCCGAGCCGCTGAGCGACCTCAAATTCAAGGAGGTGAAGCGTGCGGCTCTGCACGAGATGGTCGATTTTCTCACAAACCAAAATGGCATCATTACCGAAATTATCTATCCGGAGGCGATCAATATGGTTAGTATTTAGGATACCATACCAAACTCTTTATCCTCTCCATAATAAATATATTTTTGTGTAGTTTTCTGTGAATCTATTCCGGACGCTGCCGCCATCATCAAATCCGAATGGTGCCGAATTTGATCCCGAAGAGGACGAGCCAACGCTCGAGTCGTCTTGGCCACACCTTCAATTGGTATATGAGCTGTTTTTGCGTTTCTTGGAGTCACCGGATTTCCAACCAAATATTGCCAAGCGTTATATTGATCATCAATTTGTATTACAATTATTGGATTTATTCGATTCGGAGGATCCACGTGAACGTGATTTCCTAAAGACTGTTTTACATCGCATCTATGGAAAATTCTTGGGTTTGAGAGCATTTATTAGAAAGCAGATCAACAATGTCTTTTACAGGTGAGTCGCCCCCCGTATATCCTATCCTATCCTATCCCAATCCTCTCTAAACCATTCTGTTTTTTTTTTTTATTTAGATTTATTTATGAGACGGAACATCATAATGGCATAGCCGAATTATTGGAGATATTGGGCAGCATTATCAATGGTTTTGCTCTACCGCTCAAAGAGGAGCATAAACAATTTTTACTTAAGGTATTGCTGCCATTGCACAAAGCCAAGAGCCTCTCGGTCTATCATCCACAGTTGACCTACTGTGTGGTGCAGTTCCTCGAGAAGGATCCCAGTTTGTCCGAGGCGGTCATCAAGTGAGTGTTGAGCCCAACTTCCGCACAACATGCCGTGAGCATGAGATGTACAACACATTAAAATTGATTTATTGTCCCCATCCCATGCAGAAGTTTGCTTAAGTTCTGGCCGAAGACGCACAGTCCCAAGGAGGTGATGTTCTTGAATGAGGTGGAAGAGCTGCTGGATGTGATCGAGCCGGCCGAGTTCCAGAAGGTGATGGTGCCGCTGTTTCGTCAGATAGCCAAGTGTGTCTCCTCGCCGCACTTTCAGGTGGCCGAACGGGCGTTGTATTATTGGAACAACGAGTACATTATGTCCCTAATAGCGGACAATTCGGCGGTTATACTGCCAATAATGTTCCCAGCGTTGAATCGCAACTCCAAGACGCACTGGAACAAGACCATACACGGTCTCATTTACAATGCGCTCAAGCTCTTCATGGAGATGGATCAGCGGTTGTTCGACGAGTGCAGCAAGAACTACAAGCAAGACAAGCAGATGTACGGACAGCACACTACCCTCTTAATATTGTATTTCTAATCGTATGATTGTTGTTTTCTTCCGACAGGGAGCGAGAGAAGCTGTCGCACCGGGAGGAGCTTTGGCAGCAGGTGGAGAGCCTGGCCAGGACCAATCCAGAGTGGTCCAGGTCGAGCTATTTCAATAACAGCCGCCTGCAGCAGCAGCAGCAGCTAACCGATAGTCAAAATCTGTACGATCAATGCAATGAGAATGATCTAACGTACGATCAGCTACCGCAGCAGTCGCGCCAGCCACCGCCGCCGCTACCACCACAGAAACAGTCGTCGCTGCAGGAGCCCCGAGAGGTGAGACAGGCACTTGCCACACTAACCACACTAAACAACTACTAATCCCGCCAATGTGTGATCTGATCCATGGCGTCTGCTGTGAGCTGTGCCCAGCGAACACCTACTCTAATTCAACTCTAATTCTAATCGAACGAATGTCTGTTAAAATTAATCACACTCATGTCATTTAAACAACAAACAAAAAAACAAAATACATATTTGTATATCTTTAACTTTTGTCTATTTATTTATTATCTCTTATTGGTTCTCTCACTGTCTTTAAACCCGAATTCATAAGCACAACAAATACTCTTCTCACTCTCCTCTCTCGCTCTGTCTATACGGCTTTAATTCTGAGCAAACATATGTACGCACAGTGGCTCAGAAACTCATCGAAATTGGGCGGGAAAAATATACATAAATATTTAGCGAAGTTTAGTTCCATATTCAAACCAACATTTGTATAAATATCATTCATTCAAATACTTCTAAGCTGAAATGGAAATTGAACCACTGTGCCTACGCTCTAACACACTAGAAACACAACCATATACACGCACAATCCCACCGCCACCCACACCCACACGATCTCGAATTGGACTTTGTAACATATGAAACCGAAAAGAGGAGTTTTCATCAGTTAGTGGATGTACATTTCGTAGCTGTGTGGTTCCATCTGTAAGGGGGGCACCAAAAGCCAAAAACTTCTTCTACGCACTTCCTATATCGTTAACGTAACGTATGTAACTCACTCGTAACGTCACACCAGTCACCATGTAACGTCACTTGTCCGTGTTGCGAAACACGTATGCTGTACCTGTTGTAGCGGGCACTTTACATATATTTTGGCCTACCCCACTTCCGTTACTCACAGATACGCGGCGAACGGAACAAGGAGAAGCCATTGCTGAGGCGAAAATCCGATCTGCCCACGGACAGCGGCACTGTGCGAGCCCTAATCGAGCACAAGCGACAAGATGAGTTCTTAACAACGCCGCCGCCAGACGGAAGCAATTACTGAGAAAACAGAAACATAAACAGAACAAACAAAAAACAAATCCCCTGGTCAAGAACACAACCAAAATCCACCACGAACAACAAATCTCAAAAAAACGCTGGCGTTGCACAAAGTTTTGAAGCAAAGCTTGAGGCTTTCGAGATGAACCCAAACAAGGTCCACGATCCACAAACACAATACACAAACACACACACACACACACACACGTACAAAGGCACAAAACGAGGAAAAGAAAAGGAAATCCTTTTTTGGGGCTTAGTGCGAGGGCGCGTGGACAAGATTAAATACATAATTTCTTTATATAAATACAATATAAAATACTTATCTATAGTGAAAAATGCATAGTACCAATAAAGATCAGAGAAATCCCAGAATATTTGAATGCGAATGATACAAATATGATTTCGAGCATGCCCGAAGGACAGAAATGATTACTAGTTCTATACTGTTTTATTTTGCATGAATTTGCTGTTGTTGTTGTTGCTGTTTGCCTAGTGTTTAACCAACGGAACATATACAATAATATTAGAATCCAATTTGTGCTCTTACCATTTCAGTGAAAACGTGAAACAAAAAAACAAAAACTAAACAAAAGCAGTTATATAAATGTACAGTTGAATTGAATTGTCGTAACTTAAGGCGTAGCTGTGTTTGCCACCATGATTGAGCATCTACTGCATATTTCGACCTACATATAGCTACATATGTAGCCATAATACCATACCACACAAACCATATACAAATATATACATACATACATATATCTTTAACTACAATGCATACATGGCGCATATAGCTCTGCTCTCTCCACAGCTAAAGTTTATAATATACGCGATTTATATGAGTAGCCTAGCAATTAGCAGCTTACCTATCCATACATACATGTACGATACACACACACACACCTAAAACAATGAAAGCCTAAAAAGAATGATGCGTTACATACATACATCATATATGTATATGTATGTAAATGAGTGTATTTTTGTATGTATTACATATATATATATATATATATATATATATAGATGTTTAAATATACATATGTGGGGGTACGGGTATCCATAATCGTATTCCTATTGATCCCAGGAATGCCCAGAGATTTGGTGTAGTTTCTTTTTTGGGGGGATGTATTTACTGTGACACCGCCGGATGCTCGGAGCAGGATTGTAGAAGAGGAGGATCGGGAGAGCTGCCACCCAAAGATTGTGCCAATTTCTAAGCGTCCCAGGCACAGTGAACACCCTCTATATTATCATCCACATCGCAACATCAACATCATCTTCATCAACAACAACAACAACAGACTTGGACTATTGCTGGTCGTAGCTACTACTTCTATACTATATATTAATCTAAATATATAATACTGGATCCGTGTCAGCCATTTGTTTGGTTTAATAGTCATTGTCTTTAAAAAGCGGATGGATATTCTCAAATGATTCTTAATGAAATGAGAAGATATTGATTGCATGTTGCAGGGAGCTGCTGGATCAAAAAAGTTTTGCTACCACTACCAAGTGCTGTACACAGGCCAAGAAAACGAAAGGCTTCAGTTTAGCTATAGACACACATACATATATATATATATATATGTATATATATATATATATTATATAAAGAGATGTATTTACATATTTTTTGGCATTATAGATACATACACGATATGGGGAAAAGTTGCAAAACAATAATAATAATGGCAAGGTCTAGAAAAAAACTGGGGATTAAAAATTCATAAAAACTTGAAAGGCAGATTTTTTTCATACACGAGGAAATGGTGAAAAATCGAAACTTTCTAAATTTTAAGAATAATAAAATATTTATGTATAAAAAAAATTTAAAAAAATATAAAACAAACAATAAATATAAATGAGTTATACACCCTATGGAAAAAATTGTAAATGAAAGCATGTAATTTTTGTAAAATTATAAATAAAAGTTTGTCTTGTCGAGAGTTTTTGGAGATGTTAAAAACTAAGGCGGTGGCGGGTGTGGGAGGTGCGGTAACAACAACTTAAGGTCGAGGAACATTTACAGAGTCGCCTAAATTACAGTCTAAATACATGGGACACAGGACAGAAACACATTTAGAATCCAGTTTTGAAAAGCAAAGGTGCGCGATTTGGTTGGCCTCTAAATAGCTTCAGGCTTCCACATTTACTGGAACTTTTCGGTGAGTCCGCGCAACTTGATGGCCATCTCCGACAGATGCTGTTGCAGCAGCCGCTTGTTCACCTTTTCCCTGTAAAACAGAAGTCGTTTATAAGCACTTTGCTGCATCAATTTTAAGGCCACACTCACTTGATAATCAAAGAAACATATCGCGACTTTTCTGCATCGTTTAATAGCGGTGTGGGGAAATGGGGGACGGACATCACGGTCTTTAGCCAGATGGCCAGCTCCGCAGGATACTTTTTGTTAAAGGCCAATATGATATCGGCAAACTTGTCCACCTGCGAGCGTGGCGTCAAATATCCCACGCACATCATGATGAAGTACACGGTCTGTTCGCCAGTTTTCAACACGACCTCGGTGATGTGTTCGTGGTTGCGCGACTGAATCGTAAAGTGTGTCATGAACTGTATGCCGCAGCGTATGGCACCGCTTTCGGGCAGCGTCATGCAACGCTGGCCGTAGTAGACGAGGCGATCGTAGGCCAGTGTCTTGTCTTCCAATGCCTGAGGTATTTTCTTCACAATCTGAGCCAGGCAGCCAAAGAAGGCCTCCATGGTGTCCGATATATTCGAGAAGTTCTGCTGTGGCGTGTTCTCAAATAGCTTGAAGCTGTGCTTGATAAACTCCCGCAGAAGTTCTTGCATATAGGGCTTACAGCCCTCTTCCCTGTAAAACATGACAATAGTCTGCGGAAGAGAAACTAAATTAAATGATTTCCAACAGAGAGATAGAGAGAGTACGCACTGTCTTGGATATCTCTAGCGTTGGTGCACAGCAGCGTGTCTGGAAGCTGGCCACAATAAAGTAGCACAGATCCTGCAGCATGGGCCGGAAGCTGCTTCTTAGGTTCATTATGGCATGCTTCATGGCGCTACAGGCGGCCTATAAGTTAAGAACGAGTATGATTTATAGCATTTAGTGCATCCAGCATATGGGGTAAACCAATCTTTTTACCTCTAAGACATCTAGCTCCTCCACCCACATCTCGGCAATGCGCCTAAAAATTGGCATTGTTCTTTGCATGACCAACAAAACGGGCTGGACAATCTGTATTTCCTTGTCCTCTTCACTCAAATCGGTATTCAATGAAGAAAACAGAGTGGAGATCATGTTGAGACGGAAAATTGTGCGAATCCGTGCCGTGGGAGTTTTCTGTAGGAATATAAGAAGCCTTTTTGTATTCATACATTTCAGGGGTAGTGGATTTTGGTTGCACTTACTCCATCGGATTGGCAAATGGCCTGCAACTCCTCAAAGCATGGACTGACTATTATGTCCAAGTACTTGGGTATACCATCGGGCGGCAAGAGGCTCATCAATTTGCCAATGCTAAACATCAGCCGCACCGAGTCCGAGTTCTTCATGCGCCCGGCGTTGAGCGACGCATGGCACGCATTGAGCAGCGGCTCGGCGTATGGCTTTAATTGCAGCTGACAGTCGCGACACAGCTCCTTCAGACCGAGCGTGGCCTGGGCCGACATGGACGAGTTGAGGCCGCGCACCAGCAGATCTATGGCCGCCGGTATATAGGTGGGATTCTCCATTAACCAATTGCAATAGGAACCAATTGTCTCCAGGGCCGTGCCCAGCAGCTTAACGTTCATTTTCTCGTATGGTATCTCGTTCAGGACACGCATCAAATTTGGAATTTGTCTCGAAGTGTCGTTGGTAAAGTGCTCGGCCACCGATTGAAACGAATAGATGCAGGCCTCCAGTTTGGTCCAGTGCGTCGGATGGCGTTGCATATCGGCTATGGCCTCGTCCAACATCGCCGACAAGATCACCAATATGTAATCGTGCAAGACATCATAGCAGTACATCTAGTAACAGGAGGGGAGGCATGAGCAATGTTTCTTTGAATTTGACTCAGTAAGCACTTACAAAGGTATCGGATATATCCTGTCTATAGCATCGAAAACATTCCAGATCATCAGAGCTCCATCTGTCCAGTGATTTCTCATCGGGCTGCTCCGATTTCCTCACCAGAATGCTGGTCAAGTGTGCGTACAGCGGCTTTATGTACTCCCAGCATCGGCGCTTGTGTTCCTCGTTTGTCATGGCGAAGACCTCGTCCTGCAGCATATACCAGAAGGCCAGGGCCATGGTGCTGCAGGATTCCTCAACCGGATAGATGCCCGGCTTGTCCGTGCAGTGTAAAATCTCCTGCACCATGCGATTCACTGTAATCGGTAGAATCGGATCCGGCGAGATGACGCCGCTCAGCAGCAGCGAGGAGTGGCGCTCCACGGCGGACACAAACAGCATGTAAATGTGGACGATGATGTCCTCGTTGTCATTATCCCGCTTCCACTCCATTTTTGTGATCTCACAGAGCGAGTCCAGATACATTCGCAGCAGAACAAATGCCGTCTTCGGATAGCTGTGGCTCTCCGGCTGGATCATGATGTTCACCATGGACTTGAGACAGTTCTCGGCCAGCTCATTCTCATCGGCGGACATGCAGCCATCGCCAGTTTGAACGGCGGGCCAGTAGCACTTGTTGACCACCTCCAAAAGGACAGCCGTAATGGTCACGCAAGCCTCCAGGGAGTAGCCAATATTCCTAAGGGGCGAGAGAGTCAAGTCAACAATTACCGCATGCAATAGCGAAATGTGCATTTCACTCACTTGATCCAAGTGCCAACGCACTTGACAGCTCGTATCATGTTGCTGTAGGCCTCTGCATCCCACACGCGGTTCATCTGCTGCCTCAGATATGCCTCCATCGTCTGCAGAATGACCGGAACCCGCTTGCCGACCTCCGCTCGCAACGTGACCCGCTTCACTGAGGTGTGTATAACCTGCGCCTCCTCTGGTATGGCCGTCAGCACCTCCAGCATAATCCAGAGCTGGACGTCGGGCTTGACATTGGGTATGCGCTGGTTCTGAAAGGTATCAATCACCTCCTCAATGGCATTGGGCCACTCATCGAGCATGTGGACAATATATGCGCCCAGTGCAATGCACAGGCGATTGAGGACAATCTTTGGTCCGCCAGCAAATTGGACAATTTTCTCGAGAATCTTTTGCTTGAGCTCCTCGCGATTCTCCGGCGGCACTTCATTCCAGTGCTTCATCAGCTTGGCGTGCAGGGTGATTGCGCCAAAAAACTGCACCTCTTGGCTCTGCGCGGGAAGAGAGTAGTTTAGAGTAGAGTTGAGTAGGTGCAAGCATCGTGGCATGTGTATGCATTTGCATGCACGAGTATACATATTGAATTAATTGATGCGCAGGTCTATGTACATATCTTACCTTGCCCAGTTGCATTAGCTGCCATGAAAATTGCCAGGCTTGCGGGCTGCCCTCGGCCTCCGTAAGCCATTCGTGCGTAATTGCCTGCTCTTGGGAGTTTGAGCGATAGAATACGACAACAGCCTCCTCCAGACGTGCAATATCAATGTTTTCCAAATTGATTCGTTCCATTTTGCCGTTTTAGAACTGTCCCGGGTATCGATTAGCTACAATTGATTGGTTTTTTGTTTTGATATTGCCTGAGGAAGGCCCAGGGCCCAGACTTTTAGCCAGGATTTTGCGACTCGGTTTTTAGTCACGAAGAAGTTTTTTTTGTGCTGCTTCTTCTTCTTTGCTTATTGACCGAATATTAGGGTTGCCAACATAACAAATTCTTGCCGCTGATATTCTGATATGACACAAAACAAAACAAACACACAATGTGCATTTATTGGGGGAAACAAAATTTAAACGGAATTAAATCTTATTTTATTAATCCAATTTGTAAAATCCAATAATCGTAGTTTAAAAGTTTTATTTATTTTAAGAAACAAGATCTGTCAAAACATTTCAAGGCAAGTAGTCAAACTAACAAGTAGCAAGCAGTGCATTAATTACAAAAATATAAATTGTATAAATTATTGCAAATTTAATTAAAACATTGTTCTTAAATTTGTCTTGTTTGTATTTATGTTAGAATTTTTTTTGTTCGTTCCTTAATTATTTTTCGGATTTAATTTTTGAAACGACGACGAGGAGGTTTTAAACAAATACATTTAAAAGAATGTAAATTGTAGGCGCCAAAAGCAGTATTTAAGCTTGAAGCCCTGCTCGGCAATAGATGTTTTGCTCTCACGATCAACGTAGAGCACAACTTCCTGGTTATCCAATATGATTGAAGCTGCTTTTTCGGCAAAATCGTCGCTCTTGGGATCCAACATAGTTCGATCCGTCACAATCCACTTATCCGTCACTATTCCAACGTTCTGCTGCTCGAAAAGTTTGAAAATAGTGCCCAATTCCTTGTCCTTTCCAATGATGGGCAGTATAAAAGAGCACTTTATCAAGCCAAAAAACTCGATAATGCTGAAGCATTTGTAACGGGGATAAATGGTGCTTGTACCATTGGCTATCCACTCACAGGTTTTCTTATCCTCAGATATAATCATTAAATTATTACCAAATACATTTACAGAGTCGCTTTCGCTGAACTGGAGGGTATCGCAGTCCTCGAATTTGTCAAAGAGCCCATGAAAATGGTCCATAAGAGAGTCGAATCCAGACGTTGAGTCGGTTTCATTGATCACCAAAACAAATTTACGCTTTTCTGGCATTACACCGGCATATATAAGTTCGTCATCTTCGCTCAGTCTTTTTTTTGCGCTACATGCAACTACTGTTTCGGCTGTATCCTTCACACCTGTGGTGTCCTTAGCAACTCCAGGTTGGGTAATATGAGACCCGTGAGGCTCGATTCTAATACACCCAGAAGAACATGTAGCTTTCTCTGTCTCTGGTACAATTGCCGTATTTACTGGATCGTCCAAATTCTCCTTGGAAAGACGCGCCCTGAGTATTACATTTTAGACACATTCGTTTGTATTTAGAGGGAATGGTTTAATTACCTTTTTTCTTTCTCTATGGTCAAATTTCTAGTCTCCGGTTCTCCTTTCTTCTGATTGTAGCACTGGAATTGCAGAACGCAGACGAATTCCTTCATTTTGTACAGCGAGACAGCCGTCCCGTTGATTTCAGCCACTTGATAATCCAGGACTGCAGACAACTTGCATTGGTCGCCAATGGTTTTTCCAAGCGAGTAAATCTGCTGCAGATCTGCTGGGATGCCTATGGACGGTTCCAGTAGCAGCTTCAACTCATAAACTGTCGCATCATCATCTATTGGCAAAAGTAGCGGCAGCTGCGAAGAAATTATTGGCATTATACTGTGTCAACTATGCAGTATTATTTATTGCTCACCGTTGAGTTTCCCTCAGTCTCCAACTTAAATTTTACGTACATTTTTTAAATAAATTAAAAGAATGCACGCGGAAAATTTTGCACTTACAGTTATATTTCAGGGTTGTCATGCCTTGCAAGCAAGATTGGCGCTGTATGGTGTCGGAAGCTAAGTGCACCTTCCAACACTTGAGTTTGCGGCATTTATTTACCTTGATTGTACCGCATATTGAAATTGCTAGTTCCTTTATAAAAGCATCGAAATGGGTTCGCCGAAGCGCGTTTTGGTTATAGACAATGGTTCATACGAATGCCGTGTAGGCTGGAACAACACCAAGGAGCCAGCGCTACGATTCAGAAACGTCTTGACCAAACCTCGCAAAGATAGAAAGAAGGAAGCCATTCCGGACACCACAGACGGTGCCCCGACTCCAGTCGCAGCTGAGGTACCAGCCGAAATACAAGTCGGCAATGACATAACCAACATCGAAGCAGTGCGGGCTCATCTAAAGTCGCCATTCGAGAGGAACATCATAACCAACTGGAACCATCAGGAGCAGATCTTTGATTATATTTTCACCAAAATGGGCTTCGAGGGAGAGCAGAGCATAGCAAATCCGATTGTGCTGACCGAGGCGCTGGCCAATCCCAACTTCTGCCGCCAGAACATGAGCGAACTGCTCTTTGAATGCTATGGCATTCCAGCCGTTTCGTATGGCATCGATGCCCTCTACAGTTGGGAGCACTATCAAAATCGTCGCAAGAAGGTTGACACAGCCACCGTCAAAAATGTGTGATTTGATTGATTAAAGAGTTATATTTGCAGGTATCGGATGCCCTCATCATCTCCTTTGGCTACAGCACCACCCACGTGATCCCAGTGCTGAATGGCAAGCTCCAGCTGCAGCATGTGCGTCGCCTGAATGTCGGAGGCTATCACATTATCACATATTTGCTGTGTCTGATGCAAATGAAGTATCCCGTGCATCTGAATGCCATCTCCATTAGCCGAATGGAGAAGCTGGTCCACGAGCATTGCCACATTGCTGTCGACTACAGGGAGGAGCTGCTCAAATGGGGACAAATAGACTATTACGAGGAGCACATCATGAAGATCCAGCTGCCATACAATCCAGTCACGGCCACCAACGCTTTGCTCACAGCCGAGCAGAAGCTGGAGAAGCGTCGCGAGTTGGCGATGCGCCTGCTGGAGATTAAGAATCGTAGGGAGGGCGAAAAGCTGCTCGAGGATGAGCAACAATTGTTTGTGTACAACAAACTTCGACAGCTCTATGAGCAGGATAAGCTGCAGAAGTTCGAGCTGGCTCTGGCCCAGCAGCAGATTGGCAATCTGGATGAATTGGACTCGCTCATCAGCACAATTAGTAATCGCATCAAGCGCATCAAGGAACGTCCCCTGAGCTCACCGAAGCCCAGCAAGCAGCAGGAAAAAATTGACAAAATGCCAAAGGCCCCCGAGGGCGTATCCCAGGCGGATTGGTTGGCCGAGCTACAGAGCAAGCGTGAGCAGCTACTGCAGCGCAAACAGACCCGCCAGCAGCAGCGACAGGAGCAGGGAAAACGGCACACGCATGCCGCGCAGGAGCGGATGCGTATCATCTCGACGCTGGCGCGCAGCGAGAAACGTCGCAAGGCCAATGGCGAGGAGGAGGACGATGGCTTTGGCATGAACGACAACGACTGGGACGTGTACAAGCGCATCAATCGCTATAACGACGACAGCGATTCGGATGCCGACAACGAGCAGTTGCTGGAGTTCGAGAAAATTCTCAGCCACTACGACGTGAACTTTGATGATGGCAATGCGGTGCAGACCCAGAGCGCAGCGGAAAACTATCAATTGCATTTCGGTGTCGAGGATATCCGTGTGCCGGAGATTCTCTTTCAGCCAAGCATGATTGGGTCCCCGGAGGCGGGCCTGGCGGAGCTGATAGCCTTTGTGCTGAAGCTCTTCACCGCCCAGGAACAGCAGCGCATGGTAGAGCACGTCTATCTAACCGGGGGTTGTGCTCAGTTCCGTGGTCTCAAAGAGCGTCTGGCCAGGGAGTTTCTGGAAATGCGTCCTTTCCAGTCGAAGTTTTCCATTTACGAATCGGATGATCATACGCTGAGCGCCTGGCTGGGTGCCTGCGTCCAGGCCGGTCAGCCCAACTTTGGTCAGACGCTGACAACGCGCAAGGATTACCAGGAACACGGCAGTGAATATTTCAGGGAGCATCGTGCTAGCAATCTCTTTTATCCTACACCGAAAGATTAACATTTATTTGTCCAAAATATACACAACTAGAATAGAAACTCTGTTACATCGTTGCCAAAGAGCAAGTTCCAGGATTTGGGGACGGTCAGCTTGAAGCTGCCATCGCCACCGCCGCGTAGCTGAAGGAAGTCCTCGCACAGTTCGTTCAGTTCTCTCACGATCAGACTGGCATCTGTGGAGTTGTCGCCCTCTATTAGGTAGCGGAACAGCAGCATGACTTGCACTTGAGCCTCATCGAAGGCCTTGAACAACTGCAAGGCGTTGCCGCCTCCATAGATAGCCTCTCCGGTGTGCTCCTTCCACTTGATGAGATCGGGATTGCCAAGCTGGGCAGCGTGGGCCAGCTTAAAATTCTCACTGGCACGGTAGGCCCAGGGCGATGCCTCAATAACCCGTTTCTCAAAGCCAAAGCTGCCACTGAGAATGATCACTCGCTTGGCACCTTTGATGAGCTCCACCAATTGCTGCTGGAAGTTGCGTGTGTGTCGCGCGATCCACGGTGCCCGGAACTGTATGACCAGCAGCTTGTCCTCGACTCCCTCGTACAGCTCACACGATGAGACCTTCTCGTTGGGTTCATGCTGGTAGGCAGATGGACCGAAGACCGGTATGAGCGCTGGATGGGTGACGGATCCAATGCGCTTGAGCTGTTTGGAGGCAATCAACAGGTCGCAGGCGAGTTGAGCCGCATTTCCCACACATATGCTGGGTATAATGACAGTGTAATCAGTCACATCCAACGTCTCTTCCTTACTCTTTAGAAACAACATAATAATATTATTTATTTCGGTTGGAGTCCAAAATGAGAAGTCAGAAAATATGAAAGTAATGTTTTAGTGTTGTAAAATGTTCCGGACAGCCACAATAAACCTGATGGCAACTCTACCGTATGCTTACTATTCTAAAATAAATGGTTTGCAAGCTTAAAAACTACCCATAATATTTGTCGCA
This sequence comes from Drosophila persimilis, assembly GCF_003286085.1. Lineage (NCBI taxonomy): Eukaryota > Metazoa > Arthropoda > Insecta > Diptera > Drosophilidae > Drosophila > Drosophila persimilis. The sequence goes on from NW_020825706.1 coordinate 1,717,320, forward strand.
AATTGAATAATTAAATTGCATTATTTCCAGCCACTTTTTTTAATATCAATACCATTGAAATAAACCGATTACTGATAGTCTCCTTTATCGATTGGCAACCGCAGACGCTTGGCAACTCTACCTCTTGCTTGCATTTTTTTGCCAATGTTTTCCGGCAAATTCGTCAACAAAAATGTCCAATTCTGTGAATATATCGGTGGAAACCACTTGCGAGAACCAGATACGAGAGATTGGATATGATGGCACCGAGTTGTACCAACCGTAAGTGCTCGATTTGAGTGAAACTGGCTTTTCTCAACAAGTTGTTGATGAACTTTTCAGACCGCCGACTCTATCCGAGAGCCTGGCCAAGTGTGCGGCCCGCATAGACTTCAGCAAAACATCGCTGGACGATCTGAAGAAGGAGGAGAAGACAGCCGCAGCTGCTGAGGAAGAGAACAAAGATGGTACTCAGTTCCAGGAGAGCCTTTGGCCCTGGGATGCCGTGCGGAACAAGCTCAAAGATGCGCTGACCGAAATCTGTGTGCTATCCGATGTGATTTCCATAGCCAAGGACAAGCGATATTTGGTGCTAGATCCTCTGCTGGAGGAGGGCGACGATACAAAGCCCATTGTTCAGGTTTATAGTCGGAAAAAGGCTATCTCACAAGCGGCCCAGGTTTTGCTGAGTGGCGCCGAGCGTCTTCGCAATGCCCACAGCGAACAGCGTAGCCGGAACGTGTCCGACTTTCACATAGAACTGTTGCGCCTGCGTCAAAACTGGCGCTTGAAGAAGGTATCCAATGCGATCATAGGAGATCTCAGCTACCGCACAGCGGGATCGAAATTCGGAATGAGCGGCACCTTCGAGGTAACCAAGGCGGAGGAGGCATCCGACGACGACAGTGCCAGCACCTCGACTACCAGCAGCAGCACAGCCACCAACAATGGCATGCAGATGAAGGCCAGCTCCGCTCTGAGGGTAATTGTACCGGCTGAGCTGCAAGGTGTGGCCTACATTAAAGTCATCACGCAAAAAGACCAAGAGGATCTATGCACAGCACAGGTGAATCTGATGGGACACGGTCCTAACATAACCGCTCAGGTTGGCGTTTGGCAGAAGACGCTGGAGTTTGCCCAGAACGTTCTCTTCTGCAAGGAGCTCTTCGCACAGCTGGCACGCGAGGCCATTCAGCTGCAGGCGCCTATTCCGCATGTGGTCATTGGGAATCAGATCCGAGCCACCCTGCTGCCCAATATTCAACTGATCATCTCCCTGTGCCACTCCACCACCTTTGACTCCAACCAACCGGCTCCGATTAACGATCACGATCATGTGCTGGAGCATTCCCTTCACCAGTTGCTGCGGGAAGTTCACTACAAGAATTCGCACCATCCGTTCCCCCATCCGGCAAGTGCTCCACTGGGTCCAACGAAGAAGCGTATGCTGGCCGGTCCCATGGCTGCCGATCGTGAAACGCTCCTGGACATGACCAAATCGCAGACCATACTGGAACAGATCATTGCCCAGGCCCAGCATATCTTCATGCGCAAGCGCACTCAGTACGTGCTGGATACGCTGGCGAGGGATGTAAAGGATCCCCAGATTGTTTCCCACTGGAATGCCATGAACAGTCCCACCATGTCCTGTGTGAAGATCAACATAGTTACTCACGGCTACGATGCCATTGGGCGAACTTCGCTCGTTATCCATGTCAAGGAGCGTTCACTGAAGTGCATCTGTCGTGACGGACGCGTCATGCGATTGTCCTATGAGCCGCAGGAGCTGCGTGACCTGATACTTTGCCAAATAAACTCTCATCAAATCTCCTGCTTGGTCAGCCTGGCCCGCTGCATGGCCTGGACGGTGCTCTCGAATAGCAATCATCTGGGCATTGGCAAGGTGGAGCCTCTGGGCAATGCCAGTTCCTGCCTTCTGGCCTCCCCGAATGGTGATCGCATGATAGCCGTTCAAATACGCTGCGATCCTCAAATTGATGTTAAGGTTTACATAGCGAGAAGTCCGCGACAGGACTTCTTTCCCAGTCCTTTGGTGCCGGAGAAGTTGTGGGAGAATCTGGGTGGCAATTTCAAGGAGGTAGGTCTCAGCTCTAGTCTCATATTCTCTAATATTTGCTAATATTTTCTCAATCTTTGTCAGGTGAAGTTTGATAAAATCGAGGGCAAGAGTTTCCTGAACAAAATGGAATTTCTGATGGCCTCACTCACCAGCAATACGGCCTAAGGATGCAATAGGGCCTAACCAATATAAATATTGTTCGTAACTCGATTTAGTTCTCTGTTTAAGGAATTTTAAAAGTAAAAGAATTATAATTAAGGCTATCTATCGATCTAATATTTATATTAATTTATTGGACCTATAAAAAACAAGCAAATCTACAACGCCGCCAAAAACAAGACATGCAGCGTATAATTTCAACAATAGACGACCTATCAACCACCTTCATCGCCGAAACCCTACCATTTCGCTCCCAAAACTTGTAAATTGTTGATCTGCATGGACAGCCTATCCGCAACATCCTCTTTACGGAAGTGGGATCACAACAAATCACAACAATCCAGGAAATAAGACAAATTTTAAGCTCTCACTTAACAAAAAGCACCATACTGTGGGCTCCCAGCCACCAAGGAATCAATGGAAGACGCAGGAGACTTGCACCATCTATGCTCTTTACCCCTTTCAATGGTAGGGACATACAAAATCGAATCAAGCTACACCTCGACGAAAAGAAACTCTCGGAATGGGCATTCTTTAGCCATAAAGCCCAACTGATTTCACATCAGACTACAGTCTGTCGTCGGCAGAAGGGCATGCGGGACGTTCATTCGTTCATCCTCACGGGAACGACGTGGACCTCCTGGATACCTGCAGTCTCTTATATAGCATAAGGTTGTACATTTTTCGAACACATCGCCCAACAGACTACTTAAGAAACCCCTCTCAAGGAAACAAATTTCTCAAACAAACTAAATTAAAAATATAGCGTAATATTCCCCAAGTTTCCAGTCGAAGGCCCCAGCAGCTAGTACTCCTTAAATTCAATAGATCCAGTAATGTAGATTAGACTTCATTTGTTAAATAAATATGTATATAGTTATATTCAGAGAGATGAATCCGTGGGGATCAGTGCATCAGGCTGTAGCTGACGTGATTGTTCCATAGCCTCGGCTGATACAAGTGCACCTCCGGTGTCATATTTCGCTGATGGGTGATGGTGAAGGTGTCCTCGAGGCTAACAACATTAGCGCGATTGGTGCTCTGCAAGAAGACAGAAGAATCGGTAATCTCTGAACTGCCCTGCACTAGCTTGGCTGTTTGGCTCACCCAGCGTTCTAGGTCACAGAAACTGATGTTGTAGTTCTGCCCCCGTGGCTGCAGTGTCAGCACCTCCTGATCCCCAACAGGTTGGGCGACACGCAGATAGAGTCCACGATTGGTGGAGAACAGAATGGGAACTCGCTTGGCCGGCGCCGAACCGGCTCCAGTTGTGGCACCAGCAATCTGTCGATAGGTCGGGCAATGGTTCACCGAGGCTACAGTCTCCGCCGGCGGCTGTCTGTCCCCTGCGGCGCCAACAGCAGTGCGCACCAGTCCCATGCAAGTGTGGAAACAGGACGACGCCACTTTGTTGCATTAATGCGAGTATTTGCAACTTGCAAGGCCTGATTTCTTCAGTGCAATTTGATGGACATGCATTTTCCCTTGCCTTCCCTGGCCGCTGCTTTATCGATTTTTTGCCTTGTGCAGCATTAGCCGCAACGCTCCTATCACTACTGACCACTGTCCGCTGAAAGTGTAATTAACTGCTCAATTTGTATGGGCCCCCATCGAGCGGGCCGGTTGCCCCGACAACCCAATGTATTCCTCGACTGGCCACCCGACTCTCCTCCGACACTAAACTGCACTGTCCATTCATTAGCCACGTTCGTGTGCCGGGCCAATTGGCCCTGTCTGTCTGTGGTTACCGAGACACGGGCCTGATAACATGCCGCACGCACTTTGCTGCCAAATTGTTCAATTATAACAAAAACAGACAACTTTTCCAAGAGATCGGCCCCGCCAGATTTCCAGCTGTGATTGCAATGAACAAAACCATTATCTACAAGAGTGGAAAATGCCATAAATAGTACCATTCCAAAGCCCATTATTATTTGGAGAAAACAGTTGCAGACGGACAGAGTCTGGGTTCTTTTTTCTTATATCTATTGATCTGATTGCTTTCCAATTCAAAAACAAATTAAAACCACATTAGATATTTTTTTTTTACTTTTTACAAATATTGTTTTAAAACTTTATTTCATTTTATATTATATTGTTGTTGTTGTTTTGTTTGTGTTGTGTACTTGTAAATTGTATAATTAACACTAAAATACTTATTTAAACATATTTCCATATTCAATCGGTTTGTTTTGTATTCATTTCGTTTTTTTTTTTGATTTTTTTTCTGGGTTACGTTTTTGCCATTTTTTTGTTTTTCTCATTTGTTGTTTTGGGTGGGGGGAGGGGGACAGGGTTGGGGGGCATTTATACTTTTGTTTTACTTATAATTCCGCGCCATTATACATACATATATGTTTGCTTGCTGTTTTGTTTTGTTTTGTTTTGTTTCGTTTTATTCTTTTAATATAGATCCAGCAATTTAAACGCTTAAACCGTAAGCGTTAGTAAATAAATTTAACTTAATTACTATTTAAGTTTTTCTCGCTTGACGCATCATGGATGCGGCATGCCACATCGTTTAGATTTAAATCAATGCAGCATATACTATAAATTGTCTCTCGTACATATTTTTTTTTAAATTCCGACACATTAAACATATACAATATTTAAAATAGATTTTTTTCGCATTTTTTTTTCTTTCTTTAAATTATTTTATCAATTGATTTGCGTGTGTGTGTGTGAAGGTGTTAGTATGTGTGTGGTGTTTGTTGTATTATAAAGAAATGTAATGTATTTTCTTTATTTATATTCCTTTTGATTTGGGGCTTATAAATTATCTTCGAATCTAATGCTATTATACGGGTGGATTTTCCCTTCTACTGCTCCTCCATCATAGCATCCATCATTATGAATGCGAAATGTGCTGTATCGGGGATATAGATGCAAGCACAGACATATACAATATATATATATATATATATATATATATTCTATGTACTTTATAAATATTGTTTGTTTTGTACAGCATTCATTTTGTTTTTTAATTGAATGTGATATTTTTGAATTAAACGTTGCATTGGGGTTAGGTTTTTTAGGTTTCTACATTTGTGGTTGCCTTTGCTGCCTTTAAGAAATATATATAATATATATATTTGCATATGCATATTAAACAGCTAAATCTTATAGTTATTCGCGTAGCTATTCTGCAATAAATTAGTGCATACAATAGGCTACAATCTGTATCGGTTTCTGGTCTATATGTATATATATATATATATACGGGTGTATATATAGATTTCTATATAAGTTTCTTATGGTGTCCTAATGCACACAATGCCGTGAGGAAATCGAAACAAGTGCAAACTGTTGCCGATCTCCAAAAACTGAGGGGGGAAGTCATACATATCATATTATATCATATCGCATATATATATAAATATGGTATTGCTCGCTGTTAAAAGGAACTTAAATAACAGTTTTCGTTTTAGTTGTTTGGTTAAATTATAAATACCCATACACATGAGAGAAAGAGCAAACGCAAAGAAAAAACAATACAACAAAACCTTAAGCAAACAAACGAACCAGCAGATCGACAGACAAGATACAGAATGAAGAATGAAAGCATAAAATAAATAGCGGCAGCAAAGTGCCAAGTTTACAATTTGTACAATGAGAATTAAAGATGAGAATATTATGTGGGACAAGAACGGAACGGGGCCGAACGAGCGAAGAACCGATCTGCTAGACACTGTGCCCATTGTGCAAAAATCAATCGGGGGAGAGCATTTTTAAGAACGTGTGTTACAATCTATACAAATACATGTCCAATAATGCTAGCTATATACTCAACTATGTGTATTATGCATATCGTTATAAATATTCCATTCATTCATTCAATCATTTTATGCCATAAGCGATCTTTTGTTGCGCCTTGCTTAACAAAAAATTCATTTGCGATTATGGGTTTTTCGTTTAGTAAGCAAGTAAATTGGTATAAATAGTGGGCGATAGGATAGGGATGCTTGAGAGACAGCTTTGAGCGGCTGTTTCGAGGGGTAGAGAGTAGAGTGTGAACTAAACAGAAGACTTGCTAGACTTGTTGCATATTTTAACATTACTTTAAGTATTTTTGCTTTTGTTTCTCTCTTTTTATGATTACTCCCGGCTGGGTTTCTCTGTGCCTGTTCGTTCCCTTTCTGGGTGGGGAGGGGGCTTGCTTCCCTGCTCTGCTGCTCTGACAGCGTTGCCAGACGTCAATCTGCTCATCATTCATTCTGCCCTAACCTCACTGCACTGTTTCCTGTCCTGCATTTCTGGGACATTTTCAAGTTGAATTTATGACAAATAATATTAAAAATAGAATACAACAACAAAACGAACTTATCTAAAATCAACAGCGAGTAATACAAGTGGAAATTACAGTGCAGTGGGGGTGCGGTACAGTCACCGGAACCGGAACTGGGAACAGATTTGTCCGTTTGATCCTTTTATCGTTATACAGTTTTACATTTTACAAATTGTTGTTTGCCTTTTAGTCTATTATATTTAAGGGTTTCTCTATTTCTCATACATGTATTAATTTTAATTACTTTATGCTTATGTATCAAGGATTTTTACTACCGCTTTTGTTTTATGCTTGGTTTTTTGTTTTGTTTTTGTTTTTAGAAATTGTTGTTGCCACTACTGAGCAGATTGGAGGCTGCCGCCCCAAGGGCTGCCGCTGCTATGGATGCCGCCGAGGGGCTGCCCGCCGTGCCATTGGATGCAGCTGCTGCCACAACAGCTGCCACAGCGGCTGCCACCGTATTGAGATGCTGTTGTTGCTGCTGCTGCTGATGAAGTTGCTGCTGCTGCTGGTGATGATGATGTGGATGATGTTGTTATGGCATGAAGTAGTCCGGTTGATCTGAGTCTTTCTCGAACCGCTTGGCCTCCTCGTGCATGCTCTCCTTGATCTTCAGTATGGCCGCCGATTCGGTTTGATCGTTCTCGCCGGGGCCGCCAAACCCGCCGAGATTATAGTCACCCATGCCGCTGCCAGAGTCCTCACGTGGCGTTCCCGGTCCCCCGTTGGCTGGTGAGTTCTTCATGCCATCCAGACCGGTGCCGTCGGGGCCACCGCCGCCATTAAGTACAGGACCCATCGAGTTGGGGCCACCACCCATTGGACCCATGCCGCCGGGACCTCCTCCGCCGCCCCCGCCATCTGGGCCGCCGCCCATGGGGAATTCTGGCTTCATAAGTGCATACATACTGTCGCCGGGTCCGCCGACAGGACCACCTTGCGTGTTATCCTGCGGCGAGGGCATTATGGGCGTTCCTGGTCCGGGTGGACCGTTCGAGCCGGGGCCGGGTCCGTAATTTCCTGGTGATGATGATGAATACGCATTCAGAGGCGCCGACGCATTGGGCTGCCATTGCGGCGGTCTTCCGCCCGCTCCGCCCATGCCCATGGGCGGCATTCCGCCGGGTCCGGGTGCTGGGCCACGCATTCCGCCGGGCCCGCCATAGCCCATAGGTCCCATGCCACCGGGACCACGTGGCGGATTCATGCGTGGATTCATGGGACCCATGCCGCCGCCAGGTCTTGTCGGATCCATACTATTCGGCATCATTGGCTGTCCGGGCGGGCCGTTGAACTCGTTACCCATTCCCTGCATGCGCACGCCTGGTCGCGGACCACCAGGGTATCGGGGTCCGCCCATAAAGGGCGGCTGGCCGGGCATCATCTGTGACGGCGGCGGCTGCGGACTGGATGCATGCGTTGGCGGCGACGGCCGCATTGTTGAATTTGGGAAAAAATTTGGACCCATAGGTCCGCCGGGTCCCATGGGACCGCCATCGCCGCCGGGAGGCATCTGTCCCAGAGGGCTCGGCGCCGGACCGCCGGCATTGTGTGGTCCGCCGGGTCCAATGCCATTCACGCCATAGCCGGAGCTGACGAATCCGTAATCATGGAAGGCCTTGGCCTCCGAACTGTGATCGCACTGATCCCGACGCTCGGGCGCCGCACAGTACAGATCCCAGAAGACGCACCACCAGGTGTGCAGAAATCCTGGCGGCTCGCCGAGCGTTATGTTCTTCTCCCATCGGATCTCGGAGAGGAATGTTTGCGCCGCCTTTTGCGCGCCCACGTGCAGTAGATATTCGTAGACGTAGAGGGCCAGCTTCTCCCGTGCCTGGGCATCTGAGGGGACCGCGGATGTCTTTGATTTGCCGTACATTTTGTTGGTCTCTTCGGTTTTGTTGGTTTATGTTTATGTGATGTTTCTGCTTGCTGCTTGCTGGTCGCTGCTCGCTGGTAAGGTGGTTTTCTTTGCTTTTCCTTTCGCTTGCTTCTTCGTTTGCTTTCGCTCTTTCGCTGGTGGTTGGCTTCTACCAACTTCCACTTTATTTAAATTTATATATTTTTATGTACTTTTTCGAGGCTCTGCTCTTGCTGTTGCTCTGCTTCTGCAGCTTCTCTTCTTCTGCCTCTGCTTTTGGCTTCAGTGGCTGCTCTGCTGGTGCTCGCTGCGGCTGCTGTTGTTGTTGTTTTTTAATTGGCCGCGCTTTGAGCTCACGCAGCCGTTCTCTGCCGCTCTATTACTTCCACCATTTTTAATATAATTGTTGTTATTGTATTTCTTTGCAAATGAAAAATAAAACACACTTTGTGCTTTTTAACTTTTTGCGATTTTTTTACAATAAACTTTTAGCGCGCTCTCCGCTGTGTGTCGCCACTTCTTCGTTTTACCGTTTATTTTTTTTCAGGTATTTTTTTGCCTGATTGTTGCTGCTTCTTCTTGCACAACCACTAAAAACAGAAAAAAACCAAAGAGAGAGAAAGAGAGCGTGAGTGAGAGAGGGCAAAATGAGCGACATTGTATGTATGTGTGTTGCAAATTTGTATATATGTATTCATGTGCGTGTCCGTGCATGAGTGTGTGTACTTGCGTGAGTACGAGAGAGGGAGCGCGCGCATTGTCGACAAAACGGCACAAGTGCTACACTGACTGCCAACAATTATGGTTCACTTTGGCTTATCTATTGTTGAAGTTTTAGTTAATATTTTACGTTTAGTTCTAAATTGTCAAAGTAAACACTGTAAATTTAATAATATAAAACACGCGCGATTTAAATATAGTTGATAGAATCTTTTTAAATGTACGCGAACTTTTCGCACAGACTTTTGTGCGTCGCTGTTCGTCGCCAGGTGAGTGAGTGAGTGATGCTCTTGGCTGCTCCGTTTGGTCGTTTCGTAGGTAGCAAAAGGCCAGGCCAGGCCAGACCAGCAGCAGGCAACGTAATCTGTCTGTCTACTGTATGAGGCTCCCGCTGTCAAATGGCTATTCAAATCAAAATTCGTCTAGGGAGCTGCTGCTCCCCATTTTATTAACACACCACTGTGAGTGACTGAGTGAGTGAATGGGTGACAACAGCACCGCGAGAGAGAGACAGGGCGCGTGGCGATAAGGCCAATTGGCTTTACAAGGCAGGTGCATCCGTTACTAGGTCCAGGGCCACGAATATCGAATATCTAATGGAGACTTCACAGAACCTCTTAAATATAGTCATTAAATACGTATGAAGTGAGCCTCGCATGTGTGAAATAGCATGCATGCCTCCAGCCATGCACTCTAACTCACTCGAATATAGTTTATGGTGTTTATTGGGAGACTGTCAGCTGTTATCATTGGCCAGATGTTATCAGAAATCTATTATGAAACCAAATAAGGTTTACCCATACCATACCCAGAGAGCTATCCAAGAGCAAACTGGGAAGGCAAGTACACCTTTTTCTTTCTAGCTCTTCATGCAAAGTGGCTACACTTTTTTGTGATGTGATGGCTGGCTGTTCTGTTCTGTTCTGTTCCCCTTTTCGGGCTGTTAATCAACCTCGAGAGTGAGTTCCCAGGGCTCTAAAAATCCAACAACTGACGGCAGAGAAGAGGTTCTGTTCTGGCAGGGCCAAGCCCGAGGTTCGTTTCTGTTCTGGCTTGCACTGACTACAAAATACCGGTCCATCTCTCTCTTTTCTTCTACAACGGCTGATGCTTGCTTGCTTCACTGCTGGCGTTTCTGTCGCTGAAGCTGCCCTGCCGCTTCCTCTGTCCCTGTGTCCCCGCAAACAGTAGTAGGACAAAAAACTACATTACTACCGATATTTCACCATTGTTGTTGTCGATTCGGTTTGCCGTTGTGTCTAGGTTGGAGACGTCATCAAATTTGGTACGCGGGTTTTCTCTCGCACGTTCTACTTTTTGCCACACACACTGCACACTGTCACAAACTCACAGATGGTTGTTTGTTATTCTTGCATACGCACCTTTCGTTACTCTTTTCTTTTAATACTTTTGTTTAAATACACTTATTTTGTTGTACCGTGTATGTTGTTGATTGCAATTTTATCACAAAATCAACAAGAAACACAAACAGACACACAATTTGAGAGGCTGCTGTGGCAGTGCTCTGCTCGTGCGGACAAGAGAGCGAGAACGACAACGACAGCGAGAGAGTGAGTCGAGTGAGAGAGAAAGAGAGAGAGAGAGGGAGGAGGAGCAAAAATACGGAATTTTATTACAATCTCATTGATTTTTCGTATTCGTATTTGTCTTTGCGGCTCCCCGGCTCTTCATTTGTTTTGCGCGCATACATATAATTATTTATTATTAAACCGCGCGCTATTTTACTTCGTTTTTATTTTTGTTGCTTTTTGCACCAATTCTCTTCGGGGTGTACTTGTATTCGTGTGTTTTTATGTGGGTATGTATATGTGAGTGTTTTTAATTTCTTTTCTAAACACACTTTTTCGCCTGCTGCTGTTGTTGTTGCTGTAATTTTTGCAAGTTTTCTCTTCACACGAGTTTCATTCGCCTTGCGCTTTGTCCGTGTATTCGACGATTGCTTTTGCTGCCCGTTCGGCTGCTGCTGATGGTGGTGCTTCTTCTTCCACTAAAAATCGGCTCTTTTCTGCCTGTACGAAATTTTCACAGCGAGTTTGTGTGTTGAAATGCATTTTAAATGGATTTCATTTCAAAAGCAAACACAACGTTTACATTTTCACTTCGATTTATTGTTTTAATTCGTTTCAATTTTCGTTTTTAAAAATTTCAAAATTTTCGTATAAATACAAGTTTTTGCTACAAGTTGTAGAGCAGTGTGCCCGCGGATTTATCGATAAAATATGCCGAAATATACCGACATATACCGTCTCGTTTTAAAAATATACCGTGAATATACTGAAGAAGTCAAGTTCTATTTTACATATTCCTCGTTTTTGATATTCCGTTGAATATTACTAGCTAAATAAAACATTCAGCCATGCCATCATAATTTTATACGATTGATGAATCAATTTTCTACAAGATTGGATAGTTTTTAATCCTTGCTTTTATTGTATTTTTTGTAAAAAAAGGGTTAAACGAAAAAGTTCAACAAAAAAAAGAGTCGCAATGTTGCTGGTATTTGAAGACGTGGTGCGTGTATAGCCTTTGTACACCCTATTTCGCTAATTTTATATGAAGATCAAACGTAATTTATTAAGAACTTTTCTCAAATTGATATTCTTTAGACATATTCAAGTACCTTATTAGTATCTTGTATATATTTATCTCGATCCTGATACCTACTGAGCCTTGGAAGGCAAACGTGTTCACAATTCTATAACATCCATTTCCCCAAGGGTATGTGTGCATGGAATTAGCAACATGTTTGTGTATGGAATGAGACTCTTGTTGCAAAAGCGAAACTGCGGCGAATCGGGTATTGCCTATATTTCAAGCTATATAGATTTGCCCACTTAGCTTAATCATTGATAAATGCATTTTCTACAAGATTGCTTCTTTTCATTATCTTAATGTATTTTATTTTGACTAAAATACGGTTTTCAATGAAATGTTGCTGCAACTTTTGTGTATGGAATGAGACTCATTTCTGTGAACCGGTTATTACAGATTCTACCCGATTCAAATAAATACCAACATATACGGTCTCATTTTCAAAATATACCGAGGGGTTCGCGCCAAATCTAACCTTTTTGAATGTGAGCGACAAGAATTTAAATGTTGTCAACCGGGCCATTACCGATTCAAAAAAATACGACGAATTCCTCAATTTTGATGTTCCGTTCAATAATACCAGCTATATAGAACATTTAGCCATGCCCACATAATTTTGTTGTGGGCAACTCATTGTTGTGAACCGGTTATTACAGATTCTACCCTATTCAAATAAATACCAAAAAACACGGTCTCATTTTCAAAATATACCATAAATATACTGATAAATGATTGTATATCCTCGATTTAGATTCGATTAAATATAATTTTATCCAATTAATGAACCTATTTTCTAATTTTCTGGCCTATTTTAAATAACTGCTTTTATTGGATCTTGTCTAAAAAAAATTTTAATAACCAAAAGCCGATGTGCCAATGGCCGCTGCAATGTCCCAAGGTATGTTACATGGAAAGTAAGGAGACACAAAGAAAGCAAGAAAGAGAGCGACTGCCTTACCCCACATTTAATAGATCTTGCATGTATTGATGCAGCTGCATGGCTGCCAGAGGTTTGAAAAAAGTACCATTATTGCCAGATTGAAAAAACGAGCTAGTGCGCGGGAACATGGTGGGGTTTGAAACAAGTCTAGTGCGCAAGAACTTTAGCTTGCCGCCAAATGAAAGTAGTCTGTGTCTTGGGGCATAAACATTAGTGCAACTGCAACTGTTCGAGAAAGCTGTGCGTGGTGCGGCGCTTCAATTTGCTCGACTATTGAACTGCCATTTCGCAATTCTCGTGCTTTGCGACACGCGACTTCTAATACGCCATGCAGTTAATTATAGTGTGACGACACCGGCCTAAACAGTTAAGTTTCAAAATGGTTACGTTTCAAAAAAATGCACTTTAAATAAACATACATAATTCCTCTTTTTTGGTTTTGGTTTTTTTGGCCATTTATCGAGCACGTGATGACCGAGTTCTAAGCGTTGCATGCGGCATCCACTTCCCGCTCCCCTACCCCTTTTTGAAAGTTAAAAAACTTTGCTGATTTTGCATATTGGAGCCCTCCATTCAAACGGAACAGACTGGTGACGGCTGTCCCCCAGTCGATTGCCTCCTGTGGGCCATCGTTTACCAAATGAATAATGGCGCTTTACGGCGGGGGTACAGGGGGCTTAGGCCCTGTCTTGTTTGCTCTCTCAATTCCCTTTTGTCAATTTTTATTTGACACATTTTATTGAACAAATCGTAATGGTAATCCTTTTGCATTTCTAATTTTGTTAAAATTGAGGGCGACATTTTGAGCAGGGGCTCTCCAACCCATTGACAGCTCCCAAGGGCAACATTTGTTGTGCCCGTATCCTCCTGTGTATGTGTATGTGTGTGCTTGTGTGAATCCCCGTCTAAATGGGAATCGAAAACGGATTTAAGGCTGATGCTGACGCTGTTCTGGGTTTTGGCTCTCTGCCTCTGTTCCATGCTGTTGACTTTTGGCTACCAAACATTACCTTTTTTTTTTTGCCATGCCAGCAGAATTGTCCCTCTGCACGTTCCACATGTGCGTTGGGCATTCAATTAAAAACATTTCGAACATTGCATGAATGGGGCCGTTGCTGCACAAGGACTTGACTGCGATTCGACTGCGTGTGTCCCAGATGGGCCACAAATCAGAATTAATAAACATTTGTAGCACTGTAAACTATCTGACAGCACGCATAACTCTCTGAGTAATTGAATTAAGCTTCAATTAATGGCATTACATTATCCTATCATACACATTACTAATTGCTTGACAATTTAATGCATTTATTTGCGCAAGGGTTTTTCATGCAGCCTCATCCTTGCATGAGTACGTCCTTATGCCACGCCAATCGTATAGCGAAGAGAGAGCGTTATGATTTATCATTTAAATTGTTTTTCGTTTTGTTCCTTGCGGCTTAAGCGGAGCGGAAGAGCGAACAAGAGTGAAGTAGGGAGCATGTATTTTTCTCTGTCACTCACATGCACACCGGCACCTCGCACCACGCATCACGCACCCCCCGCAACCGTACCGCACCGTAAACCCACACGCATGTATCGTTGTCTGAAGCAGCATCTGGGTTTTTGGCAAGCATATATTTCACAAGAGTTCAAAAGGGGATTGTGCTTACTGCGGTGTTGCCAACCATCCGGATTTATGAAGCTATCTTCAAGCCCTTCGCTCCACTACCCACTACCGCTGCACATGGCAGGCGTTTCCGTTTCCGTTTTGCCTTTTCCGCTTTTGGTGTCCGTCTTGCAAGTCTTGGTCGTCGTTGCAGGTTGCAGCTGTGGCACTTGTAATTCAATTGCCCTGAAAAACGGCCATGCCACCGAAAAACGTTGATTCATGTTCGGTTCGGACCCGCAAAAGTAGGCTACGTTTATTTCAATTCCAGCCAGACCCACACTTAGAACAGAAGAGTATTGGTTTTTGTGTAGGGATCTTCTTTTTGGGGGAGGGGACCTGCACCATATACATTTTATATGTCCTAATTAAAACATTTTGCCACAGTTAATTAACGTCGTTTTGATTAACGCACCAAAATTACATTTAAATATTTCATTAGCCATGTGGAAACTGGGGGAACTTTTCATTAACACACACACACACATTAACAGCCACACTCACTTATTCACACATTCACACTTTGGCTACCGCAACCGCACACAAAAACAAAAAAAAAAGAGGAAAAGGACGAGCAAAAAATCAGGCAGCACAATTTTACAATGTTCATAAAACGTATGGACAAGAAACACGAAAAAGTTTGCCAAATACATACATATATACGTGAGTGTATATATAGTTTAAAAACAATGGCACATTTCCCAGTGGGCAGGCCCAGTGCCAGGGTCCGTCGAGGCCCATTTTTGAGCGCTGGCAGCCATGCGTGAAACGCAATCTGCGTTTAAGCAGGGGTATTGCAGGGGTAAATAGAGTGCCGAGATGGTTAAAGGATGGAACAGAGTAGAAATGGCTAATGAGCGAAAGCTTTTGGGTGCAGATCAGGAAAGGGACACTTTGATCGGTTTGGAATGGAATGAATTCCATTCAGAGAATGGAATATATGGAAAGGATCAGAAAAGAGAGATCTAAATGATGCTAGGGGAACGAATGGGTGAGTGAGTTTACATAAGATCCATTCCCCTTCCGGCGGACTATATGGGAATTTGGAACAACGAAATGAAACGATAAGCCATACAAGATTTGCAATTGTGATCAGATGATCAAAAAGGAAGAGTATATTAGCCATGTCCCCTCTTCATGTATTTATTTGTAATCCAAATCCTTTAATATTCCATTACCATGATGGCATTCCTTTTGGGAACCCCCTTTGCGCTCCTGTGTCCATTTGTTTGGCGGTCACGAATACCAGCACTGCATAGTGCTTCATTTGAAAGTTATTTAGAGTTCTGCTGATGACATCGCATTGGGGTATATGGTCTGCGGATTGAGGGGTACGGAATGCGGAGTGCGGAATAAGGGATGTATGTGCGTGTGCCTGTGCGTTTGCACAAATTATATCTGCATGAGTGCGTATTGAAGTCAGACCTTGTGCTGGGAGGAGACAGGAGATCCTGTTTGTCCTCGGTGTGTGCTGTGTGGGAGGGTGTTGGGGCCACTGAGCAGACGGTGACAAGCAAAACGAAAACATTCCCAATGTAAACAATGGGTACGTGCAGCAGGATGCGCAGGATACGTGCAACGTGCAACAATGGCATTAAGCGTGCAACAACAGAAGAAATCTCATTTGCAAGCAGTGCCACATTTCTCGCATGCAAAATGAGAGCCAGAGCCACAGCCAGAGCCAGAACCAGACGCAGGATAGGAAGGATTCCTGCAGCTGCTGGTCCTTGGGACCGCAGACATAAGTTTTGCCAGGCTCATTTCATGCCTCTAACAGCCCGAACAGTCTCGTTGCATTTCGGTTTTTAAACTTTATCTGAGGGTATTAGAACTTGGCCATAATGTTTGTCAGGTAAACGAAAGGAAACTCCAGTTTCCGACTACATTTTACTGGCATTTTGTAATCTCTTTTGCTCTCACAAAGCGAGCCAGTTGTAAGTAATTTAGTTTAAGGAATATTCGCCCCACAAAAGTTTATAAAACAAACTACAACATTTTATGGTTTTGCTAAAAATTGTGCTGTAATTAGTAAAGCACATACAAAATGAGTTTTGCTATTTGAAGCCTTTCGAAAATAAATAGTTTGAATAATATTTGAGTTGTTGTACAAATTAAAGTAGAGTTTGGAACACTTGAATATCATTCATCCACTATTTCAATTCATTAGAATTCCCTATAGCTGTTTCTTTCCTTTGCGTTCCTGGGTCTGTTATTTGTTCAGACTGTACCCGGACTGTTAAAGCAGAGATTTGAACACTTGAATATCATCCAGCCCATTGTTTCATATCCACTATTCCAATTCCTTATAGCTGTTTCTTTCCTTTGCGTTCCTGGGTCTGTTGCTTGCTCAGGCTGTACCTGTAAAATATCTACCAAAGCCTGTGTGGAGTGGTTTATGATTAATGATTACAATCTGATTATTTGAATAGGCTTAGCTTCAAAGGAAGCGCATATCCCCTTCGACGTGCTTCAATTGAATTCCTCAGTTTGTTTGTTGCTGTGTTTTTTTGATGTGAAAAGTTTTGCATTTCTATTTGCATTTACAGAATGCCAAAAGGGGGGACCACACAATGAAGGATACAAGCGGCAGGAAGATATATATGTACGCAGAGGGGTGGGTAGGGGGGTGATTATGCAAAATGGGGCAGTGGAGAAAAGAATGGCTATTCGCTGTTGCATTTAATGCGTATAAATTGTTATAATTTGCATGATAATACCCCCGCCCGTGCGCTTGGTCCAAAATTAAATTAGTGAAAATATTTTAATTGCACTGCAGAATGGAATGGAATGGGGATGATGTGCGGGAGAGGAGGGGCTCATGCAAATGCGGTCTGAAGCCGAAGCTGCAAGAAAATATGGGAATTTCAATGAAAAATCTAACAAACTCGTTTTTTGTGTTGGTTCTGGCTAGAATGGCTTTCCTTCTGAAGCGACTTAGTTGTCTCTCTGCCTCTGTTCTGGCAGCTAATCTCCTGCCTGTCTCTCGGTCCTGCTGTGTGTGTCTCTCGGCCCTGCTGTGTGTTCTTCTGTTCTGTTCCAGCAGCCAGCGGGCGCTTAATTAATTTTTAAGACATATTAGAAGCAACAAGAAAAACAAGCACTCGACTAGTGAAACCCTAGAACATGCCAGGGACAGTGACAGCGCAACAGTGGCTCCACTAAAGTTGAGCGTATGGCGCGACAACATCAGATGTTGCATGCTGCAACGTGCAGCCCCGTCAGACAGTGATTTATGTGGCTCTGCCTCTGCGCCACTCAAAGATTAATTACTAGCTGCGGCACTTGTTCCCCGAAGAAGAGCTTAAAATGGTTTAAAATGAAGCATGGAAGCGGGGGCGAGGCATACATGGTAGCATTTTCCAAATTGGCTTAAAAGTTTGCCTCACTTTTGGCCACCTCAATCCTGGATTCAACTCTTGACTAATGCCCCAAAGCCATGACCAAATACAACCGGCTGGCGGCAGCCAGTTAAACAATTGACCAAAAGTTTTTGGCTTGACTCAAGTGTTTGACATGTTCTGGTTAGCCTTTGGCACACACTCGCAAATACACAGAAAATTGGCAGCAAAGTTAGAATTGCATTTGGGGGGTCCAAGTGGAGGGAGAAGAGATTTCGTAGAAGGTGGAATTGTGCAGGTGCACTCACACGTTTCCCCTGTTTCATTTGAACTTTGTTGACTTTCGAATTGATTTGCAACTGAAGTTTAAACTATTTCCCAAGTGTAAGTGGGGTATTTCATTTAATATTGGTGTACTTCCAAAATCAAGAAGAGAATTTTGTGTCAAAGAAACTGAACTGGAGAGGTTTAACGCTTAGAAAAGGTTATAAAGGATGAGATTGTTAAGAGTGCAATCTTTGTTTTAAATTCTGGATATATTATTGGCTTTATATTTATTGTCTCGTAGCCTTTTAAATTTCCCGCCTGTTCTTTGATAGGCTAATACTGCATCTGTCAAAAGGCATCTATCATTTGATTCCTGTCAAAATTTGAAAACGCTGCGCCATTTTGTTTGTGCCTTACAGAAATTAGAGGACAAAAAGTGAATTTCGGGTGCTCATTAAGCATTTTTTTTTGCGGAAGAAAACATCACTGATAAATACTATGGGAACTCTGCTCTGATCTATCAATTTCAATGATAAACGAGGGGGAACGTTGTGAGTTGCTGCGGACACCGCAACTCTACAGTTATACCCGATACTAAGTCAGTATGGCTCTCCTCCTCCTCCAGACGCCGCTAATATTAAACGACACGACAAAGAGTGCGTGCGAGAGAGACAGAAAATCAGTCTGAGCGTGACGTCGGGCGCTGCGTAGCCAGTGCAAATTGGCTATAAAAATGATCTGATCTGATCCAGATACAGCAACCTGATAGATATGGTCATTATCTATGATTCTGCGTTTTTAGTTTTCTCGAATGTGCAATATTGTGGATGCCACAGATCTTCGCCCTTAGTGGGGGCGGAAGTAGGCGGGGCAAAGTTTTGAAATATTCTTGTAGCAGTGACATATCACAGAAGTCTGGATCCAAAACATCGTTGCTCTAGCTCTTATAGTCTTTGAGCACTAGGCGCTTAAGGGGACGGACAGACGGACAGACAGACATGACTCAATCGACTCGGCTATTGATGCTGATCAAGAATATATAGAATGGGGTCGGAAACGATTCCTTCTGGACGTTACACACATCCACTTTTACCACAAATCTAATATACCCCAATACTCATTTTGAGTATCGGGTATAAAAACCATTCTAATTATGCCTTCTACCTAGAATCCATGAAATAAATGAAATTGATGGGTGACTTTTAAAGATTTTGCCCAATCCTACAAAAAACCGGTGACCATTTATTGGCTTAGTAAGGCCAAAATTCAGCTTCTCTAACACCAAATACCCCTAGAACTGTTTAAGTAAGACCCTTCTTTGGTCTTGAAGCTATCATCCGGTTTTAGATTGGTTTCTGGAAAAGCGTTTCCTGGTTTGCCGTTCATCAAACAGCATGCACTCAGTAGATAGAAGAGAGGGGATAGATACAGTGAATGGGGAGCGCTGGCTCATCTCGATCTCCCTGCAGTTACTTAATAATTCATAAACATCAATCAGAGCTCTCGACCCGACCCGTAGTCGAGGCCCCAGTTTCAATTCCAGAGTGCATTCCACCAGCCAGCCTGCCTTGTTAGGTGGGCTCCTCCATATGGTGGGCTTCTCTTCTCTCCTCACCTCACTCCTTCCCTTCTGCTGCCTGCCTGCCTATGTGGGGCAACACTTCCTCGTATATAGCGCCACTCCATCAGTCGGCTGTCACTGTTTTGGGTCTGTCTGCATTAGTAAACATTTTGTTGTCAACGTTCGTCATTTGCTGTCATCAGGGCGACGAAGGAGTCAACAGTCACACAGCAGGCAGACGGATGCACTCCAGAGAGAGAGAGAGAGAGAGTGAGTGTGGGGTGTTGGGTGTGGGGTGTGGGGGTAGTGCTCCACTCGAGTGAGTATCTCCCAGGCTAGTCGGCATTTTGCTGCCTGTGAAACAAAAGATTTTAATGGCTTTTACTGAAATTAAGAGGCGTTGAAAGTGGTCGGTTTTTTGTGTGAGCCACAAATTACAGACCGGAAATATATGTAAAAGGGAATTTAAATACATAAACTGCTCTGCATATACATATATATAAATATGCATGACATTACGCTGACATTCGAATTTAATGATGCATAATGTTTGCTGCGGTTGCTGCATTCTTATCGTTAAATAAATATCACGCATACGCACTGTTGCATCCATTCGTGTGCATTGACTTTTGGGCCAGGCCAAAGTGATTAAAACTGATGGAAAATGCATCCCCAAATATATGGTAAGCCATTGATTGGCTTTAAACAAATATCGAAGGCAGCTCTCAGCCTTAAATGCAGTTCCTTTCTTCTCACCCAAGGGGAAAATGAATCAAGAGAGCAGTTTCCTTTCCATCTGTTTGCTCCACTTTACCATTTTTCAATCAATTTGTCTTCCCCACACTCTAGGACTCATAAATCACTCTAATGCCCATAATGCAATTGAAATCGATTCGCCGAAGCATATGTCAGTGTAAACATGCTTGTACATGTTCTGATTGAATTTCCAGCTGTAAAACCCAGAGCCAAAGGCGGAGCTTAGTCATTGCCATGCCTCCCCGGCAATCAGCCACAGAACAATCTTAGATCTACCTATATCTGCTCTGCAGCATCCTTTCTTGTATGATATAGCACTCGAGGAATCTCTGTCTAGAAATCTGTGTGACAAGCAGCAAACACGTTTCATGTCCAATCTCGCCCTCTTTTTGCCTGGCTTTCCTTTTTTGTGTGCTCTTTTATCCGTGCTGTTTGCAGTACAAAAAATCATTTCAAATTATAAACACCAAGCTGCCGAGTGTCCCTTTTCAAGCAGGACTCTCTAGCTACGTGGCCTTGTCGTGATTTTCATACCCCGATGCACTTGGGGCATGTTGCATCCTGTAATTAATATGGCCAAAAAACAAACAGACCCCGAGTTCCTGTTGACGTAGTGCAAGAAATATTTTGGTAAATAAAGCAAACGGAAAGGCTGTAATATTAAGAGGAGGCATTGCCATGAGGAAGACCTTATATCGAAGGAAGGCTCTGTTGCACAGAGCAAACGAAACGGTATTGCCAAGCAAGAGATCTTTATAGGAAAAAGAGTAAAATCTGGTAAAAGCATTGCCATGCCAAAGAAACTTCTAGGTTAGAGAGCAATCGAGAGCATTTCCATGCCAAAGAACCTCCTATGAAAGAAAGTAATCTAGAGCATTGCCATTCAAAAGAAAACTTCTAGAGAAGAGAGCAATCGAGGGCATTGCCATGCAAACCTTCTATGAAAGACCGTAAATGAGAGCATTGCCATGCAAAAGAACCTCCCACGTAAGAAAGTAATCGAGAGCATTGTCATGCAAAAGAACCTCCCACGTAAGAAAGTATTCGAGAGCATTGTCATCCAAAAGAACTTTCCATGAAAGAGAGTAATTGACAGCATTGCAATACAAGCTTAAGCGACAGCTCTTGCAATGGGATCAAAGAAGATGGCTATAGAAAATACCTAAGCCAGCTGATATCCTTGCCATACAACACACAAAAGAGCAAGTGAGATGACAATAGGTAGCATCAGTGGAGAGCCCAAAGCTTCGTTTGACTTTGCTGTCTTTGTGGTGGGCTTACCTTAAGGGGTATCACAGCAGTCGTGCCTCTCGATCGTTGCACCTTTTTGTCGTTTTCCCCATTTTTGCTGCTGGTAGCAGACGCTGTGACAGTTTCTGCTTTTTACTGTTTAGCGCCTTGCAGCGCACCAAACTACGAGTAAGTGTTGCATAGTTATAGACGTGATGTTCTCTCACTCCCCCCCTTTCACGCGTTCTGTGTCTGTGTCCGGGTCTGGGTCTGTGGCTCTCTCTCTGTCGCTCCATTTTCCATGATATGCTTTGCTTTTTTCGCTCTAAACTTTTGCAGTTATAATCTACTTATGAAGTAGGTAACAACGTTTTTATTAAGCCTGGCCAGAGAGACCCAAGGAAAAAATGGAATGCAGACAATTTTGAAGCTTTGCTAAGTTTTCCCGTTCCTCCAACGAGCAAGGGAAGTTTCAGGAAAATTACTAAGAAGGGGGGAAGGAACAAGGTCCTAGTGGGGCCTGGCAGTAACTATTTCATCAAGGATGTACATATATAGACCCTCATGCCAGATGCCAGGCACGATCCATTACGGCGACAACTTTTGTTTTATATTTTCTACCCTCTGTAGATTTTTCATTTGCTTTGCCAATTATATTGTTATTCGTGGGGGAAAAACGGTGGACTGACGGGGGAAAAGGCATACATTTTATTGCCAATTTTTTTGGCAACAAAACAAAATGCATTTATGGCTTGAATTAAATTTGTTTATGGCATTCAAAGTGGGTCAATAGCGAAAACTATTTTGTATGGGCTTTGGGCCTTTTGTCTGTGTGGGCGGCAGAGGTAGAGTTCAGGTGGAGGTTAAACTCTGGGCTCTCTGAATATTTGCCTGGTTTCAAGCGGTTTTCATGGAGGTTACTTGACTTAAACTCTCCCAAATGGGTAAATGGAAAAATATTGCTGCCTAGTGTAATTGGACTATTTCTCTTGACTGCCTTCAACTGGAAAATCCATTTGGATCCTTTGCCAGCAATTTAAAGGCGCTAACCAGAGGCTATGGGAATGGGAATGGGTATGAACTCCGGCTATGTGCATCAGCATCATCAGCATGCATAGCAGAGCAAGCACTCCATCCGAGCTGCGCCATGCCGCGCCGTGCCGCGCCGTGCCCCAGCTTTTCTTGCCCCCAGAGCGCTCTGCATTGCGAGTTGGTGAAATATATTTGAGTGCCCATCGAGCTCCATCTTGAGGCTGCAGTGGGGATAAAAGATATGTATATCCCATCGTTTGTTTGGCCCTCAGCTCGTCGGCCATTAGTCGGCTGCGCACTGGCTAATGGACGTTAATAAGGCGTTAAAGTGCCTAATTGCCGATTATGGCTCTCGTTGCGATAGGTCTGAAGAGGGCTAGCCGGCCCCAAAACACAATATTTTGCATGCCCATGCAATCGACCTCCACTCCCCCGCTCTGGCTCTCCGTTGGGGTAATCTATGGCCCGACTAGGTCCTGCTGCTTTACGCTTAAAGCCACGTTAAGACAGCTCTGCTCTGCCCTTGAGCCCCCCTGTTGCGTTGGAGCAAGTTTTCCCTTGCCGGAAAATGCAATGCAGGGAATGCAATTTAAGCGGAGCCAGCACTGGAGCCAGTGAATGGGAATGCTGAAACAGCAGTGGGAGCGCCAGACGCCATAAGCCAGGAGCATGAGCCAGGAGCAGCCACGATGAATGGCCTGCTGCCAGTGTATGCTAGACCATGGATCCATACTCTGTAAATTGTTTGCGAAATTCTTTTTAAGGTAGATGGAGCTTCTTTCTTTTTGACTAAATACGAGTCTAGCCCTGCTCCCGACAATAAAAGGAGTTGCATGTCCTGCATATGTGGCAGTAAACCAAAAGGGAAACTATCTGCAAATAGAAACTGGTTTCAACACACAAAAGCAATATGTGAAACACTAATTGCCCAGAGGAATATTGCATTTAATTGGAGCCATTTTGCCAGCTTAATTGGCAGCAATTGGCAGTTAATTTACAATCTACTGAATCTACTAACTGAAGCAAACTATTAGAAACTAAATGCCAACAAAGATTGCACTTCTTTAATGAAGAGTGAACTGTTTTTATATGGCTAATGCATGTTGGATGTTTTTTTAAACGGAAGAATATATAATAATTATGTGTCTAAAATTTGCGCAGATCTCAAAGTCGATGCTATGATTAGTGGCTTGCCGCAGGGATATACAAAATACGAGTACATGTGCTTTTTGTGCGACAGTAGCCGTAGGCCTCTTTTAATACTTTAAAAGAATATTCAATTAAAGAGTTAATCATGAAAATTAGTAAAAATCTAATTCCTGCATTATTAATGAAATTCCTAAACGGCCCTCAGCAAGGCCAATATGGCCCTTAGTTATCCGGAGAGAGTTCATGGTGTTTATGGGATTCTAATCGCGAATCGAGGTGTTTTTCGCATAGGCCAGTAATTGCTGTGGCGTCTTCTTGGAGGTATCTTCCAGTGATGCCCAGGTGAGAGAGAGAGCCGGACAGTTGCAAATGAGATGTTCCAGGGTTTCGATTACCCCAGGTTCATCACATTTCATACAGCTGTCTATAACTTCTATGTTCTCCAAAAGATTTGGTTATTTAACCTCTGATTTTCCTCGTAATAGATCAGGCTTTCATTTCCAACCAATAAGTAAATTCAGCAAAAATCTTCTTGTGAGTGCAATCAATAGTATAACCCAGTTTTTATTCTACATTTTAAAAAGTTACGGAGTTAAGATTATGCCATAGTCGGTTGCTTGGAAATTTTGATGGTGGATCGGAATCGGTGTAAAATAGTGCTATTCTTGGAATTTATCTCATTTCAAACTGTTTTTTTTTGGTATAGGAAATTCTTCGAAACAGTTGCTGCTGCTGTTTCCCTGTTATTGGACTGTTTCTTCAATGAAACTTCACTGATTTATCATATATACAACGCCTATTCATAAGAGATACCTGACTGATTCTTATAGGATAGGATCAAAAGTGGAGGTCTGTGTAAAGGTTCCTCGACTGAACGCTGAAGAAATCCTTCAATATCTTTTCCTTCCTGTAGATTCCTTATAAATTGAAGAGCTAACATTTTGGGTGGCATTCTCTTATACCCCGTTATACGCTGGAAAAAGTGGGGGTGTGTTGAGGGGTTGGGAGAAATCATAAACAGCGCTTGAGTGCATTTCAAGTCCGTCAGAGCCCGCTTTAAGGATTTCTCTACAGATTTTTTTGTTGCTGTTTTGGCAAAATATTTCAGTTTCATTTTTATTTTTGTGGCAAGCTGCCAAATTGTGCTGCGGTCGGCGTTGCAAACACTTAACATCGAAGGGTGTGAGGAGAGGAAATCATGCCCCACACAGCAGGTTACGGATGGTGCATAGTGGGGTTTCCCCGGCAGATCTCCTGTCCATGGCCGAATGAATGGTGACTGCAAATTGGCCCGATGGTTTGTGGCGCAATTAAATTTAATTTTGAAAACAGTTGCCTGAACTGCTCTAAAGCCCGAATGCAATTAGCGCCCCTTCCTGGTCCTGTGGCAGGCAGGCAGATATGCAACGTGGACTGTGGCAGGAGCAAACAGGCAAAAGTGAAAGCATCAGCGTCAGCATCAGCGCCAGCATCAGATGTCTGAAATTCGACATCAAAGGGGAGGCGAACGGGCAGGGGCTCGGGCACGGGTGGCCACAAGTCGGGGCATTGTTATATATGTCTATGTCGGCAGCCTATTTCTGGCCCATGTCACGCCCCCTGGCCACACACACTCGTCCTGCCTCTGCCTCTGCCTCTGCGCTGCACTGCACTGCACACTCCTTTGTCCTTTGTGTGTCTGCAGTGGGTGTCTGTGCGTTTTGTTTGCTTAGTTGGTTTCTCTATTTTCTGGCCCTCGCCAGCTCCGCTCCGCACTCTCGAGCGGAAAGAGAACTTCAGCCAACAAAGCGCTCGAAAACGAGAGCGAGCGCCCTTTCAAAATTGTTTGTGGCTTTCTGATGCACCAAACAACAACAAAAAGTGCCTGAACGAGAGGTTCGAGTAGTCGAAGGTTGAATACTCTTTCGTCTTGAGACCTTTTATTGGTTTATAGACAGAGCCGCAAACAAATAAAGTTCAAGTCCTATACCTCCTTCTTCATAACCCTATAACCGAGGGGCTCTGCCGCATGACGTGCCTTTTGCCGTGTGTAACCAACATCTCACTTTGTATTCCCCTTTGCAAGGGTATCGGCTGATTGAAAAGAGGAAAGTACTCATACGAGTGCTGTACATGCATACAATATTTGTATGTTCTCCGCTCTCCATTCTCCGCTGGCAACGCTTTGAGTGCACTATTTTTTGGCAACAACAAATGCTGGAAAGTCAGGCGAGTGCTGCAGTGCAGGAGTGCAGGAGGAGGCTGAGAGAGAGAGAGTGGAATAATGCAAATGTGGATTAAGCCAAATGGGTCGGCAATCGGATTTCGATTGGTTATTTGCCAAATGCAAAATGGATGATGACCGAACTAAAGGATGCTGAAACTGTGGCATTGATGAAGCTTATAAATGGCAATACTCATTGGGTTATACACAAAAGAATCCCTAATTGTATTGTTACCATCATTCGAGTGACAAAATTGTAATTCGATTGCGTTGAGAGTTGAGGCAAGGATCGGACTTTAAGGCAAGAGTAGCTGGGTATGTCCCCACAATACAACTGAAGATGTCTTGAGCTAAATTGTAGAGTTTTTTGCGGCTGCTGTGGCTTTCCTTTTGGCACTAATGAAATGAAGTTTACCAGCATCCACAGCCGGGGCTCACCTCTTGCCCTCGCCCACTCAGCAATTTGCGACAATTGCGACTCAACGGGCAGACGCGTGGTTACCTCTGATGATCCACTACAGCTCAACTCATCCACTCAGCCACAGTCGAAGCCGTCCTGGCACACTGTCCACAAGGACTCGAGAACTTTTGTGTGTGAGTTTGTCTTTGTCTGGGAGTCAGTCACGAATGTGGGGGGGGGACCTCTGACTGGCAACGCAACGCAATTCAATTTCCGCTACACAGACAGACAGCTGCATATTTCCACTTGAACACTTGCATTTATCGCCTGTCGAACTGCAAGTTTTTGCTCCAGGCCCCAAAGCTGTTGCTCCTCCTCCTGCTGCTGGATTGTGCCTGACTTTTATCTATGTGTGTATGTGCGCTGCTTTCATTTAAATAAGCAGCCAGTTGTGCCTATTTAAACCGAATGCCAACAATCTCGCACAGCATTCAATGCAGACCACTTGCCATCATAACGCTATGCAACAGGGTTTGTTTTCCATGGTGGGACAGAAAAGTAGATAAACGGAATTTAATTGGAGCAATAAAAGAGAATGAGGGAGGCAGGAATGGCAGCAGCTAATAGTAGATCTGGGAGTTCAACATTCCATTAAAGCTACATATGCCACACAACATTTAGAGTCGTTACGAGTATGGTGGAGGAGAGTACAGTAGAGTGGTAGTAGATCCACTAGAAAATATATATATGTATATATATTGATCCTTCCGCTTCGTAGATCGACCTATTCCTTAGATGAAACGTTTAGGGTTTTATTCCGCCACATTATATCCTATATTCCTATATCCTATATTGCGTCTACCCCGGACTCTCTAGCCTCGTTTCACTCAAGCAGACGACGACAACGATCAAAACATACTGTATAAAATAGCGAGATTATATGTCCGACTGATTGACTCTTCCACCTCGTGCCTTTGCTGTCTCCCTTTCAACCCGTGAGATTTGTACTCATAAGAGTAAAAAAACCCATATAAGTGGCTCTTTGTAGCCTTTGTAGTCTCTGCAGACAGAAGTACAGAAGTCTTCCTGCCTGGGCCCATAGTACATAGCCCTAGGATCCCCGCTGTAAAAGGATGAGAGGCATTTACAAAGGCAACAACAGCGCGCAACAGCCCTCAACTTAACCTCAATGAGTGCTGTGCGGCGACGGTGGCGTATGTGTAACATGCGGGCGACTCGAATTGCGGGCAGATTTATATATAGCTTAGCTCCGGGGGCTACTTGTTGGATCTTCAAATATTTATGAAAGGCGAATGAAGAAAGTTTTTCCGTTGCTTGCACTCTGCAGGGCCTCGGCTCGGCTCCACTTTACTTAACCCACTATCTCTCCCTCGCCCTCTCCCTCTCTGCAGATGCACTCGAATCTGTGGATATTTATTTGGCGCCGCAAACTCTCCTTCCTGCTAGTAGTGTCTGGCCTCGTGCTGCTGGGTCTCTGGACATGGGCCATACTCATCGATACGACCACCACGCCACCACTGCCGGTTCCCTCAGCGAATGCTGAGGCAAGAGAGCGCCAACAGCAGCAGCAGAACCCGGGATACCAGCAGGTCCATATTATCCAGAAGCTAATTGCCCAGGCCAACCGTGTGCTCCGCGCCGATCGACTCAAGGACAACGCCGCCGGAGAGAAGGCGCCAACTGTCCAGCGTTTGGGCAACGTGCGATTCCTGCGTCCCACCCAGGCCAAGAAGGCCCCACTGCCGCTGTCCGAGAGCTATCTGTTCGAGCAGGAGCGCCTGAAGATACTCGAACAGCAGCAGCGTCAGCGCAACGCCGGAATGGAGGAGCTGAATGCCAATGCGGAGGATGAGCGTATGCTCAGCTCTGCCGAGCGCCAGACCCAGTACGAGCACGATCTCCAGCGGATGGGCGTTCCCGTGGTGGCTGGTATCGGACCAGACGGGCCACGTTCCCCTAACGAGCGTCTCGTCCACTTGGATCTGAAGGGGGCTCCGCCCAAGCTGAGTTTCCTCAAGCAACTGCTGCCGATGCTCAGGGCTCTGGGTGCCACGGGGCTACTGATCGAATACGAGGATATGTTTCCCTTTACTGGAGCCCTCCAGCCGCTGGCCGCCCACAATGCCTACAAAGAAGATGAATTGAGGGTAACATTGAGGGATTCAAGAGATTCATTTAACTTATTATAGTCTTTTAGGACTTTCTGGAGTGCGCCGCCTTGCATGGTTTGAGTGTGATGCCTCTGCTTCAGACCTTCGGGCATTTGGAGTATGTCCTGAAACTGGAGGGATTCGAGCAGCTGCGAGAGCTGCCCGAAAGTCCCCAATCCATCTGCCCCAGTCAGCCGCAGAGCATGGCCCTGCTGGAGCAGATGCTCACCCAGGTGATCGAGCTGCATTTACAGTGCATCGGCAAGGCCACCCCCTCAGCCCCGACACTGCCCATCAAGTTCACGCACATCCACATCGGATGCGATGAGGTGCAGCGCATGGGGGAGTGCCAGGCCTGCCGCCAGAGACTCCGGAGCGAGCTGTTCCTGTCGCACGTGATCAGTCTCTCGCACTTTGTGCGTCGCCAGTGGCCCCAACTGGGCGTGGTCATCTGGGATGATCAGCTGCGATCGATGTCACTCAGCGAGCTGCAGCACTCGCAGATCGGCAGCTATGTGGAGCCCATGGTGTGGGTGTATGCCAGCGATATCTATCGGTTCATCCAGCCGCAGCTGTGGGACACCTATGCCAAGGTCTTTCCCAGTGCTTGGGTGGCCTCGGCCTACAAGGGAGCCTTCGGCGAGAGCCTGCTGGTGCCGCCGCTGCAGCATCATCTGGAAAATAATATACGCTGGCTGGCGGTCATCGCCAAGGAGGGCGGACGCTTTGCCAAAGGACTGCGCGGTGTGGCTCTAACCGGCTGGCAGCGATACGATCACTTTGCCGTCCTGTGCGAACTGCTGCCAGTGGGAATGCCCAGCCTGATGGTGTCGCTGTCGACTGTTTCCAAGGGTTATTTCAGCACTAATCCAAGGGACAACGATCTGCTGCGCGTGCTGCAGTGCGTCTTTCAGCCGGACAGCCGGCGCTCGGGTCGCCCCTGGCTGGAACTTCATCCGAATGCCCATCATAGCCAACTGTTTGCTGTCTGCAACTATCCCGGCCACATGGTCTTCAAGTATGCCCTTCGCCTGTACGACAAACTGGCCGAAGTGGGAGTCTATCTACAGCAGACGCGCGAGCAGAGCGCCTGGCTCTCCGACTACAATGTGAGGCACAACTTCAGCTCCCCGTTGAGAGTTCACGAGCTGATTGCCCGAACGCCAATACTGATTGAGGAGCTGCGCGCAATGGCTCGCGAGGCACAGCAGCTGCTGTGGGAGGCGTACGATGAGTACACGGTGGCTGAATTCGTAGAGCAGCACATCTATCCTACCATCGAGGCGCTGCAGCGCCAATTGGCCAGCGGAGCGACGCTGCTCCAACGCCGCACCTGGCCACAACGGCCGCTGCCATTGACCCTGAGGATACAGGAGGATATGGGCTTGGTCACAGATCGCCAGCCGCACTGAGCAAACACACCGTGATGTTGATAACTAATGTATAGTGATGGCGTTCGAAACGCCCCAAGACCCAGCAATGGAAAATAAGCGATAATTCGAATGTTAACAGCGCTGCAGCAGGCATTTCTCTATCTATCTACATATATCTATAATTAATAGCATTAAATGTTCATTTTTTCTAGACTACTTTATAAGCCAAAGCTCAATTATACAAGTAAAAGATCTAAAATAATCATATGATAATCCAAATCTACAAGTAATTTGTTTATATGCCAAAAAGAAACAAGTGCGGGCTAGTATACGAGTAGCATTTCAAATATTGCGCGCACTTCAGTTCTAATTTCAAATTTCCCGCACAGTTCAGTGGGAGTGGAAATTTTAAAGCTGACAATGGCCTTACAGGGTTGATATCAGTCGCGAAAGCGCATGAAAAGGATGCAAGCCAGGTTACTATTTACGGTATATTTATGTATACTTTTCGGTTTATGTCCGAGGGCCCTGTGACGAAAAAGTGCCTCGTAATTTTGAATGGGCTATAAAAAAGGGTATGGACAACAGGCAAAAACAGCCAAGGCAAATGGCAAGGTTCGTACGAGCCCTCACCTCACCGTGTTGTCTGTTGTCCACACCCTCGTTTTCCTTCTATTATGTAGCAAATGTGTAGTAACCGTGTAGTGTATATTTACGGTAGATGTTAAAAATGAGACGGGGTGAAACGAAAGCTCAAAAAGGACGAAAAGGAAGGTAGGAAACACATGTTCGCGCAAAATCGATGATTAAAAGCAAAAACGGAAAACTTTAGCGTGCATAACAGAAAGTTAGCTTAAAAGTGTCCAAATCGATTTACAGCAGTCGTGAAGCTGCCAGGCCAGGACCTTTCCGGTACAGAGATTCTTGGGGCAAAACAAAACATAAGGAAAATGGGTATTACAACAGAGACAGCTACAACAGCAACCGGAATGGGAGCGGCGAATGGTGGAGCAGCCGATGTCGAAAGCAAACAGATCCTGTCGCTGGAAGTTTTCCAAGAGTTATTCAAGCACGTGGAGCCGGATGTGGAAATCGATGCCTTTGAGGTAATGTGATGCATGAAACGGAGACTCTAAGTATTTCTTGTGTGACGTAGTGGACACGTGGCTTTTGCAGCTGGCTCAGGGCTCGGACCGCGGCGACAATTATACGGCGGCCTTGTATCGGATAAATCTGAGTGGCAAGCGGCAGAGTCTCGATGGCAGCCAACACAAATGGACGCAGAGCGTTATATGCAAGGTCATGCCGGAGAGCGTGGCCCAGCGAGAGGCCTACAAAAGCGACAAACTGTTTCGGTAAGAGAGATCCCTACGCAGATACTCAAACTATCTAATCTTGTGTCCCATCAACAGCAATGAAGTGGAGTTCTATACCACAATAATGCCAGAGTTGCTCAAGTTTCAGGCCAGCAAAACGGGCCGAGACTCGCCAGTGTTTAATGCCATACCCAAGTGCTATACGGCCCGACATGATTTGCTCATAATGGGTAACTATGTGACCACATCTCCTGCCTTGGCAATCTTTGAAGCATATTCCCTTTCATGCAGAGGACCTGCGTGAACGCGGCTTTCAGATGTCCGATCGCCACAAAGGACTCAGCATGGAGGAGACGCAGTCCGTCCTCTTGCAGGTGGCCCAATTACATGGCCTCAGTTTGGCCTACAAGTTTGAGCATCCGCTAGACTTTGCCAAGCTGTGCAGCCTCATCAGCGAGGGCATCTTCTGCACGGCCAACACGAGTTGGTATAGAAACTACTACGAGCGTCTCACGAAGAACGCCGTCAAAATGGTTTCCGAAGTGCTGCCCGCCGACTCCAAGTATGTCCTGGCCATGCGAAATTTCGCTGAGAGCTCCTCCTTCTTTGGCCAAATGGTGAAGATTGCCAGTTCAGAGTCCCCGTTGTCGGCCATTTGCCATGGCGACTGTTGGGTCAACAATTTTCTGTATCACTACGATCCAGAAGATCCAACGCTGGTGCTGGAGGTGGCCCTGATAGACTTCCAGCTAATACGTTATAGTTCGATTGCCTTGGATATTGCCAATCTGTTGTACTGTTGCACCACGAAGGAGATGAGGGATGCGGAGCTGAAATCGTTGCTGAAAACCTACACGGAGGAGTTGTTCAGGTGGCTGAAGATCCTGTGCACTGAACTGCCAGAACACTGCAATACCCTGGAAAAGCTGCAAAAACTGTAAGATAACGAATGCGTTTTAAATTAAAATAAATTTATCCATCTTAATTTTCGCTCAAGCTTTGCCGAGGAGCTGAAAGCCTATGGACGCTTTGCCCTGGGTCTTGCCATGGACATTATACCTATAAGTACATGTTCTTCCGAAGATGCACCGGATATGTACTTGAATCGCAACGATGAGCCCGAGGAGGAGGATGAGGGTGCGCCAACGCTTAACTTTCCACCCAACGATCTGTGTCGCCAGAAAATGGTCGAAATAGTTAAAGATATGGTCGATGGGGATATGCTTTAGAGCTGGCTTCAATCTCAAGCCATCTGCACGAAACACCAAATTAACGATAACTCAGTAACCCATAGTTATATGCAAAACTAGTAATATTTAAAAACAAAGTAGCCTACTCTAGTTACCATTAGGCCTAGCAATAATTTATACGATTAGAGGGTACCACCGCTACCGACAGCGTTACATTACGTTTCTCTAACAAACATAAATGGAATTTTCGTCGAAAAGGGAGCTCTATGAGTGAAGCAATACGATGCCATCGGGGTTATCTTTAGATTGAATTTTGTTTAAGTTTTTTAGACGTTTTTCTTTTCCTCTTTATTGGATATATGAGTATAAGTAAACCCAACGAACCGAGGCCAAATTAGGTAGACTTACAATTTCTTTGGAATTTATTTTATTTTTAACCAAAGTTGCCGATGGATATTTCTTGAACAAAGCAATATGTTTGACTGTTCCTTTCGTTCTTGTTGTAGCCCATCTATACTTAACAGATATTTGTTGGACCTTAGCTCAAAGACAACTTGTCCCGTTCGCATATTATGTATTGTGTTTTTTTCTTAAGTATTCTTTACACAAAGCAATAAATTATAAACAAAACTAATGCCTTAAATTAATAATCCGCCTTGGCTGTCCAAGTAGCCTTGTTGGTCATCGCTTCCTTGTCACAGCAATTGCGCAGGAACTTCAGACCAGCCTCGATGGAGCGTTCTAGCTCGTTCTGGGACCTATGTATCTTGGCTGGAGGAGGTCCCATATCATTTAGGCCGGGAGGAGGCGGTATGGCAGCCCCCCGACTGCCTGCAGATGTGGAAGGTGTGTCATTGTCAATGTCATCGGTGGGGGTAGTGTAATTGCGTCGCTGGAACTGCTGCTCTTTCTTGCTGGAATTGAAATTACTGAATTCCTGTTCTTGGATTTCCCACAGTGGGGGCGGAGCTGGAATGCTGCTGAAGTTGCTGCGTTTTAGCGGCTCTGGAAGGGGAGCGAACTCCTCTTTACGCTCGCCACGCTGTTTTTCGTTCCACTCTTCCTGTGACATGGGCAGACGTTCGGCTTTGTATTCCCACTCTTCCTCCGGCTCTTGCGACGCCAGTTTCTCCTTATCCCAATCGCGAACATGCTCCTTGCGCAGCTCCGCGCGTTCCGCTTCCTCGGCTTCTTTCTCTTTCTCAATGGCCTCTTTCCTTTC
Source organism: Drosophila persimilis (assembly GCF_003286085.1). Lineage (NCBI taxonomy): Eukaryota > Metazoa > Arthropoda > Insecta > Diptera > Drosophilidae > Drosophila > Drosophila persimilis. Next base: position 1,750,816 of record NW_020825706.1, read on the forward strand.
ACGTGCTTTGCGCTCCCGTTCGACAGCCTCAGCTGCTGATTCGTCTTTCTTCTGCTGCAGTTCCCGTTCGTAGTCCTCCTTGCTGATGGGCGGCAGACCATTGCGAGCCCGTATGCGGTTCTTGGCGGCCAGCACTCGACCAGCCACCATGCTGTCCCGCTTGGCTCTCAATTCATCGCGTCGAGCCTGCTCCTCAGTTGTGGCCTTGCGCGCCTCCTCCAGCTCTCTTTGCTGCTTTGCGCGCTCTTCTTCGTCTGTGGAAAAGGCATAGTAGCCGACACCGTGGGTGCGGGCCTCGTCGAAGAAGACATCTTGGTAGTGAATGTCTGGTTTTTCGGCATTCTCCTGCTCTTTGCGCTCCCAATTCAGAAGCAGCTCGGCGTGGTGGGTCGCCGTGGACTGGTCGTCGCTGAAAATGCTGCCCGGAGGGCGTGGTTTAATGTTGAAATCCTCCTCCGCCGCCTCCTCCCCCTCCTTCTGTTCGCCCTTGGTGTCTATCATCCAGTTGGCCTTGGTTGTATCAATGCGCTCAGGCATACTTTGGGCTAGCTGCTTGTCGCGTTTCTTCTCCTCTGCCAATACCCTTCTGAGACATTTCCTTGTGCGGCCCAAACAATCAACGTACTCCACTTCATCATCGTCGTTGCCCTCCTCTTCGCTGGAGCTGCTTGAACTGCTGCTCACTCGCCCGGGCGGAGAACAAGTCTGTGGCTCTTCGTCTAGGTCTTCCTCCTGGCGCTTGCGATTGAACATGACCAGACAATTGTCGTCAGAGTTGAGGTTGCCTCCGCTGCGACTCATTCGATCGTAGTACTTGCTCTTCGCCTCCAGAACGCGCCGAGACTTCTCCAGCTGCGCATGATCCTCGGTCTCATAGACCCTGGCGTCCTCGTTGCGGCTCACTTCATTGTAGCTGTGCGACTTCTTCTCCTTAGGCTTCTCCTTCTCGCTGACGACTTTTTGGGGCTTGTGTTCAACAGCCGATACCTGGGCCGCCTTGGCCAACTTCACCTCATGCTGCTTGCGCAGTAATTCAGCCTTCAGGCTGAGCAAAGATGATAAATTTACCGAGATAGCTTTGTTTGGGTCGTTCATTTTCAAAATAATTCAAGAAATTCGAATGCTAGAAAGGGATAGAAAAGGCAATCAGCTGTTGGAGCATGTTTGAAAGGTTTTCGATAAAACGCCACGGTAACCCTAAATTATGTATGGTTTTGCAGCCCTGGTAAAAATATTTATTTATTTACCTTTTTAAAAAAATGTCTGGATCTGGCGAGGATTTCCAAGTTGTCACCAGGAAGAAATGGATAGCCCGCAAGTGTTTGAGGCGGCGGGATCGCCACAAGTCCGAGTCTGACTATTTGAAGGACTGCCCCGATGTGGATGTCGACAAATTTAAGGAGTAAGCGTGAATGGGAATTTATATTCGTGGCCTCTGAAAATTCTGTATATCTAAACCCAAAACTATCCAATTCTAGTCGGCTGGAGCGTCTCTGCACGAAAATGTCACAAAGCGACTACTTTATGCTGGCTATGGAGACGCTGCAGCAACAGGTGGATGTCATAAATCGACCGCTGGAACGCATCGTCTGCCTGGGGCTGGGGCCGTTTTCTCGCACCCACATCGCCCTGCATCAGGCAGCATTCGTTGTTAGCTTGCAGCGACACTACCAGATCAAGGAGGCTATTTATTTCGATCCTGTGTTCAGGGAGAGTGAGAAGGAGTTGCTGCGGCTGTTCGATGGCAGTGTGATAGCCGAAGACTGTGCAGGCAAGCACGAGGCGACCGTTCCCACACTCTACTATCTTCCACACTGCCCCTACCCCCTGATGAACAACATCCTGTGGAGCAACTGGACAAGGGATACTCTGCCAAACGTACTACTTGTTTCGAATAGTTTTGAGATGCTGACGATGACACGAAAGACCCCGAAAGATCACATAAATCAAGTAGTCGAACACTGCACAGAAACCCCACTGGACGATGACTACGAGCATCAAAATGTCTTCAATGACTTATCATTGCACACATTTCCCTGGGACAGTCTGCCGGAAACCGATGATGAAATATTTTGGACACGTTGCGCCCCAATGAAAGTTAATGAAGATGAGCTAATTATAGAGACGGAATCAAAAGCGACGCATTGAACCCAATATCAAAAAACAAGGAAATAGGTTTATATTTAAGTTTTATTATTATGTTTGTACATATAAGGTGCAATAAGATTTGTGTGCCCTTACAGGCTCATAAACTTGTCCATCTCTTTCTCATTCTCATCCTCTTTTTTTGCAGTCTGCTTCTTTCGAGCTTTAGCCCTCATCTTCTGTGATTTCTTCGCCTTTTTTCTCTGCGCCTCTCTATGAGCAGCGACTCTCCGGTTTATTGGCTGTCGTCGTGGTTCTTCAACTGGGACCTTATTTCGACGTTTCACTGCTATGCCTGAGGTCTTTATTGGAAATGCGCAGGGCAGCAGCTGCTGCTCCTCATGCAGCCGTCCGCAGAGAGTGTTCGAGATGGGCAAGTAGCTATTTTGGCTGAGAAAGCACTCATCACTGGGTGCGGTGGCCGTTAGCAGCTCGTGCAGCTTGAAACTCTGTGGTGGTGGCGTGGGCTCCTTGATGGGCTTACATAGTAAAAACTTGTCCTTGTACTTGACTGAATTTCGCAGCAAATAGTCCCCAGGTGGGATAGCATTGAATAGCTTAAGAAATTCGCACAGATGGGAGAGCAACTGAGGCATGCTCGTGTTGTAGTAGTCGTGCAGCATCTTTTCCAGCGAAACCAGTGTCAGCTTCTCCTCGAGCAGTGGCTCAAAGTCTCGCAGCGATACGCGACTGCAATGGCCGATCTCCGCTTTGAGGAGCTTCAAGTGCAGCCAAGCCTTGAGCAATTCGTACTTGGACATAATTTCGCAGCCGCAGTCTGGTTTGTTCTCCAGCTTGATGAAGTGGCAGCCGAGCGGTTCCGCTCCCTCCGCATCGCTCACACCTGCCAGCGATAAGCTGCTATACATTTGAAACTCTTCACTTGGTTCGGCATCATCATCACCCTGGGATCTTAGGCACCAGCTAATCATGGCAGTATTCGAGTTAGAAGGCTCTATGGCAGCAGATTCTATGTCCACTGGTTGGAGTTTATAGTCCATTTGCAGATCTACAGCTAATTCTTTAAATGAAGGTAGATCTGGGACGTCTTTAAATGAGCCATTCTGGTCAAACGTTAGCCACTGATCTTCTCCGGACTGCGCCCTGTACGCCTGATAGGCTTGCGTCAAAAGCAAGCCGCTTGTGTGCCAGCCGCAGTTGCGCGCCGGAAAGGGATCCTTAAATTCGAAACATTTGTGCTCACTCCCATATGTTTCCTTGACAGTGACCAACATTTCCGTGGGCAAATCCACATATGCACCGGTAGACAAAAGCATCATGAGCGATTCCAAGGGCAAAACGAAGATGTTGCCTTCATCCGGCTGTTCCAGCATCGGTATAGTTCGGTAGACGGTTTCTATGCCAGAAAAGCGACATAAGCGCACATTCAGGGTCATCAGTTCGTCTCGCTTTAGCTTCACCTCCGGCCACAGCCTTACCTGGCCCACAATCCGCTTCAGCTGCACCTCCTCCACACTTGCGGTTTGAGGATTGAGGCTGTTGCATTGGGCCAGCTGCGGCAAACCCGAGTACGTCACATAGGTGTCATTGGGAACGCCTTTCAGCAGCTGTTTCATTCGCAGCTCATGCCATATTCTATAGGCCTGAACAATCGACTTCATTGGAGCGTAGAGCAGCTCCCTCTGACTGGTTTCATAATCAAGTACATCTTTTTGGAACATTTGATACTCCGTGTGGCGTTTCTTCTCCGTGACACGCCATACCACAAAGTCGTCCTCCGGCACAGGGTCGTTGCGTTGCCATGCCAGAAGCACCCTCATACATGCCGTCTGCTGATGGCTTGTCAAGGCGGAATACTTCTCCCTAAGATTGGGAAATTTGTAAGGCAGCAACCGTCTTGAGTGGTCCCGTACGGATTTATTTGCAGTCTGTTGTGTGCGTGGGTCCTTGGGCGCCGAGTCGTTGCTGTACGATGTGAAAACCTCCGACGGCCCTTCCAGCTCTTGACTGAGCACCTCCGGTATGACTTCATTCAAGCATGTGTACAGGGTATCGTCCACATGCTCAAACGATTTGTTGAATACTTTATAGGAGGGTTGGTTGCGAAATATTGGGTCTCCTTGGTACATGCCCGGCTCCATGTCCTTCGAATCCAATAAATTTTGAAATTTCCGACATTTAAGAATGGTTTCGATAAGTTTATATTTTAGCAATAATTTCGATAAATTGCACCGCGACTTGTTAACACTGGACAGAAAATGGTAGTTTTGCACACTGCTGCCGCTGGTAAAAATATTCGGAAAAAAGTGGGGGGAAAACAATAAATAATACAGGAAATATGGTTATCACATAACGCAGCTAAACCGCAGCAGTTGCCACAATGAGTCTCAATCTGGGGGGCTGGATCCACAGCTTCACCGTAACGGACACGCAGCAGCACAAAGGAGGATACACCATTTACAAGATTACCTCGATCGTGAGTGTGGAAAATGGGGGGCAGAAAATGTGGTTTTGCTTAACGGCCTCTCTCTCATTACTAGGTTTTCCCACGGTCGGTGCCCCAAGCTCTCACTTGTCTGGTTGTGTGGAAGCGCTTTCACGAGATCAAGCGGCTGCACCGAGAGCTGAGTCGCCGGCACAAGAGTCTCCAGCTACCCGGCAAGCTGCCCGTGCCCACGGACAGCAGCTACTTTAAGCGCTTCGATGCGGTTGTCATCCAACGTCGCAAGGAATACATCCTGCAGCTGCTGGATTTTGCGGCTCAGCATCCCGCCCTCTACAAGTGCAGCACCTTCACCCACTTCTTCAGTGAGGCGCACTCGCCGAACGGTTCCCCCTTGAAGAAGCTCTATGTGGAGCGCTCTTTGAAACTCAAGACCACTGGGGACACTGATTGTAGCTGCAGTGGAACAGGAGCTGGCAGCGTGACTGAGCCGGGGGCAGGAGCCATAGCTGACATTTGCGATAAGCTTGATCTGCCTTATGATCCGCACAACGCTGGCGGCATCTTGCCATTGGATCCGCGATGCGATAAAGAGCAGCAGCAGCAGTCTCTAAGCTGCAACGATGAACCGGACGCCAAGGAAGCCAAAGCCGAGACAGACGCCGAGTCAGAGCCAAAGACAAAGCCGGATGAGGGGCAGGCCAAGCGGGACTACCTACGACTACTCACGCCCATGGCCTCCATCGAGAGCGATGACAGCGACTACATCTACGAGGCGGCTCTGGAGTTCAGTCACGCCGTCCAGGCGGAGGTGAATCTCGAGTACGCCGAGGCACATGAGCGCTACAAGCACGGCGTGGATCTGCTGCTCGTCGGGGCCAAGCACGACTCGAACGAAGAACGCAAGTTCATAGCCAAAGCGAAGATATCAAAGTACCTGGCACGCGCCGAGGAGATACACGCCAACTTCCTGGCCAACTCCGCCAAGAAACTGCACTTCCAGCTGTCCTTGGATATGGCAGACAGCACGAGTGTCGCGCAACTTGAGTGCTCCTGGAACCAGCTGGCCAAGTATAAGGTGGTGCAAGTTCTCGACGAGCGGGTGATGCAGGTGCAGTGCATCACCGAGCCCCAGCAGCCGGCGGCCATAATGAAGGGCATTGAGAAGCCGGCCAGCCACTCGCTCACCCAGAGTATTTTCCTGCCGCAGCAGGTGCCTTACATGGCCCAGTTGTTGGCCTACTTTCAGTCGGACCAGAAGATCTTCCTGCTGCTGAGGCAGGCCGAGGGTGGACGCCTGTACGACTATCTGCAGAGCTACACTCCCACGGGAGCCAAGACCATCAACTATGGCGAGCTTTTTCCAGCGGACAAGGAGGTGGAGCAGGAGCAGCCCCTCACCGCCGACAGCGATGTCAGCGATCTAGTGCGTAGCTCCCAGCAGCTGCTCAAATCGGTTTCCCATACCCTCAGCAATCTGCAGGCCGGCGTTCTCACGCCCAGGCGACAGAAGGCGGCTGCAGCTGGGGTCCATGTCCGTGTCCTTCCCGAGCAGTGCCTGCGGCAGTGGGCCTGCGAGCTGGCCATAGCCATCCACAGTCTCCACGGCAAAGGTGTGATTCTGCGGGATCTGCACATGAACAACATCCTGCTGGGCTCCAAGGGGCAGCTACTGCTTACGTATTTTTACCAAAACGAAGGCCTCAGCTCCGACGACAGCTATGTGCACAAGGCTTTAAGCCTGGAGGCCATATCGAATCATTTTGTGGCCCCCGAGCGACCTCTGAGTTTCCGCTCCGACTGGTGGAGCTATGGTGTGGTGCTCTACCAGCTTCTGCTGGGAGTGGTAAGCATTGTCATTCCTCATTGTGAATCTCTTCCTAATGCTATTTGCTTTCGTTAGCCCTACAAGTCCACGCATCCTGGCCAACTAGAACTCTATGGTTGTGTGCAGTACCCCAGCGAATCTCTGGACATCTCTGATCATGCCCGTGACTTGTTGGAGCAGCTGCTGCAGCTTAGTCCGGAGCTGCGTCTGGACTATGAGCAGCTGCAGGGGCATCCCTTCTTCAAGGGCATCGACTGGCAGGCGGTTCTGAAAAGTGGCATATAAGGACACGATAACGATGGGACCTTTTTGTTTGATGAATCTTTTCAATATTCGAAATATTCTTTTAGGGTCCTTCTTTCAAAGGTACTCTGTGTAGTTTTCCAATGTATTATTTTGTTATCTCGTATATCAAGCACTTGTTTCTTCTTATTTAATCAATTTTTAAAGAACAAAGCCTTTAGTGGCTAGTATTCTTATGCTTTGTTTTATAGTTTTAGCTTGGTTTTTTTTGGTACAAAACACGCTTTATTTAAGATCTATTATATACAGTTGCGGAATGTTTTAAAGTATTGCTTACGAATATAGAAATTTAGGCCAAGATACAGGCGTATTTATGTAATAATTTTGATATACAAAAATGGTACGAGTACGATTATGGATAAATTAGTAAGTAATAATCTTTGTAAAGCCAAATGAGCTAAAGTAGTATATAAAAAGCATTTTATTGTCTAACTACACAACAGTTTTTGGTTTAACTTAGGGCTAGGCTATGGCTAAATTTGTTTTTGGGGACGGACGAGCTATCTGTAGCTCTTCCGTCGCCCGTAAGGCACATTTGGAATGCATTCTGGGGGGTACGGGGACACCCCCTGGGGACTAATCCTACACTTACGACTAAACAAAAACTGCATTAAGTTTTGGCAAGACTTGTTGATTCTGTTGTTGTTGCAACTTACGAGACGACACCTAAAGACTAAAAGGAACCTATGGCATATATGAAAACATTAGCTAGGACTTTTCGAAAACCACAAAAATACCAGAGTTTTGGTCTTTTCAGTCTACTAATATTTGGTATCTTTTCGTATGGTATTTTCTGGTGTCCACACGTGTGAATGGGGCCCAATTTACAGTTAGAAATGCTGCACACACACACACTTTCAAAATGGCCGCCGGAAGCGTGCTGCGCTTTGAGGGTGGGGCGGAGCCCAGCGTCGATGTTGCTGCTGGTGCTGCTGCAGGCGACGGTGTGTGAGCATTTCCCTTAGTGCAAAAAAGGCGGCAGGACGTAGCTCTGTGCCTGCTGCTGCTGTTGCTGCTGCTGGGCCGACTCCTCGCTCTTGATCACAGTCTGCAGTCCGCTGTCGTTGTCATCGCTGCTGCCACTTCCGTTGCCTGTCCCTGCCCCCGAACCCGCTCCCGTGGTCACGTAATGCTGCGTCTGAGCCTCCACCAAATGGCAGTTGGAGCCGGGACTCAGCTCGAGGCCCGTCGATGATTGATGGCACTGCAGATGCACATACTTGGCCTGCTCCGCGCTCAGATATTTCCCATTCAGCTGCGCCTGCTGCTGCTGCTGCTGCTGGTGCGGATCGGCGTGATCAGGAATGAGGGTGACCAGCGTTCCGTCGGCCATCTGCTGTTGCGTAGCCTGCAGCTCCGCTGCCTGGTAGCTTCCATTACCATTGCCTGTCGCCTCCTCGCCTCCGGACACACCCGTCACGGAGCCAGTTGTGGCGCCCATTTCCATGCGACTGGGACTGCCGTAGTCAAAGTGTCGCATGGGAAAGAGCTGGCTCTCGTGCACATAGGTGCCGTACTGGCCGGAGTAGGTGCCATAGGGGCTCGCCGCTGGCGACAGCAGGCTGAACTGCGGTGTCAGCTCGTAGGGTGTCTGGTAGCTGGTCCAGCTGTCCATGCTACCCGGCGGCGTCACGGTCGTCGTCTGCGGATAGCTGGTGAAGGGTGGAGCCAGGCTGCTGTTCAGCGTTGCCGTCGGCGGAGTGCTCGTCTTGATGTAGCCCGTCTTGCGTGGTGGCTCGTGCTTCCGCCACTTGGCGCGACGGTTCTGAAACCACACCTGCACCCGGGACTCGCTCAGATTCAGCTTGATGGCCAGCTCCTCGCGGGCAAACACATCCGGATAGGGGGCACGCTCAAAGGCGCGTTCTAGTTCCTCTAATTGATAGGCTGTGAACGTGGTTCTGCAATCGAATAGAGGACAAAAATCTACGGATTAGATATAGTCTTGAGGCAAATGCGACGAGAAAGTAGGGATATATAGCAGATTGTACTAAAGGATAATCTAACGAAGATCTATGAATCAATTAGAGTTCAAGGAAGCTTGAAGATTTGAATACTTAGAAGTTTGGTCTCTTTTTAAAGAGTTCCTTACACATCAGGAACACATTTGCTATAATTAACCCCCCAAAGATTGTCTCCTGCTTATTTCCCTTTTAGTTTTTTATCTACCATTACGCATACGCCCCGTGGCTCTGGCCCATAAATAGTGAAAATTATTATCAGGGGGCCACATAACATCATTGATTTCCCGTCGTTAAATTAATTGGAATTGCAGGATATCAGAGAGAATGGATGGGGGATGCTTACCTCGTTTTCTTCTTCTTGATGCCATTGGGATCGCCCTTCTTTTTGCTGCTGCTGTTTCCGCCGTCCTTCTTGGGCGCGGCGGCAGCAACACCTCCAGCAGCGCCCACAACTGTGACCGAGGCGCCCTGGCCCCCAGCAGAGACATTTGCACTTCCATTGGGCGTCCCGCCATTGCTGATGCCCGACGAGGAGGTAGCTGGTGGTGTAACGCCCGAACCACCCGCATCCTGCATCTGGCCGCACATTTCGTCGGGCTTCTTGAGCTTGCCTCCGGCCGAACCAGGACCGCCGTTGATTAGCACTGGACTGGAGTCCTGGATCAAGCCATCGGAGTGCTCCAAGTGGTCCAAGTGGTGATGCGGACTACCGCCGTACAGATGCTGCAGTTGGGGATGCTGCTGGGACTGCGGTTCGTACTGGTCCTTGGGCGAGTAGTCGAGCTTTCCGTTCAGCGGATGGTAGTCCATGATCCCCACCAGCTGCTGCTGATGTTGGTTTGAGGATGTCTGCTGCTTGTGATGCAGGATGCCATTGTGGCTGGGCGGTGGCGTGACGGCGTAGTGCTGGTGGTGATGGTGTTGCTGCTGCTGGTGCTGCTGATGCTGATCCACCAGCTTGTACTCGTACTTCTGGCTGGGCGAATAGCATCCAATCTTATTGCCAAAATCCAATTTCGGAACATAGTTGGGAGATCCTCCGCCACCGCTCACGCCTCCCCCGCCGCCGTTTGGCAGTATGGTGTTGCAGTCGGGCAGACGCTGCTGTGGCTGCTGCTGGCTACACAGCTCGTGGACACTGCCGAGCATAACGGGATGCATTGCCGTCGAGGTGGGCAGAAGGGGCTTGGCCCCCAGGGGATTGAGGGGGCCGCCGCCAAAGTCCCCGAAAATCGGATCATCAAAGCTGTCATGCTCCATCCTGCTCACTCGAATCGAATGCACTTTCTCACACACACACACACACACACACGGACACAAAGCCACAGACACAGAGATCCGTTTTATTATTAAGCTCAGCTTAAAGGAGCTTTTTCAATCCGAATTTTCGAACTTCGAATTTGATCGAATCAAATATGGCTGCTTTGCCTTTGATTTGTTTTTTAGTTAAATTAACTTTTGGCTAAAACATTTCTCTTTGGTTGGACTTTTTTTAAATTTGTTTCACACTCCTTGAGCCTCTCTCTCTCGGTCGTCGCCGTGGTCGTGTTGTCAACCGCTCAAGTCTTGGCCTTAATTGAGTCCGCTACTGGCGATGATTGCCCTTTTATACCGGCGCGACTGGCAGCGCCGCTGCAGCGTCGGCAGCGACCAATCCGGTGCCGCCAATGGCCGACATTCCCCTGCCACCAGAGCGAGATAGCGAGAGAGCTGGTCCCGGTGGGCACCAGAGTGCGTTTCATGCTGGCGCGTGTGACTTTTCTGCGCCTTTGCTTGGTTCGGTTTTGGGGTGTGGTTTACTCTTCCCACCCGCTGCTACTGCTGTTGCTGCTGCTTCTCCTACTGCTGCTGCTGCTGCTGCTCTGGACTGGGTAGAGCTGCTTGTGTCCAGTTTCTGGGACCGACCCGACCCGCCACGGAATGCTACCAGCAGATCTCCGACAGCTTCGACGGCACGGGTGATGAGTCCTGGGAAAGGCATTTTAGTGGGAACAGAGGACCTATTGCTCTTAGAAAGGTTTCTTTAAGGATTGTATAGGTTTTTCATGGATATGATGGATGGTGAAAAAGAATCCGTTGGGATAGCATTAGAATATGGAAACTCTAAAAGAAATATTTATAATATTACTTCTAAGGGGTAGTATAGGGTTTAAAGAGTTCTTTAAAATGATTTATATTATCATCTAATAAAATTATTTTATTCCAAGCCATAATCATTATGAATATTCTATATATTATTATCTCGTACTATCTGGAACTCTAAAAAGAGAACCTAAAACAACGGAAAATTCTCTCTATAGGCTGCTAGCTTCCCAATAAGAGAGGTATTTTCCCTTTCCAACTAAAACTTTATCGCCCTGTGGTCGGTCATTCATCCATCAACAATCCACCTACATGGTCACACATGTTGAGCCAACAATTAACTTCCCCTCCAACCAACAGATTACCTCATTCTCTCTGCAAAGGAATGCGCATAGCTGGATACACAGAGAAAGAGAGAGAGAGAGAGAATTCCAATTGGAGATGCATTCATGAGGGTGAAGCGAAGCCTGAGGCATCGAATCGTTGCAACCCCCGTGAAGGATCCTCTCCTCATTGCCTGGCACGCTCGCGACCTTCGTCTCTTCCCAAGAGCGCGTGTCACCCTCAGAGCCAATATCACTCTTGTGCCCTCTGAAGGACCGGCTCACTTTTGGTTATGCGTGTGCGACCTTTTGGCTAGATGCTGGTACTTGGCTAGAGGTACCAGAGGTCAGGGCGGGGGAACTTAGTCAGCGCTAAGTTATGGGTCATTTGGCTAGAGGTAAAGATTTCACGGGGAATTTGCATGGGACAGAGGGAAGAAGTCTGAATCATGTGGGCAGGCAGGCACAGGAGAAAGAGGGTGGAGGATAAATGTGGGGTATATTGATACATGGATATGAAGGTAGAAAACTAGGGATCTTATGAGGAACAGAAGAAGAAAGATCTTAGAAAGATCTCTTAAAATGCTTTAACTCTTGGAAACTCTCAACAAATTTACGATCCATACAAAAATTATGCATAAATATGATTTTAGAAAAAAAACTTTAAATAATCTTTATCAAAGGTAATCCACTTTCAGAAACCGCTTCAAAAAATCCCATAGTCTTACTGGTGTCCCAATAAAATGCTGAAATCCACCCATCGGACAAAACCCGCATAGATCTTGGCAACAGGACTTCCTTGCTTCCCATGATCCCCCCGGTTGAAGGATCAGCAAATTTTTTCCCATCATAACGAAGAAAACCCATCGAATTCCAAACAGAAACTACACAAAAATCTCTCTCTCACAGTGCCAGAAACCGAGCCCGAAGCCGAACAATTCGATACTTTTTGTCGATTTGCAGGTCTTGAAAATGCGGGCAACGCAACGGAAACGGAACCATGAGGAGGCATGAGAGAGAATGGACTTAGGGCACGCGATCAGAGCGGAGCGCAAGATGAAAACAAATAAATATTGTACACCCCATGCTGTGGGTCGCGACCCAGTCCAAGTCCCGTTCCGTCCCTGTCAGAACGGGAGGGATGTGTGGCATGCGATGGGTAGGGTCGGGCGGGGTGGGGAACTCTTGTTGCGTGTGAATAATCAGACAATATTTTGCATTAGCCAGTGCGCCAATTATGTGGGCTTGAGGATTGAGTGGCTGCAAGGACATGCGGGGGGGGTTTGGGATGGGATGTCTTGATCCCGCAGAGCAAAGAAGTCAAACGATGATGATGGCATCTTGGATAAGATCAAAAGTTAATTACGATTGACTCTTGAACTGAAAGTGGTTGAAATCTATAATCAAGGTAATCCGAACAAAAAGGTACGTAGATGGGGAGAGGATTTGAGGGATCTGAATGATCTTGATGAGATATATCTTGTATTTCATGAGACTCATTAGGATGCCAACCTAGAGCCCCTTTTAAGACGACTTTAAACCTCTGTATTTCATATATGTTTTCTTTCAGCTTCATCTATGGAAAATACAAGCAGTACTTGGTACAGTTGTCGCTGTTCAAGCAAAGTGAGCGCCTAAGCTTTTGTTGAATATATTTTTTCATATTTTGTCCATAACCATTAAGAAAATACACACACAGAGCCAGAGAGACAGATACTCAGACCCATCATCATCACCAGCAAAAGCTGACAGTCCATCCTCCAGTCTATTCCCCAGCGAAAAAACATATTCTCATCCCATCCCATTCTCAGTGGCGACATTATCACCATTGTATTACGATATGAACGGAGACAGTCACGACTTTTTGTTATGCATTTCTATATCTACATACATACATATGTACATACATATATAGTATAGTACATGTATCCAATGTTTTTCCCTGCCCATTCGTTTTGGTTTGGTTCGGCGATTGTGATCTCTGCTGCTGCTGCTGCTGCTCGGTAGCCTCCGGCCACAACAGAATTCCAATATGGCGGGCTCTCAAGCTCAGACACGCACACAGGCAAGCACGGACATGCACAAGATCGTGTCAGAGTCCAGCGGGAGCAGTAGGCATCCCACCAATACCAGAGCAACCAATTAAGCTTCGTTAAGATCAATTTAAAATCCCGCATAAAATATCAAATAGTTTTTGTATTTTAGTTCCATTTCTGCCACTGCTGGCGCGCTATTTGTACTGTTCTCGCTCTTTCAGGCAGAAGAAACAAAAAGAAATACAGAATTTCGAAATCTACTGCCCACAAGTCCACAGCCGAGACAATGTCTGCAAGTCGACTCGGACTCGGACTCGGACTCGGATTCGGTCTCGGTCTCGGACTGGAACCCGTGTCTGCTTTGGCTCTGGCTCTGGCTCTGAAGATGTATAGTGTTTCTGGTTTTTTTTTTTTGTTTCGTTAATTCTACATGGCACTTTGGGGTCCGGGTCCGGGTCCACACTTGCCTGGTACTTTACTTACTACTTACCCCCTTTACATGATGATGATACCACCGTCGCGACGGGGGGAATGGGGATGGTGAGACGTATCTGACATCTGACCCAGACGACGAGCGACGATCACAAACGTCGACTCAAATTGTTTTATGCATTTTGCTTTCCATTCTGTGCTTCTTTATGATTTTCTGCCATCATTTACATGTGATTTTTTTGGGACTGACTGTACCAGAAGTTTTGAATGAAAGAATTGTAGTCTGGGCTCTGCAATTCCTTAAGAATATTGTGTACAACATCAGAATATCGCCATATAAGGTAAAGAAGTAATGGTCTTCTGGTCTAATCGATTGATATTATTATCTGTAATACACATCTTTATCTAATCCTTCTGAACTCCTCCTCCTCTCGTATGGAGCTTTCCCCCTGCCACACCCACTTAACGTCGCCCCCACCAATTAGCCCACAAAAAGCTTAATGCAATCAAAGTGAAAGTGAGCAAAGACGCCAATAAATTAAAGCCAATCACAATCGGACAATTGCTATCGCCATAACACATACGAGTATTCGTACTCGTATAGAGCGCGAGGCGAGACCAGAGATAACTGAAGATGTCAACCGCTTGGGCTTCGGCCTGGGCCATGTAATTGGCTCTGGGTCTTGTCGATTCACAAAAATCGCAACACAGTACGCGTAATTCAAATTAATTGCCGACAATTGTGACTTATTTAAGGCAAAGGCGCCATTTAATGCAGTCAAAACGGGGCAGGAGTGGGGGCCAGAGTGGGAGATGATCGCGGCTGATCATTTCCAGAGACCAATTTATGGGTTTATTGAAACCGATCCTCATTGTATTAATACTTTTGAATCTGGCCGTAAAGCGCGGCTTAGTATGGGCGGTGCTACCATATGGTTTTTTTATAAGCTTTAAGCCGCTCGGCGATCGATAGGCACAGGATTGCATTGGAAATTCAATTGGAATTGAAATTTGAATTTATGAATGAGCTTGTCAATCTTTATGTGTGCTAAAATTTAATAAATTAATTGCTGCAGTCGGCCGTGGCATTGTAGTGGGCGTCGCTTATCGTTTTTGGCGTTGCGCGCCTGTGCGCCGACCTAATTGTTTGTAATTAAATAAAATTGTTCAAGGTCGATTACAGTGGCAGTGGCAGCCAGTCAAGCAGGCGCTTGGGCGCTGGTAAATCCATGGATTCCAATTTGTTTTAATATAAAATGCCGGCCGGCAATTTAATTTGTATTGTACGTACAAGTGTAGTACGTGTGGCGTCTGGAAATTGATTCCTGCTCATTATTTCATTAAGAGAACTCTCGGCCAATTGGCCAGACCAGAAGAAGAACCGAGCCGAGTCCGAGTCCATGTCCGTCCGAGAGCTGCGCCTGGCCTATCCAATTGTCTCTGCGCCGCGGCATTTGAGTGCTTGCTCGGTGATTTTCGCTTGCAGTTTGATTTGATTTCATGAATGGAATTGTATCAATTGATTGTTTTGGTCTTGTTATCGTTGCCTTTTGATCGTCGATAATTAAGTCGGGGGTGTGTTTGGTCTCGTCCCTCCCTCTCGCGGCTTCTGGGAGTCTGAAAGTCTTCGTTTATTGATGGTGGCTAAATAGATTAGAATTATTGAAACTGGGCTCGGTCTCGTCTGCATCGTCTGTGGCTTAATGAACAAAATCAAATTGTCTAATAGTAATCCAATTGACTTGATTTCAGTTGGTGGCAAGCGTTTTAATTGATGGAACAAGTGCAAATGATTTTACAGGGAGTGTTTCATCTAATTGAAGCCAGTGATTGATAAATTTCTGAGAAATAAATCTACTAAAGACAGTTTAAGGAAATTTCAACATTTGAAAGAATCGATTGGCATCAGAAAATATCGATTGTCATTTGCGGAAATAAAAGCTCACCTAACTAGCCGTTATTATTACCCAAGCAATTTCTTTTCGAATCATTTAACACCGATCTGTGATAAACAGCATGCAAACATCTTCCAGAAAACATCATAATCCATCTATCCGTATATTGTTTGCTAATTGAATGCAAAGGTGCGAATAGATTGAAAATTACTGAATAATAATAGCGTGTTATCCATTATCAAAGGAAAAGATCATATGCTCCAACTAAAGACCAAAAAAATTCCACCATCTCCTCTATAATAAAATATTTATACCACATATGTATGTATGTATGTACATATAGAAAAATCGAATAAGAAATTCCGAAATGCGTACGCACTGGAGGAGCCAAGACAGAACGATGGGACGGTCGCTGGAGGGAGTTATGGCTGCGGAAGGGGCGAGGGAGAGAGCATGACATGCGGGCAGTTCTAAATTGATCTTAACGAAGCTTAATTGAGTGCGCATGTATGGGTGTGTATGTGAGAGCATTGTGTTTGTTTGAGAGAGAGAGAGAATGAGAGGAAAAGAAAGCAGTGAGCATTGCCAACACTCGTTAAAATCGAACGGTTGCAATGCCAATCTATCGAGCAGATTTTGGAGAAAGTTTATTCGAGCTTATCGAATAGGAGGACAGTACAGATAAGATCCTCCCCAAACCAATTATCCTTACAATCAAATATCCAATTTCATAGTTTGTTTATTTCAGATATCAACAGATTGCATTGCTTACGACACACAGAGCGCAGATCTGGCTAATCTTTGCACACGCTAAGCGTTGCACACTTTTCCAACTTAAAAAGAAAGATTTGCTAAAAGGGAGTATGCCAATCCGGTGGTTTGGACACAAGACACAAAGGCGCTAATGAAGTACACAATCAAGGGAATTCGTGGGATGGATGGATGTATGCTGGTTCCTAGGCGTTGGCAAAGTCAATGCCCTTCTGGATGTTCTTCTTTAGCTCGGGGATGGCGGCCTCCAGCAGCTTCTTCTCGTAGTCATTGAGCTTAGGCAGACCCAGGTTCTCTTTCAGACCTGACTTGCCCAGCACCAGAGGGGTGGAGAAGAAGGTGGCCTCCGTGATGGTCGACTGCACATAGGAGCACTCGATAACGTTCTTCTCGCCGTTGAGGCCCTTCAGCAGGGATCCAGCAAAGCGGGCACCGGCATAGGCCATCGAGAGGGTGGCTGAACCGGCTCCAGCCTTGGCTTTGACCACCTCAGTGCCGGCCTCCTGGATGCGCACCGTTAGCTTCTCGATGACGTCCTGGCTGCCCTTGAACAGAGGCTGGCTCTGGGACAGCACGGGCAGAATGGTCACACCCGAATGGCCGCCGATCACGGGGATCTGCACTGTCTGTGGATCAACATTCAGGGCATGGCCGATGAAGGCGCGGGCACGCACCACATCCAGGGTGGAGACACCGAACAGACGATTGGGATCGTAGACACTAGCCTGGGGAGGAATAAAAAACAGAGGGGATTGGATAAGCTAATGTTCTCTCTTGGTAATGGGACCCACCCACGCATCATACCTTCTTAAGGATCTCGGCAGCAATTGGCACGCAGGTGTTCACGGGATTCGTGATGATGGCTATCAGGGCCTTGGGGCAGTTCTTGGCAATGGAGCTGGCAATGTCCTTGATGATGCCGGCGTTCACGTTGAACAGATCATCGCGGGTCATGCCCGGTTTGCGGGGAACTCCAGCGGGAATGACAACCACATCGGAGCCTGTATGGGAATAAGATATGGAAAGGTGCTTATTGATAATCTGCTGACACTTTGAGCTTTGCGCTTTTTTATGGGCTGCAATCCACGCAGGCTACTGCTGATAAGTGGGCTGCTTTTGATTACGTAGTTATATATACCAATAGTCGTTCCCCGGTTCTACTATCTTATCACAGAGCATGATTTTTGAAGCACTCTCCATGCAAATACCCAACAAGCATACTCTCCCTCCCCCCCGCTCTGCTCATGTAAATTTTCAACTGGGAGCTACCATAACCTCACTTGCCGCCCTCTACTCACCCTTCAGGGATTCGCCCAGCTGGTCGGCGCCCATGAATCCGACAGTCTTGCTCTTGGTGTCAATGTGGGACAGATCGGCGGCCACACCGGGTGTGTGCACAATGTCGTACAGAGACAGATCCGTGACCAGGGGATTCTGCTTGAGCAACAGCGACAGAGGCTGGCCAATGCCGCCGGAGGCACCACAGACGGTCACTTTGAAGTTGTTCTGAGGAGGGGGTGGGGAAAAATCAAGAGCAGAAGAGCATTAAAATCACTGGGAAACTGCAGCGATTGGGTTGAAGATAATTAGAGGCACTGCACTTTGCCTTTCCGGTGTTGCATTTTCTGCTATTACGTAAACAGGTCGCAGCCAGATTTCTAGGTTTATTTGTGTTTTGGAATACGCTCTTACCTGCTGGCTGACCGAGAAGTTGCGCACTCCCTGGAGGGCCAATTGCCTGGTTACTTGCTTCAACATTTTCGGATGATTTTTTTATTAATAAATATTAAACAATCAAATTAGCAACACCACCAGCGAAATCCCAAGAGCCAATGGAGTAAGAAGCTTTCGCGAAAAGCCACGCAAAAGCGCAAGCTTCTGTGGGTAGCGGGTTCGGTGGCTGCCTGCCTGCTGGTGGTGGTGGTGGATCGCCCTGCCAACTTGAGTCGTGGCGCCATTCCAACATTTGAGCTTTTATTTAAACTTAAGCTTTTGTTCGTTTAACGCACATCGAGATTAAATGAAGTAAAACTTCAATGGTTAATACATTTAAAATTGCTGCATATGATAATCCACTTGCAGGGCTATGCAGGCCCCTGACGCTGCTCTCCTCTCCTCTTCTCTTTCAGCTTTTTGTTCGTTTAACGCACATTGAGATTGAACAGGGATTAAAACTAGACTGGTTAATACATTTAAAACTGCTGAAGGCGCAACTCCACTTGCAGGGCTATGCAAGCCCGACGCTCCTCCTTCAGCTCTTTGCCCAGCATTTGCTTCTTGTGCTCCAGCAGTGCATTCTCCCGCTTATAGTGCTCGATTATCCGCTCGTAGTCGGCCTCCTTTGGAGGCTGCGCCCCGGCGGCCGCTTGATGTTTGAGCAGCTGCTTCTCGCACAGCTTATTCAAGCGATAGACTTCGTTGCGTTCGGCCTTAATGCGTGCTTTAAGCTCATTCTGCAAGGCCATCAGCTCATCGTATTCTATTTGAAGGCGTAGCAGCTCTTCGCGATGGGGATTCGTCTCGGGCAACAGGACAAAGCCGGACTCTCTGTCTATGGTGTACAGCGGTGGGCTGGGACTTGATGAATGCTCCTCGTTTCTGTGCACTTGAATGCAGTCAGACACGTCTATATTGTGGGTGACTGGACTGGAACTCGATGCCCGCCTGCCTGGCTTGTGTTCTTCTGTGCTGATGGTTGTTACCGTGGAATTGGGGGGAGCTGGTGGCTGATTATTGGAGTCGGTGATGTCTTCGCCTACAGGTACGGGAACGACCACAGGTGCAGTCGCAGTTACAGGTACAGGTTGAATAACGCTGCCGTCTAGCTCTTCGATGGATTTCTCCTGCTTCTTCTCGAAGCTGCGCAATTTTCGCTTCAACTGTGTGATGATGCGCTGCACCTCCCAGAGCTGCTCCTCGCGCTTCTTGGTGATGAACCCTGCATTCATTTCGCTGTGTATTTGGGCCAGAAGACTGTCCTGCTTCCGCAGCTCCATTTGGATGTCCTCCGGGTCCTCCGGAAGCTTGGAAGCCGCAGTGAGCGGCGGTACATATCTGCAAGAGAGTCAAGCTACTTATAATGCTCATAAAATTGATTGGATAATCTCGGAATGAGTATCTGCCTGATTAGGAAGCTGACGAGGCGCGCCAAGCGCTTCTGTTTATGGGGCACCAAGCTCGTCATGCTCGTCAACCAACTAATCAGTGGAGATTCGAGGCTGCACTAAAGGTTGCTGCCACTGTGAATCTTATCTCGATTTAAGCGTGTGTTTGCTTACGGTATCAGCTGGATGTCCGCAAAGAGAAGGCGACAGTGACGGAGAAGCGCCACCATCAGTTGCGCCGACATCTGGAGCGTTGGGCTCAGTAGCACGGCAATCGACTCGTGGTTCAGTTTGTTGTACCTTTCCTGATCGGTCACCGCATAGAAGTGGAGCATCACCCAACCGACCAGGGTTCGATTGCACTTGGGCACCTGTTCCATCAGCTGCTGTAGCCCAATCCGCTGCTCTTTGCCCTTTTGATGCCTGGCAACGTCCTCAAAATCGTACATCAGATCGGTGGTCAGCATTGGCTCCGGCAGATCGCGGAGATACAGCTTCAGGAGACCGCAAGCTAGTGGAACGTTGAATAGATTCAACGCCTCATCGTGTTCCCGGTTGTTGTAGAGCCGCTTCAAGTGGAGGAGCTCCGCCTTGATGGGCTCAACCTTATAGATGACAAAGTTGTGTGTTTGCTCCTGCAAGTAGTCGATGCAGTCCCGCACAACCATCGGCAGATCGATGCCGTCGTGGCAGCGCGATCTCTCAGTGGCCAGACTGACGGAGACCCCGAATACGGGACAGCCCATTGCCAAGTCTTCCTCCTCGGCATCCTCGTCCTGCTGCTGCGACAGCTGCTTGCTCTTCTTGTCCTTTTTGTCTTTCTTCTTGTCCTTCTTCTTGACCTCCTTCTCATCGTGGCGCTCTCGCTCCTTGTCTTTGTCCTTATCTGTATCCTTTGCTTTGTGCGCCGGCTCCTCCACGGACTTTTCCTTGTCGCGCGATTTTTCACGCTTCTCCTTGCTCTTGGAGCTGACAAATTTGAATGTTTTGGATTTCTTTGATTTCGAGGGACTCCTGCAGAAGTGCGCCAAGGATTAGTTCGATTCTGGTCAGGCTAAAGGGATTACCTACTTTGTTTCCAGTTCTTCTTCGGGCGAACTCTCGCCCTCGAGCGCTGCATAGCCACGATCCTTGCCTTTATCTTTCTTGTCCTTTCGCCTGCCTATAAGCAGGTCCTTTTTGTTATGCTCATGGTCCTCGTCGACTGCAAAGACCCCGTGAATTGATTTTCCGGCGTTTGGATTCACCCACGCATTGCATTGCAGCATACTTACAATCGCTCTCTTCCTTGCTCTTCTTGGACTTGGAATCGGCTGCCTCCGCGGCGTACAGGCCGGGAAACTCTTTCTCTTCAGGACTATCAAACTCCATGCCTCAATGTTCCTCTTTTGCCCTAATAAATAAACAATTTCTATTCACAAACAAGAAATGCAACAGTCGCCTGCTGTTGTGTTGTTGCTGTCGGGCCTGCCCACTTCTGTACACTCTGCAACACTGCAGTTGCCCAACACTAGCTGTTCACCGCACAAATTCTGTCTTTCCTTTTTGTTTTTAACAATTAATTGTTGTACAATTTATGAATAATTGTACGAGAAGGCCGAGAAATACATTTAAATAGCATTCTATTTAAATTTAGTGTGTCCAACAATCTCTATAAGTACCAAGGTGTGACTGAATCTCTATGACCAGAGGACAAACAGATGCAGAGGTGAGGATGGAGAAGCAATTTTCCTGGCATTTGGAATAATTCTTTGACTTGTAGTTTAAATTAGCTCCGTCATGAGCCTGTGCCTAAATCCTTACATGGTCCTGAATCGCAACTTTTGATGGTATGCATTTACCTAATCCCGATTGTGATTAATTGATCCATTCTCCCGTGTGCTTTCAGTTAAACTCTTTCGAAATGTCTTCGTTACGACTGAACAAACAGCAAAAGGATCACCTGGCGCTGCTGCAGCGCCCAGCCAGCGATGTCGTGGAGTTGTGCAAGTCGGCCTTCGACTATCTAATCAACGGACCCAATGCCAGCCGCTACGAGACGCTGGCCAAGAAGTACTCGGCAGATGCCGTGGACAGGGAGGCAGTGCAGCGGACAGTGGAAGCCTTGATATCGCTTTTGATCAGCGTAACCACCCGCGTGGGTGGCACTGGCGTAGACATGCGGGCAATTCTGCGTCAGACATTCCCCGATCTCAGCGACGATGTTTTGGAGGTGCTGGAGCAGTTTGTGACGAGCAAGCGGAACTTTGTGGAGGGATCGATCAAGTCGGCCAATATACGCGCCTATCGGCTGGTCAACCTAGACTGGCGACTGGAAGTGCGCACAGCATCGAGAACACTGCTGGAGCAGTGTAGTGTGGTTATCACCATGAAGCTCTACCTGCACAGGGAGCCGAAAAACGAGAACCGAGAGCTGCTGGAGGTGGACGATTCAGGACGCAGCGAGCAGGAGCTGGCGGCCATGCAGGAGGATGAAAGACGCCATCGCAAGGATCTGCTGGTTCAGACCGATATCAGTAGTCTGCTGTACATGATCAAAACACTGGAGGACGCCCTTTCCGAGTCGAAGACGCGGCGCATCCGCAACATAGTCGAAGGCATACATTGAAGTCCCAATACTCGAAGTAGTTTCAACGCTACTTTAATCTGGACCAATTTATTACAACTAAAGCTAACTATAAGATAGAAATGGGTCTTACGATCGTTGTTCAATGGGATGCCGCCAAAGCCTCGGCTGCGGCAGCCTTCAAAGCCACCTTTTTCTTCTGGCGATTCTCCTTCTTTTCCTCGGGCGTCTTCCGCAAAGCCTTCACGCGACGTGTCTGAATGGAGCCCGTCAGCTGTTTGCCCATATGCACACGTCCCTTCGTGTTTCCCATGGCGTCCGTGCTGATGTTTTTCTTTTTGCCCACCTTGAGCTGCTTGGGCTGCTTGCGTGCCTGCTTGTAGAGATCCTCGGAGGCAATTTTTGTGCGGCGTATGACAAAGTCTGCCGAGGGTCCAATCTCCTCCAGCTCAATTCGTGGCGTTTTCTGGCCCGACTTCTTCAGCAGGATCTTGTAGGAGCGCATTAAGATGTTCATGTTATCGGTTACCGTGAAGCTCATCACATGCTCGACGCCCTGCAGCCGTATGGAATCGACCTTTTCACGGTGAAAAGTGTCGATGAACAAATTGCGTAGACGCCTTAATTCCTCCGTTTGCGACCATTGGGGTCCATTGAAGACCAGGCAGGGCTTAACACAGGCGCCGATCTTCTCGTTCATGAACTCGGAGATGGCCTTATATTGCTTAATCCCCAACTCGAACATGTCCAGGACTTCGTTCTCATAGAGTCGGCCCAGAACGATGTTGTCGGGGCGTTTCTTGGACGTGGAACCGAAAACGAACTGTGCCGCATAGTTCTTCATGGTCAAGCTGGCATTAAAGGAACGAATTTTCGGATTAGCGATAAACTTCTACTTTTCACTGCCCATTTTACTTACAACTCTAAGGAGGAAGGATCCTCGAAGGGCGTTATGTCGTTCTTGCGGTTTAGGACTTTCACCAGTGGCTTCTTCAGTTGATTAAGGTCCTTCATGAACTGCTTTACACTGCCACCACATTTTCGTCCATCTACAAAGAGCATTGTGCGGGCCGCCTCAATCAATTGCGGCTCCCGCGCCATTAACATTTTCTTTCCCTTGCGGGTTTTGGGTTTCCTGAAAGGTCCATAAGTTTAACTTCCTTCTTATCTTTAACTTAATGATTTAAGGCTCACCTGATGCGTAACAGCGACATTTTTATGTGCTTTCTTTATTGAAAACAAAAGCAACAAATTACAATTTCTTCAAATACTAGGCACGCACGTGTAGAAACGCCGTGGAAGGACTGCCAACCTGTGTGAATCGTAATTAGTTAGCAGTCCCAATCAAACAAATTGGCAGCCGCATCAGCTGTTGCCATTCACCGCGAATAACAGTTACATCTTTTTATTTTCGTTTAATTGTTTTTAAGGGTTTTTTTTTATGGTAATGCTGAAATAATGCTTAGGAACGGTCAGCATCAAGCGCAGCTGCTGGCGCGAAGCCTGGGCCAGCTCTCACGTGGAGCGGCTACGGCAAAAAAAGTCACCAGTAAAGAGGAGAAGTCAAAGCTGAAGTCGTCTCCCATAGAGATGCCCATAGAAGAGGCCCTAAATGCCAGCTATTTGTCCAAAACTCTGGGCAAGTTTATCCCTCGCTTTATAAAGAATCTATCAGTAATGATGATCTTAAATTTATAGGTAGCAACTATAGGGCCTGGTCCGCTGCACTGGAGAAGCATCCTGAGCTGAAGACGGTGAAGCGCAAGGATTTGCTCAACTCCTACGATGCGCTGAAATCACTGCAGTACAGCGTGGACGATATTATCACCAAGCCCATGATCATCTATTACGGGGCGACGACGCTGTCAAATCGCCATAGCGTCCTGCTGGAGTGCGGATTCCATAATGTGACCATCCAAACGCTGGCCAAGTATGTGACGGTAGTCAATAAGCCAATCGACATTCTGAAGGCTCATGGCTTCATACCTTTCGATCTGAAGGTGCCCGAGCGTCTGGCTAGCCTATTTACGGACATCCAGCTGCCGCTAGCAAAGCAGGAGCTGGAAAGCGAGAGCCTCACCCTGAAGACAATCCGCCAATCGCTGCTGAATGCCTACCTTCGCGAGCGCCTGCAGATGGACGACGGCGATCTGCAAAAGCTATGGAGGGTCTACTCCCGTGTGCGGCATAAAAGTTTCCGCTCTGTCCAGGACACAGTAGAGCTTCTGACCAAAGAGCTGAAGTTTTCCGCAGAGCGTCTGAGGAAGAACAGTTTTCTGCTCCATGCGGACGCAGATAATGTGCGGCGCATCCTCCAGGAGATACCCACCATTGACTCGCAGGACATACGTGATATTGGCTACCGCCGGCCCAAGATCCTAATGTCCACCTGCGATAGCCTGAAGCAGACCCTCCAGAATGTCCGTTCCTTTGGCATCACCGAAGGGGCGGTTATGCGTTGTCTGGAGGTGCTTACTCTGGGGCCGGACACAGTGTTGGAGCGTTTGCGGGATCTACAGGAGATCGAGGAGTTCCAGGTGCTGGGCACCAATCCGCGTGTGCTGCGCTTGGTCCACTACCAGAACAAGGCCCGTCTTCGTTTGGATTACTTAACGCAGCTGAAGGTGCGTTGCGCCTCCCTGCACATCCTCTCCTGCGGCTCCGAAGCGTTTGCCAAGTAAGTGGAGAAGAATCTGTAGCACCGCCCAATCTCTTGTATATCCTCTGTCCAATTCAGATTCGCTAGAGATGGCTCGGATCGTACCAAAGGTCGTGACATTGTGGTCTACCTGGGCAACGTTCTATCCAAGGATGAGCAAGTGCTACGTAATCTGCTTTCCCGCCACCCCAACTGGTGCCATATACCCCTTCTGCATGTGAAGCAGTGTCTGGAGTACTTGAAGAGCAAGAAGTTCAAGCTCACGGAGATCTTTGACAACATTCACTTGCTCTTGTATCCCATGTAAGTTCGGAAATATGTAGTTTCAATTGGAAAGCATTCCCTATTAAAAATTCTCCCTTTTCTTTCTCGTAGTAAACGCATTGAGGAGAAGCTCTTGCTACTGCAGTCGCCCGAAATTCAGGAGGAGCTGCAGTTGCCTGTGTCCGATGTCCATGATCTGAGCAACAACGAGATCCTGACTCTCATCCTCTATCTAATCGAATCGGAATTCCACTTCACCGGCGATGGCATCTGGACGGAGCAGCACACACATCACGTGGAGAACTTCAACAATCTGCTGCCCGATTTCCCGGAGAGCCTCAACAAGGTTTATAAATACGGCGTTAAACCACCAGCCGAAAAGCAGATTGCGCAGCATTTATAGAACTGCCTGCCAATAAAATTGTACATAGTTAATTAGTATCCTAATACAATTGATTTTAAATGGATATAAAATTATTTGATTTATTGAAGATTTCACGGCCTGAAAGCGTATGTCAATCATCGGCAGGCTCCTTGTGTTCCTCCCTCCATTCCTTCGTTAGTTCCTCATCGTGTATGACGATAATGGGGTCATATTTAACATTAGTGGAGCCCAATTTCTGTTTCACATCCTGATAGGCGGCAGTCAACGGCTTTTGAACAGCTTCCGTATAGACATAGTCTTCATCCTGGAAAACGCATAATAAAACAATCGGGAGGGATGTGCGATATGTATGAACGAACCAAGTCATATGTGCGATCCGCATCCAGATCCCCCTTGTACGCCACAAAGGGAACGTGGACAACAGGCTTTGGCTCACGCCCCGTAGTCCGTACCAGCCATGTTTCGGGATGTTTGTGCCATTCTGTGGTCAGATTACAGGGCGTGTGCCCTTCTGGCAGGCAGAATTGGCGGGCCACCACAAAGGCTTCGATGCTGGAGTTTCGCGATGCCGAGGGCTTAAAGACACACACGTCCTTGAAGAAACGCTGCAGCTGTAAATACAGCCGGCTGGTGTTGTCCGCTCGATAGATTTTCGCCACCAAAGAGCCGCCCGTTTCCAGGATGAACGTGGAGATGCTCAGAGCGGAGAGGAGGAGCTCTCCCTGCATGTAGACATCGAAATCGTGCATTCCCGTGGAGTCGGGGGCACCGTCAGAGACCACCAGTTGGGCTTTCTGGCCCTCAAAGTACTCGATGATGGCCTGGGCGGTTGACTCTTTTGTGATGTCTGCCCGCAGCTGATGGACCCCGTCGATGGGAGCCATCCCCTGCAGATCGACGGCAATGATTTTTACCTTTTCACGCTCTTCGGGCGAACGTGGCTCGTACATGTGCTTGGAGAGGACCTGGGACCAGCTGCCGGGAGCAGCGCACAGGTCCACGGCACGTGTGACACCTGCACTATAATAAAATCAATATTCGCTTAGAACACCACGAGGCTGGGACTCACCGTCCAGTAGATGAAAGGTTTCCTCGGCCTGCAGCAGCTTGAAGGCACTTCTCGCCCGCCATCCCTGCTCCTTGGCCAGGCGGTAGAAAATATCACGTTTGTCCTTTGATGTCTTGCCCATCGAAAACCATAAATTTTCAACTTGTAAATAAACTTGAATCTTTCAATCATTAACCCATTGTCGAGCAGTGGGTATTAAAATACGCTCCCCGAATATTATGAAATTTTAAGAATTTCAGCGTTGTTTTATGTGAAAAATACCGTAGTCTTTTTTATGCAAAAATGGAGGATAGTACAGACCTACAGGAGTAATTATTATTATTGATATTTGTATTATTTTCGCAGGCTTAACTCAGGCTGTTATTCAGTTTAAATAAAGGGGGCTTAAGTGGGCTAAGTTCGGTTTTTCATCGGTCAATTTTATCGATATCGGTTTTTGGGAATTTCTTCGGGCTTTTTTTTCTGAAAACAAGTGACTTTTTATTGTTTTATGCAGCACCCCCAGCCTGCAGATCGTAAAAAGTTCCTGCTGCTATGACCACATCAGCGGCGTCATAGTCAAAAAGTCCCATAGTTAAAAAGGCCAATCCACCACAATACCAACAAAAAGAGGCGAAAAAAATACACCCCAAACATGTCCCAGTTGAAGAAATTGCACATGACGAACAGCCTTAGTAGCTTGGAGAAGCTGTCCGACATAACGAAAGACTTGCGGAACATAAACATAAAATTGTATGTCGATGCTCCACTGCATTATCAATGAATTGCTTTGATTCCCTTGATTTTCTCTATTTTCCGCTCCCAGATTGCTCTCCACTGCTCGCAAACTCTTCATGAAGGCGGAGCAGTATCGACTGGAAGGCGACGAGGAGATGGCCTACATCAACTACATGAAGTACTTCAATATAATAAAGGCCATTCGCAGCAAGCCTGACTATACGACGCATAAGGTGCAGGTACGTGAGTCGCTGGGCGACACCGAAGCGAACCGTCGTATTATGGACTCTCTCGAGATGATAGCGGACTCGCTCTGCGAACGCTACAGACAGCTACATAAGCCGCCAAGCCCTGCAGCCCCGCTTAACCAGACAGAGACAATCAGCCACAGCAAACCGCAGGGCGCCGCGTCCCCACATGCCACAGAGTATGCTCGATTGGGCGTGGTCTCGTGCGAGGAGCTGTACCAGCGTATTTCTGAGAAATCCGTGCTGGTAATGGACTGTCGACCCAGTGCCGACTACGAGAGGTCGCACCTCACCTACTTCTGTGCATTCAATGTGCCTGAAGAGCTCATAACGCCAGGGTAAGTGGGGAACATCAAAAAAAAAAAAAAGACTCACTCTCCATGTAATCTCCTACAGTATGTCAGCTGGCAAACTGCAGGCTCGTCTCAGCAGCACCGCCAAGGCCTCGTGGGCGTCGCGCTCTGTCAAGGAATCGGTGGTTCTGATGGACTGGAACAGCAAGGATGCCCAGCCGGCGGCAAATACTCCGATAGCCACGCTCCTGGACATCCTGAAAAATGTAATTAATAGAAGAAACCCCTAGATTAAAGAATTAATTAATAATTTTCTCTCTTTTCAGTGGGATCCCGATGTCACCTACCGCGCGCCCATACAGATCGTGGATGGGGGCTATGAGTACTTCATCATGATGTACCCGACGCACTGCACCAATCCCAGTGTGCAGGCACCGAAGCAGAACAACAACGACATGGAAACCATTGACGACATCGAGTATCCGTCGATCAATGACATTTCAATGAAGGAAGACATCAGCCCGCGGGATTTTAGCCCTCGTCCGGACATCAATCGGGCCAGCAAGCAGGCCGCACTACGCACCTACCAGCAGGCCAAGCCCATAGCCGAGATCATGCGCGAACAGGCCGAGTTCCTACAGCGGGCACAGCAAAACGACGAGCAGCTGAATAGTGCCGCCAAGATGTGGAAGCTACTCATCCAGCGGAAGAGTCCCTCGAGCAACTTTAGCGAATCGGATAATCAGCTGCTATACAAAATCCTTCAGCTGGAAAGCCAAGCAGAGGATTATGTGAGTGGGCCGCAGGGCAAATTAAGTCTTTATCTTAACCCAATCCCAACTTCTTCGTTCTTTACTCAACAGAAAATAGAGAACAATCGCCTGCGAAACGATGTCGAGCGCTTGAAGACGTTCCAGACGGTGGCACCGCAGCAGGTGACTCCTAAGGATGCGGAGGCCACCAGGCGCATCGAATTGGGGATTTTAGAGCGACAACGGCTGGACGAACAGAACATGCGCGAGCGCCAGGAGCGGGAGCATCAGCTGGCCATTGCACGTGAGGCCAAGAAGCATTACAGGTCACCGTCGCCACCGCCTTCACCGCCAGAAGAATCCTCACCCCAGGACGAGGTGTCTCTTTCTCTCAACAAGCCGGCTACCAATGGGGTTCATGATTTGGATCTGTCCATGAAAGAGATTCTGGACGAGAAGCCCATGTTCGATCGGGCTACGAAGCCGACGGCGAGTCCAAGCAATGTGGAAAGGATAGTGTCACGGTCTCGTGATTTCTCCCCTGTTATAGGTCACAATGTGGTGAGTGATTTGCATATGTGAGAATGTCCGAATGTTCGAATGGGGGATGAAAATGGGGCTAGAAATAGGGCTGAGGGAAGAGGGTGTCTTGAATCACTCGCGGCTTATAAATAGCCCCACCACCCACTGGTGAATCAATAGCCAAGGGTCACGTTTCGAAGACGCCCAACGAGCGCCCAAAACAGTCGCTCGCTGTCCGCACTCAAAGCATGTTCAAGTTAAAGCAACGTAAAATCGCGAAACTGTTTGGCAACAGCAGCACATACCCGGAATCGGAACCCCCGAATGATTTCCGTCGCGGGCGTCAAGTTTCAGCTGCCAACGGCTTTGCCTCCTTACAGCATTTATAGCTCTATTTTTCCCCTTCGACGTGTAATAAGCTCTTTTCTTGGTTTCACAATGGTCTTCCAATCGCTTATCTGTCACTCTCTTTCTACTTGAAATTGCAGGGAAGGGGTCTCACGGGATTGAAGAATCTGGGGAACACCTGCTACATGAACAGTATACTGCAGTGCCTGAGCAACACGCCCCAGCTGACGGAGTACTGCCTATCAGACAAATACAAGAACTACATCAGCCGCAGCAACAAGACAAATGGCCAGGTCATCGAGGAGGTGGCGGCCCTCATCAAGGAGCTCTGGAATGGCCAATACAAGTGTGTGGCCAGTCGGGATCTGAGGGTAAGTTGGAGAGACTCATGAACGAAGACTTCTGCTTGCTCATGGCTTTAATTTGCAGTCTGTGGTGGGGCAGTACCAAAATATCTTTCGCGGCGTTGATCAGCAAGACTCGCATGAGTTCCTCACTATTCTGATGGATTGGCTGCATTCTGATCTGCAGACGCTGGACGTGTCGCGGATGCGGGAGACCATCGGGGCTGCGGAGCAGGCCTGGTTGGATTTTACCAAGGCCAAAGAGAGCATAATTTTGCATTTATTTTATGGCCAGATGAAAAGCACCGTCAAGTGTGTGACCTGCAACAAGGAGTCGGCCACCTACGAGTGCTTCTCGAATCTCAGTCTCGAGCTGCCGCCCAACGCGAACGAGTGCCAACTGAACCAGTGCATGGACATGTACTTCAGTGGGGAGCGCATCCAAGGCTGGAATTGTCCGAACTGCAAAACGAAGCGGGCTGCCATCAAGAAGCTGGACATATCAAAACTGCCGCCAGTGCTGGTGGTCCATTTAAAGCGGTACGTACTCGGGAAAAGATCCATCCCCTATCTATATTCATTCAACTGGTCTCTATAGCTTCTATGCGGATACGAGCAACACTGGATCCTATGCCAAAAAGCAAAACTTTCTGAGCTTTCCCCTTCAAAACCTGGAGATGAGTCCGTATATAGCACGTGCCGAGTCGCGTGCTGCAAAGCCCAAGACGTACCAGCTGTATGCTGTCTCAAATCACTATGGTACCATGGAGGGCGGCCACTACACGGCGTTCTGTAAGAGCCCCAATTATGGGCGCTGGTATAAGTTTGACGATCAAGTGGTTTCGACGCTGGACACGTCAAATGTCATCTCGAGTGCCGCATACATTCTCTTCTACACCTGGCTGCCCCCCGATACGCATGCCCGATGTTTTGATGACGTATAAGTTCTAGTCGCTTCACCCCAATTACCGCCTAATTGTTGCTATCTGTTGTTGTCTAGAATAGGAATAGGAATAGGAATATATATATGCGAGGTGATGGATGCGATGCGGGTTGGAGTCACACATTTACCGAAACTAAGATAATTTCAAGTGCATTATAAGTGTATAACAAATAGCAGAGTACACACAACGTGTATTTTTATAGGCATATTTTTAAACCAAATAAACGAAATGAAATTTCCAAACATTAAGTGAGGGCGAACTTTTAAATTTGTCACCAAAGGCTTCAGTGAATGCAGAAACTAGTCAGTCCCTGTTTTACAGCTATCTCAACGAAATTTTTGCAGTTTATGGTCTTTTTACAGAGAATAAGAATAAGTATCGGGATCGAGTTACATATGATTAAATGCATGAGTAGATCTAAGACATGTCAATCTAAGAAAAAGTCCTTAGACATCAACTTGGAAAACAGACTTTTAATATTAATTCAAGGATACAGGGTATAAATATGTCCATACCACCGGTTGACAAGCAAAAAGTGTGCAAATGACGTAAGATTATATGCTCACTTACTTTTATGCTTTGACCTTTTTTGTTTAAACCTCATTTTAGACAAAATCGAAAAAGAGAGTCCTTAAAATAAGCCAATCTTCTAGAATATTCATGCGTCAATTGGATAAAATTATGAGTTTAGGGCTAAAGATTCCGCTAGCCAGTAATATTAAGCCGATAATCAAAATATGTTTTCTGATCATGGACAGAGACCGATTAACCCATTGTAGACCAGTGTATTACACAGTATTACAAAATTGCAGAATTTTAACGCATTTAAAGAGGAAGGATTGACAAAAAATTTACAAACAGTGTTATTTTCCGCGGCTTAACTCAAGTTTTTACCTGTTTAAATAGAGGGGGGAAGAGTGGGTTAACTTCGTTTTAGCAACACTGGTTCTCTTCTTCTTCAGCCGCACACGTGCTAGTGCTGCGCTTTGTTTTTCGCAAATTAAATTGTTTTAATTTGTGAAAATGCGTATCGAAACGTGCTACTTTTGCTCCAGCAAAATATATCCCGGCCACGGGGTTAATTTCGTACGAAATGATTGCAAGGTGAGGCCCAGTTCGATGCGTTTTTGACAATTGCGCAGCCTTGTTTGTAAACACATTGAACTTGAAATTTTTTCTGTTGTTAGATCTTCAAGTTCTGTCGTGGAAAATGCCACAAAGCCTTCAAGCGCAAGAAGAACCCCCGCAAGGTAGGCTGGACTAAGGCACATCGCAAGACTGCTGGCAAGGAGCTGGCCATCGATCCCAGTTTTGAGTTCGAGAAGCGTCGAAATGTGCCCGTCAAATACAGCCGTGAGACTTGGCAGAAGGCCCTGGAAGCCATCAAGAAGGTTACCGAGATCAAGCAGCGTCGCCAGGATCACTTTGTCATGGAGCGTTTGCGCAAGGGCCGAGAGATTGAGATCCAGATGGATGTCAAGAATGTGCAACGCAACATGTCGCTGATTCGCTCGCCAGCCGCTGGCCTCAAGGAGCGCCGTGCCAAGGAAGAGGCCGAGGAGGCGGCTCTCATGGACGAGGAGGATCTGCCCGAAGAGAAAATCACCTATGTGGACGCACGCGAATTGGAGAAGCGTCTCGAAGAGGGAATGGGAATCGAGGATTTGGAAATGTTGGAAGCCTAAGGACTTGTACACTGATTTAGATTTAAGCTGCTAACGAGAATATAGTTAACAAAAACCCCGTGGTACATAAATAGTAGCTTTCTTGTATATTTTTTGGCAAAACTGAACCCAGCTAAAAATGCTTCACTTGTCCACGCCTTCGTCCGGCTGCTTCCTGTCGGGTGACTCCAGGTTGATTGTCACGGGGCCGTCGTTTTCTATGTGCACCTGCATGTTCGCCCCGAATTTGCCATCTGCAGATACATGAATGGGAAATGTGAGTAAGGAGAAGACCACACTCTGATAGATCCTGCACCTTTAATTTTGCAGGTGTCGTACGACTGCTTGAGGCGGTTTAGAAAATGTGTGTACAGCTTCTGGGCGTCATCTCCCTTCATAGCAGCCGAAAAATCGGGCTTGTTGCCTTTCAGTCGGTGGTATAGTGTGAATTGTGAGATGCAAAGAATCTCCAGCTGCAGGTCTTTGGCCGACTTTTGCCACCGCTTGCCTTCGTCCTCGAACAGCCGCAAAGCTAGTATCTTGCGCACCCTGATGGCGCAATAATGAAAATGTACTTAAACAATGATTTTCAATGAAATTACTTACAGATACTCAACATCTGTGACTGTGTCATCAGCCTTAATTCCGACCAACACGCACAATCCAGGCCCAATGGAGGAGACCAGCTCATCCAGCACTGGGGAAAGATGGCGGACTGTGTAGCGCTGTCAAAAGATGGTATCATTCCTGCCATGCATACCCGTAACCTTTGCAGCTCTAACCCTCTGTATGACGGCCCGCATGGTTCGTTTTTTTATTTATTTTTTTGGAAGATTTTACGGAGTGCTGGCTGACGACTAAAAGTTATCGCCGGACCGATAGCCGATACCCAGCTGATTTCAATTCAAACTGGCCGCCAATCCCATTCCCCAAAGTGAACTCGCGGTAATTGGATTAGACCAAACGCTGATGTCAGTCAGTTGTTCCCTCGCCTGAACTAGTTGAATTTCATCATCCACAGAGAACAACAGCATGGGACAGCATTTCCAAAGTAATTGCCAAATGAAACCAATGAAATTGATTATAATTCCCGAACTCCCGTTGCAGAGATCTTGGTAGTTGCAGGCATCTTGATAGGCTTGCTGTCTGGATTAGCCATGCTGGTCGGCAGCTTGCTAAAGGAGTCGATACCGAACGTTTTGGCGCCAGCGGAACGACAGTTTGCGTTTGACTATGTGATAGGTGAGTGGAAGCACGGGCTACAATCGTGTAGTGACGTTCATGGGTTGCATTACCTTCAGTTGGGGCTGGAACTGGGGGCAGCACGCTTACCTCGTTGCTGGCCAAGCACAGCAACGGCAGCGTTCTTCTCATTGAAGCCGGGAGTGTCTTTGGACTGCTCAGCCGGATTCCGCTGCTAACCACCTTCCAGCAGAAGGGCATCAACGACTGGTCGTTCCTCTCCGTGCCCCAGATACACTCTTCCCGAGGTCTTATCGAACAGCGACAGTGCCTGCCACGAGGCAAGGGACTCGGAGGATCTGCCAATCTGAACTACATGCTTCACTTCGACGGGCACGGGCCGGACTTTGACGCCTGGCACCAGCTTCACAACCTAAGCGAATGGAGCTGGGCGCACATGGGTCGCTTCATGGCCGCCGCCACAGCCAAGCCCTGCGACATGTTTGAAATACCTCGTGGCTACTCGACGCTTACGGACGCTCTGGAAGATGCGCAGAGCCAGTTTGCGGACAAGCCTTGGGTGTTTCGTCGCTCGCGTTACAACATCAAGAACGGACTTCGCCACTCGGTGGTGCAGCAGTTTCTTCAGCCCGTGCTGAAGAATGCTAATCTCCGCCTGCTTCCCGAGGCGCTGGTCAAACGGATACAGCTTTCGTCCGGCCCCACTCTTCACGCCAGCTCCGTTCTGGTGGGCTTGAAGGATGGCGAAAACAAGGAAGTCGAATTCAGCATCGAGGTGCGACGCGAGCTGATCCTTTGCGCCGGCTCCTACCAGACCCCACAACTCCTGCAGGCCTCTGGAATTGGAAACAGCTCAACGCTGGCCAAACTAGGGATTCCTGTGCTGCACAACTCCCCTCTGGTGGGCCGGAATCTCCACGACCACTTCAATGTGCCTCTCTTTGTCTCGATGGGTGTGGCCGGGCCAAGCCTCAACCAGCGCACGCTCCTCAGTCCAATGAGTATGCTCAACTACCTACGCTCGGGAACGGGACCGTTCGGGAACTTTGGAGTGCTGGGACACGTGGCCAGCCATGAGGAGCAATCGCCCTTTGGCATCACCTTCTTTGGGGCTGGGGCCATAGACGAAGCTGCGCTCATGTCCATTTCCAATTTCAAGGTAGCCGCCTTTCGGGCGCTCTTTCCACGGTACTACAACGCCTCGCAGGAGGGATTCGTGGTGATTTCCAACTGCCTGCAGCCAAAGTCCAGGGGCTCGGTGCGACTCCTCAACAGACACATGCGCAGGAATCCCTTGATCGATCCAAACTACCTTAGCCACGACGATGATGTGGCCTGCACCATTGCGGGAATACGAACTGCTGTAAAGGCGAGTAAAATTGATTGTATTCAACATTGTAGGGAATAACAGAAAATCGTGTACTACAGTTGGTCACCTCATCCTCCTTTGCTCAGCTCCGGCCTTACATACACTGGCCAAAGCTGCAGGAGTGCACTAACTTTGGACCTTTTGAGAGGGATTTCCTCGAGCACCAGCCCTCGGATCAGTATCTAGAGTGTCTTATGCGTCACATTGGATTGGGGTCCCATCATCCAGGTGGCAGTTGTGCCCTGGGCAGTGTGGTGGACTCACAACTCAGGTAGGTCTCCTGTACCTTCGCTTCGATTGCTCTGTGTAATGGAATGTCCCTTGGCAGATTACTGGGCGTGCCCAATATTCGAGTGGTGGATGCCAGCGTGCTGCCTCGTCCTATTTCGGGGAATCCCAATACAGTCATCTCTGCCATTGCGATGCGTGCAGCCTCCTGGATACTGAAGAGCGAGCTGCTGCAAGAGGGCCGCCGACGCCAATGATCGGAAGAGTAATATCTGCTGAAACTAATCAAATCAATTCAAAGAGTATTAAAGCTATCAAACGATTGCCATTGTTCTCGCTGATCTTGCACTTGATCTTCCTCTGAGGCGCTCCTGGCTCGCTGCCAGTTGGGCATTTAATGAATGACTATAAAATGGATGCGCCGCGTGCGCCACGCTCAGTTCTTGTGCAACTCGATGCCAATGACCAGACCGCCCCCGACATAGAGCGTAGACCATAGACCGTAGCGTAGAGCAGAGCGTAGTAATATTTCCGAAAGTGGCAAGTGGCAATAATTGTTTTACAGACGGATAGATATGACGTTGAAGGGCGATGCCAGCGACGCTCGTTGTCATCTCTGATTCGGCCGAGTGTTGAGTCGCCGTCGTCGGGTCCTGGATGGTTTTTTCAAGATCAGTTCTTCCGAGTGTGTTCTGTGACATAATTGTTTACAAGGCGACTCTCCCGCCGCTCTACGTCATTGTGGGATCTCTGCGAGATCTTAATTCGTGAAGATTATGTCAATTCGCGGTGTCTGCTGGGACCACTGTTTGATGTTGACGTTTTCCCGGAATCACAGCGCTTTTCTCTAAGGTCGGGTCGGGTCCGTGATTCAACTGGAGACAGAAGTGTCGTAATTCTCGCACTCGCCGGTTTAGCTTCGACCCATGTGCGCACGGATTTGGTGTGGGTGCTGGTGCGGCTGTGACTGTGTCCAAAAACTAAATTGCTCGACAATTGATAATTGAGCGAAATTGAATTGAATCACAGCCAGAGGAGCGAGCGAGCATTAGCCCAGTGCATTAGATGGGCTTGAGCTTAGTGAATCGGAGACAGACCTAGGCATTGGATCGCTGGCACCGCTGGATATATTCTCCTCCTTCTTCTACCTCGTTCCTCGTTAGTTAGCAACCAGTCGGACGCAAACATGCACAACATTGAGCAGATCCTGGTCGAGCTGCAGCGCTTCTCGTGGCCCGACTATGTGGCATTTGTGGCCATGTTCCTGCTCTGCATCTGCATTGGCATCTACTTTGGGTTCATGAACAAGTCCGTCTCCGAGGCCGACTACATGCTCGGCGGCCGCAAGATGCTGGTGATTCCGATCGCCTTCTCCCTGGTCGCCAGCTTCATATCGGGCATCACGCTCCTGGGACTCCCAACCGAGGTTTATTCCTACGGCGTGCAGTACCTCTACGTGGCCTTTGGCGTAGTGGGCATGGGCATTGTGATGGGCGTATTCTATCTGCCGGTTTTCCACGATCTGAACATAACATCCACCTACGAGGCAAGGACACACGCAGAAAGATACGCTCAGGCCACAATCTGAAGAACGCTTTCATATTTTCTAATACTTGCAGTATCTGGAGGTTCGCTTCGATCGCCGCCTGCGCCTGTATGGATCCATTATGTTTGCGGTTATGAATGTGTGTATCGATGATTGCATCCTTTCCAAGGACAATAAAAGATAACATTCCCGCTTGGAATTTACAGGTGGCCTATCTGCCCATCGTGATATATGTGCCGGCGCTGGCCTTCAACCAGGTAACTGGCATTGGAGTGCACACGATCACGCCGATTGTGTGCATCATTTGTGTGTTCTACACGAGCCTCGGCGGTCTCAAGGCGGTGGTTTGGACGGACGTTGTGCAGGCGGTCTCCATGCTGGGAGCCCTCTGCTTGGTCGCCATCAAGGGTAGCATGGACATTGGCGGGGTTAGCGTTGTCCTGGAGCGTGCCTGGAATTCGGATCGTCTGGAGGCGCCAGAGTAAGTGGAGAATCTCCTTATGTGCTGCAACCACCCACCACTTTCGATCCTTGCAGGCTCAGCATAGATCCCACAGTCCGTCACACGTTCTGGTGCCTGTTCTTCGGAGGAATAGTCTACTGGACGCAGACGAATGCCGTCTCCCAGAACATGATCCAGAGATACCTCGCACTGCCCACACTCGCGGACGCCCGCAAGGCTCTGTTCATCTTCTGCGTGGGAGTCCTAATTCTGATGGCCTTGTGCGGCTACAATGGACTGCTTATCTATGCCACCTACCAAAACTGTGATCCCCTCACTACCAAGGCAAGGACTACCCTACTCCTCCTCCTGGGTATACACTTTATAATCTCTGATTCGTTTATAGCTGGCAAAGGCTCGAGATCAGCTTTTGCCCCTCTTCGTGATGGACACGCTGGGCGAAATGCCCGGTATGACGGGCCTCTTCATAGCCGGCGTCTTCAGTGCTGCCCTGAGCTCCCTCTCCACCTGTCTGAACTCCATGTCGGCGGTGGTGTTGGAGGACTTTGTGAAGCCATATGTGAAGCAGCCCCTCTCCAGTTCGTCGATCAACTGGATCATGCGGCTGGTGGTCGTCGGTGTGGGAGCCCTCTGTGTGTGCCTCGTTTATGTGGTGGAGCATATGGGCACAGTCCTGCAGCTGACTATGAGTCTGGAGGCCATCACCAATGGCCCCTTGTTTGGCATCTTCACCATTGGCCTGTTTCTCCCTTGGATCAATGGGAATGTGAGTCTCCAGATAACTATTTTCCTGGCCCAAAACTTATCTCAATTCTCTGCCACAGAGTGCTCTTTTGGGCGGAATCATGGGTGTCATAGCCATGTCCTGGGTAAGCCTGAATGCCCAGTGGGCCATCGCCTCGGGAGCCATCAGTTACAACACGAAGCCGCTCAACATTGAGCAATGCGACTACAGATTCAATGTCACCACGAGTGCCGCCAACAGCACCATACATCTGGCAGGCTCAGCCTCAGAGTAAGTCAAAGGATCTCCCAGTATATCCTCATGCTTCTATTTTAATTTCTTTTATTCGAAAAGGGATATCTTCCCATTGTACCGCATCTCGTACATGTGGTACACGACCTTTGGCGCTTCGATTACCATTATTGTGGCGCTGCTCGGTTCCTTGGCGTTTGGCAGAAACAATCCCAACAAAGTCGATCCCGTACTGCTGACCCCCTGTATACGAAGGTTCTTCAGCTTTGGCTCCAACAAACCCATGGCGAGTAGCATACATATTTTCTCCTTTGATTGATGTTCATTCGAGTGCTTTCCTCCTTCAGGATGCCTACAAACCCGACATTCCACTACAGCACAAGCTCCGAAACGACGAGGTGGCTCTCTAAAGAATCGAACGACACTCCACTCCACGGAGTTCCTTTCAACACAGCATCCAATTGTAGATAATCCATTATTAAACAAATTTTTTAACTATTTACTGCTTGCGCGTAGAAAAAATACAACTGTGTTTAATCCAAGGATCGATTAGTAACAATATATAAATACGATTAACACAATCTGCTGTTGGGACAACCTGCTGTCCATGTGATGGAGAGAATGGATCAGCAGCGAATTACTTCTGCTGCTGCACCTTGTTGAGCAGAATGTGGCGCTCCGCCTCGTTGAGATGCTCGTAAAAGCTGGGAAAGTGTTCGTTTTGTGTGAAATTGGTGAGGAATTTTTGCAGGTTCTCGGCTATGTCGCCTGTGTAGTTGGTCTCCTTGAGCAGCTCCTTGAGCAGCAGATCGTCCTCTACATTATCCTTGTCGAATTCCACGTACAGGTCAGAGATGAATCGAGATTTAGCTAAGCTGGTGGCCTCGTCTTCCTCGGCCTCGGCATCCTCCTCATCGGTGTCGGTAAGTGGCTCGTCCGTCTTGCTCTCCTGAAAGTGCTGGTACTCGGACATCAGCACCTTGAAGATCTTGACGAGAGCAGGAATTGTGGTCCACTTCTGGTTGGCGGCGGCCACGGAGCGAGTGCGCCTACGGGCATCGCTGGGGTCCTCTACCAGCTCCTTGTAGGTGATGCTCGTGAGGCGATTGTCCTGCGTGGCCACGCCGTACTCGAACAGCTTGCACAGGGCCATGGTGGTGACCTTTCGCTCGTACATGCCGAAGAACGAGTTTTGGCGCGAGAGCCAATTGGAGAGGACGAACTGCATGGCTGGCTCTCCGTTTGGCCCCGGAACAGTGGACAGAAAGTTGAGCACGGCGTCCATTTGAGTAAGGAAGAGATGGGCGAAAATCAGGACCAGATTCATGATTACCTTAAGGCACTCCAGGTTCTGCATTTTGCTGATCACAGCCTTCAGCAGCATGTCCACATTCGGTCCAAGCATGGTGCCCATTTTTGTGATGATCGTGATGACCAGCCGTCCGATCTGGCCCGCGGCCGTCATCTCGCTGTTCATGGGATTGAGCAGTACAGCGGCCACCACCTGCATGATGCAGTTACCACCCTCGCCGTTCTGGTAGCTGCAGATCTGGGCGGGCGAGACGTTGATGAAGCTGCGAAGGCACTCGCCGCCGGCCAGCATCACCGCATGATCGTCCGTGTGCACGAGGCAGTTCAAGACGGCCGGAAAGGCTCTGTCCAGCAGTGCGCTGCTCAGTGGCGGCTCCGTGTACTTGACGATGGTGTTGAGGACGTCCAGGGCAATGTCCTGCTTCTCAGTGTTATTTGTCTCTAGCAGTTCCAAGATGCTCACGATAGTGGGAATGAACTTCTCCTGCAGCAGCACCAGGCACTGCTTCCGCTGGCAGAGGGCTTTGATTAGATCCTGCACATTCTCCAGGACGTACGGGTCCTCGGCATACTTGAGAAAGACAGCAATGGCCAGCGGAGTAATCTTGCCATTGGCGGCATAGGCAAAGTCTGCATCAAACTGTGAGAAAGCAGGAGAAATGGGATTAGGAATCCTCGATGAATGAACACTGGTCGCTTACCTGGACCATGACCGTCAGTGCCTCCATGAGCAGGGCCAGGACAGTGGCCTTGCAGCCCGAGACCAGAGCCATGATGCCATCAAAGAATCCCGGCAGCTTGGACACCAGCAAAGTTCGTTTCTCGCCCTCGGTCGATTCGTTGGCCAGCAAGAAGCCGTGCAGCGTGCGCACTGCACTGATCCTCAGGATGTGCGTCTTCTCTGGCGACAGGCTGCACAGGGTGACGTCGAGGATCTCGGCCACCATCTGGGGATTGTACAGGTCTGACTTGGAGTATGTGCTCAGGGTCCAGAGGGCGCGACCCACCAGGTGGGGCGACTCCTGGTGCACCAGCAGATTCCGCACGATGGTCAGATAATTGAGAAGATCGAACTTGGAGTCACCCTCGAGAATGATGTCGCGAAAGCCGTGCACGGCGTCCATGCAGGCCTCCTGGATCTTCCACCAGTTTGGATTGTTGGCCGCCTTCTCCGCCTCGGCCACGCTAAAGTGCCTGCCCAGAGCCTCCTGCAGCGGCTGAATGGCCTTTGCCCCGAACTCGTCGTTGATGGCCAGCAGGACATCGCGGCCGCACATGCGCACCGTCAGCTCCACGCCGCCGTCATCCTCGTCGTCGACAAATTTCTCTGGGTCCTCCTGCCAGTCCTCCAGCTGCTCCTCGCTCAATTGGATGTACACGATCGTGATGTAGATGAGATCGGCCAGCACGTTCTTGATGCATCCCCGAAGTTTTCCACAGGTCACGATGCAGTTGATGAACTCGAGGATCTGGATGATGAGCGTTTGGAAATTGGTCTGCTCGTCATCGTCTTCGTTGTCGCCACTGGGCAGTGGATTGGGCTCTGTTTGGTTCACCGACACCTTCACATAGGTCTCGGCTATCTGGGTGAGGAGCTGCCAGATGATGGGCAGTATCCTCTCCATGAACGGGTTGATGTACTTCGAGCACTCGCTCACCACGTGGGTGAAGACTGTAACAGAAGGGGAGTGGTAATGATAATGGTATTGGTGGGTGTCCGTCTGCTCACCCTTAATGATTTCTGAGCGTAGCAGGAAATTGGAGCCCGCTCCGCTGGTCATGCTCAGGTAGTGCAACAGCTTGTCCATGAAGTTGTTGAGAATGGAGTTCATCATGGTCGCCTGCTCCTGTTTGTTCGTAATCAGAGCCGCAATGGATGTGAAGAGGGGCTTTAGGATGCGAATGGCCGATACGCGCGTCTTGATGGAGTAGTTCTGCTCAGAGTCAAAGATGCGGTACACCTCGGGAATGACAACGGGTCCCAGTTCCTTGATTTGCTCTACGTCGTAAGAAAAGTCCTGCAGAACCTGCATGGCCCCGTGGATGGAGTCTTCGTTGCCGCCCAAACACTTGACAATGATGTCGAACAGCTCCGTCCAGCATTGCGGATAGTCGGTGGAAGCTATGGTGGATATGGTATGGGCCACAGAGGAGCGGATTTTTGAGTTGGGATCGTACAGTCCGTTGGGCAGTATGTTGCGAATAGTACGCTTGGCCTGTTCGCTGGCCATGCAGCTGTTAGCCTTGTCGGTCTTCAAGTCCTCCTCCGTCCAGTGGTTCTCGACGTAGCGGGTTAGCATAACGATAGCTATCTGTCGCAGCGGAAGCTCGTGCGACTGATTCATTATGATCTCGGACAGGTAGACGCCATAGCCTGCAATTCCATATATGGGTAACATGAGCACAGAAAAACACGAGGAAACCCAACCCAACACAAGCCCTCTGCCCGCCAAATTACGCACCTTCCGTGTATTCCAGCTGCTTTGTTCGCTTCTCCGCCTCCTGCAACACATTGGTATTCGAGCTGAGAAGGTTCTGCAGCTCCTCAATGATGGCCAGTTTGACCGAATCGCCGCAGTCGTTTTGAAATTGGAGCGACATTATGCTATCCTATCACGAACTTTACTCTAAATTCAATATTAAAACAGTCAAAAACATAAACCGGCGCGGCCTACTCCAGCGTTTACATGTGATAACTTCCCACACTTTACAGCACGGTTCTGATCAGTGATGCCAAATCTCAGAGTCAATGCAAGCTAGATTCTAATAAAAATAGCCAAAATTTGTTAAAACCGTAATAAATAAGCTAAAATTTATGATAAATAGCCTGAAATAAGCTAAAACGGTGACACTGGAACTATTTTAAAATGGTGTTGCAAACACTGCTCTTGCTTCGATGACGATACATCGATACAACACATTTAGCTTCGATTAATTGTGAAATACGCGGAAAAAAATAGTACAAAATTTAGGATGAGCACCTGGAATCCAGCGAACGATGTGGATTTGCTGTCCGGTTCCGAGGATGAAGAGGACATTGCCATGAAGCGCGACTACCATGGGCGCGAGGCCATCCTGTTCGTGGTGGACGCCAACTTGCAGACGGCCGGCATAGGACGCTTGATGGAGGCGCTGAACATCATACGCACGGCATTCATCTCGGGAATGTTGGTCAACGACAAGGACCTGATAGGCCTGGTGTTCGCCAACACCAAACACAGCCCCCTGCCGCTGGAGGCGTCCTGCGTGGAGACTATAGTTGTGCCCGAGAACTGTGCCGTGTTTCTACCGCTTCGTCAGCTGACCAAACCCATTGTGGAGCATTACCTGGAGTTTATGGGGACGGTGGAGAGCCAGTTTGCCACCGAGTATGGGCTGGTGGAGCCCGACGGGCGTGGAAAATTCGATCTCATGATCCGGCTGTGTATCGAGTTGCTGGAGAAGTGCGGCAAGAAGCTGAACAACGCGAAGATTGCGTACGTGACGGATGTGGACACGCCGCATCTGCCCTCGAGCAACGAGTTTCAGGCGGCTCTGCAGAAGGCCATCGATCTGGAGGGCAAGGAGTTCGAGTTCCATGTCATTCCCATGAACGACGACTTTGACTACTGTCCTTTTTACAAGGAATTTATAACCCTGTCGCGAGGTGAGTGACGAAACTATAGTAGAACGTATGTATATTTTATGCGAAGTCTGTTCCCCTCCGTGGCGTCCAGAGATCGCCTTGGAGGTTTAAGTACTTCGCAGAGCAACTGTAGCAAATCATTCACCTGCGTCCAAGTGAAGTTAAATTTGGATGTGGTTTTGGGTCTGCTCACAGATCACAGCTGTCAGAATGCCACTATCTGAAATCGACTAACGATTCATTCTTATTATTGCAGCCATTGAATTAGACGCCTTCGTTGAACCCGATCCTTCACTGCTGCGAGAGATGCTGGCTGATCGCAAATTGAAGCAGGACTTTTTGCGGCGCTGCCTGGGCCATTTCGCCTTCCACCTGGGCCCCAATCTGTCCATGTCCGTGCAGTACTACAATTACTTCCAGCGACGGGCCCTTCCGCGCAAGGTGCAGATAATGCGGCGGGACAACAGCGTGGTGAGCACCAAGCGCCAGATCATAGTGCGCAAGCATGAAGGGGAGGAGATTAAGCACGAGTATCAGATGAAGGCGAACCAGGGCTGGTACAAGTTCGATTTGGGCGAGAAATCGTTGAGACTGACCATGACCCGGATGGACATGGTTCGAAACATGCACAAGCCCCACATGCAGCTCCTGGGGTTCAAGCACCGCTCAGCCCTGCCCGAGGTGCTCTACAGCAAGCCCTCGAATTTTATGTATCCCGACGATCAGAGCATTATTGGATCGAAGCGCTTGTTCCGGGGCCTGTGGGAGCGCTGCTTGCAGCGAGAGAAGATCATCGTCTGCCTGTTCATGTCCAAGCGTAAGTCGATTCCGCGCTATGTGGTTTTGGTGCCTGTTCAGGTGGATAAGTCGGAGGTCAAGAGCTATCGGTCGCAGCTCTGCGGAGATGGCTTCAAGATCGTCTATCTGCCGGAAGCCAAGCACATTCGCCACATAGACATGTGCGATTGGAACAACACTGCCAATTCAGCCGACGATGAGAAGGTGGACTTCTTCCAGAAGATCATCAAGAGGCTCCGCATCGACTATCAGCCAAACCTGATCAATGATCCCAGTCTGGACTACCTGCAGGCCAATTTGCTCGCTTTGTCCCTGGACATTACAACGGACAGCAAGGGAATCGACGAACTGCTAGACACAACGGCGCAGGACAAACGAATCGAAAAATATATGCCCGATTACGAGAGGCTCTTCGACGTGGAGGCGGTTCCCTCCAAGAAGCGCCCGGCCAAAGCCTCCGCGAATGGAGCCAGTTCGTCAAAGATGCCCAAAATCGATATGAAACAAATCGAGAGCTACGAATTTGTCGAGTATTTGATTGCGGAGGAACGTCTAACCAGCTGCACGGTCGCCCAGCTGCAGTGGATCCTTCAGAAGCACTTCGATGAGAATTTGCCCAAATCTTCGCCCAAGGACAGACTGGTGAAGTGCATAGTGGCATTGAGTGCCGGAAAGGCAGGCACATAGAATGTAAATTGATGTAAAAAGTATAATTTGTAAGTATTATTGCTAGTTTTTAAGAAGTTTTTGGTAACTGAATTTCTTTTTTTGTTCGCCGTACACTGGGGATATAATTCCTGGTACATCTGAAGGCTT
Source organism: Drosophila persimilis (assembly GCF_003286085.1). Lineage (NCBI taxonomy): Eukaryota > Metazoa > Arthropoda > Insecta > Diptera > Drosophilidae > Drosophila > Drosophila persimilis. Next base: position 1,795,213 of record NW_020825706.1, read on the forward strand.
TATTTTCCGGAATTCAGTTTTTCCTTGTTAAATATGAATAAACATAAATATCCAAGAATTTAAAATTCCAAAATGTGTATCGGTTTCGCTGCGATACTATCGATAGACCGTTTATCGCAGGGCTATTGCCATACTGTGTATCGATTCTTTTGACTCATATTTATCGACATTTTCTATAGGCAGCACCGTCCTGCTGTAATTTTAATTGTAATTTGAAAGAATACTGAGCAGCAGAGCGAGATGACTGGCATCATGGACTCGGTGGAAATGCCCAAATTGCCGGAAAACCAAAAGACCTTTGCCGGCATCCCGGAGGCAGTATTCCTGGTGAGTGGGTGGATTCTAACCTAGCAATAGTGCTCTTGGCTGTGGCTGCAGCTGCAATGGAAAACTTGAATTAATCCTTGTCTGGGTCGGTGTTCGCAGGAGGAAATTGATACGTTCATGACCCAGCCCGAGAACGAGAACTGCGAGAAGGTTCTGCAGCGTCTGGACGAGCAGCACGGCAAGTATCGATTCATGGCGTACAACCTCGAGGCGCGTCGCCGGAAGCTGAAATCGCAGATTCCCGACCTGGAGCGTTCGCTGGAGATGGTTAATGTGCTCCGGAAGGAGGACGAGGAGCGCGAGACACAATTCCTGCTCAGTGATCAGGTGTTCATCAAGACCTTGGTGCCGCCCACGAAAACAGTTTACCTCTGGCTCGGTGCCAGCGTGATGCTGGAGTATCCCCTGGACGAGGCCGAGGCCCTGCTCAAGCAAAATGTCACATCAGCCGTGGGCAACCTTAAGTCGGTGGAGCATGACCAGGACTTTCTACGGTCAGTGGGAAGACCCCTTTTCCATTCGAAACGGCGGGTACTAATTATGTTCTTTACTTTTATTTAACAGGGATCAAATAACCACAACGGAGGTGAACATGGCGCGAGTGTACAACTGGGGCGTCAAAAAGAGGCAGGCCGCAGCCAAGACTAACGCCAGCAGTACGCCATCCTAAGCTTCAGCACCAGTAAGAAACCCGCACAGTACTGAAAACAGACATGTGAGTTGTGTAAACTGTGGCTTTCCATCTATTTATGTCAAAACCTCACCAAAAAACGGCCAATCCTTTGCATTGTGATCCTTGCCTGCAAGCGATCGGAAGCAATGCTGATTGCAGCATCTCGCCTGCTTTATTCATATTCTCCACAGATGATGATAATAATAAAACCGCAACACAGCGCATCCAGTTATCCAGACACTAACAATCACTGGCCGTATTCGATACGTGTGTTTCTTAGGACATCCAATATGGGCACAGGTCCGAAAGGCAGATGCCCGAGCTGGTGCAGCCCATGCACTTGTGGCAGCTGCACGTCAGTCCTGGCAGGCATTGGTCCTCCGCATTGTCCCTCGTGCAGAATTCCCCGAGCTGGAGGTAGCAGAAATACCTTGTATTGTTCCCGCAGCGGATTCCGAAGGAGGACGTGCAATTTGGCCTTGTGGCAGGACCTTGTTCGCTGCAGGGAGAACACCTGTCCGGATGTCTGTCTGTTATCTTCTCTTTTTGCTGTTGGCACTCCTCTCTACTTACATGCCTTTCCTGGGGGACAGATAGAGCCAAATCAATAGCCAATAGAATGCCTCGGACATTACATACAGCAAAACTGCTTTCAGAGTCTGGGAATTGAATTGTTTAGTTTGCGGGAACCTGCCAGCTAGTGCCACTGCCGGAATTCCCCTGGTTGAGGTAAACAAGTACCGCACCTTGTGTGAAAAGTGCTGACTCTGGGAGCAGATAAAGGAAGGCTATGGGTGATTAATTAACTATTCTTTTTATTTCTGATGTAAGCAACAATCTTTGACCTAACATGCACACTCAGCTGTGGGACGGAATGGGACTCATTCCCACTTCATAGACTGGTGTATGTAGTCGCCATCGGGACTCGCATAGTTCTTGATGGGTGGGCTGGCGACGGGGCCTTTGAGCGATACTGGCAGCAGCTGCAAGTCGACTTCGATGGCTGCCTGATACAGCTCCTCGGACTCGCGGCGAAGCTCTTCCAGAGCTTTGTTCTGTGACATCACCAGGCGGTCAATGATTTGGAAGTCGGACACTCTCTCGTCGTGCTTGTAGCGGGCCCATTGTTTCTTCAGCAGAGCACGCTCCTCCAGTTCTGCACTGCCCAGGGGCGTCAATTTTCGCTGCCGTTTGCTGGAAATGAAGCAATTTGTACCAACAAAGGGTTCCATTCAACGGCGGGGCACTTACTCCTTTTCGTCAATGAGCTCCAGTGGAACCTCCAGCTCCTCCACCGGCTTCAGCTGGCGGGCATTCTTCTCGAGCCGCCGAATCTGCTTCTCAATCTTCTTTTTCCTGCGGTCCTCCCTCTGCTTGACAACCTGTGGGTCCAGCTTCTTCTTTTTCTTCAGCGGCTCGGCACAGAGCACAGGTGTTGTATGTAGGCAACGTGCAACGGCGGGGCCGGCTACGCCGCCTCTCTGTAAACCTAATCTATGACAGAAAGTGCGCTCGGTCAGTGGGTGGTCAACTCGATGGGCTATAGACTCCTCACTTACCTGGCAAAGGCGCTGATCAGCGACATTTCTTTTTATTTTTTTAGGGTTTACCCGTGAGTAGCGTGGGATTATTTGGCCGGCCGCCTTTTGAAGGTGGAAATTGCCAAGTCAAAGAATAGAATATGTTGGAGAACTGTTTATAGCTTTACCTCAATTTCGTCGATGAAGTCAATTAGTATTTGGTACGCGCTGGTGTTTTCTTTTTATAAATTTTATATTTTTTTTTGTATAATTATATAAATATCAGTTTGACCGCGGATGTATCGATAAAATATGCCGATATATACTGAAACATACCGCCTCATTTTCAAAATATACCATAAATATACTGACGAATTCAAGTTCTGTTTTACATATTCCTCGTTTTTGATATTCCGTGGAATATTACTAGCTATGTAGAACATTTAGCCATGTCATCATAATTTTATACGATTGATTAATCAATTTTCTACTTGATTGGTTTCATTTAAATAAATGCTTTTATTGGATTTCTATATAACGTTGAAAATGAAATTTAATAGATTGATTCGGGCAAATTTCTTGATTTTCGCCCATTCGTCCGATATCACGTCCAGTCATATATATCCCGTTTTCTCCGTTAATTGTGTAATTCCTGTAATTGGACTCAATCCTTATTGAGTCCTTACTCAACAAACCCCAGCTAGTCATATTTCCTCAATTCTTTACAAGGATGATTTTTCATTAATTTTATTCATCAAAACTTATCATAGCTTAGATAAGTTTCTAAGCATAAATAAACCTGAGAACAACGAGATATATCTAGAGTCTGGTAGCCCGAGCAGCTCTTCCCTTGCTTGCCATAGTCAAAAGTCCTTGATGGCTTGTTGGGCTGGGATCTTGAAAGGGGTTCGCTTCTGTCCTGCTAGAATATGATTCTGTTTAGCTGGGATAGGACTCGGTGTGTCTCAAAATACGTTTGGGGCCAAGCGTAGGGTAAATAAGTCCTCTGTGAAGGAAGATATATATCCACAATTACATATATACTGATTCACTTCCGGATCTCGAAGCTGAAGTCGTGGGCATCAACAAACAATTTCGTCGTCGATCCCTGCTGCAGCGGGGGGCTGCTGGACTGACTGGCTCATGATGACACGGCTGAACGCCGGAACCCAAGGGAACCCAATTTTAGGGTCCAGGGCTGCCAAATCCGTTAAACTGTTACGAAATGGATGTGTATTTTCTGGTTCCAATCCGTTTACACGACTCTCCCGACAAAAATTTCTGTTAGTCCAGTAGCGCAGTCTATTAACTATTTGCTTTTTTTGTTTTCTCCTTCGTTTCACGCCTTTCGTAATCGAAAAAATATAGCACTGCAATAGAGATCGGTATTTCTCCATTCCCCAAAAAAGTACAACTCCAGTTCGGCAATTACTATTTTTATACGATTTTAAAACTTTATTTTTAAAGATGAAAATAAACAATATAATATACTTTTATTGTGTGTTGTTTTTTTTTGTATTTTTTTCCTTAGTAAATTTTACATAATTTTCAATAAAATAAGTTTTGTTTTTTTTTTGGTTTTTCGATTAAAAATGTCATATTGTAGTTTAGTGTTTTCTTCATTTTTCCGTTTCCATTACACATTTTTAGTATTTTCGATTTTGTTTCGATCGCAATATAAATTTTTATTTACTTATATTCGCTTACGATGTCCCAAATACTGAATTTACTTTACATTTACTTTACTTCAACCACGTTTCCACACGCGTTTCCAACTTCGTTTCCACACGCAGGTCATTTTAAGGTCACGTGTGGAAACGAAGTTGGAAACGCGTGTGGAAACGTTGGAAACATTGTTGCGTTGCCGGCAAGAGGGATGTTTAGACACAATTTCTTTTCTACATGTAGCATGACTTTTCAATTTGAATCTCATCATTTTGGGGCCAGAATGCGTTTTTGAAAGAAGTTTCCAAAAGGGGGTCAGGGAAACCGTAACCAAAGCGTATGGACGCTATGGTTCATTCGAAATGAGTTAGTTTTAATCATATAAAGTTAGTATATCTCGTATCGTACTCTCGTACGAGTATGTATGTTTTTGGTTTTCATTCCAATATTGTGTGGTAAATAGTAATGTTTTGAGATCCAGGGGTTTTTCAGGGTAGTGGTGGTGTGTGTCTGGGTGTCTGGGTGTTCTCTCCTATTGTTAGTACATATACTTATAAATTTAAACTGTGTGACTGAAGTGACTCGAATTTAAATGCATCTCTCCTGCCTGTAAGGGGAGGGAATGTCTGTTCAAGTTGGAATTCCCGAAAAAATCCTTGGCACCAGGCAATGTTCCGTGGCTCCTGGAACACCTGGCCCATTCAATTTCGCTTACTACGCACTCATCAAAGTTCAACTAAATGTGTGTTAAATCTCAACTTAGGGCAACTCAGGGAAATCGTATATTATATGCATTCGAAGGATTATCATTTTCATCTCCATTCTTACATTCATCTCTCGCTCTGGGCGTTTCGGGGGTGGCGGGGACTGGGTTTTGGCTTTCTTGCCCCGGGGAAACGCCTTGAATCCAGAGCCAATCAATCTTCCACTCTTCTTCCACTTAGTTTACAATTACATTATAAAAGTTATCTCTTAAGTTGTTTGTACTATTGCTTGGAAATCATTCCGGTCTATTGTTGTATTGTAACTCAAAAGTATTCATTTTTCTATTCTTTTTCTTTTTTCGTTTTGCTTAATGGAACATAAATAAATTTCTAGGCTCGATTTGGGTGTTTTGAGAATTTTGTAACGTTTTAACGTTTATTTGCATCCATCAACCGAAACGATGCTGCCCCTTTGTTCGGGGGCGATCGATCTTGTATCTTTTATCATTTATCAATCCAAAAGGTTGGCCGAAACGGTTTAATACGTTTTGAAAAGTTGTAAGCAAAGAACCCTTTACACACCTCTTCAGGATGTGTGCGTGTCTCGTCTTTGTTTTCTTCTGTGTGTTTCGTGTGTCTTCGTAATCGCAATCTTTTGGTTATACAATGTTTCAGCTCAAAGGAATTTACATACTTATATACATAATGGTGTGTCAGTGTGTGTGTGGATGTGGGGGTCTGCGTGTTTGTGTTTGTTACATAATCGACATCCCGTGGGTGCCGTTTCAATTTTAAATTTTGCTAATTTTTACTAGTTCTTTCCCATCAACGACTAAAGAAACGATTACGACGTTTGCCAACTCAAAGATCTGTGGGTGTGTATAGGTGTATTTGTGTGTGTGTGTGTGTGTTAGGGGTAGGAAAGAGCACGAAAGTAGGAAACGTAGGTAGGTTTCCTCCTCCTCCGATTCCAGAAAGTCTTATAGTTTATACGCGATCATCATATCAATATCATTGCTCTGCTTTCTCAAAAGCATGCAGACGCTGGCGTTTGACTGTTTCCTCTGTGTGTGTTTTCGAGTATACGTATCTGTGTGCCATGCATGTCGCCACGGATATCTGAATTCTGCTTAAATGTAGTCGTCTCGCTCTATACCTAATTGCCGCCTCTCTCTCTCTCTCTCTTTCTCTTCAGTATGCCGTACTCACATCTCGTTCTTAGTTCAGTTGCAATCATCTTTTGTTCTGTTCTCGTCTGTTCTCTTAACTTTCGAGTGGAATGGAATACTTATATGCTTCGCTCTATATCTAAATTAAATGTAGCATACTTTCATGCAAGTGTTCGTCGTGTTACAGTGTGTTTGTGTGTGTGTGTGTGTGAGTGTGTTAAATGAGCAACTCAGCGCTATAGTATGCGTATGGTATGGTATGGTATGGTATGGTAAAAGGGGGATACATATGGGGGTATACATTGTTTATGCATATACTTTCTCATAAGTCCAAACCTTTGTTGCATCGCCATCTCCTCTAAGTCATCATTAATTTCTCCATACATAAAGTGTGTGTCGGTCGGTGTTCTAAATCGAGTTTTATGTTAATTTTCATTCGTTTACATACTATAACTAAATACATACATATTTATCGCTTACTTAGGTAGTCAATTACAACTTGCTTCTTTTTTTTGCTAGGGATGGGACTGGGGGATTGGATTGGATTGGATCTGACAATCTATCTTTCGCCGTGTGGTTACCCCTCGGCTTGGACCGCTTCGATCTGGCGGTGGGTGTGTGAGGCCTGGCCAGAGTGTGAGGCAGTTTTGGTTTTTGCTTGCTTTCCGGTCTATTTGGAGCCCTTTTCGCTATCGCTTTCTTCGATTCGTCGCTTAGTTCTTTAAATTTGTTTATACTTTTTACACGTTTAATTTCTTTATACAATTTTTATTTATAATTTTCCCCCCGTCGCGCTGCGCTGTTTTTAGTTACATAAAAAATTAACAGTTTTTATTTTAGTTTTTGGTATTTTCGTTTACTTTTTTTTCGTTTTCGTTTTCCTTTTGGTTTTGTTTTTGTTTTTTTCATTGTTACTTGAAGGCACTTTAGATCGGACGTTGTGGCCCCATTTCAAAATTGCTTTTCACTTTGCTCAACTCGTTTTTATCACGTGGCTGGTTGCTGGTTGCTGCTACTGTGTTGCTTCTGTGTGTGTGGCATGCTGCTGGCTGCATGTTGCTCGTGTGCTATGGAGACGTGGAGACGTGGTCGCAAAAAAACAAATTAACAACAAAAGCCTAATCGAAAGTTGTCGAAACTTTGCCGAAAGATGTCACCGAAATTCTGATTCGAAACTTGTCCTTTGCCTTCTTGCTTTCTTGCTTCTGCTTATGCTTCTTTCTCTCTCTCGTACCGCTGGATTGCCTTGTATTGCCTTGAGTTCTATGGTGCGAAACGGTTCTGGATGTCCTGGAGGTGCCCGGCCCAGACCTGGCCGATCGCCTGGCATCGCCGGCCCGGGCATTTGGTTTTATTTTCGAGGCTGGAGAACTGTCAACGCCCTCTGGCCCCTCACACATGCTCTGCTCTGAGCCAAGGGATCGCCCCAGGGAGATTGTCAGCAAAACTCAAGGATGGGGATCAGGGCTACACACATATATTCTGATAGTGGTGGATACATAGCAAATTTTAGAACTAAACATGCGGGTTAATGGGTTAGGATCCATCGAGTTCGTTTTATAGTATTCTTTTTTTACATACACATCTTATTTCAAAGTGTTCAAGGTCGTAGCCCCACCAACACCTAACTTAAATAGTGTCCTCATGCCTTTAGTTGTTCTTTTTTTTGGTTTTCTTTTTGGATTTTCATATATCTAAACATTTACAGAGTTTTTGGGGGAACATAAAGGCTAGTGTTTTCCTTACTTTTCTAGAAAACCTTTCCTTTACTGCTGCTTTCCGAACCGCAGTTGAGAATTTTGTTAATTGTTAATTTCGTTTCGTTTGCTTCGCTTCTTAGGTAATTTTGAAATCTGCTGCTGCAATGATTTTGAATTTTGTTTAGTTTTTTTGGTTTTCTTTTTCTTATTTGTTGCTTGTTGGGTTTCAATTTTCCGCTGGAGCGGTGCTCCGCTAGAGTTTTTGTTTGTTGACTTGTCTTGTTCCTTTCTTTTTCTTTTTTTCTAATTCTACTTCTGCATTTTCTGCTGTTTTGAGCTTTACAATTATAGGCAGATTTTCCACAAAACCCGAACTGAGGGAAACAAAACATGTTGCTTTCTGCAGGACGATCCGGGTCCTGGTCCGGGCCCGGGCCCGGGATCGTTGAAACTTAAGGTTAGATAAGGTTAACTACCAGGAGATGTATCGAAAGTTGCGATTTCCCGCTTAATTTTGCTCGTATTTTCTAAATGTACAATGTTTTCTTTATTTTCTTTATAAATTTAAGTTTATGCTTTTTTTTAGGTTTTTCTTTTCACGTTTTTGCATTTTTGTTTCGTTTTTTTTCGTATTTTTCATTGATTTATTTACGTTCTTAAAGATAAGGCGCGAAGGTGCTTAAAATAAGCTTGTACTTTTTCTGATATTTTTCCAACACGTTTTCAAAATTTCTTTCAAAGTTTTGCCATTCCCCGTTCTGGTCTTCTAGCACTGCTTCCTGTGCACTGCTCTGCTCTGCTATGCACTGCTTTCCCCGTCTACTGCTTCCCGCAGAGTTGGCAGTTGCCGGAAATGCACTGCTTGTTCTCTATTCCTCTTCCTCTTACAATTTAAGTTCTTACTTACGAAATTTTGTGTTCCAAAATTTATTGATTTTGCTTAAAATTTTTGTTTTTGGATTTTGAATTCGTAATTTCTCGCATTTTCCGCTTTTAATCCTAAAGTATTCTTTTCTCTAAAGTTTTTAGTTGTTTTTGTTTTGTTTTTGTTTGTTTTTGTAAATTTGTCCTGAACGTTTACACCGAGAGATAATTATCCAAACATGGCCGAGAGTATTTAAATTTTGTTCATTTCGTTTCATTTGTTTAAGTACTTCATTGAGTCTTGTTTCTTCTTCTTCTTCCTGTGTTTTCTTTGGTTTCTTTTTCTATCCTTTTTGTCCTGGGGTTTTCAAACGCGTTGTGCTGTGTTTTGTTTCACTAAAAAGTACAATTATCTTCTTCTCCTCAATGGGAAACAAGGAAATCAAATCGAATCGAAAGAAATCTGCAATTGTTCTCATAGAATGCTGCCTGTAAATGAATTTAATTTTACTCATTTCTCTTGTTATTTATATTTTTGATTTTATTTTTTAATTGCAAGTGGTCCCAAGTGCCACGCTTCTTCTTCCGCTTGAGTCGAGCCTGCAGACCGGTTTTTTCCTTCCTATTTTTCCCCTCTAATTTTTTGTTCGTTACTTTTGTTGGCCAAAATGCTAAATGCTGAATTTGCTTTGTGTGTGTCCGAAACTTCAATTTCCCCATATACATATGTACAGTCAACATATGCATGCGCCTGTGTGGGTGTGTCAGTGTGCTGTATGTTTATATAGGAACATTACCGAAATACTTTTACATTTAATTTTTACACTTATACCTAAACTGGTTTGCTTTTTTTGGGGGTCTGCGTAGCTCGACTCGGGACGAGGCGAAGCGCCCATCGGGCGCCCCACTTGCAGCGCGTCTTTGGTCACATTTGGTTGTCTTTTCTTCATCCTAAACTTTTCCCGAATTTTCATCTCTATCATCTTTACTTGTCCGTCTCTGTCTCTGTCTCTGTGTCTGTTTCTGTGTGGTTCCTATTCCGAAATTCACGCCAAAGTCTAGGCCGAGAGTTGGTTTTCCTCATTTGGTTTTAACACTTACATATGTGTCTTTTTTTTTGCTTTGAGTTTTCAAAATGCAGCGCGTTGCTTTTGAGCCGAAAGTTCCATATAATAGGTATATATGTGGGTATATATCTAAGCCGAAATATTCAAACGTTCTTCGAAATGCCCTACCACTCGAGCCACTCGTCCATCCATCTGCTCCTCCTCTTCGTCTAATCCTACTCTGATTTTGATTTTGTTTCTGATTCTGATCTGAAGTTGTATTTGGGCTTTGGGGGGTTATCATTATGCTTAGAGGTGTGTGTATGTATCCTTAATTTATGTTTATATTGAACTGGACATTGTGTATCTTGAAAACTATAAGTAAGCTGACTGATGCATCTGTGAACTGATCTGATCTGAACTGATCTTCTCCTGGTGTTGGTTGGTTGGTTGTTGGTTGGCATTGAGTACTGTATTCTGTTGTTCTTGCAAGTATCTGTCGTATCTGGATGATGAGTTCTATGTTATGTATCTTTGCTGCGTATTTGTATCTTTGTATCTAGCTTAGTTCGGTTTTAGTTCGGTCTGCGTCTGCGTCTGACAAAATCAATTACGGCGGCTGCTAAACTATGATTATAAATTTGTAGTTGCTTCTCGGTTTTTCTGTTTTTACGATTACTTTTCTTCATACTTATGCTGACATTTTTCTTGTATCTGTATCTGTATCTGTATCTGTGTGTGTGTGTCTCTGTGTCTGTCTGAGTGCGTAAATTAAACCTAAAGGCGGCGCCGGAGCATCGATCTCCAACATTTTCCAATTTCCATTTCCATTTCGGCTTATATGGCGGTTATGGTGGTGTGAGTAAAAAAGCATACAAATATCATATATTTTCCGTAATGATTTTGGTTTGGAACAAACTGCATATATATTTATATACTGCTTTGCGTTTATGTGTAGTATATATCTGACTGCTGTTTAGGTTGGCTTTTCTTTTGGTTCCTGCTTAATGATTTTAATTAGAGACTTTTTCTTGAAGATTCTTTTTTCTGTATTTCGATTGATTTTCTGTTTCTGTTTCTCCGGCTTTTGTTTTTCTTTGATTTTTTTTTTGTGGTTTTTTGTTTGTTTTATGGGTTTTTGTTTAAATATTTAAAATAGCAACTACCTTGTATCTTGTATTTGTATTTTTATTATTATTTGGTTTTTGGTTTTTGGTTTTGGTTTTGCTTTTCTTTTGCTTCGAGTTATTATTCCCTTATGTAATTAATAAGTTATATATATTTATAAGGTTGTGTGTGTGTGTGTGTGTGTCGTAATGTCTCGTTGAGAGTGTGGCTCGTGTGCTGGGGGCAAGGGCGGGCCGGTGTCGGGGTTGGGGTCGGGGGGTTAGTTACTCTCTCTTCAAGGTCCAGGCAGTCTTCGATCTTCGATCTAGGCTTGGAAAACACTCCGCAGACGATTCTCCCCTTTGCTCTTTCTCCATCTGTTTGTTGCTTGCTTTTATTTTGGGGGCTTTATTCAGTGTACATTTAGAACATTCTTTAGCTATGCTGAAATACGGTTTACGACGTCTAGAGTATGTATTTTATATATATATATTTCTATGTTATATATAGTTTCACTTATCTTATAAATATTACCGGCACTATTGTTCAGAACTCAGGGGCTGCTCAATTTTCGATAATGCTTTCAACCCAAGAAGATAATGCCTCCAAACTGTTGTTGATCGGAACTGAAAATACTTGACTCACTCAACGGATTCAAATCAAACTATATATCAAACATATAGTACTATATATCTGATATCTGATACATGTCTGCATGTATGTGTCTGTGTGTGTATATACTGGTTAGTTCTTGGCTTCTGTTTCCTGTACTCCTGGCTACTCCTTGAACTAAATAGAACCTTTGTATGAACCGTGAAATGAAAGACTTGTGCGCTGCTTGCTCTGCTCTGTTCTGCTCTGCTCTGCTCGAAAAAACCAAAGAGATGCTCAACTGAAAACTGGCTGGAAAAACGGCGGCGCCACTGCCACTGAGGGCATGCGTGGCACCGTTCTGGCTTGTCTATTTCACTATTGGTAACTTAAACGGTAAATTGTTTCTGTGAAAGGCAACTGTTGCGCGTGGAGGCGACAGCGCAAGCATCGAGTCGATCGAAGGGATCGAGGGGATCGAGGGGATCGGGCTATATGGTTCGGGGAGGAGTCTGGGCATGGGTTTAGGGGCTATGCTTTGCTGGGCCTCCCGCTCGGTTTGTTTGTCGTTTTGCTATATTTAGTTGTATATTCTATTGTAAAAAATATTATTATAAATACTTTTGGTTTTTATTCGGTTTGCTTACGTGTTACTAATCGACTCGTTGCGAGTCCTTGCTCGATCTTACTGCTCTCGTTACTCGTTACTCGTTACGTTCTATGCTAACTGTACTGGTTTACTGTTACTGTTACTGTGGTTGTTGTTGCTGTTGTTTCGCTTTTGATTTGATCGTTCGGCTATATAACTAGTTTTTCTGGTTCTGATTCTGTTTCAGTTTCTGTTTCGGTTTCTGATTCTGGCTATATGCTTCTTGCTCTGTTTCTTGCTCTGTAAACTTATATATTATAAAATATCTGATCACATTTGTTTGCAGTCTCTGTATAAATATTGTTGTTTCATTTGTTTGCTTATCGTTTTCGTTTACGGTTTTACTTTTATTATAGTACATATCTTACACATGCCCCAGGCCAGGCCCCCGTCTCTGTTGTCCCTCTGGTCTGGTGTTGGAGCTGGGGCTGGTCCTGGGGGCGAGTCCCTGGGGCATGCTCTCTCTCTCGCTCTCTCTCCGTCTATAAATCATAGGAACGCGACCGATCGAAACCGGACCGATCGCCGAGAAGGAAAAACTTGAAACTGAAAATCGATTGTTTCGGCGCTTTGGCTCGTTGGAATTGCGTTTTTCGTTTGCTCCTACAGCTGTTTTACATAAAATTTCGTGTAGAATTTTGACAAACGTCTGGCCTCCACTTCCGGCAACTGCAACATGTTGTAGCCGATGGGGCAGGGGCAGTGGCAACTGATTCTGCTTGATTCTTGATTCTTGGTGGGTGCCAATGGGTGCGTTTCATTTTGGTTGTACTTCTGTTGTTGACGGTTCTTTTGGCGCATCTTTAATCCTCGGGGGATTACAAAGATGCGCCCAATTGGAAATAATAATAATATTACTGGGCTATTGTCTGGGGCACCTCCCGCCCCTTCATTTTGGGGCTGAGGCTGGGTGCCCCAATCTTTGTCAATTTTCTCTTGTTTATTGCATCTGTTTGATCGGTATCTGTTTGATTGTTTGTGTGTTTGTTGGAGTAAACCAAAGTAGTTTTGCAGTTCAGTTCATTTCGCAGTCAGTTGCATGCCCCGCGAGTCCTTGCTGTTGCTGTTGCTGTGGCCGTCGCTGCAGCAGTTGCCGGAGATGGAGCCAGTTCAACGCACGCAAAGTTTTGTGGCTCATTTAGTTGTTGTTCGATTGATTGAGTTGCTCGTTAGAGAATTGTGAAACAAAAGGTTTTTATCACTTATTCTTGTTGCCTATGCGAAAGACACCGACCCGTCCGATCCGTTCCATTCCGTTCCGACTGACTGATCGCCCCAGCCCCCGATTCCATCCAGGCGCATGTTTTTGGCGAATGTTTTTTGTTGAGTGTGTCTCCTCTGGCGGGCGGGGCTCAGGCGTAGGTTCCCTTGGGTTTCAGCAGGCAGGCATCATTTCTTTGGGTCCTCGTCTTCATCGTTCTCTTGGTTTCTCTTGCAACTTGGTTGCATTATTGGTTACTATTGGCAATTTCTTGTGTGGCATGCGCTGGATCTGTATGGATTTTGGGCTGGGCTTGTCAGCGATTCGGGGTGTCGGGGTGTCGGGCTTGGGTCGGAGCTCTTTCGATTGCTGTTTGTTTAAATAAAAACATAATTGTTGCTGTTGTTGTTAATTGTTAACGGAAATATCTTGTGAACGAACTAAAAGTTTTGGCTTATTTGGCTAATTGGCTATTGTTGTTGCTGTGGCGGTTCTTGATTTTTTGTTGAGTATAAAAATATAAATCGTTTTATAAAAAGTTATTGGTTGCTTATTCGTTTATTTGCTTTGTTTATTTGTTGCTTGTGTTTGCTGGTTGTTTGTTGTTTGTCTGCTGGTTGCATGTATTGTACTATAAATTATCCCGGTGCGTGCGTGGCACGCTCTCGACTATTGCAAATGAAAACTGTGGCATAAAATCGTCTCTCTCTCTCTCTCTCTCTCTGTCTCTCTATCGTTCGTCAAAATTCAACTATAAACACTTATGGATTAGTTATCAGTTATCGGTATTTGTATTGCTTTATGTGTATATATATATTTGTTATATTCATATTTGATCATGGGTAAATATTCAGTTATTCGTTCGATTGTAAACTTTGAACTCAGGATGGCTTAAAGACTCAACACAAAGAAAATCTGTACCCCCTCCTCCACACCGGATCTCCTATACTATATATAGCATATCTCTGATATCTCTGATATGTGGTAGACAACCCAAAAAAAGTTGCCGCTTTCTGCTCGCTGCTCGCTGCTGCTGCTGCTGGAAGTGCTCTGTGTTGTTGTTTGCTGTTGCTGTTGTTTCTAATATATTGTCGCTGCTAACTGGGCTTGTTGCTGTTTCTTTTTTTCTTTATTTTTTTGGTTTTTTTTTCTTTTGTAAACTTGTGAAAAACTGTGAGAGATTAACTCAAAAATATCACATACGAGTTGTGTATGTTTCCCTGGCTATTGTTGGCTGTTTAAAACTAAATTGTAATCCTGTTATCTTCTATTAATATTATTTATTTGTTTCTTTATTCAGTTATGGGCTTTTCTTTGGGGTTTTATGCAACTTTTCCTTTATATTTTTATACTTTCTCATGTGCTTTGCTTCGTTTTGTTGTTGTTGTTGTATGGTATATATATCAATTTGAATTTGGAATTTCCGATTGGCAGCTTCCGCTTGCCATTTGCTCTGCCGAAATGCTGGGGTTACACGTCATAAGCCAAAAGTTTTAACCTCTTCGTCTCCATAAATGTCTCAACTGAGGATGCTTAAGATTCTTGTCTAATATAATAATGGTATGTTTAATCAAAATTTCATTTGTTGAACTTAATCCGTTTGGTGCAGGCGCACAGTGCGGGCCGAAACTGTATGGGCACCGTGCGCTGCTCTATTGCAGTTTGTTGGAACAGAAAATGGCGATGCACAATGGCCCTCCCTTTTGAGAAGGACCCTGCACCGCCATAAAATGTCTCTCTATCTCTCTCTTCGTCTCTCTCTCTTCTTCTCTGTATCTTTCGGTGATTTTCCCTACGCCAAATAAGTGATAAAAATTTTACTTCCAAACATTGTTTTGATTTTGTTCGATTTCGGGCCAAAAGTTATTGGGAATTTCGAGAATCGCGTTTGCTACTAAAAAAACGCAATCATTTATTTTTATTTTGTTTTCTGTTTTTGTTTTTCTTCTTTTATACCAAAACTGCAAATTTTCGTTTGATTTTCGTTAGTTTTTTGCTTTAGTTGTTTCTTTCTATCGCTTGTGATCAGATGTTTTCTTAAATAAGGATGTTTAATAAACTTATTTTTACTTGAAGTGGAAGTTACGAATAGACTTGATTTGATTCTTGACTTGACTACATACATATGTTTGTGTTTTGGGGGGGATCTTCTGGTTGATATATATACCGATTGGGGGGGGGCTGATTTTGGCACATCTCCTCCTCTCCTGAGAATCGTCCTGCGCGCATTTTGAATGCTGTAAAGCTATGGGCGAAGCCTCGCCTGGCCCTGGCCTTTGAGTAACTTCGATATGGGGTCATGGGTCTTGGGGGAGTCTTGAGGGATCTCAGTTGGGGGGGGGTCTGCTTATGCTTAAACTGTAGTAATATTTTAGTTACGTTTATGTAGTTTTGTATTTAAATGTCGCTATGTACAATTCTGATCAATTTCTGTATCGGTTTTTCTCTCGTATATGCGGTAATCAGTAATCGGTAATTGTTGGTATTTTTGTTTTGTTTTGGTTTGCTTGGTATTTTGCGGTATTAATGCTTTTAAAATCTAGTTAAAATTTGCATATGGCTGCGTCTGCATTTATATTTGGTAATTGGTTTACGTGTAGTAGGTATATACTTATCTCGCCTGCTTCTTTCGATCTCGATATCGATATCGATGTCTCGATAAATCAATATCTCGCTTCCATCTTTTGCTTCTGCTGCTTCGATCGTCATTCTGTCGATCGGTTCGTTTTTTTTCGGTTTACGTGTAGTTTTTCATTTATGCTTTAAGTTTAGTTTGCTTTGCTCGCTTTTGTCGTTCGATCAGTGATTGATCGCTGGTTGATTGATCGGTTTGATGTGCTGGTTGCTTCCGCTTCCTGCTTGGCTCTGTCTGTGTGTGGGTCCTGGTTGATCCTGCTGGCTGGCTGGTTGGCTGGCTGTAAGATTACTCTATGCTTATGCTAACTTATGTCCTGGCCTGTGCCGTGCTTTGACTTTGATGTTGGAGTAAACTGTGCCCGGCTCTTCCACAGGGCAGCAGCAATTGGAAACTAGAATCGAACATTGCTCTTGGCCTATGGCTGGTCTCTGTTTGTTTTCTTTTTTGGAATTTACCAACACCGAAAGATGGCTGTGTGGAAACTAAACACTGTTTTTCGGCTGATCGAAAGGCATGGATATCGAAAGTTTTGGTGGCTTGAAGAAGGCTGCTGCTGCCGCTGCCTGTGGATGTGCCAGGAGTCGCTGTGTCGCTGGATTGGTTTGTTCTCTGCTCAACAGGAAGTGATTAAAATTTAGTTGACTTTTGCTTGTTGCTTACCCTTCTGTAACCTGCGCTCGTCTCCACCGATCTCCACCGATTGTTGGCTGTTGGCTGTGGCTGTAGTGTTGGTTAACGGTTAGTGATGTGTGTTGTGTAGTCAATTCCAATTTTGATCTGATCTGTGACAATTGCCGAAAGCTTCTGACGGAGGTTGGTTGGTTGGTTGAATGGGGGCAAAGATTGAACGTAAAAGTATTGGGGTTTCATAAATAGCCAAAGGGTTTGGGGGTTTTTAATTTTGTTAAAGAAAAATCCAAGCGCCGTCATGTGGTTTTCTGATTTCTCAATGAATTTCGCTTTTATTAACCAATTATCGTCTCGTTTTTTTGACTTGACTTAAGTTTAAGTATGTTTTTGTTAATGTTAATGTTTAGTATAAATGTATGAAATATGTATGTTGCATTATATATACGCAAGTATTCAAATGTGTATTCAAGTGTGCTTCTGTGTCTGAGTGTGTGTTTTGGTACGGTTCATTCATTCGGTTCATGGTAAACCTCCTACGATACGATCCATCGATCCATCCACTTGGTTAAGGAAAGGAAAGAAAGCGGCGGTTGGGGTGGGGGGGTTGTGGTTTTTCTTAAACTGAGACAAACTGAAACTCAACACAATATTAACTCTGAATTTGTTAGCTGAATTTCGACGGCTTAATTTCGCTTTTGAATTTTGCTTAATTATAAAATTTTGCCTAAAGTTTTGTTAGCCAAACGTTTATTGTTAATACGCCTTAAATTGCCTAAAGGGTTTTTGCTTTTCTCATTTCTCAATTAACTATTTTTACAATCAATTCAATTCAATCAATTTCGTATGGAGCGGAGGTGGGAGCTCCCTCCACATTGGTTTTATCCGAAACATAATTGCAGTTAGTTCGATTTTCATTTGTTTGTTAGTTGTTTTGTTTTGTTTTTTGTTTACTTTTTTATCACAAAATCAGTTACAATTGTATTTCGATTTAGATCAAACTTCAACTTCATTGCCAAAAAGAAGTTGCTTCTCCATAAATTTCGTAAAGGCATTAACAATCAACGATCTCCGGACTGGAATTTCGACTTCTACTCGGCTCTGCTCTGCTCTGCTCAAATGGGTATAAATCAGGGAACTCAATCTCGAAACATCTCTCAATGGATATATGGATAATGCTTAATGGCTGGGGGGGTTCAAATCAACTTAAACTGCAGTTCGATTAGCTTTATTTTGTTGTTTTTTTTTTGTACGATTCCCTAAACACTAATTTCGCAAATGCATTTTTTTTTGTTTGTTTTAAATTTTTCAATTTTACACCAAATTGGAAATGTAATCATTATGTTCTCCCTTTTCCGTCAGACTAGGAACCTACCGTCTTATACTCGACTAATTTTGTCATAGTTACGCCAAAGTGCAATCGAATTTCGCTCTGCTCTTCCCGCTCTGGTTATGCCTAAAAACTTGCTTATTCAGTTTCAATTTAGTTTTAGCTAAAATTCATCTATTGTTCAATAATTTCGTATGCTTGGTGTGGGCCGAAAGGTGTGCTGCTGCCTCATAGCGGTGTTCCCATCTAATCTAAACTTGCAACAGGGGGCGATAGGGCATCAGGAGGTTGACTGGCTGCTGACTGCTGGCTGTCCTCGTAGCAAATATGGGGCCGAAAAGGTTACTTTTTCGCTTCTACGTTGTGCGTCTTTTGAGGAATATTCTTTTGGTATTTGCTTAATGTTGAATTAATGTTGAATAACATTCGATGATTCGATGATGTAATTGATGATGTTGCCTGGCTGGTGCCGCTGGTGTTGGTGGCAACAGTAAGGTTTGCTCACTCCTGGCCCCAAGTGACCAAGAGACCAAGAGAGAGCAAACATATCCCTCTTAACCCGCCCACTCTCCATGTTGAGTCTGCTGTGCTGCTGCTGATGGGTGAGAGTGCATGATCGAGGACAGACAGCCAGCCAGCCAGTGGAAGGGGGCCAAACAAGGGGGAGGGGGGTTTAAACAATAAAGAAAAACCATATATTTGTTGTTTAATTTGAATTTTTTGGTGTTTTTTGTGTATATTTTGTTTTTTGTTGCAACTCAAGGCCAAGTAATGTAAAGTAAAATTAATTAAACTAAACTTTAACTTAACTAAATTTATAAATTATGTACATAAATAACAGACTAGTGTGTGTGTGTGTGTGTGTGTGTGTGTATGTGTGTATAGGGTGATCCATAAAAATAAGAAGAGGCGTAAAGTAAAAGAATTGATTAAAAATAAACCGCACTCAAGGGATTGGTGTTAACAATTAACTTTGGTCAAGGGTTCATAAACCATTAAATTATCAAATTATCTACCCTAACGCCCGCTGTCCTGTCCGCATATAAATCTAATCTATAAATCTGCTTTCTTTTTTTTTTTTGGTGATTTTTGTTTTTGTTTAGTTTTCGCTTAATAGACATCGAATATATGCTTAAAGGGTTAAGAATTGGGGGATAGTGGGGGGTGCTACCGGCGTCAGTGCAGCGCCTGCTTTTGTAAAGCAGTGCGCTCATGCAGTGAACGCCGGTACTGAAGGGTTTTAACTGCTTGCCGAAGAACGGTCTGCCAAGCAGTGTAGCCCGCTTCCACAGAGCGCTCTTCGCTCTTCGCTCTTGTACCGATGTGTGTGTGTGTGTGTGTGTGTGTGTGGGTGGAATGCGTGTTTGTTTGTGTTTGTGTGTGTGGAATGTTGTTTGTGTGTCAACTTTCGGTAGATCAATAGATGGCTCAACTATGTATTTTGTTAAATATCTGTATACGTAAAAATGTCTTGTAAATATTTTCAAAAAAATTTCATCTAACAAACCAACACGGCTACAGCGAGTACAGTTTACACTGCCTACAAAGTACGCGATTGCTCGCTCACTCGGTGTGTCTGGTGTCTGGTGTCTCTGTGTGTGTGTGTCTGTATGGGTGTCAGGCTCAGGTTACCATCAATTTGCACTATTTCACATAAGATTAAGATTTTAGGTTTTTTTTAGTTTTGGTTTTAGCATTGGATGCGATCGAAGCTCGCATCTCTCATCCTCTTCTTCACTCTCTCTTCTTCGCTGAGTGGGTACGTATGTATGCTGTGTGTGTGTGTGTGTGTTGGTGTAGGTGTTTTTGGAAATTTTTTGAAAAATATTTTGCGGCTCGGGAGTCTGTCTTGACTGCTCCCCAGAATTGCTCGTGGCCTAAACGCGGTTTTGACTCGTGTAAACTTCTCAGCTTCTCTTAGCTTCTCCTAGCTTTGCTCTTCTCTCTCTCCTCGCTCTCGGTCTCTCTCTCTTTGCTAACTTATTCTGTGGTTCGTTTTCGTTTTGTTTCGTTTCGGGAGTTTGTGGGTCATATCCAGTGGTACTTCTTGCGCAGATTTAGCCTTTTAGCTTTGGTCTGCGCCTCGCCTTCGGATTGCTGCTGCCGGCCCTCGATGTTGTGGCTGTAGATGTTGTAGTAGTCATAGTAGCTGGGATCGTGGTGTGTGGTGTGGCTGTTGTTGGTGGTGGTGGTGGTGGTGGTGGCATTTGAATTGGCATTGCCAGGGGCATTGGCAGCGATATCGTTGGCGTTGGCAGCGCTGGCAAGGCCAACTCCTCCACTTATTCCAGCTGCTCTAAAAAATTGGGCGACTTGAAGTACTCGGGCACGGGATCGTCCATGCGCGAGATGATCTTGTATATGGACTTCTTCCACGACTGTTCGGTGTCTTTGCCACCCTGTATTGCACGGAAAAACTCCCGCAGTGTCTGTTCAACGACGAAGCGAAAGTTTTGGGGTACCTGTCGATGGCCGAAGGACGATTACGATTAGCAACGGAGCTCCCAGACAAAAGTGGTGTTTAGTGGTTTAGTGTGTATTGTGGATTGATTCTGGAGGCAAACACTCTACATCTAAGCGGGGCCAAGGGTAGACTGTTTGCCCGCAGCTTCAATGGCTTTTTTCGGGGGTGTGGGGGGCGACTGGTTCTTCGTTAATGTTAGAGTTAGTGTGGGTGTAGGCGTGGTTATTGGCATACCTCAATGTGATTATTGCGATTGTAGTGCAAATTGAGCACGCGATACAATTCACTATCTCCAGCAATCAACAGATCATCGGGTGTCTTGATGCCTTCGGTGACAGCTTGTCGTGCATATTTCTCCATTTGTATGTAGTAGAATTCTCTGCAGATGCGTAGATGAGGAATATGTTTGGTTTTGGTCAGTATTCTGGTTGGTTGGTTTGGTTTTTTTTTTGTTTCTATTCTATGGTGTGGGTTGGTATGGGGGGTTTATTGGGGTGGGGGGGTTTGTCAGCATTCAAATTTACAAAATCGTACAAAAACTCAAAATCAAATCAAAGATCGAAACAAAGTAACGAACAAAAGAGCGAAAAACACACACAAAACAGAAAAAAGGTAACCAAATTCAAAGGAAATCTCTCTATCTCTCTCACACTCAGTCCTCTATATACCACACTCTCTCTCTCTCTCTCTGTCACTTAAGCTTCTTTCTAAGAGGGGGGTCCTTGTTCTTGCAGGCTTAATGCATTATATTGGATCGCATCGCATCGCTGTTTGAATATGACATTATTAATAATTTGCTGCATACTCTTAGGCGCCCGCCAAAAGGAGGAGTCTCTCTCTCTCTCACTCGCTGTCTGTCGATGTGTGTGTGTGCTTGCGTGTGTATGTGTGTGTGAGTGTGTAAAGAATTTTTAATAAATCTCAAATGTGCAGCAACAGTGGCTGTGGCAGTGGCAGGCGCTGGTTGGGTGGTGCTGCAATAACAATTGCAAGTCGAGGCAGTGGCGTCTTCTTATTGCGGTCGCTGCTGGGGCTGGGGGGCTGTGGCTGGGACTGTGGCTTCTACTTGGGGGTTGGGGATTTAATTAGCAAGTGCAGTGTGCTTCTGGTGCCACTGTTGCCTGCTGCCTGCTGCTTCTGTGTCGCCTTGTTTAGTCAAGTGATTTGTGTGCGGCCGGGGGCCTGCCGCTCGCAGGGGGATAGTCAGGGGCGCAAGGGAGGCCAGGGTGGGTGGTAGCCTTGCTTGGAGACTGTAAGTGATTGCTTGTCTTTGCCTAATGCCTCCCGGCATCCGCCCCGACTCCGCCTCCGCCTCCGCCTCCGACTGCATTGTGTGCCTCGCACTAATTGTTGTCTTTTTTTGTCGTCGGAGAGTCCTGCCCCCGCCCCTTCCGCACTTGACAACGCTCCGATAATCGCGCTAATTTCAAGATTTCCCAGTAGCAAATGCATTTCTCATGTTGTGCGAGTGCGCTCGTGTTGATTTTTCCAAACAATAAGCGCAGAAAATGTGCAAATAGAAAATCTTTGCCGTTTGCTGGCAAGGGTCCCCAGTCTCCAGTCGCTCGTCGCCAGTCGCCAGGCTCCCCGGAGGCGGCAGCCACGCGCACTTGAACAGCAGCGGCGGCGGTGGCAGTGGCAGTGGCAGAAGGGGGGGTTGCTGATTGGGGCTGGGGCTGGGGCTGGGGCTGGCGCTGGAGCTGGAGCTCCTACAATTGAAGCGAGGCATCATAATGAGGCGATGACGGCTTGGCCGGGCCAAAGAAAGGAATCGCTGTGTGACAGTTTTGTGTGACAGTTCATTGTCTCTGGGATCTCTGGATCGGGCATCAAGGAGGGAGATGTGTGTGTCCATAGTTATTAGGGATTGCCCTCATCTCGTTCCGGATCCCCAGTTCTTTGTGTGTGTGTGTGGAGGGGGCGGGTAGGGGGCAGCGTGTGTGTGTGTGGCACAAGTGTTTCGAGGGTTGGGGCTGAAAATTTGTTTGTTTTAAATGCAATTAGCTTTGTGGCTGGTGCGAAAAGAGCTTGAGGCGATGATGCCACACAGCCACACGTGAGGCAGGAAAAGGAAGCTTGCAGCTTAGGCTGCCACATGGAATGCGCCACTTAATTTAGATAATAAGCTGCAACTGAAAATGGCGTCGAGGCTTGACGGAAGTGCCGCTTGCCACCTGCCACCTGCCGCTTGCAACTAATTAGTTTGTAGATTTTTATATATTTTCGTAGCCCATTTATTTGGTGGCAGGTGCAGAGGAATGCACGGGGGGGGGGATCCCTCGCGTTTCGTTTCCCTTTCGAGTGTTGCTCTCGCTCAATGGACGAGTGTATGCGTGTCCGTGTGTGTGTGTGTGTGTGTGTGGCAGGGGGGATATCTCTGTGTGGGTGTGTGTGTGCGTGTGTCTCCTTCTTCGCGTCTCCTTCTTCGCCAGCCTTCTTGCCACTCGGAAGTACAGATATTACAGATACAAATACGAGCACGAGAGCGAATAGAACGAACGAACGAATGTTTTTTTCTTTCATTTTTTATTAATAAGCTCACACATACTCACCCACACATATGCAGACATCTCTACCTCATACATTAATGAAGTAATTGACAACACTTTATATGTATCTATATATAGAGGCATCTGTATAAGTCATATACGTCTAAATACATACAGGAACATGATATATTTCTATGTGTATGTATGTGTATGTGTGCGTGTCATAAGAGTGTACCACTGTATGTGTGTGTTTGTGTGTGTGTGTCTGTCTGTATGTAGCTGTGTGCTTGTTGCAGTTGTTTTTCGTCAGCAAAGATCTTTTCACGCGGCTCCAGGGGCACAGGGCGGGTGGGGTGGTGGGGGGGCAGGACACTTAACCTCATAAAAAACAAAAACACACTGTAGGAAAGAGGCAGGAGATCTGTATGTGTGTGAGTGTGTGTGTGGGGCTGCATCCTTGAGCGCCTTTTTTGCGCCCTCCTGCTCTTGGGGGCTCTTCGAAGCGAGACTCTCAAGTAGCTGTTGAAAAGCGGCCAAAAGAAAGCCCAGTGTTGACTGGGCTAGGCGCATATCCTGGCAAACAAACTAATTAGCCTCCTGCCTGGAGTGTGTCTGTGTGTGTGTGTGTGAATGCATGTCCTTTGGCTGCTTTCTTTTCATTATTTGCATCAAAAGCACACACAAAAAGAAGTTACTGCAGCTAATGCAATTATACAAGTGGCCTGCTTGAGGACCATTCCATGCCATTCCCAACAAAAGGCACTTTTGTTAATTAGCCAACAGCAGCACACACACACACATAGATGGTGGGGGTGCCCACTTAAGTAGGCAACACTTTTTAATATGCATGCCGCAAGTTTCTTAGCCGCCGTTTCACACTTTTCCCAGCCTCTTCAGCCTCAAGTGGCAGCTCATCCGACTCTGGGGTGGGGGGCAGCTTTCTCAAGTGGCAGCCGTCAAGAGCTGAACATGTTATTAGGAGGCCACTTCATGTCTGTGTCTCTGTGTGTGCTTGTGTTTGTGTGTGGGAAACTCATAAAACTATAGATGGCTAAGAGAGGCGTAGAAAACTGTTGCAAGTAATCATTTCCTTGATGGGCGGGGGGGGCGGGGAAATGGAAATCAAATGTGGAAAAGGAAAAGCAAAAACCGTTACAAAATGCTACTACCCCTAAAAGCAAACCGAAGGGTGGGGCGAAAAAGAAGGAAGTAAACAATCAAAAAGCCGCTAGAAAATCAAAAAAATATTCCCACCCATTTTAACCTCCAGAACCGAAAAGTCGACAAGACAAGACGATTCCCAGGCAAAAGAAGTTCGGGGTTCGGATTTCGGGGTTCGTCGTTCAAGGGGTTGCTACCCCAAGAAATCCCATTCCTTGGCTCAAATCCGGGCACACAACAAAAGGTGCAAGAAATTCCGACAGACGAACGTGCCACGGCTATGATTTGTTGTCTTCGCTGTGCGCAGGTAGGGAAAAACCCCAGAAAAGGTTAAGGGAGGACGCAGACACAATTCCTTAAGACGTTGCGCATGTCTTAGACATAAAGGAGACGCGGGCAGGCAGGCAGGCACGCTGGACGGACAGCTGCTAAGCTGCCGCTGCCCGAAAGAGGGGTGAAAAATGAAATCCAGGTGAACCTTTGCCACACGCTCTCTCTCTCTCTGTCTCTCTCTATGCTTGAGGGACAGATGTGGCAGGGATTTGGCGCGCAAATCACGGCTACTGCGGGCCTGCCTCACTTCTAGAACTCTAGAACTCTAGAACTGAATGAGCAGCAGCTGTCGTTGTTCCCCTGCTGCTCTGCTCCTTGCGCAATTTCATAGACGAATGACAGGCCCCCCCATGACAGCTGGGAGGGGGCGGGGGCTGGGGGCCTGAGCCTTCGACAGGTGATTCGTTTTAAATCAAGAGACAAACGAAATCATAAAAATGAATGCTGTTCATAGATATTTCGGGTGTGTTAGTGGGGGGCACATAATATAGTAGTAGTTATAGCAAATATGATTAAATGGTGGCCATGGGGGGCAGGGTGGTTGGGGGCATGGGGGGCCGTTTACTTACCGGAAATTCGAGAACCATTTCACCAATTGTGCTGTGTTGTTCTTGTTGAACTTGATGTCCGGGAAGTACATCTTGAGGACCGCGGAGCTCGGATAGCGGACCCAGAAGAACATCAGTTTGGCCTTGCGCAGGTGCATCGGTGTCAATGTAGAAGAGTGCAGGGGAGTCAAGGATTCGCAATGCTTGCTGCTAGATTTGGTGTTGGAGACAGAGATGTGTTCGGTTGAGGGTGTGTGTTACGATGGTCGATTGTCTTTCCAAATTTCCATGTTCGTGTGTGGCAGAGAACGATAGAAAGAGCCACTGCGTGGCAAGAGGGGGGCTATGCGGGGGAGGATTGCACTTTCGAGTGCCAATAATGAACGTCTAAGGGTGCCAGAGGAAGGCCCGTGCCCCTGCTTCGACTTGAAAACTGATTGAAAACACACAGCCAAGCCAAGAGCCCGGCCAGAGGGGCCACAAGAGCCAAAAGAGGGTAACGATTGGCCTGGGCTTGGGCCTGGGCTTGGGCCTGGGCCTGGGCCTGGGCCTGGGCCTGGCTGTTCATCATTGATTTTTCCGTTTCGTTTTTTCCGATTTCTCCTACTGCTGCTGCTGCTGTTGCGAAATGCAACTCAAGCCCTAGACCCCACTCCCCAGTGCTCAGAAGAGGTCTACGACGACGACTACTGCTGCTGCTACGATGATGATGTTTATGTGGATGTGGACGACTTGAGGGTCTCTCTTTCTCTCACGTTCTCCCCAGAGAAGGGTTGCAGCAGGTTGCAATAAATAAGGTTTTGATTACATTTTATAAAAGAATTTAGTTGGGGAAATAAATAAACTGAAGAAGACACTTGATTGGTTTCATTTTGTCCGTCGGACGGGTTAAGCACCTCCCTCTCTTTTCCTCTCTCTCTCTCTCTCTCTCTCTCTCTGTCTTTCTATGCCACACACCACGATATAGAACTATGTGGAAAACTCACTTGACCATCAGCATGGACTGGAGGGAATGCTGCTCGAGCTGCTCTTGTTGCTGTTTGAAAAAGGATATAGTAGGCTGCATGCCGTCGAAGGACATGTCCGCCGAGTTGCACTCGGACTGGCGATCCTGGGCGTCCATGACGGCCCGCAGGCAGGTCTTGTAGTCGGGCGATCCGCCGTGGTGGGCGGCGGCTAGGAGGGCGGGATGCAGCATCGACGGCGGATGGGGCAGCGGCGGGGAGTCGCGCGAGTCCATCAGCGCCCCCAGGCTGCCGGGCGGACTCGAGGAGAGCTGCATCTGGTGCTGGTGCTGGTGGTGGTGCTGGTGCATCTGGGCGGCTGTCGGCTGCCCGCCCGCGTGCGGATTGAAGAAGGGACTGTAGGGCGAGAAGACCTTGGACTCGTGCAGCGAGGGATTGGGAATGGCCACCGATGTGGGCAAGGACACTGGCATCATGGGCGGCGGTGGTGGCGGCGGCTGCGGATGGTACGCTCCTGCTCCACCTCCTCCGCCTCCTCCTCCCACGCTCTGACTCCTGCCCGTGGGGCTCTGGGCGGGCGTGGCATTGCTGTTGCCTCCTCCGTTCGACTGCTGTTGCTGCTGCTGCTGTTGCTGTTGCAGGGGAGTGGCGTTCTGTTGTCCGTTGGGGTTGGGCGGGACGACGCCGTCTTGGGCCAGGATGCGGCTGACGGTGCGCGGGGTGATGCGCGTGTCGGTCACCTTGTGGCGCTTCTTCTTGGGCGTCACCACCAGACTCAGGGCCTCGTTCTGCTCGAGCTGCTGCTGCGTCTGCTGGGCGCTCTGCTGCTGCTGCTGTTGGACGCTCTGCTGTTGCTGTTGCGCCTGCTGGGCGGCCTGCTGCTGCTGTTGCTGCTGCTGATCGGGTGGCAGGCAGAAGGGTCCGGTCATCGAGTTGTAGAGCGCGGCGGCGGCCACCGGATTCATGCCCTGCGGCGTCTTGGGCGCCTGGAACATGGCAGCCGCTGTGGGCAAAGGACGAATGTGAGGAGGTGGTATATTAAGGGTACTTAAGCTACTGTTGTTAGTCGGATTCGCTTGGCTCTGGTTAGTATTGCTATCCCCCGCCTGCTGCTGCTGTTGCACGTTCTGTTGCTGTTGCTGTTGCTGCTGCTGCTGTTGCTGTTGGGCGGACATGGCTGCCGCTGCGGCCGCGTGGTGCATCTGCAGACCCATCGCCGCGGCTGCAGCAGCCGCTGGGGAGGCGAACGACAGCTGGTTGCCATTGAGGCGGGGGGCGGCTATCAGCTGCTGGCAATTGGGGGGCATGGCATGGAGATGCTGCACATTCGGCGGCTGCTGTTGCTGCTGGGGATTCTGTTGCGGTGCCTGCTGCTGCTGCTGCTGTGGCACATTCTGCTGCTGCTGCTGCACGTTCTGCTGCTGCTGCTGCTGTTGCTGCTGCTGCTGCTGCTGGGCATTGGCCACGACCACCGCTGGCGGCGGTTGGGGGGGCATTTGACTAGGGGCTAGGAGTAGTGAACCATTATTACCTGATTGTGTGGTCGGCGTGGGGCCGTTCTGGGCTCCGGGTCCTCCTCTGTCCGCCACTTTGGTGCGCGGCGACTTGCGGTCGAGTATCTGCGATGCCAGCAGCAGGTCCTTGTTGAGCTGCTCGGCGGCGGCTGTCACCGAGTCCGCCTGCTTGCTGAACAGCCTCCGCTGGTGGACGAACCGCGTCACGATCGTGTCCACCAGTGCCGACAGCGAGGTGGTTATCTCCGACTTCAGGACGTCCGCCAGCCCCTCGAGGTCCGTGCCGGACATGCGCATCATCGAGCTGTTGTTGCTGTTGCGCAGCATCTGGAATTTCTCCGACAGCTCCGACTTGAGGGCGCTGTGGGCGGCGGCTGCTCCGCCCAGTCGCGTGGGCAGTCTCGCCGGCGCCGGGTGGTGCATCTGTGGGGGTCTCGGCGCCGTGGCCACATGTTGCTGCTGCTGCTGCTGCTGTTCCATTTGCTGTTGCTGCAGCTGCTGCAGATGCTGCTGCTGGCGCTGGATTTGCTGCTGTTGCTCTTGCACCTCCTTGCGGCGTTGCTCCTGCTGCTCCTGCTCGAAGCGTCGCTGCTGCTCCTGCTGCTGTTGCTGGTGCTGCTGTTGCTGCTGTTGCTGCTGCTGCTGCTCGGCCGCCTCCTTGGCCATGCGTGCCTCCTGCTCGAAGAAGAACTGCTGGTACATGGCCGCCGCATGCGACATGTCGCCCATGTGCTGCAGCAGCGGGGGGAAGCCCTGCGGCAGGGCCGGATGCCCCACCAGGGGGTTGTGCAGCTTGCTGGACATCATCTTGGACATCATCTGGGAGAGCATGTTGGTGCTGTTGGGGGCCCCGGTCTCGCTCAGCGCCGTCTTGGGCTTCGGGGAGCTGGAGCCCGGCCGCTCCTGGCCGCCGGCCTCCTCCTTGTGGGCGGGACTGATGTCGCCGCCCGTGAGCGTGGGGGAGGGCGACAGCTCAATGTTGTCGCTGCTGCCGTTGTCCTGCTCTGGCTCCTGCTCCTGCTCCTGTTCGGGGTCCAGGTCCTGCTCGGGATCGGGGTCCTGGTCGTTGTCCAGCTCCTGGCACTCGGACTCCTGCTCCATGCGGGTGCACAGCTGCACGTACTTCTGCTGCATCTCGGCCAGCTGCTCCTGCATCGAGCGCAGCTGCGACTTGAGGGCGTTCTTCTCGACGCGCTTCTGCTGGATCTGCGGCGACTCCAGCTCGTTCGACTGCTCGCTGTCGTCCTGGTCGAGCATCATGCTCTGCAGATTGAGGCCGAAGTTGAGGCCTGCGGCGGCTGCCACATAGCGCTCCATGGCGTGCTGCTGCGGCTGGTAGAGCTTCCGCTTCTTGCAGCCGTTCACCTGCAGCTGGCCCGCCTGGACGATCGAGGAGGGGCTGCACCGCATGCCCGACACAATGTTCTCCACGCGCGCCCGCTTCAGCTCCATGCCGGGCTTCTTGAGGCAGCCCTGGTCGCGCTTCTGCTCCACACAGTCGTCGTCCTCGTCGTCGTCCAGCACATCGTCCTTGCTGTTGTCCAGCAGCATCATGTCCGAGTGCGAGGGCGAGGCCAGCGACTCCAGGTCCGAGCCGCGTGTCGAGTGCATGCCCAGCAGCTCCGCCTCGTCGAGCATGTCCTCGACGGACTCCTTCTTGGTGGCCAGCTGCTGCTGCTGCTGCTGCTCGTCTACGGCGCTGCTCGCCCTGACCGCCGTCTCATCGTCGCCATCGCCGTCCGCCTCCTCGCGGGCCCCCGAACTGTCCATCGAGTCCGAGGACTTGCGGCGCAGGCTCCCGTCGCTGGCCAGGCTGTGGCTGCTGCTGTGGCTGCCACTGCCGCTGCCGCTGCGACTGCTGTGGCTGCTGCCGTGCGGCGACTGCTGCGGCTGGGGCACTGTCTGGGGCTCGCTCTTGATCTTGATGTCCGCCATCTCCGTGTCCTCGATCAGGTTGATGCTCTCCATGTTGTTGTTGTTGTTCGTGGCTGCCACGCTGTTGTTGTTGTTGTTGTGGTTATTGTTGTTGCTGGCGTTGGTGTTGTTGTTGAGCTTCGAGTGGAGCTGCTGCTGCTGCTGCTCCTTCTCCTGCTGCTGCATCTGCTGCTGCTGCATGGCGGTGCGCAGCTCCTGGTCGAGCTGCATGAGCTCCTTCTTGCCCTGCAGAATGTTGCGCAGCATGTGATGGGCCACCAGGTCGTGCTGCAGCTGCTGATCGCCGCTGCTGGCGCCGCCGTTGAGCGAACTCACCGAGGCGGCCCGTGGCGGGGATCCCCCTGCCACATCGGCGGCAGAGGCTGCCGCGGAGGCCGCCCCATCCAGGGAGCGATCGCTGCAGGCCGACACCCGACGACTGCTGCCGCCCTTCGGCGAGGAGGTGGCATGGTGCGAGTGACTCGAACTGTGGGCCGATCCCGGCGAGATCGAGGCATTCAGGCCGTTGCTCAGCGGCGTGCTGTTGCTCCCCGGCAGGCTGTTGTTGTTGTGCAGCAGCAGCTTTGACGTGGCATTGGAGGTGGCATTCAGGTGGCTGCCGACCAGGCCAGCGGCGCTCAGGAGCTCTGCACTGGTGGCCGTCTCCATGGCGGCCGCCAGCATCGCGTTGTCCAGGCTCTGGGGCAGGCCGCTGGTGGCGTCCTGGGCCTGTTTCATCTGTCGTCCGAAGAGCTCGTTCAGCATCTTGGCCGATGAGCCACCGAACAGGTTGCCGAAGGCAGCCGTCAGCAGTGACGAGGCGGAGCCGGAGCCCGAGCCCGACACGGATCCGGAACCGGGCGAATTGCTGCTGGCTACCGGCGACTGTTGGCCCCCGCCGACTGCGGCGGTCTGGTGGCTCGAGGGATTGAGACTGAGCGTGGGGCTCGTGTTGGCCGTGCTGGCCTGTGGTTGGGGTTGGAACAGGGCTCCACCAGCGGCACCCGCAGCGGCCGCAGCAGCGCTACTCATGAAGCCAGCAGCGGTTGCCGTTGTGCCGCCGTTGTTGCAACCGTTGTTGCCGTTGCTGTTGCTGTTATGATTGTTGCTATTGCAAATGCTGCTTGTGGTCTGTTGTTGGTTTTGGCTTTGGTTTAGGTTTTGGTTGTCTTTGCTCAAGGATCTATGGCGCGAACGACGATTCACTTTGTTAGCACTAGCACTACTACCGGATACGGGCACGGGTATGGGTAAGGGCACGACGGTCGCGCTTGAATTCGAACTCTTCGAAGTGGCTGTCGCTGTCGCTGTTGCTGTCGCTGGCACAAGTATTTTTTTAGCCGCGCACGTTGTTGTCTTGCCGACGGCCGAAGAATGAATGATTTGCCGACTGGTGCGCGGGCTGCGATGGTTCCGACTGCTCCGACTATTGCTGTTCGCCTTCGCGGCGCTGGCTTTTCCGCTGCTGCTGTTGCTATTGCTGCTGCTGCCTTCGCAGCCTTCGAGCACGACCACGACGTCGTCCGAGTCGTCCGAGTCGCAGTCGTTCGGCTCTTTCTCTTTCTGTTGCTGTTCCTTCTGCTGTTCGCCGTGCTTGCTCTCGCCGGAATTCGCCGTGCTGCCGCCGTCGCCGTTTATCTGTGCCTGTAGCTGTGCCTGTATTGGTGTCGTGTGCCCGTTGCTGCTTGAGTGTGGTGGTTGCGCCTCCACGACCGCCTTCAGCAGCACGGTGCTCTCATCGCTGTACAAACCAAAACAGTCCGCGTCGTACTCCTCTGATGACATCATAAGATGATGCCAAACAGCAGCAGCAGCTCTCTCTCTTGCCACTCAGCTCTCTGTCGCTCTGCTCTCTGTTCTCTCACTCTCTCTCTCTCTCGCTCTGTCTCTCTCGCGCGGCGACGCTCCCCTCAGCAACCCTCTTCTGCGATTGGCTGGCTGGGCTGGCTGTTCCCCTCCGAGCGAGTGTCGTATGCGTGATTTCAAGTTTAAGTCTGTGGACAGATCTATCTATCTATCTATCTATCTGTCGTCTCTCTTTGTATCTGTGTATCTGTGTCTAGTCCGAGTGGGGTTCACTTTCTGGTATATGTATCTCCGTATCTCTGTATCTCCGTATCTTCGCTGTGTGCGTTGTGCTTAGCTTCAGGTTCAAAACTTTATCCTGCTCGCGGCAGTCCTGGCCCGAGGTGTCTTCAGATTCCTTTCCCTTCTCCTCTGCTCTGCTCTCCTCTCTGCTCTCTCCTCTCCCTTCGGTTGTGCGCCAAACGTTGAAATTTTGCTTTCGCTCAACTTTTTTCTTGGCCGAAATGCTCCAGCTCTCTCTCTCTCTCACTCTCCAGCTCCAGCTCAAAGTGCCGCCTCCTGTTGACGGTTGCGACAGCTTCGACGGTTCTTTGGACAGTTTGATTTTGCGTCTGCGTTTTCTACGTTTCTTTCTGCGTTTTCTAATTGTGAATTTTGTTTTGAATTTTCTTCGTTCCACCACCACACACATGCGAATGTCCTTTGCATTTAATTTTATTTGGATTTGATTTTAAATTCCCGTTTTGCTTCCTTCCTTTCTTCCTTCCTTTGCCCTCCGTTCGTCCTGGTCTTCTCTTTCTCTCTACTTTCTCCTTGCTCCGATTCTCCCTTCCTGGTGTTTTAAAAGATTCTCAAAAAGTGTTTTCGATTCGTTTTTGGGTTGTCGAAAAATTTGAGACTTTTTTTTTGTGTCGTTTTCTTTTCGATTTTTGTCGTTTTTTCGTGGTTTTTATTTTTGGTTTTTGGTTTTTTGTTTGGTTTTCGTTTAATAATCCTTGCTTGGGCTCAAAAATCTTTCTGCAAAAATTCAAATAGGATTCAGTCAGATATTGTATAAAGAGGGGGTAGTGGGGGGCAGTGGGGGCAGTGGTGGCAGGGGGGGGGGGAGGGTGTTCTTAAAGGGAAAGTAAAAGTGGCGGCAGGCCAAAAGCTTTTGGTTTGGGTGCACCACTTGATTGGTGCTCGGTTTTCGGGTGGGGGGGAGGCTGCCTGAACGGTGGGTGGGTTGGAGAGGGTGAAGAAGAAGGGTGTCCTTAATTCAGCAGAAGCTGTAGCTGTAGCTGAAACCTTCCACCCTCTAACCCCCAGACAGGTTTTTATCTAATTTCTCCTTCTCGCCCTCACCCTCTCCCTCTCTCTCTTTCTGCTTTTTGTGGGTGGTTGGAGGTACCCGCCCCCTTTGCTGTGCCCAAAAAGCCAGCAAAACAGCAACAAATAAAGATAAGTCATTTCGTGTTCGACGATAAACAAGTTTGACTTACTTTCCCGGGCACTCAGATACACACAAGCGGACAGAGGGACAGCCGGACAGACAGACGGACGGAAAGATAGATAGATACTTTGCATATGGCCATGGGTTGAACGGCTCGTATGGCTCGAATGCGTAAGCACTCGAAATAATCAATAAGAGAACTTTGGAACCAGCAAAATGCGTCAATCTCCAGTAGGGAACGGACTATCGATCATGCTCGGAATCGGAAGAGTAGGTATGTGTGTCCCTTGGGCCTTTTCCAAGAATTGCTGCACAGAATCCTCCCCTTTGGACGGTGCTGTGGCTCGACTTTCGGGACTTGAATTGCATTGGAATGCAGCAACCCGCCCGTAGGCCCAAGTCAATGTCAACAGAAGGGCCTCTCCACTCTCCACTCTCTCTTGCCACCCCTATTCGCCAAGGGCCCTGCCTTGCCTTGCCTTTGGGCAACTGTACTTTCTCAGCCGCCTGCAGCTTGCCAGGACCTTCAGAGGGTAGAGGCAGCCACCCCTATTCAGGATATACAGGACTTATCAAGTTGGGAGGTAGCATTCCACTGCATTTCGGATAGAGATCTTTAAATTGTCCAAAAATTTACCACAAACAAAGCGTTATTTTTCTCTGTCGTCCATCATAGATCCTCCTGCAAGAGAAGAACAGATTTTCAAGTTAGTTTCAGATTAAATGAAGGTTATAAAAGGTATCTAGCATGGCATATGCCACAGACAGACAGTTGGCATTCGATGAATACTCTTCGAAGATACTTTCCACCATGTATGCTTTCCTTAGTACATCCCTAGAGACGCACAAGTTCAATGCACTTAAGGGCGCTCTAAGGTCCGCTCTGGCCTAGGTTCTATCGCGGGTCTATCAATTGGAGTAGCAACCCCTCGGTGAGGGCAGCATATGGCAAGGAAAACGGTGATAAAGGAGCCAAAGAAAGTTGCAGCTGAGGCGGTGTGCCACCTACAAGTCGTGGCAGCCGCGGCGCAGATAATTACGACCTTAACACAAATTTTGCTGCTGGCTTGGGCTCGTACTTTGCATGCGAAAGGGGGATGAGGCATGTGGCAGGGGCAGGGACTCAAAGTGTGCTTTGGAATGTGCCTTCACAGATCGCGGCACACGGTAATGTACTCGTCGTTGAACGAAGTGTGGCACGGCCATGTGTTCCCCCCTCCTCCTCCTCCTCCTCCTCCGCTGTCTATCTCTGTGTGTGTATCTCTGTCGCAGACGGGTGTCATCATTAAAATATGCTTTCGGGCTGGCGACACTTGGACCTGGACACGAAAGTGGGCTTCAGGAGGGGGAGGAGGCGGAGTAGTGGCATTGCGTTACGGTCAAGTGACTCTAAAATCCGTTAAAACACAAAAAACCAACCTATTTCTAGCCCCCTCCCCGGCCCAATCGCTGAACCAATTAGGCTTTATGATTCCGCTCTCTGGAGATCCATTTGGGGAGATAATTCCAGAAGCCAAAGGCAGAGATTCAATGGAAAATGGGAAAACCGAATGCGAAAACGGAACTAAAACTGAAACCCAATCTGCAACCCCCAGGCGAGACGAGCAGAGGCCCCTATATCGGGCAGAACAGCTGATAATCGAGAGACGGAGGGCAGCACCCGGGGGGAAGAACGTGCCACAAGCACACCTGGACTCTTGTCTATGCCTCAATGCGCGTGCGCACAAGCTGCCGGATCGCTGGGAGGGGGGGACGTGGCGGCACAAGGAAGCGAGACAGCGAGGGGCACCCAGGCAGACGGAACCAAAGGGCACTGGTGGCTGACATCGTCCAACATTCTCGTTTCTCGAAGCGATTTTTACCTGATCTCGATTCGGATTCCTATGTTTCCATTTCCTATGATTCTATTTACCCAACGGCTGGTGCCTCTGCTGGCATAAAGTTTCCACAAAACACCTTTCAACTTGTTTTTGGCACACTGCAGTCCCCGTTGCAGTGGCAGGAGCAGCAGTTCTCATAATCCTGCCACAATTATGTTGCCGCAAAGTTTGCTTGGCAGTCGTTTCCACGAGAATTGGCAGCACACAACTTTGTGAGCAACTGAAGCGAGAGAGAATTGTGCTAAAAGAAAATGTCCTTCTCGTTGTGTCTCAGGACCTCAGGACGGGTAGAGACTGGGGATTTTATGCGAAAACTTTTGCCAGGCACTTGCCAAAAGGCATGCCCCATGCCCCAAGGCCCAATGCAGTAAACTCGAATTATTATGATTCTATTCCAGCCTCCGTTATGGCCCCTGTGGCCCCTTTTGGCTAAGCCCTCGACTGCCAGATAAGATACAGTTCCAGATACACGGAAACACACTCTCCGCCAGAGAGATATCGGCCGCCATATGGCGGGCCATAGATACCACATTCGACGGGGCCTGCACTTAGCCGCCCCACGTTCAAAGTGTAGGTGTCGTGGGGCATATCCGATCGGTGGGCTCTGTAGTCCTTCGCTGGCTCTAGGGTAAGCCCTTGGTCTAACCCTTTGCTTGGCTCTGGGGCGGTTCCTTTTTTTTCCCAGACATACTATAAGCACATTTTGTGGTCGCTGTTTGTCGTGGCTGCGTTGTTGGCTTTTATTGTCTTTCAGCGCTTGATTAGATAGCACACAGACACAGTCACAGATACGGATACAGGGACAGAGACAGGGACAGGCACAGGCATAGAGCACGCAATGGCAGCCAGAAAATGGCCATATGTGGCCAAGTTCTTTTCCCCAGTCGCCCCCACCGCCGCGGACTTTTGTTTGGACAACGGACTTTGCAGCAGTTTCCTTGCCACATGCAGCGGTCGAGGCGAGTCGACGAGTGAGGCTTTTGTCGGGCACCTGTGTCCCCACCTTCGTGTCTCCAGTGCTTATCGCGCTTTTAATATCACGGGTAAGAGGGGGTGGGTGGGGGCCTGGGGGGGCGAACAGAATGCATGCCTAACGTGTGTCCTCGTCTCCTGGTCTGTTCCGTTTCGTTCCTATCTATGCAGATATCTTTCTCCTCCTCGTCTATCTATATCCCCGTGTATCTGTGTATCTGTTTCTGCGCGTGTGTGTGTTTCTGTGGGTGCATTAAAAACATTTTCATTGTAATCAAGCGTACTTTCTTTTATTATTATTATTTTGCCTCTCTGTCCTGCCACTAACGACACAAATTACTCAAATGTATCTGGCAGATACTTTTTTGTTTCGTGTATACCCGTCTCTGTCTTTCGCCTCCTCCTCGTAGTCGTCGTCGTCGTCGCTCATATATTATTTATTGATCGCGATAAGCGTCACGAAGCCAATTTCAAGCGTTAGCCAAATGATACTTCCTCCCGCCCCCCTCCAGCACCCTACCTCGCTCCACCCCCCTGTCTACCCTCCGTACTTAATCGTAAGTGCTTTTTGCATTCGCTTCCAGCTAATTTTCGAGTACAGTCCCGCGCTTTGCCAGCTAACATTCTGCCCGGGTCCGTCTCAGTGATTTCCCTCTGCCGTACATCCGTTTTGGTGCGTGGCAGCCTGCCCCCTACCCCCTGCCCCCCTGCCCCTTAACGTTGCAATCAAAGGTAGACTTCATGGCCATGCAGCTGGCAGATGTCGTCGTCGTTCCTTAATAAGTCACCCCATGGGTCCCTCCCTCAGCAAACACAAGGCACTACTGGCGGTGGTGGTGGTGGTGCAAGCGTCTTCAAGACGCTCTGGGAAACCCAACTGTCGTCGATCGTTTGGCCGTTACGACGTCAGGGGCCTGGCGTGTGCTGTATGGCCCATAGACCGTAAAACGGAGGCACTGCACTGGAACCACCCCATCCCCATTGCCCACTTCCAGGGCCTTCTGTTCTTCTGTTCTTCTGTTCTTTTCTGGCTTTTGTAACGTATTTCTTACTCAACTTCGCCTCTAGTGGGGGTAGTGGGGGAGTCACGCAATGCTTCACGCCTCCTCCACAAGTCGCCTCTGAATAATTCAATTTCCCGTGTCTCCTGTGTGTCCTGTGTGTCCTGTGTGTCCTGTCCGTAATGTGTCCATTTAGACGGGGTCATTAGGAGCGGGGCATAAACACTTCCTTCCCACTGAGTCCAGCGGTAAGTTCCTTAACAAAACGCCTCCTCCTCCACCTCCTCCTCCCCCTGTGGTGGGTGGTGCTGGTGGGTGACTTATTTTTATGACAAATGCGAGATATGTTAATGCGATAGGCTTGCTCGGTGGTTATTAAGGAAATTACCCACACATGGCGCCAGTCCTTGGAGTCCTTGAAGGTACGTACAAATATTTGAAGTTTCAATTTCATGCGGCAAGAGGCATTAATAGAATATACGTAGTCGCCGCAGAGAAATGACTTCATGTCATGCCTTGAGATAATTAGAGGTTGTCCACCTCCCCCCCCTCAACCCACTCTCTGCCATATATCCCAATTTGCTTGGCTTATCGCTGAGGACAAATCTGGCCGCACATCCCTCTGTGGCATGTCGGGGAACCTTGGAGCTGCGCTGAGTCACCGTCGATTGCGGAGGGGCCTCGGTGGCGGACTAAATTTATTTAAATTCATCTGCGTATCAACAAATTGATTTTATTTAATTCAATTGAACTCAGGCAAAGAGTCGGACAGAGTCAAATGAAAGGCATCCACAGAGGAGCGAGGCACTGGCTACGGCTTCGACTACGGCTTCGGCTTCTCTGGGTTCCAAATTGACTTGAATAATGAAATTTGCTGCTAATAAAAGCAGACTGTGATTCAAAAGGGGAGGCTCCTCCCATCGTATGGGTTTCGGACTCCGGGGGGACTTCGGGGGGGGGAGTCAAAAAGTCGCAATAAAATCTTGTAAAAGCATAAAATTCAATTTCATTTGTTCTCGGCATCCTTCCACTCTGGCATTGTGTGTGTTTTTGCTTTAAAGGGCAACGATTTTCTTGATCAAACAATGGGAATGTTGTCTGGACACTTCTTAGGAGGGAGAGCGAGAGAGATGGGGGGGGGGGAAACAATTGTTGATTTATGCATCGGAGATGAAATTCTTGGAAAACTTTTGAACCCTTTGCTGGCACTTGTCATAATTGCAATGAAAAACTACCTTTCGATGGGTAGGGCAGGAGCCCGGCTCCTCCACAAGTGACAGTTTCAATTAAAAATACGTTTAGGCACAGGGCCTGGGCTTGGGCCTGGGCTTGGGCCTGGGCTCTGGGCCTGGACTCGGGGCTTAATCGCAGTCCCTTTCGCTTAAGGAGTGGCCCGCCCCAAGGGGCAAACAAAACTCAAGTAGTCGAAAGAGTGCAGAGTCCGGGGATTCATTATGATAATTTAGTTGCTGGGAGAAGCTGCAGCAGCGGCTACCGGCTTGACATTTGAAGAACCCTCTCAAGTGGAGGCAGGCAAGGCCGTGAAAGGAAAGCGTCCCTTCGACAGATAGGACGACACATTAATGGAATTAAATTTGTGGAAAATGGTTTTGCGAGTCGGGATTGAGAAGCAGAGGCAGTGCCGCGACTCCTATAGAAAGTTGAGTGGGCGATGGCCCACCACGTGCTGGGCGGGGGGCGGGGGGCGGGGGGAGGGTGGCAAGGCATGAATCAACCTTAACAACCACTTGCTGCCCCTCTCCCTGATTCCCACTGTGACAGCTCGTCGTCAGCTGGCATCATAACTCAGTTCGAGTCGCAGTCGAGTCGAGTCCGGTTCGGTTCGGTTCAGTTCTTCGCCGAGTCAAAGGCTGCACTTAATGAGCACATCCGGTGGATGCCCGCCGCCGCCCCGTTGCACTGTCCATTGCAATGGCCTTGCATTGCTTCATTGCACTTTACATTAAAGTCGCGACATTACACAATACACAATACACAATACGAACGAGAACGAGAACATTAATGTTCATTAGTCCATTCGTCCATCTTAGGGTTGTCCATCGTCCATCGCCCATCGCCCATCGCCCATATCCATTTGGATGTCCATGTCATAATGCCCATCGACGGGGCCTCGGCCTCGGTCCCTGTCAAGGTGTCAACGCTTCATGCTCAATTAAGGGAGAGGTCACTCGGTCTTGGCGACGCCGATGGAGACAGAGAATGGAGGAATCTCTTGCGATGTAATTGAAACCCTGCTGGCGTCTTTTGCTTCTCCTTTGGCCAGGAAATGCAGGCAACCGCCGTGACGTTGGCCCCTTCAACGTCTCCACCTTTTGAGTTTTGAGTTTTGGTTTCGGGGCCTTTTGTTCCTTTTGACGGGGTTTGTCTTTCGACTTGACCTTTTGTTTGTGTTGCGGTTCATTAAGGCAACTCGAAACCCTTTAATTGTCTTTTCTGCTTGCCCCTTCTAGTGCTGCTGCTTGCCCCTTCTGTTGCTCCCTGCCTCCTAATGTTGCTGCTGCTGCTTCTTCGGCTTCGCTGGCAGCCTGAGAACATTTCCGAGTTGGACACAGATTTGGGCTCTGACGGGGGGGAGGCTCTACTTGTTGTGGCACAGCGAACGACTCCAGAATTAGTTGATTTATGAATTATGACGACCGCTGCAGAGCGGATAATGGCAGACAGGCTGTCTACGAGTAGAGCGCGGTCTAAGCTGCCGGATATTCTAATAAAGGCAGTCACCAGTCACCCGCCTCCCGCCTCCCGCCTCCGCCTCCCATGGCCTGCAATTGTGGATGGACCCAATGGTGGATTCGCTGCAGATTTAACACTTCTTGTCAGATGTTGATTGAAGCAGCCCCTAGCAGACCAGTTGTGCGGCTCCTCCATCGAAGAAGGAACCAGCAATTGTCGAATGCGGAACTGCAGGGCTGCCTGGGCTGCATGGGGCATGTGGCATGGGAACTATTCTCTTCGGCTGCTGCTGCATTCAAATTAGTGCAATCAACTTATCTTGTGGGTATCTGCAAGTGCTTGCAGCAGCCACTTGCTGGCAATTGTATCTTTGTATCTTGTATCTAACACTTCAATTGTCCGCTGGCCAGCAGCGATGGGAATTTGTCTGCCTCCCCCCGCCCAAAGGAAAAACTATTTAAAGGCGAAAGGAAATTATTAAAAATTATTGCCCCTTTGGCCGTGTGAAAAGCGTACCCTCCCTCGCCCTCTCCACCCCCTCCAACCTCCCTGTTATGGGAACTGTGATCTTTCGTGAAATGGAAATTGCTTCCTCTGTGGCTGGTTCTGCTTCAAGGCGCCTTCCGGGGCGGCTCAAGGTGCGCTATGCGGCATAGCTTTACATGATTCGGCAGGTTTGGTTCCCAGCTGCAAGTTTCCTCCCTTAGCGGGCCCCTTAGCACCCCTCCCTCCTTCCCTCCCTCCCTCCGAGGTCCTGTGAGAACGCTCTCTGGGCCGTGAAGTTCCGTTTCTGTTCCTTTTGCGTGTGTCAACGGCCTGGCACATTTTGGGATATCAAATGCAAGTTCATTGTCGCCACCCTCGGGCCGAATTCATTACGCGAATGTATCTACCAGATGCAACCCCAAAAGGGGGCCACCCCCGCCCCCACCGAAATGTGGCCAAGAAAATCGAGAAAAAAGGGCATCTTGAAGGAGCAAAGCGGGTGGCAGGATGCAACCAGCAGTGAAGACAACCCACACTGCTGCACCGCGCCTCGCACACACACACACACACACACACACACACACACACACACAGAGAGGGTGGCTCTGCAGGATATACCGCTGCTACCCTAAAACGCATTCCTTCTTCGTTTTGGGCCGGCTGTCGAGACAAAAGAAATCAAAAAGTGCATAAAATGAATCTATAATACATAATAATAAAGCTTAAAAGCAGCAGAAGGACTCCAAGGAGCAGGACTCGCAGGAGGCAGCATCCTTGGCTGTTGGCATTAACAAAAAGGGTTGCTTCTCGTCCTTCGACGAAGCAGCAAGAAATGCAAACAGAAAATACAAAATTTTCGTTGAAAAGAAATTAAAAATCTGCAAGATTTGCATTTTGACTCAGACCCGGGCATGCGGCATGCCTCATGCCAC
Source organism: Drosophila persimilis (assembly GCF_003286085.1). Taxonomy (NCBI): domain Eukaryota; kingdom Metazoa; phylum Arthropoda; class Insecta; order Diptera; family Drosophilidae; genus Drosophila; species Drosophila persimilis. The sequence goes on from NW_020825706.1 coordinate 1,835,615, forward strand.
CCCACACCCCTCGAATGTAATATATGTATAATATTTTACTGTGCTGCCACTCCTCCCCCCTCTCTCTGGCTGTAATGTAAAAAACTTTTGAGTGTTCACCTCAAAGTGCAGTGGCGTGGACAGTGAGCACTCGTCCAGGGGCCAGGGAGACGCTGGAGAGGCTTCTGCTGGCCTGGCCTGGCCTGGCCAGCCTCTCGTCTCATTCTAATGATGCTGCCAGCAACTCTTTGATGGAGACCACGGCCTCCTCCTCCTTCAACTGGTTCTTGGAGGCTTCCGTTTCTGCTTTTGCTGTCAATTTGGTTCAATTTTAATTAATGAGCACACAATTCGCCGCATAATTTGCATTTCATATCTGTTCTGCTGGCCCCCAGCCCCAGCCCCAGCCCCAGCCCAGCCCCGTCTCGGCCTTGCCATTATCTAAGCATATAATGGGGCGGATCGGACTGCGACTTGGGGCCCGCTTAATTAAAGGCTGCCTCCTCTGGCTGGGGCTCTTTATCTCTGGCTCTCGCTCTTTGGGCATAGAATAAACACAATATGCAAAGTTTTGCCCTGCCCCCTGCCCCCTGCCCTCCTGCCACCACCATTGAGCCAGAGAGTCCATTGAAACGTGGCCCAGAAGAAGAAAATTCGAGCAAAGGAAAAGTGCAATTCATTTATTTGCGTTTCCTTCTACAGTTCTACAGTTCCACAGCTCTACAGCTCTACAGTTCTTCACCTGGCAACATCCTGGGCTCCTCAACTCGTTGGGCCGCTTCCAGCCTTTTTTATACCCGATACTCAAAATGAGTATTGGGGTATATTAGATTTGTGGTAAAAGTGTATGTGTGTAACGTCCAGAAGGAATCGTTTCCGACCCCATAAAGTATATATATTCTTGATCAGCATCAATAGCCGAGTCGATTGAGCCATGTCTGTCTGTCCGTCCGTCCGTCTGTCCGTCTGTCCGTCCGTCCGTCTGTCCGTCTGTCCGTCTGTCCGTCCCCTTCAGCGCCTAATGCTCAAAGACTATAAGAGCTAGAGCAACGATGTTTTGGATCCAGACTTCTGTGATATGTCACTGCTCCGAAAATATTTCAAAACTTTGCCCCGCCCACTTCCGCCCCCACAAAAGGCGAAAATCTGTGGCATCCACAATTTTAAAGATACAAGAAAACCAAAAACGCAGAATCGTAGAGAATGACCATATCTTTTAGACTGCGGAATCTGAATTGGATCGTATTATTATTATAGCCAGCATCACGAAAACAATTTAATTTTTTCTCGCCCTGTCTCTCTCTAACACACACGTAGCATAGGCGGCTTTGTTTAGAGTAAAACATTAGCGCCTAGATCTCAGAGACCATAAAAGCTAGAGCAACCAAATTTGGTATCCACACTCCTAATATATCGGACCGAGACGAGTTTGTTTCAAAATTTCGCCACACCCCCTTCCGCCCCCGCAAAGGATGCAGATCTGGGGATATTCATAAATCTCAGAGACTATTAAGGCTAGAGTAACCAAATTTGGTATCCGCACTCCTGTTAGATCTCACTATGAAACGTATATCTCAGAATTTCGCCCCGACCCCATCCGCCCGCACAAAAGACGAAAATCTGTTGCATCCACAATATTGCAGATTCGAGAAAACTAAAAACGCAGAATCATAAATAATGACCATATCTATCAGGTTGCTGAATCTGGATCAGATCGGATCATTTTTGTAGCCAAAAGCAAGAAATCAATTTTTAGTGGCTACGCAGCGCCCGACGTCACGCTCAGACTGATTTTCTGTCTCTCTCGCACGCACTCTTTGTCGTGTCGTTTAATATTAGCGGCGTCTGCCGGAGGAGAGCCATACTGACTTAGTATCGGGTATAACTGTAGAGTTGCGGTGTCCGCAGCAACTCACAACGTTCCCCCTCGTTTCTCTTCTGTTTCTTTTTCTTTTTTTCTTTTTTGGGGGAAACGAGGCAAGGCGCAAGCCTTCCTACCTCCCTGGAGCTGGCAGCCTCATTCATATTTATGCGCTTTGTGGGCTCGGAGGCTGCTGCTGCTGCTCCGTCTTCTGCTTCTTGTCTCAGGCCCAAACCCCAAACCCCAATCCCCGTCTCCATCTCCATCTCCGTGTGCAATGCACTTGTCAAAGCTTAATTGAAGGCAAGATTGCAGTCTGACTTTCTCCACCCCTCTCGCCCTTCCCCCCACCGCCCTCTGTGCATGTGAATGCGGCATATTTTCCCAACGACTTGGCAAAAGTCACTGCAACGTTGCTCAAACAAAGTGAAAGCCAAAGAAAAGAAATTATAAGAGTACCCTGGCGAGGAGGAAGCAAAAGGGGTATACCCAACATTTGGGAGAATATCCTCGAGCCCTTATTGGAGCCCTAAGAGGGCCTATGGGGCTTATGGGGGCAAGGCATACAACAAAAGGGGATAAAACATTGAAAATTGTGGAAAATTCTTCTTCACACTAAACCCATAATTCCGCGAAAATTTGTGAAATTCTCTTTTAAATTCATGAATTTTTGGGAATATAAGCGATGGTATCAAAGGTTTCTCAAAGAGAATACTTCTAGGAAGAAGAAAGGTATCAATCGACCCTAGATCATTGCATTGGCTGTTGGCTGGCTACAAGGTATAGCCTTGCCATCCACTCAAATCCCATAATCCTGAGAAACTTTGTGCAATTATAAGCTACCACACATCGTAAAAATGCGCGAATACCCTAGATTTCGCAGAGAGAATCAATCCTAAGGCATCAAAAGGTCGATCAATGCAGTGCTAGAAGCGTCAACGATCTCCTGGTGCGGATACCAAATGGTGTCTCAGATAGAATGGTTCTAGCGAGAACTAGGAATCAAATGGTCGATCATTGCCGTGTCAGAAGCGTAAACGATCGCCTGGAATGGATACCCTAGGTTTCTCAGAGGATATCAATCCCAAGGCATCAAAAGGTCGACTATTGCAGTTTCAAAACCATAAACAATCGCCTGGAATGGATACCATAGGCTTCTCAGAGAAAAGGTATCAAAAGGTCGATCCCTGAAGTGCTGGAACCATAAACGATCTCCTGGTAGGGCCTACCATCCTTCGCTGAGGCCGCAATTTGCAACAAAAAGAAACCAAAATTAGACAAAGACTCGGGGAATGGGCTCGAGACTTGGGTTGCCCTACTCAGCACACACACACACACACACACACGCACACACACACACTCAAGGCGGAGACGACTCCGAGCCGTGCCGAGCCGAGTCAAAAGAATGCAGTTAAGCACACAATTGACATTTGAAACGTCAACTTGGGAAACCACTCGAGCTGAAGAAGTTGCATAAAAAAGTGCCTCCGTTAGGGGTTTCCTCCTGCCCTCCACTCCCTGTCCTTAGGGAGGGGTAGGGGTCGAAGGAGCAACGAATGCTGGCTTCTTTTCCCTGGCAAACAGGACACACGGCCTGGTCCTGGGCTCTGGCTGCAGTCTATTTGCTTGGCAAATAAATTTCCATGCCAGAGATGGGCCAAAAAGGCGGGAAGGGAGGGAGTGGGGAGGCCCACTGGGCGTATGAGTTATCTTTCTTGCCTCATGTGCCTCGTGTGCCTCGTGTGCCTTGTGCCTTTCTAAGATAATCAACAAACGGCGGCTGATGCTGAAGACTAACGATGTGCGCATATCTGATTGCAGTTTACTGTTGCATGCATCATTAAAATGTGTCTGCAGCAGCACGCCTCCCCCCGACCCCCTCAAGGCCCCCCCTCTACTCTGCTCTGCTCTGCTTTTGCTGCATTTTCTTTTTATCCTACTTTGCTCAAGGTGCAAGCGGGGCACGAGGCAGGGGCCAGGGGGCCAGGGGGCCAGGGGCCCATCTATTTGCATATGGGAGGAAACGGATTGAAAGACGCATGGCGCCCGTCTCCTTTTGAGGCTGCGTGTCGCTGAACTGTGGCGCCAAGGATGCACCATTCTGTGGCTGTATCTGTGTGCGTGTGTGTGTGTGGGGCACAACTAAAGCTTACTTCGGGGCAGGTGGCAGTTGGCAGGAGTTTGTTTTTTAAAGCCCGATCTGCTCAAATCCTGCCGCCTGCTGCCTGCTGCCTATTAAGTAACCCATGGAGACCACTTGGCAGCCAACTGCAGTGTGGCACACACACACACACACACTAGCACTCACACATACAGATATTTCATTAAGTGCAAAAGAAGAAATAACTTTTGCTACATTTTTCCAGCGCCCAAAAAAATATATATAAAAAAAAACAGAAGCTCCCCAACTCGAAGGCCTAGAAAACGAGTGCAGGCCCCCCTCTAGGCCCCTCCTTTGACGACTCTTCACCTTCCAGCAGGCAGTGCAAAGTTTTTCAACTGCAACGCAACGCAACGGCAGGGCAGGGCAGGGCCACACATCCACATCTACGCCGCATCTGGGCTGAAAGGAGGTGACTGCATATCCCCAACAGGGGGGGAGGCTGGAGGGAGACCTGGGAAGCAGGGAAGCTGGGAAGCTGGAGTACTAACAAAAATTCCATCCAGCGGCTGGCAGGCAGGCAGCTAAGAGCGCACAAAATTATGTTGCATACATTACGGCGTGCACACAAAAACAAAAGAAAACTGCAGCGGCAACAACTTTCTGCAGCCGGGCAGCAATTTTCTTCAGCTCCTGCCTCCTGCCTCATGCCCCCTGCCCCCTGCTGCAGCTCGTTGCTACTTCTGAGTAAATTAACTGCATTTCTTCAGTGGCTGCTGCTCCTCGTTGCATATTTGGAGGCGCCACAGCCGGCTGAAGGGCCTGCCTGACTGCCTGGCTGCCTGCTTCAGGTGAAGGGCTGCCTGCCAAAGGGGGGTCTGTGGCAAGCGCCCAAAAGGGTTGTGCGCGAGTTGCAAAACAAGTTTTCCTTGTAGAAATTGTACTTTGCATTCGCATTAATTAATTAAAAATAAAATATATATAGAGAGAGGGGGCGCTGGGGGGCTGTCAGAGCACGAAGGGTGGCGGCTGCAGCCAGACGAAGAAGCAGAGCAAGATGGACGCCCGCGCCCCGTGGCCAAAAACTGAATGCAACGGATGCGAAGACATGCCAAAGAAGCATGGGGCAGCAGCGGAAGCCCCGGTGGTACAGGGGGACAGTGGGACCAGGGGCCAGAGGGGACCCGAGGGGAGGCCAAAAACTTGATGACTGCAAAAACTGGACTTTGAGGGAGGCGGGTGGGGGCGTGTGGCACAAAAGCCTCCAGGAGAACAAAGGCAACAAAAACTCGCGAGCGAAAAAGGAGAAAAAAAACGAGCGAAAAGAAGAAGAAGAGGCGCAAGAGGGGGGCGGCGATGGGGTGGTGGCGGGGGAGGGATGGCTTACAGGGGACGGCGATTTCATTTTGTTTGATTGTTTGATTTCTGCTCCACGTCGTGACCAGCGTCCAGGGCCCACCCGTAGCCCTTTCCCTCACCCAGTGTTCAGTGTCCATGGCCACCCCCTCCCTTCACCCTTCTCCCAGTGTCCAGTGCCCCTCTCCTACCTCCCCCAGTGTCCAGTGACGGCTCGGCCCGTGCTGCATTTTGGCGCAGTCGTTGAAGGGTCTCCGGCATAGCCTCAAGACTTTCATTGCGGCTCGACCTAAACGGAAATCTGGCTGAAGCTGAAGCTGAGGCCGAGTCTGTGGCAGGGTGGAGGGGACGAAAGAGTGGGGGCACAGAGAAGAGACGACGACGACGATGATGATGATGAAAAACGCACTCGAATTAAAAGGTTTCGTTTGGGCAGAGGCGGGGAGGGAGGAAGGGTTGGCCGGACAGCCTGCACGATGGACTGGTGGGGGGTGGCGCTGCAGTCCTGGGCTGCTTTTGGGGGGTTGATTTTTGTTGTGAATCAAATTAAAATATTAATGGGGGATTAATCTACGTGGAAGAGTGGCCTGCAAGTCCAGTGGCAGCGGCACTGCCACTGCAGTTCTAACTGCATTTCTCATACGTTTCTGCTGGCAGGACTCTTCGGCGGTGGTGGAGGCGGTGGCGCCCCGGCAGACAGCCAGCATATTGCAATTTCGCAAATCAAACAAAAGGCAGGCCGCAGAAAAAACACCAGCGAATGGCTGGGGCGCCCCAGCCACGAGGCGCTCGACCAAAAGGACAATGCATACAGGACGAGAAGCCCGGGATGGCACAGGACAGAGCCGCAACTCGGCGGCTAATATGCATTGCACATGCAGCGGCAGCGGCAGCGGCAGCGCCAGCGCCGGGTCTTAAGAGGAAGAGGCAGACGCCGTGGCAGGAGGAGATGCCGCAGCGAAACTTTTTTCATGACTGTTGTTTCGGCAGCCCCCTGCCCCCTGCCCCGTGCCCCGTGCCACTGTTTGTTTGCCAAGCAAATGCATCCAATGCAATTTTTTTCGGCCCGCAATGTAGACGCAGGTCCTTGCTGCAATCAACTTTGCCAGAGGACCACAGAGGCCCAGGGCATGGGGCATGGGGCATGGTTAAGCGGACGCTTCGCAAGTCAATCAGTCCAAAAAAAACAAAAACAAACGAGGGGGAACGTTGTGAGTTGCTGCGGACACCGCAACTCTACAGTTATACCCGATACTAAGTCAGTATGGCTCTCCTCCGGCAGACGCCGCTAATATTAAACGACACGACAAAGAGTGCGTGCGAGAGAGACAGAAAATCAGTCTGAGCGTGACGTCGGGCGCTGCGTAGCCACTAAAAATTGATTTCTTGCTTTTGGCTACAAAAATGATCCGATCTGATCCAGATTCAGCAACCTGATAGATATGGTCATTATTTATGATTCTGCGTTTTTAGTTTTCTCGAATCTGCAATATTGTGGATGCAACAGATTTTCGTCTTTTGTGCGGGCGGATGGGGTCGGGGCGAAATTCTGAGATATACGTTTCATAGTGAGATCTAACAGGAGTGCGGATACCAAATTTGGTTACTCTAGCCTTAATAGTCTCTGAGATTTATGAATATCCCCAGATCTGCATCCTTTGCGGGGGCGGAAGGGGGTGTGGCGAAATTTTGAAACAAACTCGTCTCGGTCCGATATATTAGGAGTGTGGATACCAAATTTGGTTGCTCTAGCTTTTATGGTCTCTGAGATCTAGGCGCTAATGTTTTACTCTAAACAAAGCCGCCTATGCTACGTGTGTGTTAGAGAGAGACAGGGCGAGAAAAAATTAAATTGTTTTCGTGATGCTGGCTATAATAATAATACGATCCAATTCAGATTCCGCAGTCTAAAAGATATGGTCATTCTCTACGATTCTGCGTTTTTGGTTTTCTTGTATCTTTAAAATTGTGGATGCCACAGATTTTCGCCTTTTGTGGGGGCGGAAGTGGGCGGGGCAAAGTTTTGAAATATTTTCGGAGCAGTGACATATCACAGAAGTCTGGATCCAAAACATCGTTGCTCTAGCTCTTATAGTCTTTGAGCATTAGGCGCTGAAGGGGACGGACAGACGGACAGACGGACAGACGGACGGACGGACAGACGGACAGACGGACGGACGGACAGACAGACATGGCTCAATCGACTCGGCTATTGATGCTGATCAAGAATATATATACTTTATGGGGTCGGAAACGATTCCTTCTGGACGTTACACACATACACTTTTACCACAAATCTAATATACCCCAATACTCATTTTGAGTATCGGGTATAACAAAAAAGCGAGGCGAAGCCAGGAGCCAGGAGCCACAGCTAAAGTCCTTATTATCCTTCCGCACACCGCCCCCGCCACCCGTCCATTGCCAGACGGTGGAAAAAATGCAATATCGAATGCACCCCCCTCCCCCCACCGCCATGCCACATGCAACTAAACGCATCGCAGCCGCAAAGAAATTGCAATACACAAAAAAAAAGACAGGAGGAGGCGGAGAAGGAGGAAATTTGGTGGGCGGGGGCGGGGGGGAGTGTAACGGCGGCTAGAGAGAGATTTTCAATTAAAAGGAATTGCTGCTCTATGTGGATTTTTGTGCTTATTAGGCAGCATGCAACACACACCCCCCCTCATCCCCTCCCCCCTCTCCACCCTCTCCACCCTCTCCACCCACTCGAAGCCCTCGAAAGCCCTGCCGCACATTTGGTAATCAATTTCTGTTGTTGCCGCTGTGGCAGCCACTGACTGACAATCTTTGCTAATAAGCTGCACCCCCTGCCTGCCCACCGCCACCCCCCCCTCTTCTGGCATCTCTCAGATACACAGATGAGATCCAGATGCACTTGCATTTATGCAGGATATTCAGATTTTTAGCCAAAATGCATTCCACATGCTGTAGCATGCCACGCGGCTGGGTTTTCAATTAGGCCAAGCCATCGCGATGCATGCCACACGAGTGGCTGGAGTGGCTGGAGCGGCTGGAGCGGCCGGAGGCAAAGGATTAGTTCCATCATTATCTATGTGTCGCAGGATGGCGGGCGAGATCCTTTCTGCCGCATGGAAGTGCCGCATGGGCAAAATATTATATTGACAATTCCTTTGGCTGGCCCGAAACAATGCCAACGGAATGCAAATCCTTCACTCTGCTAATATTGTTTATCCCTAAGCATCCCCCCGCCCCCTCTCTCTCACTCTCCCTTCCCAGGAAGAACAAAGCCCAAAAACTATGCAAAAATATAACAAAAACCCACGAGAAACACAGAGAAACGGCGACCAAATCGAAAGAAAGGACCCAAAACTCTTTGACAAAAGGAAAAGCAGGTAGTCCTTGGGCCGGGGATCAACGGCAGGGAGCGGAATGAATGAAATGAATCATTGAAAAGGGGCAAGGGGACACTTCAGCAAGACTTTCCAAAAATGATTGACGAAAATCATGAAAATCCCGTGGAAAAACTGTGAGAAAATCTGCCGTTTCCTTGCGCCCCCCTGCGACAGCTGTTTCGATATGCATTTCCCTCATTTGGCTGGCCATTGTTTGCGGTCCTTGATAGGGACTTCCATTTGACACTTTCCGCAGCAGCCGCGTCTTTGTTTGAACGGGTTAATTTGTGTATTTAGCTGAAAGAAGCAGCTGAGATTCGAGATTCGAGATCCGAGGCTGTGGCTGTGGCTGTGTCTTTATTGAGTATCGATGCGATATGCTCCGGTGAAACCCAATTAAACCCTAAGTCGCCACAAACCAGCGGCCGCACGTTCTTGCGTCTGTTTTGCACCTTTCTTCCTCTGTCGAAAAATGCAGATCATGGAGGCCAAGGAGTCACTGGCCCGAAATCGATATGCACCCGCATGGTAGGAAGGATCTGTCAAGATGCAGCCATAACTCATCGCAGGCAATGTGCAAAAGTGCCTGTATCGCATATCCTGTGGCCTCATTGTTTGCCAAAAGATGCGCAGCCCCTGCCTGGCCCGATCTCGGGGAGTCAGCTGCAGTCGCAATCTGTTTTGCAGCACGATCAAATATTGCCGAAAGAATCGTGTATCTCTCCTACCCTGCCCCGTCAGGTGGCGCGTGTCCGCTTGCGGCCAACTGTGATTTCCTCCGACCCTGCCGCGTCATCTGTTGTCTTGTGTGTTGCGTGTTGCGTGCTGCGTGTGGTGCCACGTGTGTCTATGCGGCGTCTCTGGCTCAGCTCAGCCTAGGCGGTTATCTGCCTCGAATGCCTCGAATTGGTGTCTGAATGCGGAATTACCCGCTTGATTATTAGTGTTACGCTCGCTTTGGCCTACATTTCAGGCCACCGTCTCACTGTCTGTCTTGCATGTAAATGCCTCTGCCTCGCCCCTCTGCCTCCCCCCCACCAATCCCATTTGGAGCCCAAGTGACTGGCATCTCAGGAGGAGACTGGGCGCCACTCAAAAGCAGAGCCAAGAGGCATCCAACACAAACGGCCAAAAGCTTTTTAATTAAGCATATCCTCTGCCTTGGCCCGGGACCAGGAGGGGACTGGGGGCTGGAGCTGGCATAAACTGAATCGGGAATCGAGGAGAAATCACAGAAAAACTGTTATTATAATCATCATCGTCTGCAAAGACCAGCCCTCGTCCTTCGTCCTTCGTCCTGTCGGCTCCCCGTCTTGTCGCCTACTTTGTCATTATAATTTTCTTTTCAGCTTTTCACCAAGGGGCGGGCAGGGGGCGGCGGATCCAACAGAAGAAATGCATTTTATTATTACGAGTCGAGTATTATTTGTTGTGGTAACTTTTTAATCATTCAACCTCCTAGGGAAGGGGGCCCTAAAAGATTGGGGGGTGAGTGGATTGGGGTTCCCTTTGAAACGACAAAAAAACACTTTAAGAAGCGGCACCACTGGCCGCCGGACGACTCTTATTGGTGCACCATCACTCGGACCGACAGACAGACACACAGACAAAGGCACACCAGACAGATACTCCTACACCGCAGATACGCTTCGGTATCCATCAGATACTCGAACAGCGAATGGGGAAAGCAGCACAGAGAGAGAAAGCAACAGCACTAGCCGTGGAACGAACCACCCTAAGAAAACCCATACCAATGCGTCCAATCCCAACACCAAAGGCAGCCGATAGATACCCGAAGCAGAAGACGTTCGTTTGGGTATCGGCAGGGGGCAGGGGGAGCGACACAACCACTACAAAGGCCCTTGTTTTTGTATCTTGACAAATTCGCCGCAAAAACTTCCGACAAAGAGAGAGAGAGAGAACTTCGACGAACCAAAACCGAAGACGACGCCGACGACGACGAAGACGAAGACACGAAGATACGTTCGAACATTGGCTTGTGGCTTCGTTTCGTTTTCGTTTCCCCTCCCAAACGACGGCGTCATCGTTTCTCGTGTGACGTCACGCCTCAAGAAACGCTTAAGGAAGCAAACGACCTTCATGGAGATCGAATGAGCGAAAAAATCAACGAGAGAACGAACGAACGCACAGTGGGGTGCAAAGGCCTATGTAGCAGATACAAATTAGAGACCAGGAATTAAACATAGGATTAAAGAGGAGGACAAAAATGTTCTGGTTTTCCCATGTAAATTATAGAATTTTATTTGTATGCCTCTTATTTTAATTTTTTTTTAATTTGAATTAATTTGTTTAGTTTTTCTCTAATAATAATACAAAAAATACAAGAATAATAAAAAATAAATATTTATATTTTAATTAATTTTGTTCACTATTTTTCTAAATAATAATACAAAAAAAAATATATATATATTTTGTTGGCCAAAACTTTTGTTATTTTTTTAATAATATTTTTTCTGTTGTTTTTAACATCATAATACAAACAAAAGAAATATTTTTATAGATTGGTATTCAAATATATATTTATTTTTTAATTTTTGTTTAATAATTTTGTTGTATTGTTTTTAAAATAATAACACAAGAAAAAATATGAAAATAAGTTTTACAGACTGGTAACAAAATAGAAAATATTATTCAGAATCATATTCTGCTTCAGCGGGTTTTATACTAGGATCCGCAAAGACACTTTAAATTTCTTGAATTTACAAAAATGCATAGAAATAAAATAAACATACAAAGAATGGTTTTTTACTACGAGTATTTTATATAAAATCAAATTGAATCGGAAAACCAACTATTACCAATTTTAGACTAGAAAATTTTAGAAATTTCAAGACCTTTTTAGATACTCTCCAGAAAACAGAATACCAAAAACTGTAGAGCATACAAAATATTAAACCTTATATTTTACAAAATAAAAATAACCTAAGGTCTCCTCCTATTTCTTTGTACCCCTACTTCCCACCTTCAACTTCTTGAATTTCGAAATGAATTCGAAGTTCGAAAACCCTTTTGCGCCCACTGTGGAAGGCAGCGAACGAGCAGGCAACGAAAGAAGAGCGAAGGAGCGTAAAGACGCTCTCACAGACGCTCTCTCAGACGCTCTCTTGGACGCTCTCTCAGACCTGTGTTGCAAGAAATGGAACGAAGCAAAGGAAGAGGCAAAGAGGCAAGATCTTGGCCTGGGCCATCGACGCGTTCAGTTCATTTCAACGTCGCGCTTTGTATCTTGTAGTTCTGGCCGTTCGCTCGCCGAAGAAGATACGCGGATACATTTCGGGATTAACACTAATTCGTTTTTGATTGCCGCCAGCGGGCCCCCCCCCAGATAGAGTGTAAGTAGAGTGTCCACTGGGGATTGTGTGCCTTATCTGGCGGATTGTATTGGAGGGCAGTGTCTTCTCGGGATGTCTGGCTAATCGAGTCTCCAAGTGTGTCTGTGGGGGCGTTCTGGCGATATACAAGAGGCGTTTCACTAATTACCGATCCCCAAGAGGCGACAAGTGTATGTGTTTGTGTGTGTGTGTGTGTGCGTCAGGGGGCACATTAAGTGCTGAGGCATGAAAACATGAGGCGCCTAAAGAAGTCGCCGCTGAATGCCACGATGACTCAGTGGAGTTTTGGTTTGTTCTTCTTTTCCTCTCTCTCTCTCTCTCTCGATAAAGATCTCTTCAAGAAGAGGCAGCGCACAGAAAGAGGAGAAGGAGAAGGAGGTGGAGAAAACAAGAATCAAAATAGAGAATCAAGAAGCAGGGCCACAAAGAAGCGAAAGAAAACGAAGCAAAAGAAGATCCCATGGAGAGCCAAAGGGGGGCACAACCCGCATGTGTTTACATGTGCCTTTAGTGGTGCGGCAGGGGGGGTGGGGGCATGCAACAATCGGGTGTGGTGTCTCGCTCTCTGTGTGGGGTGTTGCATTGCTCTAAAGGGGGGAGGGGTGGGGGGAAGGGGCTAGCCTAAATCCCAGTTTTCGATTCCCGGAAATTGCCCAAAAATCCAAGCGCTACTTTCAGCAAAATTTCGGTTGCTGCAACTTCTGTGTTGTTGTTGTTTTTCGCTGTGGCACAGATGTAGAAATAATACCCATACAAAGGCACAAAAGTGGCAGCTGCAATTGAATTATTCCACACACAGGCACAGAGAAAAGAAGGGAAGAGCGAGAGGCAGAGGCAGAGAGGGTAAGAAAAGTAAGCGAAGAGCAAAAGCAAAAGGAGACAAAAGGAGAGACGCGATGACAATGCCGCTGCAGGCAGGCAGGCAGTCAGGCAGGGGATGAAGAAAAAGTTGCAACAACAAGTTAGGGACAGGATCAAGGACACACGCACACACACACACATGCAAGTGAGAACCAGAAATTGTTACACCAACAAGCAAGAGCGAGCGAGAGGGAGAGAGGAATGAGCGGCGAAGGCGCAAAGAAAAGGCAGATTAAGGACCAGTTCGTTCCTTTTGTTGTGTGTGTGTTGCATGCCTCATTTCTGGTTAGGTAGGCAGGCCATAAGGGTAGCAAAAGGTAGAAGCAGAGGTGTGCTAGGTAGCCAGCCAGGATCAGAGTCAGGCAGGAGCGGAGATCGATGCAAAAACACAGGCGAAGAAAACAGAAAAGAGAACACAAGAAAATGAGTCGACAATTAAGGGAACTGTGGGAAAGGGAGGGCGAGGGTAGGAGAGGGAGAAACATCATCAGCAAGGGGGGTGGGGTAGGGCAGGGCACAGCACAGTGGTGCAAAGTCTGTTCGAAATGGGACTGAAAAGATCAGCTAAGAAAGAGGATCTTTAGAGGGGAATGAGATTTTGATGAATTTATCGATAATTTTGATGATTTATCGGTCTCTTAGACTATGAATATATCCAAAGATTATAAAAAAATATTCTATTATCCTATAGTCCTTGTTGTAAAGGAGGAGGAGGTTCATAAGTAAAGAGTGAGATCTTGATTAGTTGTTCGATGATTTCGATGACTTATCGATCTCTTACACTAGGAATATATCCAAAGATCACCAAAGAATAATCCCCTTTCCTATAGATCTTGTTCTTTAACCTTCACAAGATCCTATTTTACCATAAAGGATAAAACTTTCACAAGAAATCGCACATCGAAGAAGGATCTTAAGTGGGGAGAGTTCTGGATCAATTTATCGATCATTTCGTTGACTTGTGGATCTCTTAGACTATGAATGTATTCTAATAGGCTCTGTTCTTTTGCCTCTACAAGATCATATTAAACCTTAGAGGATAAAGGAGGAGGAGGATCATAATTGGGGAGTGAGATTTTGACTAATTTATCCATCATTTCGTTGAATGCATCACAAAGATCACAAAGGAATATTCAGTTCTCCCATAGCCACTGTTCTTAGACTTTTACAAGCCCCGACTAATCCATAGATGACTTTACCCTAATGAAAATCCTTCTACCATTTCCTAAAAACCTTCCCAATTCTCTTACAAATCTTTCCAATCATTAATTTTTCCACATTTTCCCCTCCTACAGAAAGCCAGCTGCCGTCAAAGGACATCAACGCATATCGAATCTACAAAAATTGGAAGGAAGGAAGGAAGCAAGGAACGAAAACAAACAGAGGATCGGATCGTAAACAAGGCACACGATCGAAACATAGGGGGAAGGGGAAGGGGATCACAAAGGGCTCTCGCTCGTGCCATATGAAGCATTAAGCCGCGTATAAGTGCCACCGGGGGGTTGCTGCCGCTTGCCTCCTAAAGGAATTCCAATTTCACAATTCATGCGGTGGCCGAGGAGAGATCCTGGCGACGGACTACTGCTGCTGCTGCTTATCAGCCATGCCACACTCGACGGAGGGTTGCACCAACTAAGGGTCGGGTCGGGTCGGGCATCGCGGTCTTATCTTAAACCTTGGACTGGGCCGTACAGAGGGTGACGTTGAAAAAGAGCAGATGTTCAGAGGAGAGAGAAAAGGAAACCCACAATTACAGAAGCAGAGCAGCAGATATTCAGGGCGCGTGCGCGGCATGCTTAGAAAGGTTCGTCCTTTGCACTCCACCCCCTGCTGCCAGCCACCAACCGCCTCCTCCTCCCGGCTTTCCATTTAGTGAGGTGTAGAACAGAGTTCTGGGCGTCTCCACTCACAGACACATCAATTCGGAACGACTAAATTTCATGTGCTGCAATGTCTGATGAAAATAGTTTTGGAATTATAGATTTTAGTTTGGTTTGCGAGAGTGCTGCCTCTGCCTCTGCTGCCTCTGCTGCCTCTGCTGCTGCCGGCAAAGCGCCGCTAGAGAGGGAACAAACCAAAGGATTTACATTGTCGGACAAAGAGAATTGCGGGGACACGACAGTCATAGACACGCCCACCATTACGACGACAGGTGCCACGGCACAGCCTGCCACGCGCTCCAGCACCCTGGGGGCCACAGCCAGATCTGTGGGTGCCGCAAAAGCTGCCCCTGCCGCCGGCAAGGACGTGGGCGATGGCATGACCAGCGGCTCTGATCTCAAGTTCCAGTCGTACGTGAACGGCAACGGCAATGGGGTCTACAAGATCGTCAAGACTCTGGGCAAGGGTAACTTCGCGAAGGTGAAGCTGGCGGTGCACATACCCACCGGGCGGGAGGTGGCCATCAAGGTGATCGACAAGACGCAGCTGAACACGAGCGCCCGCCAGAAGCTGTACCGCGAGGTGCGGATCATGAAGCTGCTGAATCACCCGAACATCGTGCGCCTCTTCCAGGTGATCGAGTCGGAGCGATCGCTGTATCTCGTGATGGAGTACGCCAGCCGGGGCGAGCTGTTCGACCATCTCGTCAAGCACGGCCGGATGCGGGAGCGGGACGCGCGGGTGATCTTCCGGCAGCTGGTGTCCGCCATCCAGTACTGCCACAGCAAGTTCGTGGTGCACCGCGACCTCAAGGCGGAGAACCTGCTGCTCGACCAGCACATGAACATCAAGATCGCGGACTTTGGGTTCGGCAACACCTTCGACCCGAACGCCCAGCTGGAGACCTTCTGCGGCAGCCCCCCCTACGCCGCCCCCGAGCTCTTCATGGGCCGGAAGTATGCGGGGCCCGAGGTGGATGCCTGGTCGCTGGGCGTCGTCCTCTACACGCTGGTCAGCGGCTCCCTGCCCTTCGACGGGGGCACCCTCAAGGAGCTGCGGGAGCGGGTGCTGCGCGGCAAGTACCGGGTGCCCTACTACATATCCATGGACTGCGAGAACCTGATGCGCAAGTTCCTCGTCCTCAATCCCGCGAAGCGCACCACCCTCAACGCCGTGATGGGCGACAAGTGGATCAATCTGGGGCACGAGGAGGCGGACAAGCTGCGCGTCTACCGCGAGAAGCCCATGGAGCTGCAGGACCCCGCGCGCGTCGACCTGCTCGTCGGCATGGGGCACAAGAGGAGCGACGTGGAGCAGTCGGTGCGGGGCCAGCTCTTCGACGACATCTACTGCACCTATATGCTGCTGAACGTGGCCAAGCCGCGCTCCAAGGGTTCCTCCAGCACGGAGCTGTCAGGATCCTCCGGCGGCTCCGGCTCCGGCACGGCCACCGCCACCGCCACTGCCTCACCACAGACAGCCGTCACGCCTGCTCCAGCGGTGGCCCCATCCGCGGCCAGCCGTCCCACGGGGCCACGAATGGCCAATATCCTGAGTTCTCTGACGACCACGACCATTCCCGCCACCGAGGCGCCAGCGACGAGAACGGGCACGGCTGTGGCTCCCGCGAAACCCACACGAAGGACGCCAGCCCGAAAGGGTACCGCCGCCGCCGTCCGCTCCGAGAACAGCTCCCGCACCCGCTCGCCCCACACGCCGCAGTCGAACAAGCGGGGAGCCGGCGGGGGCGTGGAGGTGAAGCCAACGCTCCTCAGCGCCCAGCGGCAGATGGCCCAGACCCAGAAGATGTCAGCCGCCACGCCGCCCCGCTTCCAGTACCTCCGCGAGACGCACAGTCCCGTCCAGACGCCCGGCTCCGCACGGCGTCCCACCACTCTCTACGAGAAGGCGGACCTTGCCACGCCCCCTACCCCTACCACGGCCACGGCCACGCCCATGGTGGTACCAAAATCCCCAGCCATCGGCCATCGTCTTATGGAGCGTCTCGACGCGGCCAGCGAGAAGCCCTTCACCCGCCAGAACGCGGCCCGTGCCACCTTCCACTTCGGCCAGGGGCGGAGCGGCAAGAACGGCCGCGGTGGCACGGGCATGGGGGCAGACGACGACCAGACGCCGCCCCTCTCGGCGGACGACACAAAGCCCGCCTCCCGCGTGGGCTTCTTCTCGAAGCTCACAGCCCGCTTCGGCCGCCGGGTGATCCATCTGAACGAGAAGGACGTGGCCGAGCAGCGCAAGAACCTCACCAAGTAGGGGAATGGATCCATCTAAAGGACATCGTGTGTGTGTTTGTTTTATCGAACCAGAATACCAGACTAGAATCTGTAGGCTAATTTCGATAAGAAATATATAGTTTAATATCATTTAGGAGACAAGTTTCCACCAAGCCCTTCAAAACTGTATAGAGAACATCAAACTGTAGACTTTAAGCCGTTGAAAAGTGAATATAAAACTGCCAAGAATGGAAGGTGATAGTAGCGTAGAAGATGGACCGAAATTCGATTAAAATTTAAGCATAAAAACAAAAGCTTTTTGTTCCCTATAAATAAAAACGATCTAGAGGCAGATCTAAGGGATCGCTGGATGGGCAGAGGTCTGGTGGGGGCCGTCTAAATTCCCGTGTTGCGTGTTGCCTCGGCCACACGAAACCGCAATCATTTTGCACTTTTCGAGGCAGCAACTGGAGGCATGGGACAGGCGGAAGGAAAAGGCGTTCACACACGGAACAATATCCGGAAAGAAACCAATAAAAGTGGGTAAAATTCCCGCCGACTTTCTGGTGGGAACCAAAGCAGGGCAAGAGTATGGATAGAGAGGGTTGAGAACTCAAGGGTGGGTGGTGGTTCAGGTAGGACTACTGATTGGACTCCCCATTGGAAGCGGAAGTAGAGCGTTTAATTTGTTAACTGACGGAAGACGGGCCACAACGCCGGGGGAAAAAAACGTAACAGGTCGCACATAAATTAGGCTGCACTCACCCCCTACCACCCCCACACCCTTATCCTTTTAGATACTTGCCCCTTTCCTGTTCCCGTTCCGCTGACTGATAAGATTGGGCCCAAAACCGAAATGCAAACAAAAGTACTCGCCGGCCGCGGCTCTATTTGCATGGGACTCTAGGCCCACGTAGCCTCGATTGTTTGCCCACCACACAAATAGATATAGATACACAGATACATATGGCGACTGATAGATAGAAATCGAAATAAATAGTACTTGAAGCACAGATAGAAGTGGTGCCTATGCAAACAGCAGACGACCAGCGAGTGCCGTCCTCCGATTAGATAGAGGGACACCCAATAACCCATCCATCCTACCTCCTTCTCCTCCCAAAAGTATGCTGGCAAAAGTTACCAAAAAGGACGGAAACTCCAATAAGAAATTCATCGTCTATGGCTAATCAGAGACGTCTCCTTTCGGAGAGAACAAAGGGCCCAAAAGGGGACTGAGCCCAACAGGGGACTGGGAGTGGGGGCTAATTTGCGGCAACAACTCGTAACGAGCATGTAAACGAAAGTTGAACTGTTGTAAGTGTAACTGTAACTGTAGCTGTAAGCGGCACGGCTTCGATGTCAAGTTTAAGTGTAATCCTGGCCCGGCGTCTTGCCGGGACCCTTGACATCTAATTGAGGGTGGAACTGGTTCTTGGCTCGCCTTCAAGTGTCTGCCGGCAACGCCTTGAGTGTGACCCCGGCCTCCCCACAATTATGTCAATAGCCCAAGTTTTTTGTGGTGAGGTGGGGGGGGGGAGGTTGGGCCTGCCAGAGATTTGCTAGTGACAAAAGGTTGCTTGTAGTCTGTTGACTGTCGTTTCACCTTCTTGCCACCCACCCACCCACCGCCGCCTCCTTCGAGTCCTTTATTGTTTGTTTTGGGTAAATATTTTATGGCCCAAGAAACTGTAAACGATTCCTGGCTTTGTTTTGGGGCTTTGGGGGTGGGGTCGACGACTGGTTTTTGTAGATTCTTTTGATTTTTCCACAGATTTCTCAGTCGTTTGGCTTTTTTGCGGTTTCGCTTAAGAAACATTTTCCCAGGCTTTTCATCTTTTTTTTCCCTCTTTTTTCCATCTTTTTCTTCTTTCTTTTGTTGGCTGCTCTTCGCGCTTGCCAATTAGCTGCTCTTTCTCTCTCCCTCTCCTTTTGGCCTCTGGAAATCCTTGGAGTTTTTCCTTTCTTATGCCGCCGCCAACCCTTAATTAATGGCTGCCTCCCCCTTGCCCCTCCCCCTTGCCCCTGCCCCTGCCTTGCCTTGAGTTTAGCAACTATTTTGTCTCATTTTCTGCCTGACTTAAGCGCTTAATAGTTTTCAGTTTTTGTCTATAGTTTTGCCCCCCCCCTCAGGCCCCTTTCCCTCCGTTCTTTTCCTTGCACTTTTCTTCCTCAAGTCCAGAACTTTTTCTTATTGGAAAGAGACTCCTCTTCGCTTCGCTTCGCTTCGGTTCGAAACTTTGCTCTGGTCCTGTGGCCTGCGTCCTGCGTCCTGGTGCTTCTGTTTTTTGTGGTCGCCTGGCAGTTAATCAATTTTTTGTCCTTTTTTTGTGTGCAAAGTTTATATTCTACAAGTAGAAATATGTTACCCAGAAGCAAGGAAGCGGCAGGGATGCGGCAAGGATGCGGCATGGGGGCAAGTCTTTTTGTGGTTTGGGTGCAAGCGAAAACTTTTAATTAAGAAAACCTTGAAGTGATTTATTGATTAGAGAGACCTCTCCCCTGCCTCCCCTCCCCAATGCCTTCTCTCTGGTCAAACTTTCTGTGCCCCACACCCACTGCCAGTCCCGCCTCCTCCTCAAAGAGTGAGAGAGGGACAGAGAGAGAGTCGTCGTCGTCGTCGTCGTCGTCGTCGTCTCCGTGGCCAGCCAATGGGATTCCGCTCGACTTGCAGGTTAATCAGCGACGACGAGCGCTCGTGTGGCAGCAGATAAGTGCCTCAATCGTTGGAGGAGACAAAGCGGCAGGCGGCAAGCGGCAAGCGGCAGGCAGCCAAGCGTTGAGCTCCCAGCGCGGCGAAATCAAGTGGAGACTAGGAGGAAAATCTAGCCGATTCGCTGCTTATGGAAGCGCAAAGAAATACACCCACTGCCCTCCCCCCCTCCCACCACAGCAGGCCCCACATTGAGTCTGTGCAGCGTGGCAGAACGACAGACCCTCCCACTCTTTCACGAAAGTTCCACTCGCATTATAATTATTATAGTGCCGTGCCGCTTTCGGCCTGGCCAATACGCAGCAAGAAATAAACTCGAGGAACAAAATGGTGAGCACTTCCGCTGCCCGGCCCCAGGCCCCCGCCAGCAGGCAGCAGCTCTCTGCCGTTCAGTCAACCTTCAAGTTGGTCTGTGCCGCACATTTCACGCCCTACCCCCCTGTCCACCTCCACCCCCTATCATTGTTTTAATTGTAAACAATATAAAGATAATCAGAGGCTCGAAATCAGTGCGTGGACGAGGAGCTCTGGAGACCTCAGAGCACGTCCACCTCCACCTCCACCTCCACACAGAAGCGGAAGTGTCGCCGCGGCACAACAAAAAAGCGGAACTACTCTTGAAAGATTTGCGTTGGACAGGCACTGCCACACCATGGGCCACCTTTACCTGTCGCTGTCGCTGTCGCTGTTGCTGCCTCTGGTTCTGGGTCTGGGTCTCTCCCTTGTCGGCTTTCTGTGGCTTTTCATCAGCTTCGGGGGCTGTGGCAACTTCTCTGCCACTGCCGCTGCCACTGAGCCTGTCATGAGTTGTTGCCCCTCGCATATTATTAACGTTTTAATACGTATTTATGCTGCCCCTGCCCCCATCCCATGCCCTGTTTGCTTTTGGTGCGTGCTCTATGGGAAGAGAGGGTGTGTGTCTCCGCTCGACCACTTGTTGGCCAAAGCACGTGGGAAACTGTGCAAAGTGGCCATCGATGCAGCGCCGATTGTCACTACAACCGAAGGGGAGACAGACATTAAGCTTCCGCCTTGGAAAATTCCAAATGGAAATTGCATTATGGCGTGGCGTGGCCTGGCCTGGCCTGGCCTGGCCTGGCCTGGCGATGCTTGAATGATTTTGCACCCAAAAACGAGAGATTCGAGATCAGAGACTACTACTACATCCCCAGACAAGTGCTCGTGCATCCGGTCTGGGCTCTGGGCTCTGGGCTGTGGCTTGCTTTATGTAAGTCACCAGCGAATGGTTGTATCTCGCTCTCTCTCTCTGTCTGGCTATAGATACTAAATACTAGATAGAGAGACACATTAGATGGCAGCGCACAGATGCTCGTACTCGGACTTGTCGTCCATGCATGCCGCGCACCAAATACGAAATAAATTACACTTGATTATCTTGTTGCGCGCCGCCTGGCTGCTGCTCGACTCTGATGCTCTGATGCTGCCACTGCAATACCATTTTGCCACCCAATGTCCGAAATAAAGATTAAATGTCACACGGGTACTCATAAACCCGAAGATCAGATGCCCTCTAGGCGGCCCTGGCAGGCGATTGGATCTTCAAAATATCTTCAGCTTGTTCTTTGGTTAGTTTTCTATCAAGAAATGCCTTGAGACCTTTGGAAATGCCGCTCAGTTCTGGAAAGCCTCTGCTGCCAGAGATCTGTGGATCTAATGGATACTTTTCTGCCGTAGTTCCAGGGATCTATTTTCTGCCTTAGTTTCGAGGATATATTCGACCCTCTACTGCCTTAGTTTTAAGGATATATTGGACCCTCTTCTGCCTTAGTTTCGAGGATATATTGGACCCTCTTCTGCCTTAGTTCGATGCCTCTAGTGGACCTTCTTCCGCCTTAGTTCTCTTCCTCGAATGGCCCCTCTTCTGCCTTAGTTATAGGCATCTAGTGGACCCTCTTCTGCCTTAGTTCCAAGGATCTATTGGACCCTCTTCTGCCTTAATTCTCTGCCTCTAATGGGCCCCCTTCTGCCTTAGTTCTCTGCCTCTCATAGACCCCCTTCTGCCTTAGTTCTCTGCCTCTTATAGACCCCCTTCTGCCTTAGTTCCAAGGATCTATTGCCTCCTCTTCTACCTCCATTGGCCCATCCATTCTGTACAGAGAGAGACCCTGCTACCCTCGTTTCGATGACAAGTTCTACAAGTCATTTAGCGACTTAATTTCCAGCAGCAGCGCCGCGACTCATTCGTTGGGGATTGGGGGCTGAGTTAGAGATCACTAGAGGGTGGGGGGGTTTGGGGGCTTGGGGTATGGGGTTTGCTCAGCGAGGCGTGCAACTTTGTCCGGCGCTCAAGTGCCATTGGCCGGCGGTCGAGCAAGAGCCACGGCTACAGGGCTCTATAGTATATGGTGCTTTATTTAATTCCAGATAATCATTGCGACTTGTTGCTCTCCGATGTCCGATGTCTCTGTCTGCTGTGTGTCTGTTCTGTGCCTGTTCTGTGGTGCTGCTGTTCTGCCGCTGCCGCTGCTGTTCTGTTGCTTTTTAGGGTAATTTTCTTTTTGCAATTGAATGAATTTGCGTTTCAGCGGTGCCGCTCAGGCCTCATTGTCCGGCTCTTCAATAAGAGATTATTTGAGGACGGCTGTTAGATGTACATTTAGATGGTTGCGCTACGTTGCATGGTAGAAATTTTCACTTCCGTTCTTAAAACGATTTCCGGCTGGGCCATCGGGCCATCGAGCATCGAGCCATCGAGCCATCAGAGGAGTTGTCGGTGCATGGCGAAACGAAGGTCCGAAAAACTTTCTACATTAGAAATTTCACCTGCCTGGTGGCTGGGTCTGGGTTTGGGTCCGGGTCTGATGCTGGGGCTTCTCGTACGAGGCATGTATGTTGCCTGGTAAACTTTCTTAGCCAAGAACAAAGCAAACAACTTGGCGGGGGAGTGGAAGTGGGTGTGGCAGTGGCAGCTCCATTGTGCGCCTAAAAGTCAACTTTAATTTTGCATTTTTCATAAGTAGCCTTAGGTGCACTTACTTATGCGGAGTACAAGAGGAGGAGGTGGAGGAGGAAAAGCAGGGGAGGGTGGAGGAGCAGCAGCAGTCCGAGTGAAAAGAAAACAACAAAACACAAACCAAAGGGGGCTTGGAGGAGGGGTTGGGCACATGAGGCATGGCTAAAGGACTCAAGCAGCCAGAAGAGGCCAAAGTTCTCACTGGAAATGTGCGGGAAGGCGGGTGTGTGTGTGTGTGTGTGCGCACAAAAGTTGGTAATAAAAAGTCAAAACAGCAGCAGTAAAAAAAGGGCCAGCCAAAGCAGCAACAAACTCATTTACACGGCATCGAGCATGGGATAATAACGAGTCCTGCCCGGCCCCTGCTCCTGCCCTGGTAAACCTTAAGACTTGCTTCCTTCTACGAGTACAAGTATTTTGTCGCTTAAGCTGAAAATAATTGCAGCAGCGGCAGCAAGCCTCCTGCTTGTTGCTTCCAGGCGGTGGGGGAGGGGGAGGTGGAGACACACGTAAGTGCGGCACAACGTGGCGGCGGCGGCGTCTGCTGTCAGCAAAAGGATAACACGGCGCATCATTATACACACACACACATACACACACAGAGGACGCCCCCTCCACGCCCCATACACATGCAACTTCAGCAATTTCCGTTTCCGCTGCTGCTGTAGCTGTTGCACTGCCTCCAGCCTCCTGCCTCCTGCCTCCCGCCTCCTTTCTATTTCCATTTCTAACCACCTTCTTCCAACTGTAGGACTGTTGCAAAGGCAAAGAAAATGTGTCTGACGAGGCAGCATTCGGGGCAATGTTGCGTGAAGAGTAGGAGAAAATTGAAACGGACACAGGGCAAGGCAGGGCGGTGCAGGGCGGTGCAGGGCCCCTCTGCCACGTCACTTTTCTTTGCCATTTCATCTTAAGTAGCACACAAATAAACAAAAGCAACGCCAGCAAACAGACTGTAGAGCGGCCCACAAAGGCGCCTCCTCCATATGGCAGCACTTTTCGATTAAGGATAACCCCCCGTCCCGCCTTCCCCCCATCCGTCTAGGTCTCAGTGTGTGTGTGTGTGTGTTGACTTTCTAATTAAAAAATGAAGTCCACTCGAGCACAAAGGCGTTTCATTAGACCAAGAGACTGGACTTTGGCTCAGACTTAAAGCTAAAAAATAAAAAACAGTGAGGCATGCATAGGGGGGCGGGAGGGGCGCGTTTACTTACCAAAATTTAAGCGGCTTTCTCATTGGATAACTTCTCGATATGGTGTAACCTGCAAGCAAAAAGCAGAACAATTGCACCAGAGGCAACACAAGGCTGTGATTAGTAATCGGAACGATTGATGGAAGTAATTTTTTGTATGGCTGTGAACAAGAAATTGTGATAGATCTACTGGGAGCTTTAAGGCTTGGCAAAACCCTCGAGAAAATCCCCAAAAATCTTTGAATTGAACAAAAAATATTCTGCAAAAGTTAAAATTAAAAAAAGACTAAAAAAAATGTGCTAATCTTTCTCCAAAATAAATAGAAAACTGGAAGCCCTATGGCCTGGGGGTTTATCTGTTTCTAATTTTGGTTCAGAAATCGTTAGAGGATTTCTTAAAGTTCTTTTTGGTTTTTTGTTTTTTTTTGGTTATGCTTTTTGAGAGCACCAATACCATTTGCGATATTTTACCCTTAATTTTAACAGTTACAAAGCCAGAGGCGAGTGCGGGCCGCTCATGACAGAGCGGGTACAGCAGTCCAGGGACGACTGGACTCGGCCCCGCCACCAGGTGGCAGAGCCAGAGCCAGAAGCATCATTCCTGGTGCAGATGCAGGTGCGGTTTCAGATTCGGATTCGGATGTTGGCGGCGCATTTCTCGGCATCAAAGGGGGAATTCACACAAAGGTCGTGGGTCAAAGGGGGACAACACAAATCACTGAAGCGCTGCGGTCAACACGGAAGTCGGGGGGTCGAAGGGTCGATGGGTCGAAGGGGCACACTAAAACGCACTTTTCTCTCGGGGCGCAAAAAACAAAATAATTTTCTTCATTTCTGCCTTCATTTACATTTAAGGCACAGCCGCGTGGCATGCCACATGTGTTGCCCAGTGCCCGCCACTAGATGCCGGCGAACACCTAAAGTTATGCTTCACTTTTCACTCTGTTTGGGACTCGGCTTTCGGGTTTCGCTTTTCGTTTAAGTTTTAGTTAATTTTATTTGTCGGTTATTCTTATTTGTTGCATCCACAAGGTTTTGCCAAACAAGGTTTGTTGCCGCAGCGCTTTTCATGTTGCAAGTTTAATTTAGAATTTCGAACATTTTCGTTTGTGTGATTTTTGGTGTTGTTTTTATTTTAAAACTTATTTCTGTGCTTTTTTTCGTTGGATTTTGATTTGGAATTTCTGTTTGAAGCGAAAAAAGATAAAAATTTGATTTTATAAGTGATTAAAACTTGAAAAAATTATTTTAATTAGTTTTACAAAGAAAAAAACTTGAGTAAATATTTTAAATGGCTTTTATTAGGGGAAAAAATAATTAAATAATTTAAATGGATTTAAACAATATTTAAAACTAAATACATAATTTAAAAGGATATTATATATAAAAAAACTTAAATAAAAGAATAATTAATTCATTTTATAAACAGTAAAACTTAAATAAATAGTTTTAATTTAATATTATAAATAACACAATTTAAATAAATAATTTTAATTAATTTAAATAAATATAGAAACTTATTATTATTATTATTTATTATAATTTAAATTGATTTTGAAATAGAATAGAATTTTGAATTGAATTGAAATAGAAAAAGAAAAACGTAAATAAAATATTTATAATTGACTTTATAAATATTACAACTTGAATAAATAATTTAAATAAATTTTATCAATAGAAAAACTTAAATAAAAAGAGGATAAAATGGGAGATGAATCATTTTTATGAAAATTATATATTCAATTAATAAAGATTGCATTTTTTTCTTTTTATGTTAGTTAAAATAATTAAATAAATATTTTTACAAATAACTAAAAATTTTGTAATATTTCTTCATATTTGATTTATTGTTTTTTTTTTTTCATTTGTTTATTGCTCCACTGTTTTCTAACACAGATTTCTCATATTTTTTTAATTTATTTGTAATTTAACTTCACAGTTTCATTGGCTTTGTTTTTTGTTTGTTTTTTGTTGTTGTTTGGGGATCACTTTGTCACTTTGTTTTTGTTAAATATTTTTTTGTAGACACCTAGAGAGCCCTGCAAGTCCTTCCCCAAAATCCTGGGACATACCATCGCTGACTCAAAGGCTAAAAACACGGTGGAACACGGCCAGAACTGACTGCCTGCCGTGTTTTGTTGGCTGTGTGTTGTTCCCTGGCTGAGTGACCAACTGACTAAGGACGAAGGACCTTCTGACTGGCTGGCTGGCTGCTGCTGCTGCTGGCAGTCTGCCGCTACTTCGGTCGCTGCTGCCGCATCTGCTGCTGGCCAAGACGATCAAATGTCTCACAAGAAACGAAGAGCCGAAGCTCTGTGGCACAGTGTGTGTGAAAGTATTTATATAAAATTAGAGGCATGCCTCACTGTCGGTGTGTGTGTGTGTGTGTGTATTCAACTATATAAGTATCCCTGTCTCTCTGTCTGTGTGTGTGTGTGTGTGTGAGTGTACAAGTTGCTGACAAAGTCATAGCGGGCGTCAGAGCGATGCGGCGAATCTGAGGCGGAGGCGTCTCCTCGGGGCGCTTAATAGTAGATAATTTCCTGGCAAGTTTTTACCCCGTCAAAGCCCCCCAAGACGCCGTGGAGGCCAATGCGCAGGCAGGATAATTGCTGGCCAACTTGTCGTATGCGCAATGTTCTGTTTGCCACAGCAAGTGGCGTCTTGTTTTGTGTTTTCTGTATGTGTGTGTGTGTGTGCGGTTGCCACTTTGGTTGGCTAATCGAGCGCCTAACCCCCCCCCCCCACGTACCACAAGACGAGAGAGCAGCAAACCGGCATTCGATGCACTAATTGAGGAGGATCTGTGTGGCAGGAGGCAGCCTTACGATCGATACAGATAGCGATAGCGACAGCGATTGATAATTGATTATATATTTATGTATTATTTTTATTTAATTTATTTATTTTTTTTTTATTTGTATTTAATTTTAAAATTGATTCTTCACTTAGCTTCAGGCTTTATTCGATTATTATTTATTTTTATTTTTATTTGTTTTTTTTTTTGTGGTTTTGTTGTTTGTTTTTTTTAATTGAAATTTAATCTGAATTGTATGGGTTTTATTTAGTAATTTTTACACAAGTCGAGAGACGGCATTCGTCGTCGTCGTCGTCGTCGTCGGCGTCTAGTTGTCGGAGAAAGACAGGCAGAAACGCAAGCAAAAACTTCTGCCAGCGCGCGTGACTAGAAACGTACTGAATTTCGTATTCAAGGATTCGAAAGTAAAGATGTCCTGCCAGAGTGCTGCTTGCTGCCTGCCGATGCTGCTTCTGCTGCTGCTGCAGTCAACGTATGCCCCGTAAGTGTGTGCAACACTTTCTTGCAAGGCAAAGCCATGCCCCAAACCCATCTACTACCTAGCTGCAGCAGCAGCTCCTTTTTCGTATATACTCGCCTCGCCGGAGGAGAGCGAGCGCTCTTTTAAATATATGTATATCCCATATAATAATATATAATATTATTTATATATGTATTAGACGACGCCGGCAGAGGCAGCAGATAATTTCCTACACGCAGCAGGAGCAGAAGCAGAAGCAGGAGCAGAATCAAGGACCAGAAGGAGTCGCAGTAAGTGCAAGTAAGTGTGCGCCTGCTCACAGATACACACACACACACCAATACGAAGAAACCCACCAAGGAAGGAGCCAGCCGAAGTCCGAGTCCGAGTCCGAGTCCCGAGCAGCCACTGAGGGGCGGCTGGGGCACGGCACGAGTCTGGCGTGTGAGTGGATGTGTGGGGGGCAAGGCAAGGCAAGGCGAGACGAGGCGACCGTACGCGCGCGTAGCTTAAGAAGAACTAGAAGAGAAGAAGCAGGCAGGCAGCAAGCGGCAGCAGGCGACAGCCTTCGAGCTTCGAGGCGGAGGCTGCCACACACACACACACACACACACAGGCACTAGCCGAAGCTGCACGAAGCAGGCTGGCGCCGACGTGCTGCTGCTGCTGCTTCTGCCTCTGCTGCCAGGCGTAGGTGTTGTTGCTTATGATAATGTAATGCACACACACACACACGTAGACGCCAGCAGAGAGACGACTACGACGCAATTAGAAAGCAGAGAAACCGAGACCCGAAGCAGCCGAAAAACATCAGCCGAAGGCCGAAGGCAGAAGGCAGAAGGCATTCCCTGCCATTCTTCGTGGGCGGAAACGGAAATGGAAGTGGAAACCAGAACGTCTGAAAGGACGCTCTCTCTCTCTCTGTCTCTGGCACAGACACATGCACATTTCGCTTACCCGTCGGAGGATTCGTAGGATATTCGTAGGATATTCGGAGGAGTCTGAGCCGCAAACACCCGCACGTGGAGTTTTGGCTTTGTCGATTTCGTATAAAAAATATATACAAATAATAATAATACGGTACGTATATAATATTATACTTATAAAAAATGTTGCCAACAATCTTTTTGCTTTGTACTTTTGATTTTTGTAATTTTCATAATTTTTGTTTCTCTTCTTGTTCGGTTTTTGTTTTTTTCTTTTGTTTTTTTTTGTAGTCGTTCCAAACTTAAAAAATGAGCTGATGATTGTGGAGAAAGTAGGCAAAGGCAAAGGCAAACAGGACTCAAACAATAACTGAGAAACGCATAACTGAGAGAAAGTTCTTCGAGAGAGAAAGTTCTTCCTGGAGAGACACTTGAGAAATCGTTCGCTTTTAGCCGGTAAATGTTTTCTTTTTTCTTCCGATCGTTTTTTCGTTTTTCGATTTTCGATATTTCGTTGCCAGGACTTTGGTTTTCGTTTTCGTTTTCGGAGGATCTTGTGATCTACGAAATGGCCTTCTTTTTTGCGGTGGCGGAGAGGGGGAATTTTTTTTCGTTTTGTTTCTGTTAGTTTTAGTTGCTGATTTTGTTTGTTGTTGTTGAGTTTTTTTGAGTGCACGCAAACTTAATACTTAAAAATAAATGAAAACGTAATTGAAAAATCCGAAAATAAAAATTTGTTTGTACGACGACGTTGATGTGAAGCTTTGTACTAAAAATGCGAAAAATTATTTCGCCGCGAATAGGCCGAGAGGACGACCGCTGACGGTGTCGTAGTCGTTGTCGCGCGACTCTCTGCCCCAGCGCCGGCATCCTGGCGGCTGTCCGTGTGTGTGTGGGGGAAGCATACATGTATTGGCAGGCAGGCAGGACATCAGTCCCACACCAGCAACAGCCGGGGAAACAACGCCGAGCAGCAGCAGGCAAAAAAAAATGTTTGCCCGCCGCCGCCGCCGCAGCCGCGAAAAAATACGCGAACGCAGGCAGCGGCAGAGGCAGCGCAAACACACAGCAGGCGGCCCCCACATCCCATGGGGAGGCCCCCTCCCCCCCTTTGCAAATAAAATCCGCGGCAGCGACGCCACCCACACGAAAAAGGGAATGAATGCAAAAACAGGATATGCACACACACACACACACACACGTCCGTGTGGAGGGGAGCATTCGCTCTCTCTCTGTCTCTCTCTCTCTGGCCGTCTCTCTCTGTCCGTCTCTCTTTGAGCTAGAGCTAGTGCGCATTTCAAATACTCTCCAAATACATGGAGGGGCAAGCGTGGGCAGCGCTGCCCCCTGCCAAATGGTGTATGTGAGGCGCCACCCCTGATGATGGATTCAAGGATTCCCAGAGATTTTCAGCGCCTTGGCTCCAAGACAAGTTTCCTCTAAGCGAATGGCAGTCCTCAAAGGATGTGCCGTCGGCATTTGCCAAATGTTTCACGGCGAATGTTTTTTTTTTGGGGTTTTGGTTGGGGAAATGCTCAGATGCTCAGCAAAAACGCTGCAAATTAGAGGTCCAGTGAATGGGCAAGGGAAATGGACCAATTTTGGGCAAAGTTTTCCAAAGCAAGCACGTGGCGGGCTCTTAAGAGATGCTAACAAGTAGTTTTTCCTATCAAATGATCCCCAAAAATGTTTGAAGAGTAAGTGGGGGGTGGATTGTGGATCACGTACAGGACAATTTACTGATGTTATTTATCCATAGCTGTGTTCAGGTTCTCTCTCGTGTCCACAGCTACATCTACAGCTGGCAGTCGTTGATTGAGGCGGCAGTTCGTTGCGATTGCGGTTGCGGTTGAGGATGTGGGCATCTTTGTCTGCGTCGCCGTCGCCGTGTACGTGGAGCGATCCGGGCGATCCGGCTGGGGCGGTTCCCCGGCCAGTTGCAGTGCGTCAAAGTATCTATCGGATTGCGACAGCCTCAATGGGAATGCAAACATGAGAGAGCCCCGATCAAGCACCGGCTTTTCCTGCCAACAAATTAATGCGGTTTTATCCTTTGGGCATCGACATCCTGAAGGGGGTGGGGAGCGGGGCGGTGGATCAGCGGACGACGACGCAGACGCTGGGGGGACTCTGGCCGGTGGGGATCGCAGGAGTCGCTGGAGTCGTTGGCAAGCGTGGATTAATTTGGTTTTATAATTTCTTTGGTCTTTGGGGGGCGGGCGATTAAAACTCAATTTGAGTTGTCAAAAAAATCCATCAAATGATTCTGTGATTAGAATTTTGTTAGCTTTCAATCGAAGGAGTTGTTATTGCAGCACACACGCACGCACACGCACACACACCCCTATATAGGGGTGGGTAGGGGGTTGGGTGGGCATATATTAGATATACAGATATATATATTTGTATATATAATATTTTATTTCATTTATTTTATTGTATATAAATCGTATTTGACACTCGAACGCGTAGAGGCTCAGCCGCCCACGGAGGGCGCGCGGCGGAGGCGGAGGCGTCGGAGGCGGCGAACGCGCGCGCACTTTGCACCCATTTATATATATATATATATAATATATACTATATATATAGAATAGATATATATATATATATAATAAAATGCGGGGAGGCGTTGGCGTTTTTTAGAAAATAAGCAACTCCGAAATTGAACCGAACCGAACTTGCAACAGACTCTGTCTGACGCTGCCGTTACCGTTGCTGCACCGTTGCTGCACCGCTGCTGTACCGTTACTCGGGTCTCAGGCTACTGAGCCGCCGCGTGACGCTTTCCTTTTTTGGGGCTCGAAAGGCGAGATGTCCTGTGCTGTCCTGTGCCGTGCGGTGCGTCGAGCCGAGAATATAAAAAAGCAATGTTCTACTCAAAAGACGTCCAAAAGCCGTATGCCACGTACGGTGCACGGCCGTTTCCCGATGCCGATGCCGATAGATGCGTTGCGTTGCGTTGCGTTGCCTTGCGTTACGTTTCTCGTTCGGCGTTTCATCATTTGCGCCACACGCCACGGCCATGGACAGGGGACACTCCAGTACATGGTTTCAAGCCAGCCTCTGCCTCTGCCAACCGCCAAAAAAAGCTACAGACGCGCAAAATGCAGCGCTCTACGCCCCCCCACTGGCTCTAAGCCCCCTCCTGCCCCCCTCTTTGTATGTAAAAGCAGCTCTGTTTAAGTTTTTTTCCTTTCCCGAAAGTTCGCGCGCGCAAAAATGGTCAAGGGGGGTGGGGGGAGGCATGTATCCCGACGCGTCGTCTATGTACTCCACTCGATGTGCGAATGAAGCGCAGCCAAGGGGCCGGCCAGGGGGTGGGTGGGCGACTGCCCACCAAGAAATAGAAAAAACTTGGGCTCTGACTCTACGCAATGTCTACGCGACCACACTTCCGGCCCAGCGCCCACAGTGGGCGCCCCAACCCCCCGCGCCACACTCTCGCACCCCCCCTTTTCGAGCCGACCAACCAGGCAGAGCGACGACAAAGAAAATGCAGCTGCAGCCGACCTCCAGCCACCCCACCGGCAACCTCACCCAGTGGCTACTCCACAGCATCCTCCGCCTCCTCCTCATCGTCATCATCGTTCTTGCAACGCACAAATCACACAGGGAGTGAGGAGGGAGGGGGGGGCCATTTGCTTGCTGCACGTGCTGGGCCTCCATGAACAGCTGCTGGCTGCAGCCTGGCTCCTGCTCCTGCTCCTCCAGCATCTGCAGCCATGTAAAAGTTACGAGTAAATAAGATGCGAATGCAGCATCCAAGAGGGGCATGGGGCATGGGGGGTGTTGGGTGCAACTTCTAAAAATAAGCCGAAAAGAGACAACACAACCAAAAAGAAGAGAAACAACCGTCGTGCTTCAAGTGCATTGCCTTGCAGCGTTGCATCCTTTCGGGTTGCACTCGCTCTAGCCCTCTCTCTCTCTCTCTCCCTCTCCCTCTCTTTCTCTCTGGCTCAAATGCGCAGCAGCTGCCTCTCTCTTTCTGTTGCTGCACATGAAGTTCTCGGTGGGGCGATGGGGGCTTTGGGGCTTTCCTTTTTTCCCATCTAAACTGTGGCAAGTCGTGGCGTCGACAGCGATGCCCACGTCGCCGTTGACGCTGACGCAGACGCTGCTGCCTTCTGCTGCTATTTACTAGTACATGCCCCCTGCCTGTGCCACACTGCCTCTGCCTCTGCTATCTTCTAGTTGGCAATTGCATTG
The DNA here is from genome assembly GCF_003286085.1 of Drosophila persimilis. NCBI lineage: Eukaryota > Metazoa > Arthropoda > Insecta > Diptera > Drosophilidae > Drosophila > Drosophila persimilis. The sequence continues at coordinate 1,867,899 of NW_020825706.1, forward strand.
CCTTGCACTGCATTTCTCCTGTTAGGGGAAACGCTGCTGCTCCTGGTTGTTGCCGCTGCATTGCGCATGTCCTTGTTTACATTATGTGCACGGCCCCCCCCCCCCCCCCCCCCCCCACACATTGCACTTGTGCCTGTGTGTGTGGGAGTAACTGGTACGAGTGTGTGTCTGTGTAGAAAAGCAAAAAGTCTACAACTACAACTAAACCAGGGCCAACACAGCAGGCAGCAGGCAGCAGCAACACCATTCCCGATGCCGATTCCCATTCCGATGCCGTGGCTGCGGCTCTGTTGCATGCTGCTACTGCAGCTGAACGCCGCCGCCCCACAGCAGCGAACAACGACAACGACGATGACCGACACGAAACGAAAGTCTCGCCTTTCGTTGGGGCTTCCTTTGTGATCTTGAAAGGGTCTGGGGATAGAACTACGTGCTGGATCTTGATTTAAAGCTTTTAGGGGACCTCTTGGGTCTTATTTCATAGAGGAAATTCCAAGGAATTCACGGAGAAGATCAAGAAGACAGCATTTATCGTAGAAATACGATCAGATCTCAGGTTTTTGGGAGTATTTTTTGTGTAGATTATATATCTACTGGAAGGCAAGCCTCCTGCGCCAACCCCTGGCTCACCAGCTTCGCTTATGCATCAGCTTTTAAGAAGCACATCTTGTAGAAACTGTACCTATTTCATCTAACTAATAGATCCATACAACTAAGGGCCATATTGGCCTATGTAGGGCTCCGTTGAGGGCTAATATATACATATATACACTATGGGGCAACCCCTGGCTCACTCGCTTTACTTTCTGGAATCAGCGGGCATCAGTCTTCATCTTTCCAATGAGGTTTTCTTGTAGACTGTGTACTATTTTCATCTAAATTATATATGTATCTACTGGAAGGCACGCCTCCTGCGCACTCGCTGGAATTTAGATCATTCATCATCTTTTAAGGAGGGTCTCCTATAGACTGTGTACCTCCTGCTCACTCGCTTTGCACGAGCGTCAACCCCTGGCTCACTTGCTGGCAATAAGATCCTTCATCATCTTTTAAGGGAAGATCTCTGGTAGACATTTGTACATATATATAAGGCAAGTCTCCTGCAAACTTGAGACCCCCCGGCTCACTCGCCTCGCTCACTGGAATCTTTAGGAATCAGTCATCATCTTTTGAGGAGGTTCTCTTATAGACTGTGTAGCTCTTTCATCAAAATTATATACATACACCCCTTAAAAATTCGCTTTTATAGTGCGCCAACCCCTGGCTTACGCTCTTCGCCTGCTCGCGCAGATATGAGTTAAATATCGGACGACGACGAGGACCCAAAACATTTGTATGTAAAAGAGTAATATAATATAGTGACATGTAGAGTATAATAGAGTTTAATATCTTTCCACTCCCTTTTCCCCGAACTGATTGAAGTCTTAAAGATGGTATTATTATTATTATATATAGATGATATTCTACAGCCTTCAGCTTCCTTGTACTTACCCTCAAATAAAAGTACATCGAAAAAATATCACATCACAACATTATTTGTTTTTTTTTTTCTTTTGATATTCCGTTTAGCATATTTTTAAGTTCCTTCTTAATTTTTTCTTCACTTCAGTTCCTTCTCCCTTTTCTGCTTTCCCCTTAATTTTTTTGTTTTAATTTTTTCTAATTTTCTTTGAATTTTTTGTTTGTTTTGATTTTGTTTTTTTTTTTTTTGGTAAATAATTATAAGAAAATTTTGCACTTGTAAAATTTAGCGTTTAATTTTGTTGTTGTTGTTGCTCTTATAGACTTTTTGGTTGATTTTTAAAAATTTTCAGGTAATTTCGTAGTGTGTGTGTGTGTTTATATTTTGTTCTTCCTTCGTTCTCTGTATCCTTTCGATCTTCCAAAACGTGGGGGGCCGAAATTCACAATATATATGTATATATAATCGATATATAATGATAATTAACTGAAGATCTACGTCTGAATTTGTAGAAACTGAGTAGAAAACGGAGTCGAGACGATGTTGGTCGGAACCTTGGGGCCGAGACGTTGTATGCGACGGAATGGTGACGAGACGATAACGAGACGATCGAGAAATCAAATTCAGACGCTTTAATTTTGCTTCAAATCGGAATCGATGCGAAACTGGGAACTTAAACTGGGAGTTGCTTCCTTCCTTCCTCTCCTTTCCTTTCCTTTTCTTTCCTTTAATTAATTTCTTCTGGACTGACGGACTGCTGATGAATGCCTGCTTCTATATAGTATATAATCTATATATATATTTGTTTGGATCTGGAACTCTTGTTTGTTGTTGTTTTAGTTGTTGTTGTTGTTGTTGCTTACAAACGGAAATGTTGCGTCGTGTGTGGCTGCTTTTGTGTCTTATCGAGCGATGATGATTATTATTTCGGTTATCGATTGAGCGACGATCGACAATCGATTGGTGGCAAAAAATGTAACTCTGTCTATTTTTTTTGTATTTGTTGTTGGCTGGCTGGTTTTTGTTGTTGTTGTTGTTGTTGGGAAATGAGGAAAAACTGCGTTACATTCTGCTGCCGGCGTTTACATTGTCTGTTTTTTTTTGGTTTTTAGAGTCGCATTCAAGACGGCATCGATACCATTCGGGGCGGCTCCGCACCGGGCACCCTCAGGGCGTATGGTGGGGCAGGAGAAGGCCTTGGCAGCATTTTGGGGGCACGAAGGACGGGGGTCGGGGGGTGGAGGAGGATGGGAGGCAGGTAGGTGTCTCTAATGTTCTTACCCTGCCTCTCTCTCGCTCGCTCTCTGAGTCTTTATCTCTCTCTCTCGCTGTCTCTGGTTGCACTTCAAGTCATTTTGCACACACTTTCACTTTCACATTCACTTTGCTTTCTCTGTCTCTGTCTCTGCGTTTTGGGGGTTGCGGAGGTGGGGGGGAGGGGAGACTGCGTCAACGGCTTGGGGTTTTTTTTCCACAGTGATTTATGCAGATGCAAAGACTGCGTATCTGCGTATCTACGTATCTGCGAACCTGCCTGCCTGCCTGCCTAGCACTGCCTGCTGCCTGCTGCAGGACCCTGGACCCTGGACCCTGGACACTGGACGCACAAGGAGACAAGTACCCGAGGAGCAGAAAAAACGCCGCAGCTTGTTTCGCGTTTAGCAGTTTTCTGTTGCAATGTTCTGTTCTGCAAAAATTGTTAACGATGACGGGGCCCCAGAGTCGCCGCCGTCGCTGTCGCTGTCGATGGTGCCGTCGCTGCAGCGCTTTGATTATGAAGTCCCTGCCCGTGCTCCTGCTGATCCTTGCCCGCTGTCCGGGCGCGGAAAAAAATGGGAATTCCGCGGCAGCAGCGCCAACAGAAATGTCCAGCGTCCTTTTTGCCTTTTTTGGTTTGCTTTGGTTTTGGCTGCGACTGCGGCGGCAGCAGCACAAACACACACACACACACATGCAATGCTGGACAAATCCAAAAACACACACACACACACACATAGAGAGAAACAGAGAAACAGACAGCAAAGCGCGCGCTCAGTCGCGAAAAATCAAAACAAAGCGCGACGACGACAACGACAGCAGCAGCAGCAGCACACACACACACACATGCACAGGCACAGGCACACATGTACACATAATGCACATGCCACATAGGGGATGTGGCAACCCCCCCTCAGCCCCCCCACACCTCTTTGGGCGTCCAATCAAGAGCAAAACGCATTTTGCTGCGCCTAAAAATCAAACAACGCCAAAAAGTACCCCCTCCCCCCTCACACTGTGGACAGGACTGGACAGGCTGCATGTGGCGAAAAGGGGGATGCTATCGGGCCTAAAAGTGTACCTAAAACCCTACCCTACAGGCCACCAAAGGAGGAAGAGGGAGGAGGGGCAGAGTGAGGGGTGCTGTGGGAGCTGTTGCTCCTGGCTCCTGGCTGCGCATTGTTGCTGGCGATGGCGATGGCGCGCTCATTTCGATTGCCACACCACAGAAACCCCCAGTCCACCCCCACCCCCACCCCCTCTGGTGTGTACCCCAACCCACAGACAGCGCCATGTGGCCATGTTTTGTTTTGATTTCGTACTTTCTCACACACACACACACACACACCCACACAGAGCCATTGGAGAATGCAATTTTTTTTCGTTTTCATTTGCCCACAAAATGCAAAAAAAAAGCAGGATAAAAAAACCCTAAGCGAAACGTAAAAGTTTTCTATGTTGCCCCTGCAACACGCGTATGCAACACTCGTTTTATTTCAATGCTTTTATTGCCTTGGTATTGGTGCAGTATTGGAAAAATATCGAAAGCAAAGGAAGAAATGCACGGGGAAAAAATATAGAGCGCCCCCCGTCGGAGGGGGGGGAAAGCGCATCAAAAAAGCGGAGAAAAATTGGTGGCCACTGCAGCGCGTCCGTGTGTGTGTGTGTGTATCTATATATATGCATATGTATCTGTATCTGTAAGATACATGGTCATGCATATATACTGCCATCAAAAGGGGGAGGGGGAGGGGGTTGGTGGCGGGTTGGGGTCAAAACTAGGCACAGGAATCGCATCCGAGGGCCGCACATTTAATCCCACGCAGCATCTCACTCGCTCGTTACTCATACGCCGCGTAGTACCGCCCGCAGGGCTTAGGCCTCCACCCCCCCCTGCGATACATGAATGTTTATGGCTTTATCGATGGCATTGGCTATTGACTTTGCTGGAAGGATGGACGCATCAAGAGATTGCCGGATACCGAGCGGGCTTCTGGCTTCGATTCATAAGTTTTATTATGCACAAATGCCAAAGGTCAGGGGGGCACAGGGAGGGGGCCCAGGGGGGACCACTGGCTGTGCAAATCATCCAAAAAATATAGATCTGATGGGCGCTAATCAGCGGCACTGCTGCCTGCTGCCTGCCACATCCGATCTTCATTAAAAACGCATTATCCTGACGTATCCTGTTTGGTAGGCAATTCGATAGCAAATTAATGGGCAAGCGGTCCCGAAAAGCATTAATTATGGTCCTACTCCAGCCCCTGCCCCTACCCTGGCCCCTGCTGCTGTCCCCTGCCTCCTATGTCGCATCCTATGGCGTTGAGAGAGCTGCTGCCTTTGTCGTGGCAGCTGCTGCTGATTTGCATATTCCCCAAAGCGCTGCTGCTGCTGTTGCCGCCGCTGCTGCAGTTGCAGTTGCATTTGCCGTGTCCCGGGCTTTATATAACGAAAATATCGCCTGGCAGGCAGGCAGGCAGGGAGGAGGAAAAACCCCCCCGAAAAATGACAAAAGCCAGCGCGGAAAATTGCGCGAAAAACTAAACAAGCCGCAGCCACACAGGGACATAGGGGCATAGGGGAGTGCTCAGTGGGGGGGACAGGCGACAGCTGCAGTTTGGGGGGGGTGGAGGGGGCCATTGCAGCAAATGGTGCACCAATGCAGTTGCAACGTCGGTGGCACAAACAAAGCAAATCACAAAAAAGTGTAGCAGCAAATGCAATCAGCGATTGCTGGGGCAGGGGCAGGGGCAGGGGCATGGTCTCTGAGTTGCTTTTGTTTGTTCAGCCCCCTCCCCCCTCCCCCCCTAGGCGGGAGGCGTGAGGCGGGAGCCCTCGCCAAGTGTCAAGCGGTACAGTTGGCCCAGGACTTTGGACTGCGACATGTGGCAGGGTCGCACTTGGGAATCGAGTGACCAGCCCTCTCTCCGGCCTTCCGTAGGATCTGCATAATTCATGCGACTCATTTTTTTGCCTCTGCCGCTGCCGCCGCTTTCCGCACTTTCGCAATCCCCCAAAGACTGGTGCCCCGGCTGGTGGCACGATAAACATATTTTGCTTTTAATTAATCAAGCGAATCGCATCGCATCGCAACGAAAGCGGATCCGAGTGCCTGCCGCACGCTCAAAGGACGACATGAATGCCCTACAACCGAACTTTGAACTTTCGATATGTAATATTTCCCCCCCCCCCTAGCCACCACAGCCCCCCACTCCGCCATTCTATATGCAGCAAAAGTGCATCATCCATCGAGTGGGGGGCGGCAGGATGTGGGGATGGACACAAAAACAAAATACTAAGCCCGCATTTGGCTGCAGGGGGGGAAAGGGGGGGGGGGGGGGATGCCATTGATTCACTCTCTTTGTAGCTCTCTCTCGCTCTGTCTCTCTCCATCTCCCTCTAGCCTCCACTTCCCGCCTGTTTTTGCTGGTTTTGTTGTTGCATTTAAAAATGCGCGCTTGCGTTTGAAAAACAAGGCAAAAAATACAAAAATGCCCCGCCTACTGGCCAGGCGAAAGGGGCGTGGGAGGCGGGAGCCTGTGGGGGAGGGTCTGGCGTCTGTCAGCCATCGCTGCTGCTGCAATGGCGAAAAATTGAATGCAACTGCAACAGAGAGACCCCTCCCTCCACCTCCGCCCCCGCGCAGCATCAAATGTTACAACATTTTGTTGTTGGCTGTGTACAGGGGAGGGGTGGAGGGGTGACAGAGACATGCAACATGGTCGGGATGTGCTGCTGCTGCTGCTTTGTCAATCCGCGGACTTGTCCATATATATCAATTTGTTGTACGCTGTCATTGTTGCCACAGCCCCGCACCGCCCGCCCCCTTCCCCCACGTTTCCGCTGATGGACAAATAATTGGCCGAGGGGCTTCAGGCACTGCCTGGCGCGTCTTTTCTCCAATGAAGACATTAGCGGCGTCCGCACACACACTCCTCATTTCAATTAAGAGGCGTCCTGCAACAGTAATTACCTACAAGGACTCGCCAGCCACAACGACGTCATCTTGGCTGGCGACAGGGAGAGAGAGGGGGGGGATAGAGGGAGCTCTAAACTAGTGGCGGCAGACCACAGCCACGACAGGACAATGGGGCGACAAGGATAAACATGCAAAATAGTGAAAAAGCGCCGTCAAGGATAAGCAAAGGACACACACAGCACAGAGGAGTGCCGCTCAAGGAGTGGGGAAGGGGGATAGGGGGGGTTGGGCACATCTCAAGAGACAGCCCTGCTTTGTCCTTGCCGATAGCCAGGACAAACCCTGTGTGCGGCCCGAGTGTAATTAAAGTTGAACAGGACTTAAAGGACATCTTTGCTCTTTTGTGTGTCCTGCGTGGAAAAATTCCCGCTTGTCATGTGATAAGGATAATGAAATCCTGGCGACGGGCGTACATATATTTACTTTGCATACCAGCACACACACACACACACACACAGAGGACCTCTATTTATGTCCTGCCAAGGTGCGGCCCAAGTTGTCGTCTTCGAAGCCTTTGGGAGTTGCTGGAGCCAAGGTTTTAGTGTCAATTTGGCTACAAGTGTCGCCAGGACACACATACACACGGGCGTAAACCCTTAAGTCATCAAGGACACACCTTGTGGCGGCGACGAGTCCTCGTTTGACTTACTTAATGCCCCGCTCTTTTGGGGTCACACATGAACGAGAGCGAGAGAGGGAGAGAGCGAGAACTCGCCCACCTGGCGCCACTCCTCCCACCCCCTTTGCCACCCCCCCCTCGAAACTTTAATCTTAAAGGCAATTTCTGCAAAATTTCTTTCCGCAAAATGCAATTTGCACAAAACTTTTGGCCAAAATGCAGACCGAAACAAAGTTGCATGAAAATTGCACACATGCCTCATCTCCCCCCTCCCCCTCCCCCACCAGAGTTTTGTTTCGGGTAATTGCGTTCTAGAGGGGGGAGGGGCAGGGGCTGCAGGGGCTCTGGCATGCGTCTGAGGCATAGACAATCAGCGTGGGCTCCTGGCGTCTAACAACCCCACCCCCACCCCCACCCCTTGGAGCCAACCAAAGTGCATATTATGCAGGCCAAAACTGCAGTTTGGAGTCCTGTTCGGCAAAGGATACTAGTAATAGCCGAGTGGCGGGGCGAGCAAATTAAAAACTTCCTTCCATTTGCTGGGAAAAACAAACAAAGGGCCAACACCCCCCCCCCCGCCACCGCCGTCAGGTGGATGATTCTTGGTCGTAATTTAACTGATTTCATAGGGCAATGCAGCCCAGGCAGGGCGGGGGAACTGGGTGGGGAAGGCAGGGCAAAAGGCTAGGCAGAAGACTGGGTGGAAGACTGGGCGGGAGACTAGGCAGAAGGTGGGTGTGAGGGCCAACGACTTGATAACAATTTTATTATCCCAGACATCCCCATCTAGGGCTCCAGAGTAACACCTGAAAGCCTGCAGGAAGGCTGAAATCCCACCTCGAGAAAGCGCATTTCCCTCTTAAGATCATCTGGAGTCATCCCTCATTCTCTGGAGAGCACAGAAGTCCCTTGGGATTGGACAAACGGATCGTCTGCTAAACGTTTTCCTTAAGCTTCTTCAAGGAGACGGCAGGACCTGCAGCTCTGGCAACAGGAGTCGCTTGAAGCCAATGGGCGATGGGTAGAGCCACAATCGATGTTGTGCCTCCAGGACTGGCCCTTGCAAGGGCCTTCAAGGCCTGGAAGAGACGACACCTTGTACTCTGTGGGCCATTACCTTTAGGCAGCCGCCAGTTGTTTCACAAAGGGGCACAGCGATCCGTCTGGTGACGAATGAAGGACTTAAGCCGCTTCCTGGTGACGATCTTGGATCCTTTTGGACGCCAAAAAAAAACCTTCCCTGAAAGAATATTCCCTCCATGAAAGGCAGCCCCTGTTTACCGGGGCCCTCCAGCTGTTGCATGCCACTCGCCCGCCCACTCGCCCACCCACTCCCACACTCCCCATTCACAGCTGTCGAGCGTGCGTGAATGCATCGGGTCAGACAGATATACACGTATATATAAGGCCATTTATATGTATAATGAGTTTGACCGGCATTATTTTGCAATTTTAAAAATTTTCACGTGATTTTTACAAGCCGGTAAAAAAGAGGCAACACGAAAATTGTGGCCAGTACTGGCGTGTGTGTAAATAAAAAAGGAGAGGCAGTGGAGGGATGGACAGACAGAGGCAGAGAAGCGCGTGTCTTTTTTTCGAGGGGGGGCACATGCAACACATGGTTGTGGCTGCGGCAGTCGCTGGCCTCCGTGGCGGAGGTGTTTAAGCCGATTGGAGGACTCCTTCTGTTTGCCAGCAAGGAGACGCTGAAGATCTGTGGACAGCCAGTAGCTACTGGCTGAAGCTCCGTGGTGCACCGCGGTGGCATGATTTATCTATGTGCAACCCACACCCTTCCCGTCCTGACACTGGATCTCTGCTCTTTTGCTCCGCTCTCCCTCTCCTTTTCATTGGCCTTTTTATATTTTCGACACTTTGCTCCTCTCGTTTATTTTTTTGCCGCTTTTCGGCTGACGTTGCAACAGCAACAGTTTTACTGTTCATTGGCCGCCACACCGCCAAAAATATGCACAGAGCCAGGGGCCAGGACATCGTGTGGGCTCGTCCTGCTGACCGGCACGGCACGGCGCGGCGTTGTTTGGCCTCCTTTTTGTTGTCCTCTCTCCCGCGCTCTCCCTCTCTCTCTCTCTGTGTTTTTTTTCGGTTTTTACCCATTTTTTTGTTGCCTTTTTTCGTTGATTTCTGCTGTGTGCTCGCCATTCGCGCGCTCTCTTTTTCCATAATTTTTTTGCCCACTTTTTTTCGGGCCGAATAAAAAATAAATTAAAAAACAATCAAAAATAAATTGCAGCCGGCAATGAGAGGCCTGGCTGTGGGGGGCAAGGGGGGGCTGGGCGCTGTTAATGTGGAAATCACGCCCCCCTGCCTGGCCTGGTGTGGCCTGGACGATGGCCTTTATATCTGTTTGTATGCCATTGATTTTTAATTATGTTGCATACTTTTTGGGGCTCGTGTGTTTTTTTTCGTATTTTTCGGCAATAATTTACACAATGAGTGGGCGCCCGGCGGCCCGGCGGCCCGGCAGCAGGTGGCAGAAGGTCGCCAAGGCTTCAACGGGGGCGGGGGGTGGGAGTGACAATTGCATTAAATGAAAATTAAAGAAAAACGAGTGACAAAAAAGAAACGAAATGCGATGCAAGGACGCAGCCGAAAAAAAACGAAACACGAAATACAAATAATTTTCATTATCAACGATTATGGTTTGACCTTGAGAGAGGGAGAGGGAGAGCGATGGGGCATGGGGCAGCCCTGTGTGTGTGTGCCATTGTAATGGTGTGCAAAAAAATGAAATAAAAATGCCGGCCCGGCACAGGACGGTGACCCACGGACACGGGCAAGGAGCGAAGGAGTGCATGTCTCTCCCCCTCCCCCTCTCTCTCTCTCTCCCCATCTCTCTGTGTGTGCGTGTGCCGGTTAATGAAGCACACGCACCCCATTGGAATGGGGTCACGGACAGTGTCTGTCTGCCCGCCCACAGGCGCCACAACAATGTCCTGCCCCCCCTACTGGCTGCCTGCCTCCCCCTCCCTCTCCCGTAGTGACATCCGAGAGAGAGAGAGAGAGCGCGCGCATTCCATTTTATTTCGTTTTTCGGTTAATTTTAATTGATTACTCAATATGCGAAAATAATTCATTTTTCGCTGGGATTGTTGCTGTTTTTTTTTTGGTTGTTATTATTTTTCCACACGCTTTCGCTTTCGTTTCATTCATGAATCCTCGCCCACAAGGACACGCAGGGAGGGGCCTGCAGGTCGCCAGTTCATTGACTGAAATCGTTGGCAACTTTGGGCCATAATTCAGGCCACTCTGCCCCTCTCTCTCTCTCTCTATCGATGCTAATCTTCAAGAAACAATGTGTACAAAAGGTCCTGCCGTCACGTAGCGCAAATTAAGAAAATCCCACCATGCATCCCTTTTTCGAGCCACATGGAGGGGGTTGGGGGGTTGGGGGGGTGGTAATGAGCAGCCCAGGAAAACGCATATTAGGCTTATCGCCGGGCCGGGCGACTGCATCTCCTGCTTCAACCCCCCGCCCTCCACCAGGCCGGGCATTGAAAGGACTCTTCGATAAGCAACCGGTTTTCAGGCAAAAAAGGTGTGCCTTTGGTTTTTGGTGGGTTTTAAACCAACTTTTGTTGGCTCGACCAAAGACAAAAGGCGGTCAGGAGGCAGAAGGTAGGAGGCTAGTTTTGAGGCGAAATCTTGAGGTGGGGCGGGGGGAGGCAGCCTGAAAAGCGCCAAAACTTTTGCATTGTCATCGTTAAGATTGAGATCTTTATGAAGGTCGATGTGGCTCTATAACTATCTCCGCTCCCCTCTACCCTCTCCCCTCTATCCTTCCCGTGTGGGCCATAAACTGCCGCAAAGGACAGGCGAGCGACCCACTTTGTCGGGGCAGCTCTGGCCGTAAGCCTCGGGTATTATTTCGGGTTGCTGCTCGACTTTTCTTTATAGCAATTTATGGCACAAGTAATTTGCGTGTACGGTCAAGCAGTCACAGCCACAGATACAGATACAAATGTAGTTCCTATCTGTCTCTGTGTGTGTGTGTGTATGTGTGTGTGTGTGTGTGGCATGTGGCATAATTAGTTGTGCGTCTTCTGCTTGAAATGAAACGAAACGAAACGCAAAACGAGGTCAGTTGTCAGGACATGTCTTGATCCTTTAAGGTGCGCTCCCAGGGTTAATTGAAATGCCCAGAACAGGGATTAAGGACCCCTGCCAATGGAAACTAATACGCAGGATCTTCTGCTGCTGCCCATTAAGTCGGTGTCCAGGAGGCGCCGCTTCTTGTTGACAGAATTTATGCAAATTTAAAGCAATTAAAATACTTGCTAATTGACTTGCAGGCCGCCTCCGTCGTCCCAGTGCTGGCAGGGTATTGACAAACACACAGAGGGAGGGGAGGGAGGGGTAGAGGAGCCAGGAGGCAGGGTCACACATGCATGAGGCACAGAGAAGGACGCCGACTAATTAAATTAAACAGCAATGGCTGAAGCCACCAGGACGCGGCATGGGGCAGGGGAAGGGGCAGGGGGTGGCAGGGGGTGGCAGGGGGGCTGGGGGCAAGTATTAACTTATTTTTCGTGCAATTAACTTTTTAGCGATGACGAATGGCGGCCGCTGCTGGCTGGCTGCGGGGCACAAACAAAAAGAAAATCAAACCAAAGAATTCCCATTTCCAAAGAGCTGCCGGCCCCCCTGCAACCCCCTCTCTAACAATCTCATGCACTGGTCATTCATTCAGAGCATGTGTGCATTTGGCTATAAATATATGAATTAAGGCCGTGCTCTGCTTATGAGGCCACTGGCTCGGGCTTTGGATCTGGCTTTGGCCGTCTTTTGTGCCTCTTTGAAGGCAAGATGCGATTTGCCAGGGATCTCCATGCCAGGGATAACCCAGCAAAGGATCATAGGTGGCTTGAGGGGGTCATTCCGGGCCCTTCCAGAGGCAGTACATCCTGCAGAATGAAATTAACACATTCTAAAGTCGCCTTCGACTGCCCAAGAAACTGCGAGTGGCATCGATGGTTGAACGGTGGTTGATGAATGAATGCTGGAAAAAAACGGGGTCCCTGGGTGTGGGGCAACATCCTGCTGCTGCTGCTCAATAATTAAGGGAAACGGCCCGAGGGCTGGTCAGCGTTCAAGTCAAAGTTTTGAAGTTCTGTTCTTTCTGCCCCCGTAAGACACGAGCACAAAGGATACAGGCCAGGCCAGGGCAGGCCAGGCGAGGCTTCTCTCTTGGACTCAAGCTCTCGTCTGCACATGTAATCAAAGAAATTAGCGCCACGTTGCGTGCAGCCGGCCGTGTGGCGAGTGTGGATGGATGGATGGATGGCTGGACATCGGGCAAGGGTTGTGAGTGGCTCCAGCGCAGCATGAGGCTCTCGCTGGGCCGCTACCCTTGTCAATCTTGTGCTTAAAGTATGTTTGTGGATTGTCTTAAACAGTTTGACTTTTGATTTGCGTCCAAGTTTAATAACAAAGCCCACACAGGGGCTACAGGTTTTTTTTAATTACGAAATGAGGCAGAGGCGGAGGCGGAGGCAGAGCGGCGGAGTCTTATGGCTGGTTGGCTGGATCTCTCCTGTCTCTCAGTTCGGTGGCTCCTCTCCCTTGCTGGCACACACGCATCCTGCAGCAATTAAGCCCACGCGTTCGAGTGTAAAATATTTATTAATAAATAAACACACGCCTCCGCGGCGGCCACGGCGGCGACTAATTGTGACACAAAGGCGACAGGCATTCAGGCAGGACATTTCAGGCTGCCTCAAAGAGTTTTTCCAGCTGTGAGACAACGACAGGCGACCTGCCGACCTGTCGGCCTGGCGACCTGGCCCTGGCCCTGGGCCTAAGTTCAAAGTGCGGACACACATGCGGCCTTCTTTTTTTCTCCCTCGACTTTCTGCAAAAGTGTTAATGGAAAATCAATAATTACGCATCTTGGAAATTATTAATAGGCGTGCCACGCCCCACACCCCCAGCCCCAGCCCGCAGGGGGAGGACAGGAGTCCTCCTGTCATTCCTTTCTAATGTGTGGATAAAATATAGTAATTGCCTCTGCCTCCTGCCACTCCACAGGTGCTTCACTGCTGGCCGTGCTGGCCGTGCTGGCCGTGCTGGTGTGTGTGGCATGCCACCGTCAAAGGCTTTTTGCCATTCGCTGTAATTGGCAACATGAAAAACATTTCCCCGGCAATTGTTTCCGATTCAGTTTCTGTTTCTGTTTTGGGGCATGATTTTTCCTTTTTTTTTGTTTTTGCCTCCTTTTGTGGCACGCGCTCTCTGGTCTCTTTTTGTGCTGTTTGATGCAAAATAATTGCACTGAAACTCTACTGAAATATCGCACTTTTGTGCGTGGTTCGGGCTTTGGTTAGTGCCGGTTGAATGCATCGCTGCATTTGGCAGGAGCAGCGCCAGACGGCAGGAGGGGGCGCGGAGGATCCTGGCTAATTGACAATGCATCCCTTCCCCCCCCCCCCCCCCCCCCCCCCCCCCTCTTGCACACGCACTTAACGCGGCAAAGACTCGCACGAATGGCGACTGCTGTCGGTGGCCAAAATCAGCGGCCAGGCTAAATTCCAAGTGGACTCCAGGGGCAAGAGCGGCCTCGCGGCCAAAGGCAAATAATTTTAATTAAATGAAAAAGAAACGCAGGCCCCCAGGCCAAAGGGAGGGGGGAGTGGCACTTAAGCGGCACTCCATCTACCAGCTCTGGCAGCGCCTCCACCTCCGGCACCTGCCACTTGGTCGTCAACGAACCAAAGGACGCAAAAAAATGCAATGCACAGACCCCTGCCCCCCCTGTGCCTGTCCCCCCCCTTGCAAATGCAGTCGAGTGTGCGTTGGTCAGGCGGCTCTCTGTGTGTGTGTGAGGACCCCATGTCCTTTGCACAGCAGCGAAACGTTTTTTTTCCCCAATTTCTAACGCTTCCAGAGGGGGCAGGCAGGGGGCAGGGGGGGGTGCCGTCTGGTCTGGACTCCCTCTCCCTCCTCTGGCAAATGGCCAAGAGGTAAACTGCACTTAAAGTGCAGCGAGAAAAAATGCCAGTCGCGGGCGCTGACCAAAAATGCATTCAGCACTCAAGGCGATGCAGGCGCAGGGGGGTGGGGGGGCCTGGGGCACAGAGCGACGTTTATGGGCAAAAAGATAAAGAGGCAAGTGCCACACACACACACACACACACACACACACAGGCACGGACACGGACAACTGTTTGTTTTGTGCGCTCATGTGAGCCGCGAGTGAGTTTTGCCCCAAAATGCTGCCACTGCCACAACGAGTGCCTGTGCTGCTGCACCCCCCTGCAGCCCCCGCTCCCCCTCTACCTGCTGTCAAGAGTCTGAGCAATTTTGATTGAAAACGCGCTCACACCCACAGCCAGCGCCTCCGACTCGTTTTGAAATAGGAGACTCGACGGCTGCACTTGAGGCAAATCAACTTTTGTGCGTCTCATTGTTGTTTCTGGTCCTGCCACACAGCCACAGAGCTGGCCGTGCAACGTGTCGTATGGAGGGATTTTCAACGTATTCTTGAGCTTTGATTCAACCCCCGCCCCCTTGGGCCGCCACATCTGTCTGCATTTTCAGGGCTTTTATGGCCAGCCATGGTCCATCCTTCGTCCTTCCTTGGTCCTTCTGCTGGCAAATAAACGTCAAATCAGCGACAAATTTACAATTAAATCTGGCAGCCTGAACGTCACGAAGCGACTATAAAAAAGAAAACATCCTTGCGGCATGGGGCAATGAGGATTCCATCATTCTGTGGCAACTTAAGAAGCCACTAAAAAAAGAGACAACAAAATGCGAAACAAATATGACAAAAAAAGTTTAATTGGCCAATTTGCCATCATCTTGGCCATAAAAAGGGACACTGCCCCCCCACCATGGCCCTGCCCCCGGTTGTGGCAAGTGTTTGAAGCGAATTTCGGGAGCAATAGATCGGAAGATGAACCCGAAATGGTTTGGCAGGGGGGAGGCAGGGGCAGACAATTAACGGAATGCTCGCGTTTGCGGATGGCCCATAAATCTCTAAGAGACGGCCCAGAGAGGTGTTAAAAAAAAAAAGATGAACGCGTGCGGCACATGCCACACATAAAACTTTTTTTCGGTGGTTGGTTGTCGCTGGCTTTGGCTTTGGTGTTGCGTGGGTCAGGATTGACCAAAATACCTCCCCCCCCCCCCCCCACTGCCCACCTCCCACCCCCTGTCCAATGCCTTTTGCCTCTTCGCGTGGCATCAAACAATAAATGTGCCACACAAAATGCAGCCATGAAAATCCGATTATTACATTTTTTTGACAATGACACCCCACCCAGCCCCTGCCCCAGCCCCCGCTCCTGCCCCTGCCCCCTGCCGTCCCACCCATAATCAATTAATGTTGGCAATTTGTGCAACCGAACGTAACCTCAATTATGTGCACCAAAGTGTGGCAGCCACACATTCCACAGCGGCTGTGCCTGCGCCTCTGCCAGAATTAATCGCGTAAAACAACAGCAAATTGACTAGCAAACCGAAAAAAAACCGAGAGACACACAGACACACACACAAAAAACCCATCATATCCGGCAGGTGGAAGGACCACAGGACGATGCGACTGCTCCTCCTCCTCCTCCACCCCCCCGACAGAGACAATGAGGGGGAGACTAATCGAAAAAAAAAACAAATGTCAAAAGTCAAACACAAACACAATGACAAAATAAATAGCGAAAAAACAATTAAAAAATGGGAGAAAACCAAAGACCAGCAGAAAAGCGAAAATTGCAAACAATTTTTGCCAATGAAAATCCATTCAATGGCAGGGGGGAGGCAGGGTGAGAGAAGGGGGAGGGGGCGAAGAGAGGTGACTGATTGATTGATTGATAAATATATTTCTAGTATTGTTTATTGCATTCAAAACGAGTGGATCGTTGGCCTCTAATTATGTTTCGAGCCCTGAAAGGGTAGTCCTATTCCTCTTTTTCTCGGGGATGGCACTCCCTGAGAGGCAGAGGAGGGAAAGACTCTCCATATGGAAGGAAGAAGTGGCTTAAGAAAGACCCAGGGTTTGCACTGAACCAAGAATCTTTGGCCATGGCTTCGCTGCTGCCTGGAGTTGGACTCGTACTGGCACTGGTACTGGAACTGCTGGCATTGAGAGGCTAAGAAACAGAAGTACTCATAGATACTCATAGAAACGCGTAGATACTCGTAGATACTCGTAGATACTCATAGATACTCGTAGTGTTTATGCACTTGAACATAACTTGAAAAGCAGAGAAGCCCATAGACACTACAGTCCAATCGAAGAAGGCCACTGGATAAGAAGGACACCTAGATCCTTGACTGGTTCGGCCTTTAAAACGCATACATGCCTGGCTCGAACCCGAATCCTTGAAGGCATGTGGTACTGTATCTGAATCTGTACTTTTCTTAGCGTCTAATCGAAGTTTTTAATTGGCTTGTAGTTTCCTCCATATAATTCCTATAAAACTCAACTTATAGTCACCATCTCCATTGGGTCTTCGAGCCTGAAGTCCCATCAACAGATACTCGTAGGCCATAATTGAGAGCCTAAGAATCAGTAATGCCCTTAGATACTCGTAGGACGGAAAATGGGAAAAGAGGATTATTTAAAAGCGAAGAGAAACCGAGTCAACCTTTTTCCTATTTCTGCATAAAATTCTTTATGAACATCCTTCAAGCCATTAATAGATATTTTTTTATTTTAGTTACAAGCGAAAGATATATATGATATATATCCCTATTTATATGCAGACTGTGTGACACACTATCTGGATCCCGGAACAGTACGAAACTGCCCGATCTGCCAGTAACACGCTATTCAACCTCCTCAACCTATGTCCTGCTACTGCCCGGCTTTCTCACGGGCTAGGAGAAGATACCAAGGCGTCCCGGCACTCTCCAAGTAGACGCCAAGGAAACTACTTGCCTTTGATACAAATATTTCGATTCTTTCAAACCTTATAGACACTCCCGCGGCAATGAACTGACGAATAATGAACAATAAATCCCCCAACCGTCTAAGGATAAGGATAAGGGCCATATTGGCCTATGTGAGGCCCCTTTGATGGCAATCTAAGTCCTGCAACTATCCAACATTAAACAAAATATATTCAAAAACCTGAATATCACCCAATGCCGGTAAGAAATCCCTACACAAAAAATATACAAATATTCCTATAAATCTATCAATTAAATAAACGAATATATTAAATAGGGTTTCTGCATTAAATTTAGACAACCAAAAAAAATTCTAAACAATAAATATCTAGCCTATAACATACGTACAATTAAATAATTCTAAAGAATATGGAAAATAGATGCAACTGACCTTTGGTAATATTAAGATCCCACTTCGGTGTCTGTTATATATACAAAAAAAACGCAGTGCCATAAACAAATATTGATTTAAGTTGCACATTCCCTTTGCACATTCCCCACACGATCTGCCTCTCGAGCTCGAATTTCCCCATAGACTCTGGCAGAACCCAAAGGCACTCATGGACACAGCACTGATGCTGTGGTGTTTCTCTTACCACAAGCCACTTAACGCTGATCATTCAGTTCCCCATAGAATCAGGCAGAGGCCACTAGGGTAGGGGTACTCTCTCTTCATTCGAGGCATGGGCGGACTCTGGCTCTCCCCACGGCCAAGAACTGAAAGATATTCCATAAACGTTCCCAATCAAGCATTCCCATTGAATGGACCTATTATTTGCAGGCATTATACTATAGTCAATGGCCCAGGCATTCGGTACTATTCAGATCTCATGTCGGACTTGCGGTTCCTGACATCGAAAAGAAAGAATAGATAATTATGAAATATTTTCATATTTTATTCCATATTATTTGCTCAAGAAAGAAATAATCTATGAGATAATGTAATATATATATAGACAAATATATACAAATTTAAATAAAATTATAATAAATATAGAAAAAATACTAATAATAAATAAAGAATAAATATAGAATAAATTTAGAATTAATATAGAATAAATATACAATTAATATCGAATTAACATATAATAAATAATAATAGTAAATATAGAATAAATAATAATAATAGAATTTATATAGAATAAATCTAGGATAAATATAGAAAAAAATATACAATTAACATAGATCAAATATACAATTAATATAGATTAAATAATATACAGAATAAATACTAATAATAAATATAGAATAAAATATAATAAATAATAATAATAAATATATCATTAATATCGAACAAATTTAGAATAAATATAGAATTAATATAAAATAAATATAGAATTAAAATCGAATAAATTTAAAACACAATTTTGAATAAATATCAAATAAATTTAGAATAAATATACAATTAATATAGAATTAAAACTAATAATAAACATAGAATCATTTAGAATACTCCACAGAATCATTCCAAACATTCGTTAAGCTTCAAATATCCTTCAAAAATGCTATCCTTCGTCTGCTGGCAGGAGAAAAGGCTAAATAAATGCGTACAGCCCCGTGAATTTCCTCCCCGTAGATAATTTCCCCGAAAACTAACACCAGGACCTTGCCTTGGACTCAAATATAAAATATCCTAGACCATCTTAGGTGCACTCTGGCGCCATCTATTGTTGCATAGCTAAGCCTCGGAGGCGCTGCTGCTGGAGGGTGGCTGAAGGGTGGCTGCTGGGTGGGGTGCAAAATTAAGAGAAAACGGATAAACGAAGAGAAACTATGGGCCGTTCGAAGGGCCACTCTTAAGCCGCAGAGCCAAGGGGTGGTGTGCTGCCAACCCGTTGCAAATGCCACAACCAGGGGGTGGCAGGGGTCGGGCAGGGGGGTGAGGCGTGGGCAGCAGCTGCGGACTACACGAGGACTGCACGGCATGGCCGCCAATGCTAAAATGGAATCCCGGACTCGGACGAGATGTCGAGGCATGGCTGCTGACTCTGCTCCTGCCGCCGCTGCTGTAGTGTGTGTGGCTTTCCATTGTTTAGCCTCACGCACACAGCCGCATAGATACATAGATAGAGAGGAGTGCGCATGTGCCGCACTGTGGCAGTGGCAGTGGCAGTGGCCGGTGCCCAGTGCCGACGGCTATACATCTCATAGATGCATTCTATAATCATAAATTGCTAACAATTTTGATGCCACAGAGTGGGGGTGGCATGCCACACACAGACAGACAGACAGACAGAATCGATCGATTTCCAGTAATTAATCATCTTTTATGGATTATTTATGGATTTGCCACTCACTCAGTCACTAATTACGATTTTAGCATATTTTGTGTTGGCATTTATGGGGTTTTCGTGTTTCCCTTTTGCGAAGTTCAAGCACCTTTGATCCTGGCACGCGCCACACACACATCCTCAAACGGGACCTTGATAGAGTCCCAACCGAAAGCAGAAGACGATAAAGCCGTTGATGGCCAATAGACTTCTGGTCGAGGGAAAACCTCAGCAAAGAGAAGCGAGAGAGAGAGGCAGAAAAAAGAAAAAACCCCAGCCAACGTCTGGTGGCAACCCCTTGTGGCGGCTCCTTTTCGGCCTCTCCGCGTGTCGTCTAGCCTGTTTTCGATCCTTCTTCTACGTCTGTTTGTCTGGCTTTGCCTCCTTCCCCCCTGTTCCCTCTGTGTCCCTCCTTCCTCTGTTTATCCTTGAGTTCCATGCGGCTGTCTGAGGCAATATTTGCGGTGCATACATTAGTCTCTGCTTCGCATCGCAAGGAAAACGAAAGGGTTCGAAGGTGGTGGCTCGAAGGAGCAGCATTCGAGGCAGAAACTGAAGGAAACCCAAGCCTGGCCAGGCCGGGGCTCTTGTTCCCAGCAGAAGATGGGCATTTCCTGTTCTGTTTCTTCAAACAGCAGCGTCCCTCAATGATTATCTCACTCCCTCCACTCTCCTCCCTGCCCCCATTCATCGTCCCAGACAAATATTTGCCACTAGCAGTAAAATGCAAATTGAATTCATGCCCCAATCTAATATGGCGTCTTCGGTGCGGCCAGAAAGTCGCAAGTTCCTCCCCCAAAAAAAGGCCCGCATGCCGCATGCCACACTTGGGATAGTTGTGACTTTTGTCTGCGCAGCCAGAGGAGGAGGAGAGCGGACTCTGGGACCCTGGGACTCTGGGACCTCAGACGAATGTGGGATTGGCTTCTGGCATCCAAAGGGTTGGGCTTTAGACCCCCCTCCTCATCTCCTGCCACCAGCTTCTGCTCCTTCTCCCTCTCCCCTCTCTCTCGGAGTGGCTATAAAACTTATTTCCCTGCCCGAAACTTGTGAGGTCCTTCGAGAAGTTGGAATTGAATTAGTTTTTGGGACAGGACTCTGGCAGGCGCCAGGAAATTGAATAGTTTCACATATACGCCCCCAAGGACACAGGCAGGGGCTGGGGGGGTGGGGCCCTCTGTGTGTTTGTTAACTTTTCAATTTCCCCGTTTATGTTGATTTTCCATGGTCCTGCTGCCAGGACCCATTGTTTGCGTCACTCAAATTTCGAGAGAGCGAGAGAGAGAGAGCTGCTTTGTTCATCAAAGTAATTAGTGAGAAACTCTCAAGTACTTTCTCATTTGGAGGATGGATTCAGGTACTGCCTGGCCCTCGTCCCTTTGTGGATTCATTATGTGGAAGGAACGGGCACAGAGAACTTGTTTGATTTCTGCATGTAAATTAGTCGAGACTGCAGGACATTTGTTGAATAAATTCTGGAGGGCATGGAGGGAATGGAGGCCATGGAGGGCATGGAGTGGCGTGTATTCCCAGCAAGGAGCCCCCAAAAAGCTATTTACCGGCGAAAACCCGAGGAAAAACAAAAGCAACGAAAGCCGGAGCTCTGGAGGAACAGGACCCTCGAGTGGTCTAAGCAAAAGCGTGTAAAACGAGCGCATGTCCTTAAATAAAGGCAGGAGCTGGGCAGGGGGCAGGAGCTGGCACTGGCGGCGTCCTGGCGCAGATTATAATTTCAAAAGAGACGAAAGGACATGCAAAACGGTTGAGTTGAGCCGAGAGTTCAGAGGCAGAGGAGGAGGAGATGCCACGCAGGACCCAGCACGAAGGACCTTCATTATGAAAGTTGCTGTTTTCATTATTTTGCACACAGTCCCCCCTGCTCCCCCCCTGCCGCAACAACTAATCTACATTTAAAGCGCGACTGGTGGGTGGCGGGTGGTGCAGGGGGGTAGGGCTTACCGTTAGCATGTTTTATTTTTGCACCCTGAAGGCATTTGCCGAAAGGATTCATCTTACGACATTAGTGACCTCGGCAACTGCGCACAAAACACAAGAGGAAAAGGAAAAGGACATGGGGTGTCCTTTGTTGTGTGTCGGTGTGTGTGCTTTCCTAGTGCAAATATAAGTTTATCCATAATGGCTGCCAGCAGCAGCAGCAGCAGCCCAGTGGCTGCACAGTGGCTGCTGTGTGGCACTTAGCTTGTACCTTGGGGTACAATCTGCCACAAATACTACCCGCCTGGCCCCCTTGTGGGGTGTCAAAGTTGCGGCCAGTACTCGCTCGCTCTTCGCATCTTCTGGCGTCACGTAGACGTGAGAGAGAGAGAGAGCGAGAGCGTCAACTCCTCATTTATTTTACTTAATTGTCAAGTCGGAAATTCTGAAATTCTCTGTGAAAGGGTTGTCAGCGACACAGAGCACCCTCCTCCTCATCCATCGCCTCATCCGCCGCCTCATACTCCTCCTCCATCTCATCCTCCCCCACCACCTCCCTCTCTGCACGATCCTTGAGTAGAAATATTCGTTCCGCTTGCGCTTCAATGCTCCGTTGGGTTCTGGTGATGGTGCATGTTCCGCCTTCAACGAAAAGGCTTTCCGCCCCCCCCTCGAAAGTTCCCTGAAAACCAAAATCAGTGCAGCACTCCCCTGCCTCTCCCCACAACCCCTTCTGGTGGCAACTTCAGCTACAGTTGGCCCCAAAAAAGCGCTGGCAGGCAGCACAGACACAAACAGAACTACAGTCCACCGCGAACTACCATATGAAAGAGGTACTAATACCACAAGGACACACACATACACCCGCAAGAGGGGAGGAGGGGGGGGGGGGACAGGGTTTGGACTATAGATAGACAAAGTTTCGGGGAACGAACAGCTGTCCAATGTACAATATAAATGTGGTTTTCATATTTTTGTGGTTCACTTCAGTGGGTCCTGGCCCGGCCAGGATCCTCCGCCAGCCGCCTGCAGCAGGGAGGCGCCAGCCTGGGCTTCTATAATGAAAGCCATTCATAAAACTTTGGCTAAATACGGAACATTCATTATATAATAATTTCGCCGAAAAAGGTGAGAGGATGCAGGAGCGGGCTTTAGTTGGCGTGGCGGCTCCTGTGGCCGGCAATTTACATGGAGAGTGGAAAAAGTTATGCACTGAACTGAAACATAATAAGCAATCTATGTGGAGGGACTCCCCCCGCCCACTACTACCCCCCTTTTGGGGTTTTATTAACCTTTTTGGGGGCAACATTTGCGTAACTCCAAGAAATTGTCACAATAAATCTTCAGCATCGGCTGCAGACCCCAAAGGACCTCTGACCTCCGTCTGCTTGAGGATACGTGACGCGACATAATGAACGAATGAATCCAGCTTTCGGCAGGACTAATCCATTACTAAATTAAACACTGAACTAAATATAAATAAATAGCTAGACGGCGTGACAGCAAACAGACCGAAAGGACGGGCTTTAGAACCTGCCTTCATCCGCCCTCCTCCTGGTTCTTCTCCTTAGAATGGGATCTCTCTGCCCTTCTCTTGCGAGAGATTGTCCTTCCCCAGCTGCCGCCGACAGTTAAGAACCCTTTCTAATTTGCCTAAAACACAAAACAGGCCGAAACCGAAGCCAAAGCCAAAGCCAAGGCCTGGAACTTCTGTCTGTCAAACAATAAATCATCGGGGGCCGTGGCGGGAGTTGGTGGCGCCTGGGAGACCTTTAATTACACCTCCCCCCCAAAAAAACACTCTCCTTCTCCCTTCCTTTAGGCTCAAGTGCGTTTTGTGTGTGTTTTGAAACTAAATCTGCTTGAAGCATGCCCCTTGCTGCGGCTGCTGGTGCTTCTTCCTCCTCCGTTCGATGCCCAAAACAATTAAACCCTTTTTCCGTTCCCTTCCAGGCGAGAGAGAAAGCATTTGCATTCCAAGAGTAAGCTTAAAAAATTAATGACATTAAGAAGTTGGCTCCCTGGGTCCCTGGGTCCTTTGGGGCTTGGTCCTGCCCGTCGGATCAAATTGCTAAACCAACACTAAAACTCATTCATTCCGATTCAAGACCAAAGGGAGGACCAGGAGAGAGCCAGGAGCCAGGCTCCGCATTTCTTATTAATGTTTTTCCCCCTTTTTGTTCTTTGTTCAAGTTCAACCCTTGAAAAGGACAACAGATCGATATGGAAATGGATGTCGAAACCATCATTGCTTCAACGTTTCGATGGGCAGTGACTGGCGCTCAAGCGACACCAGCAGCAGAGCGGAATACAGGCAGGAACGACGCGTGACCGAGTGGCGCTGCCGCATTACGCGGGACGCTTGCGTGCCTGCAGGAAAGACAGATTTAAGACTTGTATTCGAGGAAAACAAGAACTAGGAACTGCCTAAAAGAGCGAAGAGTGCTTTTGAAATACAAATAAAATTACAAATTGCAAAGACCTTTCTGAGATTTGAAAATTTAAGCCGAGGAAGGGCATTAGTGGTGGATATTATACGGTGGAAGGTATTACAAACCTAAACGGTTCTTGAAGGCAATGATTTGATCTGCAAAACGGAAGAGACCTAGGGATATACAGTCTCTAGTGGGTTCTACTAGGAATGGTTGAGGTTTATTGTTGAGAGTTTAGAGTTTCAACAATGATCTATCAAAGATCTGTCTGTAGAGAAAGAGGAACACTACCAGGCTATGGCTATGGCATGTTCGCAGACACAACTCAAGACAGAAGAAAGCTAACTTAAATTGTGCCTTAAAGGAGCACAAATATCCAAGAAAAATGGATGGAAAGAGGTATTGTAATCGCGGCAAAGGCTGCGGAAGAACTCTCTGAGGAATAGAGAGGAATGGAGGGGATGGAGAGTAAAGTAATGCCTAGTCGGTCGGCATGGGACAGCATTCAGGTCAGTGGATTGGACCTTGCCAAGAAGCAGTTTATGGAGAAGGAGGAGAATTCCATGACTTCCATGACTACGGCTTTCAAAAGAGCCTCCGACTCTCAGAAGCATGTAGGGATTTGTATTTTAAGCAGAGGAAGGGTATTAAAACACGTTCAAAAGACCCTATAAATGGTTCTTTTAAGCCACCATTCGATCTAAAAAAGTGAAGAAATAACGTAAGAGACTGTACATATATGCCTCCAGTGGGTTCCAAGATCTACGTCGAATAAACGACGGCCATATTTGTCACTCTCAATCAAGTTGTGCTCCCCAAAAATCCCCCAAAACTTTGCTCTACAAATCACTAAAGACCAAAGTTCTATACAAACCAATCTAATGGTTAAAGGATGGCCATTTCTGAACCGTTTTAAGCCCTTTAAGCGGCTAAAAATGAAGCACAAACCTGGTGGAGTGCATGCTCCTGCTTAGTCCTTACTCCAACAACATTTTTAATTGCACTAATTGCAAAGTAAATTTTCTAGTAAATTACCTTTTGCCGAAAAGCGCCAAAGGACGAACGACGAAGGATGAGCGCACAAAAATGTATATATAAATATTTTTAGAATTTTCATAAAATGAAAACTAAACAGGGGAGAGTAGGGAATGGGGAGGGGGGTGGAGGAGCAGCATCTGCCAGAGGGAGCGAGAGATAAAGTTACGTGGCAGGAGGAGGAGAAGGAGCCGCAGTACAGTACCTACAAAACATATTCATAATTATTATTTTTCGAAAGCATAAACCAAAACTTTCCCTTCTAACCCATCCCCCCCCTGCCCTACCCCCACCCTGTGATGCAGATGAAGTTTATCCCCAGTTCTGGACCTGGAGAGGGGGCGGGGGAGGGGCATGCATTAGAAATTAGAATATGCTTTGGCGAGGAATGTACTGCTGCAGGGAATATGAGCATTGCAGTCGGAGTTTTCCGAGTTTTCCGAGTTTTCATAGTTTTCTAAATGTTTAAAGGAGGAGCCGCCGGCGAAGAGGGGCTCCTGGCATAATGCAAAAAGTTCCCATTTGCCGAATCACAGTTGATTCCCTCCATTGTGCCGGGAGTTCATTAGAAGGCAACCTCTCGACTTCCCGACCTCTCGACCTCTGCCAAGCGGGTCCCATTTTGGAATATCGAAGGGCGCACGCGTGCTGGTCACACGCCCAGCTCAGGGGTTGTCCTGTCCCAAATGAGGATACAGCCCACAGAAAAGGGGTGCACGGCAATTAACCCCTGACTCCTGCAACTCCCTGAACGCCCCTGTCACCGGCCTATCCCGTTTCGGTACACCAATTGGCGGCCAGCAGATCGTTGGCGAAGAGTCTGAGTTCTAGCCGATCAACAGATCAGATTTTCGAGGCCTTTCTCCTCCCTTTTGTGCTCTCTCATCCGTTCGTTCATTGGGAAACTCGTTTGGCAGCATTTTGGTTCCCAGATTCCCAGGCAAACAGCCGCCATCCACCCATCCACCCAGCCATCCATCCCTTGTCAAGGTTATTAACCGAAATCCCAGGGGGAGGGCGGGGGGCTAGGGGTGCTGGTCAAAAGGGTCGCCAGAGGTCAGAAACAAGTTTGAAGACAACGCGAAGATCCTGCGAGCGAAGACAAAAGGAAAAATGTTGCCTGAAAAATGATTGTTTTGCACCCAAAATCCGTCGAGGAACCAGTTCCATCTGCCCCTACCCCACCCCTCCTCCTGCCGTTTCGATGAGACACAGATCCTTGGCTGTGAGCTTTTGCCAGCCGCTCGGCGAGGATCAGTTGGAATTTGACTGCGAGCGCGTTGTGATCGTCGAACGGATGGAATCCTGCGGCGGATCCTTGGCTGGTGAGTCCTAGATGTCCTTTAAAGTCGACACAGTTTCCACAGACCGCAGACGGGAGAAACGAAACGAAAGAAAGCCGTGTGTGGGAGGGGCGGGGGGCGGCAAAAGGGTTACAAGGTTACTCAAACGTCCTTCGCCTTCGCCTAAAAAAAAAGCACCAGAGACAGAGAGAAGGAGAGGAAGAGACCAAAACAAAACACGAAACGCAACAGCATAGAAAAAAAGCGCTGCTTGCCGCTTTCCTTTTCCTTCCACATGCCACATGCCACATGCCCCGCGTCGTAAATTTCGCACAAAAAAAAATATATATATATTTTCTAACAAACCAAACAAACAGCGGCGGCGGTGCCAGCAGTGGCATGCAACAACAAAAGTCGCGCGAAAAAATCAGCACCAGGACAACCCCCCTTCCCCCCCTCCCCCTCCAATCGGTGTGTGTCTGTGTGTGGATATAGAAAAAAAAATATATTTTAATTGTGAATGAGAGAAGCAGCTGGTGGGCATCCAGGGGGGGGTGTTCAGGGCTCCCCTTGGTATTTGTTTGATTAGAATCCCGGGGGTCGATTACCGGCAGGACAGGACAGGAAAGGAGTTTCTTAATTCGATATTAATTGTGGCTGTGGCTCCGTCCCCCCCTCCTTGAGGAAGGACATCCTCCAATCAACCGAAAGACAAGCCAGCCATTGACTAAATTAGAAATTGATTTGAAGCCTTAATAAAATAATCTCCAGATTCCAATCAGCAAGAGGGGGGAGTGGGGGGGGGGGGGGGGCTTCCCCTTTGAAGACTGGAAATTTGAGCTTGAAAGTATTTTGCAGGCCAAGCATTTGACCAGAGGAATGCCACTGCAAGTCCAGGGGGGGGGGGGGGGCAGGAAAAAGTAAGCAGAAACAAAACTGCAGCAGGGGGCAGCGCGGCATGGGGCAGGGGGCATGCGGCAACAGCAGGCGGCACCCGATTGGCTTTGGCCACGCACACAAAATGTGCATATAGAGTGCAACTTTTAGCACCAACCGAATGCAGTTGCACGCACACACACACATGCCGCATGCCGCATGCCACATGTACATGCAGCACACGTACACACACACACACATTCGCGCACTAAATACACGGTGGAGAAAAGAAAGGCGAAAAGGAGGGAAAACACAGTGTGTTGTACATAGCCATGTTGCATAGGTGGTACGGCTGGCAAAGGGAAATCAAAAACAGAGACTGAAACCCAAAAACAACAACACCAAAACCAAAAACAGCACAAAAATCCCAAAAACTTTTGTAGAAAAATGCACTTTTTCTGGGTGTGGCAACAGTGACTGCAACTGCAACTGTGGCAGCGGCAGAGGCAGCAGCAGCGACAGAGGTTGCATTAGAGCCGAGGTTGGAGGCAGAGGCAGCGCCTAAGCTCCCCTCTCTGTGGCAGCCACAAATGCAGTGGCAAGCAGAATGCATTTTTACTCCCTTTTTCTACGCTTTTCCACGCCTGTACATAGAACGGGAATCTCTCTCTGTGTCTGTGTGTGTGTGTGTGTGTGTGTGTGTGGCGTATCCCTATTTGATATCCTAAAAAAGTACACAAAATTTGTATGCGCCGGCAGAGCAGCCAGCGCCGGCAGCAGGCAGGCAGGCAGCACCGACAGCCGCACAAACACGCCCATGTTTTATGTACAAGAAGGACGGTCCGTCCTGCGGGACGGGGAGGGGGCAGGGCAGCCCTTTACATGCGATGCGCAGCTTCGCTGTGTGCGTGTGCCTCTCGCAAAAAGGAAGGCAAAAAAGCGAGAGGCAAAGCACTAAAAACTAATGCGCGAGAAAGAGAAGCACAGATATTAGAAAAACTCTGCCCGTGCGCTGGTATTGGTGGGAGAGCGAGAGCGAGAGCGTGTGGGCACATACTTGCGCACCAGCCACGAGCAGCAGCCAGAGAGAGCAGCAATAGAGGGAGAGCGAGCGAGAGACAGAGAGGGAGAGGGAGAGGGAGAGAGAGCGGAACAGAACAGAGCTTCTAAGTGGGTGGCAGCTGACTTTTTAGACGCACTTTGGGGAAGGGCAGGGCAGGAGGAGAGGGGGTGCTCGGAAGATTAAATCGATCCAAAAGGCCGGCCAGGGAATTGATTTTCAATAGATCATATTCGTATTCGTATTCGTAATCGTAATCGCAAGAGATAGTGACTGTCACTAAGGTTATCTCCCTTTCTCTCCACCTCCTTCTTCTGCTCCTTCTTCTTCTTCTTCTTCTTCAGCCATATCCTCTTTTATTTTCTATGTACACGAGGCTGCTGTCACCGCCATTCGGTTTTGGTCGGTTCGGGTCTCCGACTCGGCTCTTCCCCCCCTCCACCCACCCCCTGCCGGACATTAGCCAACGAAAAACACAACAAAAATTCCAGAAATCCTGTCGCTATCCTTTTTTACTCGCATTTTATTGTACGAGTATATGCCTGTGCACGCACACACACGCATAAAAGGATATAATTTGTATGCCGTGTAGGCGTCTCTTCTCTCTCATAAGCACCTTGATGGGGAGGGGAGCTCTCAAGGAGTTAATGGTCTGTGTGTGTGCGTACTCTAAGGCTCTAACGCACATTCCGTTGTACATTTTGCAAACATTACGAGCGACTTCAATGTCCTTCCATCGCCTTTCATCGCCTTAAACCTCTTTCCATCGCCTTCACTTAATGATCTTCCGATTCTATCCCTAATCTTCAAAGATAGCCCATAATTTTCCATCTGGAAAACAGACAAAACAGCTGACACTAGTACATCCTGAGTTTCTTGACTTTTATTGTATAATTATTATTCTTGATTTTTATTGAATAATTTTTTTTTTTTTTTATTTTTGTTCATGATTTTTATTGAATAATTATTATTTTTGATTTTTATTGAATAATTATTATTATAATTATTATTCTTGATTTTTATTGTATAATAATTATTTAATCATTAAAAATCAAAAATAATAATTATACGGTATATACATTATATAATTATTATTAATGATTATTTGTATATTATATCAATTATACGATCTGGTTCAGATCTAGAAGCAGTCTAGAAGATATAGTCATTCTGTACGATTCTGTGTTTTGTGGTTTTCTCGTATCCTTAAAATTGTGGATGCCACAGATTCCATCTGGACGTTACAAACATCCATTTTCAGCACCAATCTAATATACTCCATTTGAGTATCGGGCACAAAAATAATATTTAAATTAAATATATTTGTGCTTGGCTTTTCTATGCCATTTTTTTCTCGGGGTAGAGTTCCTAGAAGTAAAAGGCATGTATCTATGTATCCATACTTTCCAGTCTATCTCCTAAGTTCGCCAAAGAATAGGCACATCTTTCCCTGAAAGGCCCCTCGCATTTATCCAGAAATCTTATCAGCACCACTCCTAGAGCTCTATTAAAAGATCCCATTAGATATGGGAAACCATTCCTATGCATCCTAGCCCGCCATCCCTTGTAGATTTGCCATAATTTAAGTAACGAAATCCCCTAGTCCTGGCCATGATCTATGGCCTCTCCTCCTCTCCTCCGCCGTGCCATGCCAGAGAGTGTGAGAGACTGAATGGCATGCAATTTAATTTCGCAAATAAATTAAAGACTATTCACAGCGACAGATTAAAAGCGAGAACTCTCTACCCCCCTGACCGGCATTGTTTCAGCCCCAATACCCAATACCCAATCCCTGCCCTACCCCGCCCCTCTCTTTCTATCCATCTGTGTGGCGTCTCTGGCATAATAAACGTAACTATAATACAAAATAAACACATAACCGAAACAATCTAAATATGGCGAGAATTTATGTATTGATTTTCATTAATAATATTCTACGGCAGCGGCATTCTGGCCATTCTGCCGGCCATCGTCCTGGGCCATCGATGCTCTATCTCCTCTGGCTCCTCTGGCCGTGGCATTTTTCCAATTTGGGCCTCCGCTGGATGCCGGAAAATTGAAAATTTTGCCAAAACAAAACACAAAACGCAGCGCAGCGCAGAGCACAGCACAGAAGGTGCACTCTGGCCCGCAAGGCAGAGCGGGTGGGCGGGCTGGTGGGGATGGGGGCAAAGCCCGGGCAAGTGCATCATTTTTCATCAAAATTTTTCGGGGGGACACAACGAGATATCGGCAAACAAACAAAAAGCAAAACCATTTGCTGGCCATAGCCAGGGGCCAGGCAGCATTCAGTTGCAGCGGCTGCACCGGCAGTGGGTGGGAGCTTTGGGTTATGCATCATAACTATATGGGGGCAGGGGGGTGGGGAGGTGCTGCATAAATCTATAGATTGCAAGTGGAGGTCCTTCGATGCCTCCTCCTCCTCCTCTGGTGCTGCCGCTGCTCCTCCCGATGCACCTTTGATATGCAATTTATGCATGTCATCTGTGCGCTGCGTCTGCGTCCATTGTGGCACGAACGAGGGACCTAAACACAGCACCCACCCAGACGCCCACCCCTCTCCGCCCCCTCCAACCAGGCAGCAGTCGAGCATCCTTTGGCACCCACATGGACCTGGCAAATCCTTTTTTGCTGCCAATTTATAGGCCTCCTTTCCCCCCTCCCCCTGTGTGTGTGTGTGTGTGTGTGTGTGCATTGCGTTTTTCCGGCTTTTCTATTTGCATTGTCGACCAGCGAACGAAACAGAAACACAGAAGCAATGGCTGCTGCTGCACTGCTGCACTGTGTTTGCCCTTTGGCCCCCTCTGCCCCTCCCCCCTGCCTTTGGGGATTCATGGGGATTCATGTTTTTGCCAAAATGCATTTTCATACGCCACGTAGGCCAGCAACAGAAACAGAGCAGCCCAACGGTCGTGCGGGACTGCCCCCCAGGAGCAGCCCCCCGCCCCCTGTCACCGATGTACCCCCTAGCAGGGCAATGCACTTCCACTTCCATCTAATCAAAGTTTTGGGCCAGGCTGCCAGTTGATGTTGGTCTTCATTTCGATGTCTGGCGGGGGGCTTTAATTCCACAGGGTATCTCGGGGACCCCCCTCTAAACAGAGGGGGACAAAAAGGGTATCTGGCCAGTCGCTATAGCCTTCAAACCGCCTCTAATTGCTGCATTTTCCGCACACTCTGTTGATGGTGGCTTTGTTTCCTGTTTGTATCCTGGAAATTCCTGAAAATTCCAGTAAATTCTGTAAATTCTGTAAATTTATCTAAGCGCCCACTGGCCTGTGGCCGCCGTTTGATTGATTATCCTTTGAGACTCCTCCTACAGGCAGGGGGGAAAGGGCATTCCTCTGGGGCTCTGCCACAGGCCTGCCTTTAAGGCGATCCTGCGATCCCCCAAAGGGTGCGCTGCCCTAACGAACAGGGGGGGGCGGGAGGGGTTTTGTGCTCCCAGCGAATGCAGTTTTTGTCCTTCAGCCAGAAACTAATAAAAACCAACGAAAGGGGGCGCTGCGCTTCGCTCTCTCTCTCTCTCTCTCTCTCACTCTGGAGGGGGCAGTGGCAGGGCGCTTGCAGGTGGAGTTGGGGGGGGGAGGTTATTCTTCAATTTATCGATTCCCAGCGCGGGTCCCTTGAGCGATTCTCCCAGAAAAACGTAAAAAAGCGAACATTTCGTGCGCTAACTGCAGTTGCAACTGCCTCACCCCCCACCCTCCCTCTGGTAGCAGGGCTTATATATAGCTGCATTCCTTGCACCCACCCCTCCCCCTTGCGACATTCTTCTTGTTGCATCTGCAGCTCCAAAACAAAGCAAAAGAAAAAACAAATCAGGCCCCAAAGAGCAAACAGCGGTGGAGCAGGGGGAGGGGCAGCGGCAGCGGCAGCGGCAGCGGCAGCCATGGAAACAAACTGGAAAAAACTGGTGGGGAAAAAACTGTGCAAAAAACTGGGGGGAAAAAAACATAAGCAAAACGCAAAGAAAACAAAAACAAAAAAAAATCCAAAATGCATGGCATGGCCACCATTTTGAATAGCAAGTGCGCACACAGCCAGCACGACCCCCTTCCCCGCCCCACCCTCACACCCCTCCCCTCCTGCACGGCTGCTGCTGCTTGGGAGAATCTGCGGAAGAGAAATGCATTGGGCCCCGAGTGCAGTTTTGGCAAACAACACAGAAATTGCAGCCCCAAAGGGGGTGGGGAGGGGGTGTGGGGCAGGGGTGGCAGCGCCACAAAACGACAAAATCAAATGCCGAGGAGAAATAAAATTTCATGCCCAAAAACAAAAGCCAAAAAGAAGCGACAACAAGTCGAAGGTTTTTCCTGCAGCACTCCAAAGGGGGGTGGAAAGGGGGGGTGGTGCAGGTTTTTTCTTGCCACAATCGTGCTCGTGTCTGCCACAAGGACCGAGTGCTGCAGCTGCATGGGGCAGAGGGGGCATGCAGAGGGGGGGCATAGGAAAAGCCTATTTCAAAAAATTGAAAATGCAAAATTTCATTTGTGCAACGTGGAGGCAAGCAAAACGAGCTCTCCTTTGGCCAGTGCCCGTCTCCACCCACTCTCTGCCTCAGGAGCCAGAGTCCTGGCCAGGAGGCGAGTGCAATGTGTGCCCCCTGCCCCCCTCCCCCCTGCCACCTCCTCTTGGCTTTGCTTTTGCTGTTGTTTTGGATGAGAGCCCCACGACGTGGACGTGGACGTGGATGTGGATGTGGACGTTGCCGGGCCGACAAAGCAATTCTTCAGAAATGAAATGTCCTGGCTGTGCGCCTCTCCCCTGCCCTCCCACGCCTGCATTGCATTTCGAAATGGCAATGTTGCAGCAGGGACTGGGACTGGGACTGGGACTGGGACGGGGACTGGGTGTCCTGTGGA
This sequence comes from Drosophila persimilis, assembly GCF_003286085.1. NCBI lineage: Eukaryota > Metazoa > Arthropoda > Insecta > Diptera > Drosophilidae > Drosophila > Drosophila persimilis. The sequence goes on from NW_020825706.1 coordinate 1,900,878, forward strand.
CCAGCAGCAATGTGCGACAACTGTCAGGCTCATAAGACTGCAGCATCGGGAGGCAGCATCAGGAGGCGCAAAAGCAGTCGCAGTATGAGATGCGACAAAACGCAAACAACAAGTTTGCTTTTTGGCACTGCAGTTGGGGTGGGGGAGGGGGAGAGAGGCAGACACTGAGACTGTGGCAGGGGCAGGGGCAGGGGCTGGGACTGGGGGCAGGGACTGGGGGCAGGGACTGGGGGCAGACAAAGCAAATGCAATCAGCAATGGGTTTTGCTTTTGTTGGGCTCTCAAATTCGGAATACATTCGAATGAACTAATCCGCACAGTGAACTAGAAAGGGAACTGGTTCGGGAACTGGTTCGGAAACTGGTTCCAAAGACAGACCGATCCCTTCTACAGAGGATGCCTCAACAAAGCAAGAGAGATCCTCATTCAGATCTCTTCAGATTCCATTCTCCACAGGAGGCTTCTTCCTCCTCCTCCTGCGATTTCCTTCACTTTAAGTCTCGCAACTACCCTCCCGTGCCGCACAGTGTACGCAAAAGCACTCCCAGGCAGGCGGCAGGACTCCCAGTCAGGCCCAGGACTCCACGAGGCAGAAGGAGGCACGACAAAAGCGAAAAACTCTGCAGCTCTGAAAAATAGAAAGTCGCGAGCAAAAAATGTTGCTATTTGCCTACTGCCACTGCCACTGCCACTGCCGTTGCAAAAAGTGTTGCATGACGCCAAAGGGGCGGGGCAGTGCAGCAGCCAAGTCCAAGAGGACTCTCGCAAAAGTGAAATCAAAAACTGCAGCAGCGCCGTTTCGGGCAGGAGGCAGGAGGCAGGATGGAGGATGGAGGGGGGGAGGCATCTCGAAGGCTGAAAGGCAGCAAGAAAAAATGCAGCAGCAGGCAGGCAGGCAGTCGGCAGGCAGAGGCTGCAGTAAAAATGGCACAAAACGAAGGCCAAAGCGACTCCCCAGCGCCTCCCCTTTCCAGCGACACCGAAAACTAAAAACAAAGCAAAACAAACCAAGGATCCAGGAACCCAGAGAAGGACTCCACCCCCCAGTCGCAGGATGCACATTGTTAGGCCCGGGCGATGGAATTGGATTGGACATTGGACACCGGGACCCCAGCCCCCACTCCCTGCCTTGCTGCAGCGATGCCAAATCAACAGACTCGTCGTCGTCGTCGTCGTCGTCGTCGTCGAGACGCCTGCCTCAAGAGGAGGAGGAGGAGGAGGAGGAGGAGGGGGCAGGGGTAGGGAGTGGCAAATGCAATTCATACAGTGCAAAAAATGCGACTCCGTTTGGGGCACAGGGCGGACGCAGGACTTGAAGATGTGCCTGGCATTTCTGCATTTTGTATTTATTGCACAAGAGGCGCGGCCTGCCAAAGGGGGGGCGGGGGCGTTGGGGCCTGCGTGAGTGGTTGCAAAGGAAAGCCGTTGCTGCCGCTGCTGCATTTGCCTCTGGCTTGGGGGCTAGCACGTACGCGGCACAGATCACAGTACAAAAAAAAAGAAAAAGAAATGTAAATCCACGCAATTTTTTGTGCCGCCTCTCCGTCTGGCGGGGAAGTGGGCGGCGGCGGGGCGTGGCACCGGCCTTAATACTGTGGCATTTGTCTTCGAGTCCTGAAACAACAGACGTTGGCCATTGCAGACGCTGAAAAAATGCATAAAACGTTGCAGCAGAGGCAGTGGCAGCAGAGGCAGTGGCAGCAGGCAGTGGCAGGTGCAAGGCGGGCCCGGCCTGGGCCGGGCTGCAACGTTGATTTGATGAACATTTCGTCGGGGGGTGGCAGCTAACGTGACGATGTCTAGCCCGTAACGTGCCGCATAGCGTGGCAAAAACAGCTCGCTCAGACGTCTGCCTTGAGGGATTCGAGACTTGTGCCGCCCCCGCCCCCCTTGCCACACGCCAATGCAATTTTTCTTCATTGTAATTTGGGCAGCAATAGGGGCAGGGGGAGGGGGGCAGCAGCCCTGGCAGAGTGCACTGATTCCCTTGGAGTCCGCAGGAGGAGCGGCAGGAGGTGGCAGTGTGGCATGGACGACAGTTATGCCACTCGCGCATACAAATTATGCGAGGGGGCAGCAGTGCGGGGGGATGGCTTTCGCGGATAGAAGATGAAATGAACGAATCCCTGGCTCTGCCCTGCCCCTCCCCCCATTGCCCCTTTCCCAGGATTCCATTGTAAATTTGCAATTTTTGTCGAGTGCCGGTCGATGCTTTGTTCCTGGAGACAGCGGGGGGGCAACAGTTTTTGGCCAAAATGCATTTTGATGTAGTTGCCACCGAGTGGGGCAGGAGTTGCCGTGGCAAAAGAAAAAGAAAACCTGCTTTTAGGCCGCTTCCATGGATGCCAGGGATTCTATGGTAAAGGCAATTGCTGCTGTGGCAGAGCCTTTTGTTGGTGCCACATCCTTCTAATCGGAGAAACTGTGGCAGGGGGGGCACACAGTTGAAGGAAAAGGAAGCACTCGCATGGCAAATTTTCCATTATTTCCATTATGGCTGCGAGTCACTCAATCAAAAAACTGCAACAAAACAAAAAGTTGCAAGCTCCACACACACACAAACACACACACACACACATAGACATAGGGTATATGATTCTAGCGATGGCTCCCGCTTTGGTGGGGTGGGGGTGGGGGGGGAGGGATTTACTTAAGCCATATTTTATCACTCCTCGCGTCATGTGGCAGGCAGCTGCTGCAAGTTATTCACAATTATTTTAATGGAATATTCTGTTCCTCTGTTCTTCTGTTTGCAGATACGGAGACCCCCCCACCCCCCCCCTGACGGCACCCCCCTGTAGCCCGCCATGCCTTTTGGGTGAGTTTTGAAGCGTTGAAGCGTTTAATTGGAAATGCAAATTAGAAAATATATATGCACCATATAGGGGCTGGCAAGTGCTTAGATCCTGGAGAGAAAGAGAACTCTCTCCTTCCAGCGATTCCCCACTGATTTGGAGATCGAGAGCCCTCACTTTCCAGCGATTCTTCAGCGATTCAACGATCGATTGCCCTCTCTTCGACGATTCCCCATCGATACATAGATCTATTGCTCTCCGGCCACCGATTCTTCATTAATTTGTAGATCGATTGCCCGCCGTCCACCGATTCTCCATCAATTTGTACATTGATTCACCTCCTTCCACCGATTCTCTATCGTTTTCTAGATAGATTGACCCTCCCTTTAACGATTCCTCATCGCTTGACCTCTCTCCACCGATTCTGCATCGATTTTTAGAGCGATTGTCCTTTCTTTAGCGATTTCCCAATGATTTGTAGATCAATTGCCGTCTTTCCATCGACTCTTCATTGATACATATGTAGATATATTCCTCTCCTGCAGTTGATGGAAGGGCAATTGATGTATAGATAGAATCGGTATCTATACATCAATTGCCCTCCATCAATCGACCATCCATAGAGCGATTCTCCATCGATCCATTGACAGATTGTCCTCTCTTCAGCGATTGTATATCGATCGATTGGCCTCTCTCCACCGATTCTGCATCGATTTGTAGTTCCATTGACCCTCCCCTTAACGATTCTCCATCAATATATACATCTATACATCTTTCCATCGATCCATAGACAGATTCCCTTCTCTGCAACGATTCTTCATGGATTTGTACATCGATTACCCTCTCTGCAGCATTTTTTCATCGATGTTTAGATCGATCAACTCTCCCTTTAACGATTCTTCATCGAATGCCCTCTCTCCAGCGATCTATCAACGATTTGTAGATCGATTGACCCTCCCTCCACCGATTCTCCTTCTATCCACAGATAGATTCCCCTCTTTCCACCGATTCTCCATCGATCCACAGATAGATTCCCCTCTTTCCACCGATTCCCCCATGATCTCCGGATCGATTGCCCCTCTCCAAATCTCAATTGAAGGCTGTGGCGTTGGCGGTTAATCGAACCAGCAGCAAAGTACACACAAGGCTCCTCCTCTGCCTCTGCCTCTGCCACTGCCACTGCCTTGCCCCTCATTAGGCGCCTCTGCGGGGGTGGGTGCGGCGGCTCTTTAGCCCAAATGCAAAATTGTCAAATATTTACTCAGGCAATTTAGCGTGCGGCAAGCGGCCAGAGCAAGCGGCAAGAGCAAGCGGCAAGCGGCAGGCGGCTGGCAAATAATTACAAAAACGTACGGAAAACAAATAACTAATCGAAACGGATGTGGATGCCGCTTGCCACTCAAAATAAACACCACACACACACACAGAGAGAGAAAACCCCCGCAATGGCAAAACAATTGAACGAAAAGTGCAAAGCAAATAAAGCTGCCACAACATCATGCAACAATGAATGCGTAGCATTGCAACAGAGGCATGCCTCAGAGGAGGCATTAGATCCGACATTAGGGAATCAACGGCAGCCCTTTGGCCGATGATCCACGAATTTATTTCTGTATCCATGGAAATGCCAGAGGAGACTCCATTGTGGGGGCACTCCATTGCGGGGGCACTCCATTGTGGGGCACTCACCACAAGCGGAAAGCCGATCACAGGGCCACAGAAGACGCACAGTTTTTCAGAGGTTTTCCTAGATTTTTCAGAGGTTTTTCCTAGATTTTTGGTAGATTTTTCAGAGATTTCCTTTTCGGAGAGCCCGAAATCTGAGCAGAGGTCCTTCGACATTCGGCATTTGCCATTTAGTCAAAAGAATCACCCAACAGCAGCCTCCTGCCGGCCCCTGCTGCCTCCTCCTCCTGCATCTTGGTAGGTGTATCCCTGCCCCTGCCCCTGCCCCTGCCCCACTTTCCGTTGCATTTGCATCAAAATGGCTGCTCCACGCCTATCGCAATGCTTCGCTGGCCATGCATGTCACTCACATAGCCAGGCAGGCAAGTCCTGGAGAGCCAGGAGTCCCTGGATTGCCCATCCAGGGTTGGACGGTTGGATGGCTGGAGCGCAGGCCATCTATCGTCACAGCATCCGTTGCTGTTGGCATCGTTCTTTTTTTTGGGGGAGGGGGGGGAAGCGAATGGAAGCCAGGAACAGGAACAGGAACAGGAGCACTCCCCCACCCTCCTCCCTACCCCCCTCTAGACCCCTGCTCTCGAGTCCGGGAGTCTCTCTCTTCGTCCGTCTATTCATTTGAAATGCAATTTCAAAATTTTTTCCACAACTTCTTCTGCAGTTCGCTGTCGGCTGGTGCACCCAGCCTTCCGCCTGCACCCTGCCTCCTCCCGCTCCTCCAGCCCCTCCTGCCCGTCCTCCTGCCCCTCCTGCCTCTGCCTGTGCCTGCTGCATGTCCAAAAACTGCATTTTAGGCCCTGACTCTGGCTCTGGCTCTGGCTGTCGGCTCCAACTCCTGCTGCTACTCCGGGCCTTTCGGGGCTCTCGACAAATGCATTGGTTTCGTCCTGCTGATGGAGCACAGGACTCAGGACACACACTCACACACACACACACACACGTTTGATGTGCAATATTTTTAGTGCTGCTGCTGTTGCCGCCTCTGGTCCGAGGCTTTTTCCCAGTTTCAATTCGGGGGCTGCAAAAAATTGCAATCTAGGCAAAAATGCAACACAAAGGCAAAGGAGGCTCTCCCAACCTCCCTGTGTGTGTATGTGTGTGTGTGTGTGTGTGCGTGCGTGTGCACTCGTCTCCCTCTGTCGCTGCAAAAATGCAAATTTTTTCTAGCCATCCGATGGCAAAACATTTTGTGCTGCATTTTGCAATTTCAAAGCCTGGAAATTTCGTTTCGGGAAAATGCAGTCGGCCCACACATCCCCCTCCCCCACCCCCCTTGCCGCCTCTTGTTGCATGGCAGATGGATGGCCAGGGATTACAAGAGGGGCCCGCCTGGGCGTGGCTGCGTCTAATTCACGAAACTTAAAGCTTTAAACGATGGCCTCGAACGGCCATGCAATTTTCGCAATTAATTGAGCGGAACAATTTCATAAAAACTAAAAAAACCGAGAAGAGAAGCGATAAATTATCCCCAGAGTCCTGGAGGACACAGGACAGAGGACAGTAGGAATGACACGTTCTCGAGGCAGGCGACCCCCAAAAAATGTCAAAAAGGTTTCGAAATGAGATCCTGGGGGGGAGGGGGGTGGGGTGGCAGACAACCCAGGGGCAACATAAATTTACAAGAGAAATTAATGACGTTTAAGAAAAAGTCCCCCAAAGAGAGAGAGAGAGGAACAACCCTTTTTGTGCAAAATCTTTCTAATTAAGAAATATCCAAACAGAACAGGGACGGAGTCCGAGTCCGAGTTCGAGTCCTGCCTCCAGCAGCAGCAGCTGCCTCGAACCCTCTGCCACCCCCAGCCGGCAGCGCAGCGTCTTCTGCAGGACTCTCTCTCTCTCTCTCTCTCTCTCTCTCTCTGGCTCTGGGCCTCTGCCTTTGTGCCGGCATTCAAATAAAATAATAGTAAAAAGTTAAAATTCTATTCAAATTGTTTGCCAGCTGAAAACAATGTAATTTCATTTTATTTGAATATCAAATATCCTCTCCCCCAGTGAGGATTTCTCCATCTTAAACCAGGGCTAGGGGGGGCAGTCGTCTTTTGTCTGAACGCCCCCCTCCTCCTCTTGTATGATTACGTTGGCAACTTTACCGCAGTTCCCCTCTGCCTGCCCCGCCCCCTACGCCCCCCGGCACGAAGTGAACCCTCAACTCGGTAGAAACTCTGTTCAGATAGTAGTTTGCCAACGCTGCAGGATCTCTGCCACCCCCTTCTGGCCGTGTTACGACTGCGGTTTCTGTGGGTGTTGGCCCTGGCCCCAAGAGGAGGCCAGAGGAGGCGAGGACTGAGGGACTAAGCTGTGGATATGCTGTGTGCTTGGATTTTATTGAAACTTTTCTTTGGCCACAAACGTAGAAAGGAAATATTTGAAATTCTCTCATCAAGGTTCTATCTACCTACCGCCGGGTGGGTCCTGCAGCCTCCTGCCTCCTCCTGCCGCTTCCTGCTGTCTGGTTGGTTCTAGCAGATGGAAACGGGTGGCGATGGAGGTCTGCAGCGCTGAAGGGTTGTGGGTTACGAAATAGTATAATACAGCTAGAGGTCACAGGGCAGAGGGCACAAGAGAGGGAGAAGAGAGTGCCACCAAGTTCTAATCGAATTGAAAGAGACCTCGAGAATCCAGAGCAGGATGGCCCACCCCCTTCCTGGTAGCAGTTTCTTGGTAGCCCCAGAAATCCACCCTTATGCCACACCCGTCCCTCCCCCCTTCTGCCACAACGTGCCGCAAATTGCACTCCAAAAATTGTACGTTTAATGGAGGAGAAGGCAGCAGTCACAGCCAGAGCCACGTCCACGTCCATGTCCTCCATGTTATTATGCAAGAGACAGACAGACAGGACACACAGGACACTCAGGACACACAGATACAAAGGCAAATGCACACAAGTGCACAAAAAGATATGCATGTCCTTTGCAGTGCTCAAAAGGGGTGATAGGGAGGGGGAGGGGAGTTAGAGACAGGAAGTATGAAGTCATTTGAATTTGAATTCAAAATTTTCTAATAACATTTCAGTGGAAACAATCAAATAACACACACACACACACACACACACCCATACAGTGGAAAGGAACCCCACCGCAAATGTCCAAAAAGGACAAAAACGAAAGGAACGCCACCCCCCTCCCTCCCCACCCTTCTAAATGATGCAAAAGCAAAAGTGTTGTTGCTGCTGCTAGACGTTGCTCCTGCCCCCTGCTCCCCCTCCCGCTTCCATGCATGTCCTTCCACATTGCCGTTGTCCTCGTCAGGGCCCAGTGGAGAGTCCGCCCCCTTTCGCTCCGTATCTTGGCAATAAAATAATGACTCAACTGAACTGAAAACTAGAAATGTGAATTGTAAATGGCGCACAGGACACCCAGGACACACACAGGGACACATTCTGGGCTTCTGGACTTCTGGATGGCTTGTTCTTGCACGTACAGTGCCTTCTCCCACCTCCTCCCGCCTCCTCCTTCGTCCTCGAGCCTCCTCCTTCGTCCATCGCTCCGCCCACTCCTCCACTCCGTCTTTTGTCTGCGTTTTAAATTGTGCAATTTTATATATTCGCAAGTTTCTATGTGCCACAACCCACCGCCCATCCCCTGCCCCATCGCCATCGCCATACCCTGCTGCATGCCACAACCCTTGGCTTTGTAATTGCCACATGCCTGCGACTGGCCTTGCTCCTCCTCCTCCTCCTCCTCCTCCTCCTCCTCCTCCTCCTCCTCCTCCTCCTCCTCCTCCTCCTCTCCTGCTCTCCTCTTTCTGGTCTCCCTTTCGGTATCCATCAGTCTCCATCTCCTCCTCCCCCTCGAACTCCTGCGTAAGTTCTTCCACTGGCGCTTTAGTTGTAGTTTTAACTGCCTTTCATTTACTTAGCCATGCAGATACTCGTACTCGTACTCGTCCTACTGGCAGATACAATCCGCACGGATGGCCATCTGTGAATGAACAGAGTGGCAGTGAATCCGGAATATACATTCCTAAAATCTTCGAAAGGAAACACAGTTTTTGGGGCAAAGAATCCGCTGTGGAAATTCAGAGAATCTCCTGCTTCAAGAGGTTCCTCTTTCGGGGGGAAAGTCCGCTCTAAAGCTACAACATGTCGTCATTCTTTCTTCCTCTATGAAACTCAGAGAATCTCCTCCTTCAGGTGTAAAGTTCTCTCTCAATCCACCACATTTCTTCCTTCTTTCCTCCTCTTTGCAAATCAGAGAATCTCCTCTTTCAAGGGTTTCCTCTTATAGGTGGAAACTCCTCTCTCAATAGACCACATTTCTTCCTTCTTTCTTCCTCTTTGGAACCCAGAGAATCTCCTCTTTCAGGTGGAAACTCCTCTCACAATCCACCAAATATCTTCCTTCTTCCTCTATAGAATTCAGAGAATCTCCTCCTTCAAGAGCTTCGTATTCCACTCTCAATCACCCACATTTCTTCCTTCCTTCTTCCTCAAGAGGTTCCTCTTTCAGGAGGAAACTCCTCCTTCAATAGACCACATTTCGTCCCTCTTTCTTCCTCTATAGAACCCAGAGAATCTCCTGCTTCAAAAGGGCACCTCTTCCCCTCTCAATCCCCCACATTTCCTCCTTCTTTCTTCCCCTCAAAGCAGCCTCGCTATAGGGTCTCTCTTGCCCTCAAATATTCCACCAAATTCGTGGCGATTTCCTGGCGATTTCCCCCGAGAGAATGCTCCTTCCGCAGCCCTAACTTCCTGGTTCTTTTTGTGTGCAACTCCAGCAGCCACTGGACTTTATTATACATGACTGGGCTGCCAGGACAACAGCAGGAGAGGCAGCAGTGGTATGAAGGGGCAGTGGCTTCTTGTCAGGCAAAAGGATATGCTGTCATATGCATTTATTGTGGCACTTGGCATACGTTTTGCAGCTTCCAATTCTACAATCAGTTTTTTTGCTTAAAGCTTTAGGCTTTAAAGCAGGATCTGGCGGGATGTATTTATCCTTTTTGGAGCCTGCCGCTTCGTCATAAGCAAATTAATGAATGCCTGCAAGTGCAAATTTGTTTTGTGCCGCACAAAGCAGTGACACGGCGGGGCAGGGGCAGGGGCTGGGGACGCCATCTCCTGTGACGCGTCAACGTCGACTGGGATTCCACTGTGGCGGTCTCTGGGGTGGAGGGAGGAGGGGGTGGAGGAGGGGTTGTGCCGGGTAAATTGCTTGTAAAATGTAAGCAGCGTCTAAATTAACTTTTGTTTGCCTTTCCTCATAAATGGGGACCACTCGAAGGGGGTGGACAGGGGTTTCCGACGAAGGGCGGGGGGATAATTATGTAGCGCTGTCTTATTTTAATAATTTCAAGCAGAGTCGTTCCAGGAAGGACTCTGCTCTTCTAATAAATATGCAAATGGCGCATTTAAATACAAAAACGAGCGAAGCGGCGACAAGGGGAGGGAAAGGGGAGGGAGAGGAGAGCAAGGGGGAACGAAGGAGAGTCAAGGGTAGCACTGAAGAGCGAAAGGGAGCGAAGGAGAGCGAAAGGGAGCCAAGGAGAGCGAAAGGGAGCCAAGGAGAGCGAAGGACAGCCAAGGGCAGCGAAGCGGCGGCCTGCAAAGGGTGAAAGGAGTGCCTGCGGGGGGTCGGGGGGTAGTCGTGGCTTTGGTTTTTAATGTGCCGTTTCTTAATAGCTTCAAATACACAAAAAACTGGGCGGGAGGGGGGCTGTGGTGTCTCTCCAGAAGATGCCGTCCCTCAGATAACGCGCATACGACCCGTAAGCCGCTTCGTGGTGCGCTGGACACGCCAAGCCGCCTGGGATGCTACGCCGGATGGTCACGTAGTCATTAAAAAGCACACACACACCCACACACACAGGCTATGCCACGCCCCTGTCTCCCTGTCGTCCTGCGTCCATTTTACGGCCCGTGGCGCCACAAAAACCCGAATTAGATGTAGGCGTACACCGCCCCCCCCCCCCCTCCCTCCTGCCACAAGGTGCAAATCCTTGAGATCCTTGTCTGCCCCTCCCTCCACCCCCCTCGCACATTTTGCGGCGCGTGTTCGTGCGCTCCGTAAATATGAGAATAAATAAATCCTAAGCGTAAGCCAAAGTTTTGATGTATGCCCCAAGCAGTTAAAATGTGGCATGCAGGGGGAGCAGGCGTACTCTAAATCCTAGGAGCGCTCCAAAAATCTGTGGGTTTGTTTGCCAGAGGGGGGGAGCGGCGCAGGGGGAGGGAGGGTCAGTCAAAGTTATTTTAGGGCCACATTTTAAGCTCTTTGGCAACCTGTGGGGCGGTGTGTGGGGGTGTGTGTGTGTGCGTCCTGCCAGCCGAGGGAACGTGCTACAGCTTTCAGCTTCCAGCCTTATCTTCAGCGCCACCGCTGCTCCTCCAATCCGCTGGCGGCCTGCAGACCTCCTGGACGCCAGACCTCATGGCCGCCTGCTCGCCAGTCCTCCAGTCCTCCTGCCTCTTACCTTCCTCCCTCTTGGTCTCCTGCCTCCCTCCCTCTTGTCCTGGCCACCTGATACGCTTCTGAAGCGTCCTGTTTGGTCGTGGGACCTCGGCTTTGAGGGTGGTTCTAATATTTTAGGTGCTTGAAAGTTACATAACGCCAGGCTGGGCATGGTCCTTCCCCCGTTATGTGTGTGTGTGTGTGTGTGTGTGTGTGGGGTGGTAATTATTTATCAGCAAACAGGAAATTAGCAAACCCAAAAGCGTAAGGAAAGGAAAGGCCCCCAAAGGAACGTGCTCTGCCTTCAATCAAAGACGAAGGACATGCTGGCGTTTTTGCTTATCTTTTTGCTTAGCGCCGGCCCCGATTTTAATTAATTAGAGACTGGTCAGGGCCCTCCCCCGCCCCCTCTTTGGTGCGCCCCACGAAAAACTTTCCTACATGTGTTTGTGTGGTCCTTGGGGGGGGCGTAGGGTGGAGGTCAGTCCTGGGTGGTCCCTTATCAAATCCACCGCAGCGGCAAAGTTACAAAACTATTAACTAAAATTTTCTATTAAAACTTTTCGCTGAAACGAAAACTTTGTCCTCCCCCCGCCCCCACACACACACACACACACCCACCCACACACACTGTGAAGTTTAATTTGTTGTAAACTTTTGATGTCCTGCAGGGGCTCCTGTGGCTTTTTTGTCTTCGACAAAACACATTTTGTTTTAACTTGTTTCTCAACTCATTCTCTCTCTCTCTCTCTTTCTCGTTGCAGATTCCCCAGCGAGGACACCACCAGCACCCCTCCCCTTACCCTCTTACCCCCCCCCTTAGCTATAAGAAAACGCTTCCCTAGAAAATAGTAAACATTCCCCTAGATACTAGCATTTGTTGTTGTTGTAGTCCGCTCTTGGCTTTAATTTTAATGCTTTTTAAACGTTTGAATAAAATGCTTTGAATATTTTTGTTGGCAAATTTTATGCTTTTTTTTGTTGTTTTGCTTTAAATCCCAAAAAGGACTCTCCCCAAGGACAAAGGATCGAAGGAGCCGCTACATCGAGTGTCCATCAGGTTGGTTCCTTAATTTTTCCATCCCTTCAATAAATTTCCGACTGGCGCCATCTGTGGGGTGGCGCTGGCACTACACGACGTCAAGGGGTGGCTTTCTAACAAAATTCAAATCGTAAAAGCTTTCTGCGCAGAGCTTTCTGTGGAAAATGCTAATTAGAAGCGGTCTCCCTTGAGTGGGGAGGGGGGTGGGGGTGCGGGGGTGCGTCACTCCTTCGTCTTGGGGGATGTTCCAGGCAAGGATATCGCCTGCTAGCTTTGGGCCTTGCAAATCCTTCCAAATCACCTTTCGACTCAATGAATCCGCCAGCAGGGAGTCTGCATAAACATTAGCCCCCTGCCCCACCCCCCCTTCACCCCCATCCCCTGATCCTTGGGTAGAGTGTAAAAACTGGCAGACAAGCATTTTTCGGGCACCTTATCAACGACAATGCCAGGTCGTTAGGCATTGCATTCAGGCAGTCCCTGCCAGGAGAAGGAGTGCAGCTCCATCCTGTATGGATTGGTCCTGGCCCTGGGACTGGGGACTGTGTCCAGGTAAAGGCACAGGACACGGACGCCTCGGGGGGGAAGCCACGTCGCTACGTCTGTGAGGGTTTTAATTTTATGACTCCAGCCAGGGTTAAAAACTTGTGCACATAAAATGGAGAGACACAGACGTGGCACAAGGGGCACACGGAGGGCGCCTGTAAAAGCAGCCATGATTTGTTATAGATTTCCCCTTGACTGCCCTTGGCTTACGACTCAATTCGTGCCGAAACAGCGTCTCAAACAATGACAAGGATAACCAGCACGCACGAAAAAAACAGGAGGCGCACCTGAGGCATAGGGAATCACAGGAGCAGAGAATATTAATGGATCTGTGCCATAAAGACGACAGCTGGCAGACATGCAACAAGAAGAACAAAGCACACACAATCGGCGTCGCATTAAGTCGAGCAGAATAATATATTGGTGGCAAGGTGGGGGTTGCAAAAGGGGTTATGGGGTTACGGAAATTTGTTGGCCAAAGGTTCAACGAGGTGGAGGGGGTGGGGGGGGTGAGACCTTCATGACAGCTGAAAAACAATAGAAAACTTCGTTTGTTTGCCGAGACAAAAGGAAAAGGCACGATGGCGGGCGGCCATTGTGAAGGACAGCAGCCCTAACAAAAAAAAGGGCAGGCCCCCCCCCCATTTCCATCAAGAGCCAAGAAGGGTTGTTTGCAAGGGTTGCTGGGCGGTGGTTTCGTTGGTTGGTTCCTGCCACATTTGGCCATTTTCCATTCATGCCGCATTTCCCTTTTGCATACTTTTAGGCTTGCGCCTTAAATATTCCAAATGGGAAAACCTTTGCAGCCCTCCGTCCCCCCTCCCCCATTTTGCTGTTGCTTTTGAAATGAATTTTAATTTCTTGTCTGCGGTGCTAGCCCCAACCTCTCTCCCCCACCACTGCCTGCCCCTTGAATGCCTAGACAGACGCGAAGAGAGTGAGCAAAACAAAAACGCAAAAGAAAAGCAAAATCAAGTTGAATTAATTTCGAAAATCATGGCTGCGCTGCCAAGGGTGCCACGGCCATGTTTGAGTTGCTGCCTGCCACTGACAGGAGGCAAGGACGATGTGATGTGGTACGTGCATGATAATCTGCTTGCAGACGTTCCCAGCGTTGCGTGTCTCCTGCTTGACTCCTGCTGAAACGGCGGCGAGAAGGCGGAGAAGGAGAAGGACATCAGGCAACCGCAACGGGGGGAACGGAACGGGTGGTACGAGTGGGGGGCCAGCAATCATGTCACGTAGACGAAAGTAAATCCACTTTCACCCTTGTTTCGCCACCACCTGCTCCCTGCTCCCTGCTCCTGCTCCTGCTCCCGGCCATCTCCTGCCTCGCGTTCTCCTTTTCTCCTTCCGCTTCGCCTTCAAAATGGCTTCTATAATTTGCCTTCAACTCTTTTCAATCTCCTCTTCGTTCGACCCAAACCCGCACAGCCCTCAGCTGCCATTTTACATTTTAGGGATCCTGCCACTGCCCCTCGTCCTGCCACACTGTATACATAATGGATGCGCCGGAAGCTTTTTACAATTTATAAAATTACATTTTGGCTCATTAATTTTACTTATTGTTGGGCTGATTCTCCGCTTCGTTTCTCCTCTGCTTTCCACAATTTGTTTTGGCCTCCAAAATGGTTTTCTAGCGTATATTCCACATCACATCGCTGGTCGCTGCTCGCTGGTCGCTGATATATGGCCAGGGTCAGGGGTCAGACAACAGCTGATAAATGGCTGAAAGATGAGGCCCCACGCAGGCGAGGGCTCCCCCTCCTCGCTTATTAATTATCCTTGGGCACAGCTCCTTCACCGCATAGCTTCTTAGCCTCTCGTTCCATGGCGTTTATCGACATTAACAAATAGCCCAAAGATAATGAAAAGCGCTCTGTTTTGCACATAAATCAGTGGCAGAGGGAGTGGAAAGCGGTAAATGGAAAAGTGGAAAAATGGAAAAATGGAAAATTGGCATTTTTGCATTAATATATTTTTCTGGAGGGATAGGACCAGACATCAGCAAGTTTAGTTTTCTCTCTAAGAATTCCCCTGGCATTATCCCAAGAATATCCGCTTAAAAGTAGGCAACGAAAATATTTATAGGAGCTGCGTGGACTCTTTGATTTTTGTGATTTTTTAATTGAATGTGGACTTGTTGCTCGGGGATCAAAAATCATTCAAGGTCTCTCTAAGATCCCCCCGAATTATCCCCAAGGGAGCATTTTAGTTCCACGCAATGGAATTATCAAAAAATCCTAACAGTCTCTTAAATATCGCTTTCTCTCATTCTTTCTTATTCAATTATTAATTGAAACTAGACCTGTTTGTTGGTTAATATAATATTAAAAATAATAAAGTTATCTCAAAGATCCCCTAGAATCTCTCAAAAGACAAGCTAGCATTTTAGCTCCACGCTTAAAAGCATGCAATGGAAAGTATCAACTACTCCAACATTTATGTTGCATATCCCCAGGGGCTGCAAATCTTTTATTCAGACTTTTATAAATTTGTATTTATTGAAAATGGATTCGTTGGGATATTAATATCACGACTTTTTCCGATACATTTTTGGGCTCTGAAAATGTTTTATAAATTAAGGTTTTTTATTTTTAAAAACTGGTATTTTTTTATTGCTTTTTCGAGGTAGTACTCCTTTCCGTTAAACATGACCTAAGTACCTACCTTACATCTGTTTATAATGAATTCTAGCTTCTGAAATTTAAAAAGCTAACAAATGCAGCTATAAATCAGACTCAAGCACTTGGCGTCTTCAGCTTAGTCTTCAGCTGGTAAAAATTAGGCTTTCAAATTCAAAACTTATAATTTTTTGGTGGTATCTACATACATATGTCATAGTCTTGACTTTTTTTAAAAAGGTATTTTATTTGTATAGATGCATAAATTCCGCGTCGTTTAAGATATCGTTTAGCAAAATCTATATAAAATCTTTTAAAACACAATCATTTAATTAAACAAAACCAAATTTGCTTCGGACTTTAAAAACTCAGAAAAAGGTAAACAAAATTTTCGCACCAAATATTATACTTTTTTGCATAGAAATATAAATTCCGCGTCGTTAAAGGTATGGTTTGTTAAAATCGATTTTTAAATTTTTAAGATGCAACCATTTGATCAAACAACAAAAACAAAAGAACCTTGCCATAAAAAAAAAAACATTTTTTTTTTGTTTAATGATTGATCAAATGGTTGCATCTCAAAACTTTGTCTATAGATTTTTTCAAACGATACTTTAAACGACGCGGATTTTATGCACCTACACCAAGAAAATATCATAACTGAAGCGAAAATTATTTTTAACATTTTCTGAGTTTTTGAAGTCACGAACAAACAAAAATTGCCATAAAAAAAAACATTTTTTTTTGTTTTTTTTTTTTGTTTTATTGTTTGATCAAATGATTGCATCTTAAAAGTTTCTCTATAGATTTGTACCAATGATACCTTAAACGAAGCGCAATTTATGTTTCTATGAAAATAAATTATCATCACAGAAGCGAAAAATTTTTTTACCTTTCTCTGAGTTTTTGAAGTCAAGACTATACAAAAAATACCGCAACAAAATTATAAGCTTTGAATTTGAAAGCTTCATTTTTACCTGAAGGTAAGCTGAGGCTACAAAGCACTTGAGTCTTTTCTTATCGCTGCATTTATTAGCTTTTTAAAATTACAGTAGCTAGAATTCAATATAAACAAATGTAAGGTACTTATGTTTAAAAGAAAGGAGTACACTACCTCGAAAAAAACAGAAAAAAAAATATCAGAAAAAGCCTATTTCTTTTTACGATTCAAGTTCAAGTTTACGAAGAAGTTGTCACCGTCTCTATCTCAAGAAAAACATTCTGCGAGAATTTATCAAAAGTTGTCCCCAGGCCGGAAAGCACATAAATTAATTTCCCGCTTAAAAGTATGCAACAAAACTATGAACGAATCCAACAGTGCATTTTCTCTCTCTCTCTCTGAGAATTTGAATGAATTTAATTGTTATTTTTAATTGAAAGCGGATTTGTTGGGAAGTATAGTTATACCCTTCTTGCGGTATCAGAAACAGTCCTCTAGAAGCTTCAAAATGTGTTCAGCCACAAGCCAGAGTACACTTAGTTCCCGTTTAAAAAATACCAACGAATCTAACAATTAAATTTTTAATTGAAATTGATTTGACGGATCAATAATCAATGAATCACCCTCCCTCTCACATATAACAAACTTCAAACTTTAAAAACTTACAAATGTGCGCCCCAGGCCAAAAGTACATAAATGTATGACTCGCTCAAAAGTATGCAATGAAATTAACAAAGCATCTAACAATATCTCGAGGGAGTACGCAATCTCTCTCTAGCTATATTTTATTATTATTATTCAAGAAGGAATTTGTTGAAGAAATAAATAAATAAAGTTATCCTCTTCTCAAGCAAGTATTCAACAGTTCTCCCCAAGCCATGGCGTATATAAATACACTCCTCGCTTAAAAGTATGCAATGAAAGTATGAAAGAACACACAAATATGTATCTCGAGGAAGTGCCTCATCCCTCTCTCTGGGTTTTTTATTTTTTTTTATATTTGAAAGCAGATTTGTTGGTAGATATATTTCTCTCTTTTGTCAAGCAAAGGCAGTCCCCTAAAATCTAGCAAACAAGTCCACCACCAAGCCAGGGAGTGCGCAAATTCATTTCCCTCTCGAAAGTATGCAACAAAATTAGCAGAAAATGCAAAAAGGTGCTGCCTAGCCCGAGGGGCTGCGTCAGCATTCTCTCTCAGACTTTAATTTGAAATTGGATTGGATTTTGTTCTGGCAGGGGACGCTGCAGAATATATAATATTATATTTTCCCCACTTAATAAATGGGAAATTTTCGGGAACCACAGGGGGAGCCTCCACCCCTGGCCCCACCCGAAGCCGCAGCGCAACTGCGACGATGCTACGACGGCAACGGCCACTCGCACTAATTAAACAAATATTTAATTATAAAATATTTTACTGCAAAATGCAAGCAGACGCGTAAAATTTATAGCTAAACTATTATGCGACACACAGGACACAGGCACTGCTGCTGCCATTATCCCTAGCGGAGTCCTGCTGCCCCGCCGAAAAAAAACCCGTATCAACAATATTTTCCAACTAAAAGCGTGTAAAAGTTTTTTAATTTAATTAAATTAGAAGCAATTAGTGGAAAAGCTAATAAAAGTTGTGCCAAAAACGGCAACATCGGGCAGATCGAAGGTGCGGCAGAGGCAGGGGCATGGCCAAAAGTTGGGCCTCAACTTTGGGATTACATTTGCAGCAGGCAGGGGAGAAGGGGGGTGGGGGTGGGGGGTGGAGGGTGGCGGGGGGAGGCCTCATCAAGTAATTGGGCAAGGAGCTGCCACCGCAGGAGTCGCCGCCGCTGCAGTGATAATTGAGTATCACTAAGTGTCATTAAGTGCTCCGGTTGGAGGAGAGGCCTTCTGCTTCGATGTCCTTCAGTGCGTGCATACGCATACGCATTCACTCAACCTCTCATCCTTTGAGAGCCTTCCGCCCTGCCCTGCCCTGCTGTGCCCTGCCCTGCTGTGCTCCTCTGTTTGCCTGGTCGCCGCTTGGCAAATAACTAAATGTGTTTACTAAACCACTTACTAAACACTCAACGACTGCCAGGACACACAGCCATGGAAGCCATGGAGTCTGTAGTTTTTGCTGTTGCTGCGGCAGGATGCAACGTGACCAAGTGCGGCAGCGGCCGAGGCCGAGGCCGAGGCAGCCAGCAATAGAAACAAAAAAGAACAATGGCAAAGCACACACGGAGCTCCATGGAGGACCACAGACGCGTCTAGTCAGGAGGGAAGGCGGCGGGAGGAGCCAAGGAGCCAAGAGCGGGGGGGAAACGTTTTCATTTTTCATAATGCTGTTAACTATAAAATATATATCCTTCTTCTCTCTCGCTCTGCCTCGCTCTCTCCCTCTCCCTCTCTCTTTCTGTTCATAAAACACGCAGCACGCAAAAATATAAATGTTAAAAATAAAATGTGAAAAAGCAAACAACACAAAATCAAAGGCAGGAAAGCAGCAGCGACGGCAGCGGCAGCAGCATGAAAAACCAGGAAAAATCCCCATCCCCTCCCCCCAACCCCCCCACACACACACACACACTGGTGTTTCTTTTTTTTTTGTATGCTACGAGTTAGCCTTTTTGTCCTCCCACTTTTAGCCTGTTTTCTGGCCAGGGCTATGATGATGCTGCCACTTCTGCTGCTGCTGCTGCTGCCGCCGCTGCTGCTGTCGACGACGACGACGACGATGTGGCAGCTGCAGCAGCAGCCAATGGCAGTGCAGCAAGTAGGTGGAGCTTAAAAAAAGACAAAAAATTTCCCCAGCGAAAAATGCCAGTGGGGGAGGGGGGGGGGGGGGGGGGGGGGGGGGGTGTTATGTTGTATGGACTTTTTGCCACGTTTTTCTATACGAAGCAGCCGGCAGACGAGAGTCCTGTGAGGACCACAGGACCTGCGTCTGAGCGACTTTGCCGTCCAGGATGGGTGGAGCAGGCGGGAGGGGGGGCGTCCGGGCGGGCGGTTGCTGATGCTTTTCTTGCTTTGCTTTTGGGCCGCGCGCATTTTATGTGATTTTATTTTATACAATCTCTCGCCGTTTGCTCTCTTTCTCAATCTCTCTCTCGCTCTCTGGGGGGGGGGGGGGAGTAGGGGGTGTGGGGCATGGCAAATTGTTGGCTTGTGAATTGAAGATGCAGAAAATCAAGAGAGACAGAGACACAGAGAGAGAAATGGCAAGAGAAAGGCTAAAAAGATGCGAGAAAATGAATTGATTTCGATGTAAATTTAAATTAATTGAAAAAAAAGGACAAATAATAGGGGGGTAGACCCTTCTTGGGGAGAGGATGGTGGAGTGGCAGGCGGGAGAGGCTCCCCCTTGAGTTTTGTTAGAAAGTGCCTCCTCGCGCCTTTCTTTGACCCCCCCTCGACCCACTCCTGGGCTTCAGCAGCACTCCCTCCCCCTTTGGACCACCCCTCCGTTCCGTGCCCCATCTGTGCCCCATTTGGCGGGCGATACCTCGGCAAACAATCTCCAAATCCTGCGTAAAAGTAAAACACGCATTTTGTCGCAACTGTACTGACTTTTTATACCTTTTTTCGTGCGTTGTTCGGCGCTGCCGTCGCGGCTGCTGTCGCTGCTGTTTTTCTCTCTTTTTTCTCGTTAATTTTTGTGTACACATTCGCATCCTTTTCGCATCCTCCCGCCTCCGCATTACGACGCACGACGACGACGACGACGACGGCAATGGAGGAGCAGGAGCAGGAGAAGGCGATGCCGCAGCTCCAAGTCCTCCTCAAATGTTAATTTTGAATTACGAAATATTCGCATGTCAGAGTGTCCTTTCGCTTTGCCAGGGGGTGGTTGAGGGGGAGGGGTTTGGGGTGGTGTCAGCGTGAATAATTTAGGATCTTTGGAGCGGCGTTTGGGCCAAAAACCAACCCGAAAAGCAGGCAACAGAAAAGCGGAAAAACAGATAAACATCCCAGGAGCGAAAACCCTTCCAAAAGGAAAGGACGAAGGACGAAAACCCTTAATGCCCAAATAGAGCTTACAATAAGTTGAGCGGCAGTCGGGGGGGTGCCACGAGGGGGTGGGCTGGGGGCAGGCCTTTTCTGTATGCAGCAATTTCCATTTTCCCCCCCCCTCCCCTCTTTCCCCTCCCCCCCTCCTGTTGCTGTTGTTGCATGTTGCGGCATTTTATTTTCTATATGCGAGAGAAAAAGCGGCGAAAAAAGGAAAGACAAAAAACAAAATGGCGGCTTGTTTTTTGCTTTCCTTTTTTCGTCCTTTTTTGTTGTTGTGTGCGTACTAAAAAGCGCCCCAGCGACGGCGAAAGAAGAAAAATGCGAAAAACAAAAAGCAAAGAGAGCGAAAAAGAGAGCGAGAGAGAGAGGGGGAGACTGGGGCAAGGGGGGCTGGAGGGGGAGGGTTGCCAACAAAAGGATGAAAAATGTCGAGGAGGAAAAGCTCATGATTTATGATTTAAATTTTTTGCAGGCGCCTGGTGTGAAGTCCGAGAGTCCCTCCTCCTCCTCCTCCTCCGACAGTCGCTTCCTTCTTTAATTGCCGCCACCGCTGCCACGCCTCCTGTGGCAGCCTCCTCTTTTGCTTTTGGATTTCGCTGGCGGGGGTTTTTCAATTGAAGCTGTTTGTTTTAATTAATTACATTAATAAGTTTTTCTTGTTTGCGCCGCTTCACATTCTGTCATCATTATCGCCGCCACGGGCTCCGCGAGGAGCGCAGAGGAGGGGCACACACAGGCCTCGGAGGAGGCAGCACTCGCTTGTAGATAATGGCAATCAGGTAATCTGTCCCCATCTTGAACACTCGCAGGCCTCGAGGAGAGAGAGAGAGTGGGGAAGGCAGGCAAGGAGTCGAGGCGTGGAGGAGGGCCACGAGTCGCAGAGACTGGAAGGAGTCTAGGAGTGGCGGACGGTCAGGAGTGGAGGAGTGTCAGGAGTGGAGGAGTGCCAGGAGTCCATTGCCATCGCCAGAGCGGCAAATGGAAAATGGAAAAGCCATTAACTGCAACAGAGAGGCAGAAAGACAGGGAGACAGGGGGAAATAAGGACCCACAGACAGGTAGCATTAGCCGCGACATTAAAACGGGTTCTCCTGCGGCAGAGGAGGGAAAGAGGGCCATATCTTTCTATCTAACAGATACAAAATGAGACGCGTAGCCGCGAACAGCTGCTGGCCGGAACAAAAGCCAAGCAAAGCGATTCCTTTTTGCCATTTTATTGAAGGCTGCATCTGCACACACACACACACTGAGACACTCCTGGACTGGCATTCATTTCTGTGTTTAAAATTGAAATTCAATTTAAAGTGCCTTTCCTTTACGGTCTTTCGTCCTGCCTGCTTCTGGGAATCCAAAATGGCCGCCACCAAGCCGAGAACTTACCCTTTTTTTCGCCCGCTGCTGCTGCTGCCTTAAGGGTTTGTTTAGCTTTCCACCCCATTCCCAGTCCCAGTCCCAGGCACAGCCCACCTCCCCCCCCCTCCTTGCCTGGCGGAAAGGGGTGGCTTTTTTGGCAGCTGCGTATTTTGCAAATTATTTAAAGCCTTAAAGCAAGGATCCTCGCGGGCAGCTGCCACAAAGGATGCCCAAGGATCGGCATAGGACACGGCTACACCCCGCCGCCCCTCTCCTCTCTCCCACCGATTGAAGCCCCTGATTAACGGGCATTTTCTATGGCGGCTTCCATCTATCCATCCATCCATCTATCCATCAGATACTTTAGTCCTTTGGCGCACAATAATGCGTGTGTGTGTGTGGGTGGGGGGGTGTGTGGGTGGGGGGGGGATATATATTCATTTTAAATGCAGGTTGTGTCGAGCATCGACGTCAAATTACAGACGACATTACATAAAATACCCACGCAAATACAGTGCCCCTCTCTCCCTCTTCTCTATCCCTCTCCCCCTCCCGCTCGTTGTGTGCGTGAGCTCGTTGTTAATTTAAAATTTCACCATTTTTAGTTGCATCCGCGAGGCGTAGAGTGCTGCCACAAAGCCCCAGCCGCAACGAATGCAGAGGGTCCTGCCGGGCAGCACAGACCGGCCAGGCAGTTAGAGGAGTCCTGCCAGGCAGTAAGCGGAGGATAGAGTACGGAGATAGGCAGTGGAGTCCTGCCAGGCGGTAAATAGAGTATAGAGCCAGGCAGTATAAGAGTCCTGCCAGATAGCATATAGAATCCTGCCCGGTAGCCTATAGAGTCCTGCCAGGGGTGAGCCTATCAAGTGGAGTCCCTATAGGCAGCATAAAGTGTCCTGCCCGGCAATAAATAGAGTATAGACCCAGGCAATAAGCAAAGTCCTGCCAGATATGTTATAGAGTCCTGCCAGACATTATTCTATCAAGTGGAGTCCTGCCAGGCAGTATATAAAGATCTGGCAGGCTGTAAGCGGAGTTTAGAGCATAAAACCAGGCAGCAAATGGAGTCAAACGTTTAACATGGGAAGAACACTTTTTTAATGAGAACGAAGCCCAGTGCCAATTGCAGCTCATCTTTTTCCCCCAAGACACAGTGCTCCTACCCAATCGATGGCCGCCTCTCCCCCCATAATAACTCGGATAATTGATGATCCCCAAATGCCTGCCTGGCTTCGATGTAGGGCGCATATAAACCCCAAACAAACGCACAGCCAGCACGTTAAAGGTTACACAGAGGGAGGGGGGACAGTACGCTAAAGGTTAGACAGAGGGGTGGAGAGGGGAAAGGGCTTCAAAAAAAGAGAGAGAAAAAACACAAGCGCCAAACCCCAAAAAAGCAGTTGAGTAAATTATATATACGCCAACGCGGGACAAAAGCAACAACAACAACAACAACAACAGCAACCATAACACACACTTCACCCCTCCCTCTCTCCACCCCTCTCCCCCATATATATATCCCGCATATCCCGCATATCCTCCATTTATATAGGCAAAAAAAAAGAAAGAAAAGCCTCTATGTACAGGACTCTCTCTCTCTCTCACTCTCTCTCTCTCTCTGTCTCTCTCTTTGTCTCTCTTTCGTCCAGTAAATTATATTACGTGTATTCCGCATCGCATCGCATCGTTTCGTATGCGGCGATGTGTGCACTAAATAAGGTAATTTGTGTGTGCGGGGGGTGGCAGGCGGGCAGGGGGGGGAGGGAGGGGAGCCCTGCCAACAACAACAACAACAACAGAAAATTCATTAAAATGAAAAATGAAATTCAACATTTTTTGAAGTGTTTTTTTTGCGTGGATGGGGAAGGGGAGGGTCCCCCCGGGCAAAGCTGTTTAAATTTCCACAATTTTTCACTCGAACGTCAAATAAATTTTCCACTTGATGTGTGTGCGTGCGTGTGTGTGTGGAGGCCTGCCACTTGCCACACGACGGCCACTGCCTGGCTGTTGGCTCCGATTTCAGGGGGGATTGTGCCACCCCCCATTCCCCCATTCCCCCATTCCCCCATCTTTTAGCCTGCATTCTATGCCGCGTTCATCCTTCTATGCCCCTCCCCCTCTGTGGCTTCTGGTAGCTTCTGTTTGGTGGATATCTCGGCAGTAGATAGCATCTTCCATCTCTCCATAAACCTCATCGTAGAGATCTTTCTTTTCACTTTCATCTGCCTCTTTGGAAGCAAAAAAGCCCTCTGTCCCTCCCAGCCCTTCTTCGTGTCCCTCCCTCTGTCCCTCCCAGCCCTCCTTCCTCTACTCCTCCCCCTTGAGGAGAGTGCTGTGGGGTGGGGGGGTCGCAATCATCGATTAAATGTCAATTAAACGGCTGACCAACAGCTGATTTTCGACTCCTGGCATTCCTGCCTCAAACACACACACACACACTGCCACAGTGCTGCATTGGCCGTGACGTCATAATGTAAACATCATAAAGTGTCCAAAAAATAAAATAAAAAACTTAAAAAATTCGCGCCTGCTGAAAAGTGGCACGCGCCAAACGCGAAAAACAGAAAAACAGAAAACAAATTGCAATTAAATAAAATAAAAAAAAAATAAATAAAAAAGAGGAGGAGGAGGGGAAGGGGAAGGAGGAGGAGCAGCAACAACTCAAATGGCAACAATGACATTGACAATGTCAATGAACGGCCGAAAAAACGAAAAACACACACAGAGAGGGAGACAGAGAGAGACAGCAGGAGAGACAGAGAGAGACAGCAGGAGAGACAGAGAGAGACAGAGAGAGCATGTGTGTGTGTGTGTGTGAGGGGGAGAGAGGGGGCCTGGAGAGTGCAGGAATGCCACGTGCCGGGGCTGCCTGCAGCCGGCAATTATCATAAGCAGCAGATGCAACAGTGTGCAACATTGTGTGTGTGTGTGTGTGTGTGGTAGCCGAAAAAAAGGAATAAACTAAAAATGGCCAAAGAGCGAGAGAGCGAGAAAGGGAATGGAGTGGCCGCCAGACTGCGGCTGGTCATTCATTTTTTTCACACTTGCAACGGCAGCGGCAGCGGCAGCAGGAGTGTGGCAGAGTGGGGGGTGGGTGGTGGGGCGGTGTTCGAGGGGCAGGCATTTAATTTAATGCCAATTACGTGTATGAGCCGCATTAACCGCACAGACACACACAGACCGAAAAAAAGAAGGACGAAATGCAGCCGGCAGACGGCCGGCAGCAGGCAATGGAAGAGAGCACAAAGAGAGAGGGAGAGACAGAGAGCGAGTGGCAGAGAGGGAGAGGGGGAGAGGGGCAGGAGACACTGGTGCAGCAGCTGCCTCCAACTATTGAATGATGAATGAAAAGCTGCAATCTGCACAACTATTCGAAGTCCAGCAGCCCCCTACCCCCCTCCCTGCACCCGCCCCCTGGCACCCTCCAGTCCCCAGTTAATTTCAGAGTTCATGCCACACACTTAATGAGCGACGGCGGAGGCGGAGGAGCAACGACAACACCACCACAGACTCTCCGCTGGCTGTCCCCGCTTCCCCCAACCCAGGGTCCTGCCTCGATGAAAAATGAGCGAAAATCGCACATACGCCCCGTCGCACAAGGTCCTGCGATGCAAGCCGGCACCCAGTGTCCTCGTCCTTCACCTAGAATTATTTTTGTACATTTTTTTCTTGTTTTTTTGTTTTTTTTTGGTGCTGCTGTGGCAGCAACAGACGTCGCTCTTTACATAATATGCAATTTTTATTTGGGTTTCGTTACGCGGAAAAAAAACTGCAAAAAATGCCACTGCATTACGCATGTGTGCGTGTGTATCTGTGTGTGTGTGTGGCAAGGCAGGGGGCACGACTGTGTGCGTATTCCATCAATGCATACGCATTAATAAGCCCTCGTCCGGGAGGTCCTGCAGCCACGGATCGGAAACCGTATCTGGGCGCCGGGTGCCCCCGAAACGAAAGCGAAAGTGCCAGAGAGGCTGCCCCCCCCCCAAAAAAAAACCAACAAAAAGAGGAGAGAGAGGAGCAGGAGACGCCCGAAAAATAAATATAATTGCAGGCCGAAAAAAAACAGAGGAAAAACGGTGGAAAGGGGAGGTGGGGAATCGACTGGTGTCCGAAAATGGCGAGCCGTCGACATTAATCGACTCGAAATTGGTTTAATTCATATTTAAATGGAGGCCGCCGCCACCGACAAGTGGCCGGCTGCATGCCACATGCCGCAGGGGGGGGGGGGGGGGGTCAGCAACAGTTGGGTGCTTGTTTGTTTGTTTGTTGGACTGTTGTTCCGTTCAATAATTCAATTAAGCTTTATTTATGGCCAAATCAGAAAGCCCCCTGCTGCCACATGCCACACGGCGCGCGTGGCTAATGCCGTTGGTGACCCACACAGGCAGGTGAGGCAGGTAGGGGACCCTCTGTCCCCACTTCCTACCTGATTTATGTTTCATATTTGCCACTAAATGTGGCACCTCTCTAGCCCTGGCCTTGCGTTTCGTCTAATTTTCCATGTTTTCTGTTTCGTTTCAGGATATTTCTCCCTCTCCCCCTCCCCCTCTTTAAAGCCTTTTGCTTATGAATATTATTTGCATTTTTCTCTCTCTTTTTTTCCATCAGGAGCCCGAAGTCCTTTGGCCGCCGCCGCCGCCGTTTTAATCAGCAAAAGGCATTCATCTTGTTTGCCAAACTAATTTTTTATCTTGCCAGGCAGCCAGGACTCAGGCAGAATGTCCTTCCTTCAGGCCAGTCTCTGGCCGTCCTGGTCCCCGAAGAAAAGCACAAACACACACACAGAGGGAGAGGGAGAGGGCGAAGGACCAACAGGATATGCAGCACAAGTAAATGGTGGAAACTTTTAACGCCCTCGTCCTGGGTCCTGCCTCCTGCCTTCTGCGGTGGCAGCTGCTGCCTCCTGGCATTCGCATTTATTTAACTAACAGTAAAAAATTACCCCACAGCCCTCCCCCCTCTCCTGAGGGACTTGCCTTCGTCCTGGCCGACAAACAGGGGAGTTGGAAATGGAAGGACTGGACAGGACATTCGTTATGCTTAAGCAAAAGAATACGAAACTGTACTTGACAGCCACTGCCCCACCACCTCCCCCTTCCCCTGCTCCCCCTCTGCGCTGCTAAAACTAATGGCCAAGGCATCCCCAAGGGTTTCCGTTTCTATTTGTTTCGCATATGAAAAGCAGAGAGAAATATAAAAATAAAAAACAGCAAAAAAAAGTAATGGATGCCACAAAACGGACTCGGGACTCCTTCGAGGAGGCAGGCCACAAGGGGTGCTGCAAGGGGGGGGTGTGTCTGTCGTTGGCCAACTCGGACTCGGGGTTGTTTACCGGCTGCCACGTGCCTCCTGCCTCCTGCCCCGTGCCCCTTGCTGCTGTCGGGCGGCAAAAGGAAAATGGCGTCGCCTTAATTTATTTTAAGTGGTTGATGGTTTTAAGGATTCACTTCCAGCCAAGGATACAGGCAGCAGGACAAAGAATTGGCCCAAGCCAGGGCGCTCTCTCTCTCTCTCTCTCTCTGTGGCTGGCCTTTTTTCCTCTCGTTTCCTGTTTTAGAGAGAGAGAGAGAGAGAGAGCGCGCAGGGCGGGGTGGATGGGGGATGGCGTTGGGGCTAGTCCTTTGGACCTGTGCGCCTGAGCCCTGGATTTGTCTTTTTCTATAAACCATTATGCAAATATCTGTGCCTGCCCCCACACACCCCACTCCTCCCCCCTTTCCCCCTCTTCCCCCTTTCGAAGTACAAGTCAAATTTATGGGCGACTTAACAATTTGCAAGGACTCCCAGGCAGAGCCAGAGGGCCACCCAAAAACCTGCAAAAGAAATCACGAAAAATATAGGAGGCATGCAACAACAGAAGCCACATCCTGAAGCCACATCCTGGAAGCCACTGCGCTCCCCCCCTTCGCCACGTCCTCCCGCTGCCAACCAAAAGCAAACGAAATGCAAATTAAAATCTTCCCCTTAAGTCGCTTTTGGGCTCCAGGATGCCTGCCTCCTCCTCCCCCATCCCCCACCCCACCGCTCGATGGGCAATGGGCGCCATAAAAAAGTATCCGCTCGTTCGTTCCACTTGTCCCACATCGACTCACTCCAGCTGTGGCCCCTCTCCTCCTCCTGTGGCCCCTCTGCTGCCCCTCTTTCCTGCACTTTATGCATAGGGGAGTCATTATATTGAATTGAACGTTAAAGCTCTGATAAAATGTGCAACAAAAGAAGCAAAAGGAAAGGAAAGGAGAGCCAAAGGAGATGAGAATACGGAGTACATTGACTCACGGACGGCCTTCTGTCTGTGGCAGCCTCCTCCTGTGATCCTCCTCCTCCTCCCATTCTGCAGTGCAGTTAAGTGTGCCGTTCTCATCCTTTCTGCCTTCCCATCATCATCATCATCGTCGCCAGCGCCAGCGTCCTCTGCTGGCAGTCGAAAAGCCAGTAAAGCAATTGAGGCCTCAGACACTTAAAATGTAAGCCAAAGGCCGAACCGTATCGGTGTGCCTGTGTATCGGTGTGTCTGTGTGTCTGTGTGTTTGTCTGCCCTGCCTGCCGTCGGCCATAAGATATATCCATAGACACGCAGACACCGGCACGGGCGCACGCCTGAGAGACTCCAGGGAGCAGAGGAGCAGGCGGTGGAGGGGCAGGGGCAGGGGCAGGCGGTGCAACATCGATTGAGTTGCTACGCTGGCAGACGCCTCGTCAGACCTCAGACAGAGGGAGGCAGAAGCACAGGAAAGTAGGCTTTGCCAACGCCAGACAGGGACTCAGGGCAGTGGTCCTGAGTGTTGCACCCTGCCGCAAGTGTGTCTGTGCCACCTGTCGTATTGAAGTAACTACCAGCTTCGCCTCTCTGCCCTCCAGTCTGTCTGCCTGCCTCTTCATATCCTGTCAGAGGGAAAGCGGCATCCTTCCTTCCTTCGCTCGCTCGTTCTTTCCTTTCTTCTTCTCTGTCTTCTGGGGCTCTTATCTTCGTTTAACTTTCTACCATGTTATGGCCCGTTATCTCGGACTCTCTGCCTCCTCTGCCCCTCTGCCTGTGGCACACACTCTCTCTCTCTCTCTCTCTCTCTCTTTCTGTGTGTCCTTTCGTCTCTGTTTGCATTTTTGAGCAAATCAAGTGAAATTACATTTTTCTATGCGATGCTCTTAATGTTATTTGCATATACGTATCCTGCCATCCTGCCATCCTTCCTGCAGGCTACAATATTTACAAATGAATGCAGTACGCTCTGCTCCTCCCCCTCCCCCTGTCTCTGTGGACCCCCCTTTGAGGGGCAAAAACTAACAACGTTTGCGAAAATTCTTTCATATCCTTTACAGCCATCGTTACGTGCCCTCAAAGTGCCATTTTGTCACTGGGTCCTTTGGCCCTACCATCCCCCTCCCCCCTCCTTTCTCTCTCTCTGTCTCTCCCTTCTGCCTTCCTTTTGCTGGCATTAATATTTGTTTTCGTTTGATAATTTTCTTTTGCTGCCTTTTATACTTTTAAGTGCACATCCTGCTGCTAGAGTCCTTGCCAGTCAACCCACCCACCCACTCCACAGTTAGTTTCGTTCTCTCTCTCTCTCTCTGTGTCTCTGTCTCTGTCCCGCATATCCTTGCTTCCTTCTTGCCTTCATCTTATTGGAAGGAAGGAGCGCGCGCAAAAAAAAAAAACCAAACCAAACGAAACGAAACGAAGCCGCATTTAAATGTGCTCCGCCCCTTTTCTATTTAAAAAATTCAAAGGATTTTGCTTGGCTTCGCTCTCGTCCTGCCTCCGGCTTCGTCCTGCCTCCGCGCCTGCTGTTCCTGCTGGCTCTTTCTTTTAATTTATTTTATATATATATCGCCTGCCTTCGTGTCCTGCGCTCTACGGCTGTCGCCGTCGCCGCGACTTCGGACTGCGAGGAGGAGTGCCAGTGCCAGAGCCAGTGCCAGCGCCAGTGCCAGAGCCAGTGCCCCTGGCACTTGAGGTTGCCTTTGGCTCTTGGGCTTGGGCTCTGCTCTCTCCTTCACCAATAAGACTCCTCCTGCTGACAAGGGTCGAGGGGTTGAATTTTAATTGAATGTTGCCATGGAATTTAGCCAAAACGAAGGAAGCTCTGGAGAGGACTCAGAGTATCCCAGGATAAGGACAATTCCGCGTCAAGGCAGGACACTAATACAATTCCTTTTTCTTTACAGATTTCACTTTCTTAATGTTAATTCCTAAGTAATCCCATAATTAAATCCTACAAATAAATTCATAAAAGAATCGTCCTACTTTAGACGTTTAAATTTTAAATTGATTTAGTGAAATATGATATTTAATATTATTAGATATTAAATACATATTACTATATTAAATCTATTATTAATTGTTTTATTCAAAGAAAAATATATATACTATTTTTATATTTAAATATATATTTTAATATATTATTATTTATCTATTAGTATTATTTCAATATATTATATTATATATATTTAAATATTTTAATAATAATAAATATACGTAAAACTAGATTAAGTTGCCACGAAAGGTAGCAGTAAACTTGTTTACAATAAAATAAAAATTTTCCACATGAAAAAAAAAATGAAAGAAAAAAAGAAAAACAAATAAATATTAATTTTATTATTCAAAGAAAACATATATATAATATTTATATAAGATCTATTTTTGTATAATATTTATTTTTATTATTATAAAATTTGTTTGTGCAAATCAAAAATCATGATAATAAAAAAAAAGAGAATAAATAAAATAATATAAAAAAATACAAAAAATATTTCCCTTATTTTCTTGGGTCCTGGATCCTTGAGACTTGGTGGAGAATCATCCAAACTTTTCAGATAACAAAAATCACCTGGCACGCCGAAATCCTGCCACGAATAGCAAAGAAACCAAAAAACAGGAACAAAAAGTCCTCGATTGGATTAAGCGCCACCTTTTGGCTGAAAGCTACAACTACAGGCCGGATAATAGGCTTCCTGTCGCCAGGTGTCGCCACTGATAGATGTCGACATGACATGTAGATAGGTTGTCGTAAGACGTGTACATTTTACATATTCTTTATTCTCGTATGTAAAATCAGACAATGT
Organism: Drosophila persimilis; assembly: GCF_003286085.1. Classification (NCBI taxonomy): domain Eukaryota; kingdom Metazoa; phylum Arthropoda; class Insecta; order Diptera; family Drosophilidae; genus Drosophila; species Drosophila persimilis. The sequence goes on from NW_020825706.1 coordinate 1,931,300, forward strand.
TGCCTACTTTTGGGAGATAGTCGCTCTGATATCTTTATCCGGTACAGAATTTATGGAGGACACGCAGTACCAATGGCCAGGGTCCAAGGGTCCGACCAAGACGAAGGTAAGCACGTAAAGGATGGCTAGAATGCAACGGAGGGGGCCACTAACAGCTCGACGCAGACACAAAAGGCCACCCAATAGTTGGAATTATATTTAGACTCCTATGAAATCTATCTAGGATATACATAGCTACGTGTGATAAATCAGTTACCCATTATCCCCTTATACTGCCACCAAAGTTCCTGCCATCTCGTGTCACGCCGTGCAGCAGCAGCAGCAGACTGTAGCCGTGGACCGAAAAACCCACCCCCCCGCCCGACGATGCTGGCCCAAGCCCACCCTTAAAGGTAGAGAGGCCACTGAACAGACAATCCTTTGACCCATAGTCCAGGGTCCGAGTCCTGATGCTGACCAGTCTCACAGGCAAAGAAAATCCTGAGAAAATCCTAGAAATCCACGCAGCATCTTCGGGTGTTTTTACCCTTTTTTCTTTGGTTCAAAGGTTACTGACCAACGCGGTCCGTGGAGGTCCGGTCCAGGACCCGTTTTTCAACCAGAAACAGGACCAGTTGCAAGATGCAAAGTGAGGCAGAGACAGTGATGCTGTGGCATGGCAGAGGCCTGGGAAAGTTCTGTCTCTGAACGACAGGAACAACTTGTAGACCAATTAAATGGAATGCCAACACAAAGAATACATTTTGTTGTTTTTCTCGTTCTGTTTGGGCCGTTATAAATAAATGCATGCCCCATGCCCCGTGCCCCGTGCCCCTTTCCACATCCCTGCCTCCCATTCGATTGCCTCGTGTGGCTCCTGCGCTCTGGTTCTGTCGAAAGTTTTGGGGCAAGGAAGCAAGCGAGTAACTTCTACAGAAAATATTCTAATGAGCTACAAAGTTCCACACTCCGCCCCCTGCCGCCCGCCCCCCTTCGTCAATGGATGGAGTGGCGGCTTCCTGCCGAGACTGCCACTGCGACTGTGGGGCAGGCGTTTCCTCTCCCGAATCAAATGGATTTTCAAGTGAATTTTCCTGCCTGGCTTTAAGGCAAAGAATTTTTTCCGAATTTTCCCAGAATTTTCCCAGCATTTTCCCAATGGAAAAGACAAGTTGGCCGCAAATTAGGGAATTAATATTAATATGAGATACACGCCCCCTAAAGCAGCAGCAGCCTCCTCCTCCTGCTCCTCCTCATCTCTGGTCCTCGGCTCACGTGTCCTTCTTGGTCCTGGGTCGCCTTACGTGTCTCTAGCAATCTCCCAATCAGATCCCCTCCCGTTTCGGGCGACGCGACTAATTAGTTTTGGGGCCTTTTTGCCTAGCGGAAGGACATCGCATGCCCGTCCTCGTCCTCGTCCCGCTCCAAAGTTTGTTATGCAAAATACAGCGTGGCGCGTAGCGTATCTCTCTCCGGTCTCCGAGCAAATGAAGCTCCATTCAGCTGTGCGGAAAAGCCCGAGGAGGATGTGGCTGTGGCTCCAAGGCACCGTTGCCGTTGCCGTTGAGGCAGAGATGATGGCCAATTGCCGGATAGGAATATTTGATAAGTTGCAGCAACGGCTGCTGCCTGCTGCCTGCTGCCTGCTGCCTGGTGCCCCTCCACCTGCCTGAAAGGTGCATAAAGTATCATATTTAATATTTATGGCAACGCAAATGCCCCAACGCCCTGTCCCTTTGTCCCCCCTGTCCCCTCTTCTTCTTCGCCGGAAGCAAAATTCGTCCACCTCCCTAATATCGAACTCTGGCGCTGGTAGCCAATAAATCGAGTGCCCACCCCTCCCCCCTCATTCTCCTTTCTGAGAGGATGTTTGTTGTTTTGGTGGCTCCTCCGGTGGCTGGATCGTAATTATAATTCCCCAAAACTCGTGAGCAAAATAAATTAAGAAAAGCAAAGTTTCGGGCCTCGAGAGGAGGCTCTGCCTCTGCCTCCGGCTCCGGCTCTGGCCTCGAGTGGACTCTGGTGGTTGGTGGCATGTTCCAGTTTTATGCAATTTGCCTCCGGCCCAGGCATGTCCTGGCAATTGCATTTTGCGCTTGCAACAAGGACGAAACTTTTATTGAACTTGGGAGGGCGCTAGGGAGGGGGGGGGGGCTCTGGTAAAAGTTAACTGGGCAAAAACCAAAGGAAGTTAACTCTCGAAATTAGTAAAAGTGCAGGAAAGTTGATGAATGTGTGCGGGGGGCGGGGGGAGGGGGTGCGCCCGAAGGAGCAGCAGAAGGCAACACCCCATTGACATTTTTGGGGCGGGGGGCCAAAAACTTGATGTTGATGTTGAAATTTTTCATTCAAGTTGCATCCAAAAAATAACAACGAAAAGGGGAGAGCAGGGGGCGGGCAGGGGGCACGCAGGCAGTGAGGAAAACAAACTGTGAGGAAAACTCATCTAAAATGCATAAAATTTGAGTTGATGAACAGGATGGCAGGGGGTGAGGGGTGAGGGGTAGCCCGAGAGCAGGCGATGAAGCAATCAACAGCAAGCTGCCTCCGATGACTTATGGCCAGGACAAGGACAGGAGGAAGGAGGGCAGGGGCTGGGGCTGGGTCAGGGACTAAGGCAGGGGCTGGCGCTGTGGCAGGGACTGGGGCAGTGCAGAGGCATCCCAACTTATTGGCTAATGCGAGCGAGATGCTGCCAATTGAGGCGGAAGGCGGTTGGGGGGTGGGGTCTGGGGTCCGGTCTGAATAATTCAGAAATCAATTTCAAATTTCAAATAGAAATCCCAGACAAACGAAGAGCAAGAACGCCCGGACAATGGCCTGCAAGAGTTGCACAAACAATTGAATGGAAGAACATGGCAGCTACATGGCAGGCAACAGCTACAGCCACAGCCCCAGTCCGAGCCCCAGTCCGAGCACCGACTACAAGAAGCAGTTTAGGATGCTTCTCCATGCTCCATGCTCCATGCTCCATGCTCCTCCTGGTGCTGCCCCTTCCCGCTTCCTCCCTTTTGGCTTTAAATAAATAAATAAAAGCAGTTTGAATTAAATGCAAAAGGATCTACGGCTGACAGGCAGAAGGACATGTGCAGCAGAACAGCAGAACAGCAGCCAGGACGAAGAAACAAGAAATCAAGAGCAAGAAATGGCTGCCAGGCACACACACACACACACACACACAGGCAGAGGGGTGGGGGCAGGGGGGGACTTAAAGCGTGCGAAGGACAATGTCGTCCAGACACTGGAGGAGCAGAAGGAGGAGCAGCAGCAGGAGGAGGAGTGAGGATTCTGCTGTCTGGACTGAAAGTAAATATGTGCACACACACACACACACATAGAGATGCTGAATTTCTTGTTTTATTTTCGGCATTTTATTGTCGAAACATTCCGCCTGCCGTTCGAGAACTCCTTTTGCCACAAGATGTAGCCAAGGGCCAGCGACAAGCAGAAGGACAACGACAAGCAGACAGAAGGACAACCAAGATGCAGACACAGAGATGTGAATCCTGGCTGCCTGCCTCCTGCCTCCTGCCTGCTGCCTGCCTCGCTGCCTCCTTTCTCTGTTGCCAAAATTAAAGTTTTCAATTAAAATTTTGCCATTGTTGTCATTCGGTTTGCTGCCTGCCTCTCCATCTTTCTCTTCCTTTTTCGTCCTGTTGCCATTGGGTATCCCAAAAAACTTTCCATTCCCCGAGGCCGCACAACTCAGGCGTGAGAGAGGCTGTGCCTCCAATGAAGAGGAAAAAATTCTCTACATTTTCCGAAATCTGATTTGAGGCGAGGCCTAATTCGTTTGATTAGTCAGCGCTTTTCTCGGCCGCCAATGCCGACAATGGGACATCATTAATATTCATAAAATCCAGACAGAAAGATGGATGTGGCTGCCGATGCTTTCTCCAAAGGTGGATCCTGCAGCATTAGCCCGCCTGGCAGGATGCTTCATTAATTAGCGGCTCATTCATCAATTTTAATCAAATTTCAAACGAATGGCCGCCCCCAAAACAGGCAGATACATAGATACATATATCCCACAGATACAGATACAGGATACAGGATACATACAGGATACACTATAAATTGTAGTTGTTGCTGCTTACTGGTGTTTAGGGGGCATGTCCTGGAGTCCTGAATTATGATAACATTCATTTGCCTGTAAATTTCCCAAAAGGCTTGTAGCAGGGAAACTATCCTCAAAGAGGGTGCTGGCCTGGGGGGAGGGGGCCACACGCATGGACACACATAAGATCTGTGTGAGGGGGGAGGGATGGGGGCGGTACTCTTGGGTTCCTGGGGTGTTATTTTTGTACAAAGGATTATTTCGTCTCGACCAAACATGCAATTAATTATAAGCTTAAGGCCTTGGGGTCCCTTTACGGCTGTGTGCCTCCTGGTGGCACTGTTACATGCTACATGCTACATGCTACATTCAGCCCCAAAAAGCGGCCCAGAAAACTTGAAAGATAATAACCTTAGCTTACAGCCAGACAGAGAGAGGGAGAGGGAGAGACAGAGAGCGGGTGGATGGTTGGAGGGGTGCAGGGGGGGCATCCGAAAGAACTACAACTATTATTTATTCCCAAAAGTTTAAGGCAACATCATTATCTTTTATGCACAAGAGAATCCATCCCCATCCCCATCCCCATCCCATTCCAACCCCAACAATGTCCTTCTGCCAAGGATGTTTCCTTCAAGGCACACACACACACAGGCCACTCTCTCTCTCTCTCTCCCACACACACACCCGCATAAAAGTTGTGCTGCCGCCATTCTTCCTGTGGCACCAACCCCCAAAAAACCACTCAGGCAGGGGGTGTGGGCGGGGTGGAGAGGGTGGATTCCGTGTTTAGTTTCACAGAAAACACACAAAAACTTTTCTACACCATCAGCTCTCTCAAGACATAAAAACGTATCGCCCTCCACCTCCCCCCCCCCCTCCCCTTGCCACCTCCCCCCTCTGCCGACTGGCCTTGAGTTTGCGTAGGAATCCAACCCCCAATTTGATAAAGGCTGCTGCTTTATGGGGCAGGGGCAGCCTCAACAGAGATCCTTCTCCTTGGGAAGATCCTTCTCTGGCCGACGTGCCTTTGCAACCCCTTTTCGGATCTAGGATCTCGGTTCGGGCATCTTCTCGGTCAAAGGTCAATCTGGCGTAGATTTTCTCACACATTTTTTGGGCAACTTTTCAACTCTTTTTCTCGTCGGCAACCGGACAGTCGGGTTCCCAGAGCCTCCTTTGAGGCTGTGAGGCTGTGAGGCTGTGAGGCTGTGGGAAAGGATGCTCCTGGCCGTCCAGTTGCGGAATCGCCTTCGTGTGGGAAAGAGCATCCTTGCGGGGCAGCTACAACACCAAGAAAGGAGGACATCGAGTGAGTGCCGCACAGAAAATATTATCTTATTTTACGGAAAAACACTGCTCCCCTTTCCTGTCCCCTCTTCCCCCCCTTTCATGGCCTGCGAGTTGCACAAGAACTATTCAAACTTTCAGTGATGGCAGTGGCACGAGGCACGTAGCAGGATTTAATGTCCCGCAGTGGTACTTGAGAAAAAGTAGTTGCCACATTTGGTAAATGGCCATAAAGCAGGCGGCAGGGGGCAGGCGGCAGGCGGCGAGCGGTGGACGGGGTCAAGCCAAGAACTTTTACTTTGCCTCTGAACCAAGTAATGGGAGATGCCTCTGCAACACCCCGCCAACCCGCCCCCCGCCTCCTGCCTCCCACTCGGCCGCTTGCAGGCACAATCCTTGAACGAAAGAAACTTTTGGCCCAAAGCAAAAAGTTTGCTCAGCAAAAAGAAAACCCCATATATATATCGTATACATATATCGTATATATATCGGTAGTATATGGCCAGTGTGTGTGTGTGTGTATGTGTGTGTATAATGTAATGAAATAAAACGAAAACACTTTCCCCGACCCCCCCTACGGCCACCCAATCTCTCGAATCCCCCAAACTCCATCGAGTGGAGGGCCTTGGCAAGAAAACTTTCTCGTGCCGAGGCTTGGGGCACGGGACACGGGGCACGGGGCACGGAGAAGACAAAATTTAATAGAAAATGTTCTTGTTGGAATTTTCATTTATAAATATTCGAGAGAGAGAGAGAGCTAGAGGAAGAGTGAGAGGCAGGCGGACAAGGCTCCAACTATTTGCTGCAGCAAATTCCAAGAAGTTTTGGCCCCAAGCAGAGGAGAGAGCGAGGCAGGGACAGAGAAAAAGGAGGAGGAGGAGGAGCAAGAGCAGGAGGTAGGAGGCAGGAGGCAGGAGGCTGGAGTCCTGGCTTCTATTTCAAAATACATTCCTTTCATGTACATAACATTTTGTCGAGTGGTTTTTTGCGACTCTTTTGCTTATGATTTATCGCAAGAAGACTGCTCCTCAGAGTCGTCCCCCTTCCCCCCTCTCTGCCGCTGCTCTGAGGAGTCCATACGCCATGGCCGAGTGCTTTTCATGTTCCACTTTTGATGTTGCTGCTCGACCGCACGCATTACGGCCCCCCCCTGCCCACTGCCCCCTGCCGGCCCCCTCACGTTTTACGGCGCCAAGAACATTCTCCATTGCTGGGGCATCGCAAAACTATTTCTGAGGCTGAGAGAACAAGAGCCCGGAGAAACTTTCCCCTCGTCAAAGTCAGCTTAATTAATGAACAGCCTTCTGCCTCCCCGCCCCTCCCCCCCACACACACACACACCCAGACACATCCTTTGGCTGTGAGGGAAAATCAATATTCAAATGCCCGAATCCCTTCAGAGGCCGAGGGCAAATCCGTGGCGACATCAATTAGAGCACATCATCTTGGGCCCCTGCCTCGCCCCCTCTGTCCCTGTGGCCCTGCCATACCATCGAAAAGTACAGTACACACAAGTGGCCGTAAAGGGAGAGCTGAGCACAAGAAAACGAAAGGCGTGGCATTGGCCGAGGCCGAGGGATGTGGGTTTTTGTCGGTTGAGAACTGGTTCTGCTGTCGCTGCTGCGGGTCCTGCGGGCACGAAAACTCACCCCCGAAATCCACAGAAAGATGCTGGTCGCCCCACCCCGCCCCGCTCCGCCCCGCACCGCGCCGCCTTTATTCTAATAAGAAAGCGGCGCCATTTTGGAATGCCAGAAACAACCAACCCCCGGGACTGTCGGCGGAGGAGGAGGAGCGGGAGAGTGGAGTCCTTGTTGGCGTTCGTCTATAAGCGTGTGCTTCTTATTTATGACGTTTTTATGCTAATGGAATTCAAGTCCTTCCTTTTGCATGTCCCTGTGTGTGCGCAGGGATTAAAATATCTGATAAGAATCCTGCGAATCCTTATATGTACGTGTATCTGGGTGTGTGCTGCAGATGTCGTGATGTCGGCAAATGGTGGCACGTCTTTATGGCTGCCACATGAAAAAAGAAACCATCAAAGAAAGGAGAAAAATTAGATATATTTCGGGAAGAAAAAGGGAATCTTTAGATACAGATACATTAATCGGTACTACACAAAGGGAACTATTTATAAAGAATTATAGAAAAAAGTAGAAAAAAGGCAAATAATTCTTTAAAATTCTATAAAAAGCTGAAAAATCTTGAATAATCTTGAAAAGGGAAGATTAATAAGTTCTTGAAGTTCTTGAAGTATTTCCGAAAAAAAAACTCCAGGAATACTCATACTTCAAGGCAGATTTTGCAGACCCTTCAGGGAGATATGTTCCCACTTCTCCTCCTCCTTTTCCCCACATTTTATCCAAATTTTGAGTGAAAAATTCCCCAACTAGATACAAAGATACAATAAGATACAGATACCAGCATGGGGAGGGGGTCGGGGGCAACCATTAAACACTTGTATCTCTTTTGTTGAAGGAATCCCACTCGTACTTGCCGCTGACATAATTATAAAAGGAAACAAATGTGCCACACGCACACGGAGACACACAGAGACACATGTAGAGGGACAGGACACTCTCCCAGGACACACAGAAACAGAGACACATATCTAAAGGGTCCACAACTTGAAACAAAAGGATTTTCGTTTTGGTTAATGATAAAAATACAACAAAAAAAATTGGGTATACGATGGTACGATGCCGCAGCCAGAGGACACAAAAAGGACACACGCACACACGCACACTCACACCCACACACACACACACAGAGAGAGGTTCTAGGAAAACGACAGAGAGAGCAAAACGAACCTAAATCGGGACTTTAATCAAGTTCTGTCTCCTTGCTCCAAGGAACGGCAGGCGAAAGGCGCCCAACCACAGATATGACACGCCCCCATTTAAAGGCTGACTACCCCCCGCCAGACGGACAGACGGACAGACGTACAGACGGAAGCAGGCCGGATGCCCCCCAAAAACGGATAAATAGTCCGAAAAATTTCCAATTAATTTCCACATCAATTTGTTGTCGTAAATAAGAACAGGATCTCCCCTGCACTGGGGGGTGGCGGGTGGGGGGGGTTGGGTGAGGCGAAGCATCAATAATGGCATAAAAATTGATTACATTTGGCAGGCCAGGACACGACAGGACAGCCAGGAATCCTTCAGCATAGTTATCCTGATAGTTGAGATCTCCCAAAAGTGTTTTTCGGCTGCCCAGGAAATGGCCCAACCCACTCCCACTCCCCCTCCCCATTTGCCGCTCAGTTTTCTTGAGGGTCCAGCCTGTACAGGACATCCAGGAGGCAGCAGGCAGCAGGCAGAAGGCAGGAGGTGGGGGGTGGGAGGCGGCAGGCAGGAGGCAACATCATTTAAACTTGCCCCGTGATGAGGGTGAATACAAAGTACAAAAAATGTTTCCGTTTCTTGTTGTCCTGTTTTGATGACTCTCTCTCTCTCGCTGTCTCCCTCTCTCTCTGTCTCTCTGTCTCTGTCTGGCTCTGTGCTGTTGGCCAACAACTAATAAATATGACCGAAAATGAAACTGCCCAAAAATTTCCACACAATCACACATTATGGACACCCCCACACCCCAGCCCCACACACACACTCCCCCACTGGCACTCCCCCCCCACACATTTGGGGGGCTCCATCGCACATTAGCCATATTCCGTCTCATATTCTCGTTCTCGTAGTTGTAGTTTTTGCCTGTTTTTGGCTTCCAAGTTGACTGCAAAATCCGCAAAAGAACGCCACACAGACACGGACACACGGACGGATACGGAGACGGAGACACTCTCTGGGCATCCTCTGGCATCCATCCTCATGTATGTGTGTGTGTGTGTGTGTCTGTGTGCGTGCGCATGCCAACTTTCGCTTCATAAGTGGTTGCCTCTTGCCTCTTGCCTCTCGGCATGCCGCATACACACACGTGTGTGGATGTGTCCTGAAAAATGAACCCATCATGGCCGAAAAACTACAGCAGGAAATTCGGTTAGCAAGTGTCGGCTCCCTCCGTGCACAATACACCATGTGGCATGCGGCATGTATGTGTGTGTCCATGTGTGTGTTTAATGAGTGTCCTTGTTGTTGCCATACTCTTCTTTGGTAGAAAGTAGAGCCTAGTCCCTCGATCGAGGGATAATCAGCAGATAAGATCCACTTTCAATTTGAATTTCCATCCTGAATGAGGCTTCAGGGATCTCCCTCATTGACAGGATCTATGGCCTCCCTTGGCCTCCCTTGTCCCTTCCCTGGGCTGAAGAAAGCGTATCCAATCGTCTTTGGCATCTCTGCCGCTTGCAGCTGGATGGCTGCTCCTTCATTCAACTCTCGTTTCACTCTGCTTTTTCCTCAAGTCAAATTATGGTAACATAAATGTGGGCGAAAGGCACAGGACAACAACATGGATAAGGATACAAAAGGATAAAATGGAAAAGAAGCAGCAGCATTTTGGCCAACCAAAAATGAGGGTCGAGAGATAGGAGCTTGTGCGAGTATTTTTAGGCGTCTTTTTGATCCAAACAAAAGGCCGTACAGCCTCCTGCCTCCTGCCTCCCACAACCATGACCCCCTGCCCACCCCCTTCTTGAAGGCCCAGGACTCCATTCTGGGCAGAGAGAGGAGAGAGCCTATGCTCTGAAAAAGGCTTTTGTTGAATTTATTTTGTCGGCTATCTGTGTGAGTGGCCGTATATATTGTGTGCATGTGTGTGTCTGTGTGTGTGTGTATCTTTTGCTGACTTTTCAGGCACAGACACACACACAGGACACAGGACGGACACTGGACACTGGCCACTGGACACTTTGGCAAGAGGATAAGGCTGATGGCACGCACAATCCTTCGTGCTCCTTCGAAAGAGCCTCCTTTTGTGTAGGCTCCCCCACACCCGTCCACCCTGTTGGGTGTGTGTGTGTGTTTTAGGATGTATCCTGGCAGCTGGTTGTCCTTCTTGCGCCTGTTGTCCTTAGCAGATCCCAACATCCCCTCCTCCCAACCCCCACTGCCCGCCCGACAATCCTTGGCATCCCCCAAATCCATTTTCCTCTCTTTCTCTGTTTTTACTTGTATTTTATATGAAAACTTTACAGCACACAAATTTGCATATATAGAAGTCCTTCCCCACACCCGAACACCACCCCACTCCACCCCACCCCACACGTCTGTGTGTATGTGTGTGCGTGTCTGTGTGAGTGAGGAAAATGTATGCAAATTTCAAGTGTTTCCTCTTCGTTATGAACCCAACTTCAATGCAAAATTAACAGAAATATGTAAATTTTTCTTTACGTCCAGTCGTCGGGCCTCCCATTCTTCCGCCCTCCTTTTCTTCTTCTTCTTTGCCTCCTCCCTGGTACATTCTTTCACAGAATTTCGGTTTTTGTTTTTGTTGTAATTTTTACCTGAATTTCTATCGATTGTATATAGATTTTAGAAGAATAGACGGGAGGAAATTTTAAACATATGTATATACAAAAAATATCAAATGAAAATAAAACAAAACAAAGATACAAATGTTTAAGACGTTTTAACAAAAAAAATCTATAAGTAAATATCAAATGGAAGAAAAAGAAAGATTAAAATAGAGTAAAAATATTTAAGAGGTTTTTAACAACAACAAAATCTATCAGGAAATATCAAATGGATAGAAAACAAGGATAACAATAGAAAACAAATATATAAGAATTTTCAAAATGATTCAATAAATTGTAAAAGTAAAATAAAAATACAGTCAAGAAATGTTTAATATTATCTTGAATATATAAAAATATATTTATGTATTATAAAAGGTTCACTTCCTTCTCAGCGATGGCTGCTCTTGGTATTTCTTCTCTAAAAAACTGTGAAAATGTCATATGTACATGTGTTCATAAATGCAGTATCCATGTATGCCTCTCATGTCGTTGTTGCTGTTCATATTTAATTGTGTTTTCTCACTCGTAATTCTACACCCGCACTTGCACTTTCACTCACACGCGCACTTACACTCACGAGCTTACTTCCAATCTCAGCCGAATTGGCACTCATTCCACTGAAGAACCGTAGCTGATTGCATTCTTGCATTGACTGCCCTCCCGCTCTATTACTCCCGCTCTTGCGGGACTCTCACGCTCATTAACACATGGCGCTACATTCCTCTTTGCTGCCTTTCCACTCATATTCGGGACGATATTGAACACGTTTGATTGAAGCGCTTCAAGCCTTGGGATATTTGTTGTTTTTGCACAAAAAATAAACACTGCACTTGGCTTTTCTACAATTTTTTCCTTTCCTTTGCTCATTTATATTAGTATTTACACTTCTTTTGATCACTTTTCCTGCTTCCATTATTGACTTCCATTGACAGCCTCCCGCTCTTTTACTCCCTTTCTTGCACCGCTCCTCCCGCACTATCACTCACTCTCACTCTCATTGACTCATGGCGTGGTGCTGCTACATTTCTTTGCTGCCTCCTTCCACTCATATTCGGGACACGATTGAACACGACTGCTGAAGCCACCGCTAAATCTTGGGATATTTGTGCCTTTGCACGCAAAAAAAAGCACTGCACTTGGCTTTTATACATTTCTTACTTTTAATTGTTCATTTACATTGCTTTTGCACTTATTTTGATCACTTTTCGGGTTTCCAATTTGCAGTGACAGCCTCCCGCTCTTTTACTCCCTTTCTTGCGCCGCTCCTCCCACACTATTACTCACTCTCATTGACTCATGGCTTGATGCCGCTAAATTCTATTTGCTGCCTGCTTCCACTAAAACGATTAAACACGCTTGCTGAAAGCACCGCAGGGATATTTGTCGCCTTTGCACGCAAAAAATAAAGCACTGCACTTGGCTTTCACATATACTGGGAACATTTTTCCATTCTATCGCTCATTTACACCTATTTACACTTCACTTTATCACTGGTCGGCTTTTGACATAACTTTTGATCACTTATTGGCACATTTTCACTTTGGTAACTTGGCCAACGCATATTAAACGATTTGCCTGCAGATTTTCACCTTTTTTCATCACTCATTGCTCCGCGACACAAAAAGCGCGGGTCGGCGCTGTGATCTTAGCTGTGGTCAAGGAGAGAGCAGAGCTTGCTCATATCTGCGTGAGTGTGGGCGCGAGATTATAGAGAGACTTTCACGGATCGTTGTTGGAGCTGCCAACGAAGCTTTCTAGCTTCAAGAACTCAGAGAGAAAGCTTTCACGTGCGAAATTTGTTTTGTTATCTATGCTGCTCTCCCCCTCCCACTGCATCTGCTTGGATGAACATAAATCAATAAAAATTGATGCATTTTCTGCATTCCCTTCGTCCACATGGCGTATCCTTAATCACCGGCAAAAACTGCTCATTCACAATGGAGAGCCGGCCCTCCTTCCCCTCCTTCTCTCATTACTCAGGACTGTGTCCCATTTCGGAATACTCTCACACACAAGCACAGAGATGCCATGACCCCACCTCTAACCCAATGACCACGGCCCAACCCCTGGGCCAAACAAGGGTTAACAGCAATTTGAATTTGGATTCGGAGGAAAAAAAGCATCAGCAGCAGCGGCGCAACCCTTAACTTGTTGCTATGCCCCGAAATGTTGAAAGATGGAATCCAAAATGAAACTGCAAAATGCGAAAAGATGCGAAAAAAAGATGGAAATTAAAGGAGGAAGGAACATTTGCCGCCGGCTGTCGTCTGGCGGACCGAAGAAAAAGGTTTGACCCACAAGCAGGAGACGGGATTTGTGGAGCATTTGGAGCGGATGATGCGACTGATGCCTCGAATGGGGCAGGGCGGGGGGGCAAGGATTACATGGAGAATCTGGGTTAGAAATGTCCTTCGCTGCTCGTTTGCCCTTCCTCTTGGGCAGACCTGTGCGGGGCCATAAATTTAATGAACGACAAATTCGGCTCGATTCTGCAGAAACTTGTTTCGATTCAAAAGCAATTCGGGAGTGTGGAAAAACAAGTTCAAATGAGGACTTTTTCCCATCAGAAGCCGCGGCCAGGGCCAGACAATTGCAGTTCAAATGGTCAAGGATATTCAAGGATGTTGCCGATCTGCCAGGCGATCACCCCAGAGTCCAGTCCCTGCAAAAACCAGTTCTCTGGAGCGGCCACGGCGGCTGCAGCTTTTTCGCATTTCAGCCCTGGACCGTGGAGCGTGGACCAAGGACCCGCCGCCGCCAGGTGTGCATCGGATGCTGCCTGATGCTGCGATCCGACCCACCCCACCCCACAAAACCACCCAGAACCACCACCCGATCCAACAATGCCAACGTTTTTCCAATCTTTTGGGCATTGGTTTTTCTATAATAAACTTGCGTAACGGGTTTCGAGGGTTTCGAGGCCTGCCTGCCTGCATGCCTGCGCTCTCCTTTGTGTGCCCGAAGGGACTGGACGGACTCCTTTGTCCACATCCGGGCAGAGGGCAGACAATGGACAAAGCTTTCGCATCCTGCGATTACGATCGCCCGATCTGCCTGGATGCTGACTGGATCTGGCGGCCCTGCCGGGTATATAAGCCACGGCTGCTGCGGAGAATCAATCAGTTTCATTTCAATCTTCAAACTCTGAGGATCACCAGCAGCAGCAGCAGGAGCATCAGTAGCAGCATCACAGGACCAGGAAGACCACTCGGATTCCCTGGAACTACCGCCATGTCCAGGCGGCGCTAGGAAGGCTGTTGCATGCGGCACACATCCTTCCGATCCCGAACCCACTAGAAACACACAAAATACCAACAAAATTCAGTCGAAAAGTTGCTAAAATTCACAAAAACCGAAAGTCAGATTAATTTTTATTACTTGTAAAACACCAACAAAAAACAACGCATCCAAACTCCAAGAAATACGAACAATATTTTCGTGAGAATATGGTTAAAGTATAAACAACAAAAACCTAGAGAAAAACACACAAAAAACTAAAGCAAAAATCCAATAAAATCAAAAACAAAAAACAAACATAAAATCAGTTCCGAAAAAATCGAAAACAAAATTCTCAAAGTTCACAAAACTCAAAAGAAAATCGTAACAAAACCTGGAAATCAATTGGAAAGTTCTCTCGAAAAAAAAAACTCACACAAAACAAAAATCTGCAAAGTGAAGAGTGATAATAATACCGTTTTTATATCTTACAGGTAAGAAAAGATCGTAAAAGATAGATATACTATATGTAGATATAAGAAATGCCTTTCCAGGAGCCACTTTCCCCTTCTTATCCACTCTCTTTTATCACTAGGAACCCCAAGCCGAAGCAGGAGAGCATAAGTACAGCGGAGAGAGAGAGAAGCCACTATTATGGATCGCAAGACATCTCGAAACCCATATCCATTCCAAACGAGAAAATTGTTATGAAACTCAACAAAATTCTCAAGTGCTTACTGCTCATAATTCTCTACTGCAATGACCATTGGCCGCCATCCATTCATTCACCGATTCTCCACCGATTAAGCCACAAAAAGGGGCCGCCAGTGCCGCATCGCCAGATCCGCCACGAAATTCAAATCTTCAACGAAATTCAACTCAAAATCAACTCAAAGCCAAACTGCAGGCATCTTCAGACACTGCCACGCCCATACGCCACCAACAGCACCGACGACAACGCCGCCTCCGCCCCAAGAGGAGGAGCATTGTGCCCCAAGCAGCAATCGAGGCCAGCAAATCACTCAGAGTCCAGGCAGAAACTGCAAGGAAGGAAACCGAAATTCAAGAAACCAGAAACCAAATCGCAAACACAACGACAGCTCGGGGCAAATACAGAAGAAGGCGCCAACGCTGTATCGCTGTATCGCTGATGATGATGACATCGAGAGCCGGCCACTCCAAGACGAGGATCGAGCATCTGAAGGCGACCGAAGGAGGCAAAAGGCAGCGCAAGGCAGCGACTGAGGCAGCAGCAGCAACAGCAGCAGAGGCAGAGGCAGCGACGTCGTTATCTAAGGCAGCGCTCCCCTTTCGCAGGGGATAAAGCTGCCTGCCCCCGTTGCCGCACACAGATACGACGAGTATCTAGATATTTAGCTGAATATCTAAGCAGCAGGGGCAGTGACTGCTGCCCCATGCAACCCCTCGACAGGAAGGACACTCACACACACACACACGCACAAGCATTACCACCCCAAGCAGGCGCTCCTGCGGCGAATTCACACACAGGCGCACACCCCCTAAGCAGAACTCACGCACACACTCGCAGCCCACACAGAGACAGAGAGAGAGAGAGAGAGAGAGCAGAAAGCAGAAAGCAGAAAGCAAAAAGAGAGCGAGAGCTCACCTCATCCGATGGCGGCACAAAACACTTCATCGCAAGTATGTTTCGACTTTTGTTTAGACCCTAAACTTCTGCCACAGGTTTCGAGGAAGAGCCAAAGTTCACGACTCAAAAGGATCCAAATCGAAAAGTGAGAAAATTCTTTCAAATTGAATGCCCATCATTGAGGCCGATGCAGAGGTAGAACCTTTGACAGCAGCAGCAGAAACAGCCAGAAAAAGCATACATTTCAAAATCAATCCGACAGTCAAAATCCCCTCTAAAAAAGAAACTCTTCTTCTACGGCATCGCAGAAGGCTTCATTTCCAGAGCCCCCCCTCCCACACACACCCTAAAGACCCAAGGAATCATTGAGCAAAGATCCGCCCCCCTGCCACATCTAAAATCCACACACACTATGCAATAGTTTATCATTTTGTGTCCAAAACGCAAATCGAATCCAATGGAAATTCCAAATTCGCGTTTCGTCCTTACAAATCCTTAGTTTAACCACAAATCTTAAACCAAACCAAACAAACATCTCAGAGAAAAAACGTCAGTTTCGAATGCCCCAGAGCTTCCAGGCACACACCATTAAATCAACCACCGCTTTGGTCCCTCACACACACACACACACACAACACTTTAGCCCACACACACAAGCAGGGGTGCGCTCATACACACACACACTTACACACATACACTCAAACACACTCACACCCCTTTGGTAATAAAATGGCTGCAAAGGAAGCTGCTTCTACGATTCCCAAGAAGAAAAGACAGAAAAAAATAGCCACAGGACCCGCGAAAAGAAAATATCAGAGAACCTAAAAACCAAGTTTTACTCACACATTTCTTGGCGCTTTCAATATTTCGTTGATATTTTCATCAAGAAAAGCAAAAGGCGTTTGCGGCATTTTTTAATCGAAAAAAGTTTTATGAAAATTCCAAAGAAATATTTAATGCGCAAGAAATGTTGATGGAAATTTGCACAGCACAATCGAATCCACTACCAAAACCCTATAGAAGTTAAAGAACCAACCATCTTTAAGCCCCCAACCCAAGCACCCAGTCACCAACCCAAAATGTCTCTTGGCCATTGACACAGGACCCCAGATTTGACACAAAAGAAAGTTTTAGGCAGGCAGCATATGCAAAAGTCAACAACTAAACGATTAGGCTAGCGAAAATATTCAATGGCAACACAAAAACTGCCCACAAAACACAATCCACCATCTACGAAGATTATCTATTACAAAGGAAAATCATAATTATTCAAATCAAAGTTCTCTTTCCTCAAAAACTACATTCAAAATCATAACCAAATTCAAAAGCCTCAATTCTTTATACTTTAGAGATCCAAATCAGAAAGAAAAGACAAACCAATCAGTTTTAAACGAAAAACATCTTCCAACAAATTCAAAATCAGAAAGATTATCAAGAATCCACTTGAGAAATTATCCAACAAAATTCTAAAGCCATTTCAATCAATTCCAAATCCCAAATTCAAGGATTTTAATTCCTTAAATTCAAGAATCCACTTGATGAGTTATCCTACAAAATCTAAAACAATCCAAAGACAATTTCATTCGATACCAAATCTCAAATCCAAGGTTTCAAATACTTCAAAATTCAAAAATCCACTTGAGAAATTATCCAACAGAATCCAAAACACACCAAAGACAATTTCAATCAATGCCAAATCTCAAATCCAAGGATTTAAATACTTCAAAAATCAAAAATCCACTTGAGAAATTATTCAACAAAATCCAAAACAAACCCAAGACAATTTGAATCGATTTAAATTCAAAAATCTATTTGAAAAGATATCAAAAAAAATATTCACACAATTCCAAACTCATCTTCAATCGATACCAAATCCAAAGATTTAAGTTCCTTAAATTCAAAAATCCACTTGAGAAATTATCGAACAAAATTCAAAGACAATTTCAATCGATTATAAATCCCAATTCAAAGGTTTACAATTCTTGAAAATTCAAACCGAAAATCGTACACTTCAAACAAAAATTCCAAAACCAAATTCAGACTTCAAAACGATAGAAAGGCACTCAATTCCAAATCAGAATAAATATTCTTGAAATACACTTTGAAAAATGATCAGAAAATTTAATTAGATATCTCTTTCGCAGTTTAAAAATATATTTAATATGTTAGACCCACTTCAGACTTGTAGAACACAATAGAAAGTTAAACCAGAAGCAAAATTAATCAAAAAGAAAATAAGAATTTCCCTTAAGAACAAGAACATAAAATATAAAATTTAGTTCGATAAATTCTGAGCAACAAAAAGCAAATCAACAACAAATACACATGAAATACAAATCAAAAATAAAACAAAAACCTTATGAAAGAAAATCAAAATTAGGATCAATTTTAAATCAAAATCAAACATCAAAATAAACAAAATCCAAAATCAAAATAAACTAAATCCAAAATCAACAATTTAAAGACTGTGTCCTGAAAAAAAACTCCCTCCAAATTCTCGATAAGACTTAAATGAATAGATTTGAAATTAGATTATACTTTCGTTCATCATGAGAAAACCAAATTGTGAAAAGTATAGCAAATTCGAATGCAATTCTAAATTAGACTTTACTTAAAAGTTTTCCATTCAAATTCCCACCAGAACAAAGCAAAGCTCTAAAAGACACTATCAAATTCAAGCTGATAAAACTTTAGCAAAAGAATCTCTCCAAAGGTAATGTTGAAATTCCAAATTAGACATCGCTGGGATAAACCTTTAGCAAGTTCCATTACGAAAGAATTTTCAAATTCGAAACACGCTAAATTAACCTTCAAGACAATAACCTATCTCCTTATTTGAAACATACTAAGATCTTCTGAAATATTTTCTTGATCTAAAACATCTACAACATTTTTAAAACTTAAATTATTATTTATGGTTACATTTCAAAACATTCGTTATTTGGCTTCAAAAGAGTTTAAATAATTTTTAACCAATTCCTTGAAACAAAAGGGTTTAAATTCATTTTTAACAAATTCCTTGTATCGAAAATTTTTCAAAATACCAAATAACTCAATACAATTTTATTTCAAACACAAAATAACCAAAAAGACCACAAAAGACAAAAGAATCCAATTTTAAAAATACTATTATAACTAAATCACAAATACATCATCAAAATCATCCTTCAAACACTTTTTAAGATCCAATTGCAAACAAAAAACATATAAAAACATCCAAAAAGAGAATCAAAAGTAAATTTAGACTTTCAGAGTCATTTATTTTATTGGAAAAACTTTTATCCAACTTTAAATTCCAAAACTTCGTTTCAAATATTACAAAAGTATTTAACAAATTTGATGCTTTCTGAACCAAAGTCCGGTAAGAAATTCTTATGAAATTCTAGGAAATTCATTATGATAGAACAATTCTCACTCAAATTATATTATTTATTTGCTGCAATTCAAGAAATTCAAAAGCTAAGATACGAATCACAAAAGAAATATCAAATACGATATCAAATAGTTAACAATATTCAATCTTTCATGTCTAATCGAAAAAAGAATTATCCAAGCCAAAAAAAGAAAATATCCAAATTCCGAAGAGTAAAAAATTAAAAAATACTGTTAGAAGCAGGAAATATCCAAAATATCCAATTTTCAATGAATATAATATTGAAAGATAGTAAAAAAAAAAAAAATATCCAAATTCCAAAGAGTAAAAAAATTAAAAAAAAATCCAAATTCAAAAAAGAAAATATCCAAATCCAAAAGAAAATACCCGAAGAGTAAAATATTTAAAAATAGTATTTAAAAGAAAAGAAATATCCTAGTTCCGAAGAGTACAAAATTCAAAAATAGTATTTAGAAGCAGGAAAAATCCAAAATATCCAATTTTCATAAAGTAAAATATTGAAAGATAGTATTTAAAAGAAAATAAATATCCAAATTCCGAAGAGTAAAAGGTTTAAAAATAGTTTTTAAAAGAAAAGAAATATCCAAATTCAAAAAAGAAAATATCCAAGTCTAAAAGAAAATATCAAAATTCAAAATATTTTTTAGAAGAAGCCCGAAGAAGTTCAATTGTCTCGACATTCGTATTAACATTTCTTTATCTAAATTATTTTATTTTAGAAACTGAAAACCTAGAAATCCAAAATTCAAATTTACAACTTTCGGCTCTCTCTGGCAATCATCAAAATCTGAAAAACCACACATCAAAATTCCAACGAAATTCCAACAAAATTCCACCACTGACCGGCCACAAATTTAAAAAAAATCCAGCTTAAATTTAATGCTTTCTACAAAAAAAAAAAAAAAAAAAACCCTAGAACAACAGGTAAACCGATTTTTAGCTCAAAATAACCTTAAAGAACTCAAAAGAAATCATCTAAATCCACAAAAATACCCAAAAAGAAAAGCCGAAAGAACAAAAGAAAAATATTACACATCGATGCTGATGGCTGAACCAAAAGAAAACCAAAACAAAACCAAATGAAATTCAAAACCAAAACCGAAACCGAAACCAGCCAAAAACAACAACGAAATCAAATTCAAAATTGCCAAAAAAATATACAAAAATTGCCACAAAAGAAAACAAAAGTCCCGAAATTCACGAAGAATCCTTCGGTGCATAATTATGGCCACATTATGATGATTAAGTACTACCGCGGACAGTTCTGAAACAAAAACAAAACCAAAAACGAAAACGAAAACCGAAAAAAAAGAAGAAAGAAAGAAATTCCAGCAAAATTCCAACAAGACAGGATTATAAATTACAAGAAATTGCGGAAGTTTTAATGCGACAAATGTCAGGAGCAAAAAGGAGCCCGCGCGCTGTGGCAGGCAGAAGACGCGAGCGACGGGGAGGACACCCAGGGAGGCCGAGGCCGAGGCCGCCACAAAATGCTGGCAACTTTTCTGGCCCAAAATCTTACAAATGGCGGCCGAGGGCGAGTCGAGTCGAGAGGCAGGGCGGCAGATAAATCACAGCGAAACAAAACAATTCCCAGCTCTCTCCGCACAAAAACAAACCAGAACCAGAATCGGTATCCGAATCCGAATCAGTAGCAAAATCCAGACCCAGAGACAAAGAACACGCGATTTCAAAGAACTTTTTGCATAGAACAAGAAGCAGAAAATGAAGGGGTTGAAGGCATAAACAAAATTCATAAACTATAAAACCCAAAGCACAAGCACACACCGCCACAGAAGGCCCAAGATGGACCACTTTGATGGCCTCCCTGGAGAGAGGCTTCAAGAGCATTACTTTCGCTCGAAGGCCGCCACACAAAATAAATACAAAGATGAATACTATGAAAACTATGAGAACTACAACTTAACCCAAATTCAATTCGAAATCAAAATCAGAATCAGAAACGCAAACAAAATGAAGGCATCAGCCAGCACCCAGCAGAACTTTAAGTAATATTTTCGAGACGAGTGTCACACGCAAAAACCCGCCTCCCTCCTCCTCCCTCAAACTCCAGACACAGCCCCAGCTACCGTTCAGACCTTTCAAATTGTGGTCAGGCGAGAGGTTTCTTTGGCAAAAGTTCGAACCATCATCGTCTATACATTCAGAACTCCACCAGCAGCATCAGCATCAGAGCATCATGCAGTTGAAAGCACATCAAACAAAACTCCAAATTTATATAAACTACTGGCAATAGTCGAGGTCGAGGCATAATTGCCATCAATAAATAAAATATGGCTGGGGCAGGGGAGCACCAGTACCAGCACCAGCCCAAGAGCAGACCCTGAAGAGAGACACCAATCCTGACAATCCCTTTCCCAGATACAGTATAGTATACAGCCCCAACTACAGCAGCATCAGCACTCAATGGCCACTAGACAGCAGCAAGGCAGAGCAGAGCATTTTGATTTATAAATTCATGGCGAAAGTTGCCAGGCCAAGCGGCAGCCAACGCCACCACCCCACCAGAACCCGCCCCACACCACACCGCACCACACCACCCCAGTCAATCGCCACACGATGACGACACACACCACCAGCAACAACACCACCTAGAGACTTGGCAGCAAAGCAACAAGAAAATGCAAAAACCGTCTTATGAAATTACACATTTCCGACTTGTACTAACAGCAGCAGCAAAAACACCAACTAAAACAACATCCAAGCCGAGGCCAAAACCGAACATTTAGAAGCAGCAGACCCCTCCCGCCTCCCGACCCCCTTCAGACACAACACGGCGACAATCCAGCCCAGAAATTTAGTTATGAAACCATCATCATCCGGAGACCAGAAAACCTAGAAAACCAGCAGCAGGGGAACAGGAAAATCGGAAGCAAATCTTCCAAATTTTTTTGGCTAGGAAAATGCACGTTTCGGGCAATTTGGAAATTTGCAACATCATTGAGACGCGCAGCAGACGCGAGTAGCAACCACGAAGAGTAGCAAATGGAATCTTGTACAATAGTTCTATTGAAAGGCATATAAAACCCCCCCATTTCCGACCCACGATCTATACGAGATCTTAGAAAGATAGAGAGAGACAGTTAGAGGAGATATACATAGAGAATAATTAGAGAGAGAGACAAAAAGAGAGATAGAGATAGATACAGTGCACAAACAGAGAGATAGAAAAAAAAAAAAAAGGAAGAACACATTTCGGACACAAGGTGGGGATACCTAGTGTAATTGCTTAGTCCTAAGAGTGCTGCACTTGCAAGGAACCCAAGTGCAGGACTGACTGACCCATGACCCACCACAGACCCCCACACTCCTCCCCCCCAAAATGTATACCCTTTGGTCAGCTGAAACAAAAAAATGATCAGAAATTTGATTCAGTAACGCACGAAGCTAGGCCTATCTAGACCCCAAAAAAAAAGCAGAAATCACCAATCAGATATCTAAATAATTAAGCGTGAATCGTACAAATGTAACTACACTCTGTATCCCCTTAGTTAAGCTAAAAAATTAAGCATCGAAAAGGGCCCCAAAAAACAAAAAAAAACAAAAACTAAATGTAGATAATGCCAATCCTTTTGCCTAAAATGTCAATTCTTGTTTTAGACGAAACGATTGTTGCATTTTTTATATGATTTTTATGTAAACATTCATGCACACAAACACACACCCAAATCGCACGCAAGCACACACACTCACGTATAGTGACCTATTTTATATATATTATTTATTTCGATATTCTCCCTACTATCATTATCTTCGTAGAGATTCCGATTCAGATACGATTTCAGTTCTTTCGACACCCCCCATAAATTGTGATAAGCAAAAGCATCTAGAAGACACTATAACAAAACAAAAGCAAAAGCAAAGTCAAACCAAAATCAAAAACTGTGTTAATCCCCATCTTTGAAAGATCTATGACAAAACTGCATATACCATATATTGTTTCTCTTTAAGTAAATTGTATCATTCGAATAATTTATGTGACCCCAACACACACTCCTCAAAAAACAAAAGAAAATTAATTACTTTGTATGAAATATTATTTGAAATCAAACACGAAACAAAACACTCAACATTGTAACCATTAGAAATACTCTTAAAATTAGTGAAAAATACTACAAACAAAAACAAAAATCAATAAAATTGTACAAGCCAATTTGCTCAAATAACAAAACAAAACCAACAAAAAAAACAGAGTTTTTCTTTCTTTTTTTGCACACTTTTTAGGAACACACAGATTCGATTCTTAAGGATTGCATCAAGGATGGAAGGGACATCCGATGGTCTACAGGTTTCGGAATAGGTCATCCTCGTTTCAGAGTTTTTCTTTCTTTTTTTGCACACTTTTTAGGAACACACAGATTCATTCTTTCAGGATTCCATCATGGATGGAAGGGACATCCGATGATCTACAGGTTTAGGAATAGGTCCTCCTCGTATCAGAGTTTTTTTTTCTTTTCTTACACACTTTTTAGGAACACACAGATTCGTTCCTTAAGGATTCCATCATGGATGGAAGGGACATCCAATGGTCTACAGGTTTAGGAATAGGTCCTCCTCGTTTCAGAGTTTTTTTTTCTTTTCTTACACACTTTTTAGGAACACAGATTCATTCTTTAAGGATTCCATCATGGATGAAAGTGGCATTCGATGGTCTACAGCTTTCGGAATAGGTCCTCCTCTTATCAAATAAAGAAATTTTAGAGGTATAATTTTTATAATGTTATAATGTTGATTTCATATCTATTTATTACTGCAATCAATTAGCGGAATACCATGTGAGGATCAACTTTGCGAAACACTGGTCAACAGAACAATGCAAAGAATTCCAACCCAATGGGAAAGAATTAGTTTGGAATTCCGGAATACATGTATACATGTAGCTGCATTTATTGGATGCCTTTATCAAAAATTATATAACAAATACTTACATACATAATCGGCAATGCTTGTATCATTAAAAACCAATATTTTCCATGGCTTAAAGGGGCTTTCATCGTGGTGGCAGCCTCAAGTCTACTCTCTCCCAAAGATACTATTGAGCTTTCTTTAACTAACTCCTACGGTGTTTGGACCTTGATATGCAATGACTGCACCATCATGCGACACCAGCAGAAGGCTCTTGCGCGTGATCCTAGGCAGGAACGTAGCCCTCCTCCCGTCCAACCGACCGTGGTGCGCTGTCACCAATTTTCTTCTACAGCAAATCAAAGTTTTGTATTATTTGACTCACATGGACCATCTGGGCTCTATAATCTCAGTATTCACAGTACATTATAAACCAAAGAACATATTCCACAACAGAGTCACAGTCCTTCCCCAGTCACTACCCAAGTTAAAGATCAAGTTAAGGATCATCTTCGAATCAAAAGATTGTTTGTTTTGTTGAGGTTGGTCGATATTCGTGATCGCTTTTTATTACATTATTGCATTTCAGCATCTTGGATAAACATCAAATGTTTGGGAACAAAGTGCGAGTGCAAGAGTGTAGGGATAGGCAAACAGCGTGTTTAGAAAACAAATCCACTTTTTCCATTTTTTATTTCGACTAATTCTGATGGTGCATATCGAATGCAATTTGAAATCGTTTTGTGACCTTGGCGAAAATAAGATAATAAATAACCGAAAGGGAGCTTCGTATTGCGGAGACGACTAATATCAACGGATAAGCGTGGACGCACTTGACAATATTGCACTCTACTCTCTCTCTCTCTCTACAAGCCGGCGACGATGATTGCAGGATTCTCCACGGCAGCCTTGATCTTGCGCAGGAACAGAACGGCCTCGCGTCCATCGATGATCCGGTGATCGTAGGTCAGCGCCACATACATCATGGGACGAATTTTGACCTGATTTTGAAATGCATTAGCAATCCATCGGCAATCAGTAGTGGAAATGCAAATCTTACCTCTCCCTTGACGGCGATGGGACGCTCGAAGATGCCGTGCATGCCGAGAATAGCACTCTGAGGTGGATTGATGATGGGCGTGCCCATCAGGGAGCCGAAAACTCCTCCATTGCTGATGGTAAAGGTGCCGCCGTCCATGTCCTCTACGGTGATGGCGTCGCGCTTGGCCTTGTCGGCCAGACCGGCCAATGTAATCTCAATGTCGGCATAGTTCATGCTCTCCACATTCCGGATGACGGGAACCATCAGTCCACGGGGTGTGGCCACGGCCACCGAGATGTCCACATAATCGCGGTAAACCATGTCCTGAAACACAGAGCAGAGGGATTATTCAATTGAAAGGGAAAACATTGCGCTACATCAGGCCTGACGTCGTCTCCTTATCGGTGCCACGGGAAGTTGCATAAACAAAGCATACAAACAAGTGACAAGTTGGCCGAGATAAGGCTACGTCACGGCCGATAAGCAAGCAGCGAGGGGCGTGTGCGTGGACATGGGCGTGTTTACCGTGCCATCGATGACAGCGTTCACCACGGGCTGGTCCTGGAGCGCATAGGCACTGGCCTTGGAGAAGATGGACATGAAGCCCAGCTTGATGCCATACTTCTTGACGAATGCGTCCAGGTTTTGTTTCCGGAAGTTCATGGCGTAGCTGCAATGGAGAGAATTAATTCGGGCACGTCACAAGCATCTCTTTCGGTTGTACATTACCTCATGTCGATCTCGTTGAAGGTGGTCAACATTGCTGTGGTGTTCTGGGCGTCCTTCAAGCGAGCCGCAATCTTCTGGCGCATGCGGTTCATCTTGACGCGCTGCTCGGAGCGGGTACCTAGGATCTGGCGGGTGCCATCTGCAGGCGGCAGCTTTACCTGAGCGAGGGCAGCTGGCGGAGGAGCGGCAGCTCGAGGAGCAGCCGGTGGCGGACGAGCCGCTGGTGGTGGTGGTGGCGGACGAGCAGCCGCTGGTGGCGGTGGTGGCGGCCGGGCAGCAGCTGGTGCTGGCGCAGCTGGTTTAGGAGCGGCGGCAGCAGGAGCTGGCTTGGGGGCAGCTGGAGCGGGAGCTGGTGCGGCTGCACCCGCCGCCTTAGCAGGAGCCGCACCCGGCTTCATCTTGAACAGCTCCTGGCCAGGCTTGACGGTGTCCCCGTCCTTGACCAGAATGTCGGTGATTTGGCCGGCAAACGGAGCTGGCACTGGCACCGTCGTCTTGTCGGTTTCGATCTCCATAACCGCCTCGTCCTGGGCAAAAGAGTCGCCCACCTTGCATGTGAACCTGTGGCGAGTGAGAACTTGTGTTGGCATTGGCAGTGCTAATCTTGCGATACGCTATCATCAGCGGCATAACAACAGGTCCCCTGGCCAGCTGCTTAGCTGTGGGTCTCTGACTAAGTAACCTGTTGCTCGATCCACGTCAATGACCTAGCACACAGCCTGCTAGCAACTTACTTGATGTCGCCCTCGGCGATCGAGTCGGCAAATGGTGGCACTTTCACCGACTGCTCTTGCCACAGGTGCGAGGTGGTGTGGAAGCCCTGCCATGTAATGGCCCTAGACAGTGATGAAATGAGTTTCAGTTAGCATCGCATTCCGGGATTGAGTATCGGCGATTGCACTCACCGCGGGACTTCCTGGCAGCGTAGATTGGCATCTTGGTTGAGGAGTTGCTGCTGCCTGGCCACAGACACGGCAACAAGACGGGAATACTGTCGCAGGCAGCGCTTCAGCTGTGGAGGAAAAGTAAAAATCAATGATTGCACAACCAGGAGCAACTGCGGCGAACGTCAGTCAGATCACGTGTGCCGTGCGGCTTGTGTCAGCTGTGGGCCAGGGCCCGTGTCAGCCGTGCTGGGCAAACATTTTACCATTTTTTCAGCGGCGCACGCACACACACACACAATTACATAATCGCATTGGGAGAGCTGACTAGCCCGGCCAGCAGGCAGCAGTGACGTCGGCGGTGGCGAGTATGATGCGGTCTCCATATACACATCTACCAGGAGCCACGCCCCCCCGTCAGGAATCGCCAGCAACTCCCCCGGCCACCCTCTACACTTACTTCAGAACTCCGCACGGCGCGCAGGCCAATGGTTTGGACACTGTTTGGCAGCCGCCTCGTTATTATGGAAATGATACCCGTCATCGCTGCGACGTCGCTTCGTCTCTACTGGGAAAATGTGAGTGTGTGGAGGACACTTGTCAATTTTTCGAGAAAATCTTGAATGAAACTGCGGTTAACGGCAAAGCAACGTTGATAGCCAGATCCCTTCGACAGTCCCGTACCAGTGCTTCTTATGTCATGTGGAGCCAGTGTTGCCAATAAGTTTTAATAAAATAAAGCTAAAAAAAACAGCTGTATTTAACAGAAATTTCTTAAACCTAAAGAGTTGCGTTAATTATAACAACTAAATTAAATAAATGTAATATTACATATGCTAAAACTATTTACCGGGTTGTAGTTCGCTGACAACGCTATTCCCAGCGTCGAGAAAATTGTCTTCGACTTTGAAAAAAAGCTAGATCTGAATTGTTTATAAAAAGGACAAATCTAAAATGCCCTGTTAACCGTGTATATTATGTGATAATGCATCAACAAGTCGTCTATTTTTTTCCTTTTGCAATTAAGATTCGTTTTGCTGTATAAAAAGCCGTTTTCAATAGTAAATCAGTTAATTTTTTCGAGCCACAATTTGTAGCCACAAACAGAGTTTTTCGGCTATAATTAGCGGATGATTTTCAAATGCAACCCTAAATAATCGAAAGCAAAGGTGTGATTAGGTGTGATTGTCATCACTGGCCAGACGAATCTATATCCCTTCGAATTTTGTGTTTGATTAAAAACCTGAATAAATACCTGCGTTCAAAATGAGCTCCAAATCCTTTTTTGTTGAGGACGATGCTGAACAATCCAACAAACTAGCCAGGAAGGCCAAGGAATCGCCGTTTATGCTAGTCGGTGAGTAAACCGAGCGCACGGTATCGTCATCCGTGACGTCAGGTGGAAACTTTTGCTGCAAACTGATAAAAATATAATGCGTGCACCGAAGATAGATGAGTCTTGACCTTGGCCATGTAATTTGTGCGTTGAGGTTAGCAGCCGCAGCAGCAGCAGTGGGCAGATCCAACGATAGGTAGTGACATAACGGTTAATTTACCGCGGTCCGTCTGGAAAGGGCATGATGCAACAATTATTAGTTGTGCAGTAATTTCGGGAATACAGCAGAAAGAGACAACGGGAAATGGTATTAGCACATCCGTGACGTTGCCATCGTGAACCTTGGCGCGTGCTAGAATTCACATCTGCGTATGTGTGTGTGTGTGCACAGCCGTCTGGCATTTATCAGCAGACGCTAACGTCTAGTCGCTAGACTCTAGTGGGTAGTGGACAGCGGGTAGCAACAACAATGCAATGAAACAAAAGTTAATCGAAAACACCGTTTTAATCACTCGCCCACAGGCATTGCTGGATTCGTGGCGGCAGGACTGATTGGTGCCTACAAGTACAAGCACCGTGGGACTATGAGCACCAGCGTGTTCCTGATGC
This sequence comes from Drosophila persimilis, assembly GCF_003286085.1. Lineage (NCBI taxonomy): Eukaryota > Metazoa > Arthropoda > Insecta > Diptera > Drosophilidae > Drosophila > Drosophila persimilis. The sequence continues at coordinate 1,959,718 of NW_020825706.1, forward strand.
AGCTCCGTGTGGCGGCCCAGGGTACCGTCGTGGGCTGTCTAACAGCGGGACTGGCATACACAATGGCCAAGGAGTACCTGTTCGATAAGGAGCCCAAGGAAAAGTAATGCCAGCCATCCCACTTAGTTAATCGTAGCTGTAGTTATAGTTGTTGTCTTTTGTATATAAGTCGCTGGCACACAAACCCCACACACAATTCGCAGTGTGTCGCTGAATACTTATTTCTCATCAACCCACCGTTTTATGTTACTCACCCTTCCCCCAATTTTGATTTCTCATTTTAGTTCCAAGCCACTGACTAACTAAAGCTCATTTCTGATTGTGCGGCCACTTAAAACACATAAAAAACCAAGAAAACCCCCTTCGAACAACTTTGGGAAACTCGTTGGCCAACACCTTATCCTACACCTAAGCGAACTGTAACTACATATATTTATTGCATCATCATAAGACCTACACCGATTGACGATGACGCTCTCCATCGGGAGACGGGTGCTCGCACTAGCCAGTACTCTCCAGTCTCTGCTAGTGCACGTTGCCCCGATAAATTTAAACTAGCTAAATGTCTTGTATACCTGCGTAAGATTGTGATAATGTTTGTTTAATTGTACAACAGTCGAACAGTCTCCTCAGACGGCAGACAAAAGAAAATTATGATTACCTCTCGCATGATATAATATGATTAAATAAACAAAACAAACTAGAATGTATGCAAAAGTAAAAGCCCCTCATTTCGGGCACGTGTACGCTGCTGACTTCATGGAAAATTTTCACAAGGGCAAAGTCCGCGATGAAATGCCGAGATCTCCACACGAGTGCTTAGTTTTTTTTATACCCGATACTCAAAATGAGTATTGGGGTATATTAGATTTGTGGTAAAAGTGGATGTGTGTAACGTCCAGAAGGAATCGTTTCCGACCCTATAAAGTATATATATTCTTGATCAGCATCAATAGCCGAGTCGATTGAGCCCTGTCTGTCTGTCCGTCCGTCCGTCTGTCCGTCTGTCCGTCCCCTTCAGCGCCTAATGCTCAAAGACTATAAGAGCTAGAGCAACGATGTTTTGGATCCAGACTTCTGTGATATGTCACTGCTACAAAAATATTTCAAAACTTTGCCCCGCCCACTTCCGCCCCCACAAAGGGCGAAAATCTGTGGCATCCACAATTTTAAAGATACGAGAAAACAAAAAACGCAGAATCGTAGAAAATGACCATATCTTTTAGACTGCAGAATCTGAATTGGATCGTATTACTATTATAGCCAGCATCAAGAAAACAATTTCATTTTTTCTCGCCCTGTCTCTCTCTAACACACAGGTAGCATAGGCGGCTTTGCTTAGAGTAAAACATTAGCGCCTAGATCTCAGAGACTATAAAAGCTAGAGCAACCAAATTTGGTATCCACACTCCTAATATATCAGACCGAGACGAGTTTGTTTCAAAATTTCGCCACACCCCCTTCCGCCCCCGCAAAGGATGCAAATCTGGGGATATTCACAAATCTCAAAGACTATTAACGCTAGAGTAACGAAATTTGGAATCCGCACTTCTCTTAGATCTCACTATAAAACGTGTATCTCAAAATTTCGCCCCACCCCCTTCCGCCCACACAAAGGACGAAAATCTGTTGCATCCACAATATTGCAGATTCGAGAAAACTAAAAACGCAGAATCATAGATAATGATCATATCTATCAGATTGCTGAATCTGGATCAGATCAGATAATTTTTGTAGCCAAAAGGAACAAATCAATTTGCAGTGGCTACGCAGCGCCCGACGTCACGCTCAGACTGATTTTCTGTCTCTCTCGCACGCACTCTTTGTCGTGTCGTTAAATATTAGCGGCGTCTGCCGGAGGAAAGCCATACTGACTTAGTATCGGGTATAACTGTAGAGTTGCGGTGTCCGCAGCAACTCACAACGTTCCCCCTCGTTTTGGTTATACATATAACATATGTAGTATATGTACATATATAAAATCATATGCCTGATGAATCACCAAGGGCCTTCAACATCTTGGCATTGGATACCGCATTCTTCTGATCGCAAAATGTCCTTCCCATGGAACAGAAGGCGGCGTTATAGGCTCCTTGGGAAATACTCTGATTCAACGGAAAGTGGGCCTTTGTCTCGTGCTTCCAGGGTTTTGTGGGCCCCTGATTTCAGATGGGCCATAAAATGCTTCCTTAGCTTAAATCTTAACCTGCAGATGTGGCAGCTGAAAGATGGGATTACTGATAAACCTTCATTTAAGCATTGAAGTTCGGCTGCTACCTGTGCTCGCGGCTCAAGGTGTGTTGTATTTGATGGGACCTGCAGTCTGCCCTGGTCACGATAGACTTGCTGCAATATTCGCTGCGGAATGGACGCTGGCTGTCATCCATGTGAATCCTGTGTGCAAGGGAAGTACTTTATACAAGATGATAACCAATGTAGGACCTACTTACCTCTCGTGTAGGAGCATTTGCGCGCGGGATCGAGTTGTCCCGGGATGAAGCCGCGAGGGGCATGAAGGCCCGGTGGTGCCCGGTGAGCACGGGTGCCATTTTGCAAATCGAAAATATCGGGGGTTTGTCGTTGGGATTCCAAAAATCTACTGACTTTCTGCGGGCTCTGCGATCCCTTCTCATTACCTTCGCGATTGGTTCTGCTCATCGTCGATCTGTAATGTCTCTATCTCGAAGAGATTAGCAGCAGCACTTGAGGGAGCCCGGCTCGTGATCTGCGACGGAATAGCAGGAGCCGCGCTCGTGCTACCCGAGACACTCAAGGTAGCCAATGAGCTTGTGCAAGACCGAGTGTCCCTGCAAAGAAATGCTCCATTTGATGGCACGTTGCTGGAACGAAAATACAAGTCAAGGCCCATTCCATTGAAACATTTCATTACTTACAATCAGCGCCTCACGCTCCACTGTGCCTGGCGGCACTGGTGTCCTTTTGGTGATCCTTTTTGATCCCGGCCATATTTGAATTTAATTTATTTAATTGCTTATCAGCTGTTCCGCAGAATCGATACTAACTAAAGATTTTAGCATGGTGTGTCCACATATAATTTGGAAACAAATTGTTGGTATTCAGAGTTGTTCAACTTCCAGTTGAATGGCAAATCAACAAGCAGAGAATAAGAAGAAAGCCGCCCAGCTGTTTCTTTTTTGTTATTCAACGAATTTTGTGTGTACACAGTGGTCATGGAAAGCAATTTGTTTGCAAAAGGAAAGTCTAAAAACTGAAAAAATTACTAAAATGGATTGGGAATGCAGAGTGTGTGGCGAGCAGATATTTATTTCCGATCCGAAGAACATCTTCGACAAGGAAAACTCGGAAATACTTCTGAGAATCAAGCAACTCACTGGCCTCGCGGTAAGACACGAGACGAGAGCTACTTTTAAAAACCAAAAAAAAACTCAATTTAAACTTGCAGTTGATGTTCAGTGAAAATTTACCAATGCATATTTGTTCCTGCTGTTTGCTGGACCTGAACCAGGCCGTAGTTTTCCGGGATCGTTGCCTAAGAACGCAGAGGCGTCTGTATATGAAGACAGCAAGAGCACGCGATGCCGAGAGGAAGTGGGGCGCCCAGGACCCACTGGATGAACATGTGCTGCCCACTGATCCCTCCGGGGCGGAGGACAAGAAATCACAAGTGTTATGTGCATCGGATGCCAAAGAAGTAAAGAAAATTGTCCCGAATCCAAGAAGCGATTACCCTCGTGTAGTAGTTAAGCGCTACCGCATGCCAGTAGCAACCACGACTTCACCACATTCTGAAACACAAAGCCACTCAAGGAACACTATTACAGAATTAAAAGCAGAAGCAGACTTGCGGGATAAACCTGGCCCACCAAAAAAGAAAAGAAGAAAAAGAATTCCTTGTCCGGAGAAGAAATATGTGTGTGACCAATGCGGGTGGGCCTTCAACGACCTGAGTAACATGAAAGATCACAAACTCCGACACTCGGAAAAACAATTTGCTTGCGATGAATGCGGCTCGTACTTCTACACTTCTCGCCAGCTTAAAATGCACGTTCGCGTCAAACATAAGGGGGAGAAGCCTTTCCTCTGCAAATACTGCGGTATGGCCTTCAACAACAGTCCCAGTCGATGCCGGCATGAGCGGTTAGCACTCCCTTATATACATATATGATTATTTCCACTCCAATAATCCTTTTTCTGGTCGCACAGGAGGTACCATTCAAACGATCTGCCATACGTGTGCAATTTGTGCAGCAAACGATTTGTGAGCAAAGTGGGCCTGACAAAGCACGCATTGCTACATAAAGGAGGAGGAAACGGCAAACATTAGTGGGTTTCTAACTTACAAAACTATAGAAATTAATCAAAACTGACTTAAAAATTATTCTTTTGCAGCTGCGAAATTTGCGACAAGGAGTTCAAGGAGGCCATATTTCTGAGAGGTCATTATTTGACCAAGTACCATCGCACTAGGGCGAGCATATATGATGCCTGCGAGTACGAAGAAACAGACAATGAAATTGATTTTGATTTCACCGAATCTATTATTAATGAATAAAACAATCTACGACTTTTTTTGGCGCCAAATTCGGTAGTCTTCTGCTTTGCCGTAAAAACAACGCAATTATAGTAAGCGGGCAGGTCATTAATGGGCATCTAAACAAATTTAATGTTTCTATGTTCACATAATTAGCATCACATATATACAAGCCATGAGCAAATAGCGCTAAATTTTGTGTATTTATCCTCTTTTCCCTATTTAATTATGGCGCCCGCGCTTGCCAGTCACAATGCCACGCGGTCAATGCAACAGGCATTCACATAAAATGGGCATATTTACAAATCTGAAAAACACAAATTGAATAAAACTTTATTGCTTGGAGGGTAAATTGGGCGCCCAAAATGTCGCTGCGGTGTCGAACCTGCGGCGAGACAGTGTACAGCCTAAATGCAACAAATCTGTTTGAAGGGGACAACGATATTGTGAGGAAGATATCGTTTCTGACTGGCATCTGGGTAAGTGGGTCTCTCCTGATTGTTTTCTGGCCGTGCTTTGCCTATAGCCTCTACTTTTGGCAGATCACTGACCAGCTGGATATGCCCAGGAATATATGCCAGATCTGCCAAATGGATCTGAATACCGCCATGCTGTTCCGCGAGCGATGCATCAGGACTCACAATGTGCTGACGCTGGGCAGAAGCGAGGTGGCTCCGTCGGATGATGTTGACCTGAAAAGGGATCTAGACGATCCCCTGGGGAATGATATAAAACGTGAAGAGGAAGATCAACTTTCAGATGCCAAGCCCGTGGTTGGAATAACAATCGAAGCTACGACCAGATCTCAAGACAAGGAAATTCCCAGTAAACATTCCTCTCGACACAATTCTTGCGACAGCCCCTCGGTGGACACAGCGCATTCCCCAGTTGCAGCACCAGTTCCGTCAATTGAGGTAATTGCGAAGCCCCCTGCCGCCATGGAGGCCGAGAGAAAGAGAAGAAAGCGCCAGAATCGGGTTAATCAAAACTATATTTGCGATCAATGCGGCAAGCACTTTAACGACAAGGGAAATCTGAATCTGCATTTGGTGCGCCACACGGGTGTAAGGAAGTTTCAGTGCCCGGAGTGCAGCCACAAGGAGTACAGCCAGTTTCTGTTGAAGATGCACATCCGCGTGAAGCACAGAAGAGAGGCGCCGTACGCCTGCAAGTACTGTGATGAACGCTTTGTGTGCAGCAATAAACGCTATCGCCATCAGAGGTAATCCATTCAATAATTTCCAAAAAGACAGACCCTCACGATTCTGTTGCTATTCAGGACTCACGAGGGGCTCAAGACAGAAAGAACTGATAAGCCGTATGCCTGCAACTTTTGCAATCATAGGTGCAACAGCATGAGCAACTTGAGGAAGCACGAAGTCGTGCACTCTGGCGATCGTCCATTTCGGTAAGGCAATCCAACTTCTACTGGCACCCAAATATATAGTTAATCCTCATGTTATTGCATCCCATTTCCAATAGCTGCGAGATCTGCGATGTGGCCTTCTATCGAATGTCCAACCTGAGAACTCATTTTCGTTCGAAAACGCATAAAAAGAAGACTGAAGAGAGAACAAATACCGAGCCCGAAATTTTGGATACCAACTAAAATGCTATAGTAAAAATCACGAGCACGTGGAATGTCTCAAACAAAATTTGCTTACATTAATGAATGAAAATGATGATTTTATTTAACATATTACGAAATAACTATCTTATAAACTCTGTTATATAACGTGAGTGTTTAATCCTCAGTCTCGGAGGTTTCCTGATCCTGATCGTGCTCAGCTGCCTCGCTGGCACGCTGTATGCATTGGTTGACCATCTTCAAGAACTGATCCGCTATTTCTTGCTTACCGAACCGGCAGGCCAACTGCTCAACAACTCCCACCGTTGTCGTCTTGCCCTCCGCGTCGGCGGCATAGTTGAGGCCGCACCACGAAAAGCTCTTCTTCTGTTCATTCAAATGGCTCATCTTCAAGCTGGCGCCGATCTTCATGTTGAGCAACACCTTGGGCACCTGCTCCTGACGCATGAGTAGGCGGTAGGACTGCAGTTGTGGATGCACCAAGATCTTCAGCTCACCCGTTCCTGCACAAAGAGGAGGAGTATTTTACTATTGATCCGAGAATGTTGTATGTTCAAGTGTGTCGAAACCTACCTCGCTCCTTCCATTCTTTTGTACGCGTATCGAAGCGGTAGAGCCGCGAACGCTCGCCAAACAGCTTAGTCTCATCCTCCTCGCCCGTCTTCACAACGATCTCATCGGGCAGACTAACTATTGGCTCATAGTAGGGATCGTAGTTATCATCGTTTGTGGCGTCCCCATCGCCATCCGCCCCCGACGTGTTGTGGTCATCGCCCTTTAGCGGGGCCGGCGATTGGAAGTTTTTAAAGTCGTTCTGGTGCGTGAGATTGTAGAAGCCCCCGCTACCGGACGACTTGTTGAAGCCAATGGGTGTGCCCAGACTCTTTGCGGACAAGCTGGCAAAATCATCGGCACCAGCCAGATCCGCGAAAGTGGTATTTGGCACAGCATCAGCTGTGTTCTCTCCCGTTTCTTTGTCAGCATTTTGGGCTGTGGGTGTGACTTGCTTTCCCAGATCACCAAACGAGATGCTTTGGGCGTTTTTGCCAAAAGCGGGAGCAGCCGTGGCGACACCACTACCAAATACATAGCCAGACGATCCACTGCCAAACACCGATGTATTTGTTCCTCCGAAAATAGTCTTGGGCGCCGCCGCCACAGGCTCCACTTTGCCTGCTCCTCCGAAAATGGATTTCGGGGCCTCGGGAGTGGCGCCGACTCCTCCAAATATGGATTTGGCACTCTGATCCTTGGGCTCTGTAACGCCGCTGCCAAAAATGGAACCCAAAACATTGCCCTGGGCGTTGCTGAAGATCGACTGCTGCTGAGGTTTGGCGCCACCAAACAGGCTTGAAGTCTGGCCGAAGACTGGTTTTTCTGTGAAAATTTGCACGTATGCATATCTGTAGGTAGTGCTGGACATAGTTTTCAAGACTTACCTGTTGCTGTGGTGCCAAAAACGAATGCATTCGTTGATTTCTTCTCCTCTGGCTTGCTGGCCGCAACATGAGCAGGAGCCGCCGTGGAATTGGCAGACACTGCCTGGCCAAAGCCGCCAAAACTGCCGCTGTTGGCGCTCGCCAGGGAACTGGCTCTAAAGATGGAGTCTCCCAACTGAGGAGTTGCTGGCTGAGATTGAGCAGCGGGCTCTGCGGCAGGCGGTAGCTTAAGGGCTGGCAAGTGCATCGGCAGAGGTGGGTCCACATCATCGACAACGGTTGTGGTTGTGGTTGAGGTCTGGTTTGACCAGACAAACTTGTCTGGATCGCATCCCACACAGCCTGTGCAGTCCGATCCCGTAAAGAATTCACTGTCCAGTTGCATTTTATCGGCCAGGGCTTTGGACTTCTGGGAAATCAATGTGGAGGAGCTGTCGCCAGTTGAAGGAGTCGCAGATGTGTTTTGCTCCTCAACGATGGCCATGGCGGTGCCATCCAAGGCGCTATTTACGACCTTCAAGAAGTTACCGGCAATCTCCTTGTTCTTAAAGCGTAACGTGAACCGCTCGTTGACGGATTCGCCCTCGCTGTAGTCGTTCACGACAAACAGCCAGGACCGCTCGTCCTTGGGCTTGTAGGCCACACTCGAGTTGAGGGCGTGGTTGAGGCACACCTTGAAGACCGACTCGCGTCGCATCAGCACTCGTAGCTTCGCCGTCTGCTTGTGGCGCAGTATCTTCACATTACCCACGCCACGCTCCCGCCACTCGTCCGTAAGGCGATACAGCTTCGCCCGCTGCACATACAGCACCTCCTCGTCCTCCTCCCCAGTCTTGACATCGACCTGAAAGGCACACATTTGGATTAGTATTAGTCGGAAACATTCATCACTTAATCGCCTTATCTTACCTTATCCGGCAATGGGATTACTGGCGCAAAATACGCCTGGTTCTCCTCCTCCTCCGGCTCGTAATCGTCCTCCGCGTTATCATCGCCTCCCCCGTCGGAATTCTTGGGCTGCTGCTGGGCGGGCTTTGGCATCGTGAAGCTAAAGGTGCCCGATCCCAGGGTAGCCGCAGGACTTGCTGCCGGCGCCGACGTTTTGGGCACAAAACTGAAGCTGGCAGATCCAAAGACGCTCTTGGGTGCCTCTACTCCTCCATCCGGTACAGCTGGTGTTGCAGCAGCTGGAGCTGGAGCTGGAGCTGCTCCAAAGCCGAAATTAAACTTTGTGGTTGCCGGCAACACGATACCCGACGACCCTAGGGCGTTGCTCTCCTTCTTGGGCACTGTGTCATCCTTGGGCGCCTCACAGGCACTGCAGTAGAGGGAATCTCCCGTGTTGTTCAGATAGCAACTTCCACAGGACCAGCTTCCAGCCTTGGGCTTGAATGCATCGCCAAATCCTGACGTCAATGCGGGGGCAGGCAATTTGGCAGGAGCTGATGATGAGGCTGCCACTGGAGCAGCAGCTGCTGCTGCTGGTTTCTCCGTTGCCTTGGCTCCAAAACTGAAGCCCGAAGAAAGGTTAGCTGCTGGTGCTTGTGGTGCTGCCGCTGCTGTTGCGGGGGAAAAGCCAAATGAGAACTTGCTCGCACTGCTGGTCGTCAGATTGAGAGCATTCGATTGATCCAAGCCTGATGACTGCTTGGGCGGCACTGTCGCATCTTTGGGACCCTCGCACGACAGGCAATACAGCTGCTCGTGGCCATTGCTCGTGTAGCAGGCCTCGCAGCTCCAGCTGCCAGCCTTGGGCTTAAAGGCATCGCCAAAGCCTTTGCTGGGAGCTGCTGCTGCTGATGTTGCTGTTGCTACAGTCTTCTTTTCCAACTGATCCTTCTTACTGGTGGAGGAGGATGTAATTTCCTTTTGTGCCTTTAGCACCGCATCTAGGAACTCCTTGCATGTCTCGGGTTTCTTGAATCGGATGCACAGCGTTGCTTCGGACAGCTCCTGATCGGCAAAGTCCTGGGCCGCCCAGGTTAGGGCCGTGGTGGATTTGACCAGATACTTGAATGTGGTCTCTGGCAGCAGCCGCTGGTTGCAGCACGTCTTGTGCACCTTCTCGCGACGCATCACGAGGCGCACCTTGCTGGCATCCTGCTTGTTGCGCAGTATCTTCATGACTCCCAGGCCGCGCTCCTTCCACTCACTCGTTTCCTTGCAATACCGCAACAACTTGGCCCGATGCTCGAACAGCACGTCCTCGTCCTCCTCTCCCGTGATCTCCTTCACCAGTTCGGGCAAGGGGATCACTGGGGCAAACTGTGCCGTCGGCTCGTACTCATCCTCGGCTTCGGCATCGGCTTCGGTCTCCTGCTGCTGCTGCTGCTGCTGCTGCTGCTGCTCTCCCTGTAGGGTGGTGTCCTTGATCAGTGCCGTGGTAAACAGCGTGCTGTTGTTGCTGTTTGCATTATTGTTGACGGCCGAGACGCTGCCAAACGACAGGCTACCAAAGGACAGATTGCCGAACGGCGAAGCCGTTGGCCCTGCTCCCTTCTGGCCAAAGCTAAAGCTGGCAAAAGGCGGCACTGTCGTTGCTGCGGTTGCCGTCGGAGTCGATGCCACAGCAGTAGAAGCAAAATCTGCAGGCAGCTGTCCTCCAAACAGAGATTTGGCCACTACCGTCGACGAGATAGGGTTGGCGGGGGCTGGAGCAGCCAGAGCGGCTAGCGATTCCGAGAGCTTCATGTTTGTCGGCTCGAAGGGTTTGCCGAACGATGAATTGGTGGCTGGTGTGCTGGTCACAAAGCTCTTGGTCACATCTTTGACTGCAGCTGCAGCTGCAGCTGGGGCTGCCTTGGGCACTGCGGGGACTGGGACAGTGACTTCCTTGGTTACAGCTGCCTTGCTATCCTCCAGACAGGCCAATGTGTAGGCATCGTGGAACTCTTTGGCCGTGTCAGGGGACTTGAATCGCACGAGGAACATCTCGGGAACCATTACCTCATCGGCAAAGTCGTTGGCCGCCCAAATGAATGACTTATGCTCCGTGTCCTCTTGGGGTGTGGTCAAGGAAATATCGCGATTGATTTTGTGATTGGCACAGACCTTGTACGTCTGCTCGCGTCGCATGAGGATGCGCGAGACGCCGGTGGCCGGGTTCTTGAGGATCTTAATGTTGCCAATGCCTCGCTCCTTCCACTCTAGCGACACCAGGCGGAAGAGCTTTGCACGGAAGCAGAACTTGACCTCCTCGTCCTCCTCGCCGGTGCGCACTTCAATCTCATCGGGTAACTCTATGATCGGCTGGAAGTCCGGTCGCGGATCGTAGTCCTGTTCCAGGGAGGCATCTGCGGCGCCCGCACTCTTGTTCGGTTCACTCGTGGTACTCTTGGCACTCTCGTTGAGTAGGGTCTGGGCTTTTTCGGCTTCCTGCTCCTTTTGCTTTTCGGCCGCGGCCCTGGCCACCAGCGTCTTGAAGGAGAACGGACTCTCCGCCTGGCTGGTGCCAAACCTGAAATTGAAGACTCCGCTGGATGATGGTGTCTCAGCAGCTGTTAGGACAGTCGCTGGCAGAGCACCGAACGTTGTTGCTGGCTGTGGCTGTTGCTGTGGTTGCTGTTCTGTGTTCTGCACCAGACTGGGCTTGATATGCTGTGCCGGGATCGTCACACTGAGCGTCGGCTGGACGCCAGCGACTGTGGCAGGCTTGGGCAGCGGATCGGAGCTGGTGATGACCACATTGGCCGGTGGCTCCTTCTCCACGGGCTGGTTGTTCAGAGCGCGATTGAACAGGGATGGAATGGCCGGTGCGGCTACAGCGGATGGTGGGGCTGTAACCACCGGATACTCTGGAGACAATGGTGACAATGGACTGATGCATCTACCTCCAGGAGACACAAGTTGCTGACGCACTGCAGCCGTTGGAGGCTTGGGAGGTTCAGCCAGAAGAAGTGGAGGAGCTGCTGCTGCTGCCGCTGGTGGCAGTGCTGCGACTGCTGCTGCTTGGACTGGGGCCTGTTGTTGAATCAGACTGGAAGGCGTTTGTCCAAAGTTTCCAGAGGGCTCCAGGTAGGATCTTGGCGGTGGCACGGCAGGTGCCGGTGGGAATATACCTGGTATTCCAGCAAAGTTAGGATTCTGTGGGCCTGCATAGAACATTTGTATTATGTTTAGAAAAATGTATACTGGTTTTTTTGTACAGGCAGGAATGGTTGTTGATTTTGATGTTAAACTTCAACTTATTCGATTTTTTGGAACAACTTTCATAGCAGAGAGCTCTAAGAGTTGCATAGCCGACAGTTTTAAGTGTGTCATAGCAGAGAGAGAGCCGGCTTGAACAGCTGAGAGAGATTTCATGTTTCAAAGCATAGACCTTAAGAGTGGCTGATCAAAGATTGAGAGTTCTATTGCAGACAGCTATAGGTGTCTCTTCAAACACAAATTACCGAGTGTAAAAGCGGACAGCTTTTAAGGTTGTGAGGAGCGGCAACGCAGATTTAAGAGTTTTCTACCAGACAGCTCTAAGAGTGTCATAGCTTTTTCAGGAACTTATATGAAATGATTGTTATTCTGCAATTGAATGCTCTAAAACTGATGATAAAATGCAGAATTGTACAACTTACCAAACATATTTAGTGGCGGCAACGACCCAGGTGCCGGTGGAGTGCGCATATACTGCTGCGCCTGGGCCGCATAGTAATTGTATAGCTGATTCTGGTTGAACAATTGACTACCATAGGTGCCCTGCAGGATTCGATCCTGTGGCGAGGGTACGGCTGGTACGCCATTGAAAAAGCCCCCGGGATTGGGATTGGGTACTCCATAGTTCGAAGCCAACACCTGTTGATGTTGCAGTGCCGCTGCTGCTGCGGCAGCCGCCGCCTGGTTCTGCTGTTGCTGCTGCTGCTGTTGCTGTGCATCGAGCTCCTCAATGATGAAGAGATCATCGAGACCGAGAGCCGTGGCCGCGTCCACATCCCGGGTGGGCGTATCCCTGTGTGTGATCTTAATTTTCTTGATCATATCCTCGAGACCGGTTAACTTTTCGGTGAGGTTCTTCATCTCCTGATGCATATCGTCCTTGAACTGGCACAGGGACTTGTTCGTCTGCTTGACCATATCCTCCAGCTGATTGAATTTCGCATTGAAGGCCAGCGGTGTGCCCGCTGTGGCCGGAGTGCCGCCTGGCGTACCCCGAACTGGTGTACCCCTCGGGAGCGCAGCAGCCGGCGGTTCCCCATGTCGTCGAGAACGGTTGAGGCTGAGCGAAGCAGTCGCATAGAAATCCCCATTCTCGGCGTCCTCGGCATCCTCGTAGCTGGACGAATTGTTGTGATTATCCGGCGAGCCATAGACATCGTAGCTCGTCTCGCAGCGATCGTCTTCGCAGCGCCTTAGCTCGCCGCTGATCATCCCGCACAGCGGATGCTTCGTATGGCCACGGAGCAACTGCTGTGCCTGCTGCAGGCAGTCCCTGCGGCGCTCCCAATAGCGCGCTTTGGCCTCTCTGTTGATTTGACTGGAGGACTCCAGCTTGCGATACGCCTCGGCCTGCATGTAGACGGCCATTGGGAGGTTCAAGCCGCGCACCTCGTCGATGAACTGCTGATACTGATGCGTCTTGAACATCTTCGAGCTGAAGTACAAGATGGCGTCGTCGGCCAGGCGCTGACGTTCCTCATAAGTGGCAGAGCTGGCGGCCGAAGCGAGCTTGAAGAATCGCGCATAATGCTCATTTACGGCTGCCCCGTGGTGCTGGTCGCGACGCAGCATGTTAAAGGCCTGCTTGTACAGGGTGTCGATGCGACGCTCGAGTACATCTCGATCCTCGCGCGAGCAGAGAATGGCCCCCAGCTTCAAGAGTATGATGATGTCCGCTTTGGCGCCATTGACACCGCGTACCGCCTCCAGCCCCATCTGGATCTGGGCTCGTTGCTCGCCCCGGCTGCATTCGGGCACTTGATTCTTGTGCAAGCGCAGGACCAGATCCCACCAGCTGCTCTGCTCGGGCGTGGCCAATTGGCTGATCACATTGGCATACGGCATCATGTGGGGCCGTGCCGAGGAACTGAAATTCCCCAGATTGCATCTGTCGTAGCTCTCCCGCTGGCCGGCCAATCGGCTGTGGGTCTGGATGACCGTCGCATAGAGGAATAAATCAATATCCAACTGCGAGAGCGACTCCTGGCCGCAGAAGCTCAAGTCTTGCGTCACATCGTGGCGCAGTCCCTCGTAGAATAGTACTCGTGGAGCACTTCCAAGAGTCTCGCTGGCGCCCAGGGCTAGGTACACATGTTGCGCCAGCGACTGGGGCTTCAGGAGCAGGGCTTGCCGCTCGTAGGACTCGATGTCCGCCTCCGCAGGCCATTCGCAAAGGGGTTCCTCCAGCTTGGGGTTGCGCACGAGATGCGAGGTGTTCTCCTTCAGTTTATGATCGGGTTGGCAGAAGAGAACCTGGAAGAGCTGGCGACGCCAGTTCTTGTCCTGCCACTGGAGGCGGGCGCAGGCCAGCAGCTTGTCGGAGTCCTCAAACAATCCAATCATTGGCTGATAGCCATTGTTTTGGCCTGAGGGAATGTTCTCTTTCTGGTCCATTTCATGCGACTTGGCGGGTTGGAGGCAGCCGAACAGAGTCCTTCCCAATTGGGCGCAACGGAAGGCACCCTGGAGGCGCCACTGTTGCAGGAGCTTCTTCTGATCGGCATCGCAGTGCTTCATCCAGGGCTCGGAAAAGTTATCCTGCAGCGGCTTCGACTGGTAGCCCAGCAGCAGGAGTGGCAGCACGCTCTTCAAGCTCTTTATCCACTTGTTGTGGTTGCTCACGAGCTCCCGCTTGAAGACGATCGCCACCGCATGGAGCAGCACCTGGCCCGAGTAGTGATCCACGCAGGATTGCTGCATCTTTGGTTGCAATGGATCGGAGGAGGACGATGGCTTCTCCATGTTGAACTTGTGCAAGTACTGGTCGAGCCGGAACAAATAGTTGCTGCATTCGGGCATACTCTTACCCGACTCCAGGCTGAGTTGCACGAGGCGGTCGAGGATGTGGAGCGCTAGCTGCCAGAAGCGCTGGCCCCACTTCTTGAGGTCCTTGCCCTGCTCCAGCTTGGTGACTGTGGTCCAGATGATTTCATACCAATCCAAGCACTGACTGGGGAATGTCTTCTCGTCCAGCTCCACCCTGAAGGCATAGTTGAAGGCCTCCTCCAGTTTCTTTTTCTCCAAATAGCAGCGCATGAGACGCACCTTTACCTGTACGTCGTGTGGCCGCGCATGCAGCTCCCTGAGCATGATGTCCTCGAGCGCGTTTATCTCAGAGTTGTCGCGCAGCGCCCCATCGCCCCCGCCTCCTCCTCCATTGGTGCTCTCGTGAAGTTTCATCTTAACGCGCAACTGGAACATCAGTTCGCTTTCATTCAATTGTATGCCACCGGCCATGTCCAGCCAAAACTTGGCGCACTCGACGCTGAAGAGGCTGCTGCTGTTGTTGTCGTCCAGCAGCAATTGGCAGGCAGCGTTGATCACTTCGATCTGCTTGGGATTCAGCTGGATGCAGCGCTGGTAATGCTCCAGGGCCAGCTTCCGGTCGGGATTCTTGCGCATCGTGTAGCAGGCGGCAATCAATTTGTGGGCATTGGCCTCTTCCTTCACCTTCAGATAGCTGTTGAGGTATTCAATAGCTTTCGGGTATTCCTGTATCTTATAGTACATACGGGCCACCGCCATACCCTTGACATCGCGCTAAAAGTGTGCGAAATAAAAAAAATAAAAAAGAGTTAGACAAATGTCGCCTAACCTAACTTTTCAAAGGCATCAATCATACGGGGCCAAACATTGCAGAAGCTCTTTGGGAAATTAATATTATATCTGTGCAATCTCTGTGCACAATGACATGTGATAGAAAAGCGCGCAATTTTCATTTGAAAGATGCATCCCTTTGTGGGTATACACGGGCCCCGGGCCGCCCCGAATTGACGCCGCACGCACACACTCAAACATCTCTACACATACATGGCGCCAATGGCGGCACGGCGCCGACTATTTCGCAACTTTTGCAGAAAGAAATTCCAATGCATAATTACCAACTGTCCGGGCGGCAATTTGCCAAGTATTTTGTGGACTTGCTCGTCCACCTCCTTCCTAGTGGTCCACATATCTTATGTATTGGTTATCTCCCTTCAAATGGCAAACTTTTCACGTCTTGCTAAAATGTGTCTCGCGCTTTGCTTTTAACTAGCTCGGTTCAACAACGTTTGCTCAAGCAGGAATTTGCCAAAACCAGAAAATATGATCACTTCTAGCTCGGCAATTCCAAGATTAACACGCTTCACTGGTTTGCTGTTCAAATCAACTCGTATATATTACTTAATTAATATTTAAAGAAAATGCTTGACGCAGTCAGCACTGCAAAAGACCGGGACCAGTGTGTAAATACCAAAAAAAAACGGTCTCATTTTCAAAATATACCAAAAATATACTGACAAATTCAAGTTATATTTTACATATTCCTCGTTTTTGATATTCCGTTGAATATTACTAGCTAAATAGAACATTTAGCCCTGCCCACTTAAGTTGAGTCCGTTGATGTATAAATTTTCTACTTAACTGGCTAGTTTTTAGTACTTGCTTTTATTTTATTTTGACGAAAACAAGGCTTAAACAAAATAGTTCAACAAAAAAACAGTCGCAAATTTTTTCTGGTATTTAAAGACGATGCGTGTATAGGCCTTTGTACACCCTATTTTGTTAATGTTATATGAAGATAAAACTTAATTTATAAAGACCTTTTCTCATATATTCATGTATATTATTGGATATATTAATCTCGATCCTGATACCTACGGAGTCTGGGATGACAAACATTTTCTCACCTCCATCATATCCTTTTCCCTAGGGTATGAAAATGAGTGTTGCCAGGAATCATTGTTGTCATCCTCGTTTTTGATCTTCCGTCGAATATTACTAGATCTCTCAGCTTTGTCCACATAACTGGCTTATTCTAAATAATTGCTTTTATTGGATTTTGCGTAAAAAAGGTTTTAGCGAATTACGTCGAAACGAAAGAGGATAATCGTTCATATTCCTCGATCTTTATATTCCGAGGAATATTACAATAATAAGTACTAGAGGACAATTTTTGTAATTTTATTTGTTAGAATTCACTTCATTTGCACTTTCCAGAAAAGCAATTTCCTATCCGATGCCGCACTAATGTACGGCAGCCTCTGATGCCAGGCCAATCCTGCGTACGTTTTTAAACCGGCTACAAGCAGCGGCACAGTAGATTTTGCTCCAAAAACTTTGAGTGTAACACCCGGCCGTCCGATGCTGGCCAGAATCGCTTCTGAGCTACCGGCAGAAAAGCGAACCACCCGGCCGCCGTCCTCATGGATCTGCTTGACGTCGGCGGGTACAAATGGACGATTAAGGTCCCAGGTGATGACATCGCCTCCCGCCAGAGCAGAGACAAACAGGCGATTGCTCTGGGCCCAGTCGGCGGACATCAGGGGAAACTTTGGAGATTCCACGGACAGAACGGTCTGGTTCTGCCTTACGTTATACAGATGGATGATACCTGAAAGTTGGCGAGTTGGCTTAACATCAGTTGGTCCATTAGTGAATCAATTGGCTTCAAACGCACCTCTCTTTTCGGCAACTAGCACCTTTTCGTTATCATCCGGATGGCTCTTGATCGACATTCCCGCCGAGGATAGGCAGAAGGTGATGACGTTCTCCGCCTCTGCGGCGGTGCTCCAGAACCGGCATGTAAAGTCATCGCTGACCGAGGCCAGAAATTCTCCTTCGCACACCCAGGATATGTCGTTCACGTAGTCGGTGTGTCCCTTCAGGGTGTCGAACGTGTTGTACTGATCTACATCCGTGCGAAATATCTTCATGTCAGTGCCAAGGGCGGCGCAAAATGTCACATTGTTGGGAGTGCTGTTCAGAGAAGTGTCCGGAGAGAATGTGATGGCGCTAACGAAGCGTCCATCCCTATCACCCAGCTCCAAGTCCTGCAGATGATGCCACAAGAACTCGCCGCTCTCCTCCTACAGTTACAAGCTTCGATTTAATTCAATATTTAGGCAATGCACTGAGTATACTTGCCGGCAGTCCAACCACAATCAAGCAGATGCGTCTTTCCAGAGCCACAGCGATCAGGTTGCAGGCAAAGTCATTTGCGCATATTTCGTAGCACTGAATCTGCTCATTCAAGTCTATGGTGTGATCGGGTCCTGAAACAGTTCGCATTTCTTCTTATTTATATAGTTTGATCGAATAAATGCAATAAAATGCCGGTGCCTGCCTTGCAAAAAATTTTACCCTAACGCCATTCCTCACCATAACGGTGTTTTACAGCACTAAATTCACTGAATCTCGGCATATTTTAGTGCTTTTTCTGCCGAGCTAAGCTAGCTGCGAATTACACTACTTCCTTTTCCGTGTTAGCTGTGAAAGAAAAAACATGCCGGTGGGTGTCAAATGAATCTAAAAAATGGTTTTAAACAAAGAAAACCAGCAACTGGCATTGCAAGAAGCATGCAGAGCGCACCGCCACAGTGTCTAGTGCTCAAGAAATGTGTGTTTTGTGTGAAAATCGCAGATGCCACCCCAAAAACAGTCTCGGAAACTGCGAACGTCTGACCAGCTTCTTGCCGTGTATTGGTGTTGTCCCCACGCGTGGCATGCGCCCAAGAAGTTGCAAACAATTGTGAAATGATACGGATTTTGCGATTTTGCATGAAATTGTGACTGTTGCCAACACAATTCGTGTCAATTCATTCAACTTAACCTAGAAAAATGACATTTGCGAATTTCTGTTGTTGTACGAATGAATTTTGTTGATGCGAGAATTGACCATACCATACGATTGCGTCCACTTTCAGCTAGCAAAAGATTTACTGCACCCTCTGCCCGCTGAGGAGAAACGCAAGCACAAGCTGAAGCGTCTGGTCCAGCACCCGAACTCGTACTTCATGGACGTGAAATGCCCTGGCTGCTACAGAATCACAACTGTGTTCAGTCATGCACAGGGCGTCGTGGTCTGCGCTGGCTGCGCCACTATTCTGTGCCAGCCAACTGGAGGACGTGCCAAGCTGACAGAAGGTAAGAACCGGACCCCATTGCCCATGAGCTCCCACTTGGGTCCATAACTAAATTGTTTCATTGTTCGTTTCAGGCTGCTCGTTCCGCAGGAAGCCACAGTAAAATGGTACTCTTCTTGGATGAACCACAAATTATTAATTTTTTAATAAAAACTAAAACGTAAAGAATCCACACGAAAATCATCAACTCTTTCATTCGACAATGTGTACCACATCGCTTTTCTAGACGCCGCCGCTGTTCCCAAGGGATTGATTTGTGAGAAGCGAAGCCTGAAAGGCGAGCCACCAAACAGAATAAAAGCCGCAAGCAGCAGGAGCAGCGACAATTTTTATATTAAGTAGTTTTTAAACTGGCATGTAGACGCAACCAAAACGTTTGAACTACGGAGAAGGATTTAACTGTGTGGCTGTAAAATAGAAAGAAAGCTTGTAATATAAAAATTCCTGCCTTTCTTTGGTTCATTGTGCTTTGTAAATTAAAGAATTAACGATCTTGTGGTTGGTAACGTGAAAAAGAGAGCCCTGTCGGTGCGTATTTGTTGTTTATGATGTGTGATAGTGCTGGGCCCATTTGGGAGGTACTTATGATTATATTATCTACTTTTCTCTCAAATCGTGCTTCCCTGGATCCCACTGACGCAGTCCAGTTTATTCTATATATTCGTAGTCCATATGATCGTACAATTTATTTTCAAACGATTGGCGCGCATCGTATTTAGTCGATAGTATCGATAGCCGTTTGGTGGGACATGCTCTCTTTTTCGTCGTTGGATATCCTCTCTTAGTGGAGGGATTTTTCGTCGTAACAATTCCCCTGCGACAATGGGATCCTGGGAAAAAGCAGAAACTATATTTTGCAGTTTTGAGATCGTTATATACATACACAGTACACTAATCATATGCCTAAATGGGTCTAAAACATGTCAGTCTGAGACAAAGTCATTAGTTATGTTTTAAATCAGGAAAACAGAATCTTAATGTTAATTGAATGAATGAAATTATTTACCAGCACTACAACCTTGTAGAAAATTGATTAATGAATAATCCGGCTAAAATATTCAAATTTGAATCCTAACGCCCGCATACGATCGATTACTACGACGCACTCGATAGCTGCTATCGATAGCAGTTCGTGCAATTGGCGCCCAATCGTGACGTCCACTTAAAAGCCAGACTGCGCGGCGGCATCAAAAATCTCCAGACAGCTTGGCTCCGCGCCCTTTTTCGCACAAAAACAATTCTCGAGACTGCAATTTCTAAGCGCAAAAGTTTTCCACCCTTTTTTTGATAAAAATATGGACTTCGAAGACAAGATTCTGGAAGAGAATTTCATGGAAATTGGTTCAAAACTGTGCTCTTTGCTGGAATCCAATGAGAACTCGACGGAGCTGGAGCCGGAGCCTCGTGCTGGAAATTCCTCGGGGAGCACCTCGCACATCGTGCTGGCCGAACTGCAAGCTAATTTAAAAAACTTGAATTTGGAAAATGCTCCTCACTTTGAGTTCCACGGCTACGGGTGCCTCGCTTTGACCAAGAGGACCCGCGACACCGAGGAGCCAATTATGAACGGGTGCTATCGAAAGAAGTCAAGGTCGGTGTCGTGGTCGGGTGCTGCCACTTCTGGTCAGTGGCAGCAGCATAGCCAACAGCAGCGGCAGCAGCAGCTGCAAAGGGAGACTCAATTCAATGTGGCCCAACTGACTCCGATGATGCGTTCCATTGGCCTACGTGGCGATTGGTGAGTGCAGTGCTGAATGGCGACCCATGAAGTGCTTCCAATATTCATGTGTGTGTGTTTTCTTCCCTTCCACAGCGTGGAGCGCAATGCCGTTGTTCGTGTGATGAATCTTTTTAAATCGCTGCATGACCACATGAACCAGGACCTGGGCTTCGGGCCCGAAAACTCATTTCCATCGGACTATCTGTTTGATCTGCCCAAGAAGCGCACCATGCCCTATAGCCTGAATCTGCGCTATCAGGTGGAGGTGCTGTGCAGCAAGGCGGATCGTTTTCTGGCCTGCCAGCGGCGCATGCTGGAGGCCAATCGCCACTTTGACTATGTAAAGTACTCGGAGGGCGACAAACTTATCAAGGGATCGTTAAATTTCCTAAGGTTGTTTAAGCAGTTCTCCAAATCCACGTTGCGCCATCGCAATGGCAAGTTCTTGGGACCTGCAGCCATTTGTAAGTGATATACAATCCATCATTAATCAGAGACATCAATCATCTAGTTTTCATTTTAGCTAATGCCCAAAAGCTGGAGGACTCGCTCATAAATCTGCGAGAGTGGCTGCGCTCGGCCTTTCTCTGCGTGTATGTGTTTAACTGGGAAATGGATCATGAGCATCGCTATTCGGCCGCCATGACCCAAAACTACAATGCACTCATGAACAAGGCAATGGATTTGGCTGCCACTGAGCTGAAGGCGGCCCAACCCAAGCAGCTTAGCCCAGAGGAGCAGCTAATCGCCCATCGTTATAAGCTGCATAATGTCGTCATGTGTGCAGCAGAGAATGACGACTTCCTGTCGGCACTCCTCAGCAATCCAGACATCTACTTTCCACCGGAAGTTCGGGCCATGTGCGATCCCCCAGAAGACGCTGCTAAAGCTGAAGCTGAGCCCGAAGTTCCAATGGGAGGTATTGATTTGCTGGACATTAGCGATTTGCTGGAGCCCTCATCGCCACCAAAGCGTCATACTGCAACACGTCGCTTTAAACCCTTGTGCTTCCGCAGCTAAAGGAAAGAAGAGAAGAAATATCAAGAGCATAAAGCAACGATAATCAAAAGTAAGAAGATATAGCTTTATAATTTACACATGGAGGGTACACCAACGATGAATGTTTTTCAATCAAAGCCCAGAAGAATTTGGCAAAATCTGCTTTTACATGTCCATTTGTAAGCACTAAAAGATAGAATTTTTGTAAAAGCGTTTAATTTTTAATTTGTTTGTAGTTTTGTAAGCAGACACAACCCTTTGATTGTATTTGTCAACTGAATGTACTTCCTATATTTGGATTAAGTTGAAACGTTTTTCTACAAGGAACTTTTATATTTTGAGTTTGAAATTCAATTAAATATTTGCACATTCCACCAGTTGAACTAAAAAACAATATTAATTGAACTAGGGGTGGGGTGCTCTATCCATTCTACACTATGAATAGCTCCTCTAGGGGTGTCTTGCCAAAGGTTTTGTTCAGCACCGACTTGACTATCAGACCCATGGCCTCGGAAATGCTGGGCTTCAGCTCACTGAAGATTTCCTGCCAGTTCTCGTTGATCAGAATGTGCATGTTTTCGCTGAGATCCTTCTGGCCATGGAAGAGACCCTCCAACTTGTAGCTAACATGCGAGGGATCGACCTGCAACTTGATGTCCGTAACTTCTGCGAAGGTGTGATGTCCGCCCTTAGATATGGGCCTCAATGTGATCAAAGAATGGATTTTGCAGTGCTCTGGGGAAGGGGAGGGAGAGAATGAGTGAGATTCTTTGGGGTTGTTGGCTGTAAGCTTACTCAATACGATCTCGGCCCTTCCCTTGCCCACAATGGGCAGAATAAGCACCTTGCCGTCCACTGAGTAAGGTCCCTTGAAGGCCAGTTCGGGTGCCTCCATCACAAACTCAATTGGATTGCTAAGATCAAGAGAGAATCCCCTAGAGAACCATGGATAGAGTTAGCGTTGAGTGGGAATCATTATCAAGGATTAGCTTACCCCAATCGCTTGGCTCTGGCCCGTGACAGGCCCAACAAGTCCACCTCCGTGAAGCTCAGATCAATACTGACCGGACTGTGTGGATTCCGGCCAATAGTGAACTTGGTTACGTGCAGTGGATCCAATGGTATCAGTCCCAGCTCCTTGATGCCGCTCTGGGCGTGGTTTTTCAGCACAAAATTCACGCCATTCAACACACACTCATTGTCCTTAATTGCGCATCTCTGGATACCAGCGGCTGCAACAGAAACAATAGAATTTCAATTAGGAAACCAATTTCAATTACAAGGAGGCAGGACTCACGGAGATCAGAGGCGTGCCCGCGGACGGATATAGTCAGGCAGCTGAGCAGAGGCAGCAGCAGCAGGACTAAGCTAAATTTTCTCTCCATTATGATCGCTGTTGAATGTAATTGAAGACTGTCTCTCTGGCCCTGAAATTGGCCCACCTTTATAGTCGGTTTTGATCGTTCTCCTGGCCAGTTCCTACGTCGCGACATTTCAATTGAAATTTTGTGTCAGAGTGTGAATTTAAATGGTATCGTATCATGTGCTTTGTTGCTGCTGTAAACCGCTTTTGCGTTTTAGGTGACAGAGAATCTCACTTTAGACGAAGTCGAGACTGAGTCAGTGCAGTCTCGGTAAATGGTAAATGGATTATAAACAGAAACCGGCGCCCCAGATGAATATGAGTGAGATGTTATTACCGGTAGATTTATTTTACGACTCCCTTTAATGAACTACCGATGTGAACTTGCTGATCTTGCATGGGATGGTGTTTCTCAGTTCCAGTTCCAGTCCCAATGCCAATGACACTGTAATTGTCCCGCCCCCCAATGCACCTATCCCTCTCCTAATCACGTTTTGCCGGCTGATTTGTGCATATATATGCAAATTTTCCACGGGGAGTTTAAACATTATTCATTAAGCCATCGCTCGGGAGCGCCTTTGACATACTTTAATTGCGTTTAATGAATTGAGAGGCTGACAACTTGTTAACAGGCAACATTTTCTGACCGTAGGGTCATCATACTAGCAATTAAAATACATGCAATATTTCCTTGTAGGTCAAGATGTCTATGTCAGATGCCTTGCACCACATACTTTCAGGCTGGAGTCGGAATGCTTGGATTATATGCATGATCCACCTTTGGGAATAGGTTCTCCACTTATTCTAACATCTTAATGACTCTGATTTATAGCACTCATTTAATCTAATGATGATTGCAAAGTATTCGTGTTATTTCGGACAGCTAAAATCGAACTAGGGCAAAGTTTATTTCTATGGACATTAAAGTATTAGCTACTCTCTTCCGCGGCAAAATACTTGGCATATGGATACTTGGAGAAAACTCTCGTGATCAGGGGCTGGTATAACGCGGCAAAAGCTTTCTCGATTGTCTCCTTCGTCTCACTAAAGATGGCGGCCCCGTTCTCGTTGAGGAATGTGTTCATTGTGTCGCCCAGGATCTTGTCACCGTTAAAGAGGTTGCTAAAGTGATAGTGTTGGCTCTTTGGTTTCAAGTAATACTGCAAATCGGTGGCTTCCATGTAAATCTCTCCATTCTTTTCCACTGGCTTGCCGATGAAACTGACTTTCAAATCCGTTCCAACTGAAAAACATAGAAAAATAAATTGAATTTAGTGAAGATCTTACGGGGAAACATTCGTCTAAACTTACTCAACGTCATGTTGCTGTGGCCGGAGCCGCTTATGGGCAGGACCAGGACCTGGCCCTTGATGGAGTATTCACCCACCAGGGAGTACACCTTAGAGGTCATTATCATTTCGTGTTTCGTGGCGATTTCCTTGCCGAATCCTCTGTGTAAAGGGTTTACAAATGTACATATGTGAAATCTTTTTGCCTCGTTTTGGAACGTTTTTGAAAACTTACCTGATCTTTTTGAAGCGCAGATCCTTATTGCCAAACAGTTTGTTGTTCGTAAACGTAAGATCTATCCTCACTGGGCTCCTATCGTCGCCCTGCTTGAGGACCATCCTATCCACCGCCAAAGGATCCAGCTGGACCAGGTTCAGGCTGTCATCCCCTTCGGTTGCCTTCTCCGTTATTAGCCTGTTGCAAAACTTCACAAAACATTCTGTGTCTCCGTATTTGCACGGCTTCGGATCATTGGCTGGGGGCGAATCGAGAGTGTTAGTGTATCTGTAAGGCTGACTCCTGGCAATTCATTCTTACGGAAATCGGCCTGCACGGCCATTGCCAGGCACAGGACAAGGGGAAGAACGATACGCGACATGTTGACACGGCTTTAGAATGCAAAAAACTGACTTTTTGCCGGCATTTCGTTTACTATTTATAGTGGCGCGCGCCAATTACTTTGATGCACTCAACGTAACTCCCCTCCGTCCCATTTATCACAATAAAATTGTGAGAAGCGATGCAATGTGGCGCTGTTGCTGCCGATCTGGCGAACTCGTTTGGGATCGGATCCAATCAATCGCATCATAGGTTAGGCTCGGCCTAAATCCATATTTAAATTAGTTGCACTATTAGTTAATTAGTGGAATGTGTTTACATTGTATCATTTACATGTGTATGTGTGTCAGCGCAATTGCAACTGAGATTTATTGCTTTATTTGTTTCCAGTTTAGCTGCTGTTATTGGATTCCCTTGCGTCGGGAGTAATTTTAATTGATTTCTCATTTAATGTAACATGTAAACACACGAGGTATAATTAAATATTGTTTTTACTATATCGAAACAATAGTCAAGACAAAAGCTGCGCGATCGATAAACATGCAAACACACCATATGACCATACATACGCAAAACATTGTTGGGCTAGGAAAGTCTATCGTTTTGCACAAAGCTATTAATCATATCTGCTAGATATAGTAACTACCGCAACAATAACTTCTTGTTTACTTTAGCTTGTTTAACATTTTATTTTCCCGCGAAAAACTGTGCACGATCATTTTGCGTTGGCAGCGCCATGCTTCTAGCTATCGTATCGTATTACACTACACTTCAAGACGACCAATCTAGTCTGAAAGACAGAGATAGAATGAGAAAAAACGTTAAGTAATGTTTTTATATCTGGTCTCACAGCCCAAGCTTGAAGTGTGGTTACATACGAACATAACACATCTGGTGGACTAGGTAAAAACAGACTAATTGCAAAAACAGAGATGCAGTGAGAGCGAGCTTGGCTTTGCAGTTATGCGTTTTGCCTGTCATGCTATGCTTTTGCGGCAAAGTCGAATGTCATAAAACAATTAAGGTCGTATTCCGCAACACTTTAATTGAAGAATGTGAATAACTAGATATAATAATACCAAGCGCATGTACATATAACCCCCACTCTTGCCATCATGCTTTTCGCATAAAGCTATCCCGGTCTTTGAGATTAGTGAGGTAGAGTACCAAAATCGAGAAAATATCGATAGTTGAGATATATTTAACAACTAAGGAAGTCTTCCCGCTAAACGCCGCCGCCAAGCCACCCAATTGGAAAATGGTAAATATTTCGATCGCTACCTCAGTTATTCGCTAAAGAGGTATTTATTTTGCATCAGGAAGTCAGTCTAAAGACTATTAAGTGAATATGCTATGCCACGATATCCACAGGAAAATCCAAACTCAGGTACAGCAGCAGATGGATCTGCTTGGTAGGATCTCGCTGAGCACCAGTATGTTGTGGCACAATAACGAGGGCCTGTTTCTCTCTCATGTTTTGGTATTTAAAGTGATTTCACTTTCAAGGCTCAGAGGTAAACGATGCCCTTTACTATTTTGATACTGACGAGGCCGTCGTTCAGGATTTGATCTCATGCGTCGTAAAGGAGCTACACAAAGAGAATGTATCGCTCTGCCAGGAGCACTTCCTGACTGCTCCTTGCAATCGTATGAGCTGCTCCAGGCTCTGACGTCGAAATCTCATCAAGTCGTTGATTACTTTGCGTCGTCCTAAACCGCACAGAAGGTACTGAACAAGAGCCTTGAACGAGAGGCATCTTTTGGGATGGAACTCAAACTTTCAAACTATGGCCCGTTTGGTCAAGATTAAAGACGCTCTTTCTCAGTCTCCTATATCTATACAGTTCCGAGCCGAGAATAGAAAAAAACATGCATCCTTGGTTGTGGGGGAAAAGAAACACCAAAAACAGCCCCATGTATAGTGTTGTCCGAAAGTATGTATCTTTCTGATCCGGCAGCCAGTGCGGCTGTGACACTAGAAAAAATTTCAAAAATGCTCTTCATTAAGTTCAATTCAAACTTATTAGCCCCTGTAGGTGGGTCATTATGATCCTGCTCAACTTTGAAGAGGAACTTCCGTTATTTTCATCTGAATAACAATTTATATCTTTATTTTGTTGATCAAATCCAATGTGAAATGAGCATTGGGGTCAATGTCTATATATCATCTTTCACCTTGTTAAACTTAACTAGGCATAATATACTCGGAAGATATGTATGAACGACCTCACGAGTAAACAACTATAGAGTGATTAAATCTGTGTAAACTTTACACCTTTGTGGTCAGCGCGTAACGCGGTACAACACGATGATCTATTAATTATCTAATTAAAGGTTTAAATGTACATGTATGCAAGTGTTATAATCGCTATTGTTCCAAAACAAATCATCTGATAATTACGAATATTAACGCGTCAATGGCTGTGTTTCTGGAATTGTATAACATTTGCCCGTGGCTTGATCGGACATGCCCTGGAGCGGGTGTCCAAAAATAGCCAAATGAAGCGAAAACAACCGAGTCATCGTGACGTTCAGAGAGCCCTCTTGCAGAATGGGAATGAAAAAGATTTGAGGTATGCCGCAGGAACAGGTTCACTTCGTTTCGCTCCTACACTTGTTAACCAAACGCCTCGTTTTACAGCCCAGCCTCCGGATGATCATAATAAAATGGGACTCGAGTGGAATGGAATGGAAGCATAACTAGTTTAACTTGGGTGCAGTTGATTGACTTGCAAATGGAATATTTTTATGCACTACCCGAAGGTCAACCGGGTGTCGGCCGCCTCTGCCTGCCCCTCTCGGGATTACCGTTGCATACACTTGAACTTGAGAGCGAGTTTCCACTCTCTGAGTGGAGTGGATCTTTGATTCCAGTCCCACTGCTGATTTTGTCATGCAAATGTCGGGCAATGTCACGTGAGACGACTGCTAATCGTTTGCCAAAATCGTATGCGCCAGTTGTTGCGGAAATGATTAGATCTAAGCAATCAAACTGCGCTTCCCCCTGCTACAGACAGGCCATAACCGGTTTTCATATACAATTTTGTTTATTCTAACGTTTTGTTTTTATAGTAAGTAATAACCTAGCAAATATGATGATGGATGTTATGGTGGTGCCTGGGAGCAATGGAACAGTCAATGGCCAAATGCACCCAAGTGCACGCTGGATAAGAAAATGTCTGTGAGGGAAATACTCGTACACTTATGCTGCCTAATGCCTAATGATTAATGCTTTATCAGTTCTCCAGGTACAGATCTTCGTAGGCAAAGCGCTTGAAAAGATTGGAGAGAATGTTTTTCATGATCTCTGCAATGGCCAAATGGATGGAAGGATGCAGTTCGCTCCAGACCTCAACCCAGTTCTCGTTAAGGAACTGATTCAGATTGGCACCCAGCGCCTGGTCCCCGTTGAAGAGGTTCGTCAGCTTGATGTTCATTCTGAAATAAATCCATGCTCATGTAGGATGCTGCCTGCGACTGAAACTGAAGCAACATCTCTTACCTCTGTGGCTCGACGAGCACCTTGAGCTTGTCCACGGTCAGGTAGGTGCGGCCGTCTCTCACCTGGGTGCCCGGCTTGAACTTCACTGAGAACTTAGGCGAATGAAGGGTGATCTCAGCATCACCGTCACCGCGGATGGGCAGGATCAGGATGCGTCCGTCAGCGGTGTACTTTCCGCGCAGCACGATCTTGGGAATGCTGCCGTACATTTCAAACTTGCTGGTGGCGGGATCTGCACCGAATCCACTGTGGGAAAGACACAACGAATTGGGTAACCACCTATTTTATTTATATTTTATCACTTATATTTTCACTTACACAGCATTGTCGAACTTAACGCCGGACAGGCCCTCCACATTGACATCTTTAAAGTTGAGCTTAAGGTTGAGCGATCCCGTGCGACCGTCGGATATATCGAAGCGCTTTACCAGGAAGGGCTCTATCTGCGGAAAGCCGGCTGCTGGATAGCCCGTCTTGGCATACTGACGTACCACATGGTGGGAGGTATTGATGATGCACTTGGTGTCTCCAATGCGGCAGCGTTGCAGATCAGGAGCTGCAATGGGCAAGAATGGGGCAGGGATTACGCTGTGCTCTGGCTGAAGAGGGGATCTGCTAGATGGAGAACTCACGAAAACTGGAGGCGCCACTGGCAAGGCACACTAGCAGGGCAATGGAGCACAGCTGGAGCAGCAACATGTTGAGCGACGGATTGGATCTGGTCAACGGATGGCAAACGAATACAAACGGCTGCGCGACGCGTTCGATGATTTGGCGAACTCCCGACCAAGTTCAATGCTAAACTGTAAATTGGCTCGGGACAGACGCAAGCATTTATAAAATTTTTGCTCGCTGGCTTCGCGATGGGACGGTCCCCAGAGCCGGGCCAAAACGCAGATGGGCAGACAGAGGCGGCAGCGGCAACCAGTACACTTCATAGTTTATTCATTCTTGACTTGTCTTGCCAGTTGCCTGCCTGGTGTTTTTTGTTGTTGTTGTTGCTATTTCTGTTTTGCCTCTCTTTTTTCGCCCTGTCTGTCACTGTCGGTGTCGTAGTGTCTGTGCTGTGGCTTCTCCTCATAGGATGCCAGTTGATAGGCTACACATATCGAGAATTCTCAGTCAGCCCCACAAATGGCCACAATATTATTAATTAATATTATTAACATGTGCCAGGCCAGTAACAACGGCAACAATCAGAAGTGATTCTATAAATTTTAATACTCGAACTGCCGCCAGCCAGTTTTCGTTTTCGGAGTCGAGATTTAATTCTTTTTATCGTATACTTTTTATAGATCTATAAGTCGTCGTAGCGCAGCCCCCCTCCCTCTCATCACCCAAAACAATGTGAAATTGAACCTGTCCGTCTAGCCGGGCCGTCGATCGGTTGGTCTGTCGTTCAGTCGGTCGGTCTGTCGGTGGCTGCTTTGTTCGCGCTTATAATGAAGTGCAAATAATAATTTTAAATTATCAGCAGCCAGTCAGTGTACATATATCATCCATCTGCTGTTTGCTGTTTGAGATCAGCTATCGGTTCGAAGATTAGAACAGAACTTTTGGGGATTTCCAAAGTGAATGTCAAATAAAAAGTGTTAAATGGCAGGTCAGGCGGCGTGAGAGTGAGAGTGGCAACATGCCTGTGGTAGAAGATCGGTCAAAGGTCAAAGTTCATCATAGGTAAGACATTCTATTTTTAGTCTATTGAACTCTTCATAACTATTTTAATTATCTGCTCTTCTAGATGAGACATCTACTGCATTCGCCAAATTCTACAGAAGAGACCCCTCAAGGTGATTTAGAAGAAGAATTTTCGTTTGAAAAGGAGACAAATTGATCTTTTATCTTTTTGGCAACAACTCAATTCCGAGCATAAACCAATTAGACATCATTTATCAAGACAGAGGCGGTAGGCGACAACCAAACAGGTTTCCCCGTGGCATTAATTGGTTCGCTGCTTAAAACTTGCCCTCTGAATGGTGGCTTCACTTTCAAACTATTTTGACAAGCACGCTGCCTAAACAGGCACAAACAGGCGGCGAAGGAGACGGGAATCTACCGTCCAACCCGACCCGACCACTTGCCAAATGGTAGTTAAAGTCTTTGTGCGTTCGTCATCGCCCAATTAGCATATTCGATGCGGTGGTTGATTGCTTTATATACTTTGCTATACTATATGTATGATATTGGCATGAAACCGGCATGGCATTTTGTTTATTTACCCATCCAATTGGCGCCAGGTGACTTCACATGTTCCAAAGTTCTTCTCTTTCTTTTGTTGTTGGCAAATGTTAGTTGTTTACAGAGGCAATTCCTAGACGCTTGCGCATTACAGGCGGCGGCCGGTTGTGCCTGCCCCCTTAAATTATAATATGAACATGTTTAAACATGCGTTGTTTTCCTTTTTATGCGTGACTCTCTGGGAATTCATTTACATGTCAATAAACTGATAATAGTACTCGTATGTGTCTCAAGCGTTTTGATTCGATTGTC
This sequence comes from Drosophila persimilis, assembly GCF_003286085.1. Classification (NCBI taxonomy): domain Eukaryota; kingdom Metazoa; phylum Arthropoda; class Insecta; order Diptera; family Drosophilidae; genus Drosophila; species Drosophila persimilis. Next base: position 1,990,231 of record NW_020825706.1, read on the forward strand.
TTAAAAATCTAAACTGGATGATGATGTAAAATCATGATTCGGCCAAAATTTTTGTGAATTATTTGGGTTTATAACTCCGCCTTGTTTTGCTGGTTACTACTTTCAAAAAAAAGAAAATTCTAGATATTGTTCTCCTGCGGTTTCTTAAAGACCTGTAAAAGAATGCAGGAAGATCCTTTGATCTTATCTCCCAGATATAGGACTTAATTCATATCGTACATGTGATCTGCGAAAGTAGAATTTTATTCATTAGAATAACTTATTCTTTAGTGAATCATTTAAATTTGAATGCCAACTATGGCGCGAGAAACTCTTAACCGTTTCGCATTATTTCCACCGGTTCAGTATTTTGGTATTCTTTCGCTTTTGACACACACCTTGCATATTTTTAGGCTTTTTATAGTATTTTCTAGTACTTTTATGACGGGCTATTGAGGGTTGGACCACTAACCATACAGTATATACTGTATGGTTAGTGGTTGGACTATTGAGGGATAATCCAGAATAATACCAATTCGTTGGCAGCTCAAATTGTATATTTTTCTTAAAATACCATCGTCAAAGGGTGCTCAGGGTAGTCTCAACAGTTCTCGACTCCGTTATGTTTGCATACAGACAAAATGATTATAAACGTATATCTTTGTAAACACTCAAGACTGTGATAGTGTTAACACATGTAACAAAATCTATGTATAAGATACATTTTTAATTAAGGGTAATGAAGAATACTCGAATGAAGAAATAAAATCTATATTTTATGACATTCTGAACAAGTACAGAAAGGACGACTGAATCATTCTATCAACAGATGCCTCAGTTACAGAAAGTACATGTGGCATAGGAATAGTAGAATGGCCTAGTGGAAATATCCACAAGTACAAAATAGAAAGCAGATTATCCTCAGTAGGTGCCGAACTCGTAGGCCTTAAAAAGGCCTGCGAACTATGTCTTAAATATAATTACAAAAAGGCTGTGATTTTAAGTGATGGATTAGGAGCTATTAATTTAATTAAAAATAAGAATACATACTCGTACCTAGTGTATGATATTCACAACATAATTAACCAATCAGACATTCAGAAACTTGACATTCTATGGGTCCCTGGTCACAAGGGTGTGGCCATCAAAGAAAAGTCTGACATAGCAGCAAAGGCTGCTACAAGTGAGGGGGTTACAATAAATATAAAATACAGCTACAAGGAGGCTCAAAGAGAAATTAGGAACTTTTTAGTATACAAATGGAATGAGGACTACAGGATGAAGTGTAGGACGAAGGGATCCAGCCTCATAGACATATTTCCAGACATACCCAGTAAGCCCTGGCATTATTCTCTTAAATGGAATGCTAAAAGCATCAAGACCATTAACAGACTTATGACAGGACACACATACGACAAAGTCTTTCTACACAGAATCAAAGCAATTGACTCAAATATCTGCGAAACGTGCAATGTAACTGAATACGCCGAACACCTGATCTTCGATTGCCAAAGATTTGCCGGGCTCAGAAGGAAATTCAAAATCTTTAAATATTATAACAATTTACATTAATTATTAATCAAACGAGGGGGAACGTTGTGAGTTGCTGCGGACACCGCAACTCTAAGGTTATACCCGATACTAAGTCAGTATGGCTCTCCTCCGGCAGACGCCGCTAATATTTAACGACACGACAAAGAGTGCGTGCGAGAGAGACAGAAAATCAGTCTGAGCGTGACGTCGGGCGCTGCGTAGCCACTGCAAATTGATTTGTTCCTTTTGGCTAAAAAAATGGTCTGATCTGATCCAGATTCAGCAATCTAATAGATATGGTCATTATCTATGATTCTGCGTTTTTAGTTTTCTCAAATCTGCAATATTGTGGATGCAACAGATTTTCGTCCTTTGTGGGGGCGGATGGGGGTGGGGCGAAATTCTGAGATATACGTTTTATAGTGACATCTTAAAGGAGTGTGTGCACCAAATTTGGTTACTCTAGCCTTAATAGTCTCTGAGATTTGTGGTTGCCTCAGATTTTCGTCCTTTGCGGGGGCGGAAGGGGGTGTGGCGAAATTTGGACAGGAAACGGTCAAGGTCCGATATCACAGGAGTGTGGATACCAAATTTGGTTGCTCTGGCTTTTATAGGTTCTGAGATCCTTGAACTCATATTTTGCAATTGGCAAAACCGACCATGAAACCTGTGTGTTAGAGTGAGACAGAGCGAGAAAGAGTGAAATTGTTTTCGTGATTCTGGCTGTATTAATTATACGATCTGGTTCAGATTTTGCACTCTAGAAGATATAGTCATCTACTACGATTCTGCGTTTTTAGTTTTCTCGTATCGTCGAAATTGTGGATGCCACAGATTTTCGCCCTTTGTGGGGGCGGAAGTGGGCGGGGCAAAGTTTTGAAATATTTTTGGAGCAGTGACATATCACAGAAGTCTGGATCCAAAACATCGTTGCTCTAGCTCTTATAGTCTTTGAGCATTAGGCGCTGAAGGGGACGGACAGACGGACAGACGGACGGACGGACAGACAGACAGGGCTCAATCGACTCGGCTATTGATGCTGATCAAGAATATATATACTTTATAGGGTCGGAAACGATTCCTTCTGGACGTTACACACATCCACTTTTACCACAAATCTAATATACCCCAATACTCATTTTGAGTATCGGGTATAACGAGGGGGAACGTTGTGAGTTGCTGCGGACACCGCAACTCTACAGTTATACCCGATACTAAGTCAGTATGGCTCTCCTCCGGCTGACGCCGCTTATATTAATCGACACGACAAAGAGTGCGTGCGAGAGAGACAGAAAATCAGTCTGAAAGTGACGTCGGGCGCTGCGTAGCCAGTGCAAATTGATTTGTTTCCTTTCGCTATAAAAATGATCTGATCTGATCCAGATTCAGCAATCTGATAGATATGGTCGTTATCTATGATTCTGCGTTTTTAGTTTTCTCAAATCTGCAATATTGTGGATGCAACAGATTTTCGTCCTTTGTGGGGGCGGAAGGGGGTGGGGCGAAATTTTGAGATATACGTTTTATAGTGAGATCTAACAGGAGTACGGACACTAAATTTGGTTACTCTAGCCTTAATACTCTCTGAGATTTGTGAATATCCCCAGATTTGCATCCTTTGCGGGGGCGGAAGGGGGTGTGGCGAAATTTTGAAACAAACTCGTCTCGGTCTGATATATTAGGAGTGTGGACACCAAATTTGGTTGCTCTAGCTTTTATAGTCTCTGAGATCTAGGCGCTAATGTTTTACTCTAAGCAAAGCCGCCTATGCTACGTGTGTGTTAGAGAGAGACAGGGCGAGAAAAAATGAAATTGTTTTCTTAATGCTGGCTTTAATAATAATACGATCCAATTCAGATTCTGCAGTCTAAAAGATATGGTCATTCTCTACGATTCTGCGTTTTTGGTTTTATCGTATCGTCGAAATTGTGGATGCCACAGATTTTCGCCCTTTGTGGGGGCGGAAGTGGGCGGGGCAAAGTTTTGAAATATTTTTGTAGCAGTGACATATCACAGAAGTCTGGATCCAAAACATCGTTGCTCTAGCTCTTATAGTCTTTGAGCATTAGGCGCTGAAGGGGACGGACAGACGGACAGACGGACGGACGGACGGACGGACAGACGGACAGACGGACAGACAGACATGGCTCAATCGACTCGGCTATTGATGCTGATCAAGAATATATATAATTTATGGGGTCGGAAACGATTCCTTCTGGACGTTACACACATCCACTTTTACCACAAATCTAATATACCCCAATACTCATTTTGAGTATCGGGTATAAAAATAAACGTATACGGTATCCTGATTGCAGGCAGTTGCAAAACTCCCTTATAATCGGTTTATTTCCAAATGAATAAAGTCAGATTGCACATTAGGGAAACTCCATGGCGTAAAGTTTTACAACAAAGACGCAACTGCAAAAAAAACGAGGGGGAACGTTGTGAGTTGCTGCGGACACCGCAACTCTACAGTTATACCCGATACTAAGTCAGTATGGCTTTCCTCCGGCAGACGCCGCTAATATTAAACGACACGACAAAGAGTGCGTGCGAGAGAGACAGAAAATCAGTCTGAGCGTGACGTCGGGCGCTGCGTAGCCACTGCAAATTGATTTGTTCCTTTTGGCTACAAAAATTATCTGATCTGATCCAGATTCAGCAATCTGATAGATATGGTCGTTATCTATGATTCCCCGTTTTTAGTTTTCTCGAATCTGCAATATTGTGGATGCAACAGATTTTCGTCCTTTGTGTGGGCGGAAGGGGGTGGGGCGTAATTTTGAGATACACGTTTTATAGTGAGATCTAAGAGAAGTGCGGATTCCAAATTTCGTTACTCTAGCGTTAATAGTCTTTGAGATTTGTGAATATCCCCAGATTTGCATCCTTTGCGGGGGCGGAAGGGGGTGTGGCGAAATTTTGAAACAAACTCGTCTCGGTCTGATATATTAGGAGTGTGGATACCAAATTTGGTTGCTCTAGCTTTTATAGTCTCTGAGATCTAGGCGCTAATGTTTTACTCTAAGCAAAGCCGCCTATGCTACCTGTGTGTTAGAGAGAGACAGGGCGAGAAAAAATGAAATTGTTTTCTTGATGCTGGCTATAATAGTAATACGATCCAATTCAGATTCTGCAGTCTAAAAGATATCGTCATTCTCTACGATTCTGCGTTTTTTGTTTTCTCGTATCTTTAAAATTGTGGATGCCACAGATTTTCGCCCTTTGTGGGGGCGGAAGTGGGCGGGGCAAAGTTTTGAAATATTTTTGTAGCAGTGACATATCACAGAAGTCTGGATCCAAAACATCGTTGCCCTAGCTCTTATAGTCTTTGAGCATTAGGCGCTGAAGGGGACGGACAGACGGACGGACGGACGGACGGACAGACGGACAGACAGACATGGCTCAATCGACTCGGCTATTGATGCTGATCAAGAATATATATACTTTATGGGGTCGGAAACGATTCCTTCTGGACGTTACACACATCCACTTTTACCACAAATCTAATATACCCCAATACTCATTTTGAGTATCGGGTATAAAAAAAACTCAACTAGGATCCGTTTGATCCGCCAGCATCTAACAATGCTCCTACTATTTCAATCTGCTCCGATGTCTGGGAGTCAACATGTGCCTGCCTCTATGTACCCATATGTGATTCCGAAATTTAGTCGTGAATTTTTGTAACACTATACAGAAGACTACACTAGACGCTGCACACTCAATCTGCGTATCTCTCTCGGCGCCATTTTCAGCACTTCACTGGCTTAAACCATTAAAAAACAGCGCATCTACCTAAACGAATTAAACGATTCAACAACTGTAGCGTAAAGTGCGCTTGGAAGAGAAAATTCGCTGCGGAGGTTTAAGAACGCTCCGAGGAGAAGTTATGCTGCGGAGATTTGATTTTTATCCGAGGATAATTGGAGGCGGAGGATGAATTGCACTCCGAGGATAGAAGGGAAGAGGAATTTTTATTTAACAGAACGAGTGAAGCTTTTGGAACAAGGACTACTTCAAAATATGGGTGCGGGGAATCCACGGGTGCACCGATTGGCTTCGGCGACGTTGGTTATACGCATATACGCGTTTTTTACGACGCACTCATACAATTAAATCTAAGCCTCACGTATTGGTATTTTAAACCGCCACTGTCCTGTATGTATGCAAATATATGAAAACATAACGGTGTCGAGAATCTTACTCTTATTCTAATTTCGGCCAACAAGCGAATCCGGGGGCATATGATCCTCCACCGGCGCACCAGAGCAATACCAGCGCCTACAACCGACAATTGCAAGTCTGCAATTGGAATTAAACCGCCAACGCTGCAAGATGCTTGGCGAGGAGGTCACCGGTCATTTACATATGGAGAGCGAAGATAAGTGGTGTCCGGACAAACAAGGCGGTTGCCTTTACGGCCGCCTCTGCCCGGTAAAATGCCAGTTACGTCCGTCAGTTGCCTATGGAGGAGTAAGTAGGAATACAGAATAAAATGAATAAATAGTTATTTCTCTCTCTATTTATTTCCACAGCGCAGGAATAATCACGAATAAGGGCCTAACGCGTCAGAGTAGTGGTTGGAGAGCAACCGTTCGCATTTGAGCAGTTAGTAGCTTGATAGCATCATGATAGTCGCAAAACCATCGATAGAAGCGGCTAGTAAAAAACATCGATACTATCGATAGTGCCCTCGATGGTTTGACACCTCTATAATCCACATTAATTAAAATTAAACAAATTCTTGTGAAACACGTAATGTAAGCAGTCTAGACACAGCAGAGCACACAAAATGAATGGTAAGCAGTTGTTTTTAGTTCTGGCCACTGTCCTGGTCCTGGGCAGCAGCCTACAAGTGGAGGCGACAGAGACAACCGACAACAAGACCGGGCAATTTGTGCCCACGAAGGAATGGCAGGTGATCAACGAAGGTAATGTGGGGGAATTACGTGTACTATGCAGATATATTACTAATTCAAGAAGCATTGCCTTACAGGTCAGGCAATACCAAAGGGCTTACACGTGCGCATTAATTTGCAGACCGGCCTGAAAGAAGCCAAGTTGCTGGACGAGAGCGAACGTGGCACAGCGCTGCAGAGCAGCCAGACAATAGACGAAACTGACGGTGAACCGCTGCCCCTGGACTACAAGAAAGATTTGATTGAGGCGTCGCAGCGCCACGCCAAGGAGTACGTGGAGCTACGAAAGGCCTACAAGGAGTTCCAGAAGAATTTTCGGACCGATGGCGAGCTGGTTGTTCAACTGATCGGACAGTACCGAAACTTCAGCAAGAACCCCTTGGAGTCCGAGCTGAAGCCCAAGCTGGACGCACTGGAGACTCTGGAGTTTTTGCTCCATCAAATCGATAATGCCTTGGTGTTCATTGATAACGGCGGATTGGATGACGTGTTGCTGCCGATCGTTGTGAACGACACAAATACGGCGCTAAGAGTATCCGCCATGCGAGTGCTGGGCTCCCTGACGAGCAACAATCCCAAGGCCCAAATCAAGGTGTTTGAGAAGAGCTTCGGTTCCCATCTGTCCCAGATAATCATCAGCTCCACAAATACTGCAGAAATCTCCTCGGCGTTACATGCCTTTGGGGCGCTGCTGCGAAAGTTCCCGCTGGCCCAAAAGCGCGTCCTCTCCACCTCGGGCACACAGGCTCTGATTCGGGTCCTCCGCAGCCCGGAAATGGAGCTTCGCAGCAAGGGAAAAGTGGTAACGCTGATCAGTGATTTGGTCCAGGAGAAGCGTTTTGCTCTGGAGGGCAGCAAAGACATGCCAGATGCCGCCTCGTCCACCGCCCAGTATGTGCTCATCGAGTTTGAGCCCTGGCTGGAGACTCAGGGCTACTGCAGAGCATTGGATGATGTGCTATCCAAGGACTTCCTGCACTTGTTGGACCAACCCGAGCTAGTGGAGCAGTTCTCGACGGCCATATGGACCACGCAGAGTATGTGTCACAGCGTCTGGTCGCAGAGCTCGGCCCTGCGGCATGCCTTGCTCACGATCCGGAATAGATATGCCAACAGCAAGGATGAGTATCGCCTAGAGGTGTCGCATGCGCTGAACAATATCTGCAAAAGGCTCTACGACAAGGCGAAGCAGCACACAGAACTGTAGGTGGAAACGTAGCCAATTTTAGTTGTATTTCGTATGTATTTAAGCTTATTATTTAAGTTGATTTGAATTCAATTCGAACGCCAAATCGCAGGACTCCAAATATGTTTAGGTTAAGTCTGAGGATACTTATGTTAACACAGTTGCCAAGTACTTGTGATGCGCACAGAATGCTCTTAATGTAAAAATAGAACTGGTCATAAATGTCCGAGAGTGTTAGAGAAGGATTTCAAGATCCATTAGGCAGACCAATCAACCCGACAGTCCAACCAACCCCTCTGTCAGCTAATCAACCTCTCTATACTTTCCCCTTGTAGTAAAAAATGCCTTCAAGTACCCCATTTAAAGACCAATAAGGCGTACATAATCGACCTGCTCATAATGTAAGTCAACAGTATGGCCTGTCAGGGTGGCGGCAAGAAAAGAAAAGCAAAAACCCATTGAAAGCATGTCCCAAAAAACTACTTGAAAGGAAGCACGAAACTGTACAGGAAAGCCCCTTCTAAAAGGCAGGCAGAAAGGGAATGTAAGTGTGAGTGTGAGAGACTGTGCAATTATGTGGCGGCGTCGTCCAGCTCGAAGAATTACAGCAATTAACGGGGCATCCACATGCAAATGCAATGTCACTGAGCTGAGTCACGGAACGACAGGTGGAGTAGAGAGTGCAAAAGAGAGAGAACCGGCTCCAAGGGAGAGAATGAATGCCGGTAGTGTTAGGACGCCACTTGGGTTGGTTGTCATGGCGAAAATGCAAGGTAAACAGAGAGAAAGAGAGTGAGAGAGCGCGGAAACTTGCATTCGATAAGGAAGAAGGGGTTGAAAAAGCCCGCCCAGTGGAGCATAACGAAAGCACAAGTGAACTGAGAATTGCATGTGAGAGAAAGCAGAAAGAGCAGGGAGAGCGGGAGGAGCCATAGTCTGGAGTCTTCAAAGGTGTATTAACATGCGGTGAGGCATTTTCTATCACTATATTGAAACCCACTTTGAACACTATATAATGTAAGAGGAAGAATGGATCTCTTTCTGAGAATGCTTTACCCTCTCACTAAGTACCCTGTGGATTACACTCATCAATTTAACCGTCCATTGAGATGAGCTGGGGCGCGTGCGCCATGGAGTGATTCTCGTTACCCATCGCCTGTCCCGTCGTCTGTGTGGCTGCTTTCCGTTTCTTTTGTGCTTCTTTTTATGTTGTGTTGTATGGCGGCAAAGAGAAGCTTCAATCGAAACGCTTGACGAGTGATGTGGAAACATTTTCAACGCAACACAGCACGGGCCGAGAGACGTCACCAGTCCAGAGAGTGGCTTCCACTCTCCACCACCAAGAGCACATGTGTGTGTGTGTGAGAATGTATGCAGGTGGAGCATAAGTCCGAACGGAACGGAACGCACACCGGCTTTACCTTACAGGCTGTTGCTGCTGCTGCTACTCTTTCTGTTTGCCTCACCTGGCGGTTGTTAGGGGGCATGGCTCGGCTCGGCTCGGCTTGGCCCGTTCCCTGGTTGTGGCAACATTATGGAAAATCAGTTTGTGTTTGGATCGTGATGAGCTCGTGCGGCGCGACGGAGTGGTAGCAAATGTGCCTCGCCTGGATAACTCTTAGCTCTAACTTCCATCTTTGTGATGTGTGCCCCTAACAGCAGTGCAAAGTTGAAGAATCTATAATGCCAAAAAGGAATAGCCCGACAAAGCGACAAAGTGCAGATACAAGGATACAAGAAATACATTCCAAGGAATAGGTTTTAATTGTGACTGTGCTTAAAGGTTATTAGTGGAAACAACCCTTTCTAGAGACTGTATTTTTTTGTTCATACGTTATACAGGACATTCCAGAACCCATTGATATTCCTTTGAATCCTTCACCTGAACTGAGCAGATTTCTTACATATGTATGTATTCATTCTCTGATCTTTTTCTTTGAAGTAATCTTTGAAGCGACCCTTCCAAAATATTGGAAACCATATGATGGAATATTCAGACCTTTTCCGAAGAAATATATATCTTTAGATCCTAAAAGAAAATGTTTTTTTCAGAAAAAATTCCATTTTACACCATACATTTCCTCTGGTCATGCATCATCTCATCATCCATTAGGTTCCTTGAACTACAAATCAGGGAAAACTCGTTGCTTGTGAATATTGGAAAATGTAACCGTTTTTCCACAGGTGAATGACTTTTTTGTGCGCTTCCGCGAGTTTCCGGTCAGAAAAACGTTTTCATTTTCGCCCAATAGCCAACGGCCAACCGGCCAGTGGCTGATTTGTATGCAAATGTTTGTCTGTGCCACCATCCCATGCAACACCCCATCCACACCATACTCACACTTTCCCCACCTGCCTACCCTGGCTGTGGCATGCCATAAATCCTGGCCATAAAGAAGCTCCTTTCCCTTGCCTTCCCGAGGGGAAAGCGTCTGAAATTCTTGTACGATTGTGGACAGGAACGGAACCAAGGAAACAACTACAAAAACTATTTAACAGGCGGTTAGGTTTGTTGTTGTTGTTCTTGCTGCTTGGTGGATGGTAAAATGCCGCCAATTCCGTTGGTGGCAACAACTAAGGCAATGTGGCAACGCAACCGACCAACCCAAGCGACCCCCGCGACTCAGAGGTGACATGTGTGCGACATTTGTGCCACAAGCAAAAAGACAAAGAATCGCTTAAAGAAAGAGTACCCAGAAGAATACGTATGCTAAAGATGAAGAATGACTTTCGGTTGGGGCAGGGGGGTTCGCGGAGGTCGGGCTAATGTTCCAGTTGCTTTGGTTTCTGTGCCAAAGTGTTTTGTCTATCTAATAATCTTGTAATAATCTAGAAGACTGTTGTGCAGATTCTGGTTACACCTACTCCTCCTCCTCCCCGTATGGTGTATGATACTTAACTATTTCCCTCCTTTGCCATTTGTACCAATTACAGAGCACACAACAAAAGAAAACCTTCCCATAAATTCCATTAGAGAACGTTTATATAGAACATCACTGATATAACGAAATTTAGTGGCTGTCATAGAAAGGAAACATGCAATAAAGAGGAGACTTTAATTATGGAAAGTATAAAGAAATTGCAAGTGAACAAAGATCGCTAGAAGAATAAAGAAAACTATATGGTTTGTGTGGAGCTAAAGACTTGGTTATTGGTTAATCGGAATACAATATACATTGCTTTGCAAAATGTGGATAAAACATCATTGGATATGCTACCTGATTGCCGTGTTCTGCTGGCTAGATAAGGGTAAGTTCTTAAGGCTATATAACGGAGGGACGGGATTGATTTAATATTATCTCTCTTTTAAATATGGGCATTTATATTCTGGCGTTATGTTACATTCGTACGACAAAAATTTAAAGATATATGTAAGCCAAAATATAACCTGATGTTACGTTATAAATAACAGAAGTGGTTCTTGAGGCTGGGTTGGAATTAACTGTATACAAATTTGTTTGATAATATATGAAGTATTGAACCTGATGTTACGTTACAAAAAACAGAAGTGGTTCTTGAGGCTGGGTTGGGATTAATTGTATACAAATTTGTGTGATAATATATGAAGTATTGAACATTAGGGGTAGGGGGCTTGCCTCCTAGTTTCCTTTAAGTTATTTAACTTCTGAACGGTTTTTTGGTGCTCAAATTGCCATAATATTCCTTAAAATTCCTTTCCGTCATCCAGGAGGCAGTAGTATACCTTTCTCATTGGAATGTCGGTTGAGTAACTGCCTTTGACGAGTGTCTTATGTTGTCTTTGTTAATCGAAAACAAACAAAGTAATTAACCGCATGTAACCCTCGAAAAGTAAAAACTGAACACTGAAAAATAGTGAAATTCCTAGCGAGACTCGATAAATTAAACGCAAAAGAAAAGTCAGGCTCGGATAACAGACGGAGACGTCAACGTCAACGTCGTTCTGGTCCAACGATTTATGACGGATACAAGTTTTTACGTGACTTACTTGTATCGTCTCGTAAGTAGTGCCCTGCCCAGCCCTGCCCCCCCATGGGGCAGCTAAGATAGAAGTAATTTTGCTCCAGTTTGAAGTTCCATTTAGTGCATTAATTTCGGTTCATTACATTGTCATACATCAGCGATTGCCACCGCCTGCCTGGAGCGCTAGATAGAGCTTCTATTCGCATTCCGGTTGCTGTTCTTTAATGGGGAATTGGGGGATTGGGGTTGTCACAGTTCAGGTTCTGCCTTAACGGGTCTGTCTGTCTGCTTGACCTGTGCCACAAAAAGATTGATTGCGAAATGCTTATGCCGATGCTTATGATGTTTAACCAGACAGAACTCTACTCTCGAAGCAGCCACAAGTTGTGGCGCATACGAATCCCAAAAATATATATATGTATATGTATGTACATACATATGTGCATGCCTCCCCCCAAAGTCAGTGGCCCAGACCGAGGAGTTTGACGTTTCGTTTCGTTCATGGAAATCACCAAGCTGAACGGTTTTTCTTTATTTCTTTTTTTCTTTTTTTTGGAAAACCAAAACAAACCGAATAAAAATTTGTTTTCTGAACTTTGCTGTTGATTGTTGAAACCTTTCTGCGGTGGCGGTGTCTCCTACTCGTACTTTTATTCATATTCATATTCATATTCACCTACTTGGCCAAAATAAATTTGTTCAGCTGCAAACTCACTTTCATTTGTTCAACTCTCCCCCTCCACTCCTCCTGCGCCTTACTTTTTGCGAAAACTAAACAGAACTTATGCAATCTGGAAATGGAGTTGGCGTTGGAGCTGTTGTGGGGGTCTGTGTTGGATCTTTAATCTCTAGCTTATTTGTGCAGAGCTTCACGGATTTCCGCTTGAGATATTTGCACTTTATGAGTATGGATGGGTTTTGGTTTTGGAACCAGCTTTGTTAGTCGATGGCTCTAATTAGTCGTTGTTTTTTACATAAAATGGGGATTACACATAATGCATTTTCCATTAATTAGTAGGATGGTTACCCAATCCGCAATCCTAATCCTGTTAGCTGCCTTGCCAAATTGTCTTCTCAAAAAAAAAAAAACATTCAAAAAACTTTCCATTTTCTTCCGAAAGTAAGCCAAACTCAAGCCAGTACGTGAGCTATCAGCACACATCTTTGTAACTCCATCTCTTGATTTGGTAATAAATTCCCTCGCAGCAATTAGACTAATTTCAGAAACGTTTTCATCAGCAGCCAAAGAAAGTCTGCCATCTGGCATCCGAGTGTTTGCATTGCCCAATGTCACAACAATTAACCTACAACAAAGATCTTGAGAATGAGTAGAGTAGAAGATTTCACTCCACTCCACTCCAACGTACAGTACACGTACGAGTACATCTGTATATCTCATCTGCCTGGCATAAAGAGAAATTCCCGCCGGAGATCATACAATACAACATACATACATATGTGACCGTCAGTCAGGGTCATTGCAAACAGTTTGCAACCGAAACCGTTTACCAGAACGAACAGGAACCGAGAAAAAAACACACAGAAATTAAAGAAGAAGAAGCTAAGAACGGGTCTATAGCTAAAAACTGGAAATAATTATGAGAAATACTTGAAAAAGTTTGCTATTGCACTAACCCAAAAAAAAAAGGTGTTATGTCATGCTCTCATAGGGGTGTTAGGTAATGGAGAACAGAACTATAGGGTTTTCTCTAGAGAGGGAGTAGTAGAGAGAGTAATAATACATACTCTTTGAAGATCTCATACCAGTAAATTGGGGAAGCTTATCAGAAAAGCGATATGATATAGATACATACATATTAAGTTCAAGGGACGTTTTTCGTATCGGTATGCTCTTGAAGTTTGAGAAACGTAAGAGAAATGGCATTGGAATATATTACAGCTTTTAGAAAAAACCTCACGAATATACAGTCCAGGGATCTTTATCGATCCTGGTACTTATTCTGAAAATATTCAATGTTAATCTCTTATAAGTTTCTCTTCACGACATACCTTTAGGAATAAGTTGGGATAATTGTTTAAACAATTTACTGTAAATGTATCTTGGCACCACTTTGTGTGTAGTCTGGGGAAAGGTAAAGTGTTTTCCTTCCAGCAAATTTGCATGACTATTCAGAGTTAGAGTTAACGTTTACCCATTGCACCCATAACACAATTAGATATCAGAGCTTGTCCGGAAACGCTGCATCAGCTGCAAGTCGAGCAGCGGCATCTACGAGTACGTGTATGTTCCATTTGGCCAACTGCCAGGCGATAGCGATGGCGATGGCCAAGTTTAGCCACATGTGAGAATGGAAATGGTAATGGGGGAACTGGACTGGGGACTGGACCCGATTGTTTGTTGTGGTGGTTCGTTCGGTGGTTGGTCTTCAAAGCTCTCCGGCACGATGGACGATGCCTTGAATTGCAGCAATGAAATGAAAGAAAAACGGAAGCTTAGTAGAGCGTATCCATTCAAAGACCGAGAGCAAACACATGTCTAGGCTGTGGGTCGGATAGGCTGACTCACTGCAACACTGGACCGCACTCCGAGTCCGACTGTGGTGGCTTCCTCTTGTAGCTTGTAGCTTGTAGCGCTGTAATTTGCTTTAAGCTTGCGATAATTGCAAGTCGAGAGCCGAAAGTAAACCCGAAAGGGAGAGAGTCCAGTCCGTTCCGTGCAATTCATTTCACTTTATACCTGTACCGTTGTCTTCTTTTAATTTTCAGCCACCATTGGAGCGATACTGGACTCGCGCTGCTATCTGGAGGGTGGCGGCTCGGCGGAGAGTTTCCTGGCCACCGAAGATCTGGAGGTGGGCTCCATAATTGGCAAACTGCGCATCAATGGCGATCCAAATGCAGAGACTGGCGACATCACCCTGTCGCTGAGGGAGAAGACTGCGCCCGTTGAGATTTTGGCAGGGAGCAAGGACCTGGCCTTGTCTGTGGAACTGGACAAGGAGGGTGTCAGAGGTCCCTCGTCGATATATGTAAATGTTATATGCATAAGGAGGCATTCAACGGATCCGGTAAGTGAAAGCAGGGAATAATAGCATTTAGTTCCACAGGAAGTTCAATCTAGAACAATGAGAGCAACACTCAAAGTAATTGTCGATCAGCTTAACGGAGCAATTAATCTAGCCCGGAGTCCTTTCCTTCCTTCCCTCCTGGTCAGTGGCCGCATTTTCTTGAAGTTTTCCATTTTGTGGGCTACCGCATTCCACACCTGCAAAGGCACCCCCTTGGGTCCTTACGTGCAATGGTCGTAATGGCGGGGCCAAACAATTAACCTATATTGAAGTGTGTTCCTTACCCCACCTCCAGCTAGCTGGCAGTGCGTGTTCCCTTTCCTTGGAAAGGTCCTGTTGTGGTTTAGAGCTTGTTAAATTCGGGAAAACACGTTTCGCAGAGAAGTTGCAGGTTTTCGTAGAACTCAATAAACAATTGAAAACTTTTAGCCAGATGCCCGCACAGGCCAGGCCAGACAATAGACGCCCATTTCAATTTTAGAATCAACAACGAAATGTGTTGGCTCCAACTTTCAAGTCAAGGAGTAGCCCAAGGAGCAGGAGGAGTCGGTTGCAAGCCACCCTTCGTATGTGTGGGGGCCTGTGGTTAGCATTAGCTGTGGCTCGGGCTGTGGTGGCCATAAATTAGCCATTAGAGCTTCCGCCTGACGGTACGGGAAGGTCTGGGTGGGAGATTGGCGAGAGGCGTGTGGCGCTAAACATGCAAATATATGCAGGACTCTTGGGCTTTGAACTCTAGGGAGGTCAGTGACCAGTCAGGCGGCGGACCTAGTCCTAGTCCTAGTCCAGTGTTTGCTGAATCCAAAGTTCTTTCCTTTGCTCACCCCCTAGAGCTTCGTCATCCCCGTCAATGTGCGCGTGACGGACGTCAATGATAATGCCCCCCAGTGGATTGGCACCCCCTACACGCTGACCCTGTCCGAGGTGACGGTCCCAGGGACAAGGATACTGCAGGGAGCCCGTGCCGAGGATGCCGATCAGCCAGGTCCCTTCTCCACCGTCGAGTATCAGGTGCTGCCCGGACCCTATGCGGAGCTCGTGCAGTTCCTCAATCCCCTAGAGGGCACTCTGGTGCTGAGGAAGGCTCTGGACTACGAGCAGTTGCAGAATTTCACGGTGAAGCTGAGGGCCCAGGATCAGGGAACGCCGGCACGCCACTCGGACACATTGCTGCGCGTGGTGATCACCGATGCGGACGATCAGAATCCCAAGTTCCAGCGGGAATCCTACAGCGCAGAGCTGCCCAATGATGGTCGTCCCGGAGAACTGCGCATGCGCCCCGAGCCCCTCAAGGCCGTGGATCAGGACGAGGGCATCTGTGCGCCCATTCAATACACCATTGTCCAGTCGCAGGACGCCAAGTACTTCCGCATCCATCCGCACAACGGACAAATCACCCTGCTGACGCCCATTGGCTATGGGGAGATCGCTCACGGGGCCACGCTGGTTGTAAAGGCCACGCAGATCGACAATCCCGATCGCTATGCCCTGACCACAGTCCAGCTAACGCGCCCTGGCAGCCACAGCGATCTCAGCACGCTCTCCTTTGTCCAAAAGCGCTTCGTGATGCGCATTCGCGAGGACACGGCTGTGGGCAATCGTATCCTGGCGCTGCCCACAAACAAGCCGGGAAAACACTTGAAATACACCATACCAGATCCCGTCAACTCTCAGTTCTTCAGCGTGGGATCGCTAGGGGAACTGGTGCTGGCCAAGCCGCTTGACTACGAGAAGATGACAAAGCACGAGTTCCAGGTACTGGCCACCGATGGGATGACCAACAGCACAGCGGAACTGACTCTAGAGGTGATTGATGTCAACGACTGGGAGCCGCGATTCCGTGAGACCCACTACGAGTTTATGGTGCCCAAAAGCGTGAGTATTCTAGGGAAATACTTTAAACAGAATGATCCATTATCTAAATCCCTTCCAGCAGTCGCTGCAGTCGCGCACGGACACCTTTGAGGGTGTACTGATTGGCAAGGTGGAGGCAGCCGATGGGGATCGCAATGACAAGCTGGAGCTATCTCTGCGCGGCCAGCATGCCGGGCTCTTTGAGATCGATGCCACTGGGAACATCTACATGCGGCCGGAGCAGCTGCAGAGCCTGAATGAGTCGACGGTGCATCTGATAGCCATTGCCACGGACACAGGAGTGCCGCCCAGGAGCACCTCTGTGCCAGTGAGCGTGACAATGGAGGGACTGACGCTGGCCCAGTCCGGCTGGAACAGCAATATGCTGGGGATGTTTGGCATGATTGTTGGCCTCTTCCTGATGATCATCTTGGCCCTTACCTGCTACATTGTGCGATCCAAGAAGCAGGGTAAGAGCAGTGCCAGTGCCCTGGGTCTCGGCCGGAATAGGGTCCACAGCCAGGCGCACAGCAGCGTTTCGTCCGCTAATCTGGTGACCCACGAAAAGCTGGCAGGGAATGGCAATGGCGCCAGCGTGACCAGCGGCGGTGTCTCGGTGCTGCACATGAAGCATGGCGGGAACATCACTATGGCCAATCCCATGAACAACGGGTTGCATCATGTGGCCAGTGGCGCCAGCAGCAGCATGGCTCTGGGCAGTTCCGCGGCTCTTCTGGAGCGGGAACGGGAGCGCGAGAGGGAGCGCCAGCGGGAGAGCTATGCAGCCACAGTTCGCAGTAAGTTGGAGCTACATTCTGCCGCTTCCTTTCAGCCTATCCCCCGCAAAACTCATCCCGAACATTGACTATTAATAGTCTTCTTGCCAGGCATCGTTTCGAGGGCCTCGGCCAATGGCCAGCTGTACGAGGAGGACGAGATCGAGCACGACTCTCTGCAGACGTCGACGACGACGCCGGAGAACAACAATCGGAAAGTGCCGGCCCCAGTAGGAGCTGTGGGTGGTGCAATGGGTGGAAATGGTGTCACCACCATCACCACCGCCTCGGCCAATGCGGGCCAGTCCAATCTGCTGTCTGCCACCGATGCCATGGGCTCCTCGGAGAACAATCTGACGGTCTACTTCTAGAAGCTGGAGGGAGGATGGAGGTGATGAAGATGAGGAGTTGTAAATATCGCTGCTAAGTCAGTTTAGGATTAGGATTAAGGCCCCCAGCACTGTGTATGTACATTGAGTAGACCAAATATAGCATTGTAAACAGTCCCCTCCCCGCACACGATTTTAGGCTAAGTCCAAGCGATTTCCATTGTAAAGTTTGCTTCCCAGAAGAGGTCCGATCCCACAGAGATCCCAGGGAATTCCAGTTTTTCAGCTAATCCAGAGCGTGTAAAACTTCTCGAAATACATGTATGTTTAAAGTATCTCGATGTCTATAATGCGAAGGTGTTAATTTCTACTTCGATTCGGAACGATCTTTACAACTTTGGCATGGGGCAAACATAAAAGCTGATACGAGTAGGAATCAAATCGGTGGACTTACAACATACTAAAATATGGAACATAAATCACTGGAAATTGTACAATTATAAAGGGGGAAAAGCGAAAAGAAATACTGGGAATACACAATTAAAATTAATTGATAGGAAAATGCTGTCGTCTGTACTCCTTCAGTCCGATGATCCGATCCGATCCGATTCCTACCTGCCATTGCGTTTGGTTTTGCGTTTGAGGAGATTAAAGTCGCCGTACTGGATGTGATTGTCGGTGAGGAATGGCACGTAAAAGGCACGCAGCAGCTGGTGCGACTTTTCGGGTATGAGGAACGGCAGACTCTTCATAATGGACCAGTCTTTGGTGCGCTTCGAGTAGCTGGGCTCCAGGGCCGTGTACTTGCCCTCATCAAAGTCGACAAGGAAGTCGCAGCGATCGTAGTCAAAGTACATGTGCTCGTTCTCCTGGTTGAGATCATTAAAGTAGGGATGCACCACTTGGGTGGCATTTGGTCCATCTACATAGTAGGCCGGCAGCATACCGCGGAACTCGGACTTGAGGAAACGCAACCGGAAGTTCCGGGCCGGGAAGAAGAAGCTGCCCGGATATCGGTGCCAGTCCTTGCCGATGCACACATTGTAGATCTGATTCGGATTGTACTGGGGCGTCGCCTTGAACTGATTGAGCTCCAGCATCAGGTCCATGGGCGCATGGTAGTTCCGATACAAGGAAAACACTCGCGACAGCCCCAACAATGTGCTGGCCACCATCACAATGATGGCAATAAACATGGTGTGGTCGAGGTAGTGCACGCCCGCCTTGATCTTGAATATCAGCATCTTGAAGCGGAAAAAGATACGCTGGTACACATCCACGGTGATGGCGCCGCACAGAGAGATCAGCGGGTACACGGGGAAGAGGAAACGCTCCTCCTTGTGTGGCTGGGCAAAGAACACCAAGAGCCACAGGTACAGCGGCGCCAGGGAGATGTAGTGCGGGAAGTTCAGCGTTGACTTGGACTTGGCGGGCACAATTAGATAGTCCATAACCAGCATGATGGGTAGTTGAAGAGCCAGCAGCTAAAATGAAGACGAAATGAAGGCCTGCAGATGGGTGATCGGCCTATCAGACTCACCCAAATGATATTAAAGTTGAGGAAACCATTGACTATGTAATAACTGATTGGTTCAGTGCCAAAAATGTTCGGTCCATGGCTGGTGAAGACGTTGTACCAGACGATGTTCAGGGGAGCGAAGGTTAACTTGCCGAAGTAGCTCGTATCGATGGCGATCATGGGAATGGCTACTGTCGCACCCGAAATCAGAGTCCACTGGACAAAGGTTTTCCAGTCCCGCTGGCGCAGTAGCAGTTCCAGCACCAGCGGCACTCCAATCAACGCGGCGAATGGCCAACCGAGCAGCGCCGAGATGGCCGTGAAGAAAATGGCGAGGCTATAGTGTTGCTGCCACCAGGCGGCCAAGGCGGAGCAGCCAAAGTACATGGAGAAGGAGGAGGGCAGCAGAGCCGTGCTGGAAACGAACATGCCTACGCTGAACAGCTGGAAAATCAACCAAAGGCGTCCTATGTGTATGCCAAACTCCTGACAAATGGATCTGAAAGGAGTGCAAGAAGCGTTAGAGACGTTCTAGATGGCACCAGGGGGGTACGCACTTGTACATAAACCGCTCCATGACCGCGCAACCAAAGCCCAGCATGCAGCGCACCATATAGAAGATGAGTATCGGACTGGGATTGAAGATCTTCTGGTAAAAGTAGCCGGGCACACCCTGCAGCAGCAGATAAGTGTAAGAGCGCAGACCGAATTCTGGACTGTATTCCCACGTCTGTAGGCCATGGCCATTGATGATGTAGTGCAGCGGCTCCCAGTAGTTGAAGGTCTCATCGCAGTCGGCAATGTAGGCCCAAATGGCGCTGCACAGGCGAGCACTCACGAATGTCTTAAATGCTGTGTCCAGCCCGACACTGGGCGTGATGGGATTTGCATTGCTCGCCTCCGGCACACTGCTTGTGATTTGCTTTCTGCAAGAAAAACACATCTTAATTCAATGGAAATTGCATTTCTCTTATCCCGTACCTACCGCTTTTTTGACTCTTTTTCCTTTTTGTTGCCGGCCGGGGCGGCGTCCTTGTTATTACCATTGAGTCCCAGTCGCTTGGGTGGCTTCTTGGGCAGAATCTGGTTGTCTGCTTTGTTGGCAATGTATCGAGCCCGTGCCGAGGGAGGTGACATTATCTCTCAGCTTTATTGGGAAAAGCCCAGCGTGAAAAAATCTAATCAGAAATGCCAATTGGATATCAAACAGCTGATCAGTGCTGGGCAACGACTACCGCATTCAGTTTCTATCGCTCATAGGGATGGACAAACCTTGATGATGCATCACGCACGAGTAACAAATCGTGCATGAATATTAGAAAGTATAAAATATAAGCAAAAGGCTTGTCATTCGAGAAAATTACATTGCAATTACATTATTTGCTGTTAGCTGCGAGGCAATATTTAGTTGTTTATAATTATTTAGTGCAAACATTTCGAAGAAGCGCTCATCGCTGGTGCCCTTGCTAATCACGCGATCATCTCTATCTTATGCCTTCGTCGCGTTGTAAGAAAAATTGTATATAATTTCTGGCCAAAAATGTCTAAAGACGATAAAGACAAGGTGCAAATTATTGATAAGGACTTGGATCTATCCAATGCTGGACGCGGCGTTTGGCTGGTGAAAGTACCCAAATACATTGCACAGAAATGGGAGAAGGCTCCCTCAAATATGGACGTGGGCAAACTGCGGATCAGCAAGACGCCGGGACAAAAGGCCCAGGTGTCACTCTCACTCACACCTGCCGTGCTGGCCCTCGATCCGGACGAGAAGATTCCCACAGAGCACGTCTTGGACGTGTCGCAGGTGACGAAGCAAACGTTAGGGGTATTCTCGCACATGGCTCCAGAGGCGGCGGCCAACATTGGCAAGGAGAACTCGACAGCACCGGGCGCCGCGCCGGACAACGAAAAGCTATATATGGAGGGCCGCATTGTCCAGAAGTTGGAGTGCCGCCCCATAGCGGACACATGTTATATGAAGCTGAAGCTGGAGTCCATTCGCAAGGCGTCGGAGCCACAGCGACGGGTGCAGCCCATTGATAAGATTGTCCAGAACTTCAAACCTGTCAAGGATCACGCTCATAATGTAAATCAGTATATCATACCTTTTGAATCTGTTCGCAATTTTAATTTTTTGGTTTTTCCAGATCGAGTATCGGGAGCGTAAGAAGGCGGAGGGCAAGAAGGCTCGTGACGACAAGAATTCCGTGATGGATATGCTCTTCCATGCATTTGAAAAGCATCAGTACTACAACATTAAGGATCTGGTGAAAATCACGAACCAGCCTATTAGTTATCTAAAAGAGATTCTCAAGGATGTCTGCGACTACAACATGAAAAATCCGCACAAAAACATGTGGGAGCTCAAGAAAGAGTATCGCCACTACAAGACTGAGGAGAAAAAGGACGAGGAAGAGCACAAGTCGGGCAGCAGCGATTCGGAATAACATTCCATCCGATCCATACTCGCACCGAATGCCATTTATTGTCCGGTGATCACTGCGAAATAGTACCTTTAACTATCGCAATTGCATTAAAACATATTTAAGTACGATAATTGCATATTTTCTTTTATATTCTTATGACTACTTAGAGCTACAAAAAAATGGATTTTTGTTGGTTTTGTTTGCACATTTGTAAATAGATGTTCAGGCCTTAAATCAGGTAAAATATGCATATGTATGGTACGTACTGTATGCTAATTTGTGTATAATGTATACAATAGATTATGCTGTTTGGTGTATATGTACATTCCCCAGCTAGCTTCTCTTATTTACAGTTAAAATTTCAGAAGAAAATTTATATTTTTGATACATTTGTACACTACGAGATCAGGTACTTGATGCTAGTACTATCAGCTCATGAATTCCCGAAACACTTCCAGCAACTTAGCCATTAAATAAAATTTCTTCTCTGATTTTGTCTGAAATGCGAACAACCAAAACATTCACTGATGTTTGATAATGATAATGAAATGAAATAAGGGAAATAAAAATGCAAGAAATTAAATGAAAAATAACTCATACAGGCCGATCGTTCCACAGATCGAGGCTATAGTCTCGTAGGCCTTGCAGGGTATAAAAACTAAAAAAATAATAATACAAAATTAATGAAATGAAATTAATGGCAAATAATAGAAATCAAAATTAAAGAAAATTAAAACAAACAAAAAAATGTCTTAAACAATAAATCATAACCGAAAAAGAGGCAAGAATTATTCGACACACATTTGAAGGGCGATCTGAAATTTGTTCAATGCTTAAGGAAATCGAGCTTAAATAATACTGTTCCAAAATTTGCCGACATATATATGGCATAGTCGACAGACGGTAAAGGTATAAAATTACACTTAAAGATAAATATATGCACGTGCTCAAAAAAATTCAACTAAAATATTGCATGGCTATTGGGAGCCTCTTAATTTTGCAGTACAGCTGGGAAAAGTGCAGCATTTGCAGACCCTGCGGAGACACAATATAATGTGTTAGAAAATTCGATATGAACACAGAAAACAGACAACTATACACACTGTACACCCACTAGGAGACGGCTAATCTACAGAGAAATAGGCTAATACACATTAAACATTAAGACAGGACAAATTCTACTGATTCTTCTCCGACCACATCGCAGAAGAAGCCATCGACGATATACCAGAGTCCCCATCATCTCGCGATTGGGAAACTTTCGGTATGGCCTCAATTAATCGCACCATTTTCACATGCGCTTCTGCTGTCACTGGTACAACTTCCGTTGACTTGCGTTTTAGTCGTTTCTTATCCGCAGCCGGCTTTGTCTTAACCACATTCAAATTGCCAATATCATCTTCTGGATGGACTTGTTTGCGCTCCGTACTCATGAGTTGCATTTTATACTCGGAAATGTCGATGGGCTTGCTTTTATCACGATCTACATTTTTCAGCACGATATTCCCGTCATTGAGCTGCAAGTGAAAAGCGAAATGCCATATAAATCGGTTGCAGAACTATCTCACATCGTCAACAGCTTACCAATTTCAATGAGGCAAAAAAATGCCGACCCATGGTGGTATTATCTTTGCCCTGCATCACATCGGCCAGTGTAGCTCTGCCATGGCCCTGCTGACACGTTTCGATGATCTCGGTTCCCAAATCTTGAAATTTGAAATTCTGCCTTTCGTGAGCTACTTCCAGCATGGGCGCTATTTTGATGTGCCAATCCCTCACCTGCAATTAAATTGGTTAGTTCTTTTCTTGGATTGAAAGTGTAATCTTAAGGGTTTCCTACCAGATCGCTGGAGTCTGAAAAGCCTCCTTTGTCAATTCGGAACGGATTATCAACTCCCAGGTCACTGCCATGAGTACTGTTCGCATCATCCCTCCAGTCGTCGTGGGCCATCGCACTTCCAGGTCTGCTTGGGTTAGTCGGCGCTTCGTTTATGTTTAAACTACTTAAAATTGAGTCAATTTGTGTGGTACCTAAGCCACTGTCGTCTAGGTTGGTTTGATCATTTGCTGGCACCGATGCTCCTGCATCTGGTTGTGTGGTATCTAGAGCAGGGACATCTGCCTTGGGTTGATCATCTGCAGACATAGCTGCTGCGTCAAGTTGTGTGGCATCTAAGCCACTGTCGTCACCGTTGGCTTGCCCATTTGCAGGCAATGCTGCTGCCTCTAGTTGTGTGGCATTTACAGGCAGTACTGCTTTGTCAGTTTGTGTGTCATTTAAGCCACTGCCGTCCACGTTGGCGGATTCATTTGCTTCTGCCTCAAGTTGTGTGGCATCTAAACCACTGTCACATTTATCCAACGCTGCGGCGACAAGCTTTTTGTCATCTGCAGGACCTTCGTCCCCGTCGGTAGGTTCGCTAAATCCAAGAAGGGTTTCAACCGATATTGGCCGCGAATCGTACCTCATGTCGTCAACGCCAGAGTCGTGAGTGGGTCGCCGAAAGCCCAAGAAATCTATTTAGAAGCAAGTTAAAGCTAATAATTTCTAGCAAACATGAGAAATGTTGGAAAATCAAGACACATACTATTATCCAAGTCAAACTCCAAGCTTAGCCTCATTGGATCATTACGTTCTCTGCCTGTGGCAGATTCTTCGGTATACTCTACGATCGCAGGTGTCAACAGTCGGACAGCTTTTGGAGGCTTTGGTTCTGCATCTCGTTTGGTGGGAATGCGCTAAAATGGGTGAATAAAAAGAAAATTAGTTATAAACATTGAATGGCCAGGGATGTGCACTACTTACAGCCTTCTTGAACAAATCGAAGTCTGTTGGAAGCTTGAAAAGGTTTCTCCGTCTTAGACGGGCTTCGGGAATCCCAAAAATGTTAAATTCAAGCGGATAACAGACTTCTATTGGAATGGTCACAACTTCTTCGACGAAAGTGGGCGGCCGTTCAGGAGATTCGTCTTCCGTTATACCAACCAGAGCCCGCATCTCGTCATCGATGAGCACAGTGACGGTATCCTTGTTGGGCACTCCTGGTAGAATATCTCTGACCATCACCTTGGGCGACAGCGACTGCAGGCGACGTTCGTCGATATCTGAAAGTACAACACCTTCGTCGTCAGAAGACAGGCCTGCAAAAACTGTTCGCAAGTCAAGTGTGCAAATTCGCGGATAATGTCCACAACAAAAGATGCAAAAAAAGAAACAATAATGTGAGTATCAACTTCTACAAAAACAAAAAATGATTCAAAAAATCTTATCCGTAGTACGCTTAAAGTATTGGGTTAGTGATTAGTTTACCTTTCGGCTTTTCGCAACCGATTGTCAACGCATTCATTTCAGAGTCCGCAGTGTCCAAGATACTCGACTCGTTCCGTGTAGCTGGCAGGAGGGTGCTGCTCAAAGCAGGTCCTTCCACTAGGCTTGCACTCAAAGCGGCACTCTCAAGTTTGCTGCTGTCCAGCGTCGTGATATCCAGGGTCATACCCAGACCCGAGTCCGATGAGTTTAACGTTTGCAACTTTTCCCTCGGGTTTAGCGTTTCATTCACTTCCATAGGCTCCGACACCTCTTCTGGCATCGTCCCGATAGATGAGTCCAATGCCTCCATTGCTTCATCTTCTGTTCGCGGCTTTTTATTGCAACTGGCATCGATCTCCACCGCCTCGAGCGTTCTTTTCATTGTTTCCGCCAACATGCTTCCACTGCTTCTCGCCCTCACTGTGGCACCATAGCGCGAGGCCAGCATTTGGTTCTCCAGGGCAATGTATTCAGAGAGAAACTCATCCGTGGTCATGTGAACGTTGAGAATATCCTGACTAAGATTCTGCGAATTAACGTACTCTTTAATCAGACTGAGTCGCTCGAATTGTATGTCGGGGAGCAGCGTATTGTAGCGGTGCTCGATGTGATAAGTGAACAGCTTATACTGCTTCTTTTCATCGATCTCCGAGGCCTGACGGGGATCCACGATCGGGGCATTTCGCCACAGATTGGGAGGCGTATGGTCCTGGTACAGATACTCGATCGTTCTGTTTCTGCTACACTTTGCCATGCCCGTTGTACTAAACCGCTTCTCCTCGGACATTGTCTTGAAGGCTCGTGGTTCTAGATTCACCAGAAACGGATCAATGGTTTTTTGCGCGAGTTTTTTTACTCGACGCTTCCGTGGTTCTTCCGGCTTGGGTGCACTGCTCTCCTGGCTGTAAAGAGAAAGGGGATGGCGGTTAGGATGATTAGCATACCACTGAGAATTGGATAATTCAGAGAAGTAGAAGTCACACTGCTCTCATGTTGCCGTAGACTAAACAGATCTCTTATTTGAGCATTTAGTAAACAGGAATCCGAACACGAACCGGCGTGTAGATCAAGTAAACAAATCGATAGAAAGGGGAAGCGCAAGAGAAACGCTGATAAGAGGTACAATTTCGCATCCGATAACGAAGAAACACCGCTGAAGCGGTCGTCTTTGAAGAGCACATGGAACCGGCCGGCAGCATCTACTTCTCTCCCTCTCTTCGCCCCACAAACACGCACGTGGTACTCACCCACTGGTATTCTTTTCACTGGCTTCGCGTTGCGCTGATGACATTGACTCGTTTATGTGCTCCGTGGTTTGGCCGATGTACTCCACGCGATCGGCATAGATCTTTCCCAACGACTGGATGGCACTGCCGCCACAACCCAGCGCAACACGACGCGGCACATTCCTGTCCTTGCAAAGCCGTAGCAGATGATTGCCGTACTGGGGAATACATTTTTATACACACAATTCTTATATAATTGAATCATGCTTACATATTCCGTGGAGAGACGTAGGTCCGTGGAGTAGTCAGAGTTCTTACTGATCTCCTCGAGGAGCACCACCAGGATGGATAGATCTGGCTGCTCCTCATATGCAACGATGCTCTTGGCGACATTTGTTGCAGGCCGTTGTCTAGCCACCTCTAAGACTTGCTCCCTCTGCTTTTTGGTGGAAGCGGGATCTATAGAGAATGTTAAAAATTAGATTTCCATTCATTCATTCAGCATTCAGCCATTCATAAGTATGGAAATAGCGCTGACTTAATCGGTGTTGATCGGTTTGTTTGTCTTTGGACCGGACCGAAACGCTATGGGCGGCGGCGCAGACAGTGGCGTCAGCATGAAACCACAGATGCAACTTACCGGATTCCTCAAACGGGTCCCCGTCCATTGCTTATGCCACAAAACTGTTTAATATTTTAACTTTTACGCGGTTTTCATTATGAGCGAGCATTCTGCGACAGGTTCCGTTGCTACTATTCCACACATAAACGCACTTACACATACGGACAGAGACACGAGGAGGGAGTAGTTTACAAAATGGTGGAGGCACGCTTCACTTTGCGTGGGCGTCACACAGAAATCATAACAATTACACGACAAACTTATTTTCACTTTGATCCAATAACGACTGAGAACTGTTATATTTCTTATTTTACGATTTGGCGCGAATGAAAGGAAAATATTTTCCCATTCGTCAGATATATGTATATAGGATTGTGACCGCGGATTTATCGTGCGACCCTCAGAAATATATCGAAACATACCGCCTAATTTTCAAAATATACCGTAAATATACTGACGAATTCAAATTATATTTTACATATTCCTCGTTTTTGATATTCCGTCGAATATTATTAGCTATATAGAACATTTAGCCATGCCATCATAGTTTTATACGATTGATGAATCAATTTTCTATTTAACTGGTGTAATGCTTTTATTGCATTTTGCGAAATAAGTCAAACAAAAAACAAGTAGCGAAATGGTCAATCAAAACAAACGAAAAAGGAAATTGGTCAATTTTCATATTCCATTGAATAATTCTGACTAACTAAATCTCTCAGCAATGCCCACATAGTTTTATCCCATTGATGAATAAAATTTCTACAAGATTGGATAGTTTTTAATCCTTGCTTTTATTGTATTTATTGTAAAAAAAGGTTTAAACAAAAAAGTTCAACAAACAAAAACGATCGCTATATTGCGTATAAGCCGTATTATAGGCCTTTGTCTACCCTATTTTGTTAGACAATAGACAATAAGCTTTAAAATATCGGTGAAATATTGAAAATAATATTGAATAATATTAAAATATATTGAAAATATATTGTTTTTGCCTGGGATGACAAACATATTCACAATTCCATAACATCCATTTCCCCCAGGGTATGTGTGCATGGAATGAGACTCATTTTTGTCAATCGGGTAAAAGAGGTCCTTACCCGATTCAAGTTCGGTTATCGATACTATCGACTGGTTACGAGTGGTGCGCGCCAAATCTATCTTTTTTGAATGTGAGCGACAAGAATTTAAATGTTATCAACCGGGCCATTACCGATTCAACAAATACGACGATTCCCTCAATTTTGATCTTCCGTCGAATATCAGCTATATGGAAGATTTAGCCATGCCCACATAATTTTATACGATTGATGAATCAATTTTCTACTTGATTGACTTAATTTAAATAATAGCTTTTATTGGATTTCTATATAACGTTGAAAATGTAATTTAATAGATTGATGAAACTGGCAAAATATACCATTATATACCGATATACCGTAAATATACCGTCGGTATATGCGGTCACCGCATAGCATCTTATGGGCGGTTGAAATAGCGAAGGTTGGCAGTGTATATTTTATTCCTGCAAAACCGCATTTGGTCTTTGGTGGCGTTTGAAGTTTTTCGACGATCAAAAAAAAAAATGCCTGCAAATAAAAAAATTGAAGGAAACTCTAAAGGTAAACGAAGGTAAAAGGGCGTTCGCCCAAGGTGTTGCGCACCTTCAGGCAGCGCTTCTGCGACAGGGTTCTTTTTTTTCGCCCGTACCCAGGGCGAGGACGCGGCGCTGGCACTCGCCGAAAGCCACGCCATGGCTGCTGGTGGGCCCGTCGTCCTCTGCGACGGGCAGTTCAAAAATCGTCTCGAGACCGGTGGGCCTCGACTTTGCGATGGCGTCTGGGAGCCGGTGGTCGGCTTCAGGCTGGGCTTCGTGGCCAGGCGGCTGGGCTGCTGGCGGCTGGGAGTAAGACTGGGCCTGGCGGTGCTCTGGCTCTTGCTCTTGCAGGCGCGCGGCGGCATTTGGCGCCGAACCACAGTCGCGGTTGCCACCGATCCTGCATCCCCCGTTATACTCCCAGCTGAAATGAGACGAAATGAGAAATGATTTACGACTGTCCGATGGCCGCAGAACCCAGTACTTCCTTTACCTTTAGCGTTTCCTTCAATTTTTATACCCGATACTCAAAATGAGTATTGGGGTATATTAGATTTGTGGTAAAAGTGGATGTGTGTAACGTCCAGAAGGAATCGTTTCCGACCCCATAAAGTATATATATTCTTGATCAGCATCAATAGCCGAGTCGATTGAGCCATGTCTGTCTGTCCGTCTGTCCGTCTGTCCGTCCGTCCGTCTGTCCGTCTGTCCGTCTGTCCGTCCCCTTCAGCGCCTAATGCTCAAAGACTATAAGAGCTAGAGCAACGATGTTTTGGATCCAGACTTCTGTGATATGTCACTGCTCCAAAAATATTTCAAAACTTTGCCCCGCCCACTTCCGCCCCCACAAAGGGCGAAAATCTGTGGCATCCACAATTTCGACGATACGAGAAAACTAAAAACGCAGAATCGTAGAAGATGACTATATCTTACAGAGTGCAAAATCTGAACCAGATCGTATAATTATTACAGCCAGAATCACGAAAACAATTTCACTCTTTCTCGCTCTGTCTCACTCTAACACACAGGTTTCATGGTCGGTTTTGCCAATTGCAAAATATGAGTTCAAGGATCTCAGAACCTATAAAAGCCAGAGCAACCAAATTTGGTATCCACACTCCTGTGATATCGGACCTTGACCGTTTCCTGTCCAAATTTCGCCACACCCCCTTCCGCCCCCGCAAAGGACGAAAATCTGAGGCAACCACAAATCTCAGAGACTATTAAGGCTAGAATAACCAAATTTGGTACACACACTCCTTTAAGATGTCACTATAAAACGTATATCTCAGAATTTCGCCCCACCCCCATCCGCCCCCACAAAGGACGAAAATCTGTTGCATCCACAATATTGCAGATTCGAGAAAACTAAAAACGCAGAATCATAGATAATGACCATATCTATTAGATTGCTGAATCTGGATCAGATCAGATCATTTTTATAGCCAAAAGGAACAAATCAATTTGCAGTGGCTACGCAGCGCCCGACGTCACGCTCAGACTGATTTTCTGTCTCTCTCGCACGCACTCTTTGTCGTGTCGTTTAATATTAGCGTCTGCCGGAGGAGAGCCATACTGACTTAGTATCGGGTATAACTGTAGAGTTGCGGTGTCCGCAGCAACTCACAACGTTCCCCCTCGTTTTATTTGCAGGCATTTTTTTTTATCTTTTTCCTACTTTTCCGTCTCCTGGGTAAACCTTTGGACTTCTCAAACGAGTCGATGTAATTAGCAATCGAGAGGAGAGAGATTGTGGTTGGAGTATCTGAATCCAAAGCCATCCTTCATGTTGATGGCTTCATGTTATGTGTTGTCTTTGCTACTAAGTATATCTTACTCTCGTTAGCCGGATTTTGGTGCCGTGCATCGTTTGGTGGAATGCCCTACGCATTCCCTACGCCAGCGCGCACCGCTGACACCACAGCGACAAACACAAACCACGGCAAATCCGCACAAAAAGGCGCCAAACCCAAAAGGGAACGCCGAAACGACGTCACTCTCTCACGTCAAAACGGGAGAAATGGGTGAGGGAGAAGGCGGAGGAGAGCGATCAAGCCAACGCCCAGGCGCGGCATGCCATGGAAGCCGACTCAAGCCAAATAACAATCCCACGCACACACACACAAACGCGACTTCATCTGTGTAAAGTGCGGTGGTTTCGTCCACCGCACCCAGCTAAATGCGAAAATTGCGGCGGTTTAACAACTTCTGTCAACGCGGCTTCGGCTGTGTAAAGTGCGGTGGTTCGTCCTGTAGTATGCTCATATTAAAGTAAAGTAAAGTATTCATTATTACGAATACCCACTGTACCGACGGTACTTAAAGAATACACACTGTAACACTTTGTTTCAGTGTTTACGTAACAATAAAGTCCCAGACATTCTGGGTGATCGTATTACGATTCACTCAAGAATGCCTCGAGCGACCCAAGTGCAGCGTCAGCATGTTCCCATGACTTGACGGCACTAATATACATGCATACACACATATATCTTCCCTCGCGCTCTCGCTGCCAACAGCGCTGAGCATATTCACACATATACATACTAACATATAAGAGATAAGAACACATAGTTCTGCCGCTCCGCTGCCGGCGTCACTGGCAGCGCAGCTTCGCGGCTTTTGGCTTACAAAAGCCCAAAACACAATTGTAAAAGAGAGAACATAAACGACAATAAAAGAGATCGGAGGGTTGAGCCCCAACGATCCAGAAAAACGGATTGAACATCGATTTACAGTCCACTGCACCCAGCTAAATGCGAAAGTTGCGGCGGTTCGCACCCAGCCAACTACAGGGCCTACGCTGATGCTGACATGAAGATCATGGAGCCTGCTCCGAGGACAGGAACGGACTGAGAAGACGCAATCCATTTTAAAAGAATACACATGTTATTGTTAAGTCTATTGTTACCTTAACTTTGTTTACTCAAAATACTTGCATGAAAAAACACCGAATACCTACAACTAGTGTTGCCTTCCAATTGCTAAGCTAAAAACATTGCAACTACATGTAAAATGTAAAATATGGCATGTATTATTTGAATTTAGTACATATACAAATAAGTAGATGGCGTATAGGAGCGGTGGCGCTAGAGTTGCTCATGCATCTGCCTGGCCTCGGGATGTGGCCGGCTTTCACACGTTTTTCCCCATTTGAAGGAAGTAAGGGCATAACCGGATTGGATGATACTCTTTGGAGCAGAGATCACACGTGCTCCTCGTTTGATTCACTGTGGTCTCGAACGAGTGGGCACTCCTAGGATAAGGACTTCCTTGAGACCGAAACGGATTGCTTCTCGAATTGTCTGAACTGCGTATGCTCGCCCTGGAGTGGGCCTGAGTCTCCATGCCTGGATGGTCGTCCTCGGTCATTTCGAGAGACAGGTACCGCTCCGCCAGGAACTTGTCCATGGCGTGCCAGTTGGGAATTTCGGACTTGTGCGTCACGGATTGCTCCCAAAGCTCTAAGGTCGTCTTTGGCAGCTTAGCGGAAATGAGGTACACTAAAACTCCGTCAGCGAAAACGCTGTCTGTGGAGACCTCGGAATGGGTGAGTGTCGTGAGGCACTTGTGGACGGCCCTGTGGAGCTCTTTTAGCGCTGCTGCTGACTCGGTACGGATTTGGGGCAGACTGAAAAGGATCTTCAGCTGGGCCTTGAGTATCAGCCTCTTGTTTTGGAAACGCTCACGGAGGGCGTTCCATGCGGACGCGAAACCCTCGTTCGTAAGTGGAGCCTGTGCCACTATGTCGTGGGCTTCACCGCTGGTCTTTTTGTTGAGGTGGAACAGTTTTTCCACTGGAGCCAACTTTGGGTTTTCTATGTAGATGGCGGTGAACAGGGCTCGGAACGTGGGTAACTGCTGGTAGTCCCCACTGAAAACTTCAGTGTCACATGGAGGGAGGCGGCAACCGTAAGTGAAATGAAGTGAGCCGCTGACACTACGGAGGTTCGATGGTAAAAGAGTGTATTTTTTAGTTTTGGAATTGTAATGATGAAGCTCTCACAATATTAACGGCGCTGCCCGTGTCGAACATAGCGGAAAAAATATTTTTATAAGTTTTGCGTTTTAGATCAGTGTAAAAATATACTCCTACCTGGTCAAACTGCATTTTCTTTGCACTTTAAGAAGCCTCCAGAACTAATCATTGTTCGAAGAGCAGCGGCCACACTATGGCTAAACACTTGATTGGCAGCTTTGACCTTCAAAGCTATTTGGATATATATGCTTTGTTGTTATTTTCGGGCAGAGTCGCGTTGAATTTCTGGAATCGATTTCATACAGTTCTTCGACTATTTTCCATGAAACAACGACATCAGGGGTATAAAGATTTCTATTTCGGACAATGTTCCTTAGCGATTTAATCATATGTGGAACATCGTAAATCGCAAATTTTTCTTTATCTTGAACTTTAAAGCTGGGGTTCTTAATGTCGACTCCCAGTCTTCTGAAACCAGCTCTATTATTTGAGCCCTGGTCGCAAATAGCTGCTCGTACATTAAGCCTTGTGCCTAAGGCTTGTGCTTGTTCAATATTAGCCGTCACTTTATTTAAAAGGGCTTCGTGTTTTATACCATTTATACCAGCAGTTACAGTATAACTTAAAACGTATTTCCAGTTTTCAAATAGGCCTCTTATCATGAAAACACAGACTTGCTGCCCTAAAAGGCTTTTTGTATTTTGGCCATCATTTTTGTAGCCTTGAATTTCATCGAGTGCAATCTTAATCTTAATTTCGTCAAATAAAATTACTGCTTCTTTTCCCTTAGAACTCATTCCATCAAAAATTGTCTTTAAATTGCTGAGTAAATCAGGATTAAATCCTGGCCTCATGTTTTTCAGCACAGCCCATCGCGCTAACGTGCGTTTTGATGGCAGTTTTAAATTTAGAACATCTCGAAGATATTCATAAGTCCTTGACGAGTAAAAGTTAATATTTTTCGCAATTACTTTTTCTGCGGGGCTATAGCTCAATGTCTTTTTTAAAATCATGATACATATCATTTTTGCCTCAGCAGAAACATGAGTCATCTTGGCTATTATGGGAATAATATTTGGTTTTAAGTTAGTTGTTTTGATTCTGTAACGCCTATTCCTGCGATATACAACCCTTTTTAAGGCAAAAAATCGATCTTTCAATTTTTTAAAGCCATTCTCTCTTTTTTTTTGGTCAGCCATTAACTCATAATATTAATGGGGAATAAACACAACGTACCAGCGGAAAAACGAATCACTTGTCTTTCTCACAAGCTTCGCGCGCGCTTTTTGTCTATCCATCATTCCACGCATTCATACTCACACACACTTACGAGCCCTTTAAGAGTACTAACACTTTTCTAAGAAGCTTGCCACCAAGACATCAAGACAACAGTAATTTTGAAAACCCTCATGCAATATACGAATGTAATAAACTTTATTTTTTATGTACATATGTATGTACATAAGATATTTTATAATTGAATTAGAAAATTTATGGGTATTGTCCAAGAGAGTATTCAAGGTGCGACCGGCATCTAAATTTTTGCTTTGCAGATTCCCGTCGGAAAGCGCGCGATTGACAATTGATTTGAAATATATGTAAAACCAATTCCATTTATATTTATGCATATTTATTTAAGTATATATATATTTTTTCTTATATTGTATATTTAGATACAGCATTGTTTTAGTTATAATAAACAAAAAAGTCGAGAACCGACGGCGTTTGCATAATTTTTATAATTTATAATAATCCTGTTTGAAATAAGGAAATAAATGTGTAATTATATTATTGTAATATTTTATATTTTGTGGTATAAATCAAACAAATAACAGCTTTTATTTTATTTCCCGCGCCCTAGTGTACCATACCCCCACCCCCTGCCCATTCTTCATTTATTTTGTGGCGGTAGGTCAGTCCATCAAAAGACCCGAAACAAGAACCAAACTCAAATTTCAGTTCTAGCGGCCAGCAATAGTAAACACACACACGCAAAGTACGTGAGAATGCATGTGCACCCATACACTAAAACATGCTGGTGGCAAAACAGAACCAGACCTGAGAGAGTTCAAAAAATCTGAAAAAGCATACAATCACATATTTTTGTCGAAACATATTGCGTGTGTACTAACACATGCAAAGATGTTCTCTCTGCGCTCTCTCTCTCATGATGACGTCACTCTGGGGTACGCAACGCGCTAGCCAGTGTGTGACGCTTTCGTTGTATGAACTGGCACATCTATATACTGTATGGTTAGTGGTTATACCGATATATCTAAATATATATCGAAAATCGGTATTTTTAGTGTGTTTTCGGTATTTGGTATTTCGGTACCCGCTGGCACTAGGGATTTATGCAGTCAATCTATTTCATCAATCTATTAAATTTAATTTTCAATGAAATCCAATTAAAGCAAGTATTAAGAATAAGCCTGTCAATTAAAAAATAGATTCACTAATCGGATACAATTATGTGGGCATGGCTAAATGTTTTATCTAGCTAGTAATATTCGACGGAAGATCAAAATCGAGGAATATGTAAAATATAACTTGAATTCGTTAGTATATTTACGGTATATTTCGAAATTGAGACGGTATATTTCTGAGAGTCGATTTATGTGAAGACAGAAAATGGTCACATTGACAAAAACAAAAGACTGCAGAAATTTGCTCGAGGAAATTTTGAAAATTCGGGATAAACAGACATAAGGAATAGGACTCTCTCTACTCTTTTTACCGCTCAGAATGTCAACCCAAGAGACCCAGGTATCCAGCCTGCCGATGCCGCCGGAGCGGTACATCAGCAACTACACGGAGGAGAACATACGCCGCAATCGCGCACCACGTCCACCGCTGCCCCCCTCGCAGCACGAAGTTTACAGTATGTTCGGCATCCAGTACAACAATGACGAGATGATACGCTCCCTGGAGTCGCAGAACATCAAGCGCCTGATACCCATACACTTTGACCGTCGCAAGGAGCTGAAAAAGTTGAACCACTCGCTGCTGGTAAATTTTCTGGATCTGATAGACTTCCTCATCCTCAATCCCGACAGTCCCCGGCGAACAGAGAAGGTGAGTTGGCACCAGAACCAGGCAAATCCATGGATTAATCTTGATAAATGAACCCCTTTGCAGATAGATGACCTTAGCCTGCTGTTCGTCAACATGCATCACCTGTTGAACGAGTTTCGGCCGCATCAGGCCCGTGAAACGCTGCGCGTGATGATGGAAATGCAGAAGCGTCAGCGTGTGGAGACCGCCACCCGTTTTCAGAAGCACTTGGAGCGTGTGCGGGACATCGTAAACAGCGCCTTTTCCGCCCTGCCTGTCCTGTGCGACGACGATGAGAAGGGCAATGCCAAAGTCAAGTCGGAAGTGGATCCCCTCGAATCGAATGCGGCGGCCAAGAACGATCCGAGCTATCAGCATGATCGCATGATGTGCAAGCTGGTGGATGGCATCGAATGAGATTGCAGGCCAGAATGATGATTGAAGGAAGACTGGTCATTGTGAATGGCACGAAGTTATAGCACCCATATTTATAGCACCTTATAGACCCCTAAGAATAAAGTACATAGTTTTTGTTTTGTGATGATAATCGTATATTACATGCCTTGCGATTAATTCCTGCAACTAAAGATTCTTCCATTCACATTGATTGAAACTGTTTAGTCATTCGAGTGATACATTTTACGAGAGATCATATCACTTCTCTGTCGTGTGGCGGCGTATCTTGAGATAAGGGGTGTGTATCTCTACAGATTTCACCACCGAAATGACGTAGCCAATGAAACGTGATATTGTTTTAGAAAGGGATAATCATGGATATGGAAGAGAACATTATTTGAGGCAGCCTCCCTCGAAAAGTGTTCCGGTTGCTACCTACCTCATAGTCTTATCACCAGTACAGCGCGTTACATTATAATATAACCATAGACTAAGATTTCAGAATGGATATTTCTAACGATTAGGAAACCCTTAGAAAAATGTGGAATAAAGAGTGTTTTCATAATTAAGTGCTTCTTCATGAATCATGATGAATCGATATATAGTTTTCCAACGCACTGTACTTGTCTCCCTCTATGACAACGTGTTCCCTCCGGATAAAGATAAAGTTTTATGTGTTTATTACCTTCTTTAGGCTGTAATTCTAGGCGATAAGAGATGTGTAGATGAATCTTCAGGTTTTATTGAGACAAATCCCGATAAAAGCAGCTACCATTCGTACGAGCAGATCATTTACCGCGCAGCAGTGCAGCAAGTGGCATCATCCGTGAACTGGGATCTTCTCTACGACCTCTGAGATTAATTGTGATAGTGCTTTTCAATTAAGAACTCATACATCGTATTAATTGAACAATTGAGAACATTCAAGTGCAGCTTAATAAGAAATTCATACAGTGATCGGCAGATATACGCATAAAGATGTCGGAAAAGTATATTGAACGTGTGGATCCAGCGAAAAGTAAAGGTAAATCCTTAAATCGAATGGAACAAGCCCAAAATATCAAAGGAACTAGTGAAAATAAATTGTGAACTAAATATAAAATGCCAATTCATCATAGATTTTGTTTTTAAAAGTGATTGGAACTCTCTATTACACGTTCCAAAACAATATGGTGGTATAAAACCTATACAATGATCAGATTGTGAAGAGTACAGCTTGGGAACTAGTATTATCAAAGTGCTCCCCTAATCTCAAAGAAGGGAGAGATTGTCCCGTCCCCAACCATAAAGTGCAATTAAAACAAGTGTATAAATCTTTTGGGTTACAGAACCAGACGTGGACAACGACACGGATGGTGATTCGAACAGCACGGCTGAGGCCTCACCCACGCCCAAAGAGGATGCACCAGCGGACTTCGATAAGGCCATCGAGGCGGCTGGCTTCGGGATCTTCAATCTTCTGCTGCTCTTCGTTTCGATACCCGCCCAGAGTGCGGCCATTTTCGAGTCCAGTTCCATGTCGTTTATCCTGCCGGTGGCCGAGTGCGATCTCCGTCTGACTCTCGAGGACAAGGGTGTCCTGAATGCGGTGGCCTATGCCGGCATGACCATATCGGCCATTGCCTGGGGCTATCTGGCCGACACCAAAGGACGTAAGAAGATCCTCTACTGGGGCTACCTGATCGATGCCGTTTGTGTCTTTGGCAGTGCGCTCAGTCAGAACTTTATGATGCTGGTGGTCTTCAAGTTTCTCGGTGGATTAGTGTAGGTTTCCATGATCCATTCTTTGTGGTTTTTACTGAAAGAAATCCATTCTTTTAATAGGGTAAATGGTCCCGCAGCTGTTCTGTTTACCTACCTGACGGAGATGCATGGACCCAAGCACAGATCTTCAGTTCTAATGATTGTTGGGATGGTTACATCCACGGCAACCGTCTCACTGCCTCTGCTGGCCTGGGGCATCTTTCCCAGGGACTGGGACTTTGAAATCGTGGGTCTCACAAGTAAGTTGTATCCCCGGCGTATCCTTAAACACTACTAATTCTGATGTTCCATAGTTCACAGTTGGCAAATCTTTTTGTTTGTCTTGGGCATCCCAAGTCTTGTGAGTGGTTTGATATTTTGTGCCATGCCAGAGAGTCCACGCTTTCTGATGGCCCAAGGACGCACGGAGGAGGCTTTGCAGGCCTTCCAGCATATCTATCATGTGAATACGCGCAAGCCCAAGGATACCTATCCAGTGAGTATCCTCAAACCAGAGAAGAAAAAGCCTATAGCGGCTTAAACTCTTCTTTTTTGCAGATCAAGGTACTCGTGCAAGAGGCGCCCAATCGCAAGGCCAACCAGGACGAGGTCATCTACACCATTGAGGAGAAAACCGGCGAGAAAGTGCCGCAGAAGCCTCAGTCGCGCACTCTGATGGAGAGTCTCCGCGCTGGCTTTGGCCAAATGAAGCCTCTGGCTCACAAGCCCCTGCTCAGCCTCTCCCTGCTGCTGTACATCATGCAATTCAGCATCTTCCTGGGCATGAAC
Source organism: Drosophila persimilis (assembly GCF_003286085.1). Taxonomy (NCBI): domain Eukaryota; kingdom Metazoa; phylum Arthropoda; class Insecta; order Diptera; family Drosophilidae; genus Drosophila; species Drosophila persimilis. The sequence continues at coordinate 2,028,448 of NW_020825706.1, forward strand.
ACCATCCGTTTGTGGCTGCCGCAGCTGTTTGCCTCCATGGCGGAGTACGAGGCGGAGTTCAGTGGGGCCACTGCCAGCATGTGCACCATTCTCGAGTTTAGCGTCAATAAAACAGCTGAGACTGCCTTAGATTACGCCAATGCCTGTTCCCAGGTAAGATCTATCTTCCAACTCTGCGCTAGATAAGACTTATCTGTCAGTTAACTTTATGTCCAATCATCGTGAGAGTGACGTAAACCTTTCTCTAACTTTATCTAACTCTCGTCTCCCATCTGTGATCTGTCTTGCAGCCAAAGGAGATTTCCATGGACATGTATATAAACAACATCATTGTCTCGGCCTGCGGCTTCGTTGGTTACTTCTTTGCGGGTGGCCTTCTGAAGGCATTAGGCCCCAAACGTCTGATGAGTAAGTATTTCTACACATTTATTTATTCCTTATATTATTGATTGAGGATTTTCTGCCTTCAGCCTATGGTCTGTATCTTTCTGGAGCATTTGGCATGCTGCTTTACTTCTCGGTCAGCAGCATGATGACTCTTTTCGTCTCTGCCACATTTCTGACCATCACCGGCATAGCAGTCTCCTCTCTGTTGGGTGCAGTGGTGGCCCTATTTCCCACCCAACTCAGGTGAGTGTTCCCCTTACAATCTGTTGTCTGTAATCTCCATAGAGATTTGTTTCCCTTCAGAACTGTTGTCGTGGCCATAGCCATGATGTGCGGCCGCTTTGGTGCCTTGTCGGGTAATCTGCTCTTTCCGGTCTTCATTCAGATCGGTTGTTTGCCTCCCTTTATAATGGTATCATCGGTGCTGCTGTGTAAGTTTTCCACTTGAGATTACGTCTTCCCAGATATGGGTCTATCTCTCTTTCTTCTTTCAGTGGCTGGCACACTCTCCATATTCGTGCCCAATCCGGCAAAGGCTGCCTTTTCTTAAGGAATTGTGTTTAAATTATGGCTTAAGGACACATCAAGTGGTTGAAGCTGCCACTGAATTGTAACTTAATCTTAGGAAAATTTAGTTGTACAAATTAGCAATTATTGGGGGCTTAAGACAATGTCTGTAACTATTTATATTTACCTTAGGAAAACCCATTCAAATATACATACATATGTATTTATCTGCATACTCGTATCGTATCTTTATTGCTTTGTTCAGTGAAAGGATGTGCTGGTTGGGCCAGGACAAAGGCAAGCCTTCGACATGCAAATCTCATTAACACCAATTAAGTGGAAGCCAACAGGCAACAGGCAACAGGCAGTGGGGCGGGGCAGGCACTGTGGCAGGGCAGGCAGTGCTGGTGTGGCAGTCAGGTGTGTGGCTCTCTTACTGGGAAAACATTGAGTTGGAAGATGGAAATTAGTGATGCCTGAATCAACTAATCCGACGGCAGGCCCTCCTTAGGTGGCAGCGATTTATTAGATTGCTCGCTCCGATGATTCGTGAGGGCAGATCCTCTTCATGGGAACACTCAAGTGATTCTTGCCCCCTGATGTTGAAATGTGTTTCGTTATTTCTCTGATATCCAGGAGCTCTTGCCATTAGTTGTTAAAATTTACACATTTGCTGGATATTCCTATACATTCGTTATTGATGGCCGATTCCAAAAAGGACTTTGAACATACTGCAGCAGACTTTGAGACGGCCATTGCGGAATGCGGTTTCGGACTCTTCAATATCCTCATGCTGTTCTGTGCTCTTCCCTGCCTCATGGCCATGGTCTTCTCCGCCTCGGCGATGTCCTATGTGATGCCCACCGCTGAATGCGACCTGAAGCTGACGCCCCTGGACAAGGGTCTTCTCAATGCTGTCACCTTTGCCGGGATGATCATTTCGGCCATACCCTGGGGCTTCATAGCCGACACCATGGGTCGCCGCGTGGTCCTCATTTGGGGCGGCTGGATCGATGGCCTGTTCGTGCTGTGCGCCGCCCTCTGCCAGGACTCCACGCAGCTGATGGTCTTCAAGTTCTTGGATGGCCTAATGTACACTGAACCATTCATCGACTGCCCCATCGATTTGCTAATGAGTTCTCTCCTTCGAACAGCATTTGCGGCCCATTTGCGGTGCTGGTCAGCTATCTGGCAGAGTTCCATGGCAAAAAGCATCGGCCCTATATCATGCTCTTTGTCGGTCTCTGCGTTTCCGCTTCGGCCACCTTTGTCCCGATACTCGCCTACCTCCTCCTGCCAGTGCACATCTTTTTCTCAGTGGGAAAAATGAACTGTGGGTATGGCCTCCCCTTCGAATGGAGCCTCGTTCTGAGTTCTTTCGTTTCTTTGGCAGTCCACACCTGGCAGATCTTCTTGATGGTCACTGCGTTGCCCAGCTTAACCAGCGGCTTGCTGCACATCTTTCTGCCCGAAAGTCCCAAGTTTCTGATGGCCCAAGGGAACTACAACAAAGCCCTGGAGTCCCTGCAGCGGATATACGCGATGAACAAGCGCCAGAAGCGCGAAACGTATCCTGTAAGAGATTGTCAAGGGTTTCTTAAAGTAAAACTCTAAGCACTGTCCTCTCCACAGGTGAAACATCTGACCGATGCCACGCCCGATCGCTCCGATGTCCTGGATCGACCGCGACAGCCCACCTCGCGATGGGAGCGCTTCAGCAGAGCAAAACTCAAGTTCTGGGAGGGCGTGGGGCAGCTGAAGCCCATGTTTTCCAGTCCCTATCTGTGCATTTCCCTGCAAGTCTACTGCCTGCACTTTTGCCAAATAATGTGCGTGAACTCTGTGCGCCTGTGGCTGCCACAGATCTTTGCCACCATGCACACGTTCGAGCTGCAGGGCATCAACGACACCAGCATGTGCAACGTGCTGGAGCACAACTCCCAGGTGCGGAGCATGGACTCGGCGTCGATGCAGCGGGAATGCGACCTAGTAGGTAGGCTATCGATTGCCCCGGGCTACCAGGCTTTAAATCTAATCTAATCCCCCGAAACGAATAGCACCAGAACCCGGGCATCTACACGGACAACATCATTGTGGCAGCCGTCGGCGTCGTGGGTTTCGTGATCATCTTTCCCCTGATGCGCATACCCCTGGTGGCGAATCACATATTGAGTGCGTCCCCTCCCTTGACCCTCTACGGTCTCTAATCTTCTCTGCTCCACAGAGGTGTTCCTCTTCATATGCGTCTTCCTTGCGGGTAGTCTGTATTTCGCCAAAACCTCGCTGGTCACCATGATCATTGCCGCTGTTTATCTGACAATGATGGGTGTCTGTGCCACAACGATTATTGGTATATCTGTGATAATGTTTCCCACGCTAATGAGGTGCGTACATCCCCCACATCCCCACAAACGCGGCTTAAATGATTTTCTCACCCACAGAACAATGGTTATATTGCTGATTATGACCTTTGGGCGACTGGGTTCGGTGGCTGGCAACATATTACTGCCGGTTTTCATGCAAATCAACTGCCCTGCCCCTTTCCTGTGGCTGGTGGCACTGATGAGCAGTGAGTACTAGTGCTTCTCTACTGTTTCTATACGCCTAATTCCTACCACATTCAACAGTTGCGTTTATATTTTCGGTATTCCTGAAGGTCGATATAGAGCAATCACTGGCCTAAAAGTCTCCTCCTGCTCCAAATCCTCCTCTGAGAAAACTTCTGCTGTTCTGGCCTTAGCTTTTCGCCCTGCGGAGGGGTCAGACGGGTCAGAGGATAACCGCAAATGCGAAATATGTATTAATCAACGCTATCGACTCTGCCATGCGGTTAATTCAACTTAATTACACTTTAATCACACGCAGACAGAAACAGAAAGTAACTTTGATTAATTTTTGCTGCTGTCTGAAAAGAAAAACTCCCCCTATATGCGTGTGTGTGTATCTGGTTAATTATTCTTTTGCGGTCATCAATTAATTTGCACAATTTGCAAAAAAAAACAACACTCGCTTTGGTTGAAAAGACACTCCTTGATATATGATATTCCCCTTTTCCCACAATTAGTGCAACGCGCAACGCGGACATATGATACTCCCTTCTACTGAATGGAGCCCAGTTCTCATGCTATCAAAACAGAGCCAAGCGATAATTGACACATGTTGCTTTTGGGGTGGGGTTATACTTTCTTCGTTCTCCTTTTTCACGTCTACACGCAGAGAAAAAATCAGGGGGACACCTGTAACAGAGCAACAGCGCTGTTAGCATCCCAGGTTAACAGCCTGTTATCTCCGACGCCTCTCAGTTAACAGCCTGTTATCTCTGCCGGCTCTCAGTTAACAGCCTGTTATCGCTAGCGGCTCTCAGTTAACAGCCAGTTACAGCGCGTTCTGAGATTGCACACGATGTTATCACGATCCACACGATCCAGACGATCCACACGATCCTCACCATCCAAACGGCTCTCGGCCAGCCTTTGGCTTGTTCTGCTATTTATTTACCGAATGTTTATGGGCGTATTTTCTTTTTTCTCTTAGTGTAGGCTTTTCTTTTTTATTGTTTTATATTCATAGTTTTATCCTGGTTGTCGGGGTGCCTACCTTTCATCCCCCTCCCACTCGAAATAAATTTGCCTAAAAGTCTGCTTAATGCATAAATGTTTTACTAACATTTTTATCCACAATTCCCTTTGGGATTTTTTTAGGGCTTCTATTTTCGCACACTCTATAAAAACCGCCAGGGAACAACAAATGCGCATAAATTTATCATAATAAACATGCATAAATCGCGGTGAATACTCCTCCCACCCCATTCGCCCCCAACAAATGTGCAGAAATATGTTTAGGGCGTAATGAGTGGCTCGTACGCTGAAAGGGGGCGGGGCCACAGAGTCATAAACTAAATGAAACTGAATCGTAAAAAAAAACCTAAACATGGCAATGCATATAACACTCGTATGCGTTCGTGTGTGGGTGTGTTGGTCCTGGACCTCAGAGTGGGGGGGGGCCTCTGCTCCTAGTTACATGTGTATCTGTCTATCTGTGAAAACTGGGGGAGGCCACGCCAAATGTCCAGTCATAATCACACAAAAGTGCAAATATATCCACGCACGCATCACGCTGGAGGGCAGGAGATATGGAGGGGGTTCCCAGGGGGAGTCAGACATACAACATTTGCAGACATTAGCAAACACAAAAATACAACAAACAACGTTTCTAAGAGAGGGCTGTAACCGAGCTTACGGCTAGGGGATACCCTGTATTCAGAGAAGCCAAAGGCATAATGGGAAGACAAATATAATAGGGTATGGATGTATTGGGAGTTGTTGGGAGACATCAATAGGTTTTTCAATATCATTTCTATGAAAAATCACCAGAGAAAGGGATTTTGGGAATGCTATTACAACATATACAGATGCTAAGACACAGTGGGAGAGAGAGAGGAGTGTGCTTCACTCTTTTTCACTGTCTCTCTGCTAAATCCCCTACTCTCCTGCTCTCTTCTTTCCTTCCTTTGGTTGATTTAACACTTATAAGCTTCCATATCTATGCCACCCATATACCCCTCTATTCCCTAGTACTCAGTACAGGGTACAATAACCACACACATACACCAAACCATACCATCGAAATCCTTCACATTCAGAGACCTTGAAGTGGAGTGGCCATTGTGCTCGTGTCTCGCGTCCCCTCTGGCACTCATTTGCAGGTCATTCATCATGACAACACGGTGCTTGAAATTTATTTCGTGGCAGCAGAAAAGCGGCAGCGTAACAAGTAAAAGAAGTAAACAAAGTTACAGCCAAAGGATAATAGAGTTAGGACACCCCCTTGATGTAACAAAACCATGATTTATTTATGGCAGATGCTAGCGACAGATCTGGCGCCAAAAGAGCATCAAGAGCCAAGGAGTTCCCAACAGGATATTGACCTCAGAGAGCACTCCGTGTCCTGCAAGGACACTAAAAATAATGTCCAGCATTCGGATATCTTTTGTACTCCAGGAATGGGCGGGCCATTCAAAAAGGTCTTCAGGTGATTTTTAAAAGAAAAACAAAAACAGAGAGACTGTTAGGTTGCCATAAAAGCTGCTGCAACATGTTGCCAAGGGAGTAATGTTGCCGCCAGTTGTCCTCTCAACAGGTTGCGTGCTGCCCTGCCCGCCCCCCCCTGCGTATTCCTTTTGTTCTTCCTACGGTCGTATATGTAACTCAGTCGACGGCGGCACTTGCAGCACTAAAGAACGCGCGCACAAAACACGAAAACAATAAACGAAACAACTGTTAACATCCGACGCCATTTTAAAGCTCTAACGGTCGGCTTGTGTGTCTGTGTGGGCCATAAAAAAAGGGCCAAAAAATTTCAAAGTGGTGCATAAAAAGTGCAGCGAATCAACAAAAGATTGCATTTAAAAATAAATTGTCAAAAAAAACGGAAAGGGTGAAAATATCAACAGATTTTAATCATAGAAAAAAGCAATGAAAGCAACTAAAAAAAATATTGAAAAAACGGAGAATTTTTATGAAATTAAAGTGATAAAAAGCTGGATTAAATCGAGCGGCATTATTGGATAAATATAATGTTTTTGTAATGGAATATGAGTTCGAGTGGTTTCCCAAAGAAAAAAGAGAAAAAGAAATACAATAAAAAATTAATAAATTATTTTAAAAAAAGAGATTGAATGTGATTAATGTTTAAATTATGAATTAAATCCAGCTGAAACCAATATGGAAATTTAATCAACTCCTGAGACCTGAAATAATTAAGATATATCATATATATTTTCGTGTGAATTTAAAAAGGTGTTTTTAAGCCGAAATGGAATTAATGGCATAATATATGAATTATTAAATATTTGATGTGAAGTGCGTGTACGTAATATACTAATTGAATAACATTTCCCCTCGATGCCATGGCGCCGCCTTGCCCCAGGCTGTGCAACGTGCAACGCCCCTCAAATTAAACGCCTCCAAGCCACTGATGTGGTGCTGGCCGGGCACAACCCGCGTGGAATCCATTGAAAGACCTCCCACAAAAGAAATCCCCAGGACATTAACGGAAAGAGAGACAGAAAGGAGGAGTAATTACGGTGCATGGGCAACGACAAAAAGGTTTCTATGGCATTAGGTGTGGCATAAGTTGGCCAGGGATCAGCCAGTGCATTTAAGTACACACAAACGTGAGGGAGTCCTTGCGCAACATAAATACAGTCGCAGTCGCAGTCGCAGTCGCAGAGTCCTTAAGATGTCGGAGATTGTGGACACGGAGCTGCTGGTGAACTGCACCATCCTGGCGGTGCGGCGCTTCGAGCTCAACAGCATCGTGAATACCACGCTCCTGAATAGCTTCAATCGCACGGAGGTGGTCAGCCTGCTGGCGGGATTCATCGAGAACCGCGACAATCTCGAGAGCATCGACGAGGCAAAGTGAGTGGCAGAGCCCGCCGTCTTTTCATTAACTTATTTCCTGGTATTTTCCCCCCATCCCCCACCCCCATCCCCACCATTCTGGCTAACAAAGTTATGCAAATGAAACGGAAGAGTTGTCGCGTGGGGGGGGGCTGAATTGAATAAAGTTTTCCCCCCCATCACCAGACAGACAGTCGTCTGTGCTGCTGCTCATTATGGCACCTGGCAAAGGGACGTGCTCTGTCAGGCTATCAAACAAGAGCTCCAGATGATAGTTTTAATTGGGGTTCAAGTGTTTGCTTGGCATGGAATTCTGGTAAAATGTGGTAAAATGCAGCGTGTGCAATATACAATTTCCTAAGCTGCCACTTCAACTATTTCCAGCGTAATCTTATTACCAAATACTTGAGCCTTTGGCCCCAAACATTAAGCATTGAAAATTGCAATTTAATTGATGGTTTTGCCACTTGTGCATACTTATTGCCGACAGTCTAAAATATCTCCTCGTTTGGCACTCATTAAGGCGGCTTTTGAAATGTGAAAGGCTGAACACCAGCGCAGAGCAGTACAATCTTTTGGTCATGGAAATATCCCTTAATCGGTGTAATTATTTTCGGCTGACCAAGAACTTAAACCGCTTTCCATGCCATTAATAATGCCATGCCAACGGGAATCATCCACAAAGTGAAAACCTTTAAAGGTTCTCCTCGAAAAACAAGCATAATAAATGTTCTTCACTTGTTATTCGAATCGAATTTGATACGTGTACGGGTTCGGCTCTGTTTTGGTCCTGGCTAATTAAGCTCTTACTTTGTTTTTCACATTCGAATGTTGCCTGTCGAAGGATGCTCTCTGAAAGTGGGTTGGGAGGTATGGAGCAGCCTTGGCAAATGAAAATTGAATTGCTTTGCAGAAAGAAGTGGAAATTAAATGCCTGTTTTGCAGTTTAAACTTTGACTTTTTCGAAATAATCTACTTCATAGACGAGGGGGCGTATACGTATTGTTGGATGTCGGAAAATTCTTTTGGTTTTGACAGCTTTTCCGAAACTAAAGCAATCAATATTTGCTGCATTTTGAGTTTTCATTGCATGGAACAGACATCTGGTTATGGCTTTCACTACAAACGATTGCAATTAGTAAGTTTTTCCCTTCTGATTTCCCCCATTTGCTCTCTTGATGTCTGTTCAGGCGGCCCTCAAAGGCTTCCAATTAGAAGAGCATAAAACCACCTTTGAATCATGATTCCATTGAAGAATGTTCAACAATTATGAAACTACAATATCCATCATCATCATCGTACTTTCCTGGAACGGGAATCATCCAAAAAGACCATCCTTAAAGCCCACTCCCTGTACTGCTACATCCTTAAAGCCCCTCCTCTCTAGGGAGAGATCCCCCCACTGAATTCTCAGCTATTTTTATGTAATTATTCTGTTTGCATCGAGAAATAGCAAAGGGCCACCATAAGCCGTTGGGGCTTTGGGCGCAAAAATAGACACAAGAATTCCACTAATTGTTTTGCTCCGAAAGGCTCTGAAAAGGTGACAAAAAACAAAGAAAGAAAGCGGGAAAAGCCAGGGAGAGAACCTCACAAATAATTAAATTCAGACAAATGGAAAAAGAAACTTTGACAGAGAAAGAAAATGCCATTGGAAATGGTTTTTCGAAGAGCGTTGGGGATTTTATGAGTGGCAGGAGTTATAGTAAAAGGACATTTGTTTATTCAGGCCTTTGGGCAGCAGGTGAACTGTCGTCTCCTCCGCTTAAGCTCATTATATGTGCGTGCCCCATGCCCCATGACTTGGAGTGGGTTCAATCAGGGCCAAAGCGTCTTGGACACGGCCCATGGATTATGTATGGCAAGAACAGCTTGACAGCAGCAGCTCTGGCAGTCACTTTGCGATGGGTTTGTGTCCTCCAATGAGTGGCTGTCAACGGTGCGTATACGCAACGGGTTCCATGTCCATGGGGCGTGCAAGGCTTATACGTAATGACGTAGATGCCATGTCCACACCGCGTATACGGAATGCCAGTAAGTAGCACCAGCAACCGATGGATGGACAAAGTTTATTACAAAGTCAATTTAAAGGAGAGTTTACCCTTTTTCCCTTTCGATGATGTTTATGGCATTTCATACGCTTATTGATTCCGATGTTCAGCCAATGATAACGCCGGAACAAAGGACACAGGACATTAGTCCTCATCCTGCCATCCATTCTTCCCATTTCCCAGTTTCCACTTCCCACTGTGCTGCTGCGTCCATCAGGATATGGGCGGAGGGCGCCGGGCGGTGGGCGGCGGGCGGCGGGGCTTTGGCATTTTTATGGCAAGGCTCAAATCCAATCAGAATGGATGGAACACATAAAAATAAGAGTGGCCCAGGCACCACGACTGGTGAATGCACTGAAAGGTTATATAAAAAGCTTCAGAATTATAGTTCAAAAGTTAGTAAAGTCTTCTGCAATCTTCTGGCTTCAATTCCGATGGAAACTCTGGGCTCTGGGCTTTCAACATCCCTTTGTGCCTTCAGTCAACCGCCTGTCGAAACGGCAATACCCCTTGGACAGAGTCCTTCGACTCGTACATTCCGGATGAAAATCGAAAGAAATTGTTTGGATTAGGCCCTGGACAGAAGAGCCAGAAGGAGAAGGATGACTCGATATATCTCTCGGATGAGGCCACCACTCAAGGGGCTTTCCCTGGAATGGGTTTTGTCTATTATAATGTGCTCTTTGGCCAGTCCTTGTTTTCTTGGGGATGTGGCAGTAAGTGAAAGGAGGAGGGAGGGGCAGTGTTGCAGTTTAGCAATTTGCTTATGACAAATTTTTCAATTATCTTTTTTCTCACCCAAACACGAGGACTGGTGCCCAACGAAGGGGGGACTGTAATGAACGAGAAGTAGAGGAGACCGCAATAAGGGAGAGGTAGAGGGGACCGCAATGATGGAGAGGTAGAGGGGGCCCTCAATGAAGCAGAGGTAGAGGAGGCCTCAAATGAGGAGGCCAAAGAGTGGCAGGAGGTGCAACAAGAGCAGTAGCTGCAAATGAAGAGGCGCCACAGGAGCAGGCTAAAGAGGAGGTAGAGGCAGAGGCATAGGCAGAGGAAGGCATCAACTTGCGATACACGAATGCAAATGAAACAGATATTCGAATGGCAGTATGAAAATTTAATGGCCACTCGATGAAGAGGCACACAGCAACATGCAACATGGTATCCTTGGGTCAAGTGTTGCACCAGAGTGATAGGGAGCAAGTGGACCACCTCTCGTGTTGTGTTAATAAATCTTTAAATGGGAAATTAACTCATTTGTGAGAGTGTCCTTTCTGTATTTTATGGCTGCCAAGGGACTGGGCTGTGAATGAAAATGATTATGACTACGAGGATTAAGATGATGTATTAAATGATGATTGAAGACTAAAGATTAGGCATCGATAAACAAAAATATTTATGGCCCAGGGAAGAGCACCTTCGAAGGACGTGACGCCGGCAGTGGCCATAAGTTGTTAAACTTTGGCCAGAAGCAGCAGCAGAAGCAGCAAAACTATGAACACTGTTTCCACCTGCCTGATGCACTCCAAAGTGGGGGGACTCCCCCTATCCCTCTTCCCCTCTCTCCACTTTGCGCAGTAGATCGAAAGCTCAGAAGCCAGGTAGATGGAAGACCGCCAATTTGGTCTGCATCGCTGGTTTCCCTACGATGCATAAAATATGCAGAGGAAAATAATAAGCGAGCAGGGAAATGCAGAGTCACAACTGCGGCAACAGGAAAATTGTTGACAGTTTTCGCAGCACGAAATGTGGCAGCCACCACCCATCAAGGGCCAGCAACAACAACTATTAGCAGGGCTAATGGTAACGAATTACATTTTTGAGTACTGAAGGGAGTTAGAGAGGAAAGGGAGAACCCTTTTCATTGACTCTTCGGCAAATGACTGGCAATTTATTCGAGCCCCCACTCGACAGGAAATTGCCTATGGTTCAGGCCTCTAATTGATGATAATTTCTTTGATGCCGACCCCCTCCCTCCGGTAATTGCTGATTCATTTTTAATTTGATTTGCATCGATCAAAGAAGCATTTAGCACGTAATTTAGTCGGGATCGATAATGTCTAAATGAAGGCAAAGTAAAGCCTCAACAATCCTCACACAACATCGTAAGAGAAATGGTCTCAATCTTCCATTTAAAGACTCGATTGTTTGGGGATCGATAATGTCTAAGTGAAGGCAAAGTAAAGCCTTAGCAATCCTCACCCAAAATCGTGACAGAAATGGTCGCAATTTTCCCTTTAAAGATTCCCTTTTAATCTTCCAGTATCCATTAGCCATCGAAAAACTTAAGCTGATTTATAAATACAAAAAACCTGTTGAAAAACCGAAATAAAACATTCATAAGTACTCGTTCAACATTTATTCAATTATGCTAAATGCGAATATTAAAATAATTGCCCCTTGATTGATGGATAATTTTAATCCATATAATTAGCTATATATGTATGAATATAATCAATAATTCGAGAGCGCAATGAAACGAAGGAGGGCGAAAAAATTAGCATTGAAAGGGGCCCTAAAAAGTATGCTATGTCTTTAAAAAATGTTTAAATCGAATTTCATTCGTTCTTGCAGCATTTTCCCAATCGAAGCAGACATTCTCGTGAAAAACCATTTCCGTTTCAATGCCAACAAAAATTTGTCCGCCACAATTTTATAGGAATTTTTTTCGGGCCTTTCATTGGTGGAAAAATTTGCATTTGCGAAAATATCATGCTGTTTGTGGGCCAAAAATGCTCTTCGGGGAAATCACTGAAGCTCCCCACTGTCATTAGTAGTGGTGGTTCTTGGGGTGAAAGGACACAGGGTCCTTCAGACGGATGTAATTAGTTGACTGCTGATGGGGCAACACTTCCGTTCGTAGATGGTTATTATTATTACAGGAACAAACGGCAGTTTAGCACGGATTTATAAGGCCATCCAACTCAATTATCCCCCAGCACAGAGGGGCCCCAAAATAAATTACTTTAATCAACTTAAATTCGAGTGAGGCAAGGCCTTGGCTTTTCCTTTGCTTCTCTTTGGGATCATAAATCTGCCAGGAAGCTTTTTCTTTCTTTTCCTCAGACAGCTGCAATTATCATAATCGAAAAAGGCAGTGGAAAAATCGACAGTTTTTCCCCCCTAAAAAGGCAAACTTTTCAAACAAAAAAGGACCGGAAAAATGTCGGCCAAAAGGATGTGTGTTTATGGGAATGCATTGAACGGCTGCGGATGCTCACGAATATGCAAATATTTTTGCATTTTCCATGGCACTCAACTAATTAATTTTCGTGAATATTGAATCACAAATAAAAGTAGGGAAAATGATCAGAATATTTAACAGTATCTTTGTCCTGCCATTTAATGATGATTGTACTTCTCCCGAAGGAGGCCTTCTGTTCGTGTTAAACCTCTAATTAAATGGGAAATCTATCCTCGGAATAACAAGAACGTAATGCGATATACATGCGAGTAGCAAAATTACAGCAAAATCTCCATCAAATGATAGCCAGACTGAGGCTTAAGTATCCCATGAAATGGACACCCAAGTTGCTGGACGCCGCAGGACTCTGCCTCTCAGTTGTGCCACATTTGTGGGGCGGCACGCCCAAATTCCCAGTAAAGTCATTGCTTGAAGAGGGTTCAATCTATTGGAGATGATTCGAACAGATTTATGAATAAAATTGATTTATTGCAGGGGTTTCTATAGTTCTATATTTATTTACACAAATATTCATAGAAATAGAAGCTGCTTTATTTTCCCAAAAAGCCAAACCATTTACTGGTTTATTCTCTTGTTGAATAGCCAAAAGCCATATTCATAGCAAAAAAAACCCTAAAAATTTGTATGGCCTCCCGCAATCATTGGATTTCTGTCTGTCTTTTTGTCAAGTTTATTGAACTGTAAGCCGAAGCGAATCAGAACCATATGTGCGTGGTCCTGCCAGCAATTATAAGGGAAAACTGTGGCAAATAAATCACATGTTTTTCTGCTCTAATTCAATTGCAACTGCAGCAAAAGTTAACTTAAAATTAATTACGAATCTACGAATATATCGGAATATACGCATCGGAACAATGGCCATCATTTGGGGCATCTCTCTATTGAATTTAGGTCCTGCTGCTGCGTGACGGCCCTGGCAGTCACATGCCTCATGGGGCACACATGTACAGCGAGAGAGCGAGATAGAGGCATGCGATAAGTCGTCGAACAAAGTGCCACTAATTAATGGTGGGGTTTTGTCAACCATCCAGTGGTGTCCAGTGGTTATCAAAGGGAAAGCCAACGACAAAGACTGTTGCCTGGAAATTAATTAGTCAACAGACAACATCCGCCATCCTGCTGTCGTCCTGCTGTCACCGCTAGTAGTTGTGATTAGCATAATCTCTTACATGCTAATCAGTGCTGCTCCTCTCTCACTCTCTTCTTGATTGGGAGTCCTGTGCTGCTCCTCTCTCTCCCTGATTGGGAGTCTTGTGCTGCTCCTCTCTCCCCCTTCTTGATTGGGAGTGCTGTGCTGCTCATCTGTCTCTCTTTGACGGCTGTCCTGTCGATTGCTGCTCATTTCTGCTGCTAACCCCACGCACCGTCTCCCAACGGATGTCAGTCCAATGAAATTACAACACAATTTCTTGTGGAGTTCCTTCTGGACCTGGGCCTGGACCTCGACCTGCTGCTGCTTCCTTCAATTTTTCGCCACGGACGTTTCTTTTGTGGCAAGTTTTCCCTTCGCCCCAGCTAGTGCTTCATTGATTTTCTATTGTTATGGCTCTCAATTGAAAAGTTGCAGGCACTCTGTGATTGAACTTTCCCCCAAAACATTCGGACCAGACCAGAAGCAGAGCTTTCAACTGTGAAAAATATAATACTTTAAGGACCCACGCTTTAGACCCTGCAAAAGTGTACATTATAGTTATTTTTGCTGATTCCTGTTGTGATTTTTGCAGAGACTTTCTCACCGAGTGCCTGTTTCCATCGCCGACGCGTCCGTACGAGTTGCCATGGGAGCAGAAAACGATTTGGGCCATCGTTTTTGGCCTGATGATGTTTGTGGCCATTGCCGGCAATGGAATTGTACTCTGGATTGTAACAGGTAAGCGCAGGTGCTGCTTGAAAGCTCTTGGGAAACTGCAAATACCAAAATCCCGTATACGCCGCTTTGGCCCATCGATTCCTTCTTAATATCCGAAACGATTTTTGGCTCTCCGCAGGACATCGCAGCATGAGAACGGTCACAAATTACTTCCTGCTGAACCTTAGCATCGCCGACCTGCTCATGTCCTCGCTGAACTGTGTCTTCAATTTCATATTCATGGTGAACTCCGATTGGCCATTCGGCTCCATTTATTGCACCATCAATAATTTTGTGGCCAATGTCACGGTCTCCACATCGGTCTTCACACTCGTGGCCATCAGTTTTGACAGGTAAGTCCTCGCTCTCTCTCTCTCTCTCTCTCTCTGTTACCCTTTCTCCATTCTTTCCACTAATCTTGTGCGTTGTGCGGCACTTCCGTTTCCGGTTACTATTTCGCCTGCAGGTACATCGCCATTGTGCATCCGCTGAAGCGTCGCACGTCCCGTCGGAAGGTACGATTCATTCTGGTGATGATCTGGGCCCTAAGCTGCGTTCTGTCGGCCCCCTGCCTTCTCTACTCCAGCATCATGACCAAACAGTAAGTGGCAGTAGTAATTTCCACCAAAAAACGCAGCCAGCGTCAGCATCATGCGTTCCCATTCTCATCCTCTAATCCTCCTTGGAGCACAAGATTCCTTTCTCGTTTGGCAAGCCATGGAGCTTAGGATCTTGGCTGTTTCGTCTCCTGATGTACATGTAAATTTACATACCTGCTCCCCATCCAGCATCCATCTAAATCACCTTCCACGAATAGGCGCCCAGTCCTCATTTGAATTTTACACAAAATGTTGCCGCTTTCGGTGGGTGTCCTGTTTAATAGAATTGAAGCATTTTTTATTTCGACTCCAGGATAAAAGGTCTCCCTAGGCAACAGACTTCAGACATAATAAAGATGGCAAGTTCATATATCAAAATGCGACGAGATGCGGGGGCCCTCTCGAGTGAGAGTCAAACGAGGGCGTATTCTGACAGGGAGGAGATACACTCCTGCGGACGTGATAGTGTGCCTGTGTGTGTGGGGGGAGCACAAAATTGTATAACCAATTTCGAGGGATGACGGATGATAGAGGAACAGAAACAAATACCAGAAGCTACAAAAATTGGAACAGCCAACAACTAAAAGGTACCCCCAGGACAGACCACAGATAAAGTTTGAACAGTCAAATGCATTCGTTCTCGTTACCGAGTATCCGTACCCGTTTCTGTAACCGTATCCCTGTAGAGTACGAAGCAAATATTTGAGTGCCACCAACGAAGTCCGTGTGCTTACTGGCTGACCGCAGAGTCCTGGTCTCAACGCTTCGGGTCCAGGAAATTTCCATTTAAATCAATTGAGAGATAGAGGGTGAAAGCTGGGTGCCACTGACAGCCAAAACGGGTATCTCTGGGGTTGAGAGGTCGAGAGTTTTGGTCGAAATTATTACCTGTCTGCCATGTTGTTAATGGTCCCGAGAATAGCCCTTAAGCGTGGGCTCTTTTGAGGGCATTAAGTGTTTTATAATTTTGTAAATTAGGTTTTCCATTTCCCCATTCCTCATTCCCCATTTCATTTCCGGCGTGAAAATTTACGGCTTTTTATGTCTTGTGTAATTAAATTGATGCTGCGATTGATTGAAATGATTATTTGGGACCATTCACAGCTACTATAATGGAAAATCGCGAACTGTTTGCTTCATGATGTGGCCGGATGGACGCTATCCCACTTCGATGACGGACTATACGTGAGTATTCCCACCCGCAATCTGCAAAAATATCGTCCGTAAAATGCCTTCCTTTAGGTATAATCTGATTATATTGGTGCTGACATATGGTATACCCATGATTGTGATGCTCATCTGCTACTCGCTGATGGGTCGGGTGCTGTGGGGCAGTCGATCGATTGGCGAGAACACGGACCGGCAGATGGAGTCGATGAAATCCAAGCGGAAAGTGGTACGCATGTTCATAGCGATTGTGTCGATATTCGCCATCTGCTGGCTGCCCTACCATCTGTTCTTCATCTATGCGTACCACAATAATCAAGTGGCATCCACAAAGTACGTGCAGCACATGTATCTGGGATTCTATTGGCTGGCCATGTCCAACGCCATGGTGAATCCCATCATCTACTATTGGATGAACAAGAGGTACGTTTCGGGGGCGGGGGCACTACAAGAGGCTTATTCATGGGGGATATCCTTTGTAGATTCCGCATGTACTTCCAACGGATCATTTGCTGCTGCTGCGTGAGCTTCAGCCGCCATCGCTTCGACTCGCCCAAGAGTCGTCTGACGAACAAAAATAGCTCCCATCGTCATACAAGAGGTACTCGTACCTGTGCTCCCTCCTCTCACGTATGCATTCATGGCATTTCTTTCATTCTATAGCCGAAAACAAGAGCCAGTGGAAGCGCAGCACCATGGAGACACAGATCCAGCAGGCGCCGCCGACCACCAACTCCTCGAGGGGGGACAACCGACGGCCGGTGTCCATGAAGAGCAGTCTCAACCGCACGGCAGTGGAGTGCATCATGGAAAAGCCGGCAGCGGACGATAATAGCTCTAACCTCTGTCTATCCATCAACAATAGCTTGGGGGAGCGGCAGCGCGTGAAAATCAAGTACATCTCCTGTGACGAGGACAATAATCCCGTGGAGAGCGGTCCTCCCAAGCAGCTCTGATGTTGTTGTCACATGCCCAGGCCCCCGAAGAGACAATGAATTGGTTTCGCTGCATAATGTACATAGAAATATCCCCAGAACCAACCCATAATATACCCTGTAGTCAAACTCGAATTTCCGGTTGTCAACGAAAAGTGGGCGAAAAACTCTTTTCGAAACAAAAATCAATTTGTAAAAAGTACTGTGTATACCAGAGCCCTGCATGAACATGCACACACGATCGAATATACCCTCGATGCCAGTAACCCAGAGGTACTTCGTTTCGGTTTCTCCGATCACTTTGGGCAGCGCAGTCGCAGTTTTTCCATTCCTTCATTCTTTTCCTCTTCAGCAAGAACGCGACTGAACCGACCACACGAGCATCGCTGCTAAAGAGCGAAAGAGAGAGAGAGGGGCATTGTGTTGCTTTGCCTTCTCGTATTTATCAGCCGACAGATCAACCCCGAAGGCAAAAACAATTTTGCATCGTTTGTCTTCGCCTTTGCGAAAAGCAACAACACTTTCGCTCTTGCGGCGACGATTGCATACACGAGTATTGGTACTCGTATATATTTTGAGTGGTTTATCAGACTTGCAAGCTCTGATTCATCACTCATTCTTTTCGAGTGGGAAGTTCATACAGGGCCTCTACCATCATCACCATCGAAGAGCTGTAAGATTTTAATTGTTGTAAACATTTTAGGCTAAGCCACGTTTTATGTACATATATAAATATATATATCTGATAATTGATAAATAAATATACGAGTATGTATGTAAATATCTATATTTGAGTGTATAATCGTGCTATTAAATCAATTAAAGACCGAAATATTACAAACATTTAAAGATAACTTTATCTGAATTTCAATTGAGCACTTTTCACTTAATTTTCTGGAATTTGTAGGGTTTTTTTTATGTTTTTGTGTAAACAAATTGTGTGTAAATATACCACAGCACAGATACAAAGCGTACGCTTGTTTTTGCCCTGCAATCTATCTATGAATGTATCTATTCATTCATTTTGTTTTTGCATAATTGAACATTTGTTGGGAAGGGAAGGGGGATGCTCTTTTGATCCATCCAATTGCATGATTTCTCCTGGCAAATGAAAATTAATATTCTGCACGCATTCGTTTGCTTGAATAAATAGTAATTTTGGTCAGCCCAATTTCATTAGGAACTGCATTATATTCATATTATTCATGCAAAGCTCCCCTGAAAAGTCCTTCGGCCAGGCACGAGTGGTTTGAGCCATAAGTAAATTTATTTGATTATTACTTAGAGAGAGAGAGAGAGAGAGAGAGAGAGCAGCGATGGTCTGTAAGGGTTCTGCTCTAATGCAAATCCTTTCAGAGATGCCCTATCCCTTTGACATCCCACGTTCACTGATGGATTTTTCAAATCAAATACATTTCAGCTTCAATCAAGGACGAAGAAGGCGGCAGGGAGACCCACGCATAATGGCCAGCGATTACCAAATGTAATTGAAATTTTAAACTCAAACACTCATTCATTCTCCCATATAATTGAATCACAGACGGAGTTGAATGCAAAGCAGAATCGGAATCAAACAAAGAGCTACGCTTTTTATTGGTAGCCAGAGTGTCCCGTTAAGGCGTCAAATGGCTTGTTGTAATAACTTGACAATAAAGTCGGTGCTGCTGGTGTAGCCATTTTTATTGAAGGTAATAGGATTTGATGGCAAACATCTCTACGATTCCTGGAAACTGCCATTTAATGGAATGAAAGCATGGGTATAACAATTTACATAATAAGTCGATGTTTTGTATCGCATTTACCCCACTCTCAGTCTCAGTCTTCCCTTTTGTCCCCCAGCATTGTCATGGCAGCCTTTAAGGCGTTGGGGAGGGGGGGCGGTAAAGTCAGTTGAAAAGATTCTGTTGCCAACAGCAACAGACTGAAGGCGAGACACCCCGAATCGGAGGTCACACCGCAAATTGTCAGAGGGGTGTCGTATCACATGGAAAATGCTAATCAACTCACGAATACTATGGCAGCACATATGCTCCAGCAACTAGTAGTCCAATGGGGCAGGAGTGGAAGACAAGGTTAAAGGTCCTTTGCATTACTAAAATGAAGGCCCGCTTCCAACAAAATCCATCCATGTCACGTCCATCTCCTTGTCAGAGCAACAGTTCTTTTTCCCTACTTTCAGTTGTATTTTCTGGTTTTTGTGTGGGCCAAGGACATTTAGAAGGAGTAACAACCCAGGTTAATTGACAGCTGAACATTCGCCACGGACATTCGATTGGACGGCTGTTTTATTAAGGAAACCTGCATTTAATTTGAGGGTTTCGCTCAAGAAAATATATGTTCAACTGACAACCTTTGAGGGGCCAGACATGTCCGAATAAATGTTAAATGTTTACCACTTTTTGGGTACCCCAAATAGTAGGCCGTGTGGGCCAAACCCTTGCCAGCCCGTTCGTCTTTTCCACAAAAATATTCAGTATACAAAACATCTTTGTGTAGTACGGAGTTGATCGTCCGACCGAGAGAATCAGAAAAAGTTTTGTTCCTAGTAAGAAAATTTTGATTTGTACAAAATTTTTTCCCGAAACGAAAAATAATTCGAAATGATTCGTGGCGCTTGTAAACTTCTGGCCCTCACCGCCGTCTCGTCTGTCCTGGGGTATTGCGTTTACTTCGACAACAAACGCCGCAGCGATCCCGACTACAAGAAGAAGGTGCGCGCCCGTCGTCTCAAGGCGAAGCTAGCCAAGGATCAGGATCGTCAGCAGGAGGCGGTTGCCCAGGAGGGATCGATGCCACAGCTGCAGCACACCCAGGCCCAGGCCCTGCGCGGCATGGTCAAGACCAACACCGAGCAATACTTTCTGGAGCAAGTCCTTCTGGGCGAGAACCGTATAATGAGCGGCGACATTGACGGTGGCATCGTGCACATGATCAACGCCACCAGCGTCTGTACGCGCCAGGAGGCATTCCTGCAGATGTTGCAGGGCACCCTGCCACCGGACATCTTCCAAGTGTTTCTGGTCCGGCTGCAACACGCGGAGCCGACACGCAGCATAACAACAAACGGCATCCTGCCCAACGCGATGTCCCCCAGCAGTGGAGGAATAAACCGCCTCTAAATCGGCATCTGCAACGACCTCTACACACACAAAAACAATGCAACACCAAAGACCAACAAAATTCTGGTTCCTGTTTCCAATTTAACATCGATTTAACTGTGATTTTTTTTAAATTAATTTTTTTGGTAACAGACAACAGTCTCTTGGAAGTGAATGTAAATCGAATTAGTAAATGGCATTAAATATATGCGGGAATCTGTAACAACAATTCCTTCCACAGAGCAAATTATTTGCCTTTTAATGGGGGGTATTTAAAATTTTTTTGTTTTTAATATTTTGACAGGAAAATACAGGCATTTCATAAAGAAAGTATCACATTTGACAAGAAACAGACAGCATTAGCTTTCAATAAGGCATCGACATTCGTAAACACTCATAAATACTCAGCGTTGAGTATAATCAAAGACTATACAATACCAAGATGTTGCATGAGGAACAAATTCTTTTTCAATTTTCGTTTGACGCTTCATGGTACGGGCGCGCGGGGCTATTACTTCAAATCTCTTTTACGCTACCTTCGCCTCCGAAATGCTACTCGGCTTCGGCAATGCCTCGGTTAGCGTCGAGTCGGTGTGTCTCAAGAGAAAGAATACAAAAACAAAATATGAATCGTCTGCTTGCCGAAACCGTAGGGCAGCGTGGTCGCTGATGTCTTTGGCGCGGCACAGTGGGGCCGAAATAGTAAAAAAATTGTATGAGTGCTTTAGATAAATTTAATGTACGCATCTAATAGAGAATTTTCCAATCGAATTTTCAAGATAGTTTTAGTTTAGAAGATATAAGCACTCAAAGTTTAACATTTTTTCAGTGTGCAAATATTTATTGAACTCATATTCACTAACTAATTTACCAAGCTGAGACGGCCAAAGGTCCCACTGTGCCGCTCCAAAGACATCGGCGATCCGCGACCACCGCTTCTACGGTGCTGAGGCTCGAGAGTCCAGAATTGCCGAACAGACGAAACCGATGGGCAGCGGGGTCGCGGTAGAGACGAAGTACAGGCGAAAAGGGAATTAAAACCCCGCGCGCTCCCTCGTGCCTTTTGCGTTCTAATGTTAGGACCCGCCATAGAACAGCTTTTTGGTCGCTCATGCAACATCTTGGTATTGTATAGTCTTTGGTAAAATCAACTTTACTCACTCACTCAAATCACACAACATCACTGATGTTCGGTATACACACATGTTCCGCTTTTTACGCACACAAACGAAATCTCGCTGCGTCGAAATGCACTTGAGCAAAATCCTACGAGTTGAGTTTACTCATAATCAATCCGATCATTGTTGAGCCGAAGCCACCGGCACCTGAATCTCCCGAAAGACGAGCATGAATAAACTCAGCGAGGCCACAAGAGAGGAAGGGCAGAGCTTGAGTGATTTATAATTAGCAGCGATCACATGTGCTCAAGAAAAGAGAGTTTTTCCGGGTGATTATCTTGTTTCATCGTTTTTACAAACACCCAAAGCCCTTCCCTGGTATACATATATAAGTCGTATATTTCACTTGGCAATTCGTAGTTATTCGCAGCGGTTAAAACGTAATTATCATGTCATTTCTTGTTTAGAGGCCGCTCGAGTCCTCTGTGGATCTCAAGAGCAGAGCGGGCGCGATAGCGTGAGCTAACAGTCCGCTGTAGCTGAGAGCAGCCACACGCTGTTAACCAATAACAGGCTGTTAACCTGGAATGCTAACAGCGCAGTTGCTCAGTTACAGCTGTTCTGTTGCCCTCTTCTCAGGGGGGAAAAAGATGGAAAATAAATACATTGTAATTCTCTACAAATCGATAATTGATGGCATGCTGTATTATCTTATCCCCCGCTCAGCAGTTTCAAAACAAGCTACATGACAGCTAAAGTGTTTGCCTTTCAATTTTGAAATAACATTCAATGAGGTAATAATTTGGCTAAACAATTAAATGTGGATTCTGCACAGATTTCATCCGGCAATCGTATTATAACTCCCTTCAGTTTCTGTCGATGATACAGTAGGGATTGAGAGCACTCTACCCGCCCGCACATTCAAAATGTCTGCTAGCCTATTTCCGGGCCATGCAACAGCCATTCATGGCTGCTCGTGTGTGTCCCGGTTCCCGTTTGAGTGGGTGTTTGTGTAGGACCCATTGTTGGCCATTGGTAAATAAACTGCCCACTGGGTAGAGTCCTCCATGTCCTCTGTGGCTGGTGTGCATAATTTCAGTGGAACAGCCACTTCACGTCCCCGTCCACAGATCCTCTCTACAGGGCATTTGTCATCCGGATGCGTTTGATTGATAGCCATGGTCGAATGGCTTGACCAACTGGCCATGGCCTCTAACCATCGACCCTCAAGGACCTCAAGGCTTTAAAGCTGTCGTCGTCTGTTGGCCATTAGAGACGCAACATCTTGAATGGGGGCCTTAACCCCAAAGGAACTTTGCTAGAACAAAAAACTTTAAACAAAAGGAAGATTTTGAAGGTCAATATTCGTTTAAATATTCTTCCTTCGGGTTTTTGTGGAAACTTTTTTTCTGCTAAAGAGAAAGTATCTTTTAACGCCCTCCGCCGCACGAATCTAATTAGATAATGTCCTTTATTGTGGCGCTCTCTTGTGCTTTTAAACCGCATTCATTGTCCGGCAATTACCAGATAAGACGGCGAGAACAACGGGACTTTGTCTGACACTAATTTCCACGATGAGCAGCAGCCAACCACAGTTTTCCATTAGAAGAAGGAGTAATGGAGGAAACGAGGGTTTTTTCCCATTAGAAAAAGGAGTGCCAGAGGTTTTTCCATCACAAGAAGCAGTGAAAGAAAAGATTTGCTTCAGTGGCGACGCAGACATCTCAAGGACCAGCCACTAATTTAATGAAGGACTCTGACTCGACTAGGCGCTATCCTATGAAAGATTCAAACTTTGGAAAGTAATCAACAGGCTGCAAATAAAACAATGCCATAAGTCCTGCCACAAGGAATCTTTGACAGCACTTTTGTCGCTGGTCTCCGCTCCATTACCATAAGCATATTAATTAGGCCCACACACATATTGCTAGTATCTAGGACTAACTGGCAAAAGTCATTAGGCAAAACCAGGAATCGAAAAGTCAGAGTTCTCCGACGAGTGCTTGGCTGTGGCTGCCACATCAAACGGACTAATTGCTAGATGCTGTTGTAGTTGGCGACAACAGGAGATTAATGTCGGGCAAGTGTCATCATTGCCAAAGTGTCTGGTCTGCTGAAAGTATAAGAAGTATTTCTTAGGCTACCAGCTTTAAAGAATACCCTTAAAGAGTACCCCTCCCAATCCCAAACAATTGATGGGAAAACGTACCCTTTTTTGTTGGAATTTCCACTATACTCGTAGTTTTACTACCTTTTTCTGTATTTTTGTTCCACAAAATATCGCGCATCCTTCACAGAAATTCAATTTAAAAGATGACTCGAACAATATGTGTGTGTGCGATGAGGCAGAGTGCCAGGCCGGCACTTTTTGGCGGCTCCATGCCTCATGCTTGAATAAACAACCATTTTTTAAAAAAACGGTACCAGGAGAAAGAGCAACGTGTAGGCCTAGAGAGAGAGAAAGGTAATAAAAAGGGAGGTGCAAAAACTTGCACTTACAAAATTTTTGCGAAACCCCCTTCCCCCCCATAAATTGTTTGGCTACGCACGTAACTTACACAAACAAACACTCACACACACACACAACCATATACTCCACATACTCATACACGGAGACGACTTTCATTTCCTGACAGCGGAAGTGGTTGCGCCTCGGTGTGTGTCGGGTGTCAAGTTTTATATCATCTCTTTTGCATTTTTCCTGTTGTTTATTTTTGCCACAATTTCTTCACCCAGCTGTGCCCCCCTTCCTGGGAGGGCAGAACTATACGTGAAATGCATATCGCATGCGAGAGAGATACCAGCCCTAGGGCTGGTAGACCACTTTGTTTGCCACAAGCAGAGTTTTTGGTAATAAACTGTGATTTTCCATAGCCTCCTTTTTTGAGGACATTGCGTGGGATTTCTTAAGTGAAAACAGGATGCAAAGCAATATGTTGCATGTAAAAGCCGCTTATGCAACAAAAGGTGGGTGGATTTATATGGAAATAAGAACGAAAACCTTGAGAGATTTTCTGGGATAAAACTGCCAACATTTAAGGCAAATTCTTTACCCGAAATCCAAAAGTTTTCCCTCTTAAAAGAGATATATTGCATATACTGATGGGAGGTTTTTCTTCTTCCGTTTATTGCAATCCTACGACTGCAGAAGATGAATTTTTCTCATGAATATGAATTTTCCAACGCACACTTGTCCACCAAATATACATATACTTATGCCCGGGGGCTAATATTGTATGAATATTCAACAATTTATTGTTTATCAATGGCTTTTGGTTTGGAATTTCCGACAAAAACAGCAGAAGCAATTTATGGGATTTCCCCTGCCAAAAAGCTCTTTAAGTGTTTCCAAAAGATTAAATCATAATGGTTGAGGGTTTAGTCGCAGTTCTTGTCTATATAATTTCATAGCAGTCAGCTTTGGCATTTGAATTTCTTCAGTAGAATCCAAAAATCACAAACATCCCAGCCTTCACTTCGTTCTTAAGTGGAATTACAGAGGAAACATACATAAGTTTCTTTGATTCTAAGAATTTTTTGCCCTAAGCCAAGGCTAATACTATCTCCCCCTTCCCCTTCCCCTGCTCCTTCTCCTGCTCCTGCAGTTTGTTGGGGGCAAAGTCTGGAAAGTTTTTTGCGAGGAAATAGGAAATGCGCTTCTCTGGGTGTACTTCCCTTCATTTTGTAAGTTTTACAAGTATGTTTGTAGTGGGCCCCCACCCCCATTCCTGCCTGACCTTCTGCCACAGTCTTCCTGCTCTCCAGGGCTGACATTGCATTCTGTTTGCACAACCGCCAAGGAACCACTTTCGATGCCGGTCCTGCCTCTCTATGGGGCATGCTGGGAATGCCATGAAAGGATTTGCGTCACGAAAATTCCCAGTTGTCCACCGCCCCCTTTCAACAGTTCTTGCCCCCGGTTTTTTTGCAACAGCTGGCAAAGCAATTTGTATTTGGTGCTCAGAGGAAACTTCGATTTGGACAGCGTCAAAGAGCCGAAAGGGAGAAACTCCACAAATGGACACTGCCCTGCCCCAAGGCCTAATTGTGGTTTGGGGGCCAGTCAAAATATCTCCTCGGATGCGTGTGTGTGTGTGTGCCAGTTTCAAATTTGTTTGCGATGCACCGGAGGCCGGGTCCAGGGCCTCCTGCCAACGTGCCGCCAAGATTAATGTGCCAACACCCTGCCGTGTCCTGCCAAACGCCTGCGTCTGCCGCTGACAATGTCCCTAACTCCTGAGCCCCCTGGTCGTTGTTCTTCGGCATGTTTTCTATGGCTAACAGAGGGTGGAGTCCTTCCCTGGAGGCTGAGCAATGACAAAAAGGACATTCAACTGGCACAGCCACGGGTGGCATTCTCTGCGGGAAAAACTTGCGCCTAAAACTTTTTAGTTTCTCCATGAAAGAGAAGTAATCGGGGTTTTGGGGTTTTTTTTGGCTGAAACCACCTTCAAAGGATTTTATGGGCCTGAAATTGCCCCAATAGAAGGTGTAAAAGGCGGCAGATTTCGTGGATTTTTTGTTGCGGAATTACGGGTATTATTCCAACGAAAATATACCTTAAATATTCTAAAATTTTCTGCTCATTCCTAATCTTTTGGCATCGCTTCTGTTCCATTAAACATTTCGTAATGTCATTAATTTGCCACATTTTTAAAGTAAAATCCCAGTCAAAAAGTCGCCGCCCATCATCATGCACGACCACACACACACACAAAAAGTCCTCCCTGGGCGGGGGCAAAGTTTAATCAAAATAATAAACCCAGTTTGTTTTCTAATTTGCCAGGCAGACAAAAAAGTTTCAAGGACAATGGTGTCCTGCCTGTGGCAGTCCTCCTGTGCTCTGGTCTCCTTGTTGTGTGTCTCTAAGTCTATTATCTGCGTCTTTGCCAACATCCAAAGCATCCAAAAGCCATTGCAAAGGAGGAGACACCTACATGGCCAAGGTATATTCAAATGAAGGTGTGGCGATAGGCTGTCCGGGTAGCCTATTATATACTCTTTTTTACTGATTAAAATATGGTTGAGAAAGACGTATATTCTTTATGTTTTCGGTTCATGTTTTACGTTCATCTTTCAGTTAAGTCCTTGACCCTTTCAATTTCCCGCCTCTTAATTGATAGCTCAGCGCAGCTTCTGTCAAAAGCCATCTATCAGGCGATTCTTGTCAATATTTCAAGAACCTGCGCTATTTTGTTTGTTTTTTACAGCCTTTGAGAGCAGGCTTTCTCGAAATTTGAAGACACAATGGAAAGCATTATTAGACAATATATTTTTGAGGACAAAAATAACCACTGAAACCAGGGCGTAGCTGGATTTATACTATGGGAATGCTGCTCCATCAAGTTGAATGGTAAAAAAAGATTTGCTGAATTTGAAATTTAGAAAAATTCACGATTTGTTGTGATTGGTCTTGCCTCACCTTGACGTTAACATACCCTCCCCAAGACACCTACTAGTAGACATGTAAGTCGGCGCCGCGCCCACTGTTCCAGTTCATTTGAAAGGAAAAGGAATTTCATAGGAAATGAAAATGAAAACAGAGTCGAGGCGCCTATATTAGATTTCTGCGAAAATGAGGAAATGGCATGAAAGGCGGGGGGTGGTGTTGGCAAATTTAAAATGCAAATGCATAAACAGCTGGGCAATAAATTCGAATACATGTTCGAGTAGTATCTGTATTCATAATAAACCAGATAACAATAACAATAATGTTAGATGATAGGCGCAGTCAACAGACACGACAGATGATATCCCCTGGAAGGACTAGCCAACCATAAATATTTATGAGAAGCCAATAACCCAAGGACACATATAAAATAAAATAAAGGGCGTAAACAAATACTTTGGCATTTTTCCTAGGCCGGGCGCCAATAAGTCCGGTGATAAGTCCATTAAAATTGTATTTGATTTGAGTTTTGCAAATCTGGTGGTGTTGTTTTATTATTGGTTTGGCTATTAAACGGGCATTACAATGGGCCATCATGTGCTACCCCCGTTCCAGCCCCAGCTGCGAAAATGTTGTGTGTTGTGGTCATTGGGCTTTCGGTTTTGGACTCTCGGTTGGTTGCACATTCAAACATTTATCAGCACGCTGCAGTCGCTGGCCCTATATGCATTATTAATGGGTTTTCGGCCCTGTTAGCCCTGTAATACAAGGCTAATCCATTGGATTGGGAAAGGACTCGAGTAATTTGGCTAAAAACATGTCGGTTATTTATTCAAAAATGTTCATTAGCTGCGATATACGTAACATGAAACATTCATTAGCAAATGGTGTTGGCTTTAATGATGAATGACATTGATTGAGTTCTGTTCGTGATGCAATATTTGCCTTCCCGTGTTTGTTTGTTAATTAAAGGATTAACACGGAACACAGCCCCATTGGCAGTCTGCTTTAATCTTTCATAAGAGTTTCATAAGCAGTTTCCCTTAACCAGAGATGGGGTGTACTTGCATGGTTATGTTCATTGCAACCATTGTGGTGGAGGAGCAAAAGGAGGAGCAGGAGGAGGAGATCAACGTAAGCCATAGCCCCATAGACAAAGAATTTTCTCTCTACAGCCAGGGTTACTGCTTCCCCATTCTCACTTATAATACCTCTTGAGGGTATATTCTGCCCTAGGAGCACTGAGGGTTTTCCATCTTATATTCACAAGAAATTCTGAAAATTATAAGTGTTGGCTGCTTCTTTCATTGCTGTTCTTTCTCCCATAAAGTCTTAAAATTCTTTGGATATTTTTGCACCTTTTGACTTTCTCCTAACACTCCTGAACATGCCAAAGTGTTGGGTATCCCTTAGTCGTTTCCTTCACATTTGTTGTGCATTTTTAGCCATTGGAGCCAAGCTTTAAACTGTTTTAATTAAGCGCCAACATAACACTGCAGCACTTTTCACAGCCCCTGCAGATGGCATTCATATTTATTATTTACATGCATGCCAGAATGTCCAAGCCAGGGTCCTGTTGCTGTTGCTTCCCCCATGACTGGACATTCTCCGTTAATATTATTTAAATATTGCACATGGCGTAGGGGGGGGGTCAACACAAACTAAAGACAGGACTGGGGGGACGGGCAAATTAATAAATACCCCAAATGTTAAAGGAACGAGTGAGACGGGGTAGGGCCACAAGGAGAATCACGCAGCAGTCCACGTGGCGTATACGTTATGTTTCCTGCCAAATAAATCTCCGACGGCAGACTTGCGGTTGATTTTATTTCGTTTTATTTTGTTTTTTTATTTCGTTACGAAAGCCTCTCCCCTCGGGCTTTGGCCAAATTTATGAGCCGCGTATAATGTTGATTTAATATTTATACCAACAATTGCCAAAGAACGTCAAGTCAAGTTTTTAATGCCTCTTGGACAACATTTGTGCGTTTGTTGATTTGATATGTATATTTGCCAAATTAAGTTTACTTATTTAGTGAATACTTCCACTGGCCGCTCCTTCTGGTATTTGGTCTGGAAGAACTCAAGTTTTTATTCTTTTTCCATTCAGTCGCTTTTATGGGGCAAGTACTTCTGATCATAAAGTTGCCAAAATAATTGAAACGACATGGCTTAAGTGGGTGTGGAAGTTTCCCGTCGTCCTTCTATTGTTGTTTTCCTGTCATTCTGCCTGAAAGATTCCAAGTTCTTTATGATATGTTCCCCACAATACGTTGGGGGGATAAGCTGTACAGAGTGCACTTTGAGTTTAGGAAAAGTTTTCAGAGAAATATTGCTATAAATTGAGTGGCAGATAAAACTCTTTTGTCCAGTTAAACCTTTGACAATTGCATTTATGGTAGAAATTCGATTAAATGGTTGTGCCATATCGGATATAGTTTATTTTTCTCTATTTATTCAGTTTGATATGCGTTTTGTGAGTCAATTTGTGAAATAAAGCTGAATGGAAAGTTGCCATGGCTTTTGACAGCTTTTGGTTGCCATCGGCACTGAGAAAAAATAGGTGGAAATATTATAAAGGTATTTTAAAACTCCCAAAAATATATATTTTCCACTTTCAATGTGCAAAAATTGCAGTTTGCTTTTTTATTCGTCTTGTGCTCAAGCTGATTGTATTTCTCGGTTGCGGTTTCTTTTTCTCTCAGTGCATTTATTGACTTCCTGCCTCTAGTATTTTTGTGTAAGCAGATGACCGCTTTACACAGCTTCTCTTGCTTTGGGTTAACCACATTTGCCTTCTGTTGTGGTTCCTAGACTTTAATAGACATGTTTGTGTGTGTGTTCATGCATTTGAACTAATCTTCCAACATTAATCTTTGTCAGAAGTCGTTTTGGTTATCTTGAAAGAGAGGCAGACACAACCACAATCGTATGTACATATGTACATATGTATGTGCAGAGTTAGAAGCCGAAAGAAGCCGACTGCGACTGCACTCTGCCGAATCCCAAGACACAGCGCTGCCGCCGCCAGACCGAGGCGAAGTAGAGTGAGGATCGAAAGAGAGAGCGAGAGGTTGCGTGTTCGAGTCTGAAGTAAAACGAACATAAAGTGAAAGAGAAGTTAAATAAACATAAGACGATTTAATGCAATAAATCAATCGAATACACTTCGAATATATGTAGTTTCCAGGAGGAATAAACAGCAGACAATTTTTTAAAGCCATCCTTAATACATAAGTTATACATTACATACATTAGTTCATGAGCAACGTTAACATTTAAGACTGTAGATTGCAGTACATATCACAGACAATAATATTCCCATTGAATTGCCAACAAAACCCATCGAAATGTTCGGAGCGCGATGCGATTTACTTAATGTTTCTCTTCTTTGTCTCTCTCTCCATATCTGCTTCGCCTCGGTCTGGCGGCGGCAGCACTGTGTCATGGGATTCGGCAAAGTGCAGTCGCCGTTGCAGTCGCAGTCGGCTTCTTTCGGTTTCTAACTCCTACACATACGCTTGTGGTTGTTGCTGCCTGTCGTTGGCAGATTATCGCCTTCTCCCTCATTTCGTTTGTCGAGAACAGACTTGCCTGTGGAAGTATTTGATGATTTCATAGCCTTTGCTTGCTTGCACTCTACCCCTTGGTTCGCGGTTGTTCCCCTTTCATTGTATGTGTATGTTCCTATATGCAAGGGGAGAACTACGGGCATGCTTGTGGTCGACTCTTCCTGCTTCAAATGGCCTCCCTTTCGAGTCCAACTACTTGGAAATGATTCTTTGTTTTCTTATTTATTGCATTTTCTACATTTGAGAACTACTGGGCATGCTTGCGGTCGACTCTCCCACTTGTTGTCTCGCCCACACAGTCATTCAGATTCCTTTAGTACTAAATATTTGATCCGCTCTTGCGCCACAATCCCCTCTCAAAACTGGATTTCGGCTTTGATGGCAGCAGTCGCAGTCGCAGTCGGGCCTGACTGAATGCCTGTCTATCCGACTGTCGACTGACGCACTGACAAATGCAGTTAAAAGTGGAAAAATAATTTAAGCGAAAAACCGAAACGAATTCCGAATTGCAATATTCCACATTCCTGTGCACAGATTGGAGTGTTTTTATCGTTGTCTCTGGTCCCAATGGCATTCCCCAATGCATATTTCTAGCTTCGAGTGCGAAATATTTTTATATATTTCGTACAACAATTCAAGGGGCAGGGGGGGGAGGACCTATAACCATGTCGCACGATCATGTTATACATTTCATTCAAATAACCAGCCGCAAGGCGAAACAACTTTTCACTTGGGACCTGCCATTTTTCACAGCTTTTCCCTGTACAAAATAAACTTTTCCACAACTTTGCTGTTAAGAGGGGGGAACATAATCGTATATTTATGCGTTAGCGTCTCTCCACATTAACGATGGGGCCTTCACCTGCGCTGCCTTGAGCCAGCAGCAACTTTTGGCCTGGGCCATTTGGCCAAAAAGGCAATTAGGTGATGTGGCTGCCATGGAGCACTCCTTTGGGCCAGGATTACCAGATGGCAGAGACCTACATATGTATGCAAATTTATGCCGGAAACGTGACGTAGGAAACACCAGAAATGAAAGCAAAACCAAGATTATCTCACGTTTCTGTTTCTGCTTTTCAATGGACTGTACTCTCCGAAAAAATATCAATATTGCTTCAATATTTTGGGTTAGTGGAAAATTTTCCCTTTATAAATTTTAATAAACGCTGAAACTTTATGGAACTTTTTTGGTGTCCCTTTTGGACACGGCTCTGACCTCAACAAAGGCTCAATCTCGACCTTGGAGCCACAAAGGAGCCTTGAAAGCCAACAAAAAAGAAGAGGAAGCCGCCTAACCATCTTTTCCTTTGCCAAAGGGATGCCATGGCCCATGGCCCCTTTCAATACTTTGTCTTTCACTTCTTCCAGACGACACGACACGACACGACACGACATGCAGCGTCAAATCTTGGGTACCAAAGTCGACATAATTCAATTTGTTCAGCCTGCTGCCCCCGCCGGGAAAAACGACAAGAAATTAAGGCATTTTAAATGCTTAAAGCCGGCAATCACGAAGGAGTTTAAGTGTTGGGTTTTGGCCTGGTTGGACACGCAATTTGCGTTTTTGCTGCCGACTGGCAAGTGACGAGTCGTAAAAATAATTTGACAAATTGTGAGCTTGGGCGTAAAGCCACCCTCCTTCCGCAGCATTTACACATTGAAATTCATATGGAGTTTTCCTTTTTATTGTATGCCACATAAGCGGCTTAATTGCGCGCCTTTTGATGGGATCATAACCAAACCCAAATCGGGGAAAGCACACATGTGTCCGCCCAGCATTGTGCTGTGAAATTTCTTAAAACACATTAATTAAATCAAATAACTCAAAGTTGAATTGCTAACCGAGCAATTTGTTTGAATTGCGGTTCGTAATGGAACAGAAAGACGCCCCGAACGAAAGGAGCTCCACAGGGATGCCCTGCAACAGAGAGGGTATGCGGGTTTTCAGCAGCCGCTTGCAAAGGCAAAGAGGCAAGGAATTTCGAAACCTATAGGGTAGATCCTTAAGATGCGCTGAAGCACACACCCTCCCTTTTGTTCCCGGGGTGATAAAAATTTGTCACGTCTTTCGGAATGCTTCCCTGGGGTGCCTTACACCAAATTGATTATGAACTAAAAATGGAAAATTTATGCAGTCATAAGAAAGGAGAAAATTCAAAGAAAGTAAACAGGGTGGGAGAGTGGAATATAATACCCAGCACTCCTTTCAAGGAGCATTGCGCCGTGCATAATTAGTACTTTCTGGTAACTTTTTTCCACTAAAGTTTTTCTGCTCTGCTCCCCTTCTGGGGTCTACCACTTGCATTTCCTCATTTTTCACTTTTTTATCATTTACCTCAGGGGAAAATGTGGCTGGGAAATGGAAAATGCACGGCAAGAGCGGCGTGAAATTATTTTGTTGCCAGAGGGTCCTCTCGGGTTGAGTCGAACGGCACTTGTTGCCCGGAAAAAGGCAAATAAATTCACCCCCTCTAAGGCCCCTGTACTAAATATAGTACATAAACTAAGGTCCGGCTAGTAGAAAGTAGCTTAAAAATAACAAAAACATTTGCTGCTGCAATTAGTAGAGCAGCCAAGGGGTCGGAGAGGAGTAGTCAGTCCTCTAAAAAACTAAAAGAGGATACTGTTGTCCGTGGCAGAAGGTTTTTGCCAATTTAATTAGCCCCCCAAAAAGGAGCAGAAGGATAAGTACCTACACTCTACCCTGGGGCCGAAAATTGAGTACAAAATGGCAAAATAATGCACAGACAGAGACGCTCCGCTCCTCAAATATTATAATTGAAATTTGTCTAAAATTAAGACTCGCAAACAGAGTACGAGCCGTCCTTTCTGGTCCATTAGAGATGGTTACGTGCTGATGCCATGGCCATAACACTTCAAATGTAATGGCCATGGCCAGATCGATGGACGAGACACACTCACAGATAAACTCACGTGGCCAATGTCCGGCTGAATGGGTCCAAATGAGCCTTTTTTATGGCCAGCGTGAAGGAGTAAGGAGATGTTTATCCAAAGGGAAGATAAATGGCCCGAGAAGCGGGATAGTTTGACCAACTTTTAGTGGCAAAGAAGCTAAAGTTTTGTGAGAGACAAGCACTTGACCCAAATCGACAGTTAATTAAGGCCTCAAATGTCTCTCAGATGAACCAAAAGCCAGAAGTTTTCTCTGCCTCAAAATCCATCTCCTGCCCCCAAAACTTTTGCATTTTAATTAGCAGACTACTCGTATTTGCCACTGAACAGTCGCAGCACAGGCCATAATCTGATTGTGGATATGGGAATATCCTGCTAAAAATACACACCGAGTTGTGCCTCGGATTTCGTTGACATTCAAATTATATTTGGCGCAAAATGCAAATAACAAGCGAGACTTTGCAGTGCTTCCTACCGCCAAACAAAGGGAATTTGTCTGTGGGATAATATTTGAACAAATAAACCAATAAAAAACAAGCACAAAACAAAAAAAAAACTGCCATTGACGTCAACGATAGCGACATTTAGATGGAAAATAAAAAGACAAAAACGGGAAAATGAAAAAATAGAATACCAAAAATTACGCGGCATTCTTTGATTTCGTTTGATGTACGTTCGCAGATATTTTTGGAAGCTTGTTAATGAAGACTAAATTTGCTCGTATTTCTCGTATTTGCTTATGAAATTGAGATATGCCACCAGGCGGCAGGCAACGGAGACACTGCCTGGAGATGGGATATGGCGCTCTAGGAGAAGGTCGGTCATAAATGTGTCTATTTAAGCCGAAAAGCGAGTATAAACCTGATACACAGTTAAAGATGGGTATCGAAAGTGGGGAAGTGGGTTGGAAATGCTAGACCGAGCTTTGAAGTATTTTTGGTTGGAACTTTCGGGCAAAAAACGAGTAGGGGAAACTACGAGAATTTTTGGGGGTATTTAGGCTGGGAAGATGTGCATGTTTTCTGGGAATAAATCATTATAATCTATCTAGAAAATAATTGTTATTGTGCCTGCAATATTTTGTCATGAATAAACGTTAAAGGATCCGTTCTGAACGATACATATGTACTGGGAAATAAATTCTGATTTAAAAGATTACAATTTGTAAGAAATTCTACTTTCTTGCCCAAGAATAAATTTTGAATATTTTAGTAAATATTTTATTACAAATTTAAAGTATTTTGTAAAAGAATTGCCTTTCTTTGGTAATATAATAGCAAGCCCCAAATCGGGTTACCAAGCAATTATTTCTGCACCAGCTATTACTTGAGATTTCCCTTGAAGGAAAATCAACTCAATCTCATTTTTCCCGCTTGAAATGTGGAGAGATTTGCCCCTGAAATACTGTTTTTTTGACTCACTTGAGCATAAATGTCATATCATTTGGCAGAAGCTCCTCGGAATATTTGCATAACTAGAGTTTAGGGAGCCCCGAAGCTGCACACAGACATAGAGAGAGAGAGAGAGAGATTTGCATAAATAAATGTACAGAAAAATGGGGAATAAATTTTGCATTCCAAAATACACGAGTGTGCCCGCATTTGGCGTGCATTGCATGGGGAATCTAATTAAAGAAAAATCCTGGAACGTGTTGCAGCAGCGACAATTCCTAATTGAGATTCCATCAGAGTTGCCATCATTTGCACAGTTAGTTAAACAACCCTGGCAGCCCGTGGGAGAGTATTTGTTTAATGCTCTGACAGCCGCTCCTTCAAGCGTTCGAGTAGCACTCCATCCAACACCCAACAGCCAACACCCGCCACCCACTCGAAGTCCCCATTCCCTGGGTCACGTCGCAATTGCAAATAGAATTGAAAATTCCACGCCTTTCTCCTTTGCCTTGCCTCTGCCTCTGCATTGGCTGTGCGGCGTAGTATCTTTGGTCCCTCTGCTACCCTGTGATTGTACGGGTTTCTACAGGATATGTTGCATTTTTATTGGTTATGGGACAGCGGAAAGAAAGTGAAATTTATTAATTAATCGTTTCTGCTTTTGAGCCACATTTTCTTATGCAGTTGATATTTTTATAAAGCTGTGGCATCCAAAGTTTAAAAGATACATGGCTCAACCTTCATCAAAAAATACATATATTTAATTCCATAAAATCTTAGGGATCGTAGAAATTTTAGAGGCCAAAGACTGCACCAAAACTGTAGATATTCCCTTCCTTTTCTTCGAATTCTGAAGGAACCCAATTATTAACACATAATTCCAGTTTTTTACAGGTCATCCCCTAGTTGGAACCTCCATCATTCCCTGCTTAAATTTGTTTTTTCTATTGCGCAGAGATTCAACATTTAAACGCTTTTCTCTGCCCCTCAAAAATCAAAGCACGGCCCTCGACCACACAGCAGGTGTTGGGCCGTTCCTAAAATTTTCCCCTTGGAAAATTACCAAAGGCTAATTGGAAAATCAGAATAAATAAAACGGGGGATTATGTAAATTAGAGATTTATTTATGGATTGTGCAGAAGTCTGCAATTTAAAGGCTTGTCGACTCGAAAGTAAAGCACTTTTAATTGACCTTTAATTCTGTGGCCGCGGCTTTTCTTCGCTGAGTGGATATCGGTGCGTATACTTCATATATGGGTCGAGTATGGGCCGTAAATCAAGCGGCTTTCTGGCATGTGGCATGATGAATGTGAAGCATCCAATGGCCAGTGTGCAGTGTCGAGTGGCAGCAGCGGCAGAGTGCGTGCGACTGTGTCTTGAAATTTATTTATTTATTTAAGGAACAAAAGTGAACGAATCATGGCACAAGAAGATAATAAACAGCGAAAAGTTAATGTATTTTAAGCAGAAGCCAGTCGAGAGTAGTCCGCATAATGTGCTCTGTAAATTAGCAAATAATATTCGTACTTCTCCCCATTTCATTGGCAAGTGTCCTGGCCATCATTCCATCATTCTCTCGCCTCATTTTTCAATTCCCAGTTGACATTTGTCTGAGGCGTGCCGTAGGTGGCGTGTGCACACATCTAAATAAATAATGAGAGGGGAAAACCGCTATTGAAAGGGCAATTGACTGGAAGAAAAGGTAGCCCCAAGAGCAATGGCCAAGAGCTGGGTCGGCTCCGAGTCGAGGGCCGAGTGGAGTGTGCAAGTGTTTGGACATCGGTCAGGTGGCGGCGGAGAAATGTCTGAGGCAATTCTGTTCTTGATTTGTATACGACCCACTCGTGTATTTTGTCCTGTCCACAGCCTGACAGGCAGGTAATCACGGGCACGTGCCCCGATTTAGCCTGTGGCCGAGCCCGTTTTTCCTCGTCATCCGCTTAACTTTAATTTTTTTTTTTTTTGTTCTGTGGAACTGATTAAATATTCTCCAACGAAAGTTTGGAGTTTGGATTTATTCCATTAATATTTACCCACGCTTTGCCACAGCACACTTTTCCAGGGTTTCCTTTGGCCAGCCAGCCAGCCAGCCAGCCAGCCAGCCATCCATCCCGTTGTCCAGAACAAACAGAAGCTGCAGTCAGCATCAGTTTTTCCTGACACAAGTGCCACGAGCACGAGTGTGGCACCTCATCAACACGGATGAACATGATGCGTCCGTTCGTCGTGAGATCTCCTCATGCATTTGGGAAAATTCTCTTTAGGAATTGCAAAATTTTGCACGTTTTGTTTGCGTTTTATTAGAGAACCCCCCAAAGACAAGGGTTAAGCTCTGCTGCTCTCTGCTTTCGGTGTTTGGTGTTCGGTGTTCGGGGCAGATGCCAACAGTTGGAGTGGCTTTAAGGTCTGATGACTGACTCTTGCCGTTCCCACAGTTGACTTTGTTGGTTCAACAATTAATCATAGTGCGGCAAGACAGACCCTCCTGAGGGAACCTCCTTCCTCCAATAATAACACTAACCATGTTAAGAAAACGTTGGCATGCCTCGAAAATTTATGCACACCCCTTATCAAAATGGTTTTCCGGTGGCATGGACATTAGTTTTTGGTTTGGCGAACAAAGGTCCTGCGTGGGCGTGGGCGTGGCGTTGCATTGTTGCCGACAGTTGCAGCCAAGCGAGTGAAATGTTTAACAAGCGCAAAATTCGCAGCAAGGAAAAGCCTGGAAAAGGAAAATCGCGGGGGCGAAAGACGACAAAGAGATAACAAAATCCAGCTTGCTGTTTGCTCTCTGCTTCGGTTTTTTCTTTCCCTTTTTTGGGTAGGTTTCCTTCACTTGTTCCTTCTTTTGGTTGCTTGTCCGCCTCCTTCCTTTCGTCTCTGGTGATTTATTTTAGGCGTTATTTTTGTTGTTAAGTTTGATACCCCTTGAGGTTGTAATTCAAGAGAGGGGATATATGGTTGGTGGAAGGGAGGGTGGAAGCTGATTTATTGCTAAGCAAAGGCTTTGCATGCAAAAGATGTTGTATTCATATAGTAGCATTTTTTGGATAGAAAACCCTCTAGGTTCTTAAATATATCACGATGGAAATGTACATAAAAAAATATTATAAATATCAGAGAAAACACTAGAAATGCCATTGCTAGTAATATGAAAAAAAAATACTTAAGATAATACCAAAAAAAAAACTTAAAAAAATATCTGACAAAATACTGTAAATTCCAAACATTCAAAACATTCCAAAATTCAAAATATCACAGAAATACTGTTCTATTGCATAGAATATTCCAATTTATTAAATACATATTTGATACACCAGAAAAATACTTTAATAAATACTATAAAAATACCAGAAAAATCTTCGAATATTCCAGAAAAATACTAGACAAAACATATACAAAAATACCATACAAATTTAATGTACTAGAAATAATACCCGAAAGTATAAGAAAGAATACCAACAAACCATTAGAAAACGCCAGAAAAACTGCATTCTTTTTCACCAACAAAAAAAAACACCCAAATTAATAAGTATCATGCCCTTCCACGCATGCCCAAATAGACCAAATTTTTTTTATGGTTCTTCTTTTTATTTTTGTTTCGGTTGCAGACTGTGCTGAAAATTTAATTAAATTTTCTGGCCCTAGTTGTTAACAACAGCCGACGCGACGCAACGTCTCAGTTAATCTTTTGATTAGCTCGCAGTCAGACAATGCGAATGCATGTTTCTCTCTCTGGGCCTGACAACTTGATAATCTTCAGAGACCCAAAAAAAACAAAAATGGCCATGCCCTCATCCCAGTTGCGACATGTGGCAGCAGCATTTGATGAAATATAAAACTTCAAAACGAGTCTGACAGCTGCTGACATTGCCATCGTGCTTACTCCAAATATTTTTGAGGCTGGGGGGTTTGCCGATGGCTGCACATTGCGCATACGTCATGTGGCACGAATTTCAATATCTACATGTGCCACAGGATTTATAATGCATACACTTATACCAGATTTGTCATCTGGTGGCTGAATCAACTGTCATCTTATGCGTATTCAAATGCTCAGCAATTAATCTGCTTATCCGCCCACAAAAACTGACAGACAGCCAACGTGATTGCCCATTTTGCCAATATTTTCCAGAGAACATCCACCCCCCAGGCTCCAGGCTTTCTCTCGAATGCAGTCATTGGACTTTCGAGCAAAGCAAACGAGTCTCAGGACATTTTTTGTAAGGACATTGTGAATTCCTCTAGAAAAATGTCTTTTTATCTCACATTTTCAGGCGTCAGACGCAAACCTTTGTGTTTCAGACCTTGTTTCTTTTGTTTATTACTTTCTTCGTTCCTTTTGAAGTACTTTTTTTAAAGAATTTCATTTTCAATTATCAGTTCGAAGCAAGATCAAAATCGCAATGTCTGTCCATTGAGGTATTGGAATTTGTGTGAATCCATTATGAAATGATGGAAATGATGGCATCATATTAAGGCCTTCAATGGTGGCAACCAGTATGTAATCTATGAATGTAGTCTTATGAATTTAAAGTCGATTAATAATCGATAAGCACACAAATTTACAATCAATTGGTGTCCCTCTTGCATAGCCATGCCTCTGTCTTGGTTTATGCAGCTTATAAAAGAAATTTCAGCAACATTGTAACGCCCTTCATATCTAATTAAACTCGAAAATATTTTTTAATCGATTTGTAATTGATAAAGTTTGGTTGCGCACCAATTTTCTCCCGTTTGATGACTAGAACTTTCGCCAAAAGCGAACCAAAATGAAAGTTGAAATCGATTTCGAGGGCCCCGCACATGTGTGTGCATTCTGCAGAAGACCCGACCCCCACGGGCTGGACACCCGAAACCCTTACAAAGTGATACAAACTTTTATGGCATGTTGCTGGCCCCGGTTATGGCCATAAATGGAGGCAATTACCAACACCTCTTAATGCTGCGAAAATTGAAGTGAAATAAACAAAATTAATATGCTGCCACCCGCTGGGGGCTGTGTCTCCCTGAGGCACGTCTAAACACAATGAACGGCGGGCGGATACTGGGGAGATGTGGGCGGGGGGAGGTCATGGGTCACGATACAGTGTACAGCATATGTATATGGACGCTAAGGAGCTGGAAATTAATTGTTATGCATGTGTTTGCAAGCCAACGAGGCAAACAATTAAGGAATGGTATCTTCTCTCAGAGGACCAGAGTCCTTCAGATGACTTTGCAGGACCTGTCGTACGCTGTCG
Organism: Drosophila persimilis; assembly: GCF_003286085.1. Lineage (NCBI taxonomy): Eukaryota > Metazoa > Arthropoda > Insecta > Diptera > Drosophilidae > Drosophila > Drosophila persimilis. Next base: position 2,068,276 of record NW_020825706.1, read on the forward strand.
CTGTCGCTGTCCATTCATTAAGCCACCGACATGATGGCGTTTCAGAAGCATAAAACTAAATATTGTCCGGCATTTCCAAATGTCAACAGGGTTGCCCTTTCGACAGCGGAAGGGATATACGTATCAGGGATCGGCCGTCCGCCACACACAATCTCGGTACGTCAGTGCTTAATTAAAACTCCCTGGACAACTTTATTTCACTTCCAGAACCAGGGGTCCGGACCGCTGTCAAATTAAGGCCCAGGCAGGCTGTTGCACAAGTCTGTGGTTTCCTGATTCCCCGCTCTGACACTCGCCGTCTCTCTGATTCTTGGCTGAAACCAATTTCAGCTAGATGATGTCAAGTCATTAAGTTATATGTGGCCTGGACTCCTAACCCTAAAATAGCCTTGAGCTGTGCATGAGATACGAGACCACAGACCAAAGTTCAACCAACTTCCAGTTGCCACAACTTGTTGCATGAAATTCGCAGAAATCTACAAGAATTCCTTTGGTATTGCTTATTGCAGTTTGAAAAGTCTGCCTTATGGCGGACACATATGCCCTCAGATGAAAAATGGTAATGGTAAGACCCTTACCCCCTTTCCCTTCGAAATTCGTACGATTAAGGCACCCACTCTTCAGGGTTGAGGCCTGATTAAATCTCAATATCCCCACCATATGTTTATCTGACTCGGAGAAAGCCTCCAGGGAAGTCCCTTGTCTCTTGGCAACCTCCGTGGGATTTTCATTTAACTTTAAAGCCAGAAGCAAAGCCAAAGCAAATGGAAAGCCTCTGATCTCTGTATGGGGGGAATATTTCCATTTGTCAAGCACTGCCTTGCTGCCAAATCTCACCTGGCTTTTGGCTCCGGGTGATTAAGCCTCATTTATCAAATATTAAGATGAGCCCAGCAGAAGCGTCCTTCAAGTCAAGGGCCGGCTTAAAGGCCAAGAGCCTGGTCTGTGTCCTTCGCTATGCTCTCTTCAAGTCAATATTGATATTGAGATAGATGCTGGCAATTGGAAAGTACCCTCCCGCTTCCCAATCGAAAAGTTTCCTTATGCCGTGGAATTTTTGATATTTGAAAAGTTTCGCTGCGTGCTCTCTCAACGGTCTCGGCAATATTGGCAAGACAAACAAACATATAATCGTTAAAGTTTTAATTGTGCTGTGTGCAAATGATGTTTTTGTTACCATCCAAATTTAGATGCCACAAAGTTTGAGAAGCGGCATCGTCTTAAAGAGACAAGGGCCTGTAGACGAATCTGGAAGCTCTTTAAAAATCTCCAATAGCAAAAGACTGAAACAACCAACCTATGCAAAAACCCTCAGAGATACACATAAAATGCATTTCCCAGACAACTTTCAGGGGGAAACTTTATCTCAACTTTTCCGTCTGCAGCGGACTTTTTGTCAAATAGTTGAAGACATTCTGCAACTAGAAAACTATTGACATGTTTCGTTCCCTCTTCTGGTACTTTTTTTTATTTATTTATTACAAAGTTGGCGTTTCATGGCGTTGACATGACAAAACAGGACAAAGCACAACAAAACAGAATGGAGGAAAGCCTGCCCCTGCTCTCGGAGTGATTGAGTCCAACATTTGTTGAACAAATTGCTGGGGATTTCTCTGAAATCCATCTTTTGCCACACAAAAAATGTACATTTTTGGTGAATTAATTTGATGTCTCGACCGATTCGTGTGCTTGTTATAGTCACAGATACACAGGTACACAGACAGGAGATACAAATGTCTGGCTAAAGAAAAAAAAATCTTTGCATAATGGAGCGAATATCTGTCTCCTAAGAAATTCCACAGATGACACATGTGCACATGGGCAAATGTACCCAACAAAAGGATACAAAAGGCCAATGATTAATTGAAAGTCATCAGAGTTGACGCCCTCAGAGGATTTAATCTGGATGATGATGATGATGGGTAGATGAATGTCAGTTTTTTGTTTGAGAAAATGACTGCCAAATATGCCTTAAATTAATCTTATTCTTAGTTTTTATATTTTTACAACATGGCCAAGGGAACTGCCATTTACCATAAACATTGCAGACATTCCAGCCGTTTTGGGGGTCTTTTAATTTTTTCGATGGTATGCACTGTACCTGCACAACCTCGTTGGGCAAAACATATTTCGTTCCATTGATACCATGATGATATTTGGTGGCTAGTGTGAACGAGAGTGGTGCTGGTGGCTCCAGGCATTTGTTTGGGTTTTTTTTCGTATCGCAAACAGATTTCAGCTCATCCGAACCATCGATGCAATCGTAATAGCCGTTGCACACTTTTTCAACTGGTATAAGCCGACCATTGCCGCACTGGAACTGCGTCTCGTTGTGCCACTGTTGGTAGCAGACATTCAGGGATTCGTCGAATCCATTTACACAGTCGTGCCATCCATCGCATTGGCTGGCGGCAGGCACACACTTTCTTTTTCGGCAGTCAAAATACCGATCACTGAAATTAAAAGAGAAATTAGAGAAGAGAGTACAATTTCAGGATTCCACAGATACTTTTGACACTCTCCGCGACGATTTATCTTCTTTTCAGGTTGGCACATCGATGACATCTCATCCGATCCGTCCGAGCAGTCGACTTTTCCATCACACTTTTTCGATAATTCAATCACTGCCCCGGTGGCACAGTAGAAATACGAGGAAAACATTCGATCCGGATGCTGTTTGCACAACACAATGGACTCATCCTCGCCATTCGGACAGTCTTCCTGTCCATTGCACACCTTAGAGCTTGGTATCCAGGCGCTATTCTGCTCTCCCGTGCAGGTACCCTCTTTGACGTTGCTCTCCCAGCAATGGAACCAATCAAGGAGATCCGATTCACATTTGCCAAGGTCTGCGAACAATATTAAAATTATTATACAAACAAGTTGGTGCATTATAAGAACTTGCCACTGCTACATGTTGCAGGTGTAGACATCATCACCAGGCCTAATAAAAAGTACTCGTACATTTTGAAGAGCGATCTGAACCACTGAGAGTTTTGCCGAAGACTGATTTGAAGTTCCGGGCTTAAGCTCGCGACTCGTTAATCCCAGGGCGAATTCTCAATCGGGACAGGAGAGAGCACAGTTCTCGGCGAGAGAATGAGAGACACGAAGAGTGCTGTGATCGGAGACCAGACGACGATCGACGCGTCGCTCAAGTTCAGTTTCTTTTGCCTTTATATGTCTGTATGTACTTGATTACCAATCAATTAGCTATTAATAAACATGACTTATAGCCGATACTAAGTCAGTATGGCTCTCCTCCGCCAGACTACGCTAACATTGAACGACAAAGAGTGTGTGCGAGAGAGAGACAGAAAATCAGTCATTCTTATTCTTATTCCTTTGAGGTGATCCGGTTGAACGTTGCTTAAATGATTGACTCCCTCTTCGCTATGCTGTTATCTTCTTGAATTAATAAATGTTTAAAAGTTCAAAGATCAAATATAATCGTATTTCAAGAACCAAAAGATTGTCTCATGCACGGCCTACGAATGCTTATTTCTGGAAATGCTGCTACTTCCCAGTCAAACAAAGAAAATTGCATTGTATTTCTAAGAAATTTCCCTATTACTTTTCCTGTGGCTTGAACCAGAGTCACATTCGTTGTGGTTCCTGTGGCTGCTGTCGGTTTAAATCTCTTCAAACATCCCATTGTCTTGTTTTTGGTAATCGACGAGAAGTGCCCTTTGGTCCTTTGATTGATAGGCATTTACAGGGCTTTCAGTGTCAAAGCCAAAGCTTATTTCATCCTTAATCTGGGCTGGAATATGGCATTATCAAAATATGGCCAAATTGTTGTGACTTGTGTGTGTGTGTTTTTTTTTTTGTGGAAGCAAAGGTCTCTGGCCACGTTGTAATCGATGATTGGGGATTAGATGGAATCCCCCAGGGCTAAGGAGAGTCCCAGGCTGTGGCTAATCTCGGATATACAATGAGGATATTCTTTGACGCTGACTCATGTTTATTTAATTCCAGACTTTGTTTGGTGTTTCTGGCGATGTTTCTGCACGTGTTGGCTTGGCTTTTCCACGGCCGCAAACCTAATGAAAATTCAGCAAAAGCCATGCCGCCAAAAGGCAGACCCACATACATTTACTTGTCTCAGGTGGCAGAGTGGCAAAGTGTCTTGCCACAACAGGCCACCGGAGGGGGCACGTGCCATTGATTAGCACTCGAGTAGCATTTAATATTCATGAGGAGCAGGAGTCGGAGGGAAAGCAGTCTCTGAACGAATTGTCAATCCACAAATTTGTCATATAAAACACCTAAAGGACTAGGTGACTCCCACGGGAACCTCCCAAATGTAGAAAGATGGGCGATTCACCGCCTGGACCACAGACGATTGGGCGGCCGGAATTCTACAAGAAAGTCTACACCATCCTGGTCATTTTCATCGTTACTGGACTCCTGCAGCTGGTGATTGTGAAGGCCTGCGATTATGACTTTTACAGCGGATTTCCAGTATCCAGCACTGTGTGGGTGCTCATCGCCTTGTGGTGCCTGCTGACCCTGCTCTGTGTGCCGGTGACCCACGCCTTTCCGATCACCTATGTGCTCGGAATTATCGCCGCCGAGGCCCTGACACTGAGCGTGCTCAGTCAGGACTTTCTGCTGCTCACGATGGCCTGGACGTATAGTATCCTGGCGGTGGCCGTAATCCTTAGTATTTGCCTCTATGTGATTGGGATTTTTATGCCGCTAAAATTTCTGCCGGGCTCACCAACGATGCTGGGTCTGGGCATTGCGGCAATCATTGTTTTAGCCTCGTTGCTAATCACCCGGATTGCAACCGGGAATGAAGCTATGATGTTCTATTTTAACATCGTGAGCCTGCTGTATTTCATGCTTATCGTCGTCTTTACCATCACCGTTGTCCACGACAGACGTCTGCAGCCCCTGCCCCAAGAGAAACGTATGGTGCCGGTTATCGTTTTGGCTGCCCTTTTCTTCTATATGATCCGCATGATCGCTGTCCTTGTTCTGTATGCTGTGCGCGATCTGAGCATCAAATCTGCAATAAATCCCGGAAAACTACAAAAGAGTTTCTTCCAGAAGAGATATATTCCTGAAATATAGAATCGAATTTCTTGAAATTAAAGCTCTCGTTAAACCTCCTTCTTTCCCTTATCCGTGGCCCAAGACAAACAACACTTTGCTGAAGTGTGCAGATTTTCTGGTCACCAATCGTCGGGATAACATTGTACATGTCCAAGTTTGCTTTAGGCTTTGGGCTTTTAGCGACACAAGTTCTCGTTGAGGCCTTTTTGTCTTGTGTGTTTTATCAGAAGCCCTTCTGGACAAAAGTAAGGGAAACAAACGTAAAGACCTGCGGCACAAATAAATAAATATCCATCCAACACATCTCTACGACTTCCCCCCTCTCTCTCTCTCACACTCTCTCTCGCTGAAATTTCCATGAAATATTTTTAGACTTGAGCTCCTTTCTGCCTTTGTGAACACTTCAGTGAACTTCAATCCTTTGTCGGGGGCCACTCGTCAATTGTAAATTTCCTTCGGGGGATCAAACTTATGTTAATTTCATAAATTCCATTCGCTTTGGATTGCTTTTAATTCTTTAAAAATAGTTGAAGCCCAAGCAGCCAGCAGCCAAAACCCAACAACAAGAAAACAACAATTTTCCTGATAAATGTGCTCGTTATTTTTCATAACCGCAGAACACAGAACAGAACAACACTTTGTTACTGCCGTCAGTGGTTGGTTGCATAATTGCGTGGGAGACTGTGTCTGTGGGAAAAAGAAACGTAGTTCTTGGTATTCTCGTATGACAATTTTTTGTGGTTAAAATATACCTGAATTGTACGGTGAAGTCTCCAATTTGTGAGTATATTTTTGTGCAGGATACATATAAAAACGTATACATATGTACATACATATGTATTTCTTGGGTTTCGAGCAGAATTTCGATCTGTAGTAGTGTCAACAGCAACTGCTTTCCCTCTCTCAGCGACGCAGTTAGCATGTCTCTTTCTAACCCACACTCACTCTCAACGCGCTCTCTCATCATCTGTTGCCTTTTGATCCTCTCTAAGCGAGTCGTCTCTCCCTACGCACTCTCTCTCTCCCTGACACATGCACAGCCAGTGGACAAGAACAAACATGCACAGCAATGGGAAAAAAGGAAACGCAAGATAGCACTGCACAATCTCGCAGGGAATTCGTGAACAGCAAACAGACCAAAATACACTGAGAATTATATTAGGAATCGACAAATAAGCTTATGCAAATGAATCCATTAAAAACCACCGACTAAAGACATACAATTTTGAATTTCAATATCAATGAATATAAATAGACATTTTTAATGAATTGCGGGGGAATGTAATAATGGAAAATTAATTGTTTAAACAACCATCTTCTATTTCACTCCCCGTCTATATTCGCCCCCGCAATCCGTTCGCCTAAAGGGTGGGGGGCGGCCTATTATTTTCCATTGAATTTCGTGAAATGTAATTAAATTTTAATGCCTCCCATTATGTGAATTTGCATTTGGTCAAAAATGCTGCTGATAATTATGTAACCAATTAAGAGTAACCTTCGGCCACGTTGTCATGGCGCAAATATCTCTTGAAATTACTAAGCCGATTCGATATCGATGACAATTTTCACAAATATCAACGGCCTTCTCTTTGTTCAATTATTTCTTGGGTAAATAATTGAAAGAAAAGGAATGTTAAGCTCTCTCTCTCTCATTCAGGTGATATCCTTTTTCGGACGTCTGCTATTAATAAAACTTGAGCAGCTTTTCCAAGTCTGACGAGGGGAGGAAAAACTGGCGGTACTTTTCATGAATGTCAGTTAAATGTCAGACTATTTAGGGCAGGTCCACAGTCTATAATGGAAACCACATCAATTATGGAAAGGTATCAATGTTTTTTCGGGCATGGACATGCGTGTATCTAATTATGGCTTAAAATTTTCAACGAATTACCTAAAATAACTGTTTAATTGGATAACAATTAGGGAAAAATATCCAAGGCTAAAAATATCCTCTTTGAGCGGTTCAAGAGTTAGCCCCGTCCCTCATTCAGAATTCTGGAAGCACTTTTATATTCCGGCAATCACCTCTGGCGAGCCATGCCATTAAAAATGCCTCCGCATCAAACCGTGACTTTCCCGGATGCTTTCGGGCGACATGCAATTGAACAAATAAATCTGTGGGCTAATAAATTTTTAGCAACGCCTGAAGTAGAACCCAAGCGACGAAAGCCAGCTGTGGAGCCAGCATACCATGCCATAAATGCTGTCGTCTGGGCCATTAAGGAAGCCTTCTCCTACTCGACAGCCAGCCACTTTTCCATCGGAGAGAAGGAGGTCCTTCCCAGTATCGCTTGTCGGAGCTGTGTTTGTGCCTGATTTTCAATTGAATTATATCGTACCGCACTGCGTGTACGTGCTAGCTCTTCCTGGGTTCCTACGCTTGCTATTGCCTTAAATTGTGCCTTAAATTGCCCGCTGCTGTGTATGTACATATGTATATGATTAAAAGCCATTTTTAGCACCTGTTCGGGCTGTTCATTTTGCATCGCGGGCTTTAATTGCAATTTATTTTTTATGCCATGCAATTGGATTATTTATACATGAGAGCATAAGCTATTTCGAAGCCTCTTTTTACATGAATATGAAGCTGCAGTTTTGTATAGATCTTGTAGTAGTTTGTTTGAATGGTTCTTAGTTGTTTATTAAAGCAATTGTCCATGAAAATTTACCGCTTTATCGATTTCATGTTGCACTCATTCAACAGTTGACTTTTATTTTATTTTAAAGAAACTTTGTGGAAATTTATGTAATGTTTTGCTGTTTTCTTTTTTCGCTTTGACAAAACGAAATGGAAACCAAAATAAAAACCGCACACATATGCTTTTTCCAGACAACAATAGATTTAATTAAAGTTTAATTCTTCTTTTGTTTAGTCGATGACCGTCTACCTATAGAATGTACGACAGTAATCCATCAGATATTAGGGAACAGAGCTTTTGCTTGCTTCCTTTAGCTCATGGAAGATTTTTCATTATTTTCTTTTTCCTTCTAATTGCTTAATCCCTTCAAGAGCCGACCTACATTCAAAGGAAATTTTTCATTTTTTCTTTCCTTAATTATGTTCAAGAATTTTCTTGTTTCGCCCCATGCCATGCCATGCCCCTTTGCCATGCGAAAAAGGATTGTACTTGCTGCACCTTAAGAATGGAAGGCAAAATGCTGATAACAAACACAGGGGGGAAAGCCGCAAAGTACGGGGACTAAAAACAATCACAACTCTGATTAAAAAAACGAGAAAGTTGACCCAGAGAAGCCCTGCAGAAAAATTCTCCAACGTGTCAAAGGGAACAATGCATCCAAGGGCTGATTTCAGATTTCATTCTGGATTTTTCTTTCGAATTTCCCTTCGTGGTATTGCTTTAACTTTTGTCGGAGTTCTGCTTCTTAAATTTAATGCATTTTATTCGCAGAAAAGTCAAAATTAAAGTTATTTCCGGGAAATGATTGACATCGGTGCTCATTTCCAGGAACACCTTTGCAGATTAAATTATTCCAGTCAATTGCACAAGCAACTGCACTTGATTGTCATTGATACATGTCTTAATTGGATTTCCCGGAATCGCAGATGTCAGCAAAATGTATGCCTTTGCATTTGGGGTTTGCCGGTTAACCCTGCTGGTTGCAGTGAAGGCCTGAGATTGATCTGAGAGAGTTAAAGTATTGCCTACAAAAAACCAATATCGACTAGACACTCCTGTCACAATTATTGGAGTGTATCACAAATTGCGTTGAACACAAAATCAATCACAAAGATTTTAATCCGCATAGCCAAGAGTCTTCATAGCCGCATACTTCCCATGTTACGACTCCATGTGGGCAAAAATGCACCCAAGTACTACAAGGGCAATTGGTCCTTTGACTCGAAGAAGGACGCCCTGAATTTTGAGCCGTACCACGATCTGGAGGATGTCGAGGAGCGGTACATATCCACGAATTCCTTCAACTTTCTCCGAACCATAACCCAGGAGGAAGAGCTTGTTTTTCGGCATGTTTACGGAAGAGACGATACGACTTACGATACCAGAGCTGTGGAGCTCAACGATATACGCGATCTAGTACTGTTTTTAATGCCAAGTGAGTTTCTGAGACCCAAATTCGTCGAATTCATGCACCACCAGGCGGTGTATCACCTCCTTCATTCGCTGACCATCTACTTTGAGTACTACCTCCGGATGGTGGAGTTCGTACTGATACGACGGGATGAAATTTCCGGCGAAACGGCCCAGATTCAGAACGAACAAACGAATGATGTGAAGCGGGTATTCTCTGTATATTTGAGTCAATATCGAATGCTCGTGGCCCGCAATTACAGTGTTATCATCAAGGGCGAAGGCGACTTGGAAAAGTTCTACCACATGAAGAAGCTCGTCAACATTTCGCAAAGCATTTGGGACAAGAACTTCCACGAGCAGTTACTCGCATGCAGCACTCAGATCGTGTGGATTGCCATGCATCGCAGGGCCTACAATGTCATCGAAATGGAGATGAATCGCCTGTTTTGTTCCGAGCACTTTGTCACGGCTCGAGCTGGGTATCCTATCTTCACGCCAGCAGAGAAGAGTCTCCTGTATGGACGGAACTCCAGGATTATGAACTATCGCCAGCAGGTGTCGCCCCTCATTCAGGAGTTGCAAAAACCCAACAACGAGGACTTGCCCATTCTGTGGATTGGGAAGCGCAAGTATCGTGGCACTGATATTCGCATAATGGAGATGGAGCTGGAGTACATTGTGCCAGGACCCCAGTTGCGTCTGATCGACGTGGCCCATGGTATTTTGGGGCACCCCAGGAAGCTTTACAACACCATCCTGGAGCTCCACTGGCCCTCTGTGCGCTACTCGAACTTCTCCAAGCATCACGACCCCTATTTCATCGTTCGACAGCCCCTTCTGAAGATCCCCAAGATGGATGAAATGAAAAGGCGACAAATGGCGGAGACCTACGAAAGTTTCTACAAAATCAAGGAGATAAACGATCATCCCTCCCGTGCAATCTATTTAAAGTGGGTGAAACGCGACAAACTCATCAATGATTATCGTTCTGGAGTCCTACTTACGAGTACCTTACTCCGAGCCGAGAACGAGTTGAACAGCACGAGCCTCAGGCCCAACGTCGATCAGATTATTGCCGACTACAAGAAGAGTGTGGCCAAGAATCGCAAGCGTTAAATTTTGTTTTCTTCATTTGCTTCATTGATTGGTTTCGCTTTTTATTTTTTATTTAAATATTGTAGGAGTTTTCTATCTCAAATGAAATATAAATATATAATATATATCGGTCGTATACTTTATTTCCTTTAAATGAAAATTTAAAATGAAAGTAATCCCCCGGAAACCATTGACTACGCTGCGCATTTCCGGAAACAATTTTTCAAGTAAAATTATTCCATACAAATGCACAAGCGAAAGCATTTGATAGAAGATGTTTTCCCGATGAAATCATTGGGACATGATTTAATTGGATTTCCAGCAGTCACAGGTGTGAGCAAAATGTAGTAAGAGCCTGAACGAATCAAAGAAGGAGTAAAAGATTACAAAATTCAACAAAAAATCTATAAAAGTGTAGGAAAAGGGTATTAATAGTCAGGCAGTAGCAATGTAAGTTCCCGTTGGTTATTTCTGCTGGTTGCTTAGAGGGAACAGAAAGAACAGACGAGCGAATCCAACAAGATAGCGAAAATGTGCGTGTGAGCATGTGAGCATGTCTCATTTTAATGAATCTCAATCTCAACGAATGAACGCTTGTTTATCGGAACGGATCTATAATGAAACCTGTTCCTGAAGACCATTCGTGGCAAATTGTTTGCCAATGCCGTCAGGAACTGAATCGATCTGATTTTAAAAATGGCCCTTAGACTAGACACTAGTGTCACAAGTATTCGAGTACATCTCAAACTGCTTTGAACACAAAATAAATCACAAACATTTGCTTCTGCATACACAAGAATCATCATAACCGCATCCTTACCATGTTACGCCTGCACGTGGATGACTATTCGCCAAAATACTACAGTGGCAAATGGTCCTGGGACTGGAAGAAGGACGCCCTACACTTTGAGCCGCACAATGATCTATCAGATGCCAAGGAGCGGTACATCACCACGAATTCCTTCAAGTTTCTCCGAACCATGAACCAGGAGGAAGAGCTCGTTTTTCGGCATGTTTTCGCAAGAGCCGATACGACTTACGATACCAATTCGGTGGTGCTCAACGATATACGAGATCTAGTACTGTTTTTCATGCCAAGTGAGTTTCTGTCATACAAATTTGTTGAATTCATGCACCATCGGGCGGTGTATCACCTCCTTCATTCGCTGACCATCTACTTTGAGTACTACCTCCGAATGGTGGAGTTCGTAATGATACGACGAGATGAACTTTCCGGACAAATGGGCCAGATTCAAAGCGAGCAAACGAATGATATGAAGCGGGTATTCTCTGTATATTTGAGTCAATATCGGATGCTCGTGGCACGCAACTACAGCATAATCGTCAAGGCAGAAGGTGACTTAGGAAAGTTTTACCACATGAAGGTGGTCAACATTTCGGCCACCATTTGGGAGAAGAACTTCCACGAGCAGTTACTCGCATGCAGCACTCAGATCGTGTGGATTGCGATGCATCGCAGGGCCTACAATATCATCGAAATGGAGATGAATCGCTTGTTTCGCTCCGATCACTTTGTCACGGCTCGAACAGAGTATCCCACCTTCTCGCCAGTGGAGAGGAGCCTCCTTTACGGACGGAGCTCCAAGAACATGAACTATCGCAAGCAGGTGTCGCCCCTCATTCAGGAGTTGGAGAATCCCAAGGAGGAGGACCTGCCCATTCTGTGGATCGGAGAACGCAAATATCGTGGCACTAACATTCGCATAATGGAGATCGAGCTGGAGTACATTGTGCCGCCACCGCAACTCCGCCTGATCGACGTGGCCCATGGTATTTTGGGGCATCCCAGGAAGCTCTACAACACCATCCTGGAACTGGATTGGTCTGCGGTGCGGTACTGCAACTTATCGATGAAACATGACCCCTATTTCATGGTTCGACAGCCCCGTCTTAAGATCCCCAAGATGGATGAAATGAAGAGGCACCAAATGGCGGAGACCTACGAAAGTTTCTACAAAATCAACGAGATATACGATCTTCCTTCCCATGCCATCTACTTAAAGTGGGTGAAACGCGACAAACTCCTCGAAAACTATCGTGCTGGAGGCCTGCTTACGAGTAACTACCTGCGAGCCGAGAACGAGTTGAACAGGACGAGCCTCGGGCCCAGCGTCGATCAGATTATTTCCAACTACAGGAAGGCCATGGTCAAGCATCGCAAGCGTTAAATTGTTTTTCCTTCAATTCCATTTTCATGGTTCAGCATATTCGTTGTATGTTTCGTGTCTATTTGTATACTTTTTATATATTTGCATGGGAAAACTAATTTTAAAAGGAAACAATTAATTCCGGCAATTAATAAAACAATGATGGTGGAGTAAAAGGCTTTCCTTTGACTAAAAAAAACCCAAACCCACACCCACACAATGACGCCAATTAAAAATACAATGCAAACAGCATTACGCATGTGGAAAGGCCACAAAAGTGCGGGTGGGCCGCCTGTGGTAGGCTTCACTGTGAGCCAACTTTAAGCATGGAGTTGCCGGTGGCGATTTCTTTGTTTTTCTTTTGAGGTTTTCGCATAAATTTATCCACAAGAAGCTCATAAATTCTAGCCTATTTAATGGCATTATGAGAGACTGAAGCGTTGGCGTTTAATGAGCAGGGATAACGAATTCACTCTGGGCTAAGGATAGAATTTTCCCTGCAGCTAAAAAAACTTCAGATTAAATTACTAAAACAGGAAGTTCCTTTCTGAGTTCTGAGTTCTGACTTCTGGCTGATGATTTGAGAAACAGCTCGAGGAAAACTCAATTACCATCTTTGTTTGAAGCACAAAAATAACTCCTCCTTTGTAGGGTCCCAATAAATTATTCCAACAAATGGCCAAGAGATAAAACTAAACGGTTGATGGCAGTCGGTCCCAAGAGTTGCCATAAAAAAAGGAGAAAGCTTTCTGGCATAAATGTTGACTATAATGAAAGCTCTTAAAGGCACAGCAACACTCTCTTGAGAACATAATTTGGCTATGTAATGTTGAATAATTCTTTGAAAAAGACGTAATATTTAATGGGTGAAACATTAAATTATAAAGGGAATACTTCTTTAAGCCAACAAATGGACCTTCATCTAAATTTCTACCCAAAACTTCCTCTGTAGAAGTTCTTTCATAACTTTTCTGACACTTGTATGCAAATCGGAACAAAATCTGCGAGCAAACAAAAATTTACCAACAAGTCCAACTTTTTGTCCGTTCTGTGGGTTAAATAAAGTTTGATAGCGGAGACTGGAAGGGAATGGTATATTCGGGCCACTCTTAAAATGTTTTTAATCTTTTCCACTATGAAAATTTTCCGTTTGGGTTAACACCTGTATTCCACTCTCCAATGTTGGAGCTACAGGAGTTATTATTTATCTAGTTACATTTCCACACACCGCCTATCATTGTGAGTACATTTCAAATTCTCCACACAATTCAGAGACACAACACGTACAAGTGACACAACTCCTTCCGTAATCGTAATTTTCGGCTTGCGATGAAGCGCGTCCACGTGGATAACTATGCGCCCAAGTACTACAGCGGCAAGTGGTCGTGGGACTCGAAGAAGGACGCCCTACACTTTGAGCCGCACAACGATCTGTCGGATGCCAGGGAGCGATACATCACCACGAATACCCACAAGTTTATGCGCACCATAAACCAGGAGGAGGAGCTGATCTTTCGCCAGGAGTTCGTTCGGTCTGAGAGTAGCTTCGATAATGACACAGTCGTGATATACGATATACGCGATCTGGTGCTGTTTCTGATGCCGACTGAGTTCCTAACTTACAAATTTGTCGAGTTCATGCACAAGCCGGCTGTGTATCGACTGCTCCATTCGCTGACCATCTACTTTGAGTACTACCTCCGGATGGTGGAGTTCGTACTGATACGACGGGATGAGCTCTCTGGCCAAATGGCCCAGATTCAGAGCGAGCAAACGAATGATATGAAGCGGGTATTCTCTGTATATTTGAGTCAATATCGGATGCTGGTGGCCCGCAACTACAGTGTGATCATCAAGGGCGAGGGCGACATGGGGAAGTACTACCACATGAAGGAGATCGTCAACATTTCGGCCACCATTTGGGACAAGAACTTCCACGAGCAGTTCCTCGCATGCAGCACTCAGATCGTGTGGATTGCGATGCATCGCAGGGCCTACAATGTCATCGAAATGGAGATGAATCGGCTGTTTCGCTCCGAGCACTTTGTCACGAGTCGTCCGGAGTATCTGAGCTTCACACCGGCGGAGCGGAGTCTTCTGTATGGCCGCAACAGCAAGATCGTCAATTATCGCACTCAGGTGTCGCCCCTCATCCAGGAGCTGCAGCACATTCAGGCGGAGGACCTGCCCATTCTGTGGATTGGGGAGCGCAAGTATCGTGGCACTGACATTCGCATCATGGAGATGGAGCTGGAGTACATTGTGCCGGGACCCCAGTTGCGTCTAATCGACGTGGCCCATGGTATTTTGGGGCATCCCAAGAAACTCTACAACACCCTCCTGGAGCTCGATTGGCCCTCTGTGCGCTACTCGAACTTCTCCAAGCATCACGACCCGTATCACATCATTAGGCAGCCCCATTTAGACATCCCAAAGATAGATGCTATGAAGATGCGCCAAATGACCGAGCAATATGAGCACTTCTACGAAATCCACAACCTATTCGAGACGTGCCATCGCCAGGTGATCTTCAAATGGCTGCGTCGCGAGAAGATCATCAAGTTCTATCGCTCTGGGGGTCTGCTCACGAACATCGTCTCGCGCTGCGAGAAGGAGCTGGCCACCACTGCGCATGGACCCCGCGTGGATCAGATAATCGCCAATTACTTCAAGGTCAAGAGCCGCCTGCGCAAGGAAGCGCAAAGCAGAGAAGGAGATGATGACACCGTGGCTTCCGGCCGCATCGGAAATAATTCGCCCAAAGAAAAGAACCAGGTCGCGGATATGTTTTACGATTAACATTAACCTGATTCGGGCATCAGGGTTTCTTTGAGTTTAGTTTCAAATTATTTGTTATTCAGAAAAGGGAAGAACTTTTAGTTTCGAACCAAAAATGATCAAAAATATGTCGGCTGTTATCCCAACGATTTCCGTTCCCAGAAGTCTTGGCATCTGATTCCATATCGTTTTAAAAGCCATTATTTTTTCCCATCCTTAAGCTCCAGCCCATTTGCCGCAAAGATTAACGAAATCCTATAAAAAAGTTGTATACAATTTTAGATTATAGTAAAGTATTAAATCCACACCAAGATCCAATAATGGCTAGATCTGATCATATATGTATGAATGGAAAATTTTCGTTTGAAACAAAATGTTGATACTAAATGGAATAGACTTTGTATCGAAAAATCGTATTAAAAATTCAAAAATAGTGTTCAATAAATACCTTGGAATAGTTTGATTCTCTGGATCTCTATAAACATCTCTAGTGGCGATTGCAGACTTTTCTTTCCCACTGTTTTGAGATGCCATCAGCTGTTCTTCAGATAAGATTATCGAGGAGGGAAATCTGCCGGCGCCTCCTAACAGTCGCTCGAGAGAAGTTGTTCCGTTCAGTCCGAAAGTCTTTTGTTCCGAATCATGTCTGTGCCGCCATATTTGCACTTTACCCAAATCGGGGATCCAGTACTCCGTCAAATAGCGGAGGAAGTGCCGCCCGAAAGCATTGGCACCGTCGAGATCGATCAGATCGTGGATCGCATGGTAAAAGTATTGCGTCACTATGACTGCGTGGGCGTGGCAGCACCCCAGGTGGGAGTGCCACTTCGGATCATCGTAATGGAGTTCCGTGAGGGCAAGCAAGAGCAATTCAAGCCAGAGATCTATGCAGAACGCAAAATGTCAACGCTTCCCTTGGCGGTGAGTCTCTGTAATCTCTGTTGTTATTTAATTAGTCTAAAAATACGTCTATAAATCATATGCACCTTAGGTGTTTATAAATCCGGAGCTCGAGATAACCAGTAGCGCTGTAAACAAACATCCCGAAGGCTGTATGAGTGTTAGAGGCTACTCGGCCCAGGTGGAGCGCTACGAAAGGGTGCGCATCAAGGGAATTGGAAAGCTGGGAACTCCTTCCGAGATGGAGCTGGAGGGCTGGAACGCGCGCATTGCCCAGCACGAGGTGGATCACTTGAATGGCAAGATCTATGTGGATCGCATGGATGTTTCCACCTTTAATTGCCTCAGCTGGCAGCAGATTAACGCCGCCGAAGGACGTTCCGCCATTTGGTTTCACAAATAAAATAAAATGTTAAACACTTGCTTTTGTTGTAACTTGTCTAAAAAAAGGTTTTAGCGAAAATGGGCAAACAAAAAAAAACGAAAGAGGGTACTCGTTCCTATTGATGAATTTTGGTATTCCGTCGAATATTATTAGCTAGATAGAACATTTAGCCATGCCCAACTAGTTTTATACGATCGTTGAATCAATTTTCTACTTAACTGGTTTATTCTAAATACTTGCTTTTATTGCATTTTGCGTAAAAAAAGGTTTCGGCGAAATAGGTCAAACACAAACAAGGTTGTAGCTAAATACGTCAAGAAAAACAAACGAAAGGGATATTCGTTCGTATTGCTCAATTTAGAGATTCCGTTGAATTATTCTGGCTAACTAAAACCCTTAGTTTTGCCCAAGTTATTTTAGGCCATTGATGAATAAATTTTCTACAAGATTGTCCTGCTTTTAGTCCTTGCTTTTATTGTATTTTGACTAAAACATTTTGACTTAAACCAAAAAGTAAAAAATAGTGGTATTTAAAAACATGATGCGTGTATATGTCTTTGTATACCCTATTTCGTTAATTTAATATGAAGGTCTATTCTTGGTCTCTGTAGGAGGACAATAAACTGCAAAATATCGTTGAAATAGCTTTAAAACAGAGACTAAATTGTTTTTGCATTAATTGGAGCCTGGGATGACAAACATTTTCTGAATTCTATAATATCTTTCTCCCTAGGGTATGAAAATTAGTGTTGCCGCAACTTTTGTGCATGGAATGAGACTAGTGATGAGAGCACCTCAAAAATACCGACTTTGGTATTTTCTATCAGCTGGGAGAACTTAATAAAATTAACTGGTTCACAAGCTCACAACGGTATCGATCCATCCCTGCGGTCAGCTGTTGTTGTTTACTAAAATCTACGCGAAAATGCTGCTTAGGCAACCGGCAAACCTTTATAAGTCCATTATTGGAGCCCGCCGCAACCTCAGCACGGGTCTGCCCTCTGCCCAATCATTTAGGAAATGGTATCAACAACTGTGGACAACGGAGCGTACCAATCTGCCGCCCTACAACCACTTTACACAAATCGGGGATCCTGTGCTCCGGCAACAGGCGGCTGCCGTGCCTCTGGAGCTCATC
Source organism: Drosophila persimilis (assembly GCF_003286085.1). Lineage (NCBI taxonomy): Eukaryota > Metazoa > Arthropoda > Insecta > Diptera > Drosophilidae > Drosophila > Drosophila persimilis. Next base: position 2,085,853 of record NW_020825706.1, read on the forward strand.
GAGGGTCCCGAAATCGAAGCCATTGTTGAGCAAATGGTCAAGGTACTCCGGAAGTACAACTGTGTAGGTATAGCCGCGCCACAGATTGGCGTTTCCCTCAGAATCATCGCCATGGAGTTCAAGAAGAGCCTGCAGAAGGAGATGCCAGAGGCCGTATACCAGGCGCGTCAGATGTCGGAGCTACCACTGACCGTAAGCGTGTAATATAAACCTTACTACCATCTGTAACTCCCTCCACTTGCAGGTCATGATCAATCCCGTGCTGACGGTGACAAATTACTCGAAACTGAAACATCCCGAGGGCTGTATGAGTGTCCGTGGCTTTTCCGCGGAAGTGGAACGCTTCGAGGGAGTGAAACTTAGCGGCCTGGACAAGAGTAGCAAGCAAAATGATCTCATATTGAGTGGCTGGAACGCACGTATTGCCCAGCACGAGATGGATCACTTAGACGGCAAGCTGTACACGGATCAAATGGATCGTTCGACCTTCTCTTGCACCTGCTGGGAGGCTGTGAATACCAAGTCCGGACGCGTGGAGATACCATTTTACAAATAATTTATGGTATTGTTTTTTAATTAACTAAAATATTGAACCAGTTTTAAAGGAAAGGCCGTGCGTTGGCACTAATCCCCTAATTTGGGGGGCGCAAATTTGATTAGATTCTTGTTGGCCAGCTCTAGAACCGTTTTGACCTTGAAGTACTCCTTGCAATTCCACAGCTCGTGCTTATCCATCACATAGGTGAACAGATCGTTCATCTCGCGCTTCAGGTGACGATGCGCCTCCGCCAGCTTTGTGTGCAGCTCCAGAACCACCTTGTGGAGGTTCTCCTTGGCAGCAGTCCGGTTCTTCTGGTACTCCTCCTCTTCCCCCAGATTGACAGCATCCTCCTGCATGGTCTGATTGTGCCAATCCGTCCAGCGCTGCAGCAGAACCTTTCCCAAATAGTTGACTATGCCCCCGCGCAAGATGAACTGCCGTATGACCGGATGAGTATTACCAGCTGCGTCCCGATAGGCGGCTTCCCCATTGATGGGATGGGACTTCTTATCCATTCGCTCGTCCTCAAATGTGAAAAGGGTCTCCATACCCAACTCATACTGTTTGAACAGAAAGGGTTTCCGCTCCATTCCGTCTTACTATTGTTTGCTGTCCAAAAATATTTCCAAAATTTTACTGTGCTCTGTTTCCTGTTGACGAACGAGGCAGGACAGATGTTGAAAGACTTCAAGCAAACCCCTGAGGCAGTTTTCACAGCTAAAGCAAATATTACTAATCAAATCTGTACAGGCATCGAGTAGAGATTTCTTGAAAATCATCTTTATATTTACTTTTAAAACTTATTTCTAAATCATTTTATATACAGACATGTACGTGATAGGATTTGAATTTAAACAAAAGCCGCGGTTATATAGATACATATATCGGTATCAAAGACACAACAAAAACAACGGTACATTTGAAAAACTTGGAATTTTTATAGTCAAATGCAAAAGAGTTATGCAGGATCCAAACGTACATCCTATGTCTTGGATTTTGACAGAGTTCTCCCTAGAATAGACCCTCGATCTGTCCCGTCTCCGTGTTCAGATCAATGTCATAGATGGCCGGGCGCGTGGAGAGACCTGGCATTTTGGTAATCTCCCCGCACATGGCCACCACAAAGCCAGCTCCAGCCGAGACATAGACATCCTCCACGTCCAGTGTGAAGCCCTTGGGGGCTCCCTTGATTTTGGCATCACCGCTCAAGGAGCCCGACGTCTTGGACATGCAGATGGGAAGATTGCCAAAGCCCTGGAGGGGAAAAAAAGGTATCTCAGAAGGTGTTTTGAAGGAGCATCTTCAGTGGATTGTTGCACTTACCGCCTCTGTCAATCGCTTGACCTTCTCTTGGGCGTTTGCCGAGAGCACCACCTTGCCAGCACCGTACATGGTCGTCGCAATCTTCGTCATCTTGTCCAGCAGCGGCAGTTCCAGATCATAGAGCAGCTTGAAGTTGTTTCCTTTTTCGCAGGCCTTGATCACGGCATCCGCAAGCTCCACAGCGCCGGCGCCACCATCGGACCAGTGGGTGGACACAACGGCAGCAAATGCACCAGCCTTCAGAGAGGCGCTCTTGAGGAGTTCATGCTCCGCCTGGGTATCGGTGACATGGACATTGATGCAGACAACCACTGGCATGCCGAAGGCCTGGCCATTGGCGATGTGCTGCAGCAGATTAGGCAGACCCTTCTCCAGCAGCTCCAGATTCTCCTCGGTGTACTGCTTGTTCAGGGGCGCTCCGGGAGTGACCGGCGCTCCGCCGCCATGCATTTTGATGGCCCGAACGGTGGTCACAAGGACCACAGCATTGGGCTTGCGTCCGGAGGTGCGGCACTTGATGTTGCAGAACTTCTCCATGCCAATGTCGGAGCCGAAGCCGGCCTCCGTGCACACAAAACCATCCTTGCCGACCAGCTTGAGGCCAATCTCGTCGGCGATGATGGAGTTGCAGCCATGGGCGATGTTGGCAAAGGGTCCAGCATGCACCAGCACCGGAGTACCCTCCAGACTCTGCATCAGATTCGGCTCCAGGGCGTCCTTCAAGAGCACAGCGAGAGCACCAGTCACGCCCAGGTCATCAGCGGTCACGGGCTTGCCCGATCTATCGAAAGCCACCACCATGTCGGCGAGCCGATGCTTCATGTCCTTCAGGCAGCGGGAGAGCGCCAGCACGGCCATGATCTCGCTGGCCACCGCAATGGAGAAGCGTGTCTCGCGCGAGATGCCCTTTTCCGTGGGAGACTGGCCCACCGTAATGGAGCGGAGGTATCGATCGTTGATGTCCACCACGCGCTCCCACATGATCGTCTCCGGGTCGATGTCCAGGCGTGCAAAGGCACCGTACTCCTCCTCTGTCAGCGCATCCGGATCGGTCTTCTCAATGCCCAGACGCTTCAGGCGACGCAGCTGGATGGGCGAGAACTTGCGCTGACCCTTGATCCTTGGCACCAGGCGCTCATACAGTGCCTTGTCCTTCTGCGTGCACTCGTGGAAGATGCGCGTGTCCAGCTGTGCGGCCAGCAGATTATTGGCCGCCGACACCGCATGAATATCGCCCGTCAAATGGAGATTGAACTCCTCCATGGGTATGACCTGGGCGTAGCCGCCGCCCGCCGCGCCACCCTTGATGCCAAAGGTGGGTCCCTGCGAGGGTTGTCGCAGGGCAGCGATTACATTCCTCTTCTTATGTGCGCCAAGTGCCTGGACGAGGCCCATCAATGAGGTGCTCTTGCCCTCACCCAAAGGTGTGGGTGTAATACCCGCCACCACCACATAGCTGCCCGCCTCCTTGTCAGCCAGACGGTCGAGCACCGAAAGCGAGATTTTGGCCTTTTTGTTGCCATACAGCGACACCTCGCGCGACTCCAGGCCGATCTCCTTGGCCAGCAAAGCAATGTCCTTGGGCTTCTGCCCGCGGGCAATCACAATGTCACTGGGTACTGGCCTCAGGGGCTTCAATGGCAGCGGCTCCAGTGTCCATTGGGTGCGCATCTGGCGATCCAGGGCCCTGGCCGCCGAACGGACGGTGTTCTTCATCAGCATGGCCACGGTCATGGGTCCAACGCCGCCAGGCACGGGTGTGATATGTCCAGCAACCTTCTTCGCCTCTTCGTAGTCCACGTCGCCCACCAGACGGCTGCCGCTGGCCTTTGAAGGGTCTAAACGAGGATTAAAGGATTTCTGGGATTAGAATGGGAATCCAGAAGAAGTCGATGGATTTCCATAGAGCGCTATTTCTAGACTAAAACCCGCAACAAAATTGTAATCCAGAATCATGCATCTTATCTGTCGATGTGGACCCCCAGGGCGGGTCACTGCGGGGTCATTCGCACTGATAAGGTATACAGGGGAAACTGATCAACAAGTGGCAACGATAGAAATGCATTTGGTAAAGGAAAATTCCAAGGGAAGGCATAGATTGAATCATTATGTTTAGGAGGGTATAGAGATCCATCCTTATAGGAAAATGTATCAAAAACATTCATAAATTTAAAGAGGAATATCTAATGAGGTATATAAAACACTTATCCCAGAAGAGACAACCCATCATAGCCCCTCAAAAAAAAAGGTGTCCTTCCTCACCTGGCTTCACATTAATGCCACAATCGATGACCACCGCACCGGGCTTTATCCACGATCCCTTGACCATCTCGGCGACGCCGATGCCCACCACTAGGATGTCCGCACTCCTTGTGATCTCCTCGATGTTACGCGTCTTCGAATGGCACACCGTCACCGTGGCATGGGCCCACTTCAAGAGCTCTGCGGCAGGTGTACCCACGATTTTGCTGCGACCCAGGACGACGGCTCTGGCGCCAGAAATCTCCACGCCTGCGCGACGAATGAGCTCGATGCAGCCCCAGGGAGTGCAGGGCAGGAAGCCGCCAAGATCCCCGATGGCCAGCCGACCCTCGTTGACGGTGTGGAGGCCATCCACATCCTTTTCGGGCGCCACGGCGTCCGTGATGCGATGCGAATCGATGGGGGAATCGCAGTCCAGTGGCATCTGCACGATGATGCCATGCACTCGGGGGTCGTCGTTCAGATCGTTTATCTACAAAATGAAAATTTCTTTGGGTTCCGTTTCCCGTTGCATAATCCACAATCGATAACCCACCTTATCGAGCAGCTCCACTTCGGTGATGGTGCGGGGCAGCTGTACGTGGACCGCCTCGATGCCAATCTCCGTGGCCGCCTTGACCTTCATGCGAATGTAGACATTGGAGTCCTCGCGTCCGCCCACCTGAACGATCCTCAGTCCAGGCGTGAACTTTGGCAGCAGCCTCGTCATGGAGGTCACCTCACCGCGCAGCTCCTCGCGTATATTTCTGGCAGTAGAAAGGGCGTAATGATTGGTGGAATGATCTCTCAGGGATCTCTCTGGGACTCACTTGGCCACGGCCGTGCCCGATATGATCTTGGCCTCGTTGCTCATCTTCCTAGCCGGCTCGTCTCTCCGCTGAACACCGCTGAAACAACGCACAAGGTTTCTTAGTCCGGGAACCCAACAACTTTGACGCCTCACTAGCGACGCCAATACGATCGATTCGCGCAATGAAACTCGACTGAGCGGCCTGCCACCAATGGCAGTCCTATCTATAGGCTCCAGGTGCCTCTCCCTACTCTGGGATCAAGCCATGCTCTCGCTCTCCGTCTCCTATCACCCGCTACCCGCTTATCAGCGCCTTTAGTAGTAGATTAGTAGGTTTCAGGTTCCGTGGGTCACATCTTTCGATTGCCAGCCGTAAATAACACCATTATGTGACGTCTGTGCAGGGGCTCTAAGAGCCACAACATGATCCATTCCGGCACAAGGAAAAAAACCGCAAAAGGGAGTAGGAAATCATGGTATAAGATGGATTACCAGGAACGTCGCTTGCGAAAGTAATTTCCATATCAAATCTTATCGTTGGAGGGGTGGGAACTTTTGAAATGATTGTTGAGGTGTTACGAAATGGGGAAATGTTTACTATGGGAACGATTGGTAGCATGCTAAGAAATATGTGAATACCTATGTGCATAGGTAAGATATGAGGGGAGAAATAAGTTAATTGAAAAGAAAGAGGTCCAAAAACCACGAAAACAAGAAATACTTATAAAAATTAAGTACAAGTATTCCGTTTCCATAACAAGTTATAAAAGATCTAAGCATTTTCAACAAATATTTAATATATTTTTGTGTTTAACATATATTTTAACCCCGATCTTTAGCATGCAACCCACTGTAAGGCGGAACACTTGTACCTGCCACAATTAACAGCGTTTTCCTAATCTGACTAAACAAAAAGAAAAAAAGAGCTCAAACAATTCTGCACGAAGGCAAACAGAATAGAACCTCAGTAAATAGCATGAAACCAGTCCTTATCAGCAAGGTGTTAATTGGTTGGACCGATAAGCTATCCCCTATTCTATGCTCTCCTCATAGAACTCTTGGGGCGCACTAATCTTAACAGCTGCCCGCAGCTTGGCCGAACGACTGCGACTATTCCGGGAGACCTCTTCGGGGTCTGGCACAATGACATGCCGATGGAGCTGCCGCCAGTGTTTTTCGTTCAGGGATTGAAGCATTTCGGGATCATCGATGAGCTCGTGACTGGAGTACTTCAGGGGCAGGGGATTAGCTGCGCCAGCGACGACATGCCCATTGATGTGCCGCTTGACAATGGTGTCCTCCAGGGAGTGAAAGGTGATGGTAACCAGGCGACCATCGAGGCGCAGCATTTCGTTGGCCAGCAGCATGCCGTAGTTGATTTCGTTGAGCTCGTTGTTCACGAAGATGCGCAGCGCCTGGAACGTCTTGGTGGCCGAGTGCGCCGGGCGCTGCAGCTTGTCCTTGCGCGGGCCACTGTCGAGGGCATCCTCCACGAGGTTCGCCAGCTGTCGCGTCGTCTCAATCTTGATCATTGCGTTGCGGGCATCCACTATGTATCTGGCAATCTTTTTGGCTGCCTTTTCCTCGCCGTAGATGCGCAGAATCTTGACCAGATCTCCTTCGTCAACTTTGGCCAGAACATCAGCGGCACTCAGGCCGCCACTGAGACCCCCATCCATGCGCATGTCCAGCGGCCCATCGTGGGAGATGGAGAATCCCCGAGCCGCCTCATCGAACTGCATGGAACTGCAGCCGAAATCAAAGAGCATGCCATCAATCGAGTTCTTGGCCAGGTTCTGCTCCGCAAAGAGTCGTGGGATGTCGGAGAATTTCCCGAGCAAAGGGATAATCCGCCCCTTGTATTCCTCCGTTTCGCTCAGATCCTGCGCCAGCTGGTAGGCCACTGGGTCCCGATCCAAGGCGTAGACTTTGGCATCGGGCAGGGTATCGAGGAGTCGTCGCGTGTGACCCCCTGCCCCGAAGGTCATGTCGAAGAAGGTTCTGCCGGGTGCCCCCTTCAAGTACTCGATGGCTGTGTCGCAGAGTACAGGCACATGGGGAGCGGCGCCAGTAGGAGGAGCGGCAGCTGTTGCTGTGTTGGTGTTGTGTCTTAGATATTCTAGCCTTATTCTAGTGGGGATTAGGAGGCGCTTGAGCATGATGGTTATTTCTTCTTTGAGCCCGCTCCGTCGTTGAGATACTGCAGGAACTCGGAGCTCAACACCTGACTGCACTGTGCGGCCGTCAGTCCAGTGGCCGTTGATTCGTGGCTGCGTGGATACTTCTTGGCGTACACGTTGTTCGACAGCCGCTCCAGCGCCTCAATCTGTCGGTCCAGATCCTTGTCCGCTTCGCTATTTAGGCTGGTTGAGAATCGAGTAACTTGTTTGCGAATCTGCTCCCCGAGATCCCTTTTATGCGGATTAGAGGATAGAGAAAGTGTTTTATTGGAGAGGCAGCAAATGGAACTTTGTATGGTTTTGTGGCAGATGTTCGTTCCAAGCAGCACGACTGGTGTTTGGGGCAGGGGTTGGGGCTATTCCTGGGAAAGAAATCGAAGCTAAAAGTAATGGGAAACCGCAGAGAAAAAAGAGGAGCGAAAGCTACAGCCTAAGGAAATCTTTTAGCCAGAATTCAGGACCATCCCTAGATTCCACCACTCACTGGACCTCTGCACCATCTCCAAAGAGATATTCCTCTGGGATTAGCTGATAGGAAAACTTTGAAGACATTTTTGAAGGCAAGAAAAATACACTTGAAGCTCGACCAAACCAAACGCGTGCAAAACCGGCAGAACTATGGGCCCCATGTAAGCTGCGATCGTTACCATGAAACAAACGATCCACACAGACAGATCCCACCGCCGTGCAACTTTTGTGGAACCTGAATTGCTGGATGGCGGCAACATCTATTAAGACAATCCCACAGTAACATCTTTCGAAACTAGAATTTTACATCTGACTGAAACTACTGGCATTCAAATGACACTTGCTCCATTTATTTGTTGACATTTGCCACATTTATTTGTTAGATAATCCACAAGGCACCCAATCGCCGCCCCCCACTGGCCGCCAGCAACGAACATTCCCGCGCATTTCTGTTGTGTTTTTGTGTGGATGATGATATTTACCTGCCAATTTTTGTCTTGTCCGTTGGCCACTTTTCAAGTACTTTCAGGAATTTTTGGTATTGTGCCGACATTGTTTAAACAAATTGCTAAAAAAAAAAAAACGCGGCAACGTGCGCTGATAAAATATTTATCGGCCCTCAGAAATATACCAAAGTATACCGTCTCATTTTAAAAATATACCGTAAATATACTGACGAATTCAGGTTTTATTTTACATATTCCTCGTTTTTGATATTCCGTGGAATATTACTTATACTTCTATGTATATAAAACATTTAGCCAAGCCAACTTAATTTTATCCGATTAATGAATCAATTTTCAGCTTGACTGGCTAATGTTATGCACTCCTTTGTATTTGAATTTTCCTAATTTGTGCCTGTATTTCCTGTGGTCGCAAAGTTAGCAAAGTCTAATGTCATAACACTATTAGGGCCGCAAATACCGATACAGTCAGTGTTGAGCAACTGCAAAATATTTTAAGATTTGAGGCAGTTAATACTATTTTTATTTACTTTTAAATATATCTTTGTTACAGCTAAATAGATTGTACAAATTAATAAAAAAATGTGTAGTATAACTAAAGCCTGCTTTGCATGGTGTATTTCACACCTTTGAAAAAGTTTCGCATACATTTCAGTACTGGGTTAAAAGGTCGCAGAATTAAAATAAAAAAAATCGGTTGAAATCTGTTGGTAACTATTTTAACTAGCTCAGTAAGTTCTGACTTGAATCTTGTGCGAATATGTATATCTTTAAGTTGCTCAAATACCAGTGTAATCCACTTCCAGGTCACAACAGGATCTCAAATCAATGGATATCTTTCATTCGTTGCTTTTCGTTCGTTTCCTGGCGTTTCCTTTAACCAACATTTGGCCCAATTAAATTCGGTATTCAAAAAAAGGAGTACGCCTCCCTCCCGCTTCCCTTTGCAGGGGAAACAAAAAAAATCAGAGGCGCCAGAGAGAGAGCCAGAGGAACAAAAAACCGGAATAGCCGAAACACAAGAGAGAGCGCGCAAAAGAGTGAGAGAGAAGAGACAAAAAGTACACACATAAAAAACATAAACAAGCCTTTTTTCATAAGGCGAGCAAGCGAGAGAGAAGAACGGCGGAGAGCGACATCATTCCACCCTCTCGCTCAGCTGCTTCAGAAAAAACTTGCTTCGGTTGTGATTTTTTTTCCACTCTCTTTTTCGCCGCCGAACCGAGCAGAGTCCCGTTTTTTGTTGCTCCTGCTTTGCACCGCGTTCGTCTCTTGATGTAAACAAGCGTAACCGAAGCTTACGCCGCGCCACCCACCGCCTCCTCCAAAACGATTGTAATTGCAATTAATCGCAGAAGGCGGGTCGCCAAAAAAGTCCGAAAAGCAAAAAAAAAAAGCCCGAAATCATAAAAAAGGGGCAAAAGCACAAGTGCAGAAAAAAGTGACTTGTGCGAGTGTGTGTTGGTGTATTTTTGGCGTGCGCGGCCATTTTTTCTTGTTGCCACACGGGAATCTGTTTTAAGTGTGTTGGTGTATGTGGAAGAGAAACCAAAAAGAAGAGGAATATAAAAAAGCGAAATTTGCAAACTTATAACATAATAAGTAGAATCTATAAAATACGTAAAAAAGGTGCAGGAATGCGTCTAATCCAACAAGTCAAATACCGCAAAATCGCAAGCAAATTGTTCCCTAAAATACCTGTGTGAAAGATTGGAGGAGTGTGGAGGAACCCACCGTACCCCCCTCTTCTTGCAACAACCACCTACAATCAGCAGCTGAACACGTGCTTGCGGGCCAAAATATCAACAAAAGTTGGCCCACAAAAAATAAAGCAAGAAAACCCAGAACACAAAAGACCTTTTCGAATTGGTGAGTACTTTCCCACGAGCCTTTCTTTTATTTATTTGTCTTATTGGAAAGAAAACACTTTTTTTGTTTGCAAGTCTGTTTCCCGCGCTTGCTGCACAGTGGGCCGGATGTAATACGGGGGAATTCTAGATAGTGTAAGTGGTTCAATGGGAACCGATTAATTAAGTATGGATGTGTAACTTAATTAATATTTAAAATTTTAGATACCATTAACTTTTTTAGGCTCTTAAAATAATTATTTATTGAAAATTAGTATCTCATTTACCCCACAGTTGATATGGATGGTCAAATATTCTCCGGTCCATGTAATCCAATTTCCCCCTGAAATCCCATGTAAACCGAATTGTTCGCTGCTTTAAATTGCTCACAAAACGATTAAGTAAATGCCATAATTACCTTAAAGTTAAAATAATTTTATTCCCGCAAAAATATTTGTCCCGTCCCTTTTGTCCATCGTCCCCCCCCCCCCCCCCCCCCATCCCGTTGCCCATGTTTTTATGCTCGTTTCCATTCATTCGGTGGTGGCGGTTTTTTTGTGTGTGTCGTGTCTTTTTTTATCTTTTACTTTTTTTGTATTCATCAAATATTTGCTGTTTTTTCGCACACATGTCGCCCCCAACCAAGGCAGAGAGAGCGAGAGAGCCAGAGAACGTTTTTGTTCGTTTTGCGGTTTGCACGATGTCCGGCTGGTAGCTCGTTTGTTTATGTTGCGCTCTTGCTCGCTCTTTTGCGCTTCTCTGGATCAAGGTGTATGACTGAGAAGGTGAAGCAGATGGTTGTCTCTCTGTTCTCCGCCCACAGCATTACACTTGAAATCCTCCACTCGATAATCTTGTGTAGTAAAACAAACACTTGCTACTTAACCTTCTTCTGAATATACCTTGCTCTAGCTCTTCTGCTCTCTTTTGTTTTTCAGCTGCTTGCGCTCAATTAATTTTCGTTGATTCGTTTTTTGTGTGAGTTTGTTCGGGTGTGTGTGTGGGGTTTTTTTGTGTATACCATTTTATTTATATGCTTTTTTAGGCATCGTGCTGCTTCTTTCCCTCGCTTTTTTTTGGGGCCTGACTGACCGATTTGCCTGCGTCTTTGGGGCATTATCAGGTTGTTTGCTTTACTCTCTCTCCCTGCTCCTCCCCATTGTTTGTTGAACGCCACTTTTTTGCAATTGTTTTCAAAAGCAAACACTTTATAGGGTATTTTTACATTGTCCGTAATCCGCTTCCCCGTCTCCCTTCACCCGTTTTTTTTTTGTGCGCAACAAGCAAATAGCGCGTCCTTTTACATTCCGCTTCTCCTTCCCCTGTCCTGCTTCCACTTTTGCCACTGCTTCTACTCCTGATTCAACTTCTGCTCCCGCTCCCGATCCCGTTTCCTCTTCCATTCCCCTACCATTGTCCAACGTCAGCAACGACATCAGAACCGGTTCTTTTGACCAGCGCGCAAAAAAATAAAAGAAAAGAACTCAATTTGCCTCTGACGTCAACACCCACCCGACCAAAAGGTCGCTAACAAATTAGCGTTCAAACATTTTCAACTCTTATTTTAAAGAAACAGAAAACAGTAAATGTAATTCCATAGCAATTGTTGGCTCGAAGAAGGTAGTCTACAACTCTACTTTCTTGATCTGAAAAACATGTATCTCTCATTTCATTCATTCCTTAATTTTTTTTTGAAGAATGAACTTTATTGTATTCTAATTTCTTACAATTTGCTGGAGAGTGGAGTTTGAGTAGAGACCTTTGTTAGATTTATATCTTATCTTCTATGAAGTCCATGCGAATTACATTTCCATTTCCGTTTCATCTACAATAAATTTCGAGCTATTTGTAACTTGTATGCACATTTTGCGGAAGTGTAAATTTAAATGTAGAACAAGGTTGATCATTTTATTATGATTTTATAAATGCAACAAGTGGGGAAATATATGTATCACCGCTTTTATTCCGTTTTTTTGTGGGGTTTGCAAACGTGTAAGGATTATCAAAAATTGGGTTTTAAAATCAATTAAATTTCATTTATCAATGATGGATATGCTGGTGGAAATTAGTGTCAGAAAGAAGTCATATGATGGGGTTGGATAAGGGCGTAACAATTGATTAAAAAAAACATACATTAAAAGTGAAAGGAATTGAAGTAATGGAGTGCCATTAAAATACTTTGAAATGTATGGATTAATGATACTTAGATTAACAGATACCCCACACTCGTATACCCTTCTTCATCAGTTGTGAGAGTAGGAATAGTCCTTCTCCAATAGGAGTTTTCCCCGTGGGATATTTTGATACCCCATCAAATCATATTTCCCATTTATTTTCCACCTCTTTTATGTTATTGGTCCATTTATTGTTGCTGCCCCTCCCTGCCCACCTGCCACCTCCCAGAAATGTGTTAAACTTGTAGTTGCAATAAATTTCCATCCATCGAGGTTGTTGACACGTTCCGTTGGCGCCCCTGACGTTTTTTTGCTCCCTGTCCGAAAAAGAGAACTCAGATTCGGGTTTGGATTTGGCTTTCCATCTTGTCACCACGAAAACTTGTTGCCCCAAGCGCCTTTTTTGTTGATCTGTTGAAAAATTTTCATTTTCGCTTTTTCCCCCCTCTGGCATTGTTCAGAAGCAATTATTTTCGAGCTTTTTGCGCTTCAGTGGCAAGTTTTTTGTGTGGCAACACAGAGAACTCTTTCACGGTGCACGTTTTAATTCACAAACAATTAATTAATTCATGCATAAATATGTTAATGTGCAGAAATTAGTGTACGAAAGTGTAAGGGGAAGCAAAGTAGAGAATCGAAAAAGTAGTTTATTCCGAGTTTTGCAGCGTCGACAATTATTTCAGATTCAAGAATTACAATATTTCTGTACTTTCAGCAGAAAAACCCCACAACCGCGCACCAGAGGAAAGCGTAGAGCTGAGTCTCTTGTGTAAGCGGAGTCCGCTGCTCCAAGTGTCGACTGTCGGCGGTCGATTCGCCCCACAATCGTTGGTGAGCTCTGCCCCAAGCTGGACGCACGCACCATCGCCTACCGCCCGCTGACACTTGGGGGCCATCAGCCGCCGCTTATGGCCGAATTGCCGACGGCGCCGAACGGCGTCTCGAGCGGTGACTATCTCCATCGATCCATTGACCAGCTGCGATCCCTCACGCACCTGACCACAGCGGATCTGCGCACCGCACAACTGGTCCATGACTACAAGCCATTCAACATCAATGAGTTTCGTCAGAATGTGGTGGAGCGGCTGGACTACAGCCTGAAGAATGGCCTGGTGCACCACCAACAGCAGCAGCAGCAACAACAGCAGCAGGAGATGTTGCAGCAGCAGCAGCAGCATCAGGCACATCAAGAGCAGCAGCAGCAACAACAACAACAGCAGCAACAGCATCACCATCAGCAGCAGCAGCATCATCTAAAGTCCAGCTACAGTGCGCCAAGCTCTCCGCCAACACCACACGAGCAGCAGGAGCAAAAGGTGAGTCTTGGTGGAGTGCAGAGAAAATTAGACCTAATTCTTGACCGTTCCTTTCAGTACGATCCCAATAGATCGCCTCCACGGCCGCTCATGAGCAGCGGCAGCAATGCCTCGTCGCCAGAAGATGATCGCCGAGGCAGCGGCGGAGGACCTGGAGGTGGTGGAGGAGGAGACGGGGACCAGTCAAAGCCATACAAATGCGCCTCGTGCAGCAAATCCTTTGCCAACTCCTCGTATCTGTCGCAGCACACGCGCATCCATTTGGGGATCAAACCCTACCGCTGCGAGATCTGCCAGCGAAAGTTTACGCAACTGTCGCACCTGCAGCAGCACATCAGGACGCACACGGGGGACAAACCGTACAAGTGCCGGCATGCCGGCTGTCCCAAGGCCTTCTCACAGCTCTCGAACCTCCAATCGCACTCGCGATGCCATCAGACGGATAAACCCTTCAAATGCAACTCCTGCTACAAATGTTTTGCCGATGAGATGACGCTGTTGGAGCACATACCCAAGCACAAGGACTCCAAGCACCTGAAGACGCACATTTGCAATTTGTGTGGGAAATCCTACACGCAGGAGACGTACCTACAGAAGCATCTGCAAAAGCATGCAGAGAAGGCGGAAAAACAGCAGCAACGGCACTCCAGTCAGGTGGCTGCAGTGCAGCAGCATGTGCCATCGGGGGGAATCGGTTTGAATCTGCAGCGCCAGGCGATGAATGATGTGAATGCTGCCTACTGGGCCAAGATGGGCGCAGACAGTGCGGCTGCATCGCTGGCAGAGGCCATACAGCAGCAGCTGCCCCAGACCAATGGCCAGACGTACGCGAATTTTGCCACGCTCCAGCAGCATCAGCAGCAACAACAGCAACAGCAGCAGGATATGCTGCAGCAGCACCACCAGCGGCTGGCGGACACACCCGGCCACTCGCACAGTCCGCATGAAGACCCCGCCGGCGAGGATCTCGTCCTGCGGCAGACGACACCACAGCATCACCTGCAACAGCAACAACAGCAGCAGCAGCCCTCGCCTGGGCCTGGATCCTCGGCTTTTACTCCACTGAGCGCCACCGTGCCGCCCTCACATCTTCAGCAGCATCGTGGGGCACCAGCGGCCACCGCGGCCTACCTCTACCAGCAGAATGCGGCAGCGGCGGCCGCTGCCTTTCCCACGCAGCTGATTTCTCTGCATCAAATACGAAACTATGCGCACCAGCCAGGGGCAGCGGGTCTCATCGCTGGCGATCATCTAACCCTGGGTCTGAGCGCCGTCCAGGCGGCCAAGGAGAAGGCCCAATAGTACAGGCCCCTACGTGGCCACAAAAGGCAGCTACGATGACATTAGTTGTAGGTTTCAGCAGACGTTTAAACTGGCATGAGTTTCCAACAATTACATGCGGAATTCATCCCAGTTTCAACACTCGAAATTATGTGTAAGTTAGGTTTAGTTTAGGCACCAGTTGAAGGCAGTGCAGGAGCTGGTACTTCCATTTAGTATTAACCTTTGTATAGACTTACAAACCCTCTAGAATCAGGAAAAGTATTGATTGCTTTATTCTACTCATAAATCTCACTCTCCAGACTCCAAAACACTGCCCGAAAATAAAAACGCAGCTCCTCCCTGCCCTCAACTGCAAATTTTGAAGAATATCTATAGAGGACATGTGTATCTAGGACAACTCAGGATTTATATGATATTTATATGACCCTTTCCCATCTTTCTATTTATGAAAAATATCTCTCCAAAATAAAAAGGTAAAACTCTGAAATACTTGAAAAAAACCATCAATACATTCGAGTAGATCACAAGTTTTTCCAGACGATCCGATGATAGGAGCCGTACAAAGTACGGCGAATACATAATGTAAATCTTATGTAAATGTGTGCTGTACGACGTATCATATTAGCCATAAGCAAGAGAACCCTCGAGATATTATCTTTATTTATCAAACAAATTTGTTTAAGAACTAAGAAGTGTATTTTCTACCTAAAACACAACAAAAAATAAAAGAAACGAATTGTATAATAAATTTGGAAATAATTTATAAAAATAATTATCTTGAATGATCGTTGATATCTTTTACCGCAAGATTTGCATTTGCATTTAGGGATACGATGAGGATTCAGTGAACCAGAAAACTGCATGATAATCCGCTTAAGAGAATTTCCTTTTCCTTTCTTTGCGTCCCAAGGCGACATAAGACATGAGAGATTTATGTTTGCCGTACCCTACATATAATCTGAGTATCTCTATGGGGAAATGTAGGACTCGGCTCAAGATTCTATCGAGAGTTTTGTATACGATGGCGCAGCTGTCGTTTTGGCCAGTGGGGTGTTTCTTGCCCCTGCAACGATCCATGATTGATGACTGATTGAATCTTGAAGTTTTTTCCTTTGCCTGATCGAAGCAGAGATTAATGATTGGGTGTTCATATACATATGTACTCTCACACATATGTAAAACTACTTCATCTGCTTGAAACATCACGATTTGCAACTTGAATCAAGTGATTTCCACTCGAAGAATGAGCAAAGTTCTTCAACCGAAGAGATGGTGAACCATAAAAGATTAGTAAACTGATATTTCGTATATGGAATAGACAATAAAACATTTATGTTTTCAGCAAATTTCATAGCTAATTAATAAAACAATAAGTCATACAAAATAAAAACCAGTTTGAAAGATTTTAACAGGTGTTTTTTCTGTATTTTTTGCACTGAAAGTTCTGTCTTCTCTATTTGCTAAGCCAAGCATTTGAATGGTATTATTATAAATAGCTGGCAAAGTGTGTTAAGAACACTTGGGAGTAATGTGAATTATATGACCATTTTATGACTCAAATAAAAACAATATAAAAGCCACCTAAACAGCTCGTAAAAATTGCCCAAAGAATGGCTATTGTTTAGCGTTGAATAGACACCCACTAAGGGGATAAAGAACAGCAACAAAAGGAGGTTGATAGAGACATAACCCCTCCTAAAAGGACATTGTCTGCGCTGTTTTGTCAACAAGCAAGGATCTTGTGCGAAATTTCGGCACGATCCTGAACCCTTAACACCGACAAGGATCGCTGACAATAAACCAACAAATCATCAAAGGCTGGGATTGGCAAACACACCGCAGAGTACAAAGAGCCGGGATAAAAAGGAAATGAAGGGCTCATCGAACGACAATCGATCATTTGGCAGTTTGTGCAAAATGCGTGGAGTAGACAAAAGGGGTAAAACGGATCTGAAGGTATCGCGAATCTATGGCCAGACAATGTTTGCCAATAATATAATTGATAAATGATTTGATTTCTGCCAGCCGATCGCGGCTCATCGATCGATCATTGGCTGCCATTTCGAGCATTGGAAGTTTCCCCATGGGATCTCCTCTGCTCTCTGATTAGCATATCAATGCCTCACTTTTAAAAATGCACTAATGATCATGCGATTGTCTGATGCTGCTGCTGTCTGCCTGGATGGCTCTGTCTTCGGGGTGGCTCTTCTTTCGGGTTTCTTTGGGTGCTGAAATCATCACCGAATCTCTGTCCGTTGCGTGCCTCATCAGCGCTTTGTTATGCTAACTATGAGAAAAAACTGTGGCTGAGAGAGCAGCTATCCTGTCAAGGATGCTTGGTGCTGTCTGGGGTCCTGGGACTATCACTTTTACTTGCAGTCGTCGCTGGTCGTCTTTTTGATCGATATGATAATTAGAATGCAATGCTGGAGGCCAGGAAGGAGTTTTTTTCGTTGAGAGTGGCATCTGCTGGAGATCTTTAAAGAGTACAATGAAAGAAGGATAGGGCTACAGGGGAAGAAATAGAGCATCATAGATCTGGCTGGTGGTCTTTAGATATTTTTTAGAATTTATTTGATGATCGTAGAACATTTCTTAGTGCCGTAGGAAAGGATTTCCCTTTCTAGATTATTTTTCCCACTAAAAGTACCTTTATTAATTAGTTCCGCTTGTACTCCACTAGTTTCCTTACCTTTTCCTTGATATCAATCCATAAATTCTCTCAGAATAACCTCCTCTCTTAGGGTATCTCGCTGGTCCTTTCGTTCCCTAACTTTCTTTCAGTGCAGAGCCCCTTCAAAATCTGTTTCAGGGGCAGGCATTATGCATACGACTTGCATTTGAATATTATCTATGCGTTTTTCAATGCCAAGAGATCATTTCGAGGGCTGCAGAAAGGCGTCATCAAAGCCATCAATAGATTTATGGTTTCTAAACTCTAGAGAAAATCAAAACACACACCCTATACCCCATAGATAGCCAACGATCAGATCATCAGGGGTTGCCACACACACAAAAACATCCGGAGAAAGGATTTCACCCCAGAGAAGGTTTCGGGGGCGCTTTGCATAAGAAAGGACCCGTCGTTCGAGCATCGAGGGTAACCCGTTCACGTATGGCATTTAGTCGGGGGTTCGGGCATTCAGCAATTCTTTTGGATAAACTATTTATGAAATTACTAGACAATGCAGACAATATGCAGAATACACTCCACCGATTAGCCCATATATTGAGTAGAGGAGAGGATAGGTGTGTATGTTTTTCCCATAACTTCTTGTTCCTTGTGGCATTCGCATTTCCATATTCCTTCAGTCTTTTGCCAATTTTTGTGGCTCTCTTTGTTCGCTCTCTTGTGCTCGTTGTACTCCTCTGTATTGTTCGATTCTAATAAGGTGCGATATTGTGAAATTTGATGCGATTTTCGTTAGCTATTCTTCAGGGTTTGAGTACGAGTATATTCATATTTTGCACCCTATCCTATACTCATTCTCTCAAAAGGGATTCGCACTTTCCGCGGATAGGGCACACAATCGCTGCTGCTATTGTTGAGGTTTTTTTTCTATGCTCTTGTTTGGATTGATTTCCCTTTATCATCTTTCGATTGTTCAGTAATTGATATTTGAGCGAGTATATTGGCATATTGCCAAAAAAACGTGGTTTGTGGCATTCTAATTAAACGTTTTTGAGGGCTCGGATTTGAGGGAATTATTGAGGGATTGGATGGCTTTTATTACACTATTTATTGGTATATTAAAAGGGGTTTTTTCTAACACATTTCAAACACGTTTTGGCAGGAGTCATTCATTATTTGAGGGCAACAGATGTTGGAGAAAGGTTGAACATTTAATGGGACTGTAATCTCTATATCATTTTCTTTCTTTCTGCCTTTTCCGAAGAAGGATATTCTTGGTATATACATATATCTACTGTTTCTTTTTCAGAAAAAGGATTTTTAAAGAGCTTCTCTCCTTATTTTAAGTGCAAATATTTTTCCCCTGAGTTCTTTCATTCAATTGTGTTTGCCATTCAATTAAATATTTTTTCCATCAGTTTTTTTCGATTTAAAGCCCTGCCCAAAAGGCCCATCAAGTACTTAACAAGGTTAACATTTATTCAAACAAAAAACACGAGTTATTTGCTTTACATTTAAACTCCCTGACACCCAACACGTGTTTGGCAAATACCAACAAAAAACTAAAAATTAACTGCGTAATTGAAAGGTACATAAAAACGTGTATCCTTCGTACAGGAATCGTTTGTTATACGCCAGAAAATGACGCACTAACAAAAATTTAATTAAATTTTCGCGCCGCCTTTTGTCAAAAACCTACAGAAAAAGCTAACAAAAAAAAAGGATAAAAAACTACAGTAACAAGGCCGATCCAAACGAAAAAAAAATCTTGTCACACGGGATTTCTTTCTGCATAAAAAATTACGCGCCAAAAAGAAAAAAAAAAGCTGAAATCGCTTCAATTATAAACGACTTTTTTCGGTAGTCAAGCATAAAAAATTTCCGAATTCCAAAAAAAAATGGGTTAAAAAAACTGACAAGGGGCTGCATCCTGATGGGTTATATTTTTTTTGTGTCCTTCGGGAGAGTAGAGTAGTGTAAAAAAATCACCCAAAAAAGTATGCAACGGGCGGGCATTTGGTTACCTCATTTGAATATTTGGCGCTGGAAACTTTCTCACGATTTTTTTCCTTAGGTCTACCCACAGCTCAGGGGTGACGATCAAGGATAAAGGCGCACCCGGGGACTGCGACGGCGACCGAGAGACACAAAAAGATGCAGACAGCCATCCTCGAGGCAGAAGACAAGAAGTAGAAAAAAAATCCGGATTTTTTGCCTCATTTCCATGCGGAAGCGTTTCCTTAACGATCTTTGTGGAAAGAAGGGTGAGTGCCATGAACAAAAGGGACCAAAGGACCAAAGGATTCCTTTAATTTATGCACAACACGTTCGCGGATCGGACGACGCGACGCACCACCTCAAAGGGTTGTCTGAATGGGCTGATGATCCTCTGCCGGGATATCTGGGGGCACCGCATTTGCATACACGATCTACACGCCACATGGAAAAACGGGGTGCGGGTCAAACATCATTTTTCATTTATCAGCCGTAAAAAAAACGAAAAAAAACATAGCTCTTTGGAATAGAAAAATACGTTAATTATTTAAATTTGTTTTTTTTCATCTCTCGGATTTCTTTTAATGCGCAGGGCCAAGGTGTGTCCTAGGGAAGTCCTTTCCTATTCCTATTCCTATTCCTTTCAGTTTCCTCCAAGCTGTTTGTCTGGGTCAATTTTTTCTCCCTTCAAGAAGTCGGCCGCGGGGCAGGGAAACCACCCCAAGAAAGGGCTATCTATCCTCTAGAACATCTTTCTGGGCTTCTTACTGGGCTCTTCCTTTTGTCGTTGTCGTATATTTGTTTATCTATTTTACATATTCAGGCTTTGTATCCGGTTCTTTGGCAGAGAGTTTCTAAATCAATATTTGCTCATTAGTCACATTCAATAATTTTAATTATTATAATTTGTATGCGCACTGAATGGCAATAAGAAATGTACGAATGGCAGCTGTGTAATCATCAAAGGGTAAAGGATTTTCTATAATTTAAGTAGGAGAAAGTATCATATAAGAAAGGATTCATCGAATCTGAAGTATTTTAATTGTAAACTGATTCATTTTATATCCATATCGATCTTTAATTTTCTCTGTTTCCTGTTTCCTAATCAATTCTCCTTTTAGTCCCCATCAAATTCAATTAATGAAGCAATCTTCAAAAATTATGGCATTACCTTTTTGGCAATCGTTAATTCAAAGTCTCATTTAAAGAAACAAATCTTCAGGTAACACTTTCGTTTTAAAATTAAATGATCTTGCCTTATATATAAAACCGACAGCCAAATGAATCTTAAAATAATCTCAAAATAATGCCACGCTCATCTTTGCAAAAATTAATCAAATTATACCTTATCGAGCGAAAAACGACATCGAATCCATCAAATTCTTTTTAAATATACGATCTTCACAATGCAAAAATTATGCAAAATTTATTCATTCGCCAAAAAACACCGAACCGAAAAAACGAAGATTTTTGCACAAGGAAAAAGCTAACAATTTATACATGAAAGTGTGCTTTTTTGATTAAAATTAATTAAGTTACTTAATTACAGGTAAGAGATGAAGACAAAGTCCATGTGCCCCTTTTTTCCATTATCATGCCATCACGGGGGATTTGCTAACAGGTTGACTTGTGCCAAAAATTGAATTTTTTGCAAAGGTTCAGCGACGGTTGGGGGAGTGGGAGCATGGCGAAGTTTTAAACCTGAAGAATGGAAAGAGTTTGGTATTCGACATTGGTAGTACCCAAGGAATTGTGAGATATATGTTATGGTAAGGCAATCTATTTGATATTTCCTTATATCTATATATATTTGTTTTGGATAAAATCGAATGACATTCCCTATAAGTATTGTATTCCAGCTCCTTTTCCTAGGGTATCCATCAATTTTTACCGCCCCACAATCTTTTGGCACACTAAGGTTTTTGGTAGTAGAAGCGACAGAATGATTGATCGCCTGCCAATTGTAGACGAACGAAAGACTGAAAGACAGAAAGACACAGAGATTCCGAGAGATGGCGGGCAGACAGCCACCGACGGGGGATCCTAGTGGGGGGAATCCATTAAAAAAGTTGTATTTATTTGCTATTGTTGTTGCTGTTGTCGTTGGGGCTTTGTTCCTAGCCAAAAGTGAATTAAATTTATATTTACGTTCTTTATTTGTTGTCTCTGCATCGTCTGTGTGTCGGTGTGTACGTAATTTAAGTGAAGATTCGGTCGGGGGTCTAGTCAAACCGGTTCGACTTGTAGTTGCCTTTTATTTTTGGAGTCTGTAAGTCTTTTCTGGCGTTTAAATGTTGGTGGAGAAGTCTAAGGGAGGGGCATAAATTATAGTATACGTTTCTGTACGAATAGTTTATAAAGATTGCATCAATTTTAATGGGAAAATATGTGGGGGTTTTTTTCAGAAGAACATAACAATGGGAGACAATATGATAGAAGGAAATCTGGCAGCAGCATAAGAAGTTCCAACTTTAATTTACCATTTCTATGGTTTGATCTTATGATATTGAAAAGTTTGAGCATTTATTTCAATCAAAAACTATCCAAAATTTAATTTTAAAGCAAGTATTTACACTAGAACACTTTGTAGTACAATCCCTGAGCAATTGTTTACGATAAGTGAGCTTTTCTAAGACTCTATTCATAGGCGTCTATTTGGACATTACAATTCGAATATATGTATAGACACCTTTTTGAGAACCTAAGCAATCTTTATCATAGCCATAAATTCATTAAACAAAAACCTTTCATTTAAAACGAACTATTTCAAACTAGAAACTCAAAAGAAAATATAAATTCATATTTTTCAATCTTTTAAAACCACCAAAATGCTAACAGAATGCAAAGATGAGCTGCCCAATCCTCACAAGGGATGCCTGCGGGAGATGCTCAACACCCTGATCATCAGCGACAATGATGTGAAGCGCCTCAATACGCAGCTGCGCAACGTGCAACTGGAGATGAAGGCCGAAATGGACAAGATCGAAAAGGCCAAGTGCGTCGGAGATGAGAAGTCAACGAAGCCAAAGGTCTGCGTCAGTGAGGAGGATCTCACACAGTTTGCCGAACGCATCGTCAATCTGGATGAACTGAAGCTGCACTACACAAAGAAAAGCGAGGAGCTGCGCCGCCGCCGGGACAATATAATGGTCTATGCCCGACAGTGCCTGAACGCCTACAACGAGGAGAAGTGCAAATTCAAGTCCTTCCAGGAGAACACCGTGGACTACATTAAACGAACGGCTACTCTCTCGCAGGACCGTGAGGTGATCCAGAAATGCGAGAATGACATTTGCCAGATGAACAAACGCTTTGTTCGAGAGGTGGCCCATCTGAAACGCTGCGAGGGAGAGCTGCAGGCGTTCTTTAAGCTGCTCAAGGACTCGGATCCCAAGGCCTATTGCGAGTGCTGCTGCTTCAAGGACTACGACTGGCTGCCGCAGGGCAAGAACCTGGAGGTGGTGGACACCATAGCCGCGGAGATCAAGGAGAAGATGGGCCACGTGCTGGTTCGAGCCTTTGCCCAGCTGCATCTGCATGAGCCGCAGGATCCGCGGGCCTTCATTGCCGCCTATCTAATGAATCTCGATCGCAGCGAGCAGGAGATGAAGGAGAAGCACGACATATTCCAGGAGGCCACAGAGATCTGCATCAAGGAACTGCCCGATCCCATATTCCATTGCGAGAACACATGTCCGCCGCAAGAGAAACCCATTTGAGTTTTTTTGAACAATATTTCCTTTAATTCACACGAAAAAACACCATGAAATACAATATTTGAAATTCTCTTAACATTAGTTATATTTTGTATCGCTTTGCTTCACAAAGGAAATCACATTTAGAGCTGCTTTATAGTGTAATGTTATTTTCGTTATTTGCTTAGCCTTCAGCGTGGGTGGGGGTCGGGGATTAAACATTACATTTTAAATACATAAAGAAGCTGCTATTCAGTTTTATTCACGGATTAAATTAAAAGTCTATTTCTTGCGACGATTGTTGCGCCGCGTGCTGGTATCGGGCTCCTTTTCGCCCAGGCCAGTGATTGAGGCTCCGGCCAGCTCCGAGTTTGCCATCTTTCCTTGGGTGTCCAGAAAGAACATGACATCGCGCAGCTGCTCCTTGAGATCGGTGACTTCCGCATCATGTTTGGCTTTGAATTCCGTGTACTGCTGCTCCAGGGCATTGTATTTGACCAGCCAGGAGCTTTGATTGTCCTGCAAGGCCTTAGATAGCTCACGCTCTTCATTTAGCTGCTTTTGGACTTCTTTTAGTCTGAAATGGAACACAGGTTATTTAATGCCCTATACTCTTTGAAAGTGTATCCCCTACTTGGATGTATGCTGTACTAGTTTGCGCTCTAGATTCTGTTTCTCCTTGTGCATGGACTGTTGGACGTGCAGCAGATCCGTCACCTCTGACTTGGCCTCGCTGGCATTCACCTTAAAGTTCATCCACTCTTCTTCGAGGCGCTCCATTCGCTCCTCGTAGTACTTGCGCTGTGTGTCCAGCTGCGAGGTCAGCAAATAGGTGAACTCCATCTGCATGGAGTCGATCTTTTCCTCGCGTTCATCCTTTCCGGTCTGCGAGGCCACCAGCTTGCCGTCGGATTTGTTTTGGAACAGACGGTGGACGAAATTATCGCCTGCGTAATCCCACACACTGGAGGTTCCCAGTTGCATGGCAAAGGTGTGATTGGTGGCTCTGTAGTGGGCGGCAGCATGTCCACCCTGATACCGACCGCAACCGACATGGCCGCAGATCAGGCAAATCCACAGCGAATCTGTTCCCTCGCACTCCATGCAAACAGAGTCTTCCATCAGCTCGGGCGTCTGCACATGGCGGCAGACGGGGCAGGTGGAGTCGCCCCATTTCATCAGGCAGCTGGCATGGAAAGCATGATTACAGAGAATGGTGAGAACGCCATCCACGCTCTCGTCCATGCGCTCCAAGCAGACGGGGCAGGTGGGCAGTTCTGTGTGCCCCACGGGCGGTAGTCCGTGGTCGCTACGCTCCACAGCAGATACCCAAACGGCATGGCACAGGGAGTCGGGCTCCAGTGAGTTGTAGGCAATGCCATTGTAGGACTTGTAAAACTCCAAGGCCGACTCATTCGAGCGAAATCTGTATGAGATTAGAGTTGTATTGAAATGATAAGAGTTTTCTGCGGACTTGAACTCACTCTAGGAGCACCATAAACTGATTGGGACTGCCGTCGCGTACAATCTGGACATGCTTGATTTCCGCATGGCAGGGAGCTATAAAATTGAGCAGATCATGGCAGTTGAGAGTGGCTGGCACGGCCAGCAGGCAGAGTTGATTGGATGGGGCCTCCTTGGTGGCCTTGCGTTCACTAATAAACGGAAAGAAAACGTATTAAAAGGAGCAATGAAACACGCAGTGGCAGCTCATACTTCTTCTTGTATAGATGAATAAGTCCCTTGGTGACTTCCACTATGGGATTGCCAGAAAAGTAGCCAATCTCCAGTGGAAAGTTCGAGTTTGCCTGCACGTTACCAGACTGTGACTCATCGCCGCTGCGTGGCGTCGTCTCCCGCGAGCTCCCAGCCGTCGGGCTGTTTACATGCTGCAGCGTGGTGGCCCAGTTCATCTTCTTTGTGTCACCTTCAATGCTATTTTCGCCCTCTGAGAGTTCCTTTATCCAACGCTGATTCGTGTACGTTTCAATGGTTATATCGCGGGACTGTCGCAGTCCACGGTCCCGCTCGCGCTCCTTTTGAACCCGCGGATTGGTTGGATGCTCTGCTGATACGGCGCCTTCTTGTTCTAATTTACGGATAAAGCAGCAGACGGGGTCAATTAATTGTTGGCGAAATGTATGCGTTTTCTTTGTTCGCGTTATTTACCTGCGTTTGGCTCCAAATCGATTTCGATTTTGATGACACACAGGGAAATGTTTTCTAGCATTACACAGGCATAATTTAGATCAGGTCAATTACCAAAATGTATAAAAAAAACGAATTAAATGTTTTTGCGTAAATTAATGTTTGGTGTAAGAGCGATAAATATTCATCGGACTTATCGATAAAATATACCGTCCGAGCCTCAGAAATATACCGAAACATACCGTCTTACTTTAAAAATATACTGACGAATTAAAGTTCTATTATGCATATTCCTCAATTTTGATATTCCGTCGAATATTCCCAGCTAAATAGAAAATTTAGCTCTGCCCACATAATTTTATGTCGTTGATGAATAAATTTTTTTTAAGATTGGTTAGTTTTTAGGCCTGGCTTTTATTATATTTTGACTAAAACAAGGCTTGATATTGATATTCTTTAGACACATTCAAGTACATTATTAGTATCTTGTATATATTTATCGCAATCCTGATACCTACAGAGCCTGGGATGACAAACATATGGGCGTTTGTAACCCTTGTGTTAGATTGCATTTTTAAGGCCTATTCATGCATTCGATTTGTTATTTGTATATAAATCCTGATCCCAGTACCAGTTCTTGGTCTCTGTAAGATATTGCAAAATATCGTTTAAAACAGAGACTGACAAGTTTCTGCATTAATTAGAGCCTGGGATGATCATCCATGTTTTGCATTTAATTTTTGACGATTTTCATTGGCCGAGAAAAAAATCGCGTCAACCCGTTTTAACCGGTTCCTCTTTTTGTTGAAAATTTGATATGAAGCACAGAAAAGTTGTATAAAATGGGGTATCGCGGATAGTTACAAAAACCAGTTAGCTGATAATATATTTCTAGGTGATATTTTTCTGCGATAATTTAATCGTTCTATTTTGAAAATAGGACTCTGGTGAACAGTTTTCCGCGAACTAGTTCGGCTATCTGACAGTCTTTACCAGCACCAACAACTACATACCGGGCAAATAATCCATTTGAACGGATATTCGGTTTTCCAGCAGCAGCAGCATATCAATATTTGAGAAATGTGTTTGAAGTCATATGTAAAGGTAGGTTATTTTAATATTGAGACAACAATAACTTGAATTTGTAGAAATGAAAAAAACCTGGCCTACTTTAAATTTAAAACGCCTTTGAAAATTTGATTAATTAGCTAAAAGTATTAAACTGGATTTTGATATGTCCCACAGCGGTGGTCGCTTACAACTTGTCGGCTTTCCGCCACCCCAGCTCCATCCCAACCGACCAACCACCCAGCCACAGCCCCTTCCACCGACCAAGTTCTCGGTTTCGCTTCGGGTAGCCACCGAAGCTTTTTGGCCAAAAAATACAGTTAGTACGAACTGGTAGCTACTCGAAGGCGGACGTGTTGCCGCCCGTGGTCTAAGCCGTGACAAAAACACGTTTACGAGACTTGTTCGTTATTTCACGCGCGCGTAAATCAAACCCGAAAAGAGAGGCAAAGGCTAGAGCAAAACAAACCAACACACAACAAAAAATGTGAGTGCAGTAACGGATAGTGTAGCTGTAGTTGTAGTTGTTATTGGGGATAGTGTAACCATGAACTGGCCCGCAATAAACCCAAAGAATTGATTACAATATTCGCTTATAGGGGGTATCCGGGTGGGGATTCGTAATTGCAATTACCAAGATTTAACCACAAAAATACATTTCGCGTATGGCACCGCGCTCACACACGCATACAAAATGCGAGTATATTGATTTCTGGCATTATTTATTAATGATTTCAGCAATAAAATTGCTTACAAAATCCGTAACACACACACACACACATGTCCCAAAACAGGGATCCGGCGGCGGTACACCTTGACGTATTTCAAAACGTCACCCCATTCTCGGGGGATTTTTGGTAGCTGACAGTGCTGCCAAGTGCCAGGACGAAGGAGAGAAAGACCTGCCTGTCGTCAACAAGTCTATCAAGAGCACGTTTGTCATTTTTTTTGCACTCCCAGAACCAGACCCAGCCACCAGCCCCCGGCCCCCACTTGTCAGTCTATCTGTCTGCCCCTGTGTCTGTGTGCTAGTGTGTGTCTGCTTGTGTGAGTCACTTTTCTGTTTGCCAATTTGAAGTTTTGTTTGAAACTATATTGTCCGTCCCCTCCACTCACTCGCTGCTGACGCTGTCGCTGTCTCTCTCTTTGGCGCATTTTCATTTGCATTTTGTCTGCTGCTTCGCGCGTCGCATAGCGAAAATCAATTGTTGTATGTAATAAACGCCAGCCAGAGCCCGAGAGAGCTTAGCCAAGCGTTGAGCTGCCAACCAGCCAGCCAGTTGGCTCTAAAGCTGCCAAAATCAGGTTTATTTTTACATAAGCATTCTGGATCATACGATATAGATTTCTAATAAAAAACTGAAAGGAAAACTCTGCAGTAATAAAAAGTTTCAATAGATTTTGGTATTCAGAGCGGAACTAGATCGTACATTTTATGAAGTTCCATTCAGTTTAAGACCAGTTTGCTCACTAAAATTTAAAAGGCAATTATGATATTGGATGTAGCAAAGTTTTTAGACTGAAACTAAAATTCTAGGGCACTAATTTGTCTCGTACACAGTGCGACAGTAAATTTCTTTGAGAATTAGTGCCACCAAGAATTAATGTCTAGAAATATGACCATAACATACAAAAACAATTTGTTTTAAATGCCAAAGTTGAAGAAAAATTAAAAATGGTGGGAAACTTTAACTTTGGATGGCTATATCTTCAGGTATATTCACTCTATCGAGACGAATCAACAATTCTATGAAAGGTCATACAATTTTCTTTTCACATTACTAAATTTTATAAAAGTTTAATTTTTAAAAAAGATTTTGGCCAAACTAAAGTATGAGGAAGTGATCTGCTCAACCAGGCTTACACCAAATTTTTGCCAAAGTACTTTCAAAAGCTTTAATTTTGTCGCACAGTATTGGCAAACATTTGGTTTGTTTTTCAAATGGCGGGCTTCATGCTAAATCTTTAAAAATATCCTGCTTTTCAGTACCTTCCACTACTAAAGTAAAACAGTGCCTCTTTCTATTGAAGAATCCTTAGGACTTGACTTAAAGTGTAGCTCTAAGATAAAATAACCTTAAGCTGAATGGAGGGACTCCCATGGGTGCCCCTGTTAACTGCAGAACTGTTGCTGCTGCTGTTGCTCTATTCAAATTGAGTTGTTGTTTATTCATGCATTTGTTGCACTTCTACGCGTTTTTATTGTTATACCAACACCCGCGCGCAAACACATGTGGACATGCACACACACTCATTCATTCAGTCATTCAGTCATTCAGTCACCCACACCTCTCCTTCTCCGCATGGCAAGGCACAGGGTTGACTTGTCTCTGTCCAAGAGGTATTATTATTAGGTGAGGCAGTGCCAAGAGAACGTTTGCTGTTACATTTCAGACTCTGATGAGCAGTGTGGATGCCAGCAAATCATTAATAAATCAGCGGGAGGCAACAGACCTCATGCAACTTTGAAGACCGGTTTTGCCCCTCACCTTATACTGTGATCCACACTATGCCCTTGTGCCCGTGCCCGTTGGCCTGACATTTCTATGCTTTCTGCTCTGCAAAAGCTCAAGTGTCTGTTACGTTTAAATGTCGGCTCACAGTTACATCTAAAATTACAGACAGACACACAGACACACAGACACATATGTATGCGACATGTGTGTGTATTACACATGTATGTCTGACATGTGGCATTTTGTAAACATATATGTACGTATGCATATGGATGTCTGTGCTTGTGTTTAAAGTGCACTTTCACTTTTTGTGACCGCCACCCGCCTTGTGCTGCTGCCGCTCCCACCTACCCCCGCACCACACAAACTGCTAAAAACAAAAACTGGCAAAACGACAATCATGAGCAAGCACCTCCCTTCCCTCTGTACCCCTCTCTCACACATCTCTGGCTGGCTTTTTCACTGTTACTCTCTTTTCCTACAGCTCTGCCTCTCTCGCTCACTCTCCCTCTCTGGCCACACTCTCACTCTCACTCTCGAAAAGTTTGTGTGTTGGTACAAAAGAGCAACAGCAAGAGGAGGAGCAGCTGCTGCTGCTGCAGCGAAGTGCAACCGGTTGAGGTAATCATGTTTTGTTGCCGTGTTCCAATTGCCATTTCCACCAAAGTAACATAATCATAGAAATGCAGAGAGAGAGAGAGAGGGAACAGAAGGAGGGGAACCAGAGATATACAGATACATGTGTAGAGGAGGGAATGGGAATGCTATCGAGAGAGAGGGAGAGTGAGTGAAACAGTGCGAGTAGCATGGCTTAAGCGTATTATAATTAGAAATGGAAATACGGCTTTCGATCAATATTGCTTGTAGCCGGTACACGTATGACATTTACTTTAGTTTTTCGATGAGAGATACATAGAATCAGTAGAGAGAGAACTAGATTTCGATACATATATACAATCTTCTATGCTATATCATGATTAAAAGATAATGAAAAATGCTATTTAAATACAAAACGGGTTTCTGGATGAAAATAATAATAATATTTTGCCAGAAGCATTGACATGTTTCCCCAAAGCAAGTGTTTTGGTACTCAAATACCAATTCTATATCTAAGGGATTCGCAAAGGTAATAACTAACGCAAACACGTAATAACTTAATTTGTGGTATATTTATTATTTGTACGGTGCATTTCTAGGAGCTTCTTATAATGCCTATATAGTATAAAGTAAAGCAAGTACAAGTAAGTACAAAGTATAAGTATAGTAAAGAGAAGTACATATTTCTGTGATTATTTCGTAATTTTTTTTTTGGCGGTTTCACTAGTATTCTCGCTGAGTCTTTCGTTTTATTGCTTGGACTTTGTTTTCTTACTGTTGCTTTTTTCTACCACTTCCTTAATCTTTCGCTTCATCTCTTCTTCTGAAAGTAAAAATTTATCCACTGTACTAAAAAATTCAAAAGGATTCATCTTCATCTTCATTGGTTTTCAATAAAACATAGACCCTATCTGCACTTTTTCCAAATATAAGTCAAACCATTCACCGAAACTCCCATTAAATCTCATACGGCTACAAAAAAGGAAGTGGGGGAAAACAGCATGAAAAACATATTACGCATACGCTGCGTTGTGCCCACATTCAAACTTTTTCGTTTGTGAACATTTTGTATGAGATTAGATTAGCGCGGAAAATTTATTTTTGCCGTGTCAATGAACATATGCATATGAATACAGAAAACATTCATGCAGACCCTTAATCAAAATGCAATTAAACAGAATTATGGTTTAGCCCCGAATGATAAAACAATAATTAGATTGCGATTAGGGGGAGGGGTGGAGCAGACATCTGGGTGTTGCCTAATCCACTTTTCCCATGGTCCACTTTGGCCCTAATCATTTGTCCCGAAACTAATCCAATCTGCTCTTGCTGTGAATTCATTTCCATTTCCATTCAGGGAAAGTGCCTCCGACTTGATTGATTTGGTTGTGCAGAGGAAAACTTAGCTTCTAGGACCTGCATGCGGAATGGGGCCATCCATCAACGTCACTAAATTGGGGGCGCAAAAGCGAGCAACAAAACAAGAGATTAAATAGGAAGATTATCTGCAAGAAAGCGAAAGAAATTAAAGAATGAATTTGTAGAAAAAAAAGCGCTTGATGGGAAATTAGTAGAAATTAAGGGATGCGTCTTAGGCAAAGAAAAGCTATGGAATGTTACAGAAGGGACTGTATGCTTGAAGTCCCTAAAACACTTTTAATTGGAACTCTTTTGCCATCATTATTCGAAGACCCTGAAACTGTACTCATATATCCATGGTCCATAGTCGGACTATGCCAGGAAAAGGCAAATGCGCACCGAGTGAGAGAAAAGAGAGGAGACAAGATGTAGTGCAAAGAAGAGCCAAGCAAAAGGGCCAGAAGTAAAGAGTGGGAGAGACAATCAATTCAATAATCCAAACAGCAATCAGTATGCATCCCAGACTGAGCTCCACTTCGATTTTCATTCCGCATTGGCCTCAAACTCGGTTTGCATTCGCTTCAGGAATTCAGGGGTTCAGAGGAGTTGTCAGGGTGTCAGTCAGCCCTGCACCATCCACCTCTCTGGCACACACACCTAATAAAGGCTTATTTACATATGAATGTGCCTGTCCTTGTCCGCACACACGAGTCCCACACGTGTAAATTGTGTAAAAATGTGAGACGAACCTCATTTTGAGTTGGCATTTCCACCTGACATCCGACTGGAAGGTGAGTCCTAGTCCTGCCATGGTGATGATGCCATTCCTGTGACCCTGCCATGACAACAAGTGCCAAGTTCTCCATCTCCCTGGCCCCCCAAAAAAACTGTGCAGACTGCATTCATTTGTTTGCGCTGTGGATCGGTGCTTTTGGGGGGGGCGGCCTTTTGCATTCAAGTGCATTCCCAAGTTTTGTTGTGCACTTTCCTTCCCCCCCTCTCTCTCTCTCTCTCGCTCTCTGTCTGTTGGAAAATCTCTTCTTTACACGACGCGCCGCGCCGTTAGACTAACAAGCTTTGCTTTGCTTTGGTTTTTTTATGCCACTTTTTAAACGCACATGCCATGCACAAAAAGCAGAGGATACTCCGGTTTTTTGTGGTCCCCTTTTGATGGAATTCTGGATTGTGTTTAAATAAATTTACTTAATTAAGGAGTTTTTCGTTAGTCATTCAAAAAACAAACCATATTTTCTTTCTCTCTACAGTACCTTGATAATTGTTATTTTTGGAGGGAGCAGAAGCAGATAATATTCTAGATCGAAAGGAAATCTCGTAGCTCCTTTGCCAAATAAGAGCATCTACACTTCGAATACCCTGCCTTTTGGCTACTCATTTCCTTTGCCGTGGATCTCGGCATCGCTCTCTCGTGGGTATTTGCATTTGCTGTGCGCTTTTTCGGCATTTTCATTCTCTACAAACAACAAACAAATCAACTTATTTGTCTGTTTCCTGCTCGCTTTTTTGTTGGTGTCTGTTTTTGCCACTTTCCTTGCATCCTTGGTGTGTTGTTGCAGCTTGTTTGCTCGGGCACTGATTGAGTGCAGCCCACACTCATGCAAATGCAAATGCAAATGGGAGGCCCAGCTTTGACTTTGGCCAAAAGCCAGAGTTGATTATGGGGCCCCCAAAAACAGAGAAAAGAGACCACAAACAAATGAGAGAATGGGGAAAATGAGCCATTTGCCGAGCAACCTATGGACAGACCTTAAACGGAATAACTTTCGAATTGAGATTATCCGGAAAATCCTTGGGGAATGGCCCTAAAATGTGAACAAACTCTTTCTGCTAATTGGTATAAATTGTGGGTGGCTTGGGGGTGGCTTTTCTCCCAACGCCTACTTCAATTTGGAGTTCATTAAAAAGTTAAATTAAATCTATCAACGCAGCAGCCCGCACCCATTATCGTCAGAGAATCCTTCCCCATCAACATCATCAGCAGCATCATCATTATTGGTGGTGGGGCTGCTCATCAAATCGCTTCGAGTTTTAATTGAAATGTCAGGAGTCTCCCAAAATGGTTATGGCCAAAAAATTGAAATAAATTTTCCTATGAATATTTTATGGAATTTTGTTGCTGCCGCTGCTTCTCTGCAGCCACAAAAGGGGGACTGGGAAAAGTAGAGAAGGAGATAAATAGATAGATGGATATGCTCTCATAATTAATACAATTGGTTTGCCCTCGATGGATGGCTCTTACTGTGATAATTGAAATCGAAACGAGTAGACAGCAATTCATAAATGTCTAAATATATTGGCAGGACGAATGAAGATTGAGACTTTAGAAGAGGACTGAAGGCCTGCATCGAAATGCATCGAAAATTCTTCCATAAATTCAAACGAAACTCCAAACAGAATCGTTTGAAGCCACAAAACCCCCCTCCCACAGATATAGCAATCTTTCTCTCCCATTTGGAACACACATTCTTCATTCCAGGATCTACTTAACTCATCTTTGTTGCTGCCCCCTCGAAATGCATTGCATTCCGCTTGTGGCACAAACAATCACTCGCTTCAAACTGTTATCGTTTCCCCTGCCCCTGCCCTCTCTCTCAGCCAAGCCAGAACTATTCGCCAATTCCCAACTCAACTGGCCAATAAGCACCCCCCTGCCCCCTCCTCTTCGCTGCTGCTCAAACAAACGATGGATCCATCAATGGGTGGGCAAACATTCCATCATCATCATCATCTTTATCGTCTTTATCATCGTTTTGTAATGTGCAGGAGGAATCGAAGAGCAATTTTTATCCGCTCGTTCTGCCGTGTCCTCTTGTCGAAGGAGGAGGGGGAGTCCTCCGATAAAGCCGATAAGGGGGAATGGAGGAGGATGGAGAATCGTTTGCCAAATCAAATCTTTAAACTTGTGCAGGCAGCGAGAGCTTATCGCTGCCTCCCCTCCTCAGGCAGAATTTTGAACCCCTTCCCCACCTCCCTTCAGATATCAATCCACAACCCTTTGGAGCAACGCTCTCTTGTGCTTCTACATTTGGTGATGCCCCTGTCCTGCCCCTCGTCGCGCGTTTCATCCCCTGCTGGCCCCCCTTGATGCCCCTCTTCATTCGCTGCTGGCCCTCTCGATGCTCTCCATCCTCTGCTGACCCCCTCTCGATGCCCCTCTTCATTCTCTGCTGCCCCTCCTCAGTCTCTTTGATGCCCCTCCTCATGCTCTGCCGCCCCTCTCGGATGTCCCTCTATCTACTGCCACTTGTCTGCCAATAGTTTTGCAATAAAGTTTAACGCATTTTTATACCCTGTAGGAGAGTAGATCGTGGAGGGTATCTACCATATAACCAGCATATACCTCCAGAACATCTCCGTTTGAATGTTGTTAGCCACAACATCAAGGGCTCATATTTTGTGGATATATTTTTGTGAATATTACAGTCAGACAGAGATATAAATTACAGTCACCTTTGGACCTTTTGGACACCTTGTTTTGGCTCAATACTCCTATAGTTATTCCTTCTAAAATACCTCTTAAGCAGATATCTTTCTTTGGATGGAGGGTATTCTTTGTTCTATATTTGTTGAGTAGTACTTAAGGGGTATCTTGTAGTCCACATAACCTCCCACAGCCCTCTCACTTTGTTTCAACTTTCTTTTCGTTTTTTGGCGCACCCCTCCACTTCTTTCGGCCATGCACTTTTTGCTACATCATCGATTTTTATTGAAATTGACACTATCTATGGGCCGAGGAGAGCAGAAGCTCCATAAAACGGGCGTTCCGGGCGTGAATCTTTATAACAATCTCCTGTCCCTGTCCAGTCCTGGCACAGGGACACTTTTAATGAGCAGCCAGCGAGGCGAGGCGTATCCATTCGGCGACAATGAGGAGGAGGACCCCCTCGAAAGTACTTTATAAAGTTGCTAATTGGATTTGATTTCGGAGAGATATGAACATAAATTTGATTAAAAAATCTTTCTAGCTCTGGCTCCATTTGCACATTTTCCTGTCTCCCTCCCTCTCGCTCTCTGTGTCGCTCTGTGTGTTCCGCCTTTCAGTTTTTTCATTAAGGTTGCACAGAAAATTTCATTAAAAATTTATTACCAACTTTTTGTTGCGTCTGTTTCTGTTCCAGTGTGTTTTTGTGTCTCTGGGCGTGGATGTTCCCTTTCTTGGCCATCTGTTTATTGTTTTTTTTTTTTGTCAGTGAAGCTAATAACCAACAAAAGTTCAGAGAGACATAAAACAAGGGACTCGGAGAGTAAGAGAGTGAGAGAGGGTCCAACCAGTTAATAAAAAACAGCAAAAATGAAACGGACAAACAGTAAAAGTGGCCAAAAGTGGTGTTGGCCAACACACAATGCAATACAATGCTCGTGCTCGGTAGCATCTGCGACTCTCTTGCTTATGAGTGTATCTCTGAATCCGAATCCGAATCCGAGTGTTTGTAAAGATGCTCAACTGGTTTTTTGTTAGCCACAATAAAAGCCAGGCCAACAGCAATGGCCAGCAGCCAGAAGTGCAGAAGTGTCAGAGAAAACAAAAGTAAACGACGCGAAACAAAAGCGTTAAAAAGTGTGGCAACAACAAGTGGGGTATCGTAAAAAACACACACACTCCCCACGAGAGTGGAGAAGGGTTCTCGGAGGGAGGGGAAGGGCCCTACTTGCTATATGGTTCAACATATTCAGAAATCCAAATTGAGTCAGTAAGTCAAATCGAATTCGTGCCGGGATTGCCATCCAAGGCAAGAGGAATCCATTCGGGGAAGAAGGAGGAGGGTCCATGAGAACCCATTCAGAGAAGAAGTAGGAGGAAGGGTTCATTTCAGTGGGAGAAGGAGGCGTTATGGTAATGCATTCAGTGCGCATTCATCTGTGGAAAACATATATAAATATCTGATTAAATTATACTTACTTATAGCGCGGGAAGTTCTGCGGCCAAATGGGGGCGACAACCAATTCCGCGTTGAGTGGATTGCCATTCGGCGGAAATTTTCCATTTGCTTTACTCAATTAATGGTCCCAGTCGGTCGGTCGGTCTGCAGATGTAAATAAATAAATGTAGGAGGTGGTAGCAGAAGAGAATACTAGGGTTTATAAATGGATGTCTTGAATCCTTAATGGTCAGACTGGAATTTGGCTTTAAAATCTTTTGAAGAAACATTTAAAATGATAGAAAACTTCCACTTTGGGTAGCTAGATCTTTAGGTATATTCACCTTATTCACATGAATCAAAAATCCTGAGAAAGATCGTACAATTCTCTTTTGAATTCATAGATTTCTGTGGTTATTCGCGTTGCAAATGCTGAGTGAAAATTTTGAAAGTGGGCAGACGTGGTTGTGGACTTTAAAAAAAAGATTTTTGGGGTTATGTTGCAAAATCC
Organism: Drosophila persimilis; assembly: GCF_003286085.1. NCBI lineage: Eukaryota > Metazoa > Arthropoda > Insecta > Diptera > Drosophilidae > Drosophila > Drosophila persimilis. The sequence continues at coordinate 2,121,840 of NW_020825706.1, forward strand.
CAGTACGAGGAAGTGATCTACTCAGCCTTGTGGAAAGGGCATTAATAGATTTTATTTGTGAGCTCTTTGGTGAGCATCTTTCTGGGATATCATAAACTTCGGATATAATTCCGAGCCGGAGTCGTGGGTGATTCCTAAAGACCTCTGCGAAGGAACATAAATCTTAAAACAGTGTTAATTTAAAGCAGAATTAAACCAGTTCAAGGATGAACTTTATTAATTCCCAACTAAGACTCTGAGACACAATACACCTTAAGCTCCAAACAAAAGTACTCATTATATCCCCTACGAAATGTGATGCCTGCCCCCCTGTTTAATGGAGCCGCATAAATTTTCTGTTCTGTGGAACAACTGTTGGAATTTTATGTGTGAGCTTTTAAAATCAAGTACCCATCACATAGCCCATGGCCTGGCCCTGAATCTCATCTCTGAACCGAACTCTCATCTCATCTGGATCTCATTTACGACTCTCTTTCGTTTTAGTGCCTTCTATTATGTAAGAGTCATTAGCTTGGCCTCAATTTTATGGCTGATTCGGAATCTCGTACTTCAATAATGAAATGAGAAAAGTACGAATGCAATTTATGGTAGGGGACGGGATGGTGTGCTATGGTATGGGTATTTTTTTCTAATTCGCTCGTTGCCTGCTTAATGACTGAATCCCCTTTTCGCAGCTGGACCTCCCCTCCCTCCCTGGAGAGGTCATTCAAGTGGTTAAAGAGCTTCCTTTCGGGTGGAAGGGTAGGGGGTAAATTAATAAGTTTGCGGCTTGTCCTGATGGGGCGGGGGCTGGTGGAGCCACTCGACAGCAAAACAGAAATTCCAGAGTGAAGTGGACAGTTCTCCTAAAAGGGTTTTAGAGCATGCTTGAAAAGCTCTAAGGTCGCTATTTATTATCATAAGAGATCCGGTTATGCTATGACCTGAAAGTGCGTTTTAAAAGGGGAATTGGTAGTGAAAGGAGAGGCACTGTACAGCGAAAGATGGGTCTATGCTGTGTCGTCCTTCCATATTTTACTCATAACTGCGCGAGTGAGCGGTGCTAGAGAGCCAGGGGTTGACGCACGAGGCGAGTGAGCCAAGGGTTGATGCTTGTTCTTTTATAAATTTATATTCCTTGTTCTGTGCTTCCAAAACCTGAAAACAAATTCGCTTTTGTTTAACAATTTCTGAAAAATTTCGAAGGAAGAACTGCACTCCATGGCTCTAGGGTTAGACGGTTAGACAGGGTTAGACGCTTTCAACGGTTCTAGGCCCCCTAAATGATATGATCCCCGAACTGATCCCATAACTTTAATCGAACTTCTCTGCTTAAAAACAATTTCCTTAACTTTTATTCATGGAAAATCCATTTCCTTTCACAGCTGCAGCAGTACCACCATTACCATCATCATCATCGTGTTTAATGGAAACGATGCCTGTAACAATCATGTAAAATTGGTATAAAAGAAGAGCAGGAGACGGCGATGAAGAGCGGGAAAAACGCAGGAAATGGGAATGAGAATGAGAATGAGAATGGGAACCAGAAACCGAACCAGAACCAGAAAACGAGCATCGCATCGTACGAGTGGCAATAACACATCAAATTGGTATTAGAACTTGTTACAGTTACTTCGAACCATCGTCTGGATGCCCCCTTACTAAAAGTAGGCGTGGCCACATACTACGTTACAGTGCGGGTACAAATTGGTAGAGACACCGACACCATCCCCACCGACGGGCAGGCATCATCATCATCATCATCATCGTCATCGTCCTTGTCTCTGTCTGTCGCTGGGATGCAACATAAAAGTCAATTAATGTACAATTACAACAACCCAAAGAGCAGCTACTGACAGGAGTGGAAAGGAGAGAAAGCAGAGCACAGAGAGAGAGAGAGTGTGTGTGTGTGGAAATTACTGCAAATTACACGCAACGAGAGGGGGAAACGGGGTCTAGGAGCGCCAAGTTGGAGCAGGAAACCGCGTGGACCGAGGAGGCACTGGAACAGCAGGAGCTGGTTCCATCATCGCCCTCCCCAGTCCGTCGACATTGCCATCCATTGTCCAGTCACAGCCTCAGCAGAGGGCGAGACGACGGTGGCGAGGCTGGAGCTGAAGCTGGAGCTGGAGGTGGTGGCTCCTACAAAATGACTTTCGTTAACAAGCTGAGCAAAAGCTTCCGCTGGCTTCGTTGCTCGACATTGTGCGCAATTTTGTTTTATATGTTCTTCATTGGCCTGATATTGCACAGCACCAGCCACAAGCTGCAGCAGCACCAACAGCAGCAGCAGCAACAGCAGCAACAGCAGAAGGACCAAAAGGACCCAGGAGGCAGTCACAGCAGCAGCAGCAGTAGCAGCATCAGCACCAGTAGTGCTGCTGCTGCTGCTGCTGCCCAAGAGGCTGCCAAATTGGCGCCCAATGTGGGGCACCATCAGCAGCCCTCCCTCGTGGCGCCATCAGCCAAGGAGGAGAAAGCGCAGAAAGCAGGAGGAGTAGGAGGAGGCCTGGCCACAGGGACAGCAGCGGTTTTGTCGTCCAGCAAATCCCCTAACCAGCCAGAAACAGTTATTTTGGCGGCCAGCAATGTGAACGAGAAGCAAATACTCGCAAAAGCTTTCAAACGGTAAGTTTTCGCTGGGAATCGGAGGAGCTTTGTGGTGGGGCTGGAGGGTCTGATAATTTGGCGGCAGCTTCTTTATTGTTACGCATAACGATGGGGCCTGGGGCCTGCCCTTCGATCCCTGGACAGAGCAAAGGACTCGCCAAAAACACCATAAAAGAGCCCCTACAGTCTCTGCCATAACTCTATGTACGACAAATTGTGGGAATTAGTGGCAGCATCGAGTTCGAGTGATGGATGTCCATGTAGCTCGTTCTGTTGTAGGATGGGGGGTTGGGGCAGAGGAGGATATTGGATCAATAAAGCCACAGAGAGACGCAGAAAGACAGAGATTTGTTGTCCCTTATGATTTTGATTTTGATTTTGATTTGTTCCGAGCAATCAGAGAATAATCGAATTACCAAGATAACAAACATTGATTGGAAGGACAGGCTTAAGCGGGACTAAAGACGAGACTTAAGATTTATGGAATAGTTTCAATTATATTTTCAGCACAATTTAAAGTGCTTTTCCTGCCAGTAATTTCCTTGGGGAAAACCCTGTTGATTCCTATCCGGCTGACTTGCACAATTCCCCTAATTACTTTAACTATATAAAGCGTTCGCTCTCCGCACAAGCGATTAGGCAATTGGGCAATTACTTGGCCACACTAGAGGTCGTAATAGATTCTTTTTACATGGGGGTGGGGCAGAGTATCTCAAAAGTTTCCCCCAGTCATGGTCTTGGGGTAAAATTACAATTTGATGCTGTGTCTGTGGGGTTCTGTGGGCTCTGGGGCGAGAGGTTCTGTGCGGGTTCTTGGAGGGTAATCAGGCAGTCAAAAGTGCCCGAATATTTTCATAACCAAAAACTTGAGGTGTTGAAAAGAGGAATTTTCCAGGGGGAAAATTGTACTCAAACTGTCACTGCAATTTCTCGTTTTTGGGCAAAGTTTTTTGGTCAAAAGTTTGTGGCAGGAAAACTTTAAAACTTCAGCTCGAAAAAACTCATTTCGATTCAATAAATAATAAAATGGAAAGACATGCCAGGGTGGTCTTTGATTTTGGGCCCCAGGCAGGGGCCGCACGGATATCCTGTTTGTCCTCTCCGTCTAATGAGAATTTATGCTAGTTCAATTAAGTTCCACATGCAAAATGGAAATGACACAATTTTTGGCCTTCAAGCTCTCATCTCCCTTTGGGCAGTGCATCTGCTTGATTGCTTTCGGCTCAAGGCCATCTCCACTCCATCCTTTTCTTTAATTTTCCTGAATGCCGATTCGAATGCCTGCAAGTACCTACAGCTTTTTACACATTTTGAAGTATGATAATCATCTCTGAGGGCAAAGCTGTCCATCAGCAGAGCATTCACTGTGAATCGCCTTAGGCATGAGGCTCCCTCACAGTGCGGCAAAGCTAATGCCCGACACCCAAGGACCTTCCATCGCTTCCTCGCTTCTCTTCAGGGCATATCACACTTTGGGAGTGTGGCCAAGCGTGTACGCATTTGGCGTTTACATTCGTGTTTGTGTGTGTTTGCATTTGCATTTGTGTTTGTACGCGCACACATGTTTGTGCATGAGTTTTATTAATATTTGATAAAAGGATAAAATTGTAAAACCATTCGACACGACACTCCTCTCACTCGAGGCACAAAATTCATTTCGAATTTCCATTCTAATAAAACTCAAAAACATTTCGGGCATTCATTTTGTACTACAAATCAAATTAAATTCCATTAAAGAGCCACAGTGAAATGCCCCAAATATTATTCCGTTTTTTTGGGCAACTTTAAGGTCCTTGGAGGGGGTTTCTGTGGGTTTCTGTGTGACTTGTCGCCTTGGCATTAAACTGCAATTAAACTGACCAGAAAATGTTGTGATAATTGCGTTGCTGTCTGAAATTAACAGCCTTCATTTTGTGGAGGCCCTCTCTGCTTCTGTCCCTCTCTTCCGGCATGTAAATTCCATTTTAATAATGCGGTTGACAATGGGCTTTTGGGGGGCAGGAGGTAGAGAGGGTAGTGTGAGGACATGTGCCATTTTTAGGAGCAATTAAATTTTATCTGCCATGGAAACTGCAACTGTTGCCTCGTTGAAAGGGGGGACACTGTCATAAATTTTAATTGTAAACGGTATACCTCTCTCTGACTCTCCTTCTCTGTCTCTCTCTTTCATGCACCATCGACCGCCTGCTGGCCGTATGTGGCAGTTCTGTTTCCAATCTCATTCCATATGCATGACCGATCCGATCCCGATCCAGCCCACTGAGGCGTGTGCTAATGTCCTGTGTCCAATCCTGACTTTTGCTTCCAATTAGGCATGCCATGCCCTCCTTCCATCCTTCCATTCTACCATTCTGCCACGCCATTGCATTGATTGGAGACTGCGCTAAAATGGCGCACTTCCTTTTCCGCTGCCGCCGCACAAAAGTATGCAATAAACTTTCGGCTAAACTTTTGCACGCAACACGCGGCCAAAGTTTTCTTTCTTTAGAAAATTGTTGGGAAAATGTACAGCGAGCGACAGAGAAAGGGAGTTGGCTGTCTAGTAGTTCGCTGGTTAGTTGATTTTCAGTTCATTTTCTAGCGAAAATATGATGTGTTTTGCGGAGAGTAATTAATGTACGGAATACAGACTATTTAAGGATTATTTCTTGTGTCTAAAGTTAGAGCTCTTTGGAGAAATGTTTAAGGTATTCTTTCTATAGAAAGATCTTTAATTTAAAGTATATTTATACCAAGGAGCTAAAATAAAAAGCTTAAAAACTTCAACAACTTTTAAAGGCAACAATTTTCCAAGTTTAAGCTTAACCTCTGACCAAAAGAAGTGCTAAAAGAGTAAGAAGAGACACAAAAAGTGCAGAGAGAGACACAACATAGTGTAAGAGAGAGAAAGAGAGAGCAATGGGATGCATGGATAAATCCGAAAAACATGAATATGTACTCCAGCTGTCGGTGTATCCTGCCATCAAATAATAGTTTTATGCACCACTCAAAAACCTTCTATGACTGTGTGATCCTGTAGGCCAAGTCCTCAGACAGACACCCAAGGACGCCCTCTCTATGGAACTGTATGGCAAATGCAATTGGCCAACTTCAGTGCTACCGCAGGCTTATGCAAAATGCACTTTGCGCTTTGTAACAAATCTCCTCCCTGCCCCCGTCCTTTACCTCCGGACCTCCAGGGGAAAAGCAAAGGGGGTCCCTGCTTAGGGCTTGAGAGGACAACCGTGTACTTCCTTTTTCCATTGGGAGACGAAGCTCCTTTTTGAAAAGCTTCAAATGCACAAAAATGTACGAAACGAATGAATTTCGTTTGTGGTTTTCCCTTTTTTTTTTTTTGTGATACCCTGGCCAGGGGGTATTTGTGATTTCACAGAGAAAAAGGGTTCATGAGTCCTGCATTCATAGACACAGTCATCACAAATACATATTTTCAGCAAATTAATGTTTTACTTGCCCATTCTCTCTAACAGAATATAAAATAGAGTAAAAGTGAGCGAGAAAAAAAATAAAAATTTTCGGATCTGACACAGTAAAAATACGGAGAACAGCTTCGTTCAAATCGTTTTAGGCGAGCGATTCTATTTAACGATAAATATATCGATTATATGCTCATTCGGAATATAAGCAGATTTAGGGTCTGATTTCAAGCACTATTTACACCTTTTTAATTGAAATTTATATAGAGTTGAATGCATTTTCTTAAACACTATAACATATGTGGATTTATTTGTTATGGAATTGCATACAGTTGTATTTGTTTATGAATTATTCATCGTTTTGTCGTGTTCAGTTAGGCAGACTGTGGTTTGGTATTCTTTATAAGTGTTGTAGTTTTTGTGTAAGAGTAGTGTGGTTTATTGATTGTTTATCCACATCTTATTCTTCTCCTCTTTCTTTTCCTTTTCCTCTTTCTGTTCCTCTTGTTGTCCCTCTTTCTTTTCCTCTTCCTTTACCTCTTGATCCTTTTGCGAGGGGCAATCCTGAAATGGTGTCTGCATTTGTCCTGCTGGCTTAGATGGGGGTTCACCCCTTTCCAGACGATCAAGTTCCAAATTGATAAGTCTTATTTGCTCCCGGTCGTACTCCAGCCAATCTGCTATTTTCTTATCCATTTTTGTGGATTCAATTTAATAAATTTAGTTGAGATTTTTCTAATGTTTGTTCCGTTCCGTTGATTTTCTAAACGAAACTAATGTTTGGAAATGATTTTCCGTATGATCCGTATGACATAAAAGACTGATGTTCCTTTTGGATTTGGTTTTAGAAAGGGCTGCTTATCCTTTATCGTTACGTAAGGGTATCTAAAACTTTGGTTCCACAAAAAAAACAGCCTTTTCATGTCTTTTTGTGTGGGTTTTTGTTTTTGTGTGGCATTTACTTCCTTGCACGTACAAGATGCCAAAGAAAGAAACTCAAAGCGAAAAAACTTTGTTTTTATATTCAAGGATTTGCTGCTTCTCTCTTTCTCTGTGTGTGTGTGTGTGTCTCCCCTCTTTGATCCAACTAAGCAAACGACCGCAAACGTTTCTCATATACATTTCACCCAAGAAGCAAAACGAGGAGCCCGAGAACGTGACCGAGCGAAGAATTAAGAGAGAGAGAGAGCAAAGTTTCAAGAGCCAAAAAGACGAGTTTCGAGAGGAGAATTGGTGGAGGTGGAGGTGGCAGCAAAAAGAGTAGAGGGGAGGCAACTTAAAATCGTTTTAGTTGCAACTTTATTTATTTATCAACTATATGCTAATGAAACCACTGTGCGGTGGCTGCTGCGGTGGTTGTTGCTGCCTCCTGCCTCCTGCACCACACAGCCACAGCCATTGCTGTCTGCTGTCTGCTGCTGCTGCTGCCACTTCCACTGCCATTGCCGCTTCCGTTTCCGTTGTGTCCCCACGCACACACAGACACAAGCACAATCACAATCACAAACACAAACAATGTTCCAGGCGAAGACCGCGCAATCTCCATCCACTCCCCTCCTTCCTCTCCCATTCGCTGATTATTCCGGCGGTTAGATGGCTTTGACTTTAAGCAAGGCATATTCCAGAGAAGGTAAAGTACTACAGCATTCGTTTACTGCACATCTGTACCTTCTGTTTTTTGTATCTTGTATGCTGCCTCCCACCACTGGGTAGTCCCAATGAGCAGCTTTAATGTCTGACACCTGTTTTGGGCATTCGCACTTCATTGCCAAGAAGAGGGCGTGGGGACAGCCTGTGGGCTTGAGAAATCATTAGACAGCTGTCATATGCAGCCTGCGGTGGCAGGTGGCAGACAGAGACAGAGCCAGGCCCGGCTTTCACAGGAGGAAGCCACAAGACAAGTGTGCAACAGGGAATTACAACCGAAATGCCTTGGGGGCAAGCCTTGAGGTCCTTAATGTATAATGTACATTTGATTAGTGCCCCTCCAAGTCACTTAAATTTCGAAATTATCTCACAAGCATTTGAGGAATTCAAAGCAGTTGTGGGAGGGATACCCCAAGGATGTAATTTCTGATATATTTTCCACCTTTCTGCCATTCCAGAGCTGATCGCAATCATGATGGACGTCTGTCCATCCAGGAGTTGGGCCAATACATCAATCGACGCATTGTCGAGCACATCGATGAGGCCATCATGAACAATGCCCGCGAGTTCCGGCGCGTGGACATAGGTCCCGCCGATGGTCTGATCACCTGGGACGAGTACCATCGGTTCTTCCTGCGGGAACATGGCATGACGGAGGCGGACATCGATGAGCACGATGAGATCAGGCACACGGCCCTGAATCGTAGGGCGCGCGAGGACATGATGCGGGACAAGGCCCGCTGGTCGGAGGCGGCACGCACCGATCTCTTCACACTGACGATCGATGAGTATCTGAGCTTCAGGCACCCGGAATCGAGTGTGTCCAATCTGCTGGAGCTGGTCGATGATCTGCTGCGGCAGTTCGATCAGGATGGGGACGATCAGCTGACGCTGGAGGAGTTCTCCGACCTGAATGTGGACGATGATGATGATCTGCTGCGCAAGTCGCTGATCTCCAAGACGCTGGTGGAGCGCCGGGAGGAGTTCAAGCGGATCATCGACAAGAATCACGACGGCAAGGCGGATCGGGGCGAGCTGCTGTACTACGTGAACCCAAAGACACCGCGCTATGCCCTCCAGGAGGCGGCCACATTGTTCAGTCTCTGCGATGCGAACAAGGACGAGCTGCTGACGCTCAAGGAGGTGCGTTTCCCAAGGGTTTTTTCTGGAATATAGTTATGAATTTTGTTTGTTTTCAGATGACTGACAATGCAGAGATATTTCTGCAGTCCAAGATGATCGACACCGCAAACAGTTTTCACACTGAATTCTGAATAATTTTACTTATATTACTCCTCCTTCTGGCACTCCCTTTTACCCTTCAAACCCTTTGAGCATTTATAGTGATATTAATTTGTAAGTTGTTCATTCTTTTGTTCATATATCCTTCTGTAAGAGGTAGAAAATCATGTTCTGTGTGATTTTTCAATAATTAAAACATAAGCAATGCAAGGAAAATCAAATAATAAATTGAACACAAAATACTCCAATTATAAATATAAATATACGTAATCTTATGAAGCTCTAAAGAAGAGGGTTTTCTTGAAGGGATGCGGGATGCGGCACATCCTCTTGTCAAGGATACAGACTTCAGATAAATCACAAAACAAATCTGAAACATTAATTTATTCTCCCCCTTCTGCCCGGCCTGGCTGCCAAATGATTTTGCCGCGTGTTTTAACAAAGTATGAAATTAAATTTGTGCCACCTTTGCAGTGCTCCTAAGAGCACTTCTTCTCTTCCAGCTGAGCTGACAAATCACTCCACATTAAGGATAAGTCCTTGTTCAATTTGTTTGTTTGGTTGTAGATGCTCCCCTGCAGATAAATAAGGCACAAGGACGAAACGAATGATAGATAAGTGTCACTGGCAGAAAGAATTTCTAAGGCATCGCTCTGTCTCGCTCTGTATCGCCTCCTGCCAAAGCCTGATGGATATCCTTGAGAGCGAACTTAACAAGCAATTGACTTTCTGATGGGTGTTAATACTTCTTTAATCGCCGGTCTTACGCTTACCTACGAAAATCATTTAAAATGCACGGCAAATATTGATGGATTTTGGGACTAAGCGGAGTCGAAGCATCACGAACGGCATGGCATACACAGGATACAGGATACAGGATATAGGTGTAGGAGTGGGAGTGGGAGTGGGAGGAGCATAAGCCGGATGCTCTTCCATGGCTACGTGTCATGTGCAAAGAATGTGCTGTCCGGATAACGTTACGGGAATAATAATCCCAGGAACCAGGACACCAGGACACAGCAACCTATCAAAGGCAGACACAAAGTAAGTCCTGGAGGAGACTCAAAAAAGGACGAAAAGAACGATGCGAGCGGTGGGTAATTGAATCTAATTGTTCGGAAGCGCAGATAATGAGCACGTAAAACGCACAGGACTGGCAGGATGTGCAGCAACCGGAGCTTAAATGAAACAGAAATAGAAACAGAAGTAGAGGGAGAGGGAGAGGGAGAGGGAGAGGAAGTGAGAGAACCCTCCTCAGACATTAAGCAAATAAGCAAACACATCAATTCGGTTAATAACATACACGAGCAGGACATGCCAACAGGACGGTGCATATGAAATGAGCCAAGGATAGGCCTGACAGAGGCCTGGCTGCCAATGGATGTGGGTCTCTGCGAGACTGGGTCTGCCCTGGTGATGAGTGCTTGGGTTTGGTAATGAGTGGTGCGATGCGATTGGGGGATAACGGTGCGAATATAGAGTGCAAATTTAATGGAGAATTATAGACTGAAGAACGATCTTTGATTTGGGAGAAGTAATGAATTATCTGAAGGAAATATATAGTACGAAAACATAGAAGTTATTCCATTTTGGACTGAATAACGATCTTTGATTTGGGCAAAGGAATGAATGGTATTAAATCAAAGGCACCTATAAAATATCTATAGCTCGAAGTATCCTTGTAATTCTAATACTGCCAAGAATAGATACCCATAAAATAAAGAAGTAATTCCATTTTGGTTTGCATTTTCTACTGTCATATGGTACGTTTTTCTTTTGCTTTACTTCCTTAATGTCTGGGGCTTTTATCCTTCGTTATTTCCTTGTAGCAGAGTCCAAAATCCCCATGATTCATGAGTGGTATTCATAAATTGAGTTAGCAACATAAAACAAATGGCATCAGGCCTCACTTAACGAGCCGCAAAAAAGATGTTACACTCCATACAGCATACACTCCATACAGCATACAACATGCAGCATACATGATACGGATACCCCAGGATACACCAGACCAAGCGAAAGGCATCCTTGTGTCTAGTACAAATGTTTTGCATTATTGGAGCACGGCCGGAGGAGTGCCCGAATGAGGCCGTGAAGGAGTGGGCGAGGATACATGTAGGGATACACGTAACTTACATTAGTCAGTCACTTGCCAGTGCCAGAAATATCGCTGAGCATGCCCGAAAATACTCGTACTTCGGAGGCTGGAAGTTGCTATTAGGAAAGTGGAGGAGGTAGGACCGCAGACCGGCCTCAGACCACGTCGATGTGCCCGCATAAATATGCCAAACACATACACAGAAAAAAGAGTATCTTCTATCTGGCACTGTGTTGCGATGTGTTGCCATAAATGCTTCATCTTCAACTCATACATATTAAAATCTGGCAAAATAAACTTCAACAGTTCACAAAAGCATGGCACACACACAAACATGCTACCCGGGACCCACCGAAGGATGGTGGGAGTATGGCAAGGGTGCCCCCGAGTAGAGCTCATGCATTTTAAAATTCCAGCCATTAGAGAAACCAAGTTATTTTGTATGCAGAATATTATTTGAGTTCTTTCTCTCTGTGTCTCTCTGTCTCTGTGTCTCCTTGTTGTTTCTTTTTGGACATTGCATTGCAAAACAAAACCACAAAACACTCTACCGAGAGGCGGGACAGACTCGGAGAGGAGCACAGGTTCAAAGCAATTAAATGTTTTTACTCAAATTTCTCCAGCATAAATCAGTTTTTAAAGTAAAGTAAAGTAAAGGTAAAGTGCAAATAAAACAGAACAAAATTGAGGGAAAACTGAGGGAAAGCTGAGGGAAAGCTGAGGGAAAGCTGAGGGAAAACTGAGCAAAACAGACAGTTACCCGTAGCAAAGGGGGTTTTTGGCCCAAATTGGACCAAACACACATCATTTAAGGGGTTTCGGGGCCAGGTTACAATGGTCGAGAATGGCATGTTGTGGCCTGAAATTTTGGCTGTGTAGGTTCAAAGCGACCGCCAAAGTTTGTTTTAGTTTATTTTGGAAATTCGGTGGAAGCTCAGAACCATAATTTAGCCATGCAAATGGTACGAGCAAGGATCATTATTCTATTGAAATTCAACTAAATTCGAAAAAAGCTGAGGAAAAGTGTATGGAAAAGCATTAAATATTAGAAAAGAAATGTAGATATTGAATCTACATAAAAATCCCATCCTTTCATACCCTTAACACCCTCCTAAATCGTTTTTACATCACACAGTCCAATGTCTGCCCCAAAAAGTATGCTATAATTTTAGTAAACACTGGCTGCCCAATAAAGTATGCTATAATTTCATTAAACAAAGGCAATAAATATTTTTTAACTAATAATGAAATTCCAGACTGCTTTTCGTAGCCTTTTTATGCACACCCAAATGCAATTCGGACATTGGCATGCGATAATATTTTATCAGTGGCCAAAACCCGTGAAATTCCCGCCGATTTCCCGAAATATCAAGTTGTAAGCGAAATTGATTGAAATTTGAATGCACATTTTTTTGTATAGGTTACAAAAAGAGAACAGCGGGCATCCAAGATAATATTCAGCTGAAAGAGCAATATATTTCACGATAGTGGGGCCATGAATTTTAATATTTATTCAAAATTCAATGCCTCAAAAAAAAACGCCATTGTGTCCATTGTGCATTTGGGTTTTTGGGGGGCTCCCAAAAAATTACAACAAAAGGTAATTTAGCAGTAACAACTTGCTGGCAAACACTTGACTTAACTTTCGGTGTGTGTCAATGTGTGAGGAGGTGTCCTTCGAGGATGTCTTTCCATTGTGTGTGCGTGTGTGTGCGTGTGCTTGTGTGGGTGGGTGGGAAATCCCATTCACAGACATGTAAACGGGCGGCGTGGAGGGGTTAAAGTGAAAAGCAATTTTCGTAACATTTGCATTCCTTAAACTAACACAGACACACACGCTCCCAGACGAATGGAGCGACAGGATAAGGATGGAGCTGCAAATAAGGATGATGCCAGGGCACGGTACACGGGCCACACAGCCTACCTTTAAGAGGGGGGGCGTGGGGGGGATGAGAAAAACTACTGCGCGTGTGTGTGTGTGCTCTGGTATAAGTAGAATGGAGTACGTGTTATGCTGAAAATGCAATTTGCCTTCTGTGCGAAATGTACGGAAAATTTATGCAAATTTCCCCCTTGACCCTCCGTCACCGCCATCGCCGTCGCCGTCGCTGACGCCATCAGGAAGCGGAAACAGGAAGTGCGACCATTGTGTTTGTGTGCGCATGTGAATGTGTGTGTGTGTTTGAGTGAGAGTGCTTATGTGTGTCCACGAGTGTGTGTTTGTGTGTGTGTGTAAGCGCTAAAATGAAAATGTAGTGAAATATGCGATAGAAAAGGAAGAGGTCTCGCCCTTTCCTCTGCTCCACGGGCTAACAGGGCGAAAGAAATCAGGTTGAACGATATGAAGGACTAGGGCTATATCCTGGTTGAATACTTGTAGGGAATGTGTGCAGTAATAGTTCCATTTTCGGTAGCTTTTTCTATACAAAAATATATGGGGTATGCAGATGAACACTCAATCAGCTCTTGGGTTATATAATTATGAATATGACACTTCTATATCCAATATCTACACCTTTATCTTATAGCTTGTCTACGCCTTTTCTACACCTTTTCTATAATTTTTCCTTCAAACCCTTTTCCCTGGTAAAACATCTCAGAATTGTCCTAGAAAACAGTTTATAAATCGATGCGAAAATATATGTCTTATGTCTTCTACAAAATAATGTAGTTTTCTGAGACGTATAACGATTGAAAGACTCTATGCTTACCCTGGAAAATAATGACGTAGTCCAAGAAACAGAAATTTTAAAGAAGTCTTCAAGAAATCCTGCATAAAAAGAACCTTTTTGAAACATTCATTGCTAAATGTTTGGGCTTTCATTTGGCACACTACGCACCGCACATACAGCAGCTAGACTGCCAGGATGGCCTCTTGTATTCACCAACAAAAAATAGACGAAAACCAACCTTCAAAAATAATTAATGCGCTCCCAAAACCAACAATTCCCCCACAACCAGCAACAAATCTACCTCTAGTCGAATATCCCCCTACCCAACAAGGGTATGCACATTGCGGGGACTCCCACAAATAAGCCCCTCTACGCGGATGCAACAACTAACGCGACAACAACATCGGTAGCGGCAACACGGTGGTGGCGTTGCATGGAGGGGTCGGGGGTGGCAGGCGGAGGTTAAAAATGTGTTCACAACGTGGTGTAAATTCGCCATCGATAGTTTTGACATTACGTATACGCAGTGGTGCTCCTGCGTGTCTTTGTGTGTGTGTGTGAGTGTGTGTTAGTGGCATTGTGGCACCCCCTGCGGTGGCTTTCGGCAAGGGAAATGACACACACACACAACAGGAAAGAAAAAAGAAAAAACGCCAGAGAAAAATGGACGAAAAAACGATGAAAAATATTGCGAACATGGCCACACACACACACACGCACACGGAGGCGGAGACTAGGACCAGAAGCGGCAGCAGTGGCCTGTGCCTCTGTGTCGTGTTGGAAAAATGAAAAGCCGCCGGTTAGTTCCAACAGAGCCGCAACACACGCATCTCTCAGTGTGTGTGTGGAAATTGTTTATATTGCATTGCACGTGCCTTTGACATGCCGATCTCCCTTTGTGCCTGCCTCCTATTTAGGGGGGTAGCACTGCCCCGACACGCCGCTGCCTCTGCCTCTGCCCCGTGCCCCGTGCCGCGCTTCTCCTGAGGCGCCTCTGTTTCTGGTTTCTGGCTTATGGGGCAAAGGAGGAGGTGACGCTACAGCAAACAGAAGCTGCCGCCGGCTCTTCGGGGCAGCACATACTCAGACACGTTCTCTCGCTCCCACTCTCTGGGCGAATGTTTATGGGTGTATAAGTGTGAATTACTGCTCCATAGAGTACTCGCACACACATATAGAGAGAGCAGAGCAGAGCACACAGATACTGTTCGCCTCTAAGCCAAGTGCGAGATAAACGACAGCATTTAAGACGACCAAATCTTTTTAACGCCGCATCCAAGCCATTTTTCAATCCCGATCTAAGCGCAAAGATTAAGTTGTCTTTAAGTCGTCGGAGTAGCCGGAGAAGGGAATGTGGCAGGGAGTGGGGGACAAGGACAAGGGTCTTCCTAGGGCTTTAATGTTCCCCGAATGAATTCATTTGCGTTTCTAATTTGTTGCAACATGAAGGGGGGGTTGCAATACAACATTCCCCCGTCCATTGTCCAATCTTCATTTGCACCTTGCCATTTCCTGAATTTCCATTCCATTTCCTACCTGGCGCACAAATTGCAGGCAACGAACGAACGTCCGAAAGGAGCTGGGAAAATGGCTAAAGGAATGAAAATTAGTTCAGTTCTTTTAAGTTCAGTTCAAAACAATTATTTGAACTTCTGAAATGGGGGGAGAATGGAGAGAGAAAGAGAGAGAATGCTAAGTAGAACGAAGATGGAAATGAAGCCTGATGAAAATGGAAGCCCTTTTTTCTCCTCGAACAAAACAGCTAAAGAAGAGTCGACTCGAGTCTTTTGAAAGAAAGAAAGAAAGTTTCGTTTACATAATTTACTTTTATGAATGCCCAGGGAGCAACTGCCTCTGAAAGTAGTCGAGTTTCTGGTGCTTTCTGCCTCTGGATCCTGCTCGTATCCTGCCGCTCCTGGCGCCATTTTTAATCAGCGAGAATTCCGCTCGCTATCTGTCAGCGCGCTCACACTCGTTGCCGGGGAAGAAAGTTGTATAATCATATTCATGCCTGACATCAAATTCATTAAGAGTGATTAATATTTGTTCGCTGTTTGTTGTTTTTTCCGCCCAGAGAGGAGCGTAGTATCATTCGTTCTCTCTACCCCAAAAGGCGAATCTGCAACCAAAAACTTTATCTTGTGACAGATTCCTCTGGCTTCCATTTGGTCCCCGAGGTGTCTCCCTCTCCCTCTGAATTAATAGCCCTGTTAAGGATTTATGACTGCGAATATATCAAGAATATTAGCCAATTTCCTTCTCCGCCAAAGGGTGTGACCCTAAGCTCCTGGACAAATGGACCTCTTGGACATCAGTTGCGATAATGCGGCTTAATACTTTGCGGGCCACAAGGTGAAATGGGGTTATAAACGTGGCTCAAGCACCGCCTTCCCTCCTTCCTTTATTGGAAAAGTTGTTAAAGTTGAGCCCCCCATGAATGGCATTGTTCCGGGCTCTTATTGATGGGGTTATTGGGTGGGAGGGACCCCCTGAAGTTAGCCAAAGAACGCGCTCGCTTGTTTGCTCTCGTCTCGCCAATCCCCCATTTAATTAGTCCAGCAATCCATTGGATTGCATTCCCACTGAACAACTGTTCAATAAAGCGGAACATGGCCCCCCTGCAGCTGCAGGGCGAGGAGGTCCTGCCAATTCACCTGCTGGCTTGACTTCAAAGGTGGCTGGACTCAGGGTCCACAGCCGTCCAGTCCCTTTTGCTTTACATAAATATTTATGCGAGTTAATTTGTCGGCATATATGCCCCAAAAAGGGTGGACACGACCAGAGAAAGACAGAGAGAGGAGATGGTTTGGGCCTGGGTCTCGGTCTGTTGGGTGCAATCAATCAGACATGAAACAATATTTACAATTTGAAAACGACGCAAGGAATTAATACGATTCGGTTAACTTTACCAATTGACGTCAGTCAACCAGGGTTCACTGTACGTCAGCCAGTCACAGGCGGGGTGGAAAGGGGCAGCGGTTAAGGGCTGGGGGTGGTCGTGGGCGTGGGCGTGGGTGTGGGCGTAGTTTTCTTCGCCTGAATGCCTCTTCTGTCCGTGATACCCGCAGGTAAATCAAACAATGCCTGGAAGGACGGGCAGCCCTAGCCATGGCCCCAAGGTATATTCAAAGGCAGGTAAGGCCTTTTCTGGGAGGTCTAGCATTGGCCCACCTTCTTTTTGATCATAGTCTGCGTATGGCCTATACGGCGGTGGTTCTTCTTCTCCTTGTTTGCCTTGACAGGCGGCGCCTGTTGTTGACAGCCGCCACACACACGCACATAGATACTCCACAGCCCCATCTCCCTCCCACACACACACACGCCACATTCAGACGTTGACAGACACGCAACCCGTCACTGCCACATGTGGTACGGACTACGTACGTACATACTCGTACGTTAGTATGAGCGTGCGGCTGGCATTTTGACTAAAAATAAACAATAGTCGCAGTGGCAAAAACAAAAACGAAAAGCCAATTACAACAATTTCGCATAAAAATAACAAAGCAGCCAGCGGGCCGCCGCCATATTTAAGTGTCTGTCCATCGAGTCGACTTTAGAGAATGCCCTGCAGCAAAAGGGATTTGAAATTAAATATTCTATAATCTCTGGAAAGAGGAAAATGGGCAGAGATGGGGATAGGATCTATAGAGGATTCATTATTTATGATTAAAAAGTATAGAGTATTGAAATCATATCCCATTTCTCTTCATTATTGCAAGGAAAACCCTTGCCAGAAGCCAGAGAAAATGAGCAGGTTTGTTAAGAATAAGTGTGAGAAAATATTAGAAAAGTAAAACCTTAAAGATCAATAAACTTTTATAGAATTGTGTTGACAAGGAAATACTTTTGGGAATACTGAAATCAAGGTCATTAGAAAGATCATAATATTCTCTGAAATTTGTTTTAATAATGATTAATATGCTGTAAAAAATGTAAACTATTCTGTTCATTTTTTAAAGCCCTAATGATGCTTAAAAATTACTTTAAATTAAAAAAAAAGGACAATAAAATTGTGAAATATGTAACAAAAGTGTGATGGCATTCCCCCGAACAGGTAAAAAAGAAAAGTAATATAAATCTCACTTAAGTTGAAAAGGTGGAACGGAACGGAACCCTTTTGCATATTAAATCTGAATGCCAGGCAAAAGTTTCCCCATAGAGTAGTTAAGTCCTCTGCCAGGACCTCGCCCACATACATATACATATACCTATACATATGCACATAAAATTACATTAAATATTATTGCCCAGACAAATGGCTTTCCATGGGCCTGGCTCTGACTCTGGTGCTGTTGCTGCTGCTGGTATTGGTGGCATACAAAGGGTCCAATGGTGCGTATGATTGACATGTTTGATTGTTTAACTTGTATTAGTAAAGTCAGTAAAGTCCTGCCAGCACAGGACAAACACACATCCACACAAAAGGGGTCAAAGAATAACAATCGTGGGAAACAAAGAGAGAAAAGAGAGGCAGATGAGGCTCTGGAAAAAGAAAACACAAGTGGCATATGGTATGTATCCATGCATAATATATATAGCAAGTTGTATCCTTCATGCCAGTGGGTAATAGATATATTTACAGTGCGTTTCGGGAAGATAAAGTTTCCTCAATGAATTTCCGGTGATCCTTAAAGCCTTGGCTTACATTTCGGCTACGTACTTTCTGTGGACACACTTACGTGATTAAGTGAAATTCCTGGAAAATCTATGCAGCTTTCTGTTTGCCAGAGAAGTACATGCATAATCTCTTTACCAACATGGAAAGTTCTCTATTGTTTCGCATATGAAATTCGTAATTCGTATATTTATGGCATTTGTCAGATTTCTGTCAATCTGGAAAGTTAACAATGCAATGGTTGATGACTCGTTCAGTTACGTGCACATGCTCGTTCACCCTTCAAAGAGCACTCCCTCCTCTGAATGTGACATTTCCATGAATGATTCACTCAACAAAAAACGGCGAAACCCCTTAAAAAGCAATGCCCATAATCGCTACACAAAATTGTGATGGATTGTTTTCTAGATTTTATTGTTTTTCAGTCGCTTTTGAAGGGAGGCAGAGCGGCAGAGTGTAGTTGGTTATTGCGACATGAACTGTTACACTATTGCCCTGCTGTTCGGTTCATAGAACTCCAACGAGGAGAAGACAATACACAACTGGAGAATTATATACACCAGAATTCCTTTCATTTTCCTTGCAATCTTCCCCGTAACAAGCTGCAAGCTGCAATCTGCAATTTGTTGCCTCTGCCTCTGATGTAACGAGGCATCAGCACGAATGGAGGAACAGAACGGAACAGCAGAAGGTGCCCCTGCCCCCCAGTAGGGTGGATGTGTGTGCCCCTTCCACTGATTGCACAAAGGCTGCCCGTCAAGTCCTTGGTGACGTGTTGAGCGAAAGAATGAGACAAGCAGCCAGTGCTAGACAGCGGAGCCTCAGTGCACCTGAGCTGGAGGCGAGGGGCAAGACACTGCCAGTGGCAGATGATAAATCGTTCAAGGAGACACAGGAGCAGGAGCAGGAGCACGAGTATCCATGTAAACTATCCCCAAGGAAACCTCTGCCATCAGCTGCAATTGCCACAACAGGAAACCATACATCTCCGTTGGCCCACATGGCGTATGAACAATAATGGGGTAAATCTCTGGCAATTTAATTCCATTTCGTGTCCCTTTCCCAATCGATGAAAGCAAATTAGTTTCATAAAAGCCAACACAGTTCTAAGGAGATTGTTTTGTGCGAGTCCTGCTCTACTATTGTTCGTCCTGTTCCGCTCCCAGTGGCACGGCACTCCAGCTCCCTGTGGCAGACACCGCCGCCTGCTCTTCCGTCAACCGCGTCGTCATCATCATCATTATCAGGAACATCTGAAAGGCTTTGCTTGACTGTTGCATGTACGTAGGTTCCCCCTTCCATCCTTCCCCTATGTTGTGTGTGTGTGTGCGCCAGTACACGTGCGGTCCAGAGCTTTGCCATTGACATCCCGTTACGCACGTTGCATGCTGCAACCCCTGCCCCGGCTTCTGCTGCTGGCGTTGCCTGAGCAACATGCAAAGCCCAAGTTTTTTGTGATGCATGTGCACAGCATGGGGTCCAGGACGGGGGGGTCATCAGGCAAAGCTGGCAGTAGATTTGGGTTTGGGGTTTGGGGTTACCATAGCAATGGATTACACTTAACCATGGGGCTTGGAGTGCACTGGCTAAAGGATACTCTGGATACCCTGTAGTACATTTTTAAGGATTTACTCATAATTTGTTATTGATTGCGATGGAAGGATAAGATCCTTATGTTTTTAATCTCATTAGCGATTATTTAGGTCATATATAAATTGATGTTATAAATATAATTTTAAAATATTGGAAGTGATAATTTGAGCAAAAATAAGATCTAAGAAGTGGTTTTCTGCGCTGTTTCGACAACCATTCGATAAGTTTTTGCTGTCATCCTATAATCTCTATATCCTTTATCCCTTTGCACAAACATCATATACCCTTCCGCAAGGTTACAGAAAAACTCCCTCCCCCCGAGCAACAGTTGTGTGCATTGTGTACTGCGTAGCCACTAACATAGAGAATTATACAGAGAGAGAGCGTTAAAGACAGCTTGGGGGGGTAGTGGGTTAGAACTGTTCTATGGGTTGGCACGGGGCAGTGCTCACAATGCAACGAACCGTGGGCTGATGACGCGGCTTGAGGGCAAAGTATATAGTATTAATAAGGTGAGGCCTCAACCAGAGAGCTCACACTGACCCCGGTGCTGGAGTGGAAGGCAGGGAGAAAATATGCCGCTGGAAGAGTGGAAGCACCTTACCTCTGTATCATTGTACCTTGGCCGCTATTCAGCAGCGATTGCAAGGTTCGCTCGGATCCAAGCAACAGTTAAGCTGCTGCCTGGCTGGAATCTCCGTCTCCGTCGACACATTCTTCAATAAGCAACCGGCGCGAGCGCACGCGTTAACGGAACACTAGAACGCTTTTTACCTATTCCTCTATTGAATATTTTAGAGAAGAACATATCCAAAGAAAAGTTCTGGAAGAGAACATCTCGTAGTAATCCACTTCCAGGAGATCGCAAGAGATCGCTGCCCAAGATGGTGCCCCGTGGTGCAAATGTGTTGTGGTTCCGTCATGGTCTTCGGCTGCACGACAATCCCGCCCTGTTGGCAGCCCTCGAGGAGAAAGATCAAGGCATTCCCCTGATACCCGTATTCATATTCGACGGCGAGAGTGCAGGTGAGAGCGGGGAAAAGCACAATAAGAGTATTTTTCATCTCGTTTACAATTTGCATGCTCTTTCCGTCTGTGAGCTAATATCGTTTTTGATTTTATTCCGTCTTGCACTGCGGTTATCACATTTTTATTTTCGCGTCTTCCACCCACTCTGTGGCGGAATGAAAGCTCAGCAAATGCAGTTTTTTGGATGGTTCAAGGGGGGAGGGCTGTAGGGAAGGTGCGAACGCTTTTGCATGGCGGAGCAAAACAAACGGTGCGTTCTAATACGATTTGCGGCGAGGGTTTGTACAATGGGAGAGTGGTAAAGTTAATAGAGAGAGGGAGAGAGAGTGAGAGATGTGATGAGAATGCTAAGAACCCTACACAGAGAGGAAGCGAGAGAGCACATCTGTGGAATAGAATGCACTTTTAAGCGGCTTGCAGCTTAGTGGGAGAGCGCGCGAAAAAGCTACTAATTTTACCGATAAGAGGGGAGCTTTACGCCAGCATTTGCGGGAGAAGAGAGTGAGAATTAATTACAGCAATTGAACATGCAAAAAGCTACTGTTTGAAAGCTACACTAAACGAAAAATGATCATACGCATGGCATTGCTGCGAAATTTATGAGAAGTGCAGAAAAATAAGCAACTTGTGAGGAAAGGAGTATATGTTATAATTTTCTCTGTTTTTCTGAGCAATCATTACCTCTCCCCTTCCAAGGCACCAAAAGCGTGGGCTACAACCGTATGCGCTTCCTGCTGGACTCTCTGCAGGACCTCGACGAGCAACTGCAGTCGGCCACCGAGGGACGCGGTCGGCTGTTCGTGTTCGAGGGCGAGCCGACGCTCATCTTCCGGCGGCTGCACGAGCAAGTGCGTCTGCACAAGATCTGTGCCGAACTGGACTGCGAGCCCATCTGGAACGAACGGGATGAGTCCGCCAGGCTGCTGTGCCGCGAGCTGGGCATCGAGTACGTGGAGAAAGTGTCCCACACGCTGTGGGATCCACGCCTCGTGATCGAGACGAACGGCGGCATACCTCCACTGACCTATCAGATGTTCCTCGTAATTATTTCCCTTTATTTTATAGATTCCTTGTGGTTATAGTCCTTTCTTGTTGCAGCACACCGTGCAAATCATTGGAGTGCCACCGCGACCCGCAATCGATGCCCACATCAATGATGCCACATTTATCCAACTGGCGCCGGAACTAAGGCAACATCTGGGCTGTTTCGATCAGGTTCCCAATCCGGAGCACTTCAACATCTACAGCGACAACATGGGCTTCCTGGCGAAGATCAATTGGCGCGGCGGCGAGACCCAGGCCCTGGCGCTCCTCGAGGAGCGCTTGAAGGTGGAGAGGAACGCCTTTGAGCGGGGCTACTATCTGCCCAACCAGGCGAATCCCAACATCCAGGAGGCTCCCAAGTCCATGAGCGCCCACCTGCGTTTCGGCTGCCTCTCCGTGCGCCGCTTCTACTGGAGCGTCCACGATCTCTTCGAGAATGTCCAGCTGGCGGCCTGTGTCCGCGGCGTTCAGATAGAGGGCGGCGCACATATCACCGGGCAGCTTATCTGGCGGGAGTACTTCTACACGATGTCTGTGAACAATCCCAACTACGACCGCATGGAGGGAAATGAGATATGCCTGACCATACCTTGGGCAAAACCCGATGAAAATCTCCTGCAGCGCTGGCGCTTGGGACAGACGGGTTTCCCCCTGATCGATGGTGCCATGCGGCAGCTCCTTGCCGAGGGCTGGCTGCATCACACGCTCCGCAACACGGTGGCCACCTTCCTCACCCGCGGCGGGCTCTGGCAGAGCTGGGAGCCCGGCTTGAAGCACTTTCTCAAGTATCTGCTCGATGCCGATTGGTCGGTGTGTGCTGGCAACTGGATGTGGGTCTCGAGCTCGGCCTTTGAGCGCCTGCTGGACTCTTCTTTGGTGACCTGTCCTGTGGCACTGGCCAAGCGACTCGATCCGGAGGGGGTTTACATTAGGAGATATGTCCCAGAGCTGAAGAATTTACCCAAGGAATATATGTGAGTATGCTGATTAATTTTTAGGGAGTTCTGATCCTCATTTTATATCCGTCTACAGCCACGAACCCTGGCGCTTGTCGGCGGAGCAGCAGGTGAAGTTCGAGTGCCTGATTGGAGTCCACTATCCAGAGCGGATTATAGATCTATCGAAGGCCGTGAAGCGCAACATGATGGCCATGACTGCGCTGCGGAACTCCCTGATCACACCGCCGCCCCATTGCCGGCCCTCCAACGAGGAGGAAGTGCGTCAATTCTTCTGGCTGGCCAACTATTAAATGGAATCTACTACCATAATCCCTATATTAATGTTCAAAATACCTCTACATACCATATATCCTACTCTATACTCTATACGAATAAATAGTCAATTGTCCGCGCGTGTGTGTATATTATATATAATTAATAATGCTTTATTTTAATTAATTAAAATAATTTCTACAATACAATTTGTATGGTTTTTCGTTTTTATTTTTAATTTTTTGTTTTGGTTTTGTTTTGTTTTTTTTTTTTAACAGCTTATAACTTGCGTTTTACTCATGTATCAATTATCAATTTGTTGTTGTAATTTTAGCTTATTTTTTTAAAAATCATTTATGTTGTATATATAATTATTATTATCATTTGTATTACGTTTATCAAATTATACGTTAATTAAAAGCTTTAATTAAATAGGGCTTTCCTTTAGTTTTTATATTGTTTTTAGCTTTATTTCGAGAAAAATTGAACGCGAATTAATTTCAAAAATTGAAATCGAATTTGATGGTTTTTTTATGTAATGAGAATGAATCGTTATATAGTATGTATATCCTTATAATTTGTCTAAATTGTGGTGTATATTTTGTTTTAATGCCTAAAATTCTGGTATTCTTCGTTCTAATAGATGTGTGTGGTGTAGGGGGCGGAGAGGGTGAGAGTGTGGTGCCATACAAATGAAATATATTATAGATATACGTAGGGGTTATACGATGGATGCTGGATGGGACCTATAAAGGAATTATTGTTTGAAATTTGAGTCCCTCGACAGTTTGGAGTTTTTTTTTTTTCTATAGACTTAACCTCGATCCGGCCGAGGATTTTTTAGCACGTCAGTAAACACATTTAGAGAGGCGAACGCACGCACATTGAGTAGAGAGGAGAAGTATCTATGTATGTATAATCAATCAACCAATCAATCAATCATTAACCAACGAACCAACGCATGAACGAGAACTCACACAGCAAATAACAATTTGAGGCAATTTTTATACATTATGGAATCAATATATGTATGTATATATAGGTCTGTATGTATATATATAGGTAGTATTTTGTATGTTGTATATATCTCGTAAACGCATTTCGCTTTTGCTGTTATTATATTTTTAAAGTACTCCTCGATTCAAGTGTATATATGGATGTATGTATGTACATATGCCGATGCATTCACTATGTTTATGTATATATTTTCCGAGTGGCTATCGTATCTGTGTCTGTCTGTTCGTCTGTTTGAGTGATATAAAAATAAAAGCTGCTCCCTCAATCCATGGAGTGCCGCATGCAATATTCCCCCCGCACTTAAATCCCACTTGATGTCCATCTGAATGCTTTAAGCCTATGAGGTTCAATTATATCCATTTGTAGCCTTTTAATGTTAAATGTTAATGTCTTTAATCTTTAATCTTTAATCGGGTGCATTGTCTGTCTCTGTGTGTAAGTGTGCTTTAAGATCATTTAAAAAGCTTGTAGTTCTTGTTTCTGTTTTGTTCGGTATAGATTCTTTTTAGTTTCAAAATGGACGTTTCATAGATAGATATAGATATACACGGTAGATACATAGTATGTATAAGGTATTCTTTCCCTTCCTTCCTTCTTTGAGCAGAAAATGTAGCGGCAGATGGTAAAAAGTTCTTTGAAGCGAGAGACACGTGTCCTGTGCAGAAGTGGGGATTGGATTGGATTGGATTGTGTGTCTAAGGTGGTTTTATTTTCTTTCTTTTTTTTAGTATAATTTTAGGCATTTTTATCGAGTAGATATTGGCAGTTTTCTAGTGTTTGTTTATGCTCGAAGAAAACTATTGGCTATCACGATCCTTCTTAAGTCCTTCAACCCAATGAAAGGCAAGTGGTTTGCCCCACAACCACCAGCGAGCCTCCAGCTACCCCGCCTACTCCGCAGATTGTTACATTGACTTTTGAAATGCAAATCAAATGCAGACCACAGGATGCATAAACCATGAATGCAAATAAACCCTGCACTGCACTGCATGGAATGCTCATATCTATCTGTTGAGATGCCTCAACAATCTGTTCTCCGTCTGTCTCTCCCTACTTCTATAGAAATCACATGTTCAAAATGCTCTGCGAACCCGCCTCCAGGCATTCCCCTGGACTCCCCTCCCTCCCGTCCCTTTCGATTCTCATTTATTCGTTCATTTCGAATGTGTGGTGTGGTGGCTTTTGTGTGTTTAACTTTTTACATTAATCTGTCATTTGGTTTTATTTCAAAATTTATACAAAATGCAACTTAAATCAATTTCCATTTTGAATTCCATTACAAGGAGCAGGAAAAACGAATCGGGATGCGGGATCCCTTCCGTGAATACATTTTACATGCGACCGCAGGTTTTGAGGGGGGATTTTCCTGCAATTTCTGGTTTCTGGAATTGGTTTTTCTTTTTTGTTTGTTGTCGGGTGCGCTACTATTATGTAACTAAACTTTTATTTCTTACTCGTACTTTCTTGTCATACACTTGGTGTTCTTTTTTGTGGTGTTGATGCCGCCGCGCCTTCAAAATTGCTTTCATTTCGTTAATGCTTTTGCTTTTCGATTTTCGATTTTCAGTTTTGGTGTTTTTTGTTTTTGTTTTTCTTTGTTTTTATAACGTAAATTTATTTATGCAATTTGTATCTCCATTTTGTTGTTTTGCTTTGCCTTTTAGTTTTTTGTTGTTTTACTCCTTTTTACAATACACATTTTATATAATTTGTTTTACAATTTTCTACAATATATTTAATCGGCATCCGCACGCATGCCCCGCACTTCGCCCACCTGCCGCGCCTTGTCCAGCTCCTCCTTGACCTTCTCCTCGATGGCGCGAATGTCCTCCATTGTTAGACCGTACCAGCGATCAGTAGAACAGAAAACTTGGCTATAAATATAGCAGAGGCACAAGATTCGATTAATTAAGAGCTTAAGAGTGCTCCCTTTTGGGTGTCATTTACCGATGGAAGTTTGTGAAGAGGCGTCGCTCTGACTTTTGTATGAAATTCTCTACTCTTGTCTGCAGGCCGAACCATTTGAATTCGCATGTCACCAGCTTGTAGCAGGTCATCACGGGATCCACACGCTTTTTCCAATCGGCACCGAGCAGGGGCCCACGTCCCGTCTTCTTTGACTGGTAGCTGGCAAGGGGAAAAGCCATTTAAAATCAGTTTATGGGCATATAGATTGAGGTCTTACGTGGTGGGATCCTCTTCGGGCTTAAAGTCTGCAGGCAATATCGGATCATTGGCAATGTCGATGTGCACTACTTCGCGTGCTTTCAGCTTATCCGGCGTCAGCTCGTGCACCTGCAACACACAGTAGGAATAGATCAAAGGGGAAACAGATCACAAACAGAACAGAGACCTTAAGACAATTTCATTCAAGACATTGAAAGCGATTCTATATATGTCTAGCGAGTGACATGCACATGGAAAAGCAAAAATAGCGAAACAAAAATGTAGCAAAATATAAAATTTAAAGGCCACGGCCAACCGCACACACTCACATTCGGTAGATCGCCAAGGTCATTGTCGAAATGATTTGATTCGATATGCATAAGAAAGTTTTTGTCCATATAACCAGGATTCTTATTAACAGAAGAACAGAACAGTTGTACAGAGATCAAAAACCATAAGCCATAAACCATAAAAGCCAAAACCAAGCCAAAGGAAAACGTTAGTGGGGAAACACACACACAAGCAAATTGCATGGACGATCGATTGATTGATTGATATTAGTCGATATATGGCGATTAATGAGATTTTAAATGAAAAGGAGAAAAGGAGGAACACAAATTAGTGGCATTTTGTCAGGGATCCATCACTTACATTCTCTGAATCGCCCGCATCGCCGACGTGCAGCGTGTCGATGATTATTTTAAAGGCATCTTTCATGAATTTGGGATTCTAGAAATTCGATAAATCAAAACAACAGATTTTTGTCATAAATCTAATGATCACCCTCCCCCCCCCACGCTTTTCCCACATCCCCCATTGATGATAGACCCCTTAGTCCATTTACCGTGATAATTGTTCGACAATAGGGATATGCATTCCATGCCTCCTCGTGGATCTCCAGAGAGCCCTTGGGTGCCAATAGTCTTATGTACGCTGGAACTTTTGATTGCAGATGATAGATCTTATATGTATATTGACCGGAAGTGTATTTGCCACCTGCAGGAAAACACAAGAAAACAAACAAGGATTATTATACGGATCATCGGTAGAATAAACAGGATTAAGTGGCTCCTCACCGAGCAGTGGAAAGTTGTCGAAGGGCTCGTTCTTTAATACCTCAATGCCCTCGCCACCGCCTGTGTTCTCCTTCGACGCCTCGGCCACTGAGAACAATTGTGCAACTTGATACTGACAAAAAAAGAAGAAGAGAAGAAAAGTTTCATTAACTCTGAGCGGCTTGCGGGTCTCCTCCTTCTCCTCTCTTACCTCTTCCACAGTCAATGGCAAAGTCACGCGGCTGCAAGGAGAAATATCAACGAGAGAGAGAGAGAGAGAAAGAGAGTGCATAAGCGAATGAAGGCATAAAAGGTAACATTACAAGATTTTAATTAAGTTTTATATATGTATATATCGTGTGTACGTGTATATAACATTTTTTTAATTAAATGCAGGCCCTGTGCATAAAAGGACATTCCGATACTCTACTGAAGGATGGGAAGGGTTACTTGGGGGTTTGACACAAGCCACAAAAGTATTTGCTCAGAAAATCTTAGAAATAACTTTATTTAATGGCCACAAGACCACAGACCACAGACCACACGCCACTTAGCCACAACTACTCTAAAGATTTTCTGAAGATACAGATACATATACATATGTACGTAAGATAAGCACTTTGATGGGGCAAACACTCTAGCTGATAATTGCCACACTTTCAAGCGCCACTCGGGCGTATACGTATCTGCCGCAAAGTTGAGATTCGTTTCGACTCGTTTCGTTCCACCTGCAGCATAATTTAAATTCTCGCATTTTAATTAAAAGCCGACACATAAATATGCATTGACCGAAAATAGCCAGCGACAAAAGTGCCGCCCCAAAAGCTTTTCCCATTTGCATGTGGCAGCCTCCAAAACGTGCAACACACACACACATTCGTCCTCTAATTACCAAAAAAAAAAACATTAAAAAAAGGGTTGCAGATGGGGCTGCAGGAAGTGTGCTGTGGGTCCTTAGCATAATTATGCCACAGCCTTGAAACTTTTTTCGCATTGCCTGACTTTTGTTGCGGCTGTTGGTGGTGCCACATGCCGCAGCAGTGTCGTTCGGGGAGGGGGACGGACGCGGGACAACTTAATTGCACACAAATTTTAGCCAGAAAATATTTACAAGAGGCAACACGCAGCCGCTCAACGAAGTGGATATGCACTTTCCTTTCTTTGGATTACCCCTAATGTAACCTGAACATTCCAAGACCTACAGCAAATCCCGAGAAATGGTTCCAAAATCCCACCAAAACCTTCCATTTAAACATGATTGGCAATGCTCCCCAAAGAGGAAGTTCACGTTTTGGCCACATTTTGCGCAAGTTATTTTCCAAGAAACTGCAATCTAGGAGCCCAAGTCACGGGGAAAATGAAACATTTGCACAGGTAGTAATAAAGGGTTAAATTGCTCCCCTGGTGATAATGCAGGATGGCGGCAGGAAGCCAAGCTACGTTCGGCATGCCACATCAAGGTGCAAAGCAAAGCTTTTCCTTGGCCATAAAGCACCACACGGCACCGTCTTGGCCCCATCCCAAGTTTATGAGCTGTCATCTTGGTCTTGTTGTTGTTGTTGTTGCTGCCTTTAACCCCCCACAACGAAACACACAAAACACGAGGAACAATCAAACTGAGAAGCTGGGAACTTTGGTGCTTTGTTTGACGAGGAGACTGCTGTCGGCCGCTGCTGCTTCCAGACGCAATTAACCTTTTGGCCCTTCTGTTGACACTTGTAATGATGTGTTTCCTAATTGCCATCCGAATAGAGCAACTGGTGGGCGTGGTCGCCCAGAAAAGTTGCCTCAAACTATGCATCCCCCCTCGCCCCCTAGAAGGTTAAAGTTCGCTGTGTGCTGCCCCTGCCCCTTCCCCCTTTTTATTCAGTGTTTAACTTGTGACTTAGCTCATGCCAGGGATTCCCCCTCAAGGGGGGAAGAGCTAGGGCTTAAGGTAAATTAAAACCTCCTTTTAATGCCGCCTCTTAATTGTTAATGAAGTTATTCGCGAGTACAAAACTAATTAGAAAAGGCAAATAAATTGCAGGTCGAGTATTTCGAAGGTGCCGCCGACTGTTAAAACCTCTCTTAAAGATGTTATTCAAGTTAAAGAGTTCATAGTTCAAACAGTTCTTTAGTGAGAGATATTTCCCTTAAAAACCCCACTTTTAATCAATATTTATTGAACACACACAGAAAAATATGAATTTCCCTTGAGAAATTCCCTCGATTTCAAGGCTCTTGATTCATTTATTTATTCTTTAATTAAAGTTCAAAGTTATTGACAGTTCAATTATCCATAACATTTATATGGTTTTGTTGTTTTTCTTCTTTAAATATTCCTTCCTAATCCTTCAATTACTCTGAACAAAACTGGTACTCGAAACTTTTTTTTTCATCAAATTTCATCGTTTAATCAATTCAAATTGTAAAAGTTTTCGTCGCACAAATAAATTGGCAATAAAAAATTATTTCTCCTGTGTATATTTGTCTTTCTTTTTGGAAAGTTTTCTTTCGAGAAGAAGAAACTCATAAAATCCGAAAAATCAAAAACAAGAAGAAAATATTAAGGCCCCCAAAAGAACTAACAAAAACCCAAATAGTTTGTGACAAAAGTTTGTGTCCCAACCAGATACAGATACATATATGCGAGTAAATAAATTTCCAGAGGGGTCTGCCAAGGGGCGGGGTCCTAAGGGAGCGAAAGAAATAATAGAAACAACATCTATGTACAAACTGGGTCAAAAATATCCCAATTCGAAAGATCAAACGATAGGAGACACGCCAAAGTCCTCCAATTCCCATGCACTGGGAGAAAAAACAGTGACACCCAAAGCAAATAATTCCAATGGCTAGAGGCGTTAATGCAGACTGTTTTCTGTATTTCTCTCAGTGCATGTGCGAGTGACACACAATGAAAGCAATAAAGAAATTATGCAAAAACGAAACAACACGAAACAAAGTACAAAAGAAATCGCCACATATGCGAAGAGCTAAAGCAGAGGAGGAGGCGGGGCTACAAGGGCCTGGGGTTTGCTTAAGGACTGTCGCCGGCGAGAATAAGAGAAGACAGACAGAAAGAAAGAAAGAGTGAATAAATAAAAGTCAACCGAGTCACGAAACAAACAATAACAGCAGCAGAGACGCAGCAGCAGAGCAGCGGGGGAGGAAGAGTGCTCTCTTAATGAGACCAAAGTTGCCGAAAGAAAAAAACCCTCAAGGGGGTCTCGCGCTCTCCCTCTCTGCCTCTCTTCCCCTGTGACCAAGCACAAGCAGGGAAATTGTTTGCTTTTGTTGGCATAATTGAAAATGGAAAGTGAATGTGTGAGTGGGACAGATTGAGTTTGACTCGAGCTGCGAGAGAGAGAGAGAGACGGGTCAGAGGGGGGGAAAAGGTGGGAGAGAGCTTCTGGCCATGGCTCTTGCGGTCGCTTCGTGGGCGGCCGCCACACTCGGACGACAATTGAAGGCTGAACTGAAGCACAGTAATAATTGATTTACTTCGCAGTAAAAGATGTCATGGGGAGAGATTGTAAGCGGGAGAATGGCTGGTGGCAAGGGGAGAGGTTGTATCCCACATATATGATATATGTATAATGAAGGTTGGTTTTTCTTTCAAGGATATGATTCATTGAATCGATGACAAAATCAAGTTAAAGCTAAAGGGAAGAAAAAAAGTCCATCAATGAAAGGCTGGAGACAAGAGTTTCCTTAGGATATCCATTCAGAAATACCACTAAAATCGAAAGACAGAATGTCGAACAATATCTTCCCTACAAGAAAACACTTCCCAATCCATAAACCACATCAAATATACTCTCCAAAACTCTGCCTTCTCTTCTTGTGGGTAAGGGTCAAAGTCATAAGCACCCCCTGTGAAAACCCACAATTAAACTTAACCCAAAAAAACCCCACGATTGCCTTGGGATTAACCTTGTCTAACAGTCGTTGTTTTTTGTTTTTTTGTCTCTACGGGGCCCGCATATGGCATTAGGCCATCTGATCTACCATCAGTCACACTCAATTACCAACAATTTGGGGAGTACAATACATTCGAGTCGTGTAATGATAATACACAGACACATAGAGGCCTAAACGGCTACAAACGGGTCACAAACGTTTCCGTGTTATCTTATCAGAGAGAACGAAACGAGTACATGGAAAATACAAATGGCGGAACTGAAATTAGAGCTCGTGCCATTTTCAAATTGATTGGAGAGTGGAGAGAAGGCCGAGGGGGAGGGGGGCCGACCCCAAGATATGTCTGGGACACAAAGTACGCCTGTACGGGGGGGCTGTAAAAGTCACGCCAGAGTCACTCCAGAGTCACGCCAGAGTAATGTCATGCTGACATTGAAAACCAGTTTCAGCTTTTAGAGATCAAAGTTGAAAGAGTTAGAAAGAGAGAGAGACCACAACTAGAATACAGTGAAATCTATTTATCCAAAAGAGATAGAGAGAGAAAGAGAGATGTGAGAAATCAAATATGATATTCAATAACTAAATAACGAACAATTAGCGAAGCTTTTTCTCTACCCTTTTATGTGAAATTAAACCAAAAGAATGATTGATGATTATTTTTGCAAAAACTTAATCCCTTAAATTCCTCCTCGTCATAAATACCAAAGAAATATTTAAAAATATTGATTTACCACAAATGATATCCTATCCGAAATGTAATCCTATAGCTACGAACCGCACTGTAGGGCACTCTATGAGAGGAGCATGCGTTTTTATTATAAATGCACTTCCCATTCGACTATCAATAAAACCGTACTCCCTCCCCCACTTGTTGGCACTTAAAGTATTAATTTGTTGAAGAGGGAGAGAGATGTTTATCCGCGGAATTGCAGATGCCACACAAACATACAACATTTAAGCATGCCATGCCACATTTAAAGTGCAGGTTATTTGGTTTATGGCTTTCGCGTTGATTGTACAATATTTTCACCGCTCCGCTGGTTTCGTTTCATTTTTGCCATTCGTCCCGGAGGCAATTTCAAATTGTTTATCAGCCTGCAGTCATCATACTATACGTGGGAATACGTGTGTACACGCATACATACTTATATATTTCGTGCATTTTTCATTTCCTATTTAATGAAGGCGTTGAAATTTTCAGCAACCAAATGGTTGCTTTACACTTCAGCGAGAGCCAAAAATCTGGCCATAAAAACATTTTTTGCAAATATGCAAATGTGTTCTGTGGGTTTACGGATAGGTTATTGGCGAAAAGTTCAATATTTGTGCAGCCCATAGGATACAGTTTTTGGTAAAATTCAGCCCCATGTAAGTTTTCCCCACAGGTCGTCGCTCCCTACAAGATTTTGATACGACTTACAAAAATAATCCCTTTATCAATTTGCTTTACAATCTCTCCCGATTGATGTGAGTGATTGTAAGAGCTGCGATGTAATTCAATTGATAAGGAAATGGATCTGTAAGGGTTAACCTTCTAACGTGTCCTCAAATGGTTACAATATTCCTTAACCTTCACGTGGCATCTGCTGGCAGAAGAGGCAAAATCAATTATACAATAAATTGAGGAATTCAATTTGCAGCCTTTTTGGCAATTTCCGTTCATAAATTAAAACGAATAAGAATGCCCGAACAAGAGTTACGACTAAGGGATGCCCTGCAATCACTACAGCACAAAAAGGTATATTATTTCCATGCGCTAGTACATTTTTTATGGCTCCACTATCTCCTTCCAAGCATATAGAAATAAGCTGATAATATATAAAGCACTACAATGTACTGTAGTGCACTTGGCTTTTACATACCACCTCTGGTGACAAAGATACCCGTCTATTCCCCCCAAATACCCATCATGAATATCAATGTCAGAGAGCGAGAGTGTGGGAGAAAAAGAGAGACACAGAGGGACGGCCAGCTGGAGTGTGAGAGCCAGAGCGGAGGCAACTGATTTCCAGGCAGAGACGTGAATAATTTGCAAAGAGAATCTTTATGGCGTTTATAGCATTGATTGGAGGCACATTTATCAAATTTTCTGATTGAGGGACATTTGTATACCGATCCCGAACCCAAAAACTAAGAACCCTATGTGCTATAGACCGTAGTTTATGCAACAAACCAATAAAATCTTATCGACCATTTATTTTACAACTTGTTTGATTAAAGCATTGGTAGCGCAAAAGAGAGGTGGAAGCGGGGGAGAGAAAGAGCGAGAGTGAGTCACTGCTCCGCCAACAATAATGCGAAATTGACAACGTGGCACCGGTGGCAGTGGCGGCGGCGTCAGCGGCGCTTAAACAAATTGAAAGTCGGCTTCCACATGAATTTCGCAGAAATTCAATGAGAAATATGGTTGAAGCCGAGAGAGGCCAATAAGTGAAAAGACGCTTACGTAGCCTCCAACTTGAAACTCATTACGTCACCTGGACAAGAGAGTAGCTAGCCCAAGAGAGAGAGAGAATGCGAGAGTGAGAGAGCGTGGCAGACAGCTCTGATAAGAAAAACATATTTTTGCGGTAAAATAAATGCACAAGAAAAAAACAGAAAAGCAAAACCAACAGCAACAACAAAGACTGACACGCGACAATGACGAGAGACACAGAGAGAGGGGGAGGGAGAGAGCGGGAGCGAGCACAAAATCGATTTGTCACAAAGTATTTTGCGGCTTTGCTTGTGTCATTTCAATATTTCAACTGGAAGATTTATGCATAAATTAGGTACTGAAATTAATACTCACAATTCTTTGATCTGCATTTTTTCCAAATTTGTATTTCACTTTTCGAAAACGCTGAGAGGGAGGGAGAGAGGAGAGAGAGAGCACAGAAATAAATTAAATTTGCATTTCTCTCTTTTCCATACATATTCAATTGGAACTATAAATAAATGCACTTGCACTCAAAGAGCAGCGCAGCCTTCAAACACGCATTTTATTCTATATTTAATTTATCTTAGCAACAAAACGGTTGCCTGGTGAGGGGTACACACCAGAAGAGGGTGCTCTTTTGTTTGGCTGCCAAAAAACTACAACATTTACTTTTCATTCACTTTTCAATACAATTTAAACGAGCGGCGTTTCAGTTTCATTTAAGTTGGTTTTTTCTTGATTTTTTTAAAAAACACGAGTCATATGCCCCCACACACACGCTGACACACAACACGCACGCACACAAACACACACAGTCGCAAATCAGTTGGTTTTGCGGCAAAATTTATTCATCAAAATGCAGACGTACAATATAACTGTTTAGATTGTTTGCCTAATCGCCGGAAAAACGTTGCGCGTCCGTACTATTAGTTATGTGTATTTTGTTGTTTTTGTTGTTGTCAAAATCATCAAATCCGCCCGCTGAGAAATTGCTGTGAAAAAACTTTGGGCTGAAAAGCACTACACGGTAACTACACATTTGCTACGTTTTGCTACATAATGGGAGGAAAAAGAGGGTATGGATAACAGGCAAAACGGCCCAGAAAAGGCTTCGCATGCAAGGTAAAATACACCCCTTTCCCGAATATACCTTGAATCAAAAAACCGATTTTGTCTTCAAGGTAAATTGTTCATCAAAACACGGCGGGGTGAGGTTCGTACGAACCTTGCAATTTCCCTTGGCTGTTTTTGCCTGTGTCCATACCCTTTTTTATAGGCTATTCAAAATTAAGACTCATATTTTCGTTGCGGAGAGAGCAGCAGTGCGACGGTCTGACCCTCAGAAATATACCATAAATATACCGATGAAAAACTTAACCCACCTAACACTCCCTCTATTTTAACCGCGCAAAATAATTCTGACTAGTTTCTGCAATCGTTGGACCCTTGGATGGCAAAAATTTTCTCAATTTTATAGTATGCCTATGCAAGTTTTTATACCCTACGTTGTCAGAGAAGCTTTTTTCGATTTTAATGAAAAATACTATAATTTCAATAGCTTAAATATAAATTTTCCTGTTGTAGGATGGATAATGATGCGAAAATTCCCAAGGCTGGTCGTTTAAAACGATATTCCCATTTCAATAGAAAAGTGGTTCGTCTGTTGTATCGTGTTGTTCAATAGTTCTTAAGTCCTCGAAGTATGGATTGAATTCAGTCAATTCTGGAAGAAATTCCTCTTCTACTGGTGGCTCCTCACCTACCGGATGTCCTGGAGTTGTTGTTTCTGTCACCTTCTTTGTTTTCGGACTCTCGGTCACCTTTCGCTTTTTTGGTTTCGGTGGGACTTCAGTGGGTTCGTTGGTTTTTTTTGGAGGGTGCGTCTCTATCTTTTGGTTCGTACCTTCTGTCACCTTTTGTTTTTTCGGAGTCCTTGTCGGTTTCTTTTGCTTCGAACTTGGTTTGACCTTCGGTTTTTTCCGGGCGGCCCGAGTAGTGGTCTCGTTCTCGTCTTCTTCCTCATCCTCCCAATCTTCCTCTTCTTCTGGGGTCACCGTCCCTGGATTTCTTTTCTGACTTTTTGTCACCGTTGCTTTTTTCGGATTCACTTTCTTTTGTTTCTGAGTTGACCGAGCTGTCGAATCTTTTGTGACATTTCTCTCTGGAGGTTCCGTGACTTTCTTTTTATTCGGGCGCACCGTCAGTTTCTTTCCTTTCGGACTTGCCGTCACTTTCTTTTCTTTCGGGCTTTTGGGCGCCTTGTTTTTATTGGGTTTCTCTGTCTCATCTTCCTGATTATCGATCTCTTCATCTTCATCATCTTCTTCCTCCTCTTCCTCCGTATTCTCATCATCCTCTTCTTTAGAGTGCTGCGTGACTTTCTTTCTTTTCGGACCCGCCGTCACTTTCTTACTTTTCGGATTGGCTGTCACTCTCTGTTTTCCTCGTTTCCGAGTAGTGGTCTCTTTTTCGTTTTCTTCCTCCGCATCGTCATCGTCTTCATCATCGTCATCGTCATCGTCATCCTCCTCTTCCTGATCTTCCTGCTTTTTCGGACTTTCTGTCATTTTCTTGGCTTTCTTCGGTTTCTGAACGGCTTTGGTGGTCTTTCGGATATGCGGACGTGGAGCCCTTGGCTTAAACGGGAGCCTTCTAGATTCAGAGAAGTCCCTCGTCTGCGAATCTACCCGCATACGAAGCGAGAATTTGACGTTTCCCTTGCCGGGGATCTTCTCATCAACGGGCATGTTCTTCGCCCAGACCACACACTTGATACTGACCTCCTGGTTCTGGGGCATTTCCGTTAGCTTGAGGGCTACCATGCGCGTGACTCCCTTCATGTTGTTGGAGGCATCGTAGTAGGGACCCGGAATGTAGACAATGGTGGGCGACGCACCCTTCGTCACCTTACAAGTCAGCCAGATCCTGCTCTTGCCGCCATACTTGCCCAATATGTCGTCGAGTTCGTCGGGCGCACTGGATGGCAGATCATCGACGCTGTCGTACGTTTTGGGCGTAAAGCCGTACACTTTATTTATTTTGACGAAGACGCAGGGAGTTTTTGCTGTACCGTATCCCCAGAGCGTATCCGGGTTGCACTCGTGGAAGAACGTAGCCGCATTGGCCGACAGGTTTTTCAGGGCATTGTCGATGGTGTCGGCTATCGGGTAGATTTTCTTCTCCAGATGAGTGTACCAGGATATTGTGGAGGTGTTGCTGGGCACAACGGACAGTCCCGGCGCTCCCTTCGTCCACCTGGGATGATCCTTGGGTATAATCGCGTAGTGGAATATAATCAACCACGTTGCCACGAGGAAGAAAATCAAGAAGTATAGAAGGAGGTAGAAGCCAACGATCCTGAACCACGCCCAGGCCGTACGGCCAAACAATTGATTGTTGTCCAGGTCCAAGACCTTCTTTTGCCAGGGAATATCCCGCTTCTTGCGCGTTACCTCCTCTTGGCGGAAACGCTTTCGCACTTTGTAGTGCCCCGCAGGGATCATCAGGTCCTCTGGCATTGTTCAGAGAGTTACAGTGTTTTTCTTGTTTGCTGTTTCTTAAATATGAATTTATAGATAGAACGTGTATGGCAGGCAGCATATATGTATGCCTACTATCAATCAATTATCATGCATGTCTATTTCATCGTATAGAACGTCAAGTGTTTCAATGTGGGCGTTCGGATCCACTCTGTACATCACAAACTTCACGGTGGCATAGTCCAATGGGATGTTCCTAGCCCACACAGAGCACGTGACGTGGACATGCTTATTCGGCGGAAGATTGTGAAACTTTACCCCAATGACCCGACGAAAGCCTGGCTCCTCATGGGTAACCCGCTCAGTCTCATTTTCCGGGGTATCTGGATCGACATAAAAGTTTTCTCTGGTGAACAGGCCATCGGCATCGTAGTACATTTCGGGGACAAACGAGAGTGTCGTCTCTACATTCTTGGTCACGAAATCGCAAGATGCCCAAATCTTATTCGAGCGTCTCTCGGGTGCGGTCTCCATCATATAGTGGCGCAAAGCCGAGGGCGCCGCATCGGGCAGGGAGCGGCGTTCGCTGTAGGTATCGGCCTCAAAGTTGAGGGCAAGGTTCAGCTTTAGTAGGACGCAGGGAGTATTCGACAGATAGCCCCAGGCGTGATCCAAATTGCATCCCCTTAAGCGGTGTTCTCCCCTATAGCCGTATTTGCTCACGAGATGATCAATCTGCTTCTGGAGGGTGTACGATGACTGCTCCTCAATCTCGCCCCACATAATCACCTTCTCCAGGCCGACAATGCGTCCCAGAGGGGCTATGGTCAGGCTGGGAGGCTTCGAAACGGTCGGCTGCTCGGCATTCATTCGAAATTGCTGCAGAATCATCGCAAAAATAAACACAAAAATACAGAGGCACAAGCTGAACGCGAGGCCGTACAACATCAATTTGATAAAGCGGCACATGGTGCGGGATGTCTTCTGTATCTTTTAGGCAAAGTGTTCTTTGAATGATAGTCCAGGGCTTGCTTGTACAAATTTGAATTTGAAGCTTAAAATAAAACCGCTATCGGTATCGCTATCGTAGATGACCAAAAAAACGCGTTAGCGTATGTTAGTGGTCATGTATCGATTGTACTATCTATCGATGGGGTCATTTGCAATGATGATTTTTGAATAGTTTTTTCATTAAAACTTAGACACTATCTATCTTAAGCCTAAAAACAATCTATCTACAGATTGCGCAACCCCTCTTTCCGTTGACACCAACACCTATCGAAAAATGAACACACTTGCGTTGCATGATTTAACCTTTTTAGTTTAATCCTTTTTTTTATAAACACTGAGATAAAACGGAGTCTCTCAGTTAACCTATCTTGAAGAAAACGTATTCATCAATTGTATAAAATTATGTGTTCAGAGCTGAAGCTCCTAGCTAGTTAGTAATATTAAACCGAATATCAAAATCGAGGAATATGATTTTCCAGCCAAAAGAGGCCCATTATCCCATTGTCGACCAGTGGGTATTTTAATACCCTCCACGAATATGATGAGTCTTGAAGATTCTTAGCACAGTTCAGGTGGAAAATATCGTGGTCTTTTTGAAGTAAAGATGAAGGATATTATTAGTATTATTTTGCGCGGTTTGGCTCAACTTGTTATCCTGTTTAAATAAAGGGGGCTTAAGTGGGTTAAGTTCCCAAGTTCGGTCATACTAAAACACGCTGCGCCCGCGAAAAAATTACCGAAAATTACGAAAATGAGCCAAAATATTGTTGCTGCTCCACTTAATCGCATTCCAGGCACAAGCCAGGCCAAGGAGCAGCACAGCAAGGACCTGAAAACCCTCAGCTACGTAGAACTACTGGAAATCAGGGACAGGCAATCCAAATTTCTGTCGTTCAAGTAAGTTCTGGAACTAGCTGCAGCGCAGGCAAATTTAAGCAAATTATTGTTATTGTTGCCGCAGGAAGCGGCTCCTGCAGTTGCCGGACAAGGGCAGACGCCTCCAAGAGTCTTATGATAAATTGCTGGACGAGATTAGGAGGCGCGACGATGTCGAGGCAACGGCCCAAATGCTCAGCGAACTGAATATCGCATCCAAGGGCAAGATTGCCCTGAACAATCTCGAATGGAACGGCCGCGAGATTGTGGACGAAGGCGCCCATGTGGAGGATATACTGGACAGCGATGATGAGCTGGATCCATTGCGAATCATAGCGCAAGGCACAATGCACGAGAAAAGGGTCAAAGTGCTGCCTCCACCCGAGAGTCTAATTACGGCCGGTGATTTGGCCGACATAAACACGTTTAAGAAGACTGCCGACTCGCCAGACTCTGCTTTGGAAGGGCAGAGCGCTACCAGTTCAATACCAGCGGAGTTCGTCGAGCTGGATGCCTGCCTAGTGGCAGCCAAGTATCCCCAAGAATCGCGTTCATATCCCCCCGTCGATCAGCATTCCCTCTACCTCATAGACATAACAGAACCCAAGGAAAGGAGTGCGGGGCGGGAGAAATTCCGACCGTTCCGGACAACCATCTCCAATGTTCACGACCCCGATAAGGAGCGCATACGGAAGAAGGGCAAGCACTGGGAGATCACAGCAGCCACACCACCACTCATCCAATACAAGGAAACACAGATGGTTCCGCTGGCGGAGTCGGCTACCCTGCAGCTGGACTTTATGCAGAGGATCAGGGAACTAAGGATTCAGCAGGCAGAACAGCGTCTATCCCAGCACCAGGCCACCAGACCACCCTCTGGCCTACATCTCCCGGAGGAGTCTGTGCTGAAGACCAAGGCATCGTTCAAGAATTATCGCAATCCCCAAGTGGATTATCTGATTGAGGGCAAGCAAAAGCCCAGCGAGCAGAATGAAGTGCATGATCCCACGAGTCTCGACAGGGGAGCATCCTCTAGTGGCATACATTACACGGTCTACGAGTAACTCCCTCGCCCTATTCCTGGCCAGCTTTTCGTTAACACTGTGAATAATTTATTTGTGTAGGCAACAACAGATAGTGGATAAGATTATATACGATTATAACACCATTTTAAATCGAATAGAACTGTGTGGCTGTGGAGGCCTGTAGCTCGATCTGCCCCATTTTGAACTGTAATCGCTGCAGCCACTTGAGCAGGGCCTCCGACCTGAAGGCCTGCTGTTCCTCGTAGTCCGGCGCACAGTCGCGCACATTCTGCAGGCGCACATGAAGCGTGTCCGAGAGCTGCGTCTGCGAGGAGAGCACGGGGCTCCACATGGGCAGCAGCTTGCCCAGCACCGTGGAGTTTGTGTCCTTGAGAGCCTCCAGCAGACTGAGGAAGTGAAGATTCACCATTTCGGATAGCTTGGAGTTGGCACTTTGCGTCTGGAAGTCCACACTGGACTGTGGCTGATCCTTGTTGATAGTGGGCTTGGCGTGGGACACCAGCTGCAGGATGCAGGGCGTTACCTTGGCCCAGAACTCGAAGAGTACGCCCAGCGTACCGCCCTCTACATTGCTGGTGGTGTTGTGCGCCATCTGCTCCAGATACACGGTCCACAGCTGGCAGAGGGTAAACGCATGGAAGAGCGAGGACATGTGCAGCACCGAGGTCTTTGACTGCTCGGCAAAGCCAGCGAATATCACCTGAATGTGATCGGCGATGTGGCAGGAGGCTTCCTGCGGCACTGGCTGGGAGTAGGTCACGCCCTGGTGCTGATAGTGGACACTGGCTGCGGGCGCTTGGCCCTGGCCTGGGGGAGGATTTGGCGGAGGCGTCGGTATGGTGTGAGTCTCCTGGCGACGCTGCATCAGCACCATGTGGGTCAGCGAGCCGAGCAGCAGCCAAGAGAGCAGACGCATATGTCCGACGCATTCGGTGAATTCTTTGGGACTGAAAGAAGAGAGAATTCCCTTCGGATTTTGGCCATTTTCTTTGGCTGCTTCAATACCTACCCCTGCTGCAGGGAAGAGGGTGCATTGTTTAGCCACGGTAGATAGCGGGAGACAGCCCTGTTGTCTCTGGAGTTCCCTCGCGACATCTCCAGAGCCAGATATTGGGCCACGGCTCCCTTGAGCACGCCCCCCAGTGTGTCCTCGCCAAGGCCGTTGCTCGTTTGTCCGTTCTTCAAGTGCTGCAACGATGAAGGATAATGAAAAAGGCTAGAATGTTGCTGGAGTCCCACCTTGATCTTGCTGAGAGTGTGGAAATCGGCCAGAAAGTCAATCACATCGTTGATATACTGCCGCAAGCAGTCGGCGGAGTTGGTGGTCAGCATGGGAGCCGCATCGGGCATGCCAGGAGCAGATCCCGGCGGCAAAGTACCCCCGGCATCGAGGAGAACAACGCCAATAATCACCAGGAGATTGTGGTCGGGAATATTCGACTTGAACTTGAGGGCCTGCACAAACTCGAAGATCATCTGGCGGCAGAGCAGGTTCTTGTCGCGATCCTTGCTGAACGAGCGCGTGTTGAGGGTGCACAGCTCGTAGACGGTCTGGTACTCGAGATTCGTGTGCTGCACGCAGTAGGCCATGATCTTCGAGTACGGATCGAGTAGGGTCTTGGGCACGCAGTTGAGACGCAGCGTGGCCGCAATGATGTCCAGCATGTACTCGGCGTTGGTCAGGCTCGGCATGATCACAATCACCTGCCGCAGCAAGGACTCCATCGCCTGCATGGCCTGCGACCACATGGCCAGGCCCACGCCTGCTTCGGCGGGCACACACTGAAGATTCAGATACTCGGCCATGTTCCGGAAGATCACCGGCAGCTGATCCACTGGCAGAGCCTTCTTGGAGGTCAACGACTCGCACACCATGTAGATGGGACTGGTGGCATTCAGATCCTGGAAATCCTGCAGCGCCTTCGCAATGCTGCGGAAATGATTGTGACGGATTTTCACTGCAATGGAGAATGGTATGGCAATGATAGGGTTTCGCTCTTCTTGGATATCACACAACACTCACTCTTCATTTGGGTCTGGAACACCTGCAGGAAGATCCCATTCGGCGCCAGCTGATGGAGGACACAGCGTATGAATTGCAGGGCCACTGCCTGTGCGCTGCAGGCCAAAGGCGGACCATTCTCCCCCTGCCAGGAGTGGGTAGAGCTCAGACAGATGCTGGAAACGGTACGGGAGTTTGTGTCAGTCTAGTTAGGATTTCGTTTTGAGAGTCTCTTTCTTACCGCGAAGTCATAGTGAGGATCTCTGGGAGAAAGGGCGCTGCCATGGCCGGTTCGCGGTGGATAAAAGTTCCCAAGATCACGATGAATATGCCAATCTCCTCGTCTGTGTACTCTTCAATGTGAGCACCGCAATCGGAACATCGCTCGACGATGGTGTAGTCTCCAACGCGACGTGCGCTCTAAAGATAAAGAAATTAGTACCGTGAAGGGACTGTCAATTGCTTAGAGACCTACCCCACGTGGCACATGTGCGGTCCCATGCGAGGTTCCATGTCCATTGGTGGCCTCGCCTACACCATCGTCTCCCTCATCGTCTGGATCTGGCTCAGCGGGCTGGAACGGAGGCGGTGGCCAGGAGCCCGCAAACCGAGAACGTATGTCTGGTATGGCATTGGTGTCGACGTTGAAAGGTGCCAGCTTCTGGCGGGGTCGCTTGATGCTGTTGCTGGAGGTTAGGCCTCCGCCCGCTGCTCCTCCAGCGGGGGCTCCTCCCGCGCTCTGCTTTAGCTCCTGCTGGACATTCTTCAGAATGGAAGTGTGGAGATCAGCGGGAGGCTGTGTGGGCTGCTGCGATGTGGACGGGGCATTGGGATTCGGTGGCGATTCCAGGGCCACCTGCTTAATGAGCCGACGGGGAGAGTTGGTGCGGCTGCTGGGCGTCACATCGTCCTTGGTGCTTTCCGAGACATCTAGACTGTCCTGCTTGAGGTGGCTGATATCCGGAAGATTCAGCCCCTCCCGCACACGCTCCACCAGTGCTGCCACTGTATCCTGGGTGCCAATGGGTAGCAGTCTCTCCGGAGTTGGGATCTCCAAGGCGGCAATATTCTTTGGCGGCGGCAGGCCCTGCATCGCGGCATCCATCTCATCCCTGGGATTGGGCATCACGCTCATCTTGGACAGCGGCGAGTCCGGAGAGCCGTAGTTCTTGTCCGTGCGCTTCAGGGACTTTGTCTGCGACTTTTTCTGATGACGGGAATCGTCCATCGAGGAGCTCGATGTTCCGGCACTGCACTCCACAATCGTCTTGTGGCGTCCTATGGACTTTGTTGGAGCTGCAGTCGGTGCTGGAGCAGCAGTCGCATTGCCATTGACCGAGCGACTGCCACTGCCGCTGCTGGAGCCGGGCTTTCTGTCCGCTGTTCCGGGGACATCCTGCAGGGCACCGAGTGCCTTCAGATGGTTAGTTGCAATTGCGGCAAACATTTTCGATGTGGAAGCGGCCGCATTCTCCAGCGATTTGTTGCGCACCGTCACCGCCCGATGCACATCCACGGGGGGACTCACAATGGCCGTCTCTGTGGTCTCTGCAGCCACCAAAGGCGTGACGATCATGCGTACGCCCTCCTGCAGACTGTGACGGGTGGTCACGAGGGTTTCGCTGGTGGTGGTGGCCTTGATTTTGGTCGTGTACGTATCGCCCACTTTGGTGGTGATCATCGACTTGTGCGATTTTGTGGATTTCTATAAAGGAAAATGCATTAAAACTAAGTATCACTAATGCAAAAGCCATGTATGGTACCTCCTCCGTGTATTCGAGGCGCTTGCGGGTGGGCATCACATCCTCAAAGTGTATGGTGTCATCAAAGGAGCCCTAGAGTGGGAATCGATTCTCTTTAGCTCAAAATAATATACGGCTATATGGAGTATTGAAACCCACCGGTGCACTGCCATGCAGGGTGCTGTCCGAGAGATCGCTCTCTGGTATGGCTACCAGCTCCGACTCGGTCTCATCCGCATCCAGGCTGGAGTCATTGTACTTCCTGAACGCATGCTGCAGCTTCGGTGTGAAGGCCACATTGCCCTTGCTCTTGGAGGCGGCACTGGTGGCCTCCGATGGGAACATGGGACTGACCGGCGGACTGGCCTCCTTGTCATCCGGATCGGTGCCCAGCGAGGGCTGGCTGACATCACGCGAGCGAGCTGCCCCGCCCACACCCTGGATATCCAGTATTGTGGTCGTCGGAATCCGCCTACACTGATGGAAATGGCCACGCAGGCTGTTCATGATCATACGAATGCCCGAGATGATGTATCCACTGAGCGGCGGCTGGGTGTACGAGTACTTGTAGAGCACTACGAGGAGGGTAAAGAGCCAGTTCCGTCGCGGATACTGCTCTAAATGCCACAGGGAATAGTTGAAGACAATGTTCTGATAGGACTCTCCCGAAGTGTTGGTCGGATAGGGGGCATACAGGATGATCTGCATGACGGAGGGGAGGATGAGACCGCCAATCAGATGATTCTGGTCCAGCACCTGC
Organism: Drosophila persimilis; assembly: GCF_003286085.1. NCBI lineage: Eukaryota > Metazoa > Arthropoda > Insecta > Diptera > Drosophilidae > Drosophila > Drosophila persimilis. The sequence continues at coordinate 2,166,475 of NW_020825706.1, forward strand.
GGCAGATTGGCCAGAAAGGCATTGAAAACGGCCGACACCCTAAGGGAAAGATTATAGATTATAGAAATTTGGATATAGGGATCCTCTGCCGACACCCACCTTAGCGATTCTGGGGTGGTGTGGAAGGTCTTGTCGATCTGATTGTGTCCCAGCAGCAAAAACAAATGCTTCAAGACGATATTCTGTGTCCTGGTCACTGGCTTATCCTCCGAGGGGAAGGCCTGATCCGTGCGTGACATGAACTGCATCAGCATGAAGACCAACAGATGAATGGTCTCGCGATCGGACTCCTCCAGCTCCGTGATCCGACTGAGCAGCCCAATCAGATTCTCATCATTGAGGCCGCCCAGAGAGTGGATGTGTCCATCTGTTTGGGAGTAGATTTGGTGGATTATTATATGGACAGACCCTTTAGATGTGAACTTTCTTTAGGGGGGAATAGGAGGATATACACCAATATTCTTTTTTGATTTTGTTTTTGGTTTTTTTTTTTTGGGGACACAGCCACATGCCAATGTTTCACAATTAGATTCGTTTTCATAGACGGATAAATGAATTTTGTATGTTTCTTTGTATAATATACAGGAGGAATGTCTCTGGTTTTACGATTTCAAAGCCAATTAGAGTTCAAATGTAAGTTGGTTGTTGGGTGGGTGGTTGGTGGGGGAGAGAGACAGAAAGACAGAGAGAGAGAGAAAGGTTAGAGAGTGTAGAAGTAGAGGTTTTCTTTCTTTTTTTTTTTGTAGAGTTGTTCGCATTAGAGACACAGAGAGAGATGTTTTTTCGAGAGAGCATACATACCAGTTCGGAAGGGTTTACACACACTTAAAACGATACGTGTAGTACGAGTATTTGTTATGGAAAGCAGAGTTCAATGTAGGTACAACCATAACTAGATAATACAGATATCACATTTATGCTATAAATAATCATATTTAGGGCATAGGTACCGGTGGATGAGAGTGGGAAGATGATATGTAAGAGCGGTGCGATCATGCGATGATACGATCGTATTATGTGTTTAAGATTGTTTTATGTCTTCTTTTCATGCACTTTAGATACATTTTTTAGGTTTAACTCAAGAATCCATGAGGGTCTTGAGAGCATTCCTCTAAAACCTTAATTTTTAAACCTATTTTTGCTATATCTAAACGAAAATATATAGAAAAGAATCAAGCCATTTGTTAAAGAATATTATCTGGAATATATAGTAATCCTGCTTCTTAAAAAACAATAAGAAATGAAGAGAGACAAAGCCAAGGCAACACTGAAAATTGGCAAGCCCCAATATGTAGACATCATTCACAAGAAATTATCTCCAGAAGACATGCAATCAAGTAAAGGATACCTTATGAATGATGTATACATGTGAGGCTCCAAGACACCATCGAGGGGGGATACATCGATTAAACACAGATCACGGGATCTCTCTGTGAACACACATGCTCTACAACCTACCTGGATTGGCCGTGCTGCTGATGCCCGCTGCCGCCGTACCCGTACCCGGATGCGTTCCTGCATCGCAAGTGCAGTGCATGGGATAGGCCAGAGCCGAGGGACTGGGACTGGGCGCCGGCACGGCTGGCTGCGGTGGCAGCAGATTGGGTGCCGACGGATGCTTTTGGAAATGGGAGTGAAAGGAGTATCCCGAGGGATGGGGATTTGCTGTCGAGCTGCTGCTTGCTGTTGTTGTTGCTACTGTTGTTGCTACTGTTACTGCTGCTGCTGCTGTGGTTGTGGTGGTGTTGCCTCCGGCTTGCTCTTGGGAGGAGGCGGAGGCGGAGGCTGTTGCTGCCGCCGCCACTGCTGCTGCTGCCTGGGAGCGAAGCAGCGTCTCTGCCTCCTGCAACGTGGGCATCGGACTTTGGTGACTGGGTGGCACGCAATGCACTAAATACTGATGGCTCTGACTATGAGCCGAGGCTAGACTTGATGCGGTTGCTACTTGTGCACTACTACCGGCTGGATGAGGATGATGCGATGGTGGATGATGGTGGCCGAAGGTGTGGTGTGCCTGTGCCTGTGCCTGCGGCTGTTGGATGTGCATGGAATGGTGTGCGTGTGGGTGTGTGTGGTGGTGTGACGACGGATGGTGATAGGGAAAGGCCGTGTGTGGCGTATGCTGGTGGATGGGACAGGGCGACGGTTTGGGTCGTGTGGCTGTTACTGTTGCCGTGGTCGTTGCTGAACTATGACTAGCCGGATTAGCGCTCTGGCTGCTGCCAGACGCCCCCCCACTACTACTGCCTAGGAACTGACCCAGTCCGAAGCGCGAGGTCTTCCGCTTGAGTATCGGCGCTGACACCTGACGGCTGTAGATCTTCTCCTTTTCGGGCACTGCAAAGACCAACAAAAGATAGAAAAATGATCAGCCTGGGATATTTTTTCGGTTGGGCTCACCATATTTGCTATCCTGACGCGGTGCCATGCTGGCCGGTGCTGACATAGTCCTCTTGTAGGGCCATTTCGTACCGAACGAAGCGCTCAGCGTCTTGGCCATGCTGCCACTCGTATCCGACTGACTGAGGGCCTCCCTGGCCTTCAGGATCTTTGCAGACAAAGCCTCGCTGCCGTTGTCCGAGTTGCGGAGGTCTCGCAGATAAGAGATATCGCCGCATTTCTCCAGATTGATCTGCGCTTCTACGAAGAGCGTGTCGAACCGATTGAGGAAAAAGTCCCAGCCGAGCAGCTTGCGATCGGAGAGGGAGTTGTGCAGCTGATAGACGGACTGCAGCACCACCGGGCGGTCCACAATGAAGAGATCGAACTGCGACTCCAAGCAGAAGAGCAGTGACCGTATTGCCGTGTCATGAATCGTACCGATATAGAGCGTCGCCCGCTGCGCCACATACACATTGATGTCATCCATGCTGGCGATGAGATGACAGAAGGCCGTGGCCAGTGCCGTTTGCAGGCCCACCTCTGAGCGCAGCGGCGTCGAATCCATAAAACGTGTAATCACGGTTACTCGTTCGACTGCTGTGAAGCGAACCCGCCAGTCCGTATCGTGGAAGGCCTCCTGCACCACGCGCCAAAAGACATCCGAACCGAGCGGCAGCGTGATGCAGTGCAGCAGCAATGGCACGCCCACCTGGCAGATGTGCGAGTGTTCGGCATTGCAAAGTTCCCAAAGGCTTAAAAGAAGGATGCACAAGTCTTAAGAGAGACCTTTAAGAACAGAGTCTTACATACTTTTTGATGAGTAGATTCTCCTGGCACCAGATGAAGAAGCCGCGCTGCTCTTTGGCCGCCTTGGCTAGGGCATCTCCATGCAGGGCCATGGTATTGAGGCACTGCAGCACATAGTACAGTATCTCTGGCTTCTTGATGGTGGGTATTTCCTATCAAGAATCCATCATTAGAAGAAGCTCTTAAGAATAACTCAAAGAGGAGGTCTTACCGTGAGAAGCTGGTGGATATACTGCAGAGGTTGAGGCAGCGTGTCCAGCGTAAATTTGAATTTCCCCACCGAAGTGTGCCAGAAATCATCGCTGTCCTCCTCCTCCTCATCCTCGTCCGAACCACTGCCATTCTCGCCCCCACAGGCGGTGCTGCCATTGGCACCGTTCTCACCCATAACCGACGCCTTGGTGACGCTGACATTAGCGCTCCCGACATCCGCATCGGAGAGGGTTATAGAACGGGCTATGGCCCTATCTGTGGGCAGAATGGAGGCCAGATCGAGCTGCTCTGAAACTGTCTCAACAGTGGCCGTCATGATCTGCATTAGACAGAGGGAAAATCGTTAAAGAAAATCAAGCTGAGGCGAATTTTACACAGTTTTTACGTCATATTTACACGGGTTTACATGGTTTACATGGTGTGTGTGTGTATCTTACATTCCTTATATACATACGAAACACGTAGATAAATGCATTGGTTGGGTACTTGCGACATGTCGATTACACTTGCATGTACCGGAAACAAAGTAATTTACATCGAAAGAAACTGTTACATAACACATGTTACATGTAAAATTGCATAAAATTACATTTCTGGTGCATTTCTGTGACATATTTTTTTTGATATAAAGATTTATGGTTTATTCTTTGGTGCTGTACATTGAACATGCTCTTCAACAATGATCCGAAAAGAAAGGAAACCCGTAAGGGAAAAGGAAAAACTATCTGTTATGTGAGGGAAAATCAGCATGGAACGCAATATTTACATGTAAAAACCATATGTAAAATTTCTTATGATACGACTTGTTCGTAATTTATATTCACACACATACCAGATACTTTGAGACACAGTAGTTGAATAAAATGAATAGAAAAGTGATCAAAAAAATTGAATAAAAATCTATTATTCTGTTGGAACAAATTTCAAATATCTATTAAGTAAATGAAAGCTCTCCTTTAATGGCTTTTCTCTATAAGAAAAAACCTGCCAGATGCTATTAAACCATTTACCAGCCTACCCTTGAACAGCTATTACATTTATCTAATAAAAATCATGATTCTTAAGCGAGAGACATATTTTTTTGCCATCTTTTATAATGTATGTTCACTTGGAATCTAATATTCAGCTATAATATTTCTAAACCTATATAATATCTGCTCTAAAAAGCCTGGAAAACTCCTCTAAAGGATATTTAAATGTATAATCAAAGTAAATATATAGAAATAAGAACTGTTTTTGTATAGGAATATATGGAAACAATCAAAGAAAGTAGGAATTTGGAAAAAAAATTACAAGAAAAACACTCTGTACATTTATTTACACTTAACACGAAGAGTACGTACGATTGGTTTGGTCTGGACACAGAAATAAAACATACAATATTGAAAAACATATTGAATTGTACAAATATCGAATCGAATTGTTGTAGGGGGGAAGGGGGGTTCGTTTTAATTGGGCAAATTATAAAACTAATATTATAAAACAAACACTGGTTCAGCTTATAGCTGGGGGTTTTTTCGGTAGATTGTTTTGTTTGGTTTGGGATTTTTTTGGTCGTTTTAATGAATGCACAAAGTACCTCGTCTGTGGCGTGAACTTTTCTCAATTCATTACTATCAACTGAATGCCCATTTTCGTTATTCTATAAAAAATACATGAAGAAATGAAAACGTTTTGTATAATCGTTGGACAAATTTCGAGAACTATCGAATTGGTTTTTGGAATTTGTGTGATTTTTCTGGGTGTGAACGAAACGTAAAATTAAACAACTTGAATATGCTCACTTAATATTGTTTTTTTGGTTTTTGTTGCTGTAATTAATTAGTTTTTTGAATATTTATATGGATTATAGTATAGTATATTTTTATGGGGGCGGTGTTTCAATATACCTACAGTCAACGCATAATATTTTCATATTCTTTTCTTTTGGTTTTTTTTTTGTTAATATTATTTTTGTGATGTGAAATTGAAATATTGTTCGCAATAATAGGGGAAGGGGGGTGGCGGGTAACAACTAAAGAACAGAATGTGGATACAACGGATTGATGGTGATCGAAATACATACGGAACAAACGTGGGGCATATGTACGAGCACTCCGCCGACCGAGTGCGGTTCGGGTTGGGGCACTGCCACCGGCACAGGACCTTCAGAAAGAGAATTATCAATGGGTATTAGTATCTTGTAGTTATGGCAGTTATCAGGTTCAATCGTTCCAGCTATAATGAAGTTGTGGTCAACATACAAATGAATGGCATTCAATAACCGATCATGCATTCAAGTACATATACATAGATAGAAATCCTATAGGAAAATTCATGGAAAATTCTCACATGCAGATAGATTGCGGCCAATCGGTGGGGTATAGGGGTTCTATGTGGACGTGTGCAAAGTTTAAGCCCATCTTTTGTTCTATTTGCTAACCAATTGGAATGCTTAAACAGGGCACACTTATGGGTTTTAGTCCTACTGTGGAAATTATAGATTATAGATGATTCTGTGTTGTAAGAGAACAGGAGTAGAGTAGAGTAGAGTAGTATTTGAACCGAACCGAAAGATAATCGTGTGTACTAAACTCAGAGCTATGGGGGGGCTGTCATACTACTAAAAAGGTCAACTATTTTTGGTAGATAAAAGCTGTGTTTTTTGGTAGTGCTAAATCATATTACTCTAGTAAAGCTAAACAGAGATAGACAGTGGAGAGTGTTGTGTAGAGAGAGATAGAGACGGTTAGTGTGTGACTGAAACTATAGTTGTCTTTTTCTGGGGTGTTATGTCAGTGTCTTTGCGGATTGGTGTTTTCTTTGTAACGAAATGTGTGTTTCAACAAATTTTTAATAATGTTAATGTAAATTTGTAAATGTAATTGCTATTATTTGTTTTGTTTTGGTTTTTTGTTGGATTTTTTTGGTTTGGTTTTTGTAACGAATGAAAAATTTGCTTATTGGTGCATCACCTGCCATTATAATAATTTTTCCATCGTCTGAAAAGAATTGATCTAGCTTAAAGATATCTGATAATGAGTGATAGATTTGATTTAGTATTTTGTTTGGTAGCAGTATTTTTTTTGTAGTATTTTTCATGATAATTTTTCGATAGAACGAAGAGCGAGAGAGAGACAGTAACAGTTTACAGTTTTCGTACGCGCGGAAGAGGGTGCGAACGAGCGAGAGAGACAGTTATATTATTTTTTTTTGTACAGGCAGACGCGCAGTAGGTGGTATATATGTTAGAGATAGAGAGAGAGAAATAGATACACATATTTATGTAGAGAGAGATAGCAAGATAGACAAATAGTTATGGTTGAAAACAGATAAGATACAATTGGTATGGCATGATTGGTAATATGATGACTGATGGATCGTTTAGATGGTTCTTTAGCTCTGTTGGTTCGTTGAGATTGAGTTTGGGATTTAGGGGCTTTTAGTCTGGGGTTTTTGTTTACTTCAAGGGTCAAGTAAGGTACTTTACAAGGCATAGCAGTGCAGGTTACTAGATTTGTTTGTTTGTAGGTACAAAAGTTCAGTTTGCTTTTTAAAACGTGGGATTCTCTTTAGACTAAGTAAGTTTTGTTTACAAGGACGCCCAGCCGCTCCGTGAGCGAGGGGGCATCGTATACCATTCGCCTGCAAAACGGCTTATAAATATGGATGTATATGTATATGTAGAGTCCAGGCTCAAAGTACAGTCTACAATTAGCTACATTTTTAGGTGACGTTTCACGGCTTTTACTGTTACGGTGGATAGGTTATTTATAGGTGAATTGGAGATTCGGGTTTTGGGTTTCGATTATGGTTAGGGTTAGGGATTGCTTTCACGACAGTCTTCTATATGTTACAACCGAATTTCGTTGTCGTGGGGTACGGGGTCTTCAAATCAAATCAAAGAATAAAGGTTGGATAGGTCTGGCGCGTACCTGCAAATCCTCCAAGCGGACCCAGGGGTATGGGCAGGGGGGCCATTGATAGAGATACATCCCTGGTCTTTTCCTTGTCGGACTCGGGCGGGGATTTGCGTGAGGACTTTTCCTCCTCGATGATGTCCTCAATGGGAACCTTGAAATAAGGTGAGATCAATGCCATTCTCTAGCATCTCTAGGGTATCACTCACATCTGGTGGCCTAACGGGGTTCAAAGGAGCCATAAACTGAACTAATTTCGTGGCCAACTGATGCCACATGATGGAGGCCTCGCAGTAGGCGCATTCCGCCACCTATAAGGGCATTCAAAAGGCATTTATTGGCTTCCATATCTCACAAATAGAAGGGCCTACCTTCAGGGCGCACACATGGCTGCTAAGGCCCACACGGGCCGCTGTGACCATACACTTGATCAGCCGGGATACATTCTCGCAAACACTCGTATGGATGCCCATGTGCTGTTCCACGTCCTGCAGCTCCATCTGCTTCAGAAGGATGTCCAGCATGAGGATGCAACAGGTGAGATTGTGCTCGGCATCGGTGGAGAACTCCGTGTGGCGATTGGTGGGTGCCTCATCGTCCGATATGGCCGACGTATTGCCAGAGTCATCCTCCACCACAGGGGCTGGAAATTCATTTGGTTATTCTGCTGTGGGATACAATCCTAGATCTTAGAAATGACTTACAAATGGAACTGCGTCTGGGGGGATTGGCCATCTCTGCCTTGGTCTCCTTGCAGGGCACCTTGGGGGCCTTCGGAAGCTGCAGCTGTGCAGCATCCTTCTCGCGCATTAGCTCGTGCTGGATGCCGTACTTCATGATGCGAACGCCATCGCCGAACATGGCAAAGAGCTGAACCAGCGGAATGAGAATCTCTAGCTTCGTGAGGATCTGCAGCCAGTGGAGTGCCTGCTGTTGGACCTTGGCGGTGGTCTTCTCGAAGCGTATGGCCACAAAGTTGTACATTGTCTTGCCATCGAAGCCCAGGGGCGACATCTCCGGATCGAGGATCTTGCTGAGGACGATCTTCAGCTCGTTGAGCTCCTTCTCGGCCACATCATTGGTGATGGCCTCCATCCAGTGGGGCATGACATAGTCCCAGATCTCCGAGGTGATCACCTCGTACGGCACCAGGCAGATCAGACGCTGCATACCCTCCTTGAGGTGGCTGGTGCGAGAGGCCAGGGTCTCCCAATGACCGCCGACGCGGGCATACTCGGGCGGATGTGGCAGCAAGCAGGCGATGAAGACGTTGTAGTGGATGCGGCAGATCTCCTTCAGCCAATTGCAGACGTGATCCACTTTCAGCTTCTCAATGGTGCTCTCCACCTGACCAGCAGCTGAAAGCAGAGAATGAAGTGGGTTTACAGGCAGCTCTTCCTTCCAATGAAAGCCCTTACCATCGTAGGAATAAGCGGTGACATGGAACCAATGGAAGAGCATACTCAGAATTCTGCCCAGCACCTCAACGGGCGTGTCGGCAGTGGGCGTGCAGCGACCCACGAGCAGCCAAATGCCATAGCGGCCCAGCCTCTGACGCTCCTCCCGTGAAATATTATCCGCCGTGCCCGCGGAACCGTTCTTCTTCGCCTCCGAGGAGGAGGACTCCTTGCCGGGCTCAAAGTTGAGCGGCTTCGACTCCCGCAAAAGGCTCACCACCGACTCCACCATATGCATCTGCATCTCGGGATCCATCTGCCAGGCGGGTTGCAGGCTGCGGTGCACCACATGATCGCCGCCGCGTCGCGAGTTGTGCCTATTGCTGTGGCACTGGCTGCAGTATCGAATGGGATGATTGCCGTTGAAGGTGGCACACTCCGTGGAGAAGCAGATGGAGAAGGCGGACTTCTCGTTGGAGCGACAGTTCTTGTTCTCGCAGACCATCGAGACCTGCTGCATGGGATGCAGGATGTCGCCAAACTCCAGGTTGGCATGCTCCCTATGGATCTCATTGGCGCACTCGATGCACAGATAAAGGGGCGGCGGACAGTCCGGTGCATAGGCGATGCTGATGCTATGATCATAGCAGACCTTGGCTGCCTCGGCATTCCCAGCATTCGGGCAATGCTCGCGCTGGCAGGTGAAGGGCACAAGGTCGTCTATAAAGGGATTTTGATGGGTGTAAGCATATCTTCTTTGTATTTTGAAGGACTTTCTTTACTTGTCAGTTTGGAGAGCAAGACTTTGCGATCAAAGAGATTGGCATCGAAGGCGGGCCAGTAGTAGAAGAGCAGCTTGGCCGCCGAGGAGCGGGAGACAGCAGTGCCATAGGCCACCACGCACAGAATGTCCTTGACCACATTATGCTTGAGGGTCATCAGGCATTCCAGCAGCTGGCAGTGATGGGCGGGATTGTTGGAATACTGCAGCACCATCATGATCACGGAGGAGACTGACTGGCAGGCCTGGCACTCCTGCTCATCGGAGCTGCGACGAGCTAAGAAAATCCATTAGAAATAGTCCCCCAAGAGAGGAATCTGGCTACTTACTGATAGTAAAGGGTAAGATATAGTAGCACAGGGCATTGACAATGTCCTGGTGCAGAGCTGGTGGTAGTACAGATATAGTGGAGCTAACCAGATAGGGTAGATTATCAATAAGATCCTTGTCGAGGAAGGGTAGAATGCAGCTTAGGCACTGCAAAAGAGCTTTGCCGAAAACTAAACCAAAAGACAAGAGAGAGAGGCATTAATGGAATGTAAATATCAGAGAGCTAGATGATCTTCGATCTTACCGATTTGTCCATACTGGATGCAAGGTGCCACATCGATGAGCATAGTTAGGGCATTATAGAGGTTGCCATATTCGAGATTGGGATAGGCAGACATGCGTGTGGGATCCTCGTGGGGATCCCGTATAAGTTCGTGCGGAGAAGTGCGCACATCTTTAAGGACAGCTGAAAAGGACAATCAAAGGAGTCATTCAGCAGTTCCCTAGAGATAAGACATACGACTATGTAGTTACTCACTTAGTAGAGTTTGTGAAAAGTATTTGATATTGTTGGCAATATCAACGCCAGAGGGGGCGGGTAAGACATTGTGCAATAGACGTACGTGGTAGTCATGAAGGGCTCTCAATTTTGCCTGAACTGTAATAGGAGGATACACATATGAAACGTATATTGAGACTCCTAAGGTCTGTACTTACAGGCGGCAGCACGAGTGCCCATGTTGATGAGTTGCACCTTAAAGCTGCCAGTCATTATATCAGACAAATCCTTAGCATTGCCGAAACTGCTGCCGAGGGACTTCGCATTCTGTAAAATATATTAAGAAAGAATCTTAACAAAAGCTTACGTAATGGTTGGAGCACCCCTCTTGAAGATGCTGCCGATGGAGGAAAATCTTTCAAATCAGGCGAAATTTCATGGAAACCCGAAAAGTTTCATATCCCACAGATGCCTTGGAGGCTTAGGATTATATTTCTTAGAAATTTACCTCGAAATTTGTTAGTTTTTTCAATAGATTTGCAATTTTTTACGGGTGTTACAGCAAGCCTTGACCACAAAGAAAAATCTCTACAACTAAACTGAATTTTCGGTGTGTATCCTGCGCGATTTTCATATCTGTTCGATGCGCCACCACCACCCTGTAGTTTAAAATTACTTTCACTGGAATTTTACGCACTTTTTAGATAGATTTATCAGACAATTGCTCTCCTAAGACATAAAACTACTCAACTTTAGATCTTTGCTTGACTATTTAATCGGAAATGTAAAGGTATTTTCATAAATTCGAGTCGGGGTTTGAGTTCTTGACCCACTTTGGCCACTCACCCTCGACAGCAGCCAAGGAAAAACAGCTGCTCGAAGTAGGACATGCGCATATCGCGTGTTTATCTCACATTTTCCGCATTTTCCGGTCGCACTTTTCCCACCCAACAAGTGTTTGTTTTGGTCTAGCCGTGTGTAAATATTTACTATTTATTTCTACGAGGATTCTAGAGTCTGCGCAGTTTCCAGACAATATTTGTAAATATTTCACAGCTGTTTTGACTTTCAAACGATATGCAACTGGTTTGTGTTGCTCTTTGGAGAGTTTTTCAAGGGTTTATGGAGAGATTTAATTAAATCTATGTTACCAGAGACATTTCAAAGAAGTATTATGGCACTTGCTTTGCTTTTACTGTCATTTCGAATTTTTATTGAAATAATTATTGATTTCTCAATAAATTGAACAATATGCAGACATTTATTCCATCTACCCCCTTCGTGCCCACCCCCCTAGCTCCACAATTAAATACTCATTTACCAAATGGGATGCACACCTTTTTGGGGGTGTTCCTTTCTTTTTTTTTAAGGCTTCCGTGGAAAGCAAAAACCTCGACTCCATCCAGGGTGTTGTCTGGCAAATGCGGCACCTTTTGACCCTGGTTCCAAATCGTGTTTTCGAATGGTAACCGACACCCTGTAGAGGGAACATTTTAACAACTGATTTAACTGAACTTTGATGACCCAAAGGATGGTTGTCCAAGGATTGGTTTACAAGGATTACATTTTACTTGCATATGCAGGAGCATTTATTTTGAAGGTATGCCTACAATTGAACATTCTGTGGAAGGCCGAACCTTTCGATAGTGTAACAATTTAAAATTGTTGGGATTCTGTGGCGTATTTTAGGGAAACAAATTGAAGTCACCAAGTGTTGAGGATAGTGTAAGTAATTGCCAAGAGGATAGTGTATAAATGTTTTGTAGCGTTTGTCTTTCAGCGCTCGAAGGATGCCTCCGACCGTCGGCTAGTCGTTCTCGAGGCTCGGGAGGACAACGCAAGTAACGATATGTGGTTGAAGTGTTTGCCAAGAGGATAGTGTTTATAGTAGATGCTTGTGTCTTAGTGTCTTAGTCTTCCAGCTCCTGCAGGGTCAGAGCTACAGCGACCTCCGGCTGGGGTGTGTTCAAAACCTCGATGTCCTCCTCGCGGTCAGACTGATTGAATTGGCCGTCCAATTGAGTCTGATCCTGCTTCACCTGCTGCAGCTCGTGCACCTCCTCCATGCCGACCGACATGCCAGAGCCAGCCTGCTTCTGGGCCTTGGTGCGAGTGAAGAGCATCTTCCAGTAGCTCGATATGGACTCCTTAATTGTGGGCTTCACATTGGGCAGCGGCTTGTTGCTGACCTGGCCCTGGTCCTGCTGCTGCTGCTCCTCCTCGCCAGCAACAGTGGTCACATTGCTAGTCGAAGACACTGGTTCATCACCATCTGTAAAAGATCAACGAGAGTTACTCCAAGTTGGCTGCAAGCCAGCGCGTCCTTACCCTTTTGTGCGTTCTTGAAGCGCGTGAAGAAACGACCCATTGTGTTGTTCTTGCTGGGATCCTTCTGGCGGCCGGCTGATTCGGCCACATCTTGGAGCTCCTCCTGGAAGTTGTGTGGCTTCTTGCTCAGCTTGAAGAAGCGCTTCAGCGAAGTGGACTTGGTGCTGACCGTCGACGCGACACCCGACTCGTCCAAGCCCTCTGGCTCCGGCAGCGGTACATCCTGCATGTTGGACATGTCGTTTTTAGTCCAAAACGCCAAGCGACACAAGGTTTTTAGAAAATGTTTTGAAATTGTTAAATTTGTACTTTTCGACGATTTTTTCTACTGAGATGTTCGTCACGAGAGACGTATGGAAATATAATGACGAGGGAGAGCTCTGTACGAATGTGATTTGCAGGAAAGTCAGGGACTACTTCCCATAAAAAGAACTCCCTACACGACTACGAGTTTATTTTCCAAATTTATTTCCAAAACGCGCAACGAGTGAAAATGTAATAGAAGTGAGCGGAGCGCTCTACGAATGTGAAATGCAGGAAAATCAAGGCCTGCTTTCCAAACGAATTCGGTGTCTCTTTTTCTCTGTGAGACTCGGACTCTCGGCCAACTTGGATACAGAGGAGATTCAGCGTTTGGCAATTTGGAAACGTATATGTTTTAACTGTGGGTAACATGTGTTAACAACGACATCGGAACAGGTTTCAATTGATACGATTTTAATTTTATTTTACCCCCAATCGAATCGGCAAAAAAGCGAAGAGGCAAAAACCAATTCATTCAATATGTGCACACAGCAGAGCACAGCACAGACAATACAATACCCCCTTGTTATCCAGTGTGTGTTTTTCTCCATTGTTCCACTCGACGTCCAGAATGTGGGGGAGCCCACCAACAAAGTCGTTTCAAAAATCAATTGAAGGAACTCTGGTGGCGATTCCTGCCGTCGACATGCTGCACTCTCCACTCCTCTGAAGAGTACCTTAATTTATGTAGTTATGTGCCGAAAACAATGGACTTTTGTTCGCTCAAAGGTGTTGAGATTTTAAACGATTACGGGCACGCAGAGAGCTTTAATGTTTCATATTAATATCCAACCCCCAGCTAATGGGAAAAGCGCACCCCCAAGCCCACAAACAAACAAGCCACACAACACAACAAAGAGACATCAATAAATCAACAAGAATAAAACACGAAAAAGGGAAATGAACAAGGATAATGTCATCTACAACATCTGCTACGCATTCACTCCACTCTACTCCACTCCACTCGACTCAGTCTCCAGGCAAAAGTGTGAAAATGTCAGCGACAATGGGGGGCTACTCTCATAGAACCGGGCGCCATATAATGGCCAAAACGGAAATGTTGTTGTGCAGCAAATTCATGGCCAACACACAGTTGCAACAAGAGCCGGCATAAGCACCCCCTGAGGGTTTACGCAGCAGCCACACAAAAGGATAGGAGCTGCCACTGAAGCTGGAGCTGGAGCTGGAGAGAGAGCCACAACAATGGCAGCAGAAGCTGCAACTTGCAACTGCAACTGGAGACCGCAAAATGTGTTGTTGCCACACAGAGCCCTCAAGGCAATGGTTGGGAGATGATGCTGCTGCTGCTGCTGTAGATGGAGCTGGGGCAACTCATAAGTTGGTCTGCCAGACAAATCCTCAGAGCAAGTGCATTCATTCATTGGCAATAACAATCAAACTGCTGTTGGCAGTTGGTAGCCAGCCCTTCTCCTCGCCATGTCTCCTCCTCCTCCTCCTGCCTCATGTTGCACACACATTTGCAATGCCATTCAACTTGTTTGTGCTGCCTGCCTGACAGCCAGAGCCAGAGCCCGAGCAACAGCCACAGCAAACCACAAACCATTTTGTGTTGTTGACTTTAATATTTCGGTTTTTGGTTGAAGTACAACAATCCTACAGCCATATCCTCCCCTTCCCCTGCCATTTTGACCGAATAGATATCTGTTCTATGTGGGAAAGGTAAACTCTGAAACAGTAACCGATAAAGAACCCTCGAGTCGTAAATCTTTGAATTTTTCTTACATTTTGGCACTGCCGTTCGGTTCGGTTTTATAGATTTACAATATTTACATAGTTGCCCCAGTCCTCAGTCCATTCCATTCCACAGATAACGAAGGGGCGCTCTGTGGCAGCGATAAAGAGTTCAATCGCATCGGTTTATTGGCCCGCTGTGGATATCATCCATCGTTTGTTCAATTACCGCTTGTCTGGGAGACTCGCACTCTTTCTGTATTTAAAATAAACATCATTGTTTAATGATAATAATAATCCACCCATCCATGTGTGTGGATTGTGTAATCGTTGATAAAAATGGGTTGGTTTTTTTATGGCCTCACACTTTCACTTGATCGAAGGGGGGGGGGGGTGGACCTCATAGGGATAACCACATATCGATTGATGGTTATCGAAGGGTTGCTTTCGATGTGCTTATTTTTTCACTTTATCGATGACCGAAATCACACCTAATTTCTCAAGAATATTTTGTAATCTTTAATGATAAAGATCATGGTTAACAATCCATTCTACCCCTAGTCCGCTACTGCTACAATCGAATGGCTGTTGTACGGTTGCTTTTGATGAGTTCACACATGTAATTTATCGAAATTAAAGGTAAAGGACGCTTACCTAATTTTTCAGGCAGATATGCGACACTTAATGGGGAAGATTCATGGATAAAAATCGTAATATAATCAAGAAGTAAATTCAGTCTTCCTGTACACTGCTCCTCCAGCTATCGAATGGCTATTGTAGGGTTGCAGTCGATGATTTCTCGCTCTGCCTACTATCGATACAGCCTTCGTTAAGCCTTGCTCATTTCTCAGCCAAATGAGCACCACCTGCAAGACCATAATCTTTAATAAGTCACAATATGGCCAAGAAGTTAATCAATAATACCAGTAGCCATAAATTCGAGGCGCCTGGATATCGACTGATGGCTGATGGCTATCAAAGGAGCCAGCGGCGCCTGCAGTCACCAGAATGTCAACGGTTTAATAAATAAGCAACAGCAACAGCCTCTGGCCAGATGGGGAGCAGGCGGCGCGCGACTGCAATTAAAAGAAAAATAAAAGCAAAAAGGGAAGCCAAGTGCGGCAAAGATCGACTCAGAGATCAGTCAGAGCAGAGGTCTCCCCGATGATGTGGCTGTCGTCGTCGTTGTCGTTGTTGTCGTCGTGTGCGACAGGAGCTGATTGTCGTCGTTGCAAGCTGCAGCAGATCCGAATCAGAATCAGAATCGGAATCAGAATCAGCATCGAAATCAGCGTCGACACTGCGATATTTGAGTCTCGGGTCTGCAGAATTATGATCGATTTATTATGCGACAACAAGCGACGGGGCAACAGGAACAGCAACGGGCGGCAGGGCGACAAGAGACGGCAGCGACATGGCTAACGACAACGCAGACATGGCCAAGTGGCTGTGACAGGTTTGGGGGCTCCGTCTTGGATGGAGCTGCTCTTCTCTCGGGTTCTTGGCCCACAGAATATGCGCAAGACATTGATTTTCGCCAGGTAATGAGGCAACTCATTAATCATTTTTTCGTTGCGCACACAGCCGACGCCACAGCAGACACTGGCTGCGGGGATTATGTTGCTTGCAACAGGCGGCGGCACACACACACACCACACACACACTGCAACGGCAACTGTTGCTTTGGCTGCTGCTGCTGGTGGCTCTGACGGAATGTTGGCAACATGTTGGGGCATGCAGCCGCAGCCGCTGGCTGGGATCGGGACAGCTGCAGCATCACCAGCAGCTTCTCATCTCTCTCTCTCTCTCCCGTTCTCTCTCTGTCTCTTGGTGCCACCGCCTGGCTGCTGCTGCTGTCTGCTGTCTTCTCTTCTTGTTCTCTGCTTGATTTTGTTAACCTTTTGACCATTTGAAGTTATTTTTGTATGCTTTACTGCCAATTTGGTGGTCATTGGCCATTCACTTGACTTGCGCCTGTTGCCTGCTTGTCCGCCTGTCTCTGCGGTTGCTCTTTTGGCACACAACGACGCACCATGTCTGACAGTTTGGCCGATTGCCTGCTTCCCTGACTGCCTCTGCCCCTTCCTCTTGGCCGCTTGTGGCCTCTGTCGTGCGTTGCCTTCGCGGTCGCGGTCATCTCCTGGCTGGCTTGTGGCACACACACACACACACAGACAGACAGCACGGCTGCCAGGATGGCAGATTGAATGATGCTGCAGTGGGTCCGGTATGGTCTGGTCTGGTCTGGTCTGCTCTGGTGGTTCCAATAAATGCTCTATAGATGGAAGTGGAGTGTGTTTAAGAGTTTAGTGTTAGAATTTAGTCATATTTAATTAGTTAAAACCTACTACAAATCGGAAGGGAAGGACTCTTTTTAGCAGTTGAAGCTTTATATGTCCTAAGAGATCGATTTAAATCCATTATTCCTATGGTATTTATATGATATAGTCTTCCGACATGGATAAACCTTTACTGGAATGTAAGAAATGGTTGAATTCATTGCAAATTCTTACAAAAACTTATGCTCCGAACGATCCTTGCTCTGAAAACTAGTTCCAAGTGATCCTGTGATATAGTAAACCGATTCGGGCATGGCCTAGTCGACTCCTTAGTTGATACTAATCCAGAAAATATACACTTTAGAGCTCCAAATAGATAGATTCCTTCCTTTCGTCGGGATCATAATACACCTCCTTAAGAAGGGTATCCTTTCTGAACAGGGTATACACTGCCGAGCACCTGCGTTGGCCTATTGCACTTGTCTCTCGTCGCACAGTTTGTGGCCACAGCTTGTAAATGCTTGTCGTCGTCGCTTGGCCGTTTTGGGGGCCATTAGCCTTCGCCTTTGGGCCATTCGCACAGGCACACGCACTCCAATCCGTACACGACGAAAATTTCTGGCAAAATTTCTTCATTTCCTCCTGCAGTTGTTGGCAATTATTTATAGTTTTTTCCTGATGTATTCAATTTATTATGCAGATGCACAGGCAGAGGCATTTGTTGTTAGAAAGTTTCTGGGGCGGGCACTTCGAACATATTGGGAGGTAATTCTTGGCGAAGAACGAGGAAGTTCTTTAGATTTATTAGCTCTTGATATTCCCATTTGATTAACGATGTTTCACACACTTAACCGATCGTTGGCTCTATCAAAATCCACTTAAAGTTCATCACACTTCGGGTAGTAATTAATTACAGCAGAAAAACCCCCATCTCCCCATACCCATCTCCTCGGTAATTAAGAGACAACTTAATTTTGAAGGTTGGCCAGGCAGCCAGCGATCGGCATGCAATTTTCCATGCATTAAAAGTTTAAAGGCCAGAAGCAGGCAGCAGCAGTGGCATCACTAGACAAAAACATTTTCTAATTTATTAATATGTTTAAGAGTTGGCGTCTTGGACATAAGACCACAAAAAAATTGTATTTAACAAACAAGCGATCGACTGACAGCTAACATAGATCGCCGTGGACCATTAGAAAGCGATTAGATAGCGATACAGATACTCGATGCAGCGGTAGATATCCCCCGAAAGACATATGTAGCCCACGAGCAGGCGATCGACCGCCGCCGCCGAAACAATGTCCCCCCGGGATACCCCCTTGGCTAACCCCCCTGGCTAACCGCCCTGGCTAATGCTAAAAGTCGAACGAACAATGGCAGCTAAACATGGCATGGTTAACAGTTTAATTTTCCTCCTCCTCCTGCTCCTTCTCTTTCGAGCGAGAGGTAGAGGGAGACAAACAAAAAATGCCGCTACATGCGGATACTTAATGTATCCGCCAGATACGTAACAGAGACAACAACAAAAAAAACCTATATAAAATACCGCTCTCAATCTCAGGACTAAACAAAAGCAAATCTAAACAGCAAGAAGGAAAAAACACCAACTGCAGTTATCGCTCATTATGGATCGCTTGATCAATGGCTTGCAGGAGAGAGAGGGAGAGATCTTCCCCGAAAAAAAAACGCACACAGACTCCAGTCTAGAGACTGGAGACTCCAGACTACAGAAAACAAAGGAGGCTTCAGGTCAGGCCAACAAGTGTTGGCCACAACGCACAACCCCAGGGGCCAGAGGCAAAAAGCCAGAGCCAAAAACGGTAACAATAAAGCAGCTTCCGCCTCGTATCCTTTTTGGGTCCTCATTTTGCATGGCCTGCTATGAAAAAAATCCGAAGCAATACTTACTATAATACCCGTTGAAAATTAGTCCAAAAACTGTAGGGTATGGCTCGAGACGCACTTTATGAGGCGCTACTTTTGGGTCTCAAGGGAGAAGCATGATCGGTTTAGCCTATACATCAGATGAGAGACATTTTGAGATATTCTATCTATTGAATCCTCTTCTTTTAATTCAGAAATAAACCACATTAATATATGTGTATCCCTTATTCCTTATACCCTTTAAAGCTACCTTTATTTGTCTGCTACTCCCGTACCTTTGATCCCATTTCATTATGCTAATAAAGCATTTAATTAACGCACCATTTATGGGCATCAACCCGAGGATCGAATGGAGTTTACTTTCCTTTAGCCTCCGCCTCAACCACATCCACGTCTCCATTTGCAACGCGACTCCTTCCTCTCAGGCGCGATCCACATCCTCATTCATATATAGTATCTCCATTGTGGTGCGTGCAGCGTATCGGCCAGCACAGAAAAACACAGCTGCGGTTTAGGCGGCATTATGGCTAAGACCGCAGCAAAAAACCTTAAGCAAAGTAAAACAGAAACAAAAATGCGGTAACCGCAAATGTTTTGCTGTAATTTCTGGTGCCTTTTTTTTCGCCTAAACGTTTTCGATTTGGATGCAGATACAGATACACTTTTGAGATATACTTTCAGTGCCCTGGCCTTCTGCCTTGCTGCTTCGGTTTTCTTTTTTTGTTCGACTGCCAAATGACATTGAAATGAATAGGGTTTTTAGTCGATTTTGATTCACGCGAATGCGGCCAGAGATTCGTTTCGGTTGAGCAGATACATACATATATAGGAGGGCGGTTCTTGAAAGTTTTTGCTGCGATTTCTGGTTGTTTTTTGAGATTGAAGGCCCTGGGAATTGATTTATGAAGTTAGGGAGCGTTTTAAAGGTAGTCGGGATATGTGTATCTCATGTCTGACAATATTTCTGGTCTCAAAATCAAGTAATTTCGCTTCCCAGGACTCAAACCTTTTCTGTGCGCAAAAATTCAAGAACCTATTGCATTCTCTGCACATTTTCTCTAGCAAATCCTAAGTAGTTTTCTATGTCAGCGGCTCACATTACCCGCCCGATTTGGTGGCACTATAACCATTTTCCATATTCATAGCCGAAACTCCAAAGCAACTCCCATAACCATACGCACAACTCCTCGCCAGCTGTCAAACGGAACAATGATAATTTCCCCAAACCAAAAACTGGCTTCTCCTCCTCCTCCTTCTAAAGCAAGAAACAGAATCCAAGGAAACATTTTGGCCAGTACCGTTAGCGGGGCCATAACCCATCAATTATATTGTAATGATGTCTGGGTTCAGTTGAAGCTACTTCTTCGAATGCTACTTCTGCAGCCGCCGCTGCAGTCGCATCTTCAGAAATCATGAGCAACAGGAATGGCAACTGGAGAACATGCTCATTATCAACGGATGGATTGGGGGTACGAGGCACGAGGCACGAGGGGAGGGCATTAGAATGCCAACAGAGAGGGAGAGAGAGAGCTGCCAGAGACGAGCATTCAAGTTCGAAAAGGAAAACTACTTATAGCACTACTGATGAGAATCGCGCCCAGCCAAAATCCACGCAGCCTGACACTCGCTTTGGTATGTGGCATGCACTGCAAGAAAACACCCAAAAAGGTGTCCCTAAGATCGAGAAGGTGATCATATCTTAAACAGATTTTGCTCTGAAGATTCCAGTACTCTTCGGACTGTTGTCCATCTTTCAGTTCCGATTCCTCCTCGATTTATAGTGTTTTATTCTTCTGATAACATTTGGAATCTGTATGTAGACATCCCTTTTTGAAGATCATCTCAAGGACCACTAAAAATAAAATACTTTGATCAGAATTGGTGGAAGAAGTAAAGCAATCCTATGTCCTACCTAGGAGTGTGATCATCGCCTGCTATTTTGAGTCCTCTAAGACATAATTCCCTCTTGGTCACGTTAGGTCGAGGCGTCTGCCAGCCTCAGGGCCTGTTTCGGCCCGTTGTGATACCGCAGAGGATCTCTCCAGATGCTCGTACAAAGTTGGCGATCTTTCTGGGACATAGTGTAGACATCTCCGAAGTGTCATTTAGAAAGACCGAGTCCTCTAACGAAACACAGAAGTATCCAGCTCCAGTATAATCCACAGCAGAAACAGAGTTTAAAAATTACTGAAATGGGGAATAAATTTAACAATGAATCAAAGCATCTGGTTGTATATCGATCCTCAATCGTTCCCTTCGTTTATTCCAGTGTATATCCCAAGCCTCTGTGTTGCATTTGCATTCGAGTGTCCACTAAATGTCAATTAAGTGGGCTTTAACCACAGTCACAGTCCGCAGTCCACAGTCCATGGTCCAGAGGCAGTTTGATTTGGTCACCACTTCCCTGAGTCCCAGAGTCCCTGATTCCCCTCCCTCTCTGGATGATGGTCTCCAACTGCGATTTCCACTTTGCTTACTACAAATACAGAACAGAACATAACATAACATGAAGTAATAGCAATAACAATATTGTCTACACACACGGCTTCTACCATCGTCTGCTTCTGCGTCTGTCTGTTGCTGTGGCTTTTGGTGGAGTGGAGGTGGTGGAGACGGTGTCTCCTCCAAGAAGATGGCTGGAACTATCGTCATCATCATTATAATCATTATTATGATCATCTGCATGTGTGAGCCTCTCCCAGTGGCGGCTCCCTTTGTCATTTTGTGGCATGACGCATGCGTAACGTTCGATTTGATTCAATTAATGGATGGGAATTGTCTGTACGTGTGGTTTGATTGGGTTTGGGATCTCGCTTCGAGATTTTTTCTCTGTTCTCTGGGCTCCGTTTGCTTTTCTTTCCTTTGTGGTCTGTGATCTAAGCAGACTTTGAGGCAGACTTTGATGCAGACTTTTCTGTGGATGCCTGTTGCATGTGGCAGATGTAGCAGAATCTGCAGTGGAGTGCAGTAGAGTGTAGTGCTGTGTAAACAAGCAAAGTGTTGCTGCAAGGAGAAGAGTTTCAGAGACTTGTAAGAGTTTTAATGTGTACAAAATTGTAATTTTCTTAAAGCAAGAGGCTGTTGATTATTATAAATTTAAGCTATATTTAATTTTATTTATAAGATAAAATTTCCATAGTATTTATAGCCTATAGCTTTCAAAGGAAAAGCCGGAGATTGTTCTACCTCTGAGGTTGTCTCTATAGCGATTTTGCCTCTGTTCTAAGGATATTTCTGTACCAAGAGACTCTTCTCCAGAGTATTTAAAAGAATCTCTAGTGTAAATCCGACGTTCAAATACTTAGAGGCTACAACTGAACTAAAGATCACTCTCTTTTCGATTATCTGAGATATATGAACCCCTAAGAACACTCCGAGTCTATGATATCGCTCCAACAACACACGTTCTGTGGCTCCCTGCTAATTGATTGAGTGCATAATAATTGGTAGCTCTCATGATTAATTGCAATTTTATTCCACAATCACGAAATGCCAAGTACGCCCCGAACGATGCCCAACTTCCATTAAAAACTCCTCTCGTAATGATTATCTTTAAGACTAAACGCCCGCATTGTCGCGTCTAATATATCCACTTTTAAGCATCAGAAAATACTCGTACACCGACGACTGGCACATCATATTTTCCATAGACATAGACATAGACGGTTGTTTTATTTGTCAAGTGTGCAATTATTTATAGTTGGGAGACGACGCCAACGCCAAAGCCAAAGCCAATTGCAGGCAGGCAGCAGCTGGGACTAGTACTGCGACTGGGGTTTTAGCCAACAATGCATTGTTGTTGCCTGCATAATAATACCAATTTCAGTTGGATCTCCGACTGTCGCTCGTCGAACAATTAACAATTTTTAACCTTGTTGTGCATGATGCATGTGTCTATGATCATCTCTCTGTGGATTCCATGATGATCATCGTTCAGTGGCCTGCATGATGATCATCATCTCTGATGATGCACCACTTGGTTCGTGTGCATAAAAACTGCTGCTAAATTGTTTCGGATTTTTAGTCTGTGGCATTTGCATACTTAGCTTCTCGCCTCTTGAGTGCTCTTTCGATTTCCATTTCGGTTTTGCAATTGAAATGATTTCGCGTTTGAAGATTTCGATATCATATTGATGCTTCGTATTGCAAAATGCATTTCCATTTGCATAATCGATGGCTGATTGCCGATTGCCATGTGGCGTCTGTTGTGGCCTGTCGTCTGGCATAATTAATTATGAAAGTTTTAATTGATTTTCAACTACGTTCCATCTAAATTTATGCATCGTTATACGTTATACGATATTCTCGTTAGCATTTGAGCAGATTTTAGCAAAACTAAGATGACATCGATGGGGCTTAAATGAGGTTTTGCGTTTCACAAGTGGAGTATCATAAGTTTGTGGCTCGAAAAAAATTGATGCCACTTGGTTTCTTTATAGAAACTGCAATTGTAGTGGTTTACTCTAACATTAAACTCTACAGAAATTCCCTCAAGATTCTTCAACGACACATGTGCCTCGACAAAAACGTTTCGACTGGTTTTCCATCGCTTCTTGAGCTGCTGCTCTGGAGAAACAGAAGACTAAAAGTCAAAATTCTTGCCATGGCCCTGTGATCCACGTAGGAAAGTACTAAGCCAAGATATAAACTTAACAGAAACTATCCCCATTCCCCCCAAAGACTGCAAGCCCAACATTTGGCCTGTTAACAGCCTGTTGGAACAGCAACACCACCCCACACCACGACACACTCTCCCCCAGAAGAGTGGTCGGTCTTCCAACATTGCAGAAGTGCAATCAGAGTAGCGTGACTTTGTTTTTCTTTTGCTGTTTGGCTGGCACAAAAAGTGAAGGTTGAAAAATCTCTGGAAAGGCAACAATTAATGCTCTGATAAAGACAGAAAGAAAGAAAGACCACAGATGTGGTGGCATGTGGCATGTGGCAGATGCAACTGGCGACAGTCGCTGATTGAAGTTCCGTTAATAATGTTGTCGAAGCGTTGCAATGCCTCGATAAGCGCTCTCGTTTTGACGCTATATTATGTGGGCGTGGTGGTAGCCATCGTCGGTGGTACTGACGATTTTGTGACCATGGGAATGCGAAGGAGTAGGCGTGGCCCAACGATCACGGAGCGTCCTGGTGGCATGGTAATGGAGGGCATTGGTTTCCAGTACACAATGCGCTACCAGCCGGGGTTCCATCTGCACAAACTGTTCGCCCAGCCGCAGGAGGAGGAGCCAACAGCAGCGTCATCGACAGAGATGCCCATGGCAACACCAGAGCCCCCAGCACCGCCTCCAGAGCCCACTCCAGAGGAGGATCCGGACGAGCCAGAGCCAACGATACCCATGCGCACGACATCCGCACCTGTGGAGCCCCTGCCCGAGGAAGTATCGCCCTCACCACCGCCAGGAACGGATGAGATGATGCCCAGTCCGACGCCTCCTCCGACTCCTCCGCCAGAGATGAAGCCCACCAAAAGACCAACGATGAGGCCACCTCCGGGGCCTCCTATGTTGCCGTCCAGCACCAAGACCTCCATTATGCAGCCCCAGCAGACGATCAAGAACCTCCTCTTTGGCTCCCCCATCGAAGCGAATCTCATACTGAAGCAACCGAGTGCCCCCAAGTCGCGGGGCAAAGGCTTTCTCAGTCTGTTTGAGGTGATCAAGTTTCCCAACACCAAATGCAGCGTCTCCATGGGCGACATACGCACCATGGAGGGTGTGTGCTACCACGAGTTCGAGTGCAAGAGCCTGGGTGGCATTCCCACCGAAAGCTGTGCCGAGGGCGTGGGCGTCTGCTGTGTCTGTGAGTGAAAGTTGCCACAAGTCCGAGGATCTCACAAATGCATTTGCATCTAATTTCTATCTACTTTCGCAGTTGTCAACGGATGTGGCGATGTCACCGGCCAGCAGATCGTTTACTTCGAGAGCCCCAACTATCCGAATGCAGTGCGGGAGATGATGATCTGTGTGCTGATCCTCAATGTGCGGAAGGGGGTGCAGCAGCTGAGATTGGATTTTCAAATGTTTGAGGTGGGATTGGGAGGGATCTTTAAGAGGAGGACTGTGATCTTCAGGATTCTTTTTAAAGAGGATCGTTGATCTACAGGCTTTTCGGCCATGAATATCATTGATCTCGGCTTCCCTTAGGTATTAGAAAGCGATCTTTACTCAAAGAATCACTAGATCACAGTTGTTTAGTTCAAGAACCACCCATAGATCAAATGTTACTGGTTTTATAATCACCTTTTTGTACTTTTCTTCCCCTTTAGCTTAGTCGCCCCACCAATGGCGATTGTGTGGACGATCAGTTCATAGTTTCAGGCCATAATACCAATTTCCAGATACCCATACTCTGTGGCATCAACACGGGCCAGCATAGTAAGTCCCTTAACATCTTTCAACATTCTCCACCTTCAAACTCTATCAATCTCCCTTCAGTTTACATCCACGTAGGCGACTCCAACGAGGGCAAAGTATATCTTTCTGTATTCGTAAAAGTCTCCAGTGGTGGACGTTCTTTCAACATCAAAGTCACCCAAGTGGAGGATGATCTGGCGCCCAATAATTGTCTGCAGTATTTCACTGAAACAGAAGGAATTGTCAAGTCCTTTAACTACGATACAGATGGCTCCATTGTAGACAACAGAGAGGCCACATATTTTGTAAGTATTTCAATTACAAATTGGTGGATTATTGGGTTTCTATAGATTCGATTTTCCTTTAAGAACAATCTAAATTATGCCATATGTCTGTCGCGTATGAAGAATGTCTGCAGCGTCAGCTACAACACAGAGCAATTGGGCGGCGACCAGCCAGACTTCCAAATTGTCAACAAAGATGAAGGTAAAGTCATGGACAAATCTAAAAAAGAATCCCCTATCAAAGAACTTTATTTTTTCCAGCCGAAAACGATCTCATTTCTGATGGCCAGGCGGGGGCTGGTATCTTCAATTGCCCTGACGACTTTATAGCCATCAATTCAGTGCCGTTGTGTGGCGAGAGGTTCAATGATGGCCGAGAGACTGAAGATTTTACGATGCATTCGACGGTGAGGGATACGGCCGCCGGTCCCATCATCCTGCCCTTTCGCACCGATGCCGAATATGTGGGTCGCGGTTTTCGTTTGCTCTACAGACAGGAACTGTGTGTCTGATCTGGGAATCATCGCCATCGCCATCGCCATCGCCATCTCCATGTCGATTTCTAGTTCATAAGAGAGGCATATACACAGCACCATGGCTGATGGATGAATGGATGGATGGATGGATGCCTTTCTGGCTTCAAATACAAAATTGAATCTTTTACGCTTTGGTCAAAACTTGGGGGCATTTGATTTTGTTATGGGAACGACATCCATATCCGTTGCTTTGCCAGCACTAGGCTGCTGCCCCCGTGTTAATGTGTTTTGTTGTTGTTGTGTGATTTGGTGGCTTAGTTTTGGCGCCGCCCACCCACCGTCACGTCATCACGTCACAGAAGGAGGCGTGTCCGGGTCTGGGTCCTCCGCAGGTTCGTAAGTTCACACACCATTCGGTTCTCCCTTCTCCCTTGCACTTGGAGGTTCCAGTCCTCCAATCCGCGTTGGTGTTTGTTGACAGGTTTATTTCAAATTTGCACATCTAACAAAAAAAAAAAAAAAAATATATAGATAGATACTATGACGAAATCTATAACTTGCCGCATCGCCATAGCGACGACGACTCCTCTACTGCGATTTCTATGCTTAAATTTGTAATAAATTTGATTTTTTCCTTTCGATTGCAACGGATGATGTGATTTTTTCTTTCCCCTTCGTTTTTTTGTTTTTTGGATATCCAACTGTCTGTTTGTCTGTGTGTTCGTTGGTTCCGTGATAAAGTCACAATTAACCCACGCCTTTTTCGTAGCGGTACTCTTGTCGGTACATACATTTGCATATCATTTTGATTGTTTCGCGATTCGGTGGGGCTGAACCCGGGCGACATCATGACTATCTATCGCTTGGATGACTGACTGACTGTAAAAGTGTGCACTAGTCGTTCCTCTGGTAACACCAACAACTAGACCAAAGCAATCATCAACCAGAGCCAGAGCCAGAGCTGTGCTGTCTACAACAACAAATTACTTCTCGACCAACAATAGACAAATGAAAGAAAACCCAAAAAAAAACAACAAAGCATATTGCATGCAAAAGTTTTTTGAAGTTTGTCATCAAATGACGTTTTGCGGATACCTTTTCTGGGGACACACCAACTTTATGTCGACTCTGGCAAAGAGGGGCAAGCGGCACAGTGGGGCTAGGATACCAGAAAATTATGATAGAATTAAAGGGAAGTATAGGGTTGTGATAGCACAGGAAACGAGATCAGAATTAGAGAGATTATATATTTATCTTATATCAAGAATAACAATTATAATAATAATTATGCAACACAAATCAAAATAATAATTATTCAATAAAAACCAAGAATAACAATTATAATAATAATTATACAATAAAAATAATAAATAATAATTATTCAATAAAAATCAAGAATAACAATTACTATAATAATAATTATACAGTAAAAATCAAAAATAACAATTATTCAATAAAAATCAAGAATAACAATTATAATAATAATTATACAGTAAAAATCAAAAATAATAATTATTCAATAAAAATCAAGATTATTTAATCATATTTGTCTTATATATTTATCCATGAATCCATAGACAGACCTATGGATAATATAATATGTTTTGGGATAATATATTCTTCGATAAATATTTCCCCTAGGTGAAAAACTGTACTAGAAACATAGCTTTCAAATGAAGAGAGTTTTCTGTATCATCTCGTATTAATTCTATAGCTCTGAGACCCCATCCTTAACCAATCCCATCCCACTGTACAAGTACCTCTCTCATTGCACACCAACGCCAGCCAGCACATAAATAAATAAAAACCGTAAGAAAAGCCAAGAAAATCAAAGAAGAAAAAAAGGGGGGATACAAAAATGGGTATAAAATAAAATAAAAATCCCTTCAGGGCGTAACGTGCACTACATTAGAAATTGAAAATCCACCGACACCGCCAGCCGCCAGACGACGACAAACAAAAAGACTTCAACGATGACGAGGACGTTGTCGGGCAAGAGACGACATCGACATCGACATCGAGACATCGAGACATCGTCGTTGAGGTTCAAAAGACAACATGAGAATCTTTTTGGCCAAAAGCAAAAGCCCACAAAAAGGCAAAGCGCCGTTTGATGGAAATTAGGGAAACTGAAAATCATTTTTTGTTACTTTTTTGTTTCTTTTTTGGAGGTTTGGTTTTGGTTTTTTGGCCTGGTTTTGTTGGGGGTGTGGGAACCAAAAAGAGAACTGCAAGCGTGCATGGCAACGCCTTTTGTCACAGACTGTACCCTGCTACACTGCATTTGCATAATTTAATCAATGGAATGAGAGAGAGGTGAAAACACAGCCATCATCAACACAGCAGAGCACAGCACAGCACAGGCCATGCCATGCCATGCCATGTCGTGGTAATCAAAGTTAAATACCTGAAAGAAATCAAAGGAAATCTCTTGGAAATCTCTGGCAACACACTTCATGGGGCTTTAATTGTCCCGCGCGGCGGTTCGGTTCCACTCCAAGCCCCCAAAAAGCAGCCATCGAGGAGGCCTCCGCTCCACCAGTGGCATGCCGCACAGAGATCACAATCTCCGCCAGCGCGGAACAGATCAATGCAAGGGGCAGCAAGCGGGCAGCAATCAGATTGAAATGGACAAAATATTGGCAAAAATGCCAATAAATTTTTGACAAGACATTATACAAATGCTGTCTTTATTAAAAACAGACTCTGGACCACCGCTTGAGTTTTGTTAATTGCAGAGACTTATCGAACAAATACTCGTAAAATGCCAGCACCAGCACCAGCATTCGGCATGCGCCGGACCCATACCCATACCCATACCCAGACCCAAATAAAGCGATCAACGAAACGATCGAAGATCTCCTTGGAATCTCTTGGAAGCTCCTTCTACTACTGCTTCTCCTTATCGCTGGAAGTCTATCTAATGAGAGACTCCAAGTATTTCTTGTTTCTTCTTCAGCAATTAATTTATTAACTGGTTGGACAGTCGATCATTTGGCCATCGTTAATGGTTCTTTAAACGGCATGAGGTCCGGTCCGAGGATGGTGGCGGTCCTGGCTACGGGAGAGGTTTCCTCTCCTCTCTATTCAAATCCCAAAGATCGATCGGGCTCATAAAATGCTGGACAGCCTTGTCGTAACTCAAAGTAATTAGTCATTGCGGCGATTAATGGAATGTGAATCATCAGAGTGATTCGACTCGGAGAGTTTGTCTTTAAAAAGATGCAAAAATTATTATTTTATTTAGGAAAAGCTTTAAATATCTATTGGAAAGAGGTTTTATTGATTTGGGAAGAGCATCTTTACTAGAGGTAGGAGATGGGATAATACTTTAGGGATATAATACCCATTATAACTGAATGAAAAATAAGTCCTGGATTAGTTTGAATATTTATAGAAGCGGCGTACCGGCTATCATGATGTCGAGGCACGTGTGCCTTAACAGAAAGCATTCCGATTGGTTTTTTTTTTCATAAAAGTTTGAGGATATGTTATAATCGATTAATTTTAATAAATGCTCCATTGCTCCATTCAGGTGTGCACACAGAGGTGTACACAGAGGTGTCGTCGAGGCATGAATCAACAATCAATTTCCCTTCTAATGGGGCAGAAAACCCAAAGTGAGGCCATCAAAAACAAGTAAAATTAGGCACAAATTACAGAAATATATCACTGTATACCAACCAGCCCTCTTGCAGATCCATTTCCAATTGCAGACCAAAAATAAAACGAGAGAGAGACACTTGACCCTTGGCCCAAAGATCCAGCAAAGACACTGCCACGACAATCATTATGGGGCCAGGGAATGCATTCGCAATGGATTATTATACATATGAGGAGGCACCCACTCCTTGAGCTCTGCGCTGACTTTGAAGACTTAAGATGGCTCGGTGTGCCACGCGGTCTCCCTGGAAGGTAGTAACCAAAGTGACATCGCAGCGAACACATCAAGTGAGCATTTTATGATTCACGCTTGCATTTAAAATCTCATCTCATCGCCCCAAACAAATCGCAAACAAAACGTCTATGAAACGTAAGTACCCAAAAGCAGGGGGTACGGGCACGGGCACGGGTACGGGACTCTGGGGCTCAACTTCACGCCGTAATTAAACTGTCTTCTCGGTTTGTTGTGTGTGCACTCGTACTCGTACGAGTAGTACAAGCATTCAACCATTCAGCCGTCCAAAATCCATCCCCAAGTGCCATTTAAAGTTTCTTTTACTTAACAGATTCCCTTGTGCCCCCACACCTGTACCTGTACCTGTACCTATAGCTCTACTGATATGGAATACCCCCCTGTATTTGTGTCGTTTTTCACACTATTTTCTACTAATTTTAACGATTTTGTTCAACTCAACGACGAATCGGTTCAGAGTCTGAGATCTAAGGCATGGGATGGCGATGGCGATGGCGATGGAGACATGCCTCTTGGGCCCAGCGTCTCTCTCTTTGGCCATTTTATTGCCGCACTTTTAGCACATTTCGCTGACGCTGTAGCAGTCGCAGTCGCAGTCGCAGTCGTTGTGTTGGCCATTTATTTACATGTGTAAAAATGCTAAGTGCCTAAATGCCTCGTCGCTGCCACTTCGATGGCAGTGGAGTACTACAATGGAAATTGGCACATGGGAGATTTTTCTCTCAGTTTATGCTTCATTTGCTTCGGAAATTGAAAAAAAACTTGGGCTATGAAAAGTGAAAAGAAAGACTGGGAGGAGCAGAGAGAGAGATGCTAGAATTGATTCCAAAATTAAGAAAGAATTTTCAGAATTTATTTTGAGGAATATATTTAACCAGTGTCGAGGCACACGTTCCTCGACATTAAGATACCCGAAAACCAGTTTCTGTGCATTCTATGAAAAGAAAGATGGGAAGGAGAGCCGGTAAGCCCCATTTAGACGTTCGATATTGTTTGAATCTGTTGAAGTGTTGTCTTAAGGAAGTTTTTAGTTTTTGAACTAGTTTATGAATGGAAAGATTTCGTGTAACTCCATTGTAGACGTTCTATATTGTTTGAATCTATAGGAAAATGTTGTCTTTAGGAAGTTTTTAGTGCCACAAAGTACTGGTAGGTATTCCTCCAGGATTCCGTGACTTTGAATGATCTATAAAGCAATTTGAGACGTCAATATAGATGTATATATAGAAAATGCTATCTATAAAGAGTACCAAACATCAAATTTATTCCAAAAATTGTCCTTTTTCGTTGGTTTAGATAAATCATAGGGTTTTTTCAGACTTCAAATAAAATATAAACCATATTGTAGGTACAGTTCGTGTCTTTCTGGTTAGATCGGATTAGAATCCATATAGTTCTATCACTCAAAACCATATTATATTACAAAAGTAATCCAATAACTATTCTTACACACCCATTTATGTTAGTAGAAGCTTCTTCTTCATCCGCTTTCAGCTAAAACCACTTTTAGTACCATTTTTTCCCCAACTCAAAGGCACCCAAAAAGTTATCTAAGCATTCTACTCGATCATTGACCTTCCCTCGGGTGGAATACCATCACCATCACCATCATCATCATCCTCATTACCACTACCCATACAACATCCTGGACATGGTGTATTCCTGGCCATCTGCTGGAGACCCGTAGCAACAGCAGCAGCTGAGAGACGACGCATGTTAATCTCCCGAGAAGTCTGCGCACATTCATCAAAATATCAACACCCAACCAAAAAAGGAGCCTTTCCAAATTCGCGGGCTGCTGGCATCCCCATTTTTGGGGGAAATATGTTGCATGTAAAACATTCAAACGGGCAGCAGCAACCAGAGATAACAACGCAAGAAGAGAAGCAGAAGCGGGGAGGAAAAAAGTCTAGAAGAAGACGAAAATTAAATGGGGAAGAGCTCTTGGAAAATGTGCATAAATCGCGTGAAAAATGTGAAAGAAAAAACAACATTTTGACACCGAAAAAAAAAACAGAAAAAGGAGAGGAAAAACTCAGAAGGCAACTGCGAGTGCGAGTGCGAGTGCGACTGCGACTGCGACTGATGATTATGAATATGAAAAATTAATGATAGTCACAGCATGGCAACAGTTGCACGCACATCGGAGTAGTCCCGGAGCTCCCCGAGAGTCCGCCAGAGAGCGGGAAATGATGTAAATAGGCAGATTAAGCATACGCAACGTTGGCCACTTTGGCCAAGCCTTGTCAGCGTCAATTTTCCAAGGCTTATCCGTTAGTTACACACACACACACACACACACACAGAGAGAGACTCAGAGACACAGGCACCCAAGTGGCAGACAGCTTTCCACTCTCGGGGATTTTTAATTTTTATTACCATTTGCCTGATTTTTGCATTCAGTTATGGCTCTTACTTTGCATTTGCCACATTCTCTCTTTCTTTCTGTGGAAATTGTGTGGATGCGTGGATTTTTCATCGGCTCAGGTCACAGCAGAAGCAAAAGCAGCAGCAGTCGCAGTTGCAGCCACAGTCAAACTTTCTTTCTTGACTTTCAGGCCTCCTAATCGGCTTCCATCTTCTGGCAGCGAATTCTGGCTGCTGCTGCTTCTTCTGGTGTCACCGTTTGCTGCGTCTGCGTCTGCGTCCCTGCCCCTAATCTAGCGATTAACTTTAGTCAGGTTTGCCTTACGTTTAATTGCCGCACTTTTATTTAATTTCTTAGCGGATTGGCCCGCTGTCTGCGGCACTGGCACTGGCACTGGCTCTGGCCTCTGGGCAAGGTTCAATTTTCCGCCTATTTTCCTCCTCTTTCTGGCTCTGTCTGACACCGCTCTTTTCGGTTGCAGGTTGCAACATTTCGCGCAGCTTAAAGACTAATTAAGAATTGGCAATTAACTTGCAGATTTGATAAGTCTTTTACGCCTGGATGGGTTATGGGTTCGGGTTAAACGGTTGTTGACACTGCCAGCCATTTGTTAATGTCCTAGGCTGGTCGGGAGCAGATCTGATGGGGTATTGACGGAGTCTATCTATGGGTTTTAATGGCCATAGCTGTACTCCATACGAAATGGGGGCTTAAGTGCCAAAGATCTAAAGATCGGTTATATTAAAACCGATTTTGAAGCAGTAAAGTGAAGTTTTTATAGTCCTCTGCATATAATGGTTTTAAATACTTTGTTTTTTTTTTAGATGATCGATTATTTTAACAAAAAATTTATATTAAAATCGATTTTTAATCGATATGCAAACGAAAAATGTATGATATACTGTATTATTTTATAGGAATATCGGTTAAATTAAAATTTACTCGAAAGATTCCCGAATAATAATGGTTGGGTTTCAATTAATTTGAGATGATCGAATGTTTTAGCTGAAATGGATATTACAATCTATTTTTAATCTAAAAATGTATAATATACGATATTATTCTATAGGAATATTGGTTAAATTAACTGAATTCGATATTAGAGTAGATGTTTAATCGAAATATTCTCTAAAAATATACAATATGATGTTGATATTGAACACTGTTTAGTTCCTTGCCTTCAATCGCCCTATTTCATTGAGAAATAGACACACGGGGTTGCATGTAAATTAAATTCATGTAAACCACAATTGTTATTATTATAAGAGAGAAACCATTTAAACAATAGCCCAAACCAGTCATGACCTTCACGATCATCCGGCTTTAGGGATTCTCAAAAACATTCCAAAGAAAATGTCTATTAATATATTGTAATCGCATGGCATGCATGACGCATACCAGAATAAAGGGCCTGTCCATTACGTAAACCGTTTGTTCTCCTCCTCGCAAAAAGTACTTAAATTCAACTTGTTAGCCAGAGATCCGCGAGACGACTCTGGGCTCTGACTCTGAGTAAATCTAGGGGCTTGGGATTGGGCTTGGAATAAATACAAAAAAAAAGTGCGCAAATCTCAACAAACGACAGCGTCATCTGCTGCGCCTAGACTCCGGCTCTGACTCTGAGTCGTTGGTTGTTCTCGTGTTTTGTTGTGCCTGGGTAGTGTGTTTTTTTTGTTCGCTGTGTTGTCGTGGTTTAGCGACGCTCGTAAAACATGTTTTTTCAATTAAAAAATCTACGAAATGCATCACAACAGCCCGCAGTACAACACCAACATGATGCCTCATGGTCTTTCCCTCTAGTACTCTCGTACTCTCGTACTTTCGTACTGGTACTCGTCGTCGTATTGTTTGCTGCAGGCACAACTCCAACACCAACTCTGACTCTGACTCTGACTTGGATTCCGATTCCACATCGTCCAGGTCTTAAGCCCCTCCACTTAGTTACAAGATGAAGCCCTCCTAACCGGAGGCTGCTCCTCCAACCCGTCCTCCTCCTCCTCCTTCTCCTCCTCCGTCTCCCAGCAATGATGATGATGATCCCCAGGCCTCGGCTGCAGCGTGTGACTTTATGCGGCAATTGTTAATATGACAAATTAATTTGTTACCCGGATTTGCCTTGCACCTTAATGTTTTGTGCATTAGACGCTGGGTTCTGCATATCTCTGTTCTGTATATGGATACGGGGTATCCGAATGGGAAAGGCAATTGGTCATGGCCAGGCCCCAAGGCCTTGGCTTGGATGGGCTCTAAGCATTTGAAATTTGTCTCTTTTTAGAGTCTCCTCACACAGATACCATTAGATTCCTGGCAAGTGCCATTAAAAATAACGAAATTGTAATCGAAAAAGTATCGCCAGCATTCCAAAATTAATTGATAGGTTATTTATCGATTAAAAATCGATTTGAAGTGGAAATATTTGGTCCTCTAAGTGACAGCTTAATTTTTGATTAAATATCGGTTTTGGTATCGAATAATTTATCATCTCATAGCCTAATATGCACTTAATCCATTGAACAGTGAATACTTCAATATATATCTCAAAACACCGATTAATCAGCTAGTTATCTATCCATTCTATCGATAATTTCATCGAATATCATTGCCATAATTAAAATCGATAACTCAAAAGCAGCCCACACGAAGATCGTTTCACCATTTACCTGCCACAAGCTGTTGACCAACTAATAGAGTGTCTCGTCTGTCTTTCTGTGTGTCAATTAATTGCCATTAAAGCATAAATAGTATTCGGCACGACAATTACTGGGGGATTGTCGAACATAACTAATCATAATGATCATAAACCACTATGGTCACACTGTCATAGTGCGCCAAAGTGCAGTACCGTTAGGAGTGAGTGACGCCAACGCAGAGCAGAAGTCACAGACGCCGCACAGTGGATGCCGATGCCGATGCCAAGAGTCAAGTCAAGGCAATAAATTTTCTATATGGAAAGACGCGTGTGGCAATCAACGGAGAGAAACAAAAGGATTGAGAGAGTGCAGTGCGCCCACAACAAAGAGTGGAGCTCTGGATTGTAGATTGTAGAGGGGGAGGGAGTGGGAGCGGGAGATTCCATAGAGCCAAGTGACGGTGCCACCAATTGCTTTCAATCAAACACAAACTCTGTCATCGATCATGCGGATGGGCTGCTTGACTGCTCCCTGACTCTGGGCTCTGACTCTGGGCTCTTGACTGACAGACAGACAGAGAGACAGACAGACGAACGACGAAAGACAGTCGTCAGAGAGAGGTCTATCCCTCTGGGCTGCAGTTGTTACTCCTTTGGGGCCAATAAAGCCGCAAAAGCCGCCTCCAGGGCCAGGCCCCCGAGAGAAGATGCAGCGTGATGACAATTTGATTTGCATGCAATGGCAATGCAAGTGCAATTATTATGGCAAAAGGTGACCAGGTTTTCATCGGTTCGAGCGATGGTATGCTTTCTGGTCGGTGGACTGGTCACCCTCACCCTCTGGATCTCACCCTCTCTTTCCTCTGTTTTGTGGCTTTCTGGCTATTTTGCATAAATGTCATTATTGTTGCCGCTGCTGTTCCCGGAGTCCACATCACAGTTCCAGGCAGTCGGAGGAGAAGCAGGAGCACCAGCCAGAGGAGAAGCAGGGAGCTATGGCTTTGCAGCTCTGGAGCTCTGGACTGGACACTATCTCAAACTGATTGACAGTTGAATTGAAAAGTTTGGCGACATTTTTCCTTATTTGATTTGTTGCTTTTGTTGTTGTTGCTGTTGCTGTTGCTGTTTCAGCGGTGCTTTGCCTCGCATCCTGGGGCTCAAAAAAGATATGCAAAAATTGCGGAAAATATATATAGTTTTCTGCACATTTTTCTTTCATTTTTTACCATTTCTTGTGTACGTTTTCCTGGCGTTACAATTTTCTTACACTTTTTCCATGTTTTTCACATACTTATAAATGTAGTTCATAACTTTTTTGGGGGTACTTTCCATCGGTAGATGGATGACAGCAAGCAATCAAGACTGAATGTCTTCTCATGGGGTTTTCTCTTTTGATGCACTTTCTGGGGATATTATTATTATTATTCCACAAGTTTTAAATGAAGAGAAGAGAGCTGTTACATTCCTTTAAAGTACTATAATCCATATAATCCATTGCACAAACATCATCTGCAATCGATCGTATGTCTTTTCCTCAAGGAATATGCACTCTTTCGAAGAATACACTAAGGAGGAAATCCTTAGTATTCACACATATCCCAGGCACAGGAAATATATGTACTATCCTGTTTGGTATAGGGGAAATCCATAGAAACTATACAAAACGTAACATTCAGCACCTTTTTATTGAATCAGAAGATTTTATTAGAAGCATCTGGCAGAGTATCTGTACTACCGAACCCCGAAAGAAAACCCACCGTTCTTCCAGCATTAATTACTCATTCAGAGATTGTTTTTTTGTCTAAAAGTTTCCCCCTGAATTATTGCAAAACTATTCAAATATTGCACTCTATTAACCCCACTCACACGAGTCCCCTCCCCAGCGAAAATCTTTGACAAATCACCCAAAAGCGTTATCATGCCTTGCTCTTAGTCTTGGCCACATTCTAACGGTGGTAAGGAGGCAGGCTTTGAACGTTTAGGCCACAGCCAGACAGTCGGACAGACGCAATGGAACATTATTGACAAATATGACAACAAAGACTGACACACATGCCACCAGCAACAGCAACAGCAGCAGAAGCAGAGGCACAAGCAGAAGGAGCAGCAGCAGAAGGAGGAGGAGGAGAAGGCGGAGAGACATGCCCCAAACTTCAGAGAAGAGAAGGCGGATAGGCTTTGGCCCATAACTCCAAAGGGGAGGAGAGACTTGGCCCCCCCCTCTCCACTCCACTCGAATCGAGGGAAACACTCCTTGTTGGCCGCAAATGAAATGAGTTGACATGCATCGACAGCAGCAAAAACCTGGCTGGCTGGCTGACTGGCTGACTGGCTGTCTGCCCGTCTGTCCGTCTAGCCTCTCTGGCAGTAGTCCAAATGGGAAAACGCTTTTTGGACCCACCACCGAAATGCATTTTCACATAATTACCAAATGAGCCGGTGCCTGTGCCGGTGCCTGTGCCGTGCCGGTGCCATGCCGCACTGCTATGCAAAAGACGAAAATTTGAATAGCCCAATGGTGCATGGTCCAATGGTCCACGGTGCATGGTGCATGGTGGGATGGCAGTAAGTAGCAGCACTCCATTCCACAGCAGAGTGGGGCACAAACCAGAGACGAGACCAAAAGTAGTAGAAGTAGAAATGAATGGCATTTCATCGGAGACCGGCCACAGTCCAGAGACTTGGAGTCCAAAGCCAGCCAGCCAGCTAGCCAGCGAGTTTAATTGCCAAACGCAGGAGATGGCGGCAGGAGTTTGACTTGGAGGAGTACCAGTAGCCGCGCCGTCGACTCGTCTTCAGGTTTTTGGCGGCATAATCATAAAATCCTTGGAGTTTAATAAACATTTCCACAGAATCTTTGGCATCGTTGGCTAACTCGTTTCAAGGCTTTCTGCCATGGCTTTTGCGGTACCCATTGGTATTTTTTCTTCTTCTAGAGTTGAAGGGTTGGTTTAGAGGAAAGGTATGTAACAATCAGATCTTAAGGAGCCATAATATTGGGTGTGCATACTTCTGTGATCCATTGCGAGATGAAGTCCATTTCGTCTTTCAAATCTGTAAAATCTGAAGTTTGTGGCGTCTACACTTTAGGAGATATGCGATTCAAGCTTTCCAGACTTTTCTATAACGATTTCATTCACCTATATTCAAAAAATCATCATAATCGTATGGTCAACACCTCTAAGATTGTACAAAATATAAGATATGTTAGATCCACTCATAAATAATGCTAATTTTGTAGCTATACTTATTAAAAAATAGTCCAAATTGGATGAACATCATTCTTCGAATATATAATATAAGGATAACCATTCTAAAGACTTTTCTTCAGAAACATTACAGAAAGGTCTACATAACTATTAGCTACCCCTATTTCAGAATTCATCTCAATCGTAAAATGTTCAGACCTCTTAAGGATGTTCAAAGATAGAGCATTTGCCACGATGCAGAATCTGCACAGCAAGCGGATGATCCATTGAGTTTAAGGTACCACAACTCCTGTATATCTGTAGCCTCTACCATTTCAGGGGCTGCTTACGAGGTATCATCATGGTCGTCTCTCTGTTCTATGCATAACCTCTTCTTACTAGCTTTCCCTTGCGCTTAGCTTGACTTTGCTTTGGCTTTCGGTGTGGCCTATGGTGTCGTGCCGCGGCCTGGCTGTCCGTCCGACCGTCCGTCCAAGTCCAGTCGTTGACTCATTTATGACCCACCGCTGCCGACCGACTGCCAGCTCATTTGCTGGCTTTTGCCTGTAATTAAATATGAAAATTAATTTTTATGTTAGCTTCAGAGAGTCTTAGCGTCTCACAGCCACACATCTCACCTAGTAATTAAAAGTGATATTCCTTTCTGGAAATTCCTCTGCTCAAAGGAGACACAACTTCAAGTTCAAAGTATGCGAGATATTCCCCCCATTGAATAGAGAGATCGATAGATCCCACTTCTAATTGAAATTTATGGCCAGGCCGAAAACAAGATCAAAGCGCAGTTTTCCCACAGAACCAACAGAGCGGCGGCTCCTTGACATTTATTTGTGCAGCAGTCAGAGGCAGGCAGGCAGGCTGGCAGGCACCTACTTGAGGCCCCAACAATGGGGCGCCACACACAAAGACCCCAAACGAGAGAGAGAGAGAGACACGTCTGGGGGACACAATAAAATAACTAATAGGTGACCCGAGAGATAGCCTTAAATGTCAATTCCCTCTCGTATGTGATGCTAGTGACGTCATATGCAAAATACTACTACTACTACTACTACCAAGGGTGGGTGTATCTTGCAGATACATTGTTGCCCCGTAATTAAAAATAACAGCAATGCATCATCGATTCGAATGACGTTGCAGCAGCAGCTTCCAGCAGATGAGAGAAGAGGGTCCCTGCCTCTCTTTGATGCACTTGACATTTTCTCCAGTGCTGCGCCCTTTTCTCTTGCCAGGCACCCCGCCAGCTTTCCGTTTTGTTTCGAGGAAAATAATCATCAAGCCAGCAGTCTGTCAGGCACTGACAGTAACCACAACACACACACACACACACAGACACACAATTTTCTCTCCAGTCATAAAAATTAAGTTGCAAAAATGCACTCCACTACTCCCCACAAATGTGCAACAAAACACAGATGCCCATGCCACACCACATCCATCCATACAATGCAATCCAATGACGGAAGCTGTAAAAATACTTACGAGTGAGACTGTAACTTTTGTGACGACTTCAAGCCCCGCAATTACGTCAACAGCCACGGCCACAGAGGTGCCACCAGCAAGAGTGTCATTAGAAATGATGATTAGAAAACTGTAAATTATTAATTTGCTAATTGTTTGAGAGAAGAGAATCCTCTCCCAGAAGCACTGGGGAATCTCCATCTCCATCTCCATCTCAAAGAAGAATAAAAGTTGGATGTTGCATTTCAATAAAAGTTTACACCTTAAAGCAGGGGGAAAAAAAAGTGAAAAACAGTTGCAACGAGTTCCATCAGAGAGTGATGGAAAAACAGAGAAACTGTTGCAAAAAGTCTTAATGCAAAGAACCTTCCAGTGAAAGAATCGCTTCCTAATTAACTGTTAAGTAGACTTCTAACTGCAGGTGTGGAAGCCTTAATTTTAAGTGGTTTTCCACAATCTTAGAACTCGTTTAAACTTAGAACTGGTTTAAAAGTCAGATTTGGCTCCTTAAATTTACGGGTAAATCAGTGCCAAGGATATGGCTGTCTGAAACTCTTTCAAGGCTCAGTTTTTTACTAGCAGGATGCCCTTTTACAGGTGCTGAAATACCATATACTGGCTTTAACGGGTGTAAACTGTACCTCCTCACTCACTGTCAAATCACATATAAATCTCTGATGTTTGAACTCGCAAATGTCTAGACCTTTCTTGTAAGATCTTAACAAATTGAATGGGCGAATTGATTTAAGTAAGGAACATGCTAGAATCTGGATCTGTACAGAGATAAGTATTTAGAGAATTCCTAGGATAGTTGTTAAGCAGAATTTCCTAATTGAGCAATAACTAACTGCAAACCAGATGCAAATTAATCATTTGCCAACAGATTCGACTAGAAGAATATTAGAATCGATCACACAGCTCCGTGTTATATGTCAAACGTATTTAGAGTAAAAACAT
Organism: Drosophila persimilis; assembly: GCF_003286085.1. Classification (NCBI taxonomy): domain Eukaryota; kingdom Metazoa; phylum Arthropoda; class Insecta; order Diptera; family Drosophilidae; genus Drosophila; species Drosophila persimilis. The sequence goes on from NW_020825706.1 coordinate 2,206,871, forward strand.
TGGCATCAGAAAACAAGAAATAAATAGTTCAGTCGTCGGGAACAGATATAAAATTCAACAAAAATAAAAGTATTAAAAAATATAAAAATTTGAATGAAAATAGTGAGTGAAATACAAAACTAAAAGTAACACGGGGAATTCGTAAATAAAATTAATTTATTCCGATCAGAATATAAACCGAATTCCGAAAACATCAACTAAGAGGTAAGTAAGTTTTGTACCTTGCCGTACATTGTTTACTTTTAAGATGTACCTTTTGGGAGGAAAAAGTTGCAATTTTTGGGGACATCTGCGAGAAAGCCTTCCTAAATTCGTTAAATATGCGGTATACGGTGTTGCCTCCAATACGCTGCTTCAAAAATAGCGAAAACGCACTAGACCCCTAGATGAAACACCACTTTTTGTTTTTGTTTTAATTATGTTTCTATCGCCTAAGGAGGATTCAGTAAAGGATAGTAAACTTTGACATTTTATTCAATAATTGATTTTTGACGTTTCATAATGGTCAAAATGAAGCTTTGAAATTTTGTTAGAAACGACATATCACAGAAGTCTGGAACCAAAACATCGTTGCTCTGGCTCTTATAGTCTTTGAGCACTAGTCGCTAATAGGGACGGACGGACGGACAGACAGGGCTCAATCGACTCGGCTATTGATGCTGATCAAGAATATATATACTTTATGGGGTCGGAAACGATTCCTTCTGGACGTTACACCACGAATCTAATATACCCCAATACTCATTTTGAGTATCGGGTATAAAAAGAAGCAGCGTAAAAAAAACTCAAAATCTACTGCAAAATCAATTTTTAACATAATTGAAATTCTGTGAATTCTACCAAAGCAAGTGTCGCCAAAAGCCAAAAGCCGAAATGGAGAAGAAGATGACCCCCGAAGAGGAGGCCCGCCAGAAGTGTATCACACGGGAACGTGATCGCGAGCGGAAGCGCATCCAGCGCTTGAATCCCAAGTACCGGCGGCTGGAAAAGGAGCGCGATCGGGAGAGAAAGAGGGCGCAGAGGACGAACGAGGCCTTCCGGGAGCTCGAGAACCAGCGTGACAAGATCTGCAAGGACCGCAAGAAGGGGTTCCTGGTGAGCAATCCCTCACAGCTCCCTCCCGAATCCCAGGGCCAGCAACAGCAACAGTAGCCGCCACCCTCGCATCTCCAGGAGCAGCAGCACCACCAGCTACCGCACCAGCGGCGCCGCACCAGCGGCGCCGCAACATGTAGCGGTCGTTCGCGCACGCCGCCTTGCCACAGCAGCCACACTTCACTACCCACCAGCAGCAGCACTGCAACACCACCAGACACACGTCAGCAGCCACCGCCCCAACAGTTGCAGCATCCGCAGCAGTCTTTAGTCTTTAAACTCAACGCTAGGTAGCCAATCACATTTCACACGTTCATGTGCACCTACAGTGGGTCTAAAAAGTGCCTGCACACCAGAAAAATGTTCAACGCAATGCCCACTCGGAACCCACTGTTCTTAGAGTTGAGATTAAATTATTTTGATGATTCCTATTTCTTATTTTATGATGTGCGTTTTCCTGTGACAATGCAGAAGTTTATGGAATTAGACTTGACCTGTAGCAATATCATGAGAAAACATATCTTTGTCCCACAAGTGTCCTGTGTTTCTGTCAATCCTTTAACTGTTCTTCAGTATACAATATCCTTGCAATATTTAAACCCCTTGATGTATCATAGTCTCTTGTTTTATGTCCCCTTTTTTCTAGAAGTCAGTGCTTTAAGGGATGTCTCAAGCACTCATGTACATATGTTCGATATTTGTTTGAATGTTAAGTTAAGACGCCATTTGTAAGATGCGAGGAGCTACAGTTGTGGGCTTCCCCGATCCCGGATAACTTGTCGTCATCGTCATCGCCTCAGCATTCCTTTTTTTTTTAGGTCTACGTATTTTGTTTAGTCGCTAAGTGATACAAGATTAAGATAATGAGATTCGAAATAACGATACGATAACAATAATTGTACGATTACACCTATGATATAATGATACATGGCAAGCCGTAAATAATTATTACGAATTTATGCTACCATTGAAATTTAAAAAAAAGAGGATTCTTTGTAGTAAAAGAGAGAGCTTGAAACAGAAGCCGGAGGTTCTTAGTCCCCAGCTAAATCGGAAGCGCATGGGAGTATCCCGAGCTAGGCTTCTGTCCAGCAGCCAAGCCATCAAAGTTATCTCCAAGTAGAAAGCTTCCAATAATCATTTGGCATCCATAGAACACATTTGGCACCCTTGGCACCCATCACATCTTATTCTAATCCTCCAAATAGCAGCCACCACAGCAGCACTTAAAATCCACAGTAAAATTAAGGTTAAGTGCAAGAACCATAAAAAATCTTGTTAAAAATAACTAAAATTAGTAACTAACTAAAAAAAAACTTAGGCAGGCGGAAACACACAATACCATGCCAGCGGCAGCAGCAGCAGCACTTAAAAGATGAACCTCCTCCTCCGCCTCCGCCTCCGCTTGAATGCCTTTCAAAACGATGCTAAACAATTTTTTGGGGCCTTCTTTTAAGTTCGTTTCAGGCATTCAAACAACATTCAAGCATTGTAAATCAATATTATAACTGAAGTTGAAGTTGAAGCTGAAGCTGAAGCTGAGGTTGTGCAACATGTTGTGGCACTAACATTAGCATTAGCATTAGAAACAGCCAACAAAACACACACTTGACACGTCAGGTAATTGACTTTTTGGCACAAATTTGCATGAGGACATGCCACAGATGATACAAAATTATGATGCAGAGAATGATGATGTATGGTAGGAATAATGATGATGATTATGGGTAAGGGTAAGGGGATGGTGTCTTTTGCTTTGGAATTTATCATCAAGTGCACTCGAGAGACATCGAGACATGTCCAATGGGAAAGATCAAAGCGAAAGTCAAAACGTGAACCATGAGAATACGAATACAAAGAAAAAATACAGGGTTTCAATCTAAGTATCGTCGAAGGTAGAGATACCCTAGAAACAAGCAAGAAAACTTGTCGTTTAATTCAGTGATATATTGAACGAATTCGAATGATTCGAACGCATTGAAGCGGATATGTGGTAGTCTTGTGCAATTTTCCAGTAGAATCCTTTGTTTGTTTATCCATATAAATGGGAGAAATTATAGATAAAATATTACTAGAATTTTCCTACAATTTTCCAGACTTCTTCTGTATTGTAATAGAAAAACGGATACTTTTCATTCCGATTTCTATACTTTAGAGAACCTTTAAAGACCAATTGTGTTTCACCGCATTACAAAACTATTCCAAAGACCACAATACCCTTTAAATGTCCATCTAAAAAGGTAAAAATATTGCCAAATCATCAAAGCTATTTCTAGTCTAAGAATTACATCGATTTGGCCCACATTTCTCATATTAGTCACAAAATTTTAAAAGAATTTCCGGCGCCTTTAAGCTGGAAACTTGTTCAATTTATTGATTGCAGGCAGCAGGTCCTCCCCCATAGGGCATAGCCATTAAACATCTCCATTAACCTGCTCTAGTTGGCAGGCAGGACACTTGAACCCCCATCTCGACCTGGTTCTTGGGAGTCGAGAGGCACTCGCCTGCGCCTTGCCTCGCCTCGAGGTGCGTCCAATAATGAAATTTCTTTTGGGTGGCTCGGACTCGGACTCGGTCTGGGTCTGTCCACCGTCTGTGAATCCGTGTCATGGCACAAATTTCCAAGTCGGAAGTGTCGGCATATAACAAAGTGGCAGGCACCTCTCGATGGTGCACCACCCACCGCCCACCGCCCATCGCCCATCGCCCATCGCCCATTGCCATATCAATATGATTTCCTTTCGTGTGCCGTGTGGCAAGGCTCGTTCTCGTATATATCCTTGTAAAACGGCACACGCCAAACAAAAAACTTTACCTTCTGTTTGTTGCCTTTTGTTTTTTGTCACGTTACAGCCTGTGCAACGTCCTTCTCCACCTTTCAGACTGCGCTTTTTGGCAGGATTCGCCGGGGGGGGAGGAGGGCATAACCTTGTGGCAGAAAGAAAGTTGATTTGACTATTGATTGCCATTTTGCTTATACAATTTCTTTGATAAGGTTACGGGGGTTCTGAGGGGTTGCAGTCTTCATATCCGGTAATCAATGAGGGGTATATACAGGGAAAAGAACGGGTATCTTCAAGTCGTGAGACGTGTGGGGAGAGACGGGAATTAAAACACACAAGTTCTGAGTAGAATTCCGGTAGGGTTCCGTTTCAATTGGCATCTCCTCTAAAAAACAATGCCCCATCAAATGTTAATAAAAGAACCAAAAAATAACAACAAAACACAATTAACAATTATTGAAATGCCAGAAGAAATAAGAAACCCGTTCGTCGGCCAATTACCGCCACAGACAACACCCAGAAACAACAACCACTGGGGGAAAAGGTGTGGATACCTGTCCGAAAAACAACCTGCAACATCGTGTGGTGGATATCTGTGTACATTGCCTCCTACCCATCTCATTACCCATGGATCTGACAGATCTGACAACGGACCCCCGTCTGCGAGTGACCAAAAGAGCAAACACAATTAATGAAACAGCGCTCGCACATTGAAGATCGATACGATGCCGAATTTCTATTTGAATTTGAGAAAACTGTGAAATGTACGACGGCTTAAAAAGGTGTTAATGAACGCAAGACAGACAGGGCCCCCGAGGGGCATTTTGTGTGTGTTTTTTCTTTAGAGACTCTTGTTGACACAATCGGTGATTTTTGTAAGTGGCTCAAAGAGACATAGAGGATGAAGGGGGAGGGGAAGGGGAAGGGTAAGGCGGAGCCATGAACAGGAATGGGCACAATAAACAATTGTTCAAACTTTATGGAATGCCGGGGCTGAATCGCGTTTTTGGCATCATATTTTTTTGTGGGAGCAGAAGGAAAGGTCAGACCCAGAGAGAGAGAGAGAGAGAGAGACGTCGATCCGCAATAGGTGGGTTTGTTCTTGGCCAGATCCAGACCCCACCTTCGTGAAATCATCGCTAGACCATCGTTCGAATCTAATTAAAATGCAATTCATTGCGCGGAATGCAAATCGAAAGATATTACCCAATAGGAAATGCATTGCATTCGACGGAAAAATAATAATAAAATCATCAGCAGAAGCGGCAGCAAACATCAGGGCAGCAGCCTCTGGGCCAGGCCAAAAACAAAATCCATACCAAATAAAAATAATAATTCAACAACAAAAGAGGGAGAGAAGGAGATGAAAAATGCTGCCACACAGTTGCCAGAAGTCTCGTCAAACGGCAGCAACGCCAGGCAGCCACGGAGGCAGTGGCACTGTGGCAGGCAACAGTTTGCCATCTCATGCAGGCAGCGCCAATCCCAGTGCTCCAATGCTCCAATGCTGATGCTGATGCTGAATGCTGATCCAAACATCGAAGGCGTTGAAAATTGTCAAAGAACGCGCCGCAGTTTGGCAAGACACAGTGGGGCAAAAGGAATGGTTTTTGGTGGGCCACACTGATGGAAAATTATGGCATTAGAATTCGATTCTCCTCAAAGACAGTCCCTAAAAAAGGTTGGGGGGAATTTTTCAGAATTCTTTTGCATACTTTTTGTAGCTTTCTACCGACTACGAATGCTTCATAATAGATCTCCAACTATCCCTAACTATGAAGCATTTATAGATCTGAATACTATCCAGGAGAAATCTTAATGTATTTGTGAAATACTTTGGGAATTATTCCTGGAAGCACTATGAAAATTACCCAAAAATTGAGTCTTCTACCTCAAAGACACAGATTTTCTTATCACTGAAGGAAATCGAAGGATTTCTATAGATTAAAGACATGCCCACAATATTTTATAGAACATTTTATCCAATAATTCCTTTATTTAATAACAATATTTTATTCATTCGTTTGCTTTTCTTTCAGCCTCCTATAATCTCCCACGTCTCCACGTTTCCCCTGCGTTTTCCAATAGTTTCCACTCCACTGTTCCCCCCAAAAAGCATCCTATTCGATTGTAGTGGCAGTCATGATTCAAAGCATTCATCGCCCGTTGCATGCAACCTCATCTCTCAACGTAGCGAAAACGGTAAACCAAACAGGCGTTGCTTGCATTTTGGGAAATCAGGAGAGGGACGGTGGACCAAACCTCAAAAGTGCGCGCGCACCTTAAAAATAATCTTTATATATTTGTACGTGTTGCATGGGGCACACAAAGGGGAAGAGGGTTGCGGGGGAAAATGGTTACCAATCGATTTCGCATAACAACAGAAAACGAAACGAAACGAACGAGAAATAGAAATAGAAATAAGCGGCGGCATCCAATACTGGATACTGGTACTCTCGAAACACTCATCGAAAAGACATCGAGACCATCGGCTTGGGCATCGGCATCGGCATCGTCGTCATCATCGACTTGCAACTTGTTGACATTTGCAGGCATTCAACATTTTGGGGGTCTGGCAATAAAATATAAGTGGAAATGCATTTAGTGGGGCAGCCAGCAGCCACACAACCTGCAACAAGTGCAACAAGACAACTTTTCCAGATTATGTGGCCTAACGGGTTGGGTCTGTGTGGCAAAGAGTTCTTCCCTGCTCCCAGCTCCCTTCTCCCTGGAAAAGATCTCTTTTTTTGTGTGGACAGATATTTACATACTCGTATATTTTATGTGGAAAGATCTTCAGATCTTTCCAATCTACAAAATGGAACAAAATCATCACCTAATTGATTTTAACTACAGATTATGTGTGGCAGATACTACGTTAACAATCGACAAATTGGCAATCAAATCATCAGCATCATCTAATTGATCTTAAGTATCTTTTGATTCCATATTTTGGGAAACCATCGAGGAGTTTGGTTAAATATCATCTCCTAATTGAATAAAACTATCGTTTAAATGCGGAAAGATTGTTGATATGTGATAGGATCCACAAATCGAAGAAGAATCGTCTTATAATTGATTTTAACTATCGTTTCAGTGCGCAAAGATCTTTGCATAAGCAATAGATATCAACACAAGTGTCAAGCGACTTGCAGCAGCGCCCCTCGGTTGGTTGAACGGCGTTTCCGCGCTTAGCTATGGTTTCAATATCAGATATTCATAAACAGAATAATATTATTATCAGAAGAGTACGATCCTTCAATTAAATCCACGAAATCAAGCCTCAATCATAGTTTTTTGATCAACTCCCACTTTAGTTTTCCCAAAGCCCAGCTCCCATCTGAATCATCGACAAAAAAGCCCAACCTTGACCCGCGTGCGAGTACAAGTCATGAATAATCATGCCTAGAGCGACTATGACACAAACCCTATAATCAAAAGTATCACACCCACCACACGGCCGCCACACAATGAGATCGGATCGGAGGGCCACCCAGTAAGAGTTACGAGAGAGACAGAGGGAAGGGGAGGGGGAGAGATGAAAACCAATTCCAATTAAATGCCGGAAGACTGCTAAATTATTGCATTAACCCCCGTCCGAACGTAAAGCCCTTAATTGCAGAGAGGAGTCCCCTGTAGGAAACCATGAATGAAAGTCAACGAAACATAAATCATAAAATGAGCCAAAAGTTTCGTTTCGATGGCTTTTCGGGGGTATGGGGAAACATCAAAATCCTATTAATCAGGCAACACATTTCTGAGAGAATCAAAGAATTATCACTTTAACACAACTAATGCCAAAACGCCGACAAAAACGATGACGAAAGAACCAACCGCCAATGAGATTCTGACACCCCAGACCGTAGACGTATCCCTCTCCGATCTGGGGCCCCTGCCTCCGTCTGTGGCACGTCTGTTAATTGCGTCTAATAAGCAGTTTGGCGTTGTTCTCACAAAACGCCAACGCCACGGAGAAGGAGGAGGAGGAGGAGGGCTGGGGCCTGACCATTCCATATACATACATACAGATATATTCATGGCTATACCCATGATTAAAGTCGATCTTCGTCGTGCTCATTTGAATCTCCATGAGAGTCGACTGCTGCTGCTGTGGATTTAACTGGCGAGGCCTGCTGCCTGCCTCTGCCTCTGCCTGACTGCCTGTTAATCTCAAGATCAACACACACGGGGCCTCCTCCGCCGGCTCTCTCTCAGACAGCGGCTTCATAAAACAAATATCTCTTGTTGTACGCTAACTAGTCGCCTCGTAGCCGATCCTCGTCATCATCGTCATCATCTATAGAGAATCATCATCTCTGGTCTTCGATTTTTGATTTCTTGCTCAATTCTGTTGCTGTTTTTTTGGGGCGTCTAGAACTTTGTGTTTTATTGATTTTCCTCTCCTTTTTGTTGTGTTCTTTGAAAATCTAATCATGCAATAAATTGGCCAATTGTTTGAGCCCAAAAAGCTCAGAGACACCAAAAACATCTGCTCAGACAATGGTCAGCAGCGGATAGAGGCCTCTCCTCAGCATGTATCTTGTATCTTTTGTGTTGGCACATGTTTTACTTGATGATTTATTCGATTGAATATCGAATATCGCACGGCCAGGTAATTGATAGTTTTTCAATGTTGTAATTAGCATAAGAGAAGGAGGTACCTGGGAGAATTACTTATGGGAAAGGAATGGGCATTGCATTTATTTGGGATAGAGGGTTTGGGATGAGGTACTTAGAGGTTATAGAAAGAAGTTTTAATAGATTGATATATGGAATGGAAACCTTGGAAAGAAACAGCTTTCGCTTTCATTCTCTTCATCTAAGCCTTCTAAAACCGTTCATTAAAGGCATTTGTGGAGGAAAATAAAAGAATAAACTACATATTTATGGAATACCTAGAATACTTTCCGTAAAAATTCGATACTTTTCCGGCAGACGGAAAAAAAAACAAAAAACTCATCTTGCTTTTCGCCTTCAAAGCCACAGAATAATTATTCCTGTATAGCCCCCCAAGGCTCTCCCCAGAAAAGTCGTACAATCCATCTGCATTTCGAAGACATTCTCCAATTTTCTCTACAAATAAATGTAGATCACTTTTCTGGACACCGCTTCAAGGCTGCTGCTGCTGCTGCCGCTGAGTGAAGAGTCCGCCTCAAACTTGTAGGAATACCAATAGGTACTCGGGTCTGGTATATGGTATCTGGGTTATCGTCGGAGTGTTTTGCATTTCTTGGCCATTTTCCTGTTAGCCAACCCACAGAGATCTTATTATGTGGCCACGAAAGCGAGCCTGAGCCACAAAAAAAAAATAAAATAGACAAAGACAAAGCCGGAAAACCAAGAAAGACTAGAGCTAGAGCTAGAGCTGGAGAGCCTCATCCGCAGACACAATTGATGGCACACCTTGGCACGATAAAAAGGAAACCTCAGTCAGTGCACAGCCTCAGTGCCTCAGTGCCTCAGCGGGAAAAAAAACCAACCAAGAGACAAATATTTTATCCAAGAAACGAACAAAAAATTTAAATCACGCCTTGGAAAAACGACTGAGAGACTGAGGAATCGCTGGAGTCGAGAGCGAGATCGAGAGACGACGACACACTTCAAAAGATGACAAAAAACCAGCCAGAGAAAACCTCAGACGAGGACTTGAATGAAAAATCAAGTGCCACGAGGCACAGAGGGAAAAAATAGGGTAGGGCTCCCACAAAATCGAGAGAGAAAAGCCCCCAGAGGGGGAAGAGCAGCCTCTCTGTGCAGCGATGCGAACGATATGGCAGGAAGCTGTTGCCGGTGCAGCGGCAGCGGCTGCCAGCAGTCATCGTGTCGAGCAAATAAAATAAAAATAATAAACCAATTATGCACTTTGCCGCAACATTGAATGGAAAAAGCTCCTCACTCTGAGGTTGAGGTTTAGGTCTGAGGGAAAACATGAAAATTAAATCGACAAAATGTGTAACTAAAAGATGACTACCATAGATACTCCGCCTCGCAAGATAGTTAAGCTAATTTAACTAAGGTCTCAGAGGAGCGAACAGCCGGACGGCCGAGCGGACGCGATGGGTTTGGTCTTCGGGCGGCTACGGCTATGGCTACGGCTATCCCTTATCTTTTGGGGCAAGTGTATGTTTTTGTGCCTCATGTTGCTGTTACTGTTGCCTTGATTTGCCTTGTTTCGCAGATATTTTCCTGGCCTGGGCGGGCGTTGCAGGCCCCATCTCTCGGGGGTCATGCCACAAAAGCTGAGGAGGTCATCCACTGCATTCTCTGCATCTTGGTTTCACTCTTTAAAAAGGTTTCACTCGTTGTCGTTGGTTGTCGTCGTCGTCGTCGGCGGCTTGGTTGCTAATGAAGCTTCCACCAACCTCTGTAGCTGAGAGGCATTCCCCTGTTTCCATCCTCAATCTAGTCTGCAGCTTCGATATTTGTTGCACATTGTTGATGAGGCAGCGTTGATAGCCAGGAGACGGGCAGCGAGGAGTCGGCAGACGGTAGATGGAGACCTGACGACAACCATCAGAGGAGGAGGTTTCAGGTCTTTGTTTATCGTGTTTAGGTTTTTTTGGGCTTAAATGCTCTTTCCTCAAAGAAGAGTCGTACAGGTTTTCCTCAACGTCTATCGATAAAATTTTTATTAGAACATTGCAAGGAACTTATCGACGCATAGCGAGTGTTCTCTGTAGCAAACTCTAGAGATTACAGTAGAGTACAATAGACTATCGATTTTTCCTAATTATTTCGATTAAAATATAGAATTTTTAAACCGATTTTAATTAAAATATCGATATTTCACGACTATTTCAATTGGGATATCGGTTCTTTCAATAATTCGATAGATATTTATATCCTTTAAAATATATATTTTTTAACAATTATTTCGATTAACATATCGATTTCCTTAACAATACCGATTAAAATATCGTTTGTACCTTTCTCAGAGTATCCCCCGTTTCGGTCTCATTTCTCCAAAGATCCACAATATTACTTTCGTGTTTTTTTTTCCAGCTACAAATTATCTGTGGAACTATGCAACGCTGGGCCTGCTTTTTGGGAGGTTGGCAGGCCCATCCTCCTTCCTTCGCTTCCTTTCCCTTCCCTTCCCTTTCGAAAAGCATGTAAATATGTGGCTGCAAATTTGTTTTGGGTCTTTGGGGTAATTAGTGCCCCCTTTGCCTTTGGGGCACAGTGCCACAAGTGGCAACAGGTTGTTCGGCGACTGTAGGGCCGCCTGTCTATAGGACTGTGACTCTGGAACTTGTGCTTAAATATGACATTTGTTGCCGTTTTGTTTGATGTACACTCCGAAAAATGCACTGCCACAAAATCATGGAAAATATTTGCTTAAAGGTGAAAGTTTGTAGGTTCATTTGTCGCTGGCTACGGGTATTTTTGGTTTTGAGTCTTTTGCCGATGGATCATCGTTTTGTCGTTTTGCCTGTCAAAAGTTAATGGATTTGAGGCGAAACTGAAAGTTTTTGCCGGTATTTTTGCCATCAGAAGAACCTCGCAATTAGGGGGTGCTCCATGGTGCACAATGGGGCGTACACCAGCAATCATAATGGGAGGGGTCTTTGGCACAGAGGTCTTGAGTCTAGACTAGGGAATGCAATGAGAGATGTTTCAGCGGCAAAGAGAGGACGAATAATCGTTGAACTCTCACGTGGATGCCGCAGTTCAGGAGAGATTTGATAAAATATCGATAAGGCTTCGATTACTGTATCGCAGGGAATTTATCGTATTAAAGGGAATATTCTATTAACCAAAAAGCAGACATTCGAATGGTTTTGTTGAAGTAAAACCATTAAAATTATATCTAACATATCTTTAACGATTGAAATATCGATTTTTCGATTCAAATTTCGCTAAGTAACCATAAATCGATAAATGTCCTACAACTTTTATAAGAATTTACTTCCCTAATTCCTGCTTTGCAGAACATCGCTCTGTAAACCAATCAATATATCTTCAGAAATGTTCCGCCAATTACCTCCCAAAGACTTCTGTTTCCTATCCCTAGCTCCACTTTCAACACTCGCAACACTCGCAACAATCCTAATCCCCACCAATGGAGTCACAACATAATTAGCATTCGAACGAACCCGTGTCGGTGGCTCCTTTTGAAGTCAAGACTACAAAAATAATTAAATAAATAAACTGTCATAATTAATTTTGTGGGGCATTGGCTGAAGAGAGGTGTCTCTTTCCAGAGACCCAGAGAAAACCACAGAAAGGCAGACCAACAGACAGACAGAGAGACAAATGGTGACCCAAATAATCCTCATACCTTAATAGCCTCCCCAGTGCCTGAGAGTGGACCCCAAAAAGACAAAAGTTTTTACAGAAAATACCTAAAATAAAACCTCAAAATACGAAATAAATGTCGAAGATGTTGCTGCCGCCGCTTGTCACCGCTTGGGGTTGAGTCACACAGAATTTTTACAGAAAAACAAAAACAAAAAAAAATACATAATCCCCTCTGCTGCGATGATAGGTAGCGCTCCAGAGAAACACACAAAATATTTATCGCTTCCGGATTTTGTGAAATGTCGTTAAAAGAGATCTAAGAGACAATTTCATATGCATAAATGGCCATAAATGTGTGGCTTTATTGATCGGCCAGCCAGGTATCTGCCAGAGGTACACCAATACCCATGTCCCCCGGGTCCCCTGTCGGTTGTCAACGGCTCTGCTGGACTCTCTGTGGCTCTGGCTCTGGCTCTGTATCTGTGTCTCTCTATAAGTAGTTTATCTTATGGTTTTGATTGATATTCGTATCGATTGCGTTTTGCGTTTGACAAGTTTTGCAATTCGCCAACTCTCTGAGTGTGTGTGTGTGTGTGTGTGTGCTGCATGCAACCTGTTGCAAGGGGCACCCGAAAAACGCTTGAAAGTTTGCGATACGCCAATCGACAATCGTTTCGCTTCAGATTCGTAGTTTTCAGCTCGAATTAAATACATATACTCGTATATCGTTGCAGATATATATATATATATAAATTTATTTGCCAAATGTCGATGTGAATGACGGTGAGGCCTGCTGACAATGCTTTCGTGTGGCTTGCCTTTCGTTTCGGGCCTCTGCAGAGGAGAGCACCTGAAGACCCCAAAGTCGGAGTCGGAGGCTTTGGCTTTGGTTTTGGTTTTGGAGTTTTTGAACCTGTCCGCAGCTTTTTCTACGCCTGTATGACATATCGCGATAGATTTACATTGAATTTCAATAACTGTTGCTTGTCGTTTGTTTTGGTGTTTTGGAGTTTGGCGAAAAACATTTCCAGAAGATGAAGATGAAATGCAGGCATTAAGTTTGATTTCCAATGAGCTTTCACTTTTTCCCCGGCTGTGGTTTTCTTTTCCCATCAGACGATTGCCAGCCAGCGGTGGATTTATATAGTCTTACAGGAAGGATTTATCAAGCAGCTTTCATTCAAAACGATATTCATTCCACAGTCTTCTTGGTCGCATTGATTTAGGTCTTTCCAGTGGTTTCTTGGGGTTCTAGGCCTCAAATGGGACTATATATCGACTCGACTGATCCTTCCTTCTGTATGTTAACATCATAAATGCGTACCCCTATAAAATTCACACTCCCATAGCCTCGTTAATTAGCCAACACTTGTGGTATCCTCCAGCAGTAATTGATATCCCACAGAAATACAAGTAATCTGTGTTCGCTGGTACTCCTCTTAAATGCCCGTTGAAATGTTGGAAATTTACTTAATGCGCCCCGTATAAACGAACATTTCAACACACAGCCTCAGAGCCTCAGAGCCTCGACGTTCGTTGTGCGTTTCCACATAATTGAGTTAAACTTTAAGACGTCCTCCTTAAAAGTAAATCCTGCAAAAGTCTGGGAGAAAAAGTTGAAAAAAAAACCCAAAGAATCAGAGATAATTATGATGAGTCTTCCTCTGGCACTCTTCTGATCTTCGGTCGCTGATCTTTCTCGATGGAAAGAGAAGACAGGACCGACTCCGTGAAGCTGTTGATTAATTTTTGAATTCTGATTCTTCCACCGGAAATGTAAGCGCCGATCTGCAGCACAACAAAAACTAAAAAAAAACGTCGCTAAATGATAATGCAGCCGTCGGGGATCGAATCGGATCGGTCCGCAGATCGAACCTCCAATAGAAATCGCGATTCACACAAAAACCTGCCTTCGGAAGCGGTTTCGAGCAGCCTTTTTGCGAGCCTCCGTCTTCCACTCGGACTCCGACTCTGTGGAGTGTTTTTTGCTCTGCAAAATTATGAAATTTAAAATTTTTAAAGCGTCTTCATTTGGTGTTTTTTTTTTCTTTTATGTTATTTTTTTTCTCTCTGGTTATGGCATGCATTTTATGGCAGTTTTTGGTTAAACAATAAAGTCAAGTGTTTAAATTGAACGCTTTAATTTTTTATGGCCAGGTGTAAAGCTGGTTAAACATTTTGTTTATGGGATGAAGCGATTCAGAATTAAAGGCTTTGGAGATTCCACAATTCGAAGATGTAGAGGTTCAGATTTTGCAGGCTGTACGGATTCACATTTTGTGACTTTATGGATCCACATTTAAAGGCTATACAGATCCACATTTAAAGACTCTACAGATCTGCATTTTCTGGCTCAACAGATCCACATTTGAATACTCTACAGGTCCACATTTAAAGACTCTACAAAGTCCACATTCTTTAGTAAGTACGGCTCCATATTCTACGGCTGTAGAGATTCCACATTTCAAGACTGTAATTATCTACATTTTCTGGTCCTACAGATCCATTTATTGCTACTCGTGGGTTCCACATTTGGCGGCCGCAGAGTTGCCACCTTTTGAGCTGTATCGACTGAAGAGTTATTACAGATTTCGGCTCATTAGATCGACGTTCTCTGGTTCTATGAAAGAACTCTTTGCTTCTACAGAAATCTATATTTGACGGCTCTACGAAAGCATTTTTTAACGCCAACGGATCCCAATTTAACGACTGTTGATATCCATATTTGGGAGCTCTACAGATCCACATATTTCCACATTTTATGGCTTTTGGATCCCAAATTCTGTGGCTCTTCAGTTGCCACACATTTTCGTGTGTCTCGCACTTTATGCACTTTTTTTATTGGTGAGACTTTAATGAGCTGCGACATTTGTCTCCTCTGCTCTCGTTTCTACTCCTCTCCGGTGGAGTGACTCCTTCTACATGGCCTCCCCTAATCTGTTGGCTGTTCCCGAACTAATTAGGCGACATGGCAGGGAAAAGGAGAGCAGAACGGACAGCAGAACAAGCGAGAGATAAAGCCACTGCCAAAAGTTCAGTTCAGAGGATGCTTTGCTGCGTTTTCTCCCTGGAGTTTCGGTTCGCCTTTGAGGAGCATTAATTTTAAGCACATTGACCAAACGAAACGAAACAGAAACAGAAACAAAACAGAAAAAAAAAACCAAAAACAGCGCCAGGTCAGGCAGTGAAACGAGGTCTGAGATGCAGCCTCTCATGACGATTGCGTGGAGGAGGAGAATGGGGAGGAGGAACAGAAGGAGGAGAGCTGCTCCTCACGAAACGCTGCTGCCTTCAAAAGCTGTCAAGTTAACAATCCCCACAACACAGTGCCAGTGCCAGTGCCAGTGCCAGTGCCACAAGACGTAGTTCTTCCAGTCACAGTTTCCAGTCCCTCGTCCCTGGACCCTGGATCGCTCTCGGATCTGGCTTTGCCTTTGCCTCTTCCTCTTCTGTCGGTTAATGTCATTATCAAGATCGTTTGCATTTAATCTGCATAAACAAATCAAATAAAGTAAAAACCAAGCCGCGGCAGCAGCGCAAACTCCTGACCAAAACGGATCTCCTCCTGTTGCTGCCCCGTCTGTCCGTGCGTCAGTCAACGACGCGTTGGTAATGCGGTAATTGTTGTTGCCTCTTCGTTGCCCGATCTCCAGAGGGGTGCCCCATGTTGGGGGTGTGTGGCCGGGTCGAGACTGGTCTTGGCGCTGGGGCATCGTCATCAGAAATCGGCAACGCACGCAGCGGCAAATTAAGTAGAACAGCAGTTGGTTGCAGCACCAGCAGCACCAGCAGCAGCAGAGATTCTTACACGGGGAACATCTTTAGATACCCTGTAATAGAGAGGGAGATTTAGTTATGGTTGATATACGAAGCGAATCAATTGAACAACTTACTTGGGGTCTCAAGGGGTGCCGCACTTTCTGATGATCTTTTTTTCCCCTTCTTCCAAAAGGAATCCTCTTCTCTTAGGAGTGTCTCCGGTCATCTGCTTTTAGCCCAAAACACCCCAAAAAATTTCAAAGGGCTTCCTCTCTCTCTTCGCTTTGCAGCCTCCACAGCAACATATCCCTCCCATACGTACAGGGACAGAGCGTCGCGATAATGACCACCTATAGAGCACACGCAGCATACCACACTGGCCCCCAAAGGAGGAGCAGGAGGCGCATGAAAAATCTCAGCCAAAAGGGCCAGAGCCAGAGCCAGAGGCTGAGACTTTGGTGGACTGACTGGCTGGCTGGCTGGAACCTGCTCTCATGCTGAGAGAGTTCGAGGGTTTTGTACTTAGTTAAGGCTCTGCGGTGCTGTGGCTGATCGTCGCCGGCTGATTTCAGTGACGACCTTTGAAGAGGAGGCGAAAACACCATACCATACGCAATGCACAGGCCCTGCCCTGCTGCCTGGCAGCCACACAGCACTTTTCATAATCTTAGAAATGGAGTTGGAGAGGCTAAAAATTACACTGGGGAGAGTCTGGCAGAGACTGGCATTAAGATCGAACCACGATCCATGCTGTGTGGCTCACGTTCGGCTCATAACTTTTTTACTCCTTTTTTTTCTTCTTTTTTTTTTTTTGCTCATTTTGAGATTCCAGATCCCATGAAGCGGCTAGCAGCCAGCAAGCAGCAAACAGCAGGTTAATGAAATGCGTTTTGGACCAAAGTTTTCAATGATGTTGTTTCTCGTTGGGTTCTTCTCCATGGGTCTTCATGGTTCCATCCTTTGGCCTTTATTGCATTCTCTTTTCGGGGCTCTGGCTCCGGCTCTTAATGTTTCAATATTCGTCGAAAGCCTGGGATGCCCAAAAGGATGAGATGATCAATGATTGTTGGCTTAGCGTGTGGCCATGCTCTGAGGATCGGGTAATAAGTTTAAGTCATCGGCAGAAGGTAATACATTTATGGTCATGGTCATGGGGCTTAGGAAACAAATTGTTTTGGGTTTCCAAAAGAACAGTAACCTGTTTAACGTGAGAGGAGGTCCCGTCTCCGAGAAGATTGTGAATCACTTTATTAGCAATAAAAGGACATTTCTTTGGAGAATGAAGGGCTATAGAAGGACTCTCTAGAGACCACAATAATCTCAAGCGAAGGGCTAGAAGTATATTCTATAATTAAAGCCAGGATTCCCATTCAAAAACAATACAAAAATCATAGTCTTTCTCCCTTAAAATCCACTTCTAACAGCAGTTCCTGGAAGCTGCCGCTTTAGATCTTCTCCTATGACTCATCGGCACCAAAGGCAAAGGCAAAGCCAAAGCAAGCCAAAATCCAAGCCCAAATACGCGCAAAGGCAAACAGCACCGCACCGCAGCCTTCGGGGCAATCTGTCAACTGGCGTCAGACGATCTTTAGAGGCACGGCAGAGAAGTCCAAACAGAAATAGATACAGATACAGATACAGCAACAGCAACAGCAACAAAAACAGAGTCACAGAGACAACAACTCAACTGCAGATGAAGGAGTGAGAAGTGAAGACAGGGGGAGATTCAGAGAGCCCCCGAAGGCGATTTACACCGCGTTACGCGGCCACGTCTTCTGGTCTTCTGGTCTTCTGATCTTGTCGTCTGGTGACGATGAACCGCAAAAGTGGGACTGGAACTGGGACTGTTACTGGGGATTCAGCCCAGCTTCTGCTGCTCCTTAGCCTTCTTTCTGTTTCAAAAAGGGGGGGCTTTTTTCTCTTTTGGCCGGCAGCGGCGGTGGCGGTGGCGGTTGCCTATCAATTGCCCAAAAACGCTGCACAAATTGAAACGTTTGACTATATTTGGGTCAGTTAAAGTGATCACATTAACAAGTCAATAGGAGTGCAGCATCCTTTTAGGGCATTGCACGTCAGCCAAAGAGTCAGACCCGAGTCTGAGTCTGCAGTCGCTCCAGTCCTACCGTTTCCTACAGTCTCCAGTCTCTAGCCAGGAGCTAAACTCTGAATCTGGACTGACTCTCTCTCTATCTCTCTCTGTATAGTATATCTGTATCTCTGAACTGTGTGCGGATCCATGATGATGTCGCCAAAGTGTTGTCCAGGGAGGGGGTGGTGTTGACACAAGCAGATTGATGTGTACTGGTTTCCCCCCATGGTTTTAGGCCCAAAAGGTGAACCGCGGAGAGCAGCGCAGCGTGAGAACTGGACATGGGCTTGGGCCTTGCGCCTTGCGCCTTGCGCCTTGGACTGGAGGTGGGGTCTGGGTGTGTGCTCAAGGGACAGCAGGCCGCCAGTTACAGATACAGAGATACAATGTTGCATTTACACGAAAAGTGCGTGGAAATTAAGTTAGATGTGCAATGGCAAAGAAAACGCGATGTTAATATCGATAATATATCGCATAGAATGTTGGAAAGGCAGATGAAGATGTGGATACTAGGCAGAGATCATATTGGGGGTCTAAACAACAGGTTTACGAGGAGTTCAAATGTTTATCCATGGCAGGAATTCTTTTTCGAAGAAATATCAAACTTAAAATTATCGATAACTATCGATAAACATATAAAAAGAAACAGAGGTGTGTAGTTGTAGCATGATTTAAGGCCTAGACAAGGGGGTTTAAGTAGAGCTTCTCTTTTACAGCATTTTCAAGAATACGAAATGTCGATATTTATCGAGAAATCTATAGATTACAGCATAATAGTGAAAAGGGTGAAGTGCAGCTCTAGACAAAGGGTTTTGAGGAGGGGTTCCTCTTACAGTGGAATTAAATAATCGATATATATGAAACAATATCGATAATTAATCGATAACAGGAATACAATTAGAGTGTAAAGACTATTTTGTGATTTAATATTGTATTAAATATGACAATATCTCATAAATAAGAAATGTTCATAATTATCGATAAATAATCGATAGCATAATAGGGTTAGGTATGGAAAATATGTTGGAAATTACATACATTTCTTATCTAATCCCAAAATATCTTATCAGTAAAGAACATTCAAGCTTTATATGTCCACCAAATATTACCCCTTACTAAATATCGATACATTTGACCATCGCTATGGCATGTAGTCGAACTCCCGTCTAGACTTGATGAAATTAGAAGATTACGAAGGTGGGAACCTGGTTAGAGGATGTGGTGCTCCCCACCAGATGATGTTAATTGGATATCTAAAGATAGTAACCATAACTTAGGGGGCTACCTTCCAGGCGGATGGCACGGCACAGCACAGCAGAGCAGTAAACCCCCATATTATCCGCATTACTCGCTAAATATGTGAATTGTTGAGTGATCCTCCGAGGAGAGAGGAGAGGAGAGCAACGAAGGTTGCTGCAATGTGTAACCTTTAAACCGTTTAATCTGACAAAGGAAATAAATAAAAGAATTAACATTTATTTTTAAGTACGCATACAAGTATGTGGTGGTGCCTGCCCGCCTCCGATCCCACCCGATTCCCTTCCCACTCCTCAAAGAACGATGATGATGACGGCGAGATGAACCACCAAGAGGAACAGGAACATCTCTGGATTGTGGGTCCGAGCAGCAGAACAGCAGAAGAGCAGAGAGACAGAGAGAGAGAGAGAGAGAGAGGGAGAAAGAGCCATGTCCGAAGCATTTTTGAAACATGCGAATTGCTTGTACGTGACACGCAACAGCAAAGGGAACCACCACACAACACAGGCCATGGAAAAGGCCAAAAGGAGTGGAGGAGTGCTGCTCCGGGAATCTGCGATTCGAAGGAGGCAGGCAGGACAGGACAGGACAGGACAGGGCTGGGCAGGCACCCAAGCACACAACGAACGAAAAAAGAGAGACGACCGACGACCATGTCCAGTCAACCACTTAGCCATGAAAGCGGTAACTACATGCAACAGATGAAGCATGCGCTGGGGCATGCAGCAGTGGCAGCAGCACCAGCAGCAGCCGCACTAGCACAAAAAAAAATCCAAGGTAAGGTTGTGGCTGTGGCTAAGGTAAAGGCAAAGCCAAAAGGTAAGCCCAAAAGGTAAAGGCAAAAGGTAAAGTACTTGGAATGTGGCCATCGAAGGAAGGAGCAGGAGCAGAAGCCGCACCAGTCGCGGCACGTCGCCTTGGATCACACAGAGTGACTGCATCTTGGCGGACAATGGCGAACAGTGGATCAAATTTGAGATTTTCTTATCCCAAAAGACCGAAGACGACAGAGGATATTCCTGATAACTGATCCTGTGGGTTCTTCCATTGCTCTTCTATGGGCTCTCCCCAAGAAGCTCTGCAGTTTTCTTCACTTGTTTGCCACATTCTTTCCACTGTGCAACTGATGGTCAATGAAATTTATTTGGTGATGCTTGAGCGAAGCGTGAAGTTGACTGCCGCAGAAGCCCCCGCCGCCAGACCGAGACACACACAAAGGAGAAGAGGCTCCTCCTGCTGCAGCCTCCCCCACTCCTCCTCCAGCTGCAGAGTCTGCCCCATTCCGCGTTCAATTTAATCGCGCAAATAATATGCTTCAGAGTCCCACTCTGAGTCGCAGTACCACTGCCAGAGTGTGTGCTTTCCGATTGGCGAATAAAAATAAGTAAATATGGAATAATCGCTATGTGAGGGCTGGCTCTCTTGCGCACTTCCACCTTATCGCCGGCCAAAGATCAGAAAGTGTGTGACCCAACGCGATCCCCCGGTCCACTGCTTTGCATTTCTCGAGAATTTCTTTTGGGGCCGAAAACCTGTAGCCAGAAAGAGGTCTCCGGTCTTTGGCCCTCTTTCACTTGTGACACTTGTCCGCGCGTTTGGGCTCTGCGTCGGCGGCAGAGGCAATTTCCAGTCCAAAAATTAAGCTAATTTTGTGGGCCACTTATGTATTGAATGCCAGAGAGACAGACAAGCAGCCAGCCAGCATCTGGAGGGATAATCGGCAGAGTTGAAAAGGCAATTACATGCTGGCCCAGAGTTTGTTCCAATTTTCCTCCAATTTAATTGGCTTTTACACCCGAACACTGGACACTGGAGACTGGAGACCAGAGACTGGAGGATGTGCATCTCCTTCTGCCAGCAGCACGTCGCTCGAATCACTCAAATGTCACCATAAATTCCGCGCATGCGCACACATTGGTATGCCTATTTTTGGGTTCCATCCTCGCATCTGTAGAGTTTTGCTCTGGTTACCACCAGACCTCAGCGAAACAGTGAAAAGATCTTCAAAAGCAGATCTCTGGAGCTCCGTTTCTCTGTCTCTGGCAAACATTTCCATGGCTTCCATGGCTTTTGCCTCTTGGCGCTTACAAGTTGCCTATTTTGGGAGTGGCGCCTTTTTCAGGCCTCTCCACCGACCGACTCTCGGGCTCTCCTTTCCTCCCATTTACGCCGCCCCAAAATGTGGCCGAGTGTGAATATCCAATTAGCGTTCGAGCCTCCGCAAATGGTCATTGGACTCCCAAGTGGGTGGTGTTGCTGCTGCTGCCACTTCCATGATATGTTTTGTGGGAGATATGAGCACATGGAAAAGGTCAAAAGTTCAGGGCGGAAGGGAAGATATTTGAATGGATCGTGGATCTCATTCTTTGGGAGTACTTTAGCCAGTGGAAAAGCCCCGTTTGGAGTCCCTAAAGTAAATTTATTTTCATGAAGCTCAAGGAAAGAAATAACCATAGCTCTGAAAATCTTTGAGATATAGAGCTCTTTTTTGCTATCCACCTCTATAAAGATAATATCTACCTAAATTGAGTGGGCATTACAGATAGAATCTATAAATATATGCGTCTAGAACTCTTTTTCTTCTACATATGGGGTATGTATGGGGATTCCAACCACTTCGTTACATAGTTTTAAAGTTTAACCCTTAGAATTTTAAACATATAGATCTATAGATACACCTCTTTAAAAGCATTACCCACCTAAAGACCCAAAATCATTAAGATTGAATGGTTATTTTAGTATAGAATCTAGAAATCTACACCACTACTAGTACTCCTAGGTACATTTATCTTCAAATCGTTCCCTGTATCAATACCACTTCCTTTTTTCCTTGGAAACCGTTTCCTAGCTGGGAAAAAATCTCCCAATTTATGTATGTTGTATGTGCCAATAACTAGCTACAGTTTAAGTCAAAATTACGCTTATTAGTGGCAATCAAAACGGCGCTGCTTGACTTCAATATGGATTTCCATCAATCAAACAGTCGGACATGGGAGACTGGAGAACACGCCTCCTCCTTCTGAAAAAAGGCAAAAGGAGAGTCCGCCGTTCGATTATATCATACAAATTAATAGACGAGCGAGAGACTGCGACAGGAGTTGCCATGGACACGTACAGATCGAGATCGAGATCTATGTTGGTTTTTTTTGGTTTTGGGGAGAATTGAAAGTAAAACTGTAATAAAAAACACTCGCAACAAATTTGCACGCACCAAATGCAGGTGCAAAAAACTATGCAAGCCTATTAATTAGATCACTGGCTTTATGGGCATAGGCTACACCATATATCTTATATCTCAAAATCACACAAAAAATGATAACTGGTCTCTCGGCCAAAACCCGCATCATCATTGCAGTCGGAGGCGCAGTTGGAGTTGCAGTCGGAGTCGTCATCGTGATCTCTCACGTGCTGCTGCTGCTGCTGCTTCGGTTGCTGCTGCTCTCCCCACACAACGAACGGACAGGCGGCGTTTGATCTTTTTCAAATCGAAAAACCACCAGGCAGGCAGGCAGGCAGGCGGGAAGGCAGCACCATGCAGCGCCTCCGCTGGATACGGGGTCCAGTCCGAAACGATTGGCGTTAGATGGCGCCTTGTCTACAACAAAATGTTTCGTTAATACCAAATGAGCAACAGATCAGGCAACAGCACAGCACAGCACACCTATGGCAGCTCTCATACACCGAAGTGTTTATCTTTTTCTTTTCGTTGGAGTTAATTGAGTTATCGTCGCCGTGGGACACGGCTCCCTCCCAGAGGGAGATGTAAGCTAAAGCATTACTTAAATTACAGATCGGGTAGACCTCTGTAGAGTATCATCATCACAAAGTAAATACTTTTACAGGGGAATATCCATACAGTGGGTCCTTGCCAGGTGAATATCCACAAAGTAAATCCTTTTGATGCCATAAATCCCTTTTAATGGCGTCATAAAGAGCTCAATCAGGGGATCTTCTCATCTCCTATAGAGCCACCTCTTGAAAAATAAAATGAATCGATTTTTTATTTAATTAATTTGGTAATTAATTGATTTTAAGGACAGTCTAAATGGCATTTTTAGAGGCTTGGGGCGGTAGGGACCCATAAATCTTAGAGATCTAGAGGGAACCCCAGCTTTGCCGCTCCCCAAACAGATCTCAGGACTATATTTCCATATTTAAGAGCGCTTCCCTTAAACATTTCCATTCTCTGGCCGTATTTTGAGCCTCATTAAAACCCCCCACAGAAAAAATGCCTTTTATACAGCAGCAATTGTCATTAAATGGAAAAATCGGTTAATAACATTAAAATATTTCGGTTTAAATCAAAAGCGTAAAGAGACTGGAGAGAGATCGTTATAATGATGAGCTCTCCTGTTTGTGTCTCTTGAAGATTTCCAATATCGAAGCCCAATGGGATTTCCAATTGATATTTGTCTGCGACAGAGATCTCTGGCTGGTAAAAATAATATTTACACAAAGTAAACGCTCATTCGGAAAACAGTTTAAACAATAATCGGTAAGCGGCGATCAATAAACGACGGCGACTCCTCGAATGGGACCTCCTCTCCAGCTCGAGCTCCATCTCCATCTGTGGCCGGAATGGGGCAAGCTTCTCACGCAGTTTGTGTGGAATGCTTTTTTTTCCTCATTTAAGTTTTTCTTAATTTTTCTCCTCTCAAACGATGAACGACGGAAGGCAACGCACGACGTTTGTCGATTCGATATTCTTCTTCCCTCTCTCGGCAGCGCTTTTCGAAAGTTTAAACGTTAACAAATCTTTCAAGAAATCTGACTTGCAGTTGGAGAGCTTAGTCTTTCACCTACTTGAAAAATGGCTTGGAATGGGATGGTATCCCTGGACAAGTTTGCGTTTTAATTACACGCAATGTTGTTGCTGAAGAGAATTGGGATTGGAACTGGGGACTGGGACTGGGACTTGGACTGTCTGTGGGACCTTCGCTTCCTCTGTTTGAAGGCTCCATCCTCTCCGGTTTGAATGCACTTGCACTTCCACTCCCGAGAAGCGTCGTTGTCGTTGTCTCCGCCTCAAGTGCTGTGTTGACTCTCGTTGTCTGGCCTGCTGGGGCCTGTTTGCATTTAGCAATTAGAGTCCAATGAAGCGTATTCCCTGATTTAATGCATTATCGACTTAATGCCATTCATTCGGTAGAGGAAGAATAAGGAAGAGCACCTTTTAAAGGTTGTAGGGTTCAAAGTTCTTTCCGCTCAGATGATCATCTGATCTGTTCTTTCCCCATTCGGATTCCTGTTGACATTATTGTCATTAATTTTAACTGGCGAAAAACCCTTGTAAGATCCAGCATAAACAAATGAAAGACAAAACCCATCATCAGATCCTTTTCCTTCTCTCAACAGCAACAGCAACGACCAGCCTGGCCTCTTGTCTGTTGGCAAATGTTAATTTTGTCTTTTGCCAGTTAAGCGTGTCGATTTTTTAATTAGTCGCCATCGTCGTCACAGTGATTTATGGTCCAGCATTCATCCAAGATCCAGCAAGCAGCAGCGTATCAGCGTATCCAGCCAGGCATCCACTCTGCCACTCTGTGGCATCTTTGGTGCTTCTTTTTTTCTTCTTTTTTTGAAGTATTGGCTTAGCTAATAGGCGCTAAAGGAGAGGCTGTTGACGGAGCAGTAGGTGGGGGGTGAAAGAGAGTCTGTCGTCTCGCTTATGGAATCTCTCTGCATAGTTTTCTCCGCTCCGCTCCACTCCACTCCACGCTATTGATATATGTACAGAGACCCCGACTCCATGCCGCTTTTTTATGTCCAAAAGCAGCAATCTCTGGCAGGTCCTCGGTAATGAGAAGACTTGTTAGAATTTCATAGATTTTATGGAATATTTTTGTACGAATTATGAACCCATGTTGCACGGGGTCAAACTATGCGTAAAAGTTGCAGAGATCCAAGGAGTTATTGCAGATTGAAGTCTAGGGTCACTCTCGGGCCACTCCGCAAAGCATGTTTTAAATTTATCGATTATTTATCGAAATTTGTCGATTATTTATGGATTCTCCGGGGATACTCCGTGGGATCTGCCAATAATTTTTACAAAAGTCAGTTATTATCGATAATTATCGATAATTAGGCTTTAGGCACAGGAGGCAGGAACGAAGTCGAAACTTGTCGATTATTAAGCGATAAATTAAATTCTTTCAATGCCAAATTGGCATATATAAAAGTCTAGAACGGTTACGTATCGATAACTAGACGAATCGTGCATATAACCCCCACCAAATGTCAGAACCAAACAAAAACAAACTTGAAATGCAGTTCTAATTAAGTTTCAACTAGAAATTCTGTTCATTGCTGACTCCGCGGGAGTTCAGTGCGAGATCATGTGGCATGGTACATGCGCTCCACAACTCCTTCTCATGCGGAGCACCCAAACCCAAATGCAAGCAACAAGAATCCCAAACACAGATCACTCGAACCATATTTGACGAAAGCCAAACGATTGCATCAACATTTTTGCGCTCAATCGTTACAGTTTTCGTTGGCTGTGCAGTCGTCGCGTTGTCGGTCACACATTTCTTGGGATCTTATGACAATGTCTTGTCTTTGGAAATACTTTAAATACACTCACGCAGTACCGCGAGCAATTTTAATGCAGTGAAAACCATTTGATGGAATGTCTAGAGCGACGATTCCGACTCGGACAGTCGAACATGCGACAAGACGACTCGAATAACCAGGCAACACCTTTTGGCCTAAAAGTAACACATCGTAAACAATCTTTTGGTCGTTGGGTGGAAAACATAGTTGGAACATAAATCAAATGGTTGACAGATGATGACCCCCGAAGATCCAAAGACACCCCAAAAGACCTTTACTCTCACTTTTGCCGCTCCATCAATGAGGAAAGGCGGAAACAAGAAGCGCGGAGGCGTATCTCACAAACAAAAACATGTCCCGCATTAATATGCAAATCGATGGATGGACCATACCCATCATAAAAGACGAGAAATGGTAAGAGGAAAACCACATCATCTCCGCGTATATATGTGTCACTGTGTCAATGTGCGTGAGTGTCGGTTCGGATCGTGGCTAAAAGGTAAGTAAAAGCCAGATTCCGGGTGGCTTCAAAACGATGAGAGAGGAGTGCGTGATTGAAACGATTGAATGATAAAAATACTATTTAATGGGAATTTAAACATAATTTAAAAGAGACTCAAGGCAGGGTTAAAGATTTGTAAGACTCAGACATTATTTTTTAGCTGAAAACTCTTATCGATTATTTATCGATAATTCTATTAATTAACAATAATTCTCAAAAATTCGATTTTTAATAATCAATGAAATATGATTTTTAAGACCCACAGTTTTTTGTGAGCTAAAAACACGTATCGATTATTTATCGATAATTCTATTAATTAACTATAATTATAATTTTGATCAAAAATTCGATATTTTAATAATCCTAAATCGTTTTTATCACATTAAATTATTTATCGAAGCTTCGATAATTTATCGATAGCTACTATTTAATGAAAATAACCCTTTTTAATCCGAATAACGAAATGAAGAGCTTAGTTCTGGTTTTATACATATACTTTTAGGGTAAAAGCTACTTTGAATCAATGGATAGCACAGATTTCTAGACAGAGGCATTCAAAAGTGACACAGATAGAACCCTCAAACGACACACGACACATCATTCACGTTGCCATCTCTAGACTCCAACTCTCCGCTCCGAAGAGACCTGCTGCTGCTGCTGTTGCTGCTGACACAACCCAAAACCAAAAACCAAACCGAACTGCCCCATCAACGACAACATCTTAAGCTCATTTGTCACATAAAAATCATATATATGTAATTTGCTTGACAACCAAAAGTGGACACCGAACGTCACGCGCCGCCTGTTGGTGCAGCAGCCGCAAAACGCCTCCATATCGGTGTAGGCTTTTCTGGGCCCAGAGAGAAAGAAAGAGCTACAGATGGTGGATGGTGGATGGTGGATGGAGGATGGAGCACTCACGTACGTACGTATGATGGGATCCAGAGTTGTTGCATGCATTTGGCTGGTGGTGTCAGTGTCGTCGTTGAGTAAGCGTTTCCTTAAATTAGCTGCACTTTGGATGCACCATTATATGCCGGAGACCACTTGATGCCACCATCGTCTTCTTGGACGCACGGACATCGTCATCATGGCCATTTTTGGGTGGGCATTAAGTGCCACAGCGCTTTTTTGATGGAGTGTTGATGCCACAACAGAGGTCGAGTTTTGTTCAGATTTATGGTCTGTTCACTCTCCTCAGATGTTCCTGCATTTTCAGGTGGGTTTTATATCATACGAATAGGAGAAAATAAAAGAAAATTATCAAATCTACAGTCATCTATGGAGTGTTCTGTAGATTGAGATTTGAGTGGTGAATGGATAAAGATATTTCAATGTCAGCTCACAGAATCTCCCTCTCTCTCTCTCCCATCCATCAATTATCTGTGGAACTTGCTTTGCCATTTCCTTATACCAAAACTCTTACTCTTACTCTTAGTCCGTGCATCCGGTTCTCACACATGAGGGGGTAATAGGAATACCTTCGTTAGAACCGTTTAAGCAAAACGAAACGACACTTCAAAGCTGTGGATGTGGCTGTGGCTTCTACGCTAAATGGAAAAGCCCTCAACAGCTTAGGCAAACATTTGCAATTACAATTTTAGCATATAATTGCAAACATGATAAACACTTTTATCTGCGGCTGCTCCACCGACTGCGACTCCGACTGAGTGCATCTGCTGCATGGCCTCGTCGCAGCGAAACGATCCACAGGACCAGTCTGTCCACAAAGAACGAAGAGCGTAGAGATCTGGTAGCAGCAGCAGCAGGTCGAAGCCTCCAAGAAGCTGCCAAGAAGAAGCGTGTCGCCAATTGATCGTGAGTTTTACCTAGAAAAATGTCGCGACAATTCTGCCCCGCAAAAAGGAAAAACCTCAACGCAAAACGAACAAAAGGCAAAGCGAAGAAGGGGCCAGCATCCCCACACAAGAGATGAGAATTTAGCTGGGAATTTTTAGATCAAGATTCAAGATTTTAGAAGGATTTTTGGTACCAAATTTGATAATTTATCCACAGAAAAGTTGAAACCGAGGAGACATACAAGTAAGTAAGTCTAAAGTTTCACATCTAAAAGAAGCTTTTTGCTAAACTTTTCGATCTCTTATCCACAAAATAGATTCAACCGAGGAGACATACAAGTGGGTAAGGTAAAATTTCGCTATAACTCAGAAGATTCACATCTAAAGGAAGCTTTTTACTATCCTTTTTAATCAGTTATCCAGGAAAAAAAAGAAAAACCGAGGAGGGAAGTTTCTTGAGAAACGAACGAGATATTAGTGAATGTAGATGCTTAAAGCACTTCAAAGCACTTCTTATTTGTAGAAACTGATTAAAAATACACGTTAAATCCCTTTGAAATAAATATATCTTAAATGCTGCAACTTTTCACTCTTTTTAGCTTGAATTCTTTAGCTTTTTTCCAGCTCTCAACAGTCAAGCAGCAGCATCAGAACGAGTCAAAGCTGAGAGCACTGAGACTCCAGCCTAAAGCAAAAGTCTAGCAAAAGGAACTAGCGGAGTAATGCAATTGAAATTGAAGAATTACGCGAAGAATGTCAGCGAACATAGTAAATGTTGTACATAGTATATCCAGGAGGAGCAGCCAGCCAGCCAGCTAGCCCTCCTTCTGTACTCGTTCCTGTCGTTCCTGTGGACCGATCTGTTGGCCATCGCATACATTAAGGCAAGTTTTTAGCTGGGATTCTCTCAGATGTAAGGAGTGTATTGTCACAAGCGGTTAAGTGATCCACAGCTGATCAGACGACGACTACGACGACGAGTCGTGCAGGAGGGCTGGCTGGCTGGCTACCCCCGCCATTATATTCTTTCTTTTCTTTTACTGCGGCGGCATCTAAATGAACTTAAAGATCAACTTCATTTTTAGTAGCAGCCTTAGCCTCATTACGAATGGAAATGATGATGGACAATAATGACGCGACAACAGGAAGTCCAAGTCGTTGCTGGCTGCCTGCAAAATGCCGACGACAAGTCGTTCTGTTCTGTGGATCTCTCTCTCTCTCTCTTTGTCTCTGAATGAAAAATCGAAGAAACTGATGGCAATAGATGGGGAAACTGGAACTGCAACTGCAACTGCAACTGGAAACTGGGCTAGAGAGCATCGTTAAATTGATTTGTGTGTGACAGAGGGAGAGAGAGAACTAGTTTCCGATGAGAGTCTGAGGCTGAGAAAGCTCTGCCCAACTACAAGTATTTCTGTTTTAATATTCTCTTAAAATATTTCAGAAATTTCCGAGGCTTTTCTTTGATGATTGGAAGGCAGCTTCCGTTTATGGTAAATTCTCTAAGAGAGTTGTAAAAGAATTCCATTTCGTTTGTGTCCAGAAATTCCCCCCTGAGTCGTATATGGGAATCGAACGATCGATCGATCCCCCCACACTCTCTCTATAGTCGTTTCTGCTGTCCAACAAATTGAGTAACAAATTTACGACAATACAAAAATTGGCAACCATGGCTTGGCATCAGGGAAGAACCGTTAGAAACCCATTGCCAGGGTTGTCATAATTTCCAACAATGGAGGCAGAACAACACCCGCGCGCGACTTTCGTTCGATTGGCCGCCTGTCCAACTGGCAATAGAAATTAAAGTTAACAAATTTCCGACAATGTTTGGACAGTTCTTTTTTTTGTGAGAGCCTGCTGCAGAACCCCGAGTACCGTAATTGTGGGCCTAAACCATGGCTTAAAGCCCCCCATTCGGGTTCTTTTGTCTACATTCAAAGCTTGTCAGAGAGAGAGTCTGGAGTGGTTGGTAGGTAGGTGCTCCTCTTAGGTAGCCATTCAGCTTCCTTCCATCAGCCGAAACGCAAAGACGCCCCAAAGGCCTAAAAGTTCTGTGCCGCCAATTGTTCGCAGGAGGTGGAGGCGGAGGCTGGTGATGGTGGATAGGGTTCTACGCCTCGTACCTCTGCTATTCCCGTTCCTATTCCTATCGCCATCTCTTCGACTGTAGTAGATCCCCGCCGAATGTGTGTAAAGTTAAGTTGTCGTCGCCGTTCCGTTCCGTTCCTTCGATTGTTGTTCGGTTCGATGAATCGTGATTTTGTCAATTGGAGCTCACAATTTTTTTGTGTTCGGTTTTTCTTTTGCGATCGTCGGTAATGGGAAATTGGGTGTGTGGGAAAGGCAATTAGAGTGAAGGAAAGTGCCTTCGTTTTGTTCTACTTTGAAGAGGGACTTAGCCTAAAGAATCCACTAATAGGTTTAAAGGTTTTGGGTTGCTTGAAAAATCAGTAAATCTTCAGAGATATCTAGCTATTGCTTTGGAGGGAAGTTTTTACACATTTCAAGCGTCATACAGCAGTGACCCTCGGTTGGTTTTTTAAAGAAACTAAAAAAAACTATCGTAAGACTTGGATATTGATATAAATCTTATTAAAATCTCTAAAAGAAGTCTTAAGTTGAAGGATAACGGTACAAAACATGTCACGCGTCTTACAGCAGCGCTACTCGGTCGGATTCTACAGGATTTTGATTAGGCTTTGTGGGAAAAAGTTGGGAAACTATCAAGTGACTCTTGCCTGTCCATAAATCAGGGATAAAACATAGGAAAACCGTATCCAAAAACACACATTTCCTAGTAAAAACAGCCTGCCTTTCAAGTACTACTCAATTGACGACTCTATGACCCACATAGGGTAAACGTACACTCCCTTCCCCAGTTTTGAATGCAAACAAAACGCAAATAGCGACTGTCTTTGAGCAGAAATCAAATATTGATGAGTTTTTGGTTAAACTGAAGAGGCCCGAAACATAACTTCACACTTTTTTGAGGAGGAAACAAGAGACGAGAAGACCAGAAATTAAGCAGCAATGATGAAGGTTCGAAGATCGGTTTGGTTTGTGTGTGTTTGCCTTTGACAAACAGAAAGGCAGAACAGAACAAAAAACGAATTTCAAATAAATCAACACACATGCCACAAATGTATAAGAAAGGGCTGACGGACTGAGTGAGTGTGTGCCTCATAATCATATTGATGTATTACGATAGTTTTGGTGGAAGAAGAAGGCCCAAAGACCCCAACTCTGAGGCTGTAAAAACAACGAGGCTCGTAAAACCCACAAAACATGGCTGAGAACGCGCCCAAAAAGCGAAAGAATATGAGTGGATGGATGGGATATAACCTGCAGCCAAAGAGCAGCCACAAAACAAGTTAAAGAATGCCAGACAACCGACAGATAAATAATGGAAATGCATACTAATTAAATGGTGAGAACTTTGAAACACTCCGCACCACAGTGGGATTTGCACTCTCCCTCGAGAAAGAAAGAAAAGATCATCAGCAGCAGGGCATTATCTCCACAACGAGATGTTAGCTATCTAATTGGAAATGTCAATATAATCGGTATAGATTTCGGTTCTCCATGGGCCTTTAATTGATGTTAATTTTGTGCGGAATGGGAAAGCATTCATTCAGATATTAATGAAATGATGTTTCATAATTAATGAAATGTAAAGCAGAAAAGGCAACAGAAACAGAAGTTCCCACATCATTAATAAGAAATAAAACGAAGAAGCAGCAGCAGCCTCCCCACGAAGATCCCCCAACCCCCAGGGGCGCTAAGGCCCACAAACTGAAATTCAAATGAATTCCAAGATACAGATACTCCTCGGTCTGCTCTGCTTCCACAGAGAGAAGAGTTACAAATGTATCTACAGCGACAACAAATTATGCAGCAGCAACAAACAGAGGCAGAGGCAGAGACAAAGACAGAGACAGAGGCAGAGGCACATGCGCATGCCTCCATTGGAGATACAGATTTTCTTGAAAGCTTTAATCTGTCGCTGGTCTTGTGTTCTGTGTTTTTTTTCGGTTGGAAAATAAATTATAAACATTTCAGGAATTAAGTCAAACGTTTTGTCCGCTGTCCATTTAGCGTACAATTTATTGACTTCTGGTCTACCTGAACGGACTTTGATCTATGCTTTAGATAAAGTCCGAGCCCCCTGAGAGAGAGAGAGCCTCTTCACACTCTATTAGCCCGATGCTGCTGATGCTGCATCGCGGAGTCTGGTCATCTATCGCTGGCATCTGTAAACATTTACTTGGTGATTTTATCGATTTCATTTGCATGATGGCTTACCCAGAGAGTGGTAGAGACATGGAGAAGATCCGCAGCTTATAGAAGATCCAGCAGCTACTTCAGTTGCTAAGCCTTCAGTATCTCTCTCGCGATGGTGTGTCCCAAGGCCTTCCTCCTCTTCAAAATGTTCTCAGCTCATAAAATTCCATAGTGAATCATTGTGTCTGTCCCTCCGCTCCATTGGTCCCGTCTGTGGTCTCAGGTCTGGGTCTGGCCTGGGGTCTGGTTCTCCTCGCCGGTCTCGCTGGTCTCTGCATTTCATTTATTGTGTAATTCCCTACAATGTACTTTTGGTTGCCACGGATTTCTTTCTGGTCTTTGCTTTTGAATTTGATTCTTGATTTGATGTCAGTTTATTTATGATAAGATGACCTTTTTCTTCTCTTTTTTTATATTTTCCTCGTCCCAGCTTCATCTTTCCACGTCTTTTATTTTTCGGCAGGAAAGGAGTTCCATTTCATTTCATTTTATTTCGTTTTGTATCTCTAGTTCTCACTGGGTCGACGTCGTCGCCGTCGTCTCACTCGGTTTTTTTTCGGAGATGAATGAATGGATGAATGAAGCTCATTAAATTATGGATCACTTGTGAATTGGGGGGCGGGTATGGGAATCTGCCTCGAGAAATATATTGAAATACGAGTAGGTTGCACTGAGAGATATTTCGAGTCCGAGGGGGATATTCAGCTACTATGGAAAGCTCTGGGAGTCTTCAAATGATCGATTATTGTGATAGTCTTAGCAGAAATCCCTACTCCAAAGTAGTCCTCGTTTTTCCCTGAGTGAAGCCCTTTTTTTTAATAGGTGGTACTCAAGGAATTCATTCGTGGGATCTCTCCAAAAAACATTTTTCCAGAAAAACAAAAAAAATGACTAATAATACAAACTAAAACCAGAAATATGTATATAGAATTTAGAAAACCAGAAATACTAAAAAATACCAGAAATACTCAAAATAACAGAAACACTACAAATACCAAAAATACTAAAAATAAATACCAATTCAATTCAAGAACTAATCTGACAAAATACCGAAAAATACTACAACTTTATGAGAAAAAGCTCTAACAAAATACCAAAAAATACTAAAAATGTATAATAAATACTAGAAGTTCAAGCGAATATAGTTCCACCAAATGAAGTCCAATCAAAGAGTGCTATATCTCAGAGTAACCCTAACCCTAGGACTATCTATAACCAGAGTTATATTAAACTCTGATAATAAATTAAAGGGTATAGCCACTGTCCAGTCCACCCTCCCTCCCATAGCCCTCTATCTTGTTTTATTTGTTTGTTAAATATAATTTCCGATCATGTGCAGTGTCCGACAGTGTCCGTTTACAAAGCGCATTCAAATCCCCCAACAACTGCTCGGTTTACTATTTTTTTTGGATTTCGAATCTGAGCAAAAGATGTTTTGTTTTATTTCATCGTTTTTTTTCTTACAGCAATACTACTATTTTCAAGATCAACAACGCAGCAGCAGCGGCAGGCAGCAGTTCCACTGAGAGCGTCACGAAGAAATGAAAAGCGAGATCTTTTATGGCGATTAGTGGAAGACAATGAATGCACGATGGATTCAAACAAAACAAAACACAGCTCTAAAAAACAACATTTTTATATACAGAAAATGAGACAAAGAGTGGAGTAGGGGAGTAGAGGGCGGGGGGATAGGAGACACAACCAGAATGAGAACAAGAACACAGAACTGTTGTTGTTTTCGTATTATGAGAATTGAGCCAAACAAAATTTTGAACGCGCATTCAGACAAAAGCATAAATGTGGAATGGCCTGGGATATTTCTTCAAAAATATTAAGGTTTCTTTTGGGTTTGAGCGTTGACAGCCAGACGACTTTTGGGGCCCAGACATTGCGACTGTCAACGGAATGGGAACCCAGTGACTGACCGGTTATTGTTGTTTATCTAAACATAATTGAAATGCGTTTTCAATGGGTTAATTTGGAGACGAAATGGAGTCACGGAGGGACGCCTACGTAAACACAATTAGGTGCCAAAAAAAGGAAGGGAAGGGAAGGAAAGGGAGATCACTTATGAGCCCGAGCCATGATGAAATGACAAAATCTAGAGTAAACCAACTTGAAAACACAAACAAAGATGATGACCAAGAGATGATGCCTGGTCGATTGGTAGGGCCTCTCGTCCACCATTCGCTCTGTTTGTGTTTCAAGTGTGTGTGTGTGTCCGTGTGGGACACGGCCACGGGCACGGACACGGACCTAACAAAATATTGTCTTAGTGCATTTTAATGGTTTAGCTTTTGAGCATCTCTCCACAACACCACCACACCAAATGGTTCCGATGCATCTTTGCCGCTGAGTGACGACTCCCCACCGAAGGGGGCAATTGTCTTGTAAACGATATATGTATACACTCTACCGAGTCGAGAGTCGAGTAGAGTTTCATTCTCCCATTGCACCTTCAGTTCATCTTCAGTTCAATTGCCCCTCCTGCTGGCTTAATGACTCGCCAGTTTGTAATTCAAAGTTTAAAGTTGCTTAATTAGGCGGCATCGCCGGAGCCAGGAACGAAATGGAGAGCCCCCATCTGTATTTTGTCTCCTTTTAGTGAGTGGCCCGATGCCGCTTGGTTAGTAAATCAGACAGATATACGCACCGCAACACCTTCCTCCCGGGAACGGGAAGCAACTTCATTAACACAGCAGCCACAGAGTCGGGCCGTTTAAAAAGTAGAAATCAAGTATTATTTATGATTATTGTGAGAATTTCACAATGGCATGCGAGAATTTATTGTTAATGCTCTCTGCACCTCATTCGCTCTATCTATGTCGCTGTTTCGCTCTTTCTAGCCCGTGTGATTTGTTGTAATGCTCGCAAGATGCTGCTGCACAGTGGATCGGTTGCATGGAAATTGGCAACAATGTAGTTTCAAATTTGAATTTGAATTTTTTTGGTGCGCCTAACGTGTTAATATGTATAAGGTGTGTAAGCACTGAAGAATGGCGGATCGCCCACCTGTTGACCTAAATTTTAAATCGTTTAATATAAGCGGCATCCTCAGAAATTTTGATCAATTCGTTATAGAATTATGTTTTTAGGACACTTAATTATATAATGAAAGGATTATTGACTTACCAAATATGGCGATTGATCGTTAAATGGCATGTTAATCTTTGAATATATGTAAGCGAAATCCTTGAATATTTTATTGCCAGAACACTTGGGTATAATGTATTTTTATTTCTGACTTACCCCCACTTCATATTTTGAATATTTTCATAAATCTGCAGATGTAAGCAAATTTTTAGCACCTACTTAACCTCAATGTGAAACATTTTCTTACCACTTTTATAATTTGCAAACACAGGCGCTCAAACAGCATTTCACAGTGCTCTCTGCCATGCCGCCGCACATCCCCACTGATCCTCTATGGCAGGCAGAGCCCCCAGCAGCCAGAGAGCTCCAACGAAACAGACAACTGCGACAGCAGCTTTGATGTTTCTCTGCCTTTTACATATTCAACGTAATTTTATTTTTCCTTTTTTTCACTGCAGCCAAAGCAGCCGGCGCTTTGCTTTCTTCTGCCACTGCACCGCTTCGCCGGACCGACTGGCTGTCTGTCTATTTTACTGCATTGCGCGGTATGAAATTGTAATTAAAATTTCATTTCGTTGTTAAGACAAATGCCATGATGCCCGAGCGGCCACTTGTTGTGCCGCCAGTTGATGTTGTGTTTACGAACCGATATTTGTTTTCCTTATTGTGCAAAAGGTAATTTTCCACGCATTTAAACACTATTAATTACGCACTCTGCCACCCGCACTTTTTCTCCTTCACAAAAGAGTGTGCACACAGCACGTTTTGGCGAATGCTGGATTTTCGGCAAAAAGGCCTAACGCCAAGCCTGCCATTATCCCGCCCAATGCTTGATTCAAAATAAGAAAACATTTTCGCATTTATAATTCATTCATAAAAATTTTTTATTCTTTTTGTTTTTTTGTTCATTTTGTTTTTTTTCTTTTGCATTTTTGTTTGTTCGTTTTTTTTGTGGCTTTTCTTTGTTTTTCAATTCATTTGTTTTTAATTACTAAAAAATTTCATAAAATTGTTTAGACTAAATCGTAAGTACAACACTAAATTACAATTGTATGCAAGTAACTACTATTTTTTATTGTGGTTTTTTGTGTGTTTTTTGTTTTGTGTCTCTTCTTGGTATAAATATGGGAAATCTTATAAACTTTTTACAATTTTTGTTTCTGTCTTCTGTGTGTTGTGTTTTTCTTTTTTTCGGATTTTTCTTTTTGCAATAAAAATATAAATTACTAAAAACGACTATTTAAAAATTAAATATTTATAAAAAATATATAGTATATATATGTGTGTTTGTGTGTGTGTATAAGTATATGGATTGGGTGGGGGGTAGAGTAATTTATATACAAAATTGGAAAAATCTAATGAGAGAGCAATGTGTGTGTGTGTGAGACGTATAAAAATATATATACGATATACACATATACGATTTATCAGATAGGTTTTGCTGCACAGTTTTAGCACTTTTATAACTAGGTTTTTTTATATATTTTTTTATTTTATTTTTTTACACTAACGAGGAACCATTTGCAATTTAACTGTAGAGTTTTGTATTTTCAGTAGATTTTTGCTTTAATTTTGATATTTTAGAATTTCGCAAACAGTTTGTTGTTTTTTTTTTTGCTTCTTTCGTCTGGTTGTTGTCTTCGGTTTTGAGATCAAAATTAAATGTATAATAATATAAGACTATGTGGAGACTTTCTTTTCGGGTAGGGGATGGTAGGGCGTGGGTGTGGGTTGTATTTTTCATTCAATTTTGCTTTTTCTTTCCAAATATTTCTCAGAGATATTCCAAATATGTTTTGTTTTTTATGCGCTTATAATTTATAAATTCATTTCATAGCTACAATAATTATTATTGACTTCTGATATAAATGCTCCAAAAAAGGATGAAAAAAATAATATATATAAATGAGGATTAAAATAAAAAAAACGTTTAAAAAAAATAGATAGATAGATAGATAGTTTTTTTAAGCACTTAAAATAGAATCACTAAATGTTTTTGTTTGTCTTCGCTTTTGTTTGTTTGTTTTGGGGGTCTTTAATCTATCATTAAGCTAGAGAATCGAGAGTTAAGTATAGTTATTTTTATCCTAGAAATAGTCGAGATAGTCAATTTTTTATGGTATTCTTTTTTGTTTTTTACTTTTACTTTTAATTGTTTTTTATGTGTTGTCGTATATCGAATGTGTGACCTACTATTTACAGGAGAATGCCCCCAGGGGCATTGTCAATGAGGAGTTTGTTCTTCTTCACTTTGTTAGCCTTAGAGTTTATATTTTAAATTTAAGATTTAAATTTAAATGTATTTTTTGTAGTATTTACAATTTTATAGCGAAAAATATTAGAATTAAATTGAAGCAGATTTTTCAGTAACATGCAAAACGTCAAAACGTGTATTGGTAGGTAGGAGAGGTCGGCTCCTCTCGTCGTCCGGGAAATGGGGGGGAAGGGGGCGTCTAAGGTCAAGTTATGGGTTGGAAAAAAGGCAAACTCTTTAAGGGTACATAAAAATCGTTTACTTTAGGCTTAAGTCAAATTTAATGGGGGTGAAAATCTAGTTTTTTTTTAGGGATATTCTGATATTCTGACGACTATACTGCTTCAATCTCAAACAACAACGAAGCCGGTGTGTATCGGCCCTATATATTTTGGCGTCTCTTTTTCACATATTTTGTTTTCGAAAACCCAAACCCCAGTCTTTTCTTTGTTTATTCCTCCTATAACCAGAGAGTGTGTGTGTGTTCTTAATTTTTCTGTGAGTTTTTTGTGTTTGGTGTTTTGTGTGTGTGTTTTTTTTTTTACATATGCGGCGTGCCACAGACCACTGTCCGTTGCGTCGTCCCCGCCCCGCTGCCGGTGGCGGAGGCGGCTGCCATCATTTGGGAGGAGCATGCACCTGCCACACCGGCCGCTGCCAGCGACGGCCACCGCTGGCTGCAGTACGAGCCCTCTCCCAAAACGGAGATGCGCTTGCCCTCAGCCACGGCCCCGCCCCCGCCGCTGCTGTAGTCTTTGGCCGTCCCAGAGGCGCCACCCGCCGCGGCTGCTGCTGCCGCCGCTGCTGCTGCTTGTGCCGCCGAGGCACTCCTATGCATCAGCGTGGGATCTGTGTTGAGCTGCTTCTGGGACTTGGCCCGCTGCAGTGGTGCAATCTGGCCCACGCCGCAAAACTCCGAATTGGCATTATTGTCCGCCTGTGCCACATAGTTGGACAGCGCCCCGCCATACATGAGGCACTCGTCCGCAGCAGCTGCGGCCGCCGCCGCCGAGGCACAGATGTTGTTCACCGACTTGTCCCACGTGTTCTTGATGATATTCGGGTTGCCATTGTCGAAGGTCAGGCCCGAATTGGAGCCCGTTTTGACGCCCAGTCCACCGCCGGTGAGACCCACGCCCACGGCACTCCCGTTGTGGTGCATTGTGGCCACGGCATTCTGTTCGTTCTGTTTGCGGGCCTCGGCATCGTCCTTCTCCTGGGCACGCTTCCGTTTCCGTTTCATGCAGAAGACCACACAGGCGGCAATCACAGCCACCAGAGGCATGGCCACCGAGAAGACGGCAATGAGCACCACCTGGGCATTGGTCAGGCCATCGGCACGGGCCTGAGTCGTGGCGCCGTAGTGATGGGCACCAAACGTGACCGAATCGTAGGACTCCTCGTCGCACTGCTTGCCACGGAACCCATTCGCGCAGACGCACTCGAAGTTGTTGACGCGATTCATGCAGGTGCCGCCGTTGTGGCAGGGTCCACTGATGCACTCGTCAATGTCAATGGAGCAGTCCTTGCCGGTGAAGCCCGCCCTGCAGGTGCACTGAAAGTCGTTCTTGAGGTTCAGACACGTCCCGCCGTTGGCGCAGGGTCGAATGAGGCACAGATCGAGTTTGCTGCTGCAGTGGGAGCCATGGAAACCGGGCACGCACTGGCACCGGTACTGATTAACCAAATCAATGCAGATCCCGCCGTTCTCGCACTTGTGCCCCAGACAGTCGTCGACGTTCGTCTCGCATTTGCTGCCCGTGAAGCCGCTGGGACAGATGCACTTGCCGTTCGGCTGGCAGCTGCCTCCGTTCTGGCAGGGATTTGGCCGGCAGTTGTCCAGCTGGAGCTCGCACGTCGGGCCGCTGTATCCGCCGGGACAGTCGCACTGAAACCCCTGCCCCTTGCTGCCCAGACCGGCGCGAACATTACGGCAAGTGCCCTGATGGCAGGGCTTGTCCGCACACGTCAGCACCTTATCCTCGCACATCCTGCCGCTCCAGCCGTTGGCGCACATGCACTTGTAGCCGCCCTTCGTCTGCTCGTCGACACAGGTGCCGCCGTTCTGGCAGGGATTCACGCCGGCATCGCACGAGTAGATCTCCGTTTCGCAGTCATCGCCACTGAAGCCGGGGGCACACTTGCACGTGTACAGGCCCTCGCCGGTGTTGAAGCAGGTGCCGCCGTTCTTGCAGGGACGATGATTCGTGCAGTAATTGAGGTCCTGGTTGCAGTAGAGACCGCCCCAGCCCTCGTTGCAGATGCAGGTCCAGGGTTTGTTGCACGTTCCGTGGATGCAGTTGGGCTCCAGCACGCACTCGTTGCACAGAGGTCCCTTCCAGCCCAATTGGCAACTGCAAAAAAGAGAAGAAAGGAGAAATCCTTTGGTTAGTGGTGTCTAAAGTGTGACCAGGCATTAAGGAAGATTTATTTAAGCTTAAAGTGTGACCAAAGCTAGGAAAAGATCTCTTTTCATAGGCACACACTGGCTGTGGAGTTTTAACGGTTTTTAAATTGAATTCTTTATTTAAAAAGACCAGGCATCTGCAACAATATCTTAGTGCCTAAAGTGTGGCCATCTCTACATTGTATGCCTTTTATTCTCCCTTCTAATATGTACACACTGCCTCGGTGAATGCTTATTGAAGCGCCTCGAGCATTGGTTTACTTTTCCATCACCTGTTCCAATGGTAATTGATGCTCTCTCTCTCTGTCTGTATGTTGGCCTGTGCCCCGTGCCCCGTGCCCCCTTGTGACACGCTTGAATGCAGAGCCCCCCAAAGGCACAGAAGATGAGGCACACACAGAAAAAGAGCAAAACAGACACAAGAAAGACACAAGACTCTGTTCAAGTAGAGAGGAGACGTGGACTTGACAAACGAAATGAAGCGAATGTCTGTTCAAGAAGTTATATCCGCAGAGAGAGAAAGAGTCGAAAATTTTTTTGCATTTCTCACGATCATAAATTCGATTGCAAGTGCGACGAGTGCGTGCTTCCTCTGTGGCACGCACATTCGACCGAAAACAAAACCAAAAAAAACAGATGCACTTTCCGATCGGGCAAAGCCAAAGCCTTCACCCACAAAAAGCAAAGAGACAGACGGACAAGACAGACAGACAACCTGTTGGGCGGTACAGTCGTCGTCGTCGTCCGCCGTAATTGATATGCGGCTGAGCCAGTGTGTCCACACACACACACACACACACAGAAAACAAATGTCAAAGCAGACAGACAGGACAGAGTTGCCAACATAACGAAACGTGTGGAGTGTCGCGTATGCGTTTAGAATTATTAAAATATTCCCACCATTAAGTCCGCACTTTGAAGTGGCACACGCATACCCAAACGTAGCCGCAACTCCACTCTGTGTTGCGGTTGCCACAGCGAACTATTCAAGGCGTTACGTCCACTCTACACTCTCTGGAATGATGTGTCGGTTTTTGGGGTAGTACATTTATTTGGCACAATTATTGGAAAAAACCACAACCGAAAATGTTTGATTTCCGTTTGTGTTCAAAGTGGGTTTTATTGGCCAACATAATGCATAAATAATGAGCAACATCCTCTCTCTTGTCCGACTGTCTGTCTGTCTGTCCGTCCTTCTGTTGTGGAAAATCAATTTCAAGAGATCTCCTCCAACAGAGAGACAGCCAACCCAAAGACGCAATTAGCTGTAGCTGGGAGCCAGTGGCTCTGTAGCTGTGGAGCTCTTTTTGAAATGTGAAATTGTATGCTGCAAATATTTGCCAGCGTCGTCAAAAGTGTTCGCTTACACCTTTTTGGCTAGGGAGCCAGCCACCAGAAGAAACAAATGTGGGAAAACTTTGTAATTCAATTTCTGTTGGCGTTCTGCTGTTGTTATTGCTTTTACTTTATTTATTTTCTGTGCAGTGTGGAGTGTGGAGTGTGGACTTTTGTAATGCAAAACCTTCCAGCAAATCAAATGACATCGCCAAAAGAATTTCTTGCGGTTTCAAACACAAAACGTGCACTAAACGAACCAAAAACAACAACAAAAGTGTTGCCCTTTTGCCAACAGCAACAGCAGCACACGGTAGCAGCAGCACCAGTCGACAGTCATACAGACAGACAGACAGACAGACAGTACATGGAAAAGGTGTGCCCCCTCCAATCATCATGATGATGATAATGATGATGATGATTGCATTTTGGGTGGGCAACAAACCCACAAAACCAACAAACAAAACGTGCAAACATATAAAACGTAGCAGAAAGAGCAGTCGACGGTGAGATGGGATGAGCCGTAGAAGAGTTGTCATCATTAAAATGAAGCTGGAGCACCGTTAGAGGTGTCTCGGGGCCAGTGTTGCTCCAAGGAGTGGAGCTAAAATTAAGGCCGAGCCCCATTAGATGTGTTTTTTGGCCAGTGTTGCTCTTCAGAATGAAGAGAAATCGCTTTTCGGGTCAGTGTTGCTTTAAAGAATGTTTTTAAATGAAGACCGGTCACTGTTAGCTCTATTCTAAAGACAGTGTTGCTCTAAGGAATATACAGATCGCCGTTAGGTTTATTCTACATCCAGTGCTGCCCCTCAGAATGAAGCTAAAACTTTATCCCAGCCAGTGTTGCTCTAAGGAATATACAGATCGCCGCTAGGCCCATTCTTCAGCCAGCGCTGGTCTTCAAGATGTAGTCATAGCTCTCCTCTAGCCAGTGTTTCCCCTCAAAATGCAGTAAAATATCTCTTAGCCAGTATGCCCCCTCAAAATGAAAT
Source organism: Drosophila persimilis (assembly GCF_003286085.1). Lineage (NCBI taxonomy): Eukaryota > Metazoa > Arthropoda > Insecta > Diptera > Drosophilidae > Drosophila > Drosophila persimilis. The sequence continues at coordinate 2,249,310 of NW_020825706.1, forward strand.
CAAATCTCTCTACCAGCCAGTTTTCCGCTTACAAATTACCCCTTAAATATAGCAAATAAAATTTAGAAAAAACACTTACACGCATTGATTGGGTTTATCGCAGTGTCCATGCTCACAGCCTTTGGCGCATTTTGCTGCAAAGAAGAGGAGAAAAATTTAAATATAAATTAATTGAAATATAAACCAAAAAAAAGTCAAAACAAAAGAATAGAAAACACTTTCCTTCCCCAGCACCACCTGATGCGACGGGACACCCACTCAATGGGGGAAAACCCACACACAAATCAATCGAATGCCGAAAATTGAGTTAATTTTTGGGAGAAGAAGAAGAAAACTTTCTTTTTCACGCGTCTGGCAATGAAAAATCCCACTTGAAAAAAAAGATGGGATTGGAATTGGGAATGGTGGCTGGTGTCTCTTGCTTTCTGACACATAAAACAAAAGCCGCGTGAAAAAACAATAGAAAAGCGTTTAAAAGCGTTTTAGCGCACAAACCCCCTCAGTCCCGAAAAACCAACAAAAACCTATAAAAAAAAAAATGAATCATGGCCAAATGCTCTGTGGTGGTGGTGGCTGTGACTGTGGCCTGGTGGTGGCTCTCAAACTGTGAAGCAGGAATAACTTGTTTCTAAGGCCGAAAAAGGAAACACACAAAATGAAATAATCCCATGGCCAGGCCTTCGAAGAGCAGAAGAAGACCCATCCATGAAGAAGAAGAGGAAGAAGGAGGCAGCAGCGGCAGCGGCAGCAGCAGCAGCAGCAGCTGAGGAGCTGAGGAGTCGTCTTGCCCCAAAACAGATTCCCAAGCTCAAAAGGTTCGACGAAAACTTCGATTGGAAGTCGTCTCATCGTCGGGGGCTCTGGTCTGGAGTTGGAGTTGCAGTCAGAGTCAAAGACGAACTCCAAGTTGGAGTTGGAGTTGGAGTCCGCCTGAAGAATGTGGCAAACATGTTTCTCCTCTCCTGATGCCTGCTGCCTGCTGCCTCTGCTGTGGCAGGAAGTAGGGGAGTTGCCACCGCCGCTGCCGCTGCCGCCACCGCCACCGCCACAAGGGCCTAGGAGAAGAGAGCGGAAAAATAAAAGTCGTGAACAAAACTAAAAAAGGCAATGCCAAAAGGAACAGAACCGAGAACCCAGAACAGATCCTCTTTAAAGCCAAAGTTTCATTCAGAAGCAGGCACCAGGCAGCAGCAGCAGCCGGGAAAATTGCTAGAAAATCACAAAAACGTGTTCTGGCCATGGAAGAGTCCCAGTCCCACTGCCAGTCCCTGCCTGCACGCAGTTAATATATAGAATATTGAGAGAATAGAGCGTAATATTGGCAATTGCCAATGATTTTTATTACAGAGCGAAAAAGAGAGAGAGGGAAGAGGTAGAAGGGGTATCGGTTGGAGTTCTTGAAATAGTTTTTCCATCCAGCGGCGACTGAAAGTGAGATCTGGAAGTGGTTCCCGTCGAAGAAGAAGTTCACACGCCCTGAAGCTGGGGCGCTGCTAATAAATTGATTGGAATTACTTATGGCATGGGTGCAAAAAATATGAGGAAGTACTAGCAGTGGGAGGTGCAGCGGCTAGAAAAAGGCATAGGCACATTTAGAGGGTATGGGTAATTCTTTTTGGGCTCATAGATACAAATGTATCTTAGTATTCCCAAGAATCAATAAATTTTCATTGAGGAAGCATTTCTGTTCTTAAAAATAGCTTTAACAAGTAAAAGATACAAATGTATCTGAGAGATACTTTTAGAAAACAACTCAGAATTGATCAAATTTCCATTTGAGGTGCATTCTAGAAAGATCGGCTGGAAAATATAGCTCCCAGGCTTCAAAGATACAAGTGTATCTGAAAGATACTTTAAAAAATGTTTGATAAATCCTTTCAATTTCAGAACTTTCACTTTTACACCGCTTCCCAACTCTTCTACACTCAGATACTTTTGTATCCTTTTATTTTTCGCTCCATTCTTCTCACAGATACTTTTATATCTCTCGCTTTTGCAGCTGGCTCGGCTCTGCCATTCATGATCGGAAACTTTAGGCAAAATAGCTTATGTATTGGACGAGTGAGTATTTCATTGAACCCAAAGCGAAGCGAAGACACAGCCACCACCGGATCCATCAGCAACGCTTCATTTCATTTCGTTTCGTTTCATTCATACGCACTTGGGCCTCCGAAAAAACAACAACCTTTTGGGCCAATTTAAGGGCTCCTTGGCTCTTCTCCTCTCTCGTTTTGGCTTTTTATTTTGTTTGGGGCTCCTGCTGCTGGAAAATAATTTTCGCTGCTGCTGTGTTTGTGCCTTAATTTAAGCTCATTTTTGCGCATTTAAGTTGAAAAATAAAATATAGCAGCAGCGGAAGAGGCAGCTGCTGCTGCTGCTGTGGCGGCAGCAGGACACAAAAATTATCTGCCCAAAAAAAAAAACGAAGGTAAAAAGAACGAAACGAAACGAAACGAAAAAGAAGCAACAGGCAAGAGACGAAGACTACGACATTTAAGGTGTAATCAGAGGCTGCCACAGAAAACCCAAAAGGAAGTCTTCGTCGTCTTCGCCGTCGTCGTCCTCTCAGTGAGGCATGTGCGGCATGCAGCAAGCGAGACAGAGAGAGAGGGCCTGCATCATGATCATCATCATCATCATCATGCCTGTTGCTGTTGCTGTTGCTGTTGCTTCTGTGTCTGCGTAAAAAGGGGCACCACACCTTTTTGGACCGAAAAACCTGGAACCTGGAACCGATCGGGGGCCCTTGCACTTGGCGTGGGAAGATTTTTCGTACGATCATCAGCGAGAGAGAGACAGAGACAGAGAGAGAGAGGAAGGTTCTGCTGAAGGTCTGCTGTTGCTCTGATTCACAGTTGAAAATGTTTTTCGGGTAGCAGCCGCAGCATCCGAATGGTTGAAACTACAAAGGGCGGCCTGGCCGAATATTTGTGTATCTTTTTGTGCCTTTCGGCTACTTCTCGGATCTCCATCGTTGGCTGGTTCGTTAGACATCGTTTTGTTCTCATTCCATCTCTCTCTCTTGTGGGGGGGAATGACAAATGACTTTTCCCCCCACAGTCCCCTGTTCTGGTTTCTATTGATTTTTAATTTATTTGTTTGACTTTGATTTTTTCCACTCGAATAATTTTTCTGTATTCAAATTTTAGTTTTGTTTTTTGTCAAATCATTCGGCGGGGCCATACGCATTCGATAAATAATTATGCTTTAATTCGTGGGGCAGCCAGCCAGCTCCTTGGATTGGATATGTCTCTCGCTCTTCCACTCTTTTGCTCTTGTGGGGCGGGGGGAGGCAGGCAGGCAGGCATTGTGTACAATCATCTCATTTGATTTGACAAGCAAGTGATTTTCAATAATGATGGCTTGAAGAAACCAAAAAGAGCCACTTCAAGGCACGCAGAGAGGAGCGGGAGCGGGAGCAGAAGCAACAACAAACAACCAACCGAAAAGATCCAAGTGTTTCGGTTTAAAGAATGTGTCGAGTGGTTGGATGGATGGGAGGCTATTGATCTGTGCTTCGAGTATAGTACTTTCGTACAAAATTTATATTTGAGATACTTTTTTGGGGGCTTTGAAGCCAGTTTTGCAATATGATACTTGGAGAAGCAACTAAATATAGTTTTTCGCTCAAATTTGCCATTTTAGGATCTAAAGATACAAATGTATCTTATAGATACTTTTCTAGAATGTAATAAATTCGTTAAAGGGACATCTGATGCAAGCTTTCCATGAAAGTGTAGCTCTTAGGGGTTGAAGATACAAATTTATCTGAGAGATACTTTTAAAAATATTTCCAAATATGATGAAATTTTAATTTTAGGCATGTTTTAGTACTTCTACCTGCTTTTTTCATCCAAAGATACATATAAAAATGTATCTTTTACATATAAAATGATATGTGAAATGAAATATTTTGTTCTACTTACGTATATGACAATAATCGCCCTGCCATCCACTCAGACAGATAATCTCGCCCGTCTCCGAGCATTTCGAGTGCCCGAAGGAGTCGTCCCTCGTCCGACAGAACTTGGCACAGCCCGAACCGTAATAGTTGGAGTCGCAGGTGACACGGAAATCGTACTCCAGGGACGTGTACTGCGATTCCGATTTGTTGGTCTTCCAATCGGAGGAGACCTCCAAGACTTGTTGCACCAACAGCCGCTGGATGAGGAGATCTGCAAAGAGAGAGGCGGAGGAGATGATGATAAGTGTGTGAGAACAAGAAACAAAACCAGAGAAAGATAGATAGATAGATAGATAAATAGATAGATAGAGAGAGAGAGAGAGACTAATGAAGATTAATTGGGTTAAAGATGATCATCGTTTCGAAGGCAAAGGCAGACCCAGAGGCAGAGGCTTGTTGTGGAATGTGGAAAATGAAAACTTAAAAGAGGAAAAATCGAAAATCGAATGCAATTGCTTGTCACAGAGTTAGGTTTTTTTTCTGCTTTTTTTTGGAGTGGCTGCAAGTCAAGTGCTGCCTGAAGTTGAGGTATGCAGCAGTCGATGAGGGAGAGTCAGAGTCAGAGACAGAGACACACGGGGCATGGCTTCATGGCTGCTTCAGAGCGCGAGACTCCACATTTTTTTTTGTTTTTTTTTTTCAGCTGTTCAGAGCTTGAGCCCGCGGACCGGTCCCTCAACTTGTTTCGTCTCTCTTTCGTATATATGTATATATATATGTATATACATCGGTGGCACATTATGCCATGGTCTATAAAGTAAATTGCAGGTGCATGACTATTCGAATTGCAAGAAGCCAGAGCCACAGCCACAGCCAAAGCCAAAGCCAGAGCTTAAGAGTTTTTTGTTTGAGCTTTAAACAAATCCAAACATAAATCTCCCGCCTTTGAATGTTAAAAGCCAACAGAACAACTCAACAGAAAAATCTCCAAAAGGAATGCCAGAAGCAAAAGTCTTGAAGGGAAAAGTGAAAACGAGAGCAACTGCGGGGGAAGCTTTTATCCAAATTTTGGCTCTAAAAATCCTTAAATTCGATTGCCTAATGTTTTTGCCCAAATATATCGATTGGTATTGTCAAAGCCATATATTACACAGCCAGCAGCCAGAAGCAGCAGCAGCAGCCGCACATTGACAAGCCGCTTAACCAGTTGGCCAATAAAAATATGAAATAAAAAATCGCACACACACAGAGCAACTCCAAAAACCAAAATCCAAATACTCCGCTAATTAATTACCGAAAATATGCACAAGTCAAATGCAATGGCAACGGCTACAGTGCTGCGGTGGCTACAAGAAATTCTTAGAGCCGTTTGCGAGCTGCCTTTTTGGCCACAAAAGTAGTCGTCGTCGGTCGTCGGTCGTCGGTCGTCGGTCGTCGGTCGTGTGCTTCACCTGACGACGACATGGTAAAACCATTCAATGCAAAAATCGCACCAAGCTACAACATTCCCAAACGAAACGTACCAAAAAAAAAAAAAAAAGAAGAAAAAATTGAATTGTATTTTTGTGTGGTTTTATTTACATTTGCCACAGACACGGACACGGACACACACACCACACCAAACCATATGGATACAGCCCATAGGATTTGTGGCATGACAGGTTATTAGACGTGCCGGCAAACAGACTAAGACGCAGACGCACAATTTTGTGGCCAGTTTTGCCAGTTGCCGAGTGCCTCCGTGGCTCCATGGCTCCATGGCTCCGTGGCTCTGCTCTGCGACTCCAGAGTGCAGAAAGAAATCCGCATAATAAATATATATCAAGCAGATTTCTGCTGTGCACACAAATATTTACGCAAAAGCTGCATTTTCATAATTATCTGTGCAACAGCTTTCGTAATGTGTGGAAAAGTGGTTTACGTGCAGGGAAATGGCAAGGGTATGAATTTCCAATTGGGAAATTTTTAAGGGAACCAAATAAGAGCTCAAAAGTGTTGGATCGTCCTTTTTAGAGAATTCCAAGCCTAAGGAAAATTTCCCTAAAAGGGACATTTTTGGGAAATTTCCAAACACACACTTATTCCACTAATTTTTGCATTACTAAAGTTGTCTAATACATACAGATCCTTTAAGTGCATTTTGCAAAGTTCCCCTATTGGGGAAATTTAATTTAAACCCACCATTACCAACGTTTTGTCAACCCCATTTGCTGCCATTAACAAATGAGTGAAATTTGTGTGCAACAAATTTGCAACAAGAAATCCAAACTTGACTCTCGACTGTGCCGCCTGCCTCCTGCCACCTCCTGCATCCTCTATCCTCCCCCGTCCATTTGCTGACTTGAGGAATTTTTCGAAAATACCATTTTATCAAGACACACGACGACAACAGAGCAACACAGACCAACAACAACGACAAGTTTTGTGGCAAAAGAAAGACTACGGACTACGGACCACGGACGACGGACGACGGACGACGAAGGCAAGCCCCAAAGAGGCTGTGCCTCTTGTTGCTGGGCCGCCGCTTCTTGATCCAAAGAGTTAAAATTAAAAGATAAGCATTTTAACAACATCGAGGGGCAGAGAGGCAAAGGGGGGATATGCTGCCACAGCCACAGCCAACGTGCAACACTAACAACTTTGGCATTGGCAGAGATTAATTGGTGGGTTGGAGAGGAAAAGGTTGAGGAGGAGACGACGCGACGATGCTCAACTCTCGGGCGTTGAGGGAGCACCTTGCACCGGCACCGATGGTCAAACCTGGCGTATGGATACAGGATTCAGAATTCAGATTCTTTTCATTTTTTTGTGCCCAGCAGGTCTGGGTCTTTCTTGCAACCCGACGGCTGTGTTTCGCTGCTGGCGAAAAGGTCGACGATGCTGCGGCTGCGACTGCGACTGCGTGCTGATGCCTGCCTTTATGTAATTTATGTTAAGAAAAAAAAAGAGTCTAAAAACTTGCTGTGCAACTAAAAGTATGCGGGAGATCGCTTTGCACTTTGTTGCAAATACTTTGGGAAATAATGAAATTAATCCTTGACAGGCGGGCAGGGAAATCTCGCTGTGGAAATTGAAATTGCAATTGCAAGCAGAGACTAGGATCTACAAGATCTATACAAAAATAAAAAAAACCCCAAGCCAAGCAGCGGGGGACCTTGAAAAATCTGTGAAATAATTAAAATTCCTTGAGGGATTGAATGATGCGTTTTAGAAAAGAATTCCAAAGAAAACTCCATAAATCTTTTTGAAAGAAAGTCTGCAGGTAGCTGGAAAAAAACTACCTGTTATTTTCATCAACGAAAAAATCTTTGTGGGAAAAATCAGGCACTAGATTTCAAGGATTTCTCTTGTGGGGTGGTCCTTTTTTTTGTTGTATGTCGTACTCGTAATCAGCAAAAGACAATCACAGATTCCTTGATGCCATGTTGTTCCATTGTTTTCCAGGATGGATTACATACACGATCCTTCGATCTAGTGATTCGAACTAGAGTTTAAATCGTGATCAGAACGACACAAGAACTTAATTGCAAAAAAAAGAGAGGCAGGCAAAAGCAAAAGCAAAATGCAGAAGGGTTGGGCACACTTCCGCTCTGAGGCAGCAAAAAAAAAGGCAGGCAGCCAGACAGACAGACAACAAAGGGCGACAGAGGCGCACGAGGTTTATCCCCTGCCCTGGGGGATTGTTGGTTATTTAAAACCACTCAATACCCCGGATATCTTGTACAGCAAAGCTAGAACTTGCACAAGTATCAAATTCCACAGAGAGAAATGATCATCCAGAGAGCGAGAGAGAGCCGGAGGGGGAGAGGGTTTAAAAGAAGATCCTTTCGTTTTACAGGAAGCAGGATATATGTCTCGTACAGGAAAGTAATTTTATAATATTTAAAAAAAAAGATTACTCACTGTTTACACGCGTATTGGCGCTGTTGTTGGTATCATGCCAGGCCTCGACGATCAGCGAGAAGGTTCCCTGTAATAAAAAATAAAGAAAAATTGATTAAAGAAAGTTCCACATACATATCCCATATCCAATCTAAAGGGGAAATGAAAGACAGACAGACAGTAATTCTGTCTAAATTTTTATCAATTTAATTCCCGGCTAATGGATGCATCTGGGGGCCATCTTCCAGATCTTCCAGCCCCCACATTGCGCGCCGCGACGACTCATTATAAACAGATTATGACAGGCAGGGACCCAAGAGCTAGTTTTGACACCCACAGTGATCCACACATCGTCTCTAATGCGGCAGCAACAAAATTTGAAATGCAAATGCAACGCCACAATCGGCAGCGCCCTCAATTCACACTTGATTTGAAATGCAACGAACGAACGCGCGAGCGAGCGGCTGCTGGAAAAACCGGCAGAGATGACACAAAATCCACTTCCAGCCGTGGAAAAACTTTTGCAGAGGCTTTTTTTATTGAATCTGGTTTTCGTAGATGGGCGTGTTGCATCGTCGAATCTCGGAGTTGCATTTGCCATGTAAATGACTAATTTTTTCGACCAACTTTCGATTTTGCGTTGCATTTGCTTTGGAGTTGGAGATGCGTGGGCGCTGCCTGGTTGTCTGGCTGGCTGGCTCGTTGGGAGATGTAGAATTAATTTGGTTGATAAGTCCGTGGCTTTGCCGATTGATTGCCTAACGATTGCTGCTGCCCTGCCATTTCGTATGTGTTGTATTTTTCTACCATTTGCGAAAATAAACATAAAATTTATATGGGCACGACAGGAAGCAAATCAGACATCGAGACACGTATAGATGATGATCGGAGTGCTGGAGCGATCATCGATGGGAAACAATGGGAAATGGGAAATGGAAAAAAAGGTAATAACGAAATGAAATGAAGCGCTGCCGATGGTTTATTGGTGTTTTGTGTGTTGTGTGTTGTGCAGAGTGGAATAAAGTGCTTTTCAACAGAAGCTACGTGATTGTCGATCGTCGATCGGCTGCTTTTTTATTTCCCCATGTGGGAAATTTTACATATGACAATTTTATTGTCATTAAACGGCTGATTAAGTTGTTTTTTTGGTTAGAAACGGACACAATTAAAATTTCCCTGTGAGGGAAATTTTTATTTTTCACCCAAAATTGGTTTTTAGATCATTTAAGACTTTTCCAAGAGTTTTCTATATAGAAAATAGTTATATTTAAAATTTCCCTAATTTGGGAAATTTTCCATTTTGAGTAGAAATTCATTTTTTGCGCTTCACTTGACATTTCTTTAGGGAATTTTATATTTTTACCTCTACGAAAATTATATAAATTACAATCAGACGCCACACCGAGAAATTCTGGTGTTTGCATCCGCCCAGGTCCAAAAATAAATGAGGCAGCGATGCATCAGCAGCAGCAGCAGCAGCAGAAGGAGTCGCCCGCTCGCTTTAGTGAATATCGCGTGCGTCGGTGCTGTATATCAACGTCAATATCCAGTCACAGGGCTCTGGATAGGGTGGAAGTGCAGTTTGGAGTCGGGTTGGTGGCATGCAACAGAGCAACAGCATAGGGCGCAAGAGTAGGAGTGGTAGCCCCTGACACGTAGCAACAGGGGAGGCGACACACAGAAGACACAAGACAAGACGCACGAGACAGACGGACAGACGGACGGACGGACAGACGGGCGGATAAAAGTAGCAAAGTTCAATACGAACAGAAGAGGAGAGACAGACAGACAGACAGAGAGACATCAATGCTGTACGCCTGCCATCGCTGCTTCGACTATTTTTAGCAGAAAGCTGAAAGGAGGGAACGGAACGGAACGGATCGAGCGACTCCGGACTCTACTCTGAATAGTATCTCTCTCCCCCTTTCGGGTGGGTACTTGCAACATCACATCTTTTGGCGTGTTGTCAGGCATGCGTGGCTTCGTCGTTGTTTTAATTAAGTGCAACATTAAATTAGTTGATGCAGCAGCGAACGGCAGTACTTTCCGAGGAGGCCAGAAGAGGGGGAGAGGCGGCGGGTAGGTGGCGCAGAGTTCTAGAGGAGGTCTAGAACTATAATTAAATTTATAGTTTGACCTAGAAATAATTTGAAAAGTTGAAAGTGCGGTGGCGCGCCTACGGTACTAATCAAAGACCAGACTGAAAATAGTTTTTAGAAAATTTAAAAATACATTTTCTAAAATTATTCTTAGAGGATGTTCCAAAAATACCGAATACAGAATATATGCTGGAATATACCAAGGAAACCTGGTTAGAAATTTATTCCGAACCATTTCCGAGATGTTCTTTTATGGATTACCTTTTCTACCTTTAATTTCCCTTCTTATCATGCGCGTGCCATGGTTTTTCCCTCACTTTAGGGAAATTTTCAGCGCAAAAGTTTGCTAATTGTTAAGTTATGCCCGCAGTTTTGCTGCACACAAATTTATGCACATTACACATTTCACGTGCCACAAAAACAGCCCAAGCGGCGGCTACCTCCCTGGGGGAACCATGACTTTGCAACAGGCAGCAGCTACAAAAGGCTGGCTGTCTGTCTGTCGTATGTGTAATGATAATAATAATGACGCTGCACATGCGCACAATTAGGAAGTAAAGTGTCTATGAAAGAGAGAGAGAGAGGGGGATCTCTCTGGAAATATAAGGGGTGTTTCTGCGGGCCACAGACACAAAATACGTTACAAACTGCAGTTATTGCCGTTGAAGCTTCAGTAACTTCTTCTTTCTGGGGGTTGGGATCGGCACATCTCTTGCTGTAATAATAATTAAGAAATGCATGGCATGGCATGGCATGGCATGGCTTGGTATGGCTTGGTATGGTATACCTTTGCGTCAGTGGAGCATAACTTTGAAGAAGAATAAAGTCTGTCGGTAGGTATTTCAAAATTTTCAAGCAATTTATTGAGCACACGTGCGCCGGCCACGAAAATGCAGTAAAAAGAAGGGTTGCCCTAAGAAAAACCTAAAGAAAGGGAAAGAGGAAGTCATGCTTCTTGGTTTTTTACTAAGAAAGAGTATTACTATAGGGGTTTTAGGGTGGGGCGGAGGCTCTAGCAGAAGTTTTGGTAGGTGCCTTTCACTTAGGGGAACACAAATCACCAAATATTGGCCTTTAACTCCCGAATATCTATTTTTACGGCAAGTTCTGATCTCTAGATATTTTTGTAGGTGCCTTTCACTTAGGGAAACATCAAAATCAACTTGGAAAATCACCAAAAATCTCACTTTAACCTCCCTAACAAGTCATGGACGAACAAACAAGTTCCACTCAAAAGTCAAAACTATTCCTGGTTCTCTCCCTTCTTTCGTGCCACAAAAAAAGTAACGGCAATCGCCTGAAAGGAGCCACCAAGGGGTGGGCTATGCAGCGATCTGGAAATTGTCGCTTTGACTGGAACGGAAAGGAATGGAATGATGGAATGGTGGTGGCTGGATCCGGGGGTACTTGGAAGGAAAGTGGTGGATCGGTGCTTGGTGTTTGGTGGTGGTGCGCGTGCGCGTACTTTTCAGGCGCACTTTTAATAGCCGACAGATGTTTCGGCGTGTGCGCCACCACGGTGAGGCTTGCAACAACATCAACCCTCCCAACAAGGACGCTCCTGTTGCTGCCGGATACACAAGGGAAACGGGGGGGGGACCAACCGCGCGCAAGGCTATAAAAAGCCCACAAACAAATTAGCAAAAAAAAAAAAAAGAGAAAGAGAGAGCGGGAGCGGGAGCGGGAGCGGGAGCGGGAGAGAATCTAAAAATAGTACCAAGTAAAAGCAAAAGTTGTGTTTTACTTACCGGCCATGAAAACTGAAAGGGAAATTGTATGGGATTCGAGAAACCCTTATTCTGAAAGCGTTGCACATCGGTCAGATTGACCGAATTCTCGCCGAGAATGGGGGTTACCACATCCCCGTAGGTGCACTGCGATGTGGTATCGATGGTCGCCTGATAGTGCTTCAAACAAACACGAAACCGTGTTTTGCAAGTGCCCAAACACTTGCCCGTCGCCGCATCCGTTTCGCCGCTACAGCAGCGACCCTCGTTATCCCTTCCATGCTCGTTGCTAAAGTATTTTAGCCGCAATTCAAAATTGCCGGAACTGTGAACCTGGAAACAGAGGGCGAGAGAGAGAGAGAAGGGATATTGTATTAGTCAAATCAAATTAAAAAGCAATTCATTAAAAACGAACAAAAATCAAGGCAAAAAGAGAACAGAAACAGAAAAGGAAACAAAAGGAATGCATCGTGCGTCCCAAACAAGAGACGATAAATCTTTCAACATGGTATTTTTGCACAGAAATTGCAGAGGAATTTCGCTGCAGTAGCAGACGGGTGGATGGAGACCCATGCAAAGGACAAAAACAGGCTTATGAAATATTAAGAGAACCCCAAAAATACAAAAAAAATAAATAAAAATAAGAGGAAACATGACAAATGCTCAGCAAGCGGTCTCCTCCAACCCAGACCTCGGTCTTCGATGCGGCGGGGTCTGTAATAAATTCCGCTTCGTTTGCTTCGCTTTCGAGTTATTGTACGTTAACCTGTGTCTCTCGGCCTTTTTGGGGTCCCTGTGCTCGACTTTCGTTTTGAAGCGCCGACGCTTTGCATATTTTTGGATTTGCAAATCTCTTTGATAGCCGTCTTTCTCATAAATTTCTCAATTAATTCGTATATCTCTCGCATGGCTTTTATTGCTTGTTTGTTTTCAAAGGTGTGAGGGAAATTATCAAAATGGGTCACATGTGCTAGATATTCATGTTTTTTGTACACTTTTTAATGGGGTTTTGGACACATTTCCCATAGAAGGGGTGGGCGTTTGATTGAATGAAATTGGTCAAGGTGTGAGAAACACTTGGTAATTGATTATCGCAAATTTCCCATCTAGGGAATTCTTTCATGTCTAAATATAACCAAAAACGCATAAGATCGCATTTTAAGTTAGAGTAAGAAATTTCCCTAAAAGGGAAATTCTAAGGAAAATTTGTGTACTTGAGGTACTTTTTCTGCATAGTTGAAAAACCATGACAAAAGTAAAGAAAGTCTCATTTGGACTACTATTTCCTTAATTTATAAAATATCCCAAAAAGGGAAATTTTATTTTTGTTTCAAATTTCATTTATACACACGCCACTTAATTTTTCGAAAATTTCTCAAGATGGCAAACACTTTTGAAGGGAAATTCTCGCTATCCCATAGATGGGTGCACCACACTTAAGTGCGTAAATCTTTAATTATGACTTCATCATTGCCCAGAACCATAAATGGGCAATCGACGGCACTCCAATCAGAGGCAATGCCCAAAAATAGGAGAGATCTACTTATAGTTATTGCTGCTCCGATTGCTCCGATTGTTGCCTCTTGTGCGCTCTGCTCTGCTCTGTCGTTGGTCCGTTTTTCTACTATAAACTATAACTGTTCGGCAATTAACATTTCAGGCAACAGCAAAAACAACAACAACAACACGAGTGAAGCTTGTTAAAATGACAATTTAATTGTTGACAAGACATGAGCACAGCAGAGCACAACAGCACAGAGCGTTTGTTGTGTTATTTATTTTTTTTTGTATTTTTATATAGTTTGCTCCACATGTGGCTGCTGCTTGGGAAGTTTCGTGGGTTTTCCCTCCTCTCTCTCCCAGTCTGTCTGTCCATCTATTCCTCTTTCCTTGGTTCGTTTGGAGGTACATGGGTGTTTAATTGCTCAATTAAGTAGAAGTGCGGTCGGGATGCTGTGTGCCTCCACTCTCCATTCACCATCCATTCTGTCCGCCTTTCGAGTGTAAGCACAGGCACAGGTGTAATCCCCACAGACAATAAAAAGAGGTACAAAAAAAAAACTGTAGCAAAGCTGCTTAAGAGATCATTTAATGGAGGTTTCTGCTTGGGTCTTGATCTGGCGCTAACATTGTACAGAGGCTTTTGTAATTGTTTGGGGCTTGTTCTCAAGGGGAGATCTAGAACGGGGAAATGGGCGATAAAGGGTTCTGCTTTCAAGGGAAAGCTTATTACATCACAGCAAGGGAAAATTACAAAAATCCCTCCTAAAAGTTGAGGAAATTATGGGAAAAATTCCCATTTCCTTCTAAAACAGTGAGTTTATCGATAATCCTTTATCCCATTTCCCATAGAATCCTATAAAAAGAAAAAACAAAAGACTTAAGCAACAAACGCAGACAGAAAGAGATGCAAACAGAAGTAGAAGACAGAGACAAAACGTGTATTAATAAGCAGCAGGCAGGCAGGCAGGCAGGGCAGCAACAAAAACAAAACGGACGCAAAAGAGCAGCACAGAAAATAAAACAACACAACAACAAAAACTAAAATAAAAGAAGCGGCCGAGGTGGAGGCAGAGGCAGCGACAGCGACAGGCAACGGGCGAGAGAGAGAGAAGAAGCAGAAGGCGAAGGAGAAGCAGAAAAAACGATGAAAAAATGTACAAGTAAAACCGAATTGTTTCCCACGGCATACGATTTTGCCGGTCAACATTGATGGTTAAAGCGGGGACGAAGCAGCCAGAGAGAGACGCGACATACGAAACCAATGCGCGAGAGGGAGAGCGAGCGAGCGCGAAAGGCGAACAAGAGAGCAGAGGCAGAGAGGCAGTGGCAGCGCAGTAGCAGAGCAAAAGGTGTAAGCCGAACGCCAGGTGAAGAAGCAGCAGTGCGCGCATGCAGCCATATTGAAAGATCAGAGAAGGTGAGAGGGGTGGGGAGGCACAAAAAAAGAGAGGGAGAGAACGGGCTTACAGGCCCCAAAGGCTATAACAGTTTAGCAGGCAGGCAGGCAGCAGACAGACAGAGAGAGAGAGCGAGAGCACCGTTTGTCAGCTGGTGGTGGAGCAGCCCCAAGGTACATCCAACGAGAAGGTAAGTCAAAACCGGCTTCCAACATGTGCTTGAGCAAAAGAGCCTCACCTTTTCATTGGAATATAGCTTGAGCTAAAAAGCCTAAAGAGCAGAGGCGCAAAAAAAAAGAGCAAAACGTGACTTAAAAGTGAATTGGAAATGTGTGCGTGTGTGTGAGTGCTGCTGCAGCTGGCAGCTGCTCCAAAGAGTGAGAGAGCGGGACGGAGAGAGAGAGATCGTAAGAGCGCAACAAAAACTTGTTTTCAACGGCGCTTTGAAGAAGAGCATAAAAATATGCGCGTGCAAAAAACGAAGAGCAGAAGCAGAAGAAGGAGATGCAAAAAAAAAGAATTAATAGACGCGATGCTGCGTCTGAATTAATAAGAGAAAGAGGGAAAGGGATGGAGAGAGACGGAGACGGAGATAAGAGGAAGGCGCACAAGAAAATGTTAGAAAAACCATTGAGCGGAAGGAAGACAGGTGCCCGCGCGGGGAGGCAAACAAGTGGAGGGCGGGGGGAGCGAAAAACAGAGGCAAACTCTCATAAAAATAAGCAACAAAGAGAAGAGAAATATACGTAGAGTGGAAAAACAAAGGCTGGGCCGTCGTTTGTCAAAATATTTAAACAAAACACACACAAAAAAACCAAATCAATTTGCATAACACCAATACATAAACAAACACTCGCACACACATACGTTTACACGTGGGAAGATATTCAGACGGGGCGGGGGAGGGGCTAAAAGTGCAACCACAATAGTTTTTTGTCCCACATTTTGGACACCCATCGAGACAGTGGAGGGGATGTGGGGTAACAATGTCTCTCCCACATGCCACATGTAAAAACAGTTAACGCCAGATACCGCTAAATATCCCTAAACGGTTTGTGGTTTATATTTTGCTCAAGGGGTACTTTTTGTGGGAGATTTTGATGAAAAATGTTTCTGTGTTAAATTCTTGTCTAATAAAATAATCTTTTAGCAATCTTTCGAAACTTTTTCTTCCTCCCAAAGTCAGTTCAAAGTGAATTTTTAGAATAAAAATTGCTTACACAATTTTCGTAAAGCCCTCCGTGCCCTCGAAAAAACACTTGTCATATCCGTAGGTTCGTTCTTTTGCCGTTGTGTTTATTTGCCTTTGCCTTCAACTCTGAACTTTATTACGCTTGAAGACCCTTTGGGGGCAGGCACCACACAACACACAGCTCACGAGACTCCGACTCGGACTCCCTCCCGGACTTATAGGTGCTTGAAGAACTGGAAATGTTAGACAGACACTTGTTAAAAGTGTTGGAAAATAGTGCGTTGCATTGTTTACATTTTGCTTGACTCAGTTTGCTCTTTTTCTACCTATTCTATGGTACTCCTCCTCTTCCCATTCTGCAGGCGATCACTCAGGGGTGACGGGACTAGTTAGAGGCATTTTCTTTGGCACTTTTTATACAATAAAAGATACACTTCCAAAGGCAGGGAGGGTTAACCCACAGCAAGAGGCAACCTGAAAGTAAGGATCCCCAAATTCAAAAACCTTATAGCTCCTACATTTCTCAAGATATTACAAGCAAACTTGATAGCTAGCTCTCCCAAACATTTCAACGTATATCTGCCAAGTTTCATTAAGAAACAATCCTTCCAGAGTATAACTATCTTCGACTATTATTCTATCTTGTATTTTCTCGTTTCTTTTGCCATTTTCTATGTTGTTGCTTCCACGTCAACTCCGTTGACTGACTGACGGACAGGTGGACTCTTGTACGGAGAGGTACGGGAGAGGGTTTTCCGCCAAGACAAAGGGAGACATTAAAAAATTGTATGGAAAGCACGCATTTTTATGATGATTTTTCCTCCGCTTCTACATGGCTTTTCTTCATCTTCCATCTACAGGTGTTGTGTGGGGCTGCCCTTTGCCGTTGTTTATTAATCATTTAAATTCATCATCATAATCAACCGTTAACAACGGTCCCTGGGAATAGCAAAAACAGTTATAAGCGCAAGTGAATCAGCAGCGGCAGAGGCAGCGCCGTATCGTGTGCGTGCAACAGAATGTGGCATGGTGGGGGCGGCGTTTGGGACTTCCTCCTACTCCACATCTAAATTGCAATTAATTATGTTATAAAGAGGGGCACAGAGACGACGGCGATCCACTCATTCTTCTGGACACATGCCCCAATGTTAATATGAAAATTGCACTAAAAACAAGAAACAGACACGAGATACGATCCCTGCCACTGCCTCTGCTGCTGCACTGGTCGTACGGTTATTTGATAGTTAAATTGAAATTTAAACGCAGCTTGGGAGCAAAATTACGAGTAGTGGTGGAAATTGTGAGAACATATAGAATGCGACTAAAAGCCCAAAGAAAATTGAATTAAATTGCATTGCTAATGGGAGATAATTACGAGGGGATATTATATTTAAACAGATCTAAACTACGTTTTAAATGGGGGAATTAGACGAAAAGAAGGGACAGTTCTTTTTATTGTTTTCCGAATTAAATGTAATGGGAAATTAGTTGCATTTACCAACGATAAACGAGGTACTAACGAGCAAATAATTCACTGGGGGATCTTCTTCCTTCAGCTCATTTCTCACACAAGTTCTTCTCTAATTTGGTGGATCACTTCGCTACATTTTTCTTCGAGTGTAAGCACCTTCAACAGCTGCAACTCTAAAAAGCACAGTGCAAAAAATAAAGCAACAAACACTTTCAGCTGCTCGAAAATCTCGAGAGACCGCAGGAGGTTTCCTTTTTCCAGACACTTTTTCGGAACATCGTTAAAATTAGCAAGCGCAAAAGAGTGAGAACGAGAGAGCATGCAATGTGCCAAAGCAGCGGCGGACAGACAGAGACGAAAGACATGGGCACGCATGGGCTGCTGGCTGTCGCAGCCGATGAGAAGAGGAGAGCGTGGGGGAGATCCAAGATGCTGGCGTGAAAGATCAATGAAAGAAAGAAAGGAACGGAAAGATGTGGAGTGGAGAGGAGAGCAAGTGAGTGGCGCATGCATGTGTCGCCGTTGACCTACGCAAAGAAGAGAGTGTAAAGCGCATGTAAAAAAGCGCAGCAGCCAAAGATGGGGGAAGAGGCGGAGCAGAAGAGTATATCCAGAACGGCAGATGTTGCCAGATCCATCCACATGTATGACTTTTTTTTGCATTTGTAATTTTTTTATAGTTTTTGGTTTTTTTTGCCTTTGCGGCATGCGCCGTTGGTGGTACATTTTTATATGTTGGAAATAATGTTTTCGGGGCCTTGGACCTGTTTGAAAACTAGTTTTTAGCTAAATCGGTGAAAAAGGGTGCCCTGTGCCAGCCGAAAGTCACCCCTAAACAGCTGTTGATATCAGATTACCAGAAAAGGGAATCTAAGGGAAGTTTTCGATTCCCGTAGGAGTTCGAAAAGTGATCATAGAATTCATTAAAACACCCACAGAACAGAATGTAGAGTTGGAACTTATTCCAGGGCTAAAGTGGATCTAAATCCACCCACAATCCACATGTGAAACGAACAGCCTGGCAGCGCTAGCCGCTCTGTCTGTTTGTCTCTTCCACCCATTTCTGCCCTCACACTAATACACTCATGGAAAAGCGCGCGCCGCGCAGCTGCCGAAAAATGGTCTGCAACGGTTTATGGTCACGCATGTGTAGACAAAAAAAAGGGGGAAAAGGGACCACTTAAGAATATTTTTTAGAGTAAAACTCACCTGCACAATGACTGTGAAGCAAATGAATGCTGTTAATAAACATTTAATCCAATGCATGTTTATTGCTGCTTTTGCTGCTCCTTTGCGGGATTTAGGTGTTGTGTGTAGGGTGTGTGTGTGTGAGTGTGATAATCCTCGTGTGTGTTGTGTGTGTGTGGTGTGGTGTGTGAGAGAAGAGAGCCGATCGCGTGATTGTTTAATTGTTGTTTTATTTGAAAATTTACAGCTACTTTTCAGCTGCAGCTTTTCTCTCTCGCGGAATTCTTTTAATCTTCTTCTACTACTTCTTCTGCTCTTTCTCGCTTTATTTTGTTGCTATTTAGTGCGGCACATGGTTTCGCATTTGTTGTTGTTGTTATTCTCCTCCTCACACGTGCACGCGCCACATATTTCGATTTATTTTTGCATTTATTTTAGTTTGCGGTTTATTTTAAGTAAAACTCTTTTTGTGTTCTCTTTGTATATTTTTGCGAGAACTAACGGTTTATGGCACCAAAAAAACGCCGCCAAGGGCTGCTATTTTTCCTCTGCCTCTCTTTTTTGTATTTTATTATTATTCCTTTTTGTTGTTGTAAAACACATGCAAATATTTGGAATATTTTCTATTAAAAGATCATTTAAAAATGCACTGCTCTTGCGGGGAGTTTCATGGGATTTATTCCAATTTTCCCCAAACAAATGTGGATATTTTGTTGTTAAACTAACACTGGATTTCGACGCGTTTCCCTGTCGGTTTTCGGTACGAATTCTAATATTTCTTTTAGCCGCGCGCAAGAACCGACGAAAATACGTTACTACGTTATCAACTTTTGAACTCAGTTTCTTAAATTTCTTGACGCGCGCAGCACAGAGACCCGCGCTGGTCGAATGTTGAAAACCGTTTAAATTTAATGTTTAATTTCATTCATGTCCCGAGCAGGCAGACATGCTGAGACATACTCGCCAAAGAGCGAGAGAGCGTGTTTTGAGAAAAATACAAATGAGAGAAGGGGAGAGAGAAAAAAGAGAGAAGGAGAGAGAGAGGGTGTTTTGAGGGAGAGAAAAAAGAGAGGAGAAGAGAGAGCGAAACTGAAGTTTGGTCATAAAACGTAGTGTGCACGGAACGAAATTTACGTGTGTCTGGAACGTTATGAGATTGTTGCTGGTTGACAGTATTAATACCCTATTTCCTTAAATTAATATGAAGTTTCTTAGATTGACATGTCTTAGACATATGTATTTATGCATATTATTAGTATCTCGATCCCAATACCTATTCTTGGTCTCTGTAAGAAGACCACAAAATATTGTTGAAATTGATTTAAAACAGAGACTGATTAGTTCTGTAATATTTGGTGCCTGGGTTGACAAACATTTCCTTAATTCTATAATATCCTTTTCCCTAGGGTATGCAAAATGTTGCAGTTTTCTCGGCACATGAGTCTGGCCCATACATGTTGCAACCGTAATGGAATGAGTGTCTTTGTTGTCAACCGGTTAAAGAGAACCTTACCCGAGAGAGAGAAAAAGAGAGCCCGATTTACCGATTTGAAGAGAGCATAAAGAGCCTATAACCGTTTCGAAAAAAGCAGTGGGGCCAACTATACGCGAGTGGTGCGCGCCAAAGAGAAATTGTTTGAATGTGAATCAATGACAACGATTTAAATGTAATCGATTCGAATAACTTATGCACGGAAGTACGATTTGTATTGCATTTTTCTAAAAATAAAAACGTTTTTACGAAAAGATTCAAACAAATGTGTATGTTTCTGGACATTGTCGCTCATTTTTATGTTGCTAGAAAACTAAAGAGAGCGTTTTACGCCGTTTTGCGTTGAGAGAGAGCGAATATGTTGCAAAGAGTATGCTGCGACGTCAAAATCAGCAGATGATGTTGCTGGAATGTTGCTTCGTAGGTTGCGAAGCCCACATTTTGGGAATATTGTTGCTTGGGAAACATTTGTAGGTTGTTAAACGAAATTATTATTTTAAAATATATTTTATAGATAACTTTGCAATAACTCTTTTGGTTTAAGGGACTCTGATATTTCGCGCTATTTCGGTTTTCTAACGAATACCACAAAGGGGTTTCATTGCCTATGGAAAACGGCGGTCTTGTTGTAGGGTAGGGGTTGTTCCGCATTCCATAGATATGATTCCATAGGATCTTCGGTTAAGGGGATTTTCTGCATAATTTACATATGAAAAGGGTTCTCTTTTGCTTTTTATTGTGTTTTTTGTTTTTGGCGCTGAAAAATATTGGGGGATGGGATGGGTTTTGGTAGAGGACAGAGGAATGAATGGTTTCTAGGATGTTCGTGGATAGGGGAAATGGTATAAGGAGGTTTCTATAGATATGTATATTTATGATGGATACTGAAGGAATGTAGTAAAAGAATAGGTTTTAGACGGATCCATGGTATAGATGATGAATTCATCGTTTATAAATGAAATATATCTGATATTTTATTAAAATATCGAATTATTACATCGCTTTTGAATGAGAAAACCACTATTTAAACCATGAAACATCTCAAGAAATTCAAGATAAAAGTTTAAAGGAACTAAGATTTGGATTCCTTATAGATGTGTATATAAGGGATTCAAAATCGATACTTAAAAGATTCTTTAGAAATGATTGAGTCTAAAAGCTTACAGACCTCCGAAAGATGATTATATATGGAATAAAGTAGATTTTGGAGCCCTAATAGATTTAGAGCTAATCAAAGAAACATTTTTTTTTAGAATAAATAAAGATATGTACATATATCCATGATAGATCTACTCGATCTACTATAGATTTAGGATATACTTTCATAGGAGTGTATAAGTAGATCCCTTACCAAAAAAATCCCAAGATTGATACGATCCACTTTGCTTGAACAAACATTGTAAATCATTTCCCCACAAACCGCTGCCCAATCCCCAGATCCATTGGAGCACCCAGGAACCGTGATAAATGGGTCGAAAAGATCGCCGTGCAGCAGATATCTCGTTTGCAGCGGAATAAAGTTGTTGAAATTTGTACAATCAAAATCGGTCTTCATTAATTTGCATTCTCCGGGGAGCTGCCTTCCACCTGGAACCTACTTGCATCCCAGGGAGCCCTCCCTTTGGGCTGATATTTGCATATTCATGAGAACCAGGAGGATGGGTTGGTAAGAGCCCAAGATGAAACGAAAACCAATCAAATCAACACCCCACCCCCAGCCCATTCGCTGTAAAGATTTCTCCCCAAAGAAAAATATACAATATTTAAACAAAAAAACCCCATATTTCGCACCATAAATTTGACAGTAAAATACGTACCGTACCGCTGCTCTCGGGAGAGTGAAAAGTTTTTAAATTAAACACAAATTTATGATCAACAAAAAAAAAAGAAAAACCTGCAGGCTCTGGGCCAAAGCCAAACGGCAGCCTCAGCCCCAGCCTTAGCCTCGCTCTGTATCTGCATCTCTCTCTCTCTCTTGAAGCCCCGCAGTTTGAGCCAAGTTAGCACCTGTAAACCGGTTAGCAGACGGCGATACGGTCAGCCAGGTATCGGACCTCAGTGGAGCTTCCCAAAAAGAAACAAAAACAGATGTCCTGCTGCTCCAAATTGAAAGCGCAACATACATCATCCTTCCTTTGGGGACTGCGACTGGGACTGGACTTCTTCGCCTCTGGAGCACCCTTTGCCTGCCCAAGATCGAAGGGCGCCTTGCACCAGAAATTGGGGTCATGTACTCCCTGTTTTTGTTGCCTCTTCTCTGCCTTTTTGGCCCTGGTCCAGACGCGGTCTTTCTTTCACTTCTGCAGACTCTCTTCTTCGGGCTTGGGGTCTGCGCACTTTATGCATATTTTTTCTTCATTATTTGTTGGATTTTTTGTGGCAGTCTGGAAGTTGAAAAACTTGAAAATTAGTCGCGTGGCAAGTGACAGAGTCTGTGGGATCTCAGAGGAGGGGAGGGGGCGATATGGCGGATCTGAAGGCGTGACATGCTCTTGATATCGAAACGGAAAGCAACTGAGAAGCGTGTGTCCATCCATTGGATCTGTTTAGCGACACGAGATGATGATGAGCTGAAGATGAGTGATGCAATGCTGAAACTGTTGCAACCTGTTGCGGCATGTGGCGCCATCAATCTAAAGGAGAAAGGGGAAAATATAGGATCTACTAATGAAACTTTAGGGAAATCTCGATGGAATCATCCCCTAAGAAATCATCAAATAACATGATTTCAATGATTTGCCCATCATTTTTCTAGTTCCGCATTCATTTTCCCTGCAGGTGCAGCCTCTAGAAATTTCCCAGGACGGGCATTTCCCAACAAAAACAGGATGCAAATGTAACAGAACCACGAAGGAACCAAAAACAAGGAATAGGAAACCTTGAAGTCCACACAAAAATTTGATTTCATGCAAAACACAAAAGCGAAGAAACGCCGAACCGAAGGACATGTGTGCTTCCCACACAGCATCCTCGGAATCCTTGGGGTAGCAGGTACATTCTCCCTGAAGGGAGAGAGGAGAGCATCATCTATCCATAAATCGATCTTCCCAGGAGGCTCTTTGAGGGACAGACAGCTGTTTCTTGCTAGAGAGATTTCTTCCCTAGTTTTCTGGGAGTTATTTACTGTAGCAGGTCCTTGGTGTCCTTAAGGTGTCGCCGACTCCACTTCCGTGTGAATATTTTGCAGCAACAGCAACAGCTGGGGATCCTTAATCCTTTTGGCCATTTGTTAGATCACAAAAATCCTCGACTCCTCCGCTTTAATTGGCAGCAGAGGGAGCTGCAGAAAACCGCAGCAGCAGTTGCTGTTCGTGGCTTTTGTTATTGAATTTTCGAATATTTATCAGAAATCAGAAATCGTTCAACGCAACGATCCTGAGAACGGAAGTGCCCGGAGAACGGAGAGAACCTTGTTTGCCAAAAATTAAAGAAGGGTCCTGCGAGGGTGGATCATCCATCAGGTGCATTGCATAATCGTTCTGCTTTTTTTTTTGTCTGTGTGGGAATATCTCTTCCTTTATTTTCTTTTTCGTGGATTTTGGGGGAGAGATGTCTTCCTTTTCCGAGGATTCTGGTGGATAGATTCTCTTCCTCTCTTCGTGGATTTTTGGTGGAGAGATCTGAAGATCGATCCTTAGGTAAAACGGAAGTTGTTTAGCGTGGGAAGTCCTTGTAAAAGGACTTATAAAGGGGTTGTCTTGATTTCTAGTTGATTTTGCAGGTGCAGAATGGATGAATGGAGATGAAAGGGCGCTCTTCCGGTTTTGGTTCAGTTTCCGATTTCCATCAGTCGGTTTTTTGTGCTGGAAAATTCTCTCTATATATTAGCAAACTGATTACATTAGGAACACCTCTTTTCCTTCATTAAATTTGTACCAACAAAACATTTTGCAGCTTGAATTCTGCGAAAAGCGAAGCTTCTCGGGTCCTGTCCTGCATTCAAACGATTCCTGGAATTTCAGCCGCATGTCCTTGCCCCAAAACATCCTGTTATTGAGTCTCCGAACAACTCGTTTCATTCATTCCTGTTCATTCATTAATTCATTCATTCTGCAGGGTCCAGGGTCCAGTGTCCAGTGGAGAGGAGATCATCGAATGCGTAAACGTTTCGCGTAAACAAAAACCGGAAATGAGAAGAGAAGATCTCGAGAGAGAGAGAGAGAGAGACTTTTGGCGAAATTCGTGGGAATTTCATGGGCCACTTCCTTCCGTAGTGCAGAGATCCTTGAGATCCTATGAAACGCGAATCAAATTACGCGTGGAATCGCGTCTTTGGGTTTTAGGAGTTTTCTCTGTGTGATTCGATTCTCTCTCTGCTTCAACCATCCATCCATTACCCACATGCTGCTGCCGATGCTCCTGTTCGCTGTTTTTGCACCTTGAGCCTTGGCTACTTCCGGTTTTCGGGCTGCGCGAAGGACAACAGCAAACGGCATCGCATCGCAGCAGGTAGTTCCTCCGCTTCTCCTTCGCCGCCGCCGCTGCTGGACACTTCCTGCAGGACCACTCAGAGGACTGCAGGACGGCGGGACTGCGGGACTCTGTCATGCAAATAAGGATGTCGCCTGGGCAGGACATGCGTTTGCACAAACAGCATCAAGTGCCACCAGCGAGCGACCGGATGTTTGCTGGAAATCGATCGATTGGGTCCTAGAGGTCCAGACTTGTCCTTTGGGCCGGTAAATAAAGGAATTGTGTTACAATTTTTACTATGATTTTTGCAGAGAAATTTAAGAGAAAAGAGGGCACCTTTAAAGTGCTTCAAGTGCTTCCGAAAGGCAGAAAATATACTCCAAATATCCACCTGGAAAAACGGCAGAAAATGTATTGTATTTACACATTTTATTGTCATTCTTAAGAGACATTTTTAAGGGATTTAAAAAAAGGAATCTTGAAAGTGTCTGAATCTCTTGAGAAGTACAATAGATTCGAATTTATATACAATCAAAAGAGATAGATACTTCCCCCTCAATATTCACCCTGATCTTCAGTAAATTGTGCACAATATTTATCATTTATTTTAAACGTTAAACGTTTAACATATATGTATGTACATCATATCCTCCCCATATTCCTCCTTCTCCTGGCAACCTTTTATTTGTTTAGCAATTAAAAAACTTTGTACCTTTGTTATTTTTCAGTTAATTGCCACAAAAGCAGGGGACCCAAAGCCAAACAAAAAGAAGGAATAATTTTCAATGCCAGGGCCAAGAGCCAGGGACCTTTGCCAGGACGTAAGCAAACAACATTAGCGCAAAAAAACCGGCAATTTGCTGATACGACGAGACTACCAAACAAATGTCTAGACAGGGCAGGACCCAGAGAGACCTTAGACCTTAGCCACACTCTGAAACACCTGCACAGGTAACTAAATTAATCATACAAAAATGTTGAGAGTAGGTGTGGAGGCTATCCTTGCCAACGCCCACACCGGGCCTCGAAATTCTTTCTAGAACTATTCCAATCTTTCGGTACAAAATGATTGTGCAAGAAAATCTTTCGGCATTTGCCTCGGCTTCACTTTGAAATTGAAATTTTTCAAAAGTCTCAGTCTCAGCAGGTCTTCAGAAATCTCCTACGCCACTACGTGTCCTTTTTGGAGTCCTGTCATGCATTTCGGCATGAGTTCTTTGGCTTGGAAAAAACATGTGTTGGACATAGACCAGACACGCACTTATCCTGCAGATAAGATGTGTCCTTAGATATTTTGTATACTCACGAGACAAACATTTGGCTGTCTCAAAAGTGATCCTTAAGCGAAGGTACAGTTTGTACAGGGTTCTGGGACTGTGAAATCGATTAGTAGGTCTCACTAGAGAAGAGGTTTTTACTACGGGAAAATATGTTTGAGAAGATATTGAAGTGCTGGATTCAAGATGTTTTTGGCAATTGATTTATATGTAAAGAAAACGATGCTTTGAGTTTCTGAAGAGAGTTTCTCTTTGAAGATCGCTACGATAGAGGCACTTAACAATGAACAGAAATGATATACCCTTTTCCATTTGAATAGATATATCCTAAGATCTATATATTGGCAGAAGAGACTGTGGTGTAGATGGAACACTGTATCTCCAGTAAATCCTTATGAAAGGGGTTTCCTACTCTGATGAGAATATATTTAAGGAATTGGTACTTTGATGCTAACCTTTATTTGCTGTATATCTTCAAGAAAGAGGTTCCTTACGAAAGAGCTCTACCATGCACTAGGAAACAACCCGTCCAATTGCTAGCTCTTCATATTTGTACTTATTGCCAGTTCTCTCTATCAGTTCTGGTCACTAAATCTCCAAGAATCTCCTACAAATATACCTCCAAGACAGCTCCCAACTCTTTGCAGTGATGGATCGCCAAAGAGAAGCCATCTCCAAGCCATTAAACATTGCCCAAGTGACAGTTTTCCTTGAGCACACAGCGCTGTAGCACTCTGGGTAGCACCTTCAATTACTATGGTTCCACTTGGAACAACCGACTTGTACTTAAGATAGAAGAGGGAGGAGAGAGGAGGCCCTCTACTCTCTTTATCATACGCACTCGAGCAGGGTACAGTTTCGTTACGCCAACTACAGCATAATGACAATAATGAATGGCAGTAAAGAACGTCAAAAAACCAATAAAGAGTAGAAAGAAAAGAAGTCGCATTCGTACAAAACCATCATCATCCAGCAGTATCCGTATCGTATCCGTATCGTGTTGGCTTTTTACGGCGAGAAACCTCCATGTGAATGTGGATGGGGATGGAGGGAGATAATCAGCCCGCATAAATACAAATTAAAGTGCAGTGCAGTGCCCAACTTACGGTTAATATATGCAACACCAAGAGCATCGGAACAGCAACAGCCACAAATGATAAATAAATTGAGAAAGATATAGCATAAAAATTAAATTTGTCGCGTGTTTGGCTGACTGCCTGCCTGCCTGCCTGCCTGCTGCTTTTCTGTCTCTGGCTTGTTGTCTCTTCTCTGCAGAAAGAGACAGAGAATGAGAGTCGGAAAGAGACGGGAACGGGGACGGGTTGTTGGGCCCCCAAAAGGTAGCTGGCCGAAGCTCTCCAGCATTCATGGACTAATCATGGTAATTATGGCAATGAAAAAGCTGCTGCCTCGCCAGAAGCAGGAGAGGAGATCCACAAAAAACCCACAACAACAGCAAAAAGTCACATGAAAAGCCCAGACTTGGGGAGCACTGTACCCTGTAGAAGGGTGTAGACGAATGGGGAGTTTAAGGTCTGCAAGTGGGCAAAAGAAAAAGGGGAATATCTGCAAGATTCTATAGGAATAAAAAATATCAAGATTGGAATTTAAATAAATAATCTACCAAAGAAATATTCAAAGTAATCAAAGAACTACACGCGTCGTGCGGCACTGCCACTCGGTTGGTTGGTTTTCGTATAATGCATTTCAACACCCTGCCAATCAATGGTTTATTACCTTTTGGATGCAAAACTCCAATTCAAAACTTTTACGTATCACGCGTCATGCAGTATCACCGCACGGTTGCTGTTTTCTGCCCTACCGGCTGGAAGCTCGCGCTTAAAAAGGGTATCCCTTAGGCGTATCTTTCCACCCAAAAGCCGGACTATTTTTGTTGATTCTTTGGAGACTGCTGCTGCTCCTCTTCTGCTCCTCCTCTTCTCTTTTCTCAGATAAACAATAAAAGAGAAGCAACAGTAAATACACCTGTTGATGGAGCAGCCATCGATGTGACTGACTTGTGGCTCAAAGCAGACCCAGGGAGACCTCTCGATGAATCCATGAAAACAGTGAAAATATACTTGTACGATCTGCCTCATAAAGAGAGAGGCACGAAAACGGAAGTTTAAGGCCCAAACACCGGATGCAGCTTGCTTCCAGGACGACACAAACAAAAACAAAAGGCAGGCCATAGCAGAAATTAATTTCAGCAGGCAACACGGACGGCAACAGGTTGCAAGTAAATTATTTTTGTGGGGCAAAGGCAAAGGCAAACCCGTTTAGGCTTATCTTCCCCCCCAAAAAAAACCGAAGCGAAAATTGTAGTAATTTTTGCTTAATCTACCATGAGAGAATGGAGGGGCAGCTGCAGCCGTGCAGCATTCAGCAACATTTTGTGGCATGATAAACTTTCCTTGGACTTAATCTCTGAGGAGATTTGATGGGGGGAGAGCATTATATCTCGTAAATGACAAAATGCATTAAGTGAAGGGAAAATATTTTGATATCATATTTAATACATGTGTGGGTCACCGATTAAAAAGGAATTCAGACTTTCAACGAAAGAACTCCTTCCATCGCCAGTAAAATCGCAATATTGCTCCCCTTCTTTTGGGGTAACAAATATTTACAAAACTTAAAGCAAAGACAGACAGTTTTTTTTTGGCTCGTGCTAAGCTTTGGAATTCCGAGAAATATTGGGGTGAAGTTCAGTCCTCAGGGTGGTTCAAATGCTCAGGTAGCATTCACTCGAACGACTGTAAAGTACAGAAAACATCGGAGCAAACACACACCGATAAGATAATGGCACTTCGATATCTAAGCAAACAAAAGATCGATATGGAATGTCAGAAGTTTAAAATAACATTTTCTGTATGTCACGCAGGCAGCTGCTCACAAAAGATAACCCGGGCACGCGCTATACCCAGAATTCATCCGGAGATCGGTGTAGTATTTGCTCAGAGTGTAGTGCCATAAAAGCCGTATCGTGTGTGCAGTATCCTTCCTTCCTTCCGCTGTGTGGCATCTGTCTGGCGGGGAATGGCAGGAAAGGATATGCATCGTATAATCATTTTATTGGTCCTTCGTTTTATGGCTCTGATTATGCCATTTCGAAACTAAGTTGCGCCTCATTAAGTGATGGCACTGTTTTTATGGGTTTATGCCTAATTTAATTTGGATATTTCTTCAAGAAATTTTGATATTTATTCAAGACATTTATGGGGCCGCCAAATGATGGAATTTGATAGGTTCCGTAGGGAGAGGTTCCTTCTTCAATTTCGTAATTTTATGGGCTTTGTACATTGAGAGATCTTCATTGGATAAATATTTGAGGAGGATCCTTTCTGTAGGTGTTTTCTAGCAACTGTTCTTCAATGAAGAACAGCAACTGTTCTTGGCAGAAGATCGTCTGAATTCATCTTCAAAAAATCTACTTGTAATGATTTCTATAAATTTATGGAAGTTATGGAAACAACGATCTTTATTCAGAGATCAGCATATTGCCCCTTGCTTTAAACTTTACGCAGCGATCTTTGATATTCGTTTGATCTTTTCCTTCCGGAAACTTCCTCCACAGAAAGGTCTCCCAAATTCCCTTGGAAGAGCTTCTAAAAGGACTCCCTTTGATGGCTTCTTTGAAAGATTTACCCCCTGCTTAGATCTCCTCCCTGCAAACCTTTCTCATCCATAGATGATCTTATTTAGATCCCTTTTTTTCTGCTAAGGAGACCACAAAGATGACTGCAAGCTGTACCATGATATTGATAGCCAAGTCAGTAGCTGCAACAATAAGCCATAAAGTCAGACAAAAGATCATTCGCTAGATGCCAGTTCTCCCCCCCCGTCTATATCATGCCATTCCCTGGGTTCCATCCCCCGATGAGCAGATGAGCTGACGAGGCCCGACACCGACGCCTCCTCTGTTCGGGTTTACGTCTTCTTTTGTATCACAAAAATGTTATACATTTCACATTAGATTTCCTTGGACTCCTTTGTGTCCATCAGACACTGCTGTCAGGCAGCTCCTGATCCTGACTGCCTGTCAATTTCTTGCCTTCTGTTTATTGCATTTTGTGGTCGATCAGCCCCAGATAGGATCGCCAGTGGGGTATGGGTAGCCATAATTACAAGGATAATCGCTTGATTGGTTATCCATCATGTAATATTTCAATTTCCATTTGTCGAGGAGTCTGAAGTGGATCGATGGCTCGATCGCTTGAGTGCTTGGCCAAGTGGTTTCTGCATCTTGCAGCGCGATAATGCCTCAGGCGGTACAAAAAATGTGCGATCAGCCAAGCAGCTGAGGTAACATGATCGCACATTCGATAGGAGTATATTTGATAGGGATTTAGGTCAGCTATTGAACACTTTATGGAATGAGACATAGATGGGAGGAATATCAAGGTACAGTCTAGTCGAAAGATGATAGTCTTAGCCACAACTAAATACAAATAATAAAGATTTGGGAAATGATCCTTTAAAGATATTTTTAGAAGACCCTGAGAAGATATTCATCTGTAGAAATTTAATTAGACTGGGTATCTGTCTGTAGAAGAACAATTTCTTTTTAATTTTTTTTATCAGAAGATTATATGGACATTATATGAATATCTTTCTTAGAATATTTTCAGCCAGAAACTATGATCTTTATTTTTAGGTTCTTTCAAGAGATTCCTTTGAATGGTATTTTATAAGAATATTTTCTTTAAAAGATCTTTAGCAGAATACCGTTCTTGATCTCAAGAGAGCTAAACGCTAGAATATTAGCCTTAAAATATCTTCTTTAGAGGGTCAGACTACATATTTCTCTCTGATTCTTTTACAGATCTTGTGATGAAAAGATAATATCCATAATTCAATTGATTGTTTCCCCATATCTGAGGTATTTCTGTACAATCTCCTACTATATCCATATCCCATACATATCTAAGGAACGATCTTCTTTGCTGCTGTCCCAAGTTAAAATTTCCCAAAAATGATTGAAGGGAAGACAACCCCTGGGCCAATTTCCGAATGCGAAATTACTGGAACGGCTAATCGTTTATTTTTTTCGCAGCAGCAAAAGGGTAAAGATAACTGAGGAGGAGGAGGGGGAGGGGAGGAGATAAATGAAATATCAGGAGGGAAGGAAGGAGAGATAAATGAGAGAGAAAAATAGAACATATTGCTGAAAAGCTCGTAACAGGCGCAAAACGTTGGCCTGACCCCGAAGGCAACCCCAGCGGCCAGAGATCTACCAGTCAGTGCCAGAGCCAGAGCCACATCCCCGATCTTTCAGCCAGAGACAACAGTTGGTGTCTGACAGCAACCTGACTCTCTGGAGAGGCCCCCAACTATGGGATCTGGAACCCAGGAAACTGGGAGACTCGAACTCGGACTCTGGGACTGGGACTGGGACTGTGTGTGAAATTGGCAATGCGCATGCGCGCGGCGCACAAACAATACACAACAATTTCCACATTTAATGATAATAATGATGGCGATAATAGTCGAAAATTAGTTAAACACGAATTATAACAAGCGAGAGAGGAAGAGAGCGAAAAAGGGAAAAAGGGTGCCCGTCCTAAGTGCCGCCAGCTGTTGTTTTGTTTTTTATTTTACAAAAAAAAAAAAGATTGCTTTAGCCGACTTTTCAGAGCGGGGAGACCCAAAGCCAAGACTTAATTTGGCTCAGGTGGCGCGCAAATTCATGGAACAAATTTATAACAATTTTCTGATCAGCCAAACAGCAACATCAACAAATTACGAGCAGAAGGGGTTACTAGGCAAGGCAATCCACCAAATACGATTACTCCTCCATCCCATTAGCGGAAGCATTCATCTAGAAAACGAACCCAACAGAACATTCCATATAAACGAAGAACACTCTTACCTTTGGGCTTATTTTTGTCACGTCTCTCGTGTAAAGAATTTTTCCATTTAGCTACTTTATGGCTCATACTTATTGCATTTACGACCCGATGTTTTGACCCGAACTTTTTTGTCAAATGAACTTTGAAGTGACCGCTGGTAGGGAGGCTCTATTAATGGAGGGGTTTTAGTTTAACGATGATTACGTGATGATCTCTCTCGATTTATCCCAAAAACTGACCACACACACACGTTTTCAAACGACAGCATGATATTAGAACTGGAAATTAGAGATGATAATGGTAGACCTCCCACTTGGAGGATGGCTAAGCGATGGGAATCGTTTTAGATAGTTTTTAATAGATTGGAGAAGCTTCTGAAGGTGGTTTTCTGCAAGAAGAACCTACCGATGGGCGCTGCTGCATGACGCTGAACGGAATCTTTCATCTAAGACCTTTTAGCACTGATATAACTCTATATTTTTTCACTTGGAGTTAGATCACTCTTTTCTTCTTCATTAACAAAGAATTCCTTTGACTCCTTCTAGTTTTTCCCTAGATAACATCATCTCATTCTTCCTTAAAAGAATACCGTCTTCATGTCATATGATAACTCAATCAAAAGAACAAACGAGAGCAGCTTCTGTTTAACATTCGATACCCCAAAAAGAGAACATTTCGAACAATTGCAAATAGATTATTGGAAATGAATACAAAACGAATGGTGAGGAAAGAATTTGCAAAGAAAAATCACCCGCTAAAAGCAGAACAAAAGATGTTCCTTAAGAAACTGAAATGAAAACCGCAAAAATGACAAATGTAAACGGCACCGCAGGATCAGGCATCAGGCAAGAGGCAGGCAGGACACGGACACCAGACCAGAATCCTGGGTGGGTTGTACCCTGAGGCAACACCTACAACATCGAATATAGAACGAACACTGATTCGTGTCCTTTCGTCCTTTTTTTTGGGTTTATGGCGTGGGTCGAGACGCCTGCGGCGTTGCAGGCGGCGCTGGAACAAACCACTTAGACGGGGACACGGACATGCTTGACCAGCACCAGGACCAGGACTTGGGTTACCATTTAGTTCCATGAAAAATCAGGCAATGTTTTAGGACCTATCCATATGTCAGCAACTGGCAATTGTCTGAGTTGTCCTTTGCTACTGATATCAATATGTCCTAGGACTCTATTCCTTGACCCTCTTCTGCATCTGTTAGTAGGTTGTTTCTAGACCTTCTACCGTATTCCTTTGGCTAATCTCTGCTGCCTGCTTTTCAGCCAAATGTTGAGCCAAATGTACAGCCAAATGTTCAGCAAACTCTTAAGAGATCCTGCCCTGATAGCTGGGGCTACTTTGTTAACCAAATTTACACTCATCTTCAGACGATCAGAACGGCTGCAAGTTGCTGGCTTTTATCAGCTGAAAGTCATCAGTTGAATGCAACCTGCAACATGCCCCAAAGGATACGAAACCCTTCTAACTGCCACACAAATTCAATTTCAACTCCAGTTGCTGCTGCTTAAAATCAAAGGTGTTACTCCGCTTGACCCTTCGACGAAAGATATACTTAACCGAAACCGAAAAACACAAAGAAAACGAAACATAAAAAAGGGTAGCGTCAGAGGTAGAGGTTGAGAGCATCTGCCAATGAATGCGTAATGACCAACTGCCAAAAAGCAGTGAGGGACGACAGGCAGAAGGCCCCAAAAGAAGCGAAGGCGAAGGCGACGGAGACGGAGACTCAGACAAAAAACTGAAGCTAATGAACGACGCTGTTGAAAATCTACTATGAAGAAAAAGGCAGAAACCCTTGCGCTTACAGATGCCAATGAAGTACAGTGAATGATCGATATAGAGAGCTGAAAGATTTTGGAATAAAAAAAGGCAAAAGGAAGGCAGTGAAGGCCATTGTTTGAATATCTTTAAAAAATATGGCTCTAAAACTAGAAATAGTTTTAATTTATAAAAAAAAAAACAAAGTAAAATTTCGTTATGTTTTTAAGTGGAATGAATTTAAAAGAAATATATTATATTTTTTTTTAAATTTAATTAAATATTTATATAATTTCAAACATTTTTTCCAGAATGAAAATGTATAATTTTTAGCTTTAAAAAGTTGTATTTTCAATGCAAAATCAAACAATAGAAAAACCATGATATTATTTATGAAAAATAATACAAAAATATTTTACATTTCAAAGTATTTTATACATATTTTTTAAAAATTATATTTCGACCAAAAACTGTTCTTGAAAATTACCAAAAGAACGCACAGAAAAGCCTAAAATATAAATAAAATATTACAGAAGTTCCACTCTATCTATGTCTATAGACTGTTCACTCTATTGAGCATTCACTGTAGAAGCCAAAGAGTTGTCTACACAGAAAAAAAACAGTTGCCGAAGGGTTTGGACTGTGGTTCGGGTTCAGGTTCGGGTTGCGGAGTCAAAGTCAGTCAAATGATGGCAACAGCAGCAGCGCATGGCGCAATTATCGAGCCGGGTTTTAGGGATTTACCACCTGGACTGGCCTGAAGTTGGAGCAGCAGCAGCAGCAGCAGCCTGCTGTCTGTCTGTCTGCTGCTCCTCCTAACTGGTCCCGAAAGGGTTTTAGCCAGAAATTTAATTGAGCTGTGAACCGAGAAGTGATCTCGGTCGGTATCGAGACATCGAGACATCTGCCCGCTGCTTGACCTCTGTCTCGCTCTCTAAGTGGAACAAATGTCGGGAAAGACCTTCTAGCATAGGGCACGTGCCCTGCCTCATATTCCACTGAGAAGAGGCAACTGTACCTTTCGTCCTTGCTGCAACTGCAACTTCTACGGCAACTGCGCCTGGTCATGCGGCTGCCACCAGGTGCTACGCTGGACAACATTTTCTTGGTCTTATCAGTGGTCCTTGGGTCCTTTGTCCGGTTTCGAGTGGCTGTTCGTTTGTCCCCTGTCCACGGTCTGTCGTCGCTCTGCTTTGCCCCGTTGTGTCCCGTTGTGGTCCTTGCCGCGTGCTGCAATTGTTTCGCATTTTCGGTGTGCGTGTCCTTGCATCTTCGGCCATTGTTGTGATTCATTTTGTCAAATTTATATAAAATTTATTACAACTCACGGAAACCTCCAGAAAAATCACCATTTAATGGTGTCAAAATATGGAATGGGTCCCAGAAAAAAAATT
Organism: Drosophila persimilis; assembly: GCF_003286085.1. Taxonomy (NCBI): domain Eukaryota; kingdom Metazoa; phylum Arthropoda; class Insecta; order Diptera; family Drosophilidae; genus Drosophila; species Drosophila persimilis. The sequence continues at coordinate 2,283,877 of NW_020825706.1, forward strand.
CCATGCTTTCCTTTCTTTAATTTTTGGAATGAGGTTTTATGAGGGCACAATTTATTGCGTTGAAGAATCCGCGCTGAGAGCATCATTGAAATGCATTGAAGGATGCTCAAAGATCATTGAAAAGCCTCAAGGATCATGGTTGAATGGATAAAGATAGAGAAGAGAAGAGGATGTTTAGAAGGTATTATCTAAGCGGGAGATACTTCCAAATGGGATAGGGGTGTGGTTTTATAAGGGTAGATTAGATGGGCTTATAAGGAATTTTCTTAGCGGGGGATCCATTGATAGGAATTCTTTGGATGGAGATTCTTTTCTCTCCATGAAATATGTAAGAGAAGAGCTTCTTTCCTTAGTGATTCTTCAGTGAAGCAGAAATGTTACTTTAGAGACATATCAAAAGAGAAAAACTAACTAACTAAATGACTGATTGCTATATCCATATGGTAGGGTATTATTCTAAAAATGAAGATATATTTCTCTGGATAATAGTCTCCTTCTTCGTCCAGAAACCTTTATTGATAGGCTTAAAATCTTTAATTTTTGATCTTAGTCCCTTTCTTAGTTCGCCTCTGATCTTTGAATTCTCTCCTGAATTTTCACGATTTTTCTGCTACAACGTCTTGCAAAGATCTTTTGATTCCATGCATTCTTTATTGATTTCAGCAGATTTTTCTGCTCGATCCTAAGGCTTGCATCTGATCTCTAAATTGAGTACGTTTTGATTTAAAAATGTTCTTCGAAATGCTGGCCTTTAGTGTAATATCATCTCTCCTGCCCTTATCTACCACCTGCAACTCGAGATAGATCTTTCAGAATACTCTCCTCTTTCACCTTTTAGAGTTCCATAAAACAAATTAGCCATGTAATCCCCATATCTATTCCTAGAACTACCTCTGTATTTTCTAAAATCCTCGATCGATAAGCGAAATTAGCAAACGAAATCCTTTAGCTACAATTTCCTGCCGAAGATTCCTTCAGATAAAATCCATTTGTTGCTTAACTACCAACTCGATTCTTATCCAAAACATCTCTAGGGAAAAACACCCACGACGCAAGCTAAAACCTGGCTCAAATAACCTTCTGGCTCTCCCATATTTAAGCCAAACCCAAAGGTCAGTCCACGTGCCATTGTCCAAAGGCCGAGCAGGTGAAGCATGAAATGCATTTCCACACAACCCGACCTCGAGTCTGTGGCCCATTGTTTTTTGGGCCAGAAACACCCACAGTGCGTGCGCATATGCAAATATTTTTCAAAGAGCAGCTGCCCCGAAAACAAAAGAGAAGCAACAGGCAGGATCAAATAGAAACCAGGAACAGGACTACAGCAAACAAAAGGTGGATTGCCTGTGGAACCTGCTGCTGCAGTCCAGAGGCCCTCCCTTTGAGGTATTTGCATTCTGGTCGAGGCCAAAGTGAAGTGGCCGGAACAGATGTATGTTTCACCTCGAACTTTTGGTCTATTGCACAACCAGAAGAGAGATCAACAAAACGAGAGCTAAAGGTACGGCGGAATACTCCGAAAAAGATTCACACATCTCGTCTCCTGTTCTCCTGTAAAAAATCACGCTTGAGTGTGAATTGCAGTTCGATGTGGATTTATGGTCATATAATAGAGAGCCAAAGAGCAGTTCCCAGAAAGGATTTGAAGCAAAAGCACGTACCATCTGAGAGGACACAGAACTCAATTGAGATCCCAGGCAGATGTCTTTTTTTGACTCTGAATTCAACATTCAAATCTCTCAATTTTGATAAGAAAAACAGATAGAATGGTACCCCTTTGATGTGACAAATCAATCTGGCGAAGGAAAGGATCTGGCAATCTGAAAGGATTCTTCTATTGATGAAAGGATTCCCACTCTCCAAAGAAAGGTACAAACATTTCGAGGACACATTTGTGTGTCATGTTTGCGCAAAATTCCCCCTCCGGCAAGCTGCAAAAATATGTATGACAATTGTTAGATGAATAGCCCTCAGCTGATATCTATATACGAGTGGAAGAGGGGTTAAGTGTGGGTAATTTGCGCCATTGACATCAATGGGTTAATTCAAATGTTGATCAAACATTGTGGGGGCACGGCACTGTGGATACAAGATACAAATACAGCTGTCAATGGATTTCACGCGTATTCCCTGAAAGGGTAGGGGTTTTTATGGAATAGGGTTCTATGACTATATGTGGGATAAGAAATGGAAAATATACTGGTTCAATGGGGAGTCTAAAGGAGGAATGAAAGGTGGTAAACTCCCTTAGATAAAACATTCATTGCAGAGGCTGCCATCTCTCATAGTTATTGGACTTTCAATGCCGTACTTTCACTCATTGAAAGTAGAAGTACTTCTTGTTGAAATCTTCTACAAAGTGTACCCATAGATATATCGTTTTTTAGGTAAAACTTGACCAGCATCTTGTAGCAGAACCACCTGAAGGGCATACCCAATGAGAGGCCGAGACACCCGCACTATTCCATAGAAAGAAGTCCCCCGCAGGGCCAAAAGGCAGCGACGAGCTCTTTTGATGATTCCTTGATTCCTTTCAGAGGATTCCCAAAAGAGATTTTGCTTTTTTAAGAAGCATCGAAAGAAGTCGCTGCCAGCATTGTGCGTTGTGTGTGCGTGGAGGACAATGCTCCAGGCCAGGCCAGGCCCTAAAAAAGGAGCAGGACGAAGACGAAGACTGAAACTCGGACTGATCATGCGTGGTGTGATGTGTGCGTTGCAGCCTGTTGAAGGAAGAAACATCTGCCCCGCTCTTTAATGTTTTTTCCTTCGCTTCTTCTCTTTTTATGCTCCGTCTTCTTGTACATGGAACAGGATACTTACAAAGAGCTACAAAACCAGGCAGAGAGTGAGAGGCAGACTGTACTTCCCTCACTCGCCCGCTCACTCTGTCTCTAAAAGGACTCGCTTGTCATCTAGGAACAATGTCAAGGTCAAGCCCAGGAGCACGTGTCCTGCCCCGGCCCCTGCCGCTGCCTCTGCCATCTAGTAATTTTTACCAGTACTTTTTTTAATAGAAAAAATCTCTCAAAAACACGCAGGATGTGTGCGTATCCTGCTTTAGTCGGCAGCATGTGCCCCACGCCAGCCAGCCAGCAGCTGTCACTAACGATGATCATCCTGTCAGGCGACAGGCAGATCCTTGGAGCGTGCGTGTCCTTCGTCGAAGTACTTTGAAAGCGTGAATGGAAAAAAATGATTTGATATTTTTTAGTCTATTTCCTGTGGTGCTGCCGTGGATCCATCCACACAGCTGCCTCTGCAATTAGCATATTGCCCTGTCCTGCACCCACATAATGTCATGTCCTGTGCCAGGACAGCAGCTGCTCCTCCTGCGTATCCCCATTCTATTTTGGTGAATATTTGGCAATTGCCTTCTGGTCTGTGCTGCAATCCTTTCGACAATTGCCTCCATTCGATGCAAACATTTGACAATACCCGGATTATCCTTTGGCTCAGGGCTCAATCCCTCAATTGTTTTCGCAATTTTGATATGATCCTTTGACAATTTTTGCAACTGTTTGGATTTCTATTTCCATTATATAGGGGACACTTTTGAAAGGGGTTCCGTGTTGTTGCAGATGGTTTCAGCGATCTTTCGTATGGCTAGCCTTTATAGATATAGAAAACTGTTGGATCTATCATCAGAGTATACCATGAAGCTTACAATAGAGACAGGGCTTTGTTTAAGAAAGAGATTAAGTTAGAGTTCTCGAAAGATCACTGCAGGAGACTTTCTTTGTATGTAATCTTGGTGCAAAAAAGCCTTTGTTAGGCTTAGGCTTAGGTTTTACTAGAAGAACGACTTATCCTTTTATAGAAAGTAGATCAGAAAGAGTTGCCGGGTCTTTACTTTTCATTTTAAACTCTTTATTTAATTGACTTTGTTCAATCTTATGGTATCATATACCACTGTTCTTCACTCAGGAACAAGTTATATGATTTTGTTCTCCCTTCTCTTTACTACCCTTCAGTATTCCTCATCACCTTTCCACCTTTAGCGGCCTCCCAAGTATTACACCTTATCATTATTTCAAAGGTACCTTCACCATCTTTTAGATACCACATCTCTCTTCAAGGATCATAACTCATCATTTTCTTATCACATCGGAAATTAAAAGAAAAACTAATTCCAATTAGGGGACCTAGAAATCTATGGAAACCCCAGCAATATTTCAAAGGAATTTCGGGGCATTTGTCGAACAGCAAGACATTTGTTTGTCTACTATTTTTTATGGAACACGGTCTCAGGTGAAAGACAGGACGCCTGACCATGTCCTTGGCCAGGTCCTGTCCTAATCTCTAATCGCCCCGTCACGCTGTCCCCTGAACTGAAGGCAGGAGAGTAGAGTCCTCACCTCGGACTCATTTGAGACGCTTTAAAACCGGCGATAAAGATCGGCAGGTTCAAGCTGCCGGCAGGAGACGGCAGGTAGTCCTTTGCCCATTGTCCTGCTCACGATTTGCGCTCTCCGTGTCCTGCAGCCGTCCTGCAGCAGCTAGCAGCCGGCATTTAAAATGTTGCAATGTGCATTGTATAATTTATATCATAATTCTCCATGCATTGTCCACGATCCCGATGCGGTCCGGACCTGGTCCCTACTTTATGGCCATCCTGCACTGCAGCTTTATCCTGTTGCTTCGTCCTGGGGCTTATCTTGATTTCAATTGTAGCTGTAGCTGGACGGGGGTCTTTTTAAAAGAGACAGAAAAAAGAGAGAATTGAGACATCTGGGAATGGGAATTGCTTGATTGATTTGTGGGTGCAGGAGAGAGCGAAAGAGAGAGCTTGGGGATCAGCGAAAAAGAAGGCCCTTAAAGGGTTAGTAGGTAAAGACTTTAAGACCCATATTTTCAAGTGGAAAGATAGAGATCCCTACCAAGAAACTCTTCAATCTTTTCGCCCAAGATCTGCCATTTTCTCCCGCCCCATGCCCATGATCGATCGATCCATTGTGATCCTTTGTGATCCTTTTGTGAATTTCCCTAAATTTCCTTAGAGAAGCATGTAATCCCCTTAAGCCTCTACGCCCAAAATCAATTATAATCGTATTGGCAAACAGATCGCTTCGGGGTGTCACCTTTCTTGGTGCCCTTCTTGCAAAAAGAGCAAACGACTTCCTGCCGATCATGCAAATTATTCTTTGGGCGCAAAGGAAATGCTAGAAGGAAAAACCCATAGAAAACCTGTTCCGGAAACCTTTGAACCTGTAAGTTATATTGAGGAGTATTTTCCTTGGGAAAATTTGCCCACAAAACGATGATCGGTATACAGCAAAAACTTCCGGTCTGGCGCAAAAAAAAAAAAAAAAGAGGAAGCGCCCGCCGATTCGGATGTCGATCGGAAGACAAAAGATGCGTAGGGTAGGTAGAGAATCAGAACCAGAACCAAAACCAAAGCCAGAGAGAGAAGAGATCTCTCTGTGTACCTGTCATGACGACAGATGCGTCGTTCCAAGGATGCAAAGATACTCCAGAGGATGCGGAAGCGACTGCCTAAGGAATCAAAACAAAAACCAAGAAAAATATAAGAAAACATATGAATAAGAAACGGAAATAACAGCAGTTCCAGTTTCAGACCCGTCCCCCATACCCAGTCCTCAAACTGCGATTCCTGTTTTCTCGAATCTCTGTGCAACAGTTGTCCAAAAAAAAATCACAACTGTTCCTTGTCCGCGGTTTCGTTTTTGAATTTATTTCCATTTTTACAGCCACCGAAGCAGCCATCCATCCAGGCAGTATGTTGCCTTTTCTTTCAGCGGTTCCTCCATGTGTGAAGAGCATTAAAAACTGTGGAGAGGATGGCTGGAGGATGGATGCTGCGGTTTGATAATGTCAAACATGTGTCCACCGAGACGCTGTGCATGCCTAATGAGGATGGGATGCACCTTTTGATGGCTGGGAATACGACAAAGAGGTCCCTAACGGCAATCGAACATGTGGGAAGATTCTCATTCTGATTGAAAAAATAGTCAATGGGAAATGAAAGGGGTTTGTCAGAGTGATGGAAGTTAGGGAAGTAAAAGAGATAATGGGGAAAAGAATGTTAGGAAATGATACTGTAAAGTGTTGATATGGATTTTCGACTCATTAATAAACTTTTTTATAATTCTGATGATATTTTCTAGCATATAAAGCACCCAAAATGGATGAGGATAAACAATTTTAGATAGAAGCAGATCAATAATGATCGAATGACTGATAGAAAAGGGATGTAAAATGAATGAATGAAAAAGTGGGAGAAATCCTAGAGATATGAAAAGATTTTATATTGAAAATAGCACTTCCTAATAGCAAAACAAATCCTAAGCAAAAATAACATCCTTATTTCATCATCTTTGACAGTCAACCTTTCCAAATATCTATCCCCCAACAGGCACTTCAACCACTGACAATCCAACAATCTGACTCATCTTTAGACCCCAGCGCCACTTCACACCAATTTGTAGTCGCCTCACATTATGGCCATTTGCATTTTGTCCAAAAACCGCACGAAAATGGAGCATTTCGGAGCCACATTTCGAATGCTCGATGCGAATATTTATTGCCGGAGAAACCCCAACTGCATGCGGGAGTTAAATGTAACAAGATTTCAATCGAAATGATGCACAATGAATAAAAATAAATATATATAAATTCAGGAAATTAATGAGCCATATTTTTGCGAGGCAGAGAGCCAAAGACAAAGCTCGAGGCTGGGAAGCGCGATCGATCCTGGTCTGGGAACGAGGGCGTGATGATTGCATTTTAATGAACAAATTAAAAATCAATGCCCAACCGACAACCGACCGACGACTGATGATAACACGTACATTGTACTTAAATTAAACGAATCGAAACAAAATTTGTTAACTTAAAAGAGGGACCAAGGGGGTGCTGAGAGGAGGAGTACGTACCTTTAAGAACTGTCGATCGAACACCGATCGTGAGAATGGAAATGGCGACAATGTCGAATGCCGAATGCCGACGCTGCTGCTGTTGCTGTTGCTGTCTTCGCCTGCCTCCTGAACCCCATAAATCTTCATAAGCTTGTCACGTTTCCAGTGCAACAGCTACTCGTAAATATCTGGCAGAGAGGCACAGAGAGACCCACCAAACCACTGGCGAGAGTCTTCTTCCCCCCCAAAAAAAGCAACCAAAAAAAGAGGAAGTTTAAGAGTATTTCGAATAAAGGATACCTGGGCCTCGGAGCTTGATAAATTCTTCCAAAAAGTTCTCTAAATAATACAGAACCTAAGGACTGTGGAGGGTTATATGAAATTCAAGCAGTAAGAATTATAGGAACTTGTTGAATTTTAATAAATAGTTAGATAATGATTTTTTGAATCTACATATGAAATTTGAGGGTGATATCTCTACAATTGTGGAAACTATGACCTCAAATCATGATCATTATTGGACTCAGAGAGGTTTATGATCCTTACTTTATGCCTGTAGCTTTCCACTCTTCAAGACTCCTCCACGAATCTAGTTCCAAGTAGCTAGTGCTCTTTATCATACTTTTGATAGTAAATAGTTTAAAGAACCTCCACAAGCCCATACACCCTCCTACACCCACCTTTAAAGGGTACCACACACCAAAAAAATAAAATTAAATAAAAGAAAACTCACTTCATACAGAGCTCCTCAGCGGATTAACAATTATTTTGACATCAAATAGCCGCACGCCCGAATCGGACGAGAGAGTTTTGGAGCTCAACACAGGGTCTTGGTTGCGGGAGTGGGGGAATGGGTCTTGGATCTTGGACTCCCTCGCTCTCTGTCTCTCTCTCCTTGGTGACAATTGTCGTGAGTGTCTGTGTGGTGGCACGTCCGTGGCTTCCACTCTTCCACTAAAGATGCTTTCTGGACTACCGTTTTGGGGCTGTGCGGTGGGACTGTGGCTATGGCCCTGATTTTGGAAGTCAGTGCACGTGTGCCTCCGCGTCCCGTCATCGTTGTCGCCGGTCGTCGTTGCCTCCTCAATTTGTGGCAATGTTCAATGAAATTTTTGGTCATAAAAGTTGTTGTTTATCGTTAATGTTTTGCATTTCGGAAATGTTTAAGGCAATGGTAATGGCAGTCATAAAGGAAAGGAGTTCAACAACATTTTAGAGGTACCTTGGAGGTTAGTCCGGTTATCCATTTCTTTTCAAAGGGTACCGATCACCTGGGATCGGTAGTTGTTTGATCGAATATTCATGCGATTTGGGGGTATTTTCTAGGAATTATTTTGTATTTTTTTGAATTTCAAGAGAAAGAGGAAACGTGTTTATCTTATACACATTTTGATCGGTTTATTCTAGCTATTATTTCCTCTATATTTCAACCAAAGATTGGGATTTAGATTCCACTTATATCTGCGTGTATTCCTCCACAAAGATCTCCATAAATAACCTATATTTTTTCCCTTTCAAATACATAATTTTATATCCCAATTCTCACCCATCTTCTTCTCTAATCTATCCCCAAGAATTCCCCAAACAATCTTTAATTTTAAGACATAATTTTGTATCCCAATTCTTGACCATCTTCGTCTAAATTCTTCCACCAACAAAAATCAATGTATAACTTTCTCAGTTCCCCTTCTTTGGGTGTCTGTCCGATTTTGTGGAGTGAAAACTTTTCCCAGGCCCACAACTAAGTAGCAAAAAACAGAAGCAAGCTGTGTCCCTCTCCCAACTCAATTGCTGACCAGTGCTGCGGCTGCGGCTGCTGCTGCCTGAAAGAAAGCCCCAGCTAAAGCCAATTGGTAGGCCAAACAAATGCCGACCGACATCTCATCAGAGATTGACATCTTCATCATAAATAAAAGTGAAAAAAAAACTAGTTGCTGCGCTACAGTTTTCCACACAAAGATCTCAATCTGAATGTGGCAAGTGAATGCCAATCAAGGAGACAAACAGACAGCAAGAGACAAGTTACGGGGCATAGGATACCATCATACACTCGTAACTATAACAATGCCATTGACATTACAATCACAATTACAATACCCATTACCAGTCGAGAGTGGAGTACGAGTTGTAGTCGTCTCTAATGAAGACATGTCCAAGCGAGGGACTCCGCCTCATAATTACTCCAAAATATTGCGCCTGTCTGCTAATGGAGCAGGCAAATAGTCCATGGGTCCATGGAGGAGCTCCTTCAGTGACGCATACTTAATTATCGTGGCAATGGTGTGTGGCACGCCCGCCCCCTTGTTCAAGCTAGGTGTTAACAAATTCATTTCACTTGGGGGAAAAAAACTGTAACTGGTTTTTGCTCCATACAGCCATCCTCTCCTTCACGGTGGCTCTATCACAGCTACATGGCTCTTTAATCTTCTGTGTTGGTGCCAGAAAGAGAGAGAGAGAGAGAGAGAGAGAGAGGCGGTAACATTATTTGCATGCTGATTAGCCTTCAATGCCAGACCAGACAGAGGTTCCCAAGAGACAGGTTGCACCTTACTTTCCCGCCCCAAAAGAGTTTTTCCCCCCCCAAGAGAGTTGATGATCTATTAGCTCCAGACCCCGTCAGACTGCTCCAATTTTCAACACTTTTGACGTGGCTGTTAATTGATTTAGAGTGCCAGTGTCCGCCATCTCCATCTTGGGCTCCGACACCAGCATCAGCAGCAGCTGCGGAGCAGAGGTCTATGATTATAGAGCGCCACTTGCTTGTTATGGCCACAACTCTGACTGGCTTTGGCCACTGTAATGACTCTTTGCTGCCCCGCTTGACGGTGGTAATTGTTGGCCATTTTACTCTCTGGCATTGTACGTGCCGTGCCGTTGGATTGGGGATATCCGAGGGAATCTAGGGGGTTTCCCCGGCTGGACAAAATGTTTGCCTGACTACTCAATCGTGCGGAATTGACAACTTTATTAGCAAGTGGTGGGCGGTGCAGTCTCTTCTACGGGTGAAATGAGCTGAAATTATCGAGATTTATTTATAGCAGGAAGACTCAAAGCGATAATTGATCGATATATTGATGGTCAGAGCTCTTTGGAAGAGTCTTGCAGAATGTAAGAACTTCTTTTATTGGCGTTTGGGGTAATAATCGAGACTGATATATCGCAGGGAAATCGAAATATCCATTTTCCTATACTTCTATTTCTACAATAAATTCTGGAAATAGAAATCTGTGTAAAAGGACAGGAAAATATCCCAGGGAATCCCTATAGCTATTTCTATGAACCTTTCCACTTAGTGCACTCAAAACCCAACTGTACTTAAAACAATTGAACTACTTTACAGAGAGAGAGATGCCCAAGTGGGACCTTCTTCCTTCAGCCAGCAACATGTGCTGGAAATTTCCTCCATAGAACATTCCGCGAAAACAAATGTTTCGAGAGACAGAGAAATACATTTAGGGGGAGAGGAAAACACAAACAGGGTCAGTGGAAACACCTTGCAAGGGGCATCAAATTCGGCTTGCCTTCATTTTTTTACGCTCGGCGGAGAATCAGAGACATGTGCAACAAGAGCAACAGATTGTGGGATTCGGTTCGCATAGAGGGTCGAGTAGAGGGTCAGGTCAGGTCTGTTCGGTTAGGTAGGGACAGCGATACCGAGTGCAACAAATGAAACGAATCACAGAGCACCAGAGGATCTGCTGCTGCGGCTGCCAGTTGGTGGTCGGTGGCAGCAGGTACTTCCACGGAGGATCAGGATGCTGATCCTCAGAGAGCAACAGGCTGGCATTCCATTCCTTCTCTTTTTTTAACATGCAGGAAAGATTTACTTTACTTTTGTGTGTTTTTCTCTTTTGGTAATGGCTTTTGTTCTGGATCCTGGCAGCTGCTGCTAAAGGATCGTAGCTCTGTTCTGTAAAATGGTTGCAATCACAACAGATTCCCTGCTTTAGATGGTATCTTGTACTGCTGTAGATAGTATCTCCTACTACTCGAACTGTTGCTTCAACTGCTACCCGGGAGAGTGCGAGAGAGTACTCGTAACTATGCCATTCCAGTCGTGCCCCTCCCTGTCTGGCCAATGTCTTCTTTAAGGGCCCTTTATGGGCTTTTGGCCAACGCCCCAGCGATTTAAAAGCGTTCAAATAATTACGATTGCCATTACCATTTGCCATTTCCATGGAATTCGTTCGTTCAGTGGCTTCTTGATTCGTATTCGTGGTCTGCCTTTTCTTTACAGAGTTTTTTTATGTAAAACAGTCGATTGAATGTCTGGGTAGCTAATGAGCTGTGGGTCTATGCCAAAGCGAAATTCCAAGACGCCACAGAGTGGTATTTTAAATGGTTGATAGAGGAGTGGGAAGAGCTGATCAATAAGAAAGAGGTTGACACTTTCCAGTTCTCAATAATCATGAATATGGTTTGGTATTTTCACTGGGATTATTGTCTGGGATTTATCAAGATTTAAGGAAAATTTATATTTCTGTTGACTGTTGATTAAGCAAGTATAAACCATCTGACTCATGTTTGATGACATTTCATGTCCACAGCACCAATCAGCACTTTCAGATGAGCGGAACATTCAATATTTAGCTTGCACGCGAGATTTTGCTATTTTATATAGTGCTTCTTCTGTCATGTTGATAGGGAAAGCAAAAGTGTTGACCACAAACTCTCTCAAAACCTTCCTTTCATTCTACATACGAAACACTTACATAAACACTCTAATACACCCCAAAGGGAACCTTCTTTTATCCAACTTTCAACCCATAAACCCTTTTTCTTTTCTGTGAACACACAAGCCATACAAAAAAGTGGGCTGTGGCCTGTCCTTCCACCATATTTAATCAACATTAAGCACAAATTATATACATTTTGGTGGACAGCGGAGTACGAGTACCTTTTATAAAGAAGAGCTTAAATTTTATTGCTAAAATTTATCGAGTGGAATGTTTGCGGCATGTTGTCGCTCGTTTATGCCACACACATACACGAGAAATTAAACAACAAAAAATACTTGAATAAATAAAAAAAAGGGAGTCAAAAGAGACAAAAGTGAAGCCTGATGGTCACCGGCTGCCACGAGAGAAGGCTTTTTGGTGTTTCGTTGTTTTGGTTTTGGTTTTCCTTTGCTTTGTGTGTCGCGAAGCCAATCAAAATCTGTTCCAGGGGCAGCCAGCAGGTTGCAAGTGAGGATTTTTGGGGCAAGGCATAACTAAATGATCAGCGTGCAGCGTGGTTCGGGATCGGGATCGGGATCGAGAGTGTGCGGTTTTTAATTACACGGCGCGCCATGGGGACAATGTTGCAGTTGGAGTGTCTCCCTTGTGGGTCTTTCTGCTTTTGTTGTTGGTTGTTGGTTCCTGGGGCATATGGCACGCGTTTGGGGGCATAGACCCATGAAACAGAAGGACAGCTGCGGCTGCTGCCACACTGTTTGCACAGCTTAAAGTTTGCCGAGCTGCTGCCGTGTGTGTTAACATTGCCCAAACATGCCACAAAAGGACACAGCAGCAGCAGCATTTCCTTTTGTGGCATCTTCGTTTTTCCCCCGAAGAACAAGCCAAGAAGTCAAAAGAAAAAAGGAAATCGTTCTTTTTTCCTATTTGGATTTCTTTCAGGGACTCTACTTCCACCCCAAAACGGCAACTGTGTAAGGACTGCTGTGTCCCATTGTTGTCCTCTGACATCTTTGCATTTTATGGAATTTTCCCTCTGGCATTGTGCTGATTTTTCATGGCTGTTAAATTGATGGATTGCTGTGCGACTTTTGACACCACATACAATTGCATTTCCTCCTTAGTGGAGTTTTCTCTCTGTCCTTCAAGGAAAATCTTAAGCAGCCATGGATAATGCATAGCGAAGGAGTCGGGCATTCCGATTGATACTGACATTTACTAGATTTCTGTTGGGGATTTTTCTGTGACATTTTTATGGACGTCTCGTTAAAGTTTTTGAGCCAAGGAGCCACATATGTGGGGTATGCCACTCGTTAAAGTGTCAATCATAAATAAGCAAATCCATTTGGGGTTCGTTTGAAAAGAGAATTGTATTCGTATGTAATTAGGGGACTGTTTTTCTGAAAGAAGATGTTGGAATTAATCTGATTATTTAGTGTCAAATAATGTACGAAAATGGTATCTAAATTATAGGATTTATTTTGATTTATACTTTACGAATATTTGTCTACAAATGGAGGATTCTATGGGGCTTTATAGAATAGTTCTAGAAGAAAGGAAATGGTCATAGATGCTATACAAATTATAACATTTTCTAGTTCTTGTATACATGTGAAATTGTAATAATTCTTCTGTAGTACCTTAGAAATAAATTTTCCAATAGCCAAGAAAATCCCCCTGAAGTGGCCCTCTCCCTAAGTAGCATTCTCCTCCCCCAAACCCTTTATTCTGAGATGCACTTGTCTCAAGTGAAGACCAAGTACAAACACATGTGTGTATCTATTACCTCTCGGAGAAGTCTTGGGTTTCGCTGAAAGAATCAGCTGACAGCAACCGGGAGATACGCTCAGAGATGGAAGGGGATATGAAGGAAGTCCATGGAGATACACAAGGGACAAGGGACATGGGACAGAAAAGTCAGGAAAGCGGACGCAGCCACTTGAAAAATCCACCTGCGCGACTGGAAACGATCTGGCGATCTCGAAGCGAAGAAACTGCTGCTGCCCTCTCGCTCTCTACTGCTATATATAGTATCTCTCTGGCTGTCTCCGGAGTCTCTGGAGTCTCCTCCTATATCTCTGGCTGTCTCTTTCTCTGGATTTTAATTTTGGTTGCGTGGTGGCTGTTGCCGATGTTGCTGCTGCTGTTTCTACTTCAGCAAACTGCAGCAGATTACCTAAGTTGAGCCCTTAAGTGTGTTCCATATCAGGTTTATCATTCGCTGTCATTGTCGTTGTCGTTGTCGTTGCTGCTGCTGCTGCTGCTGCTGCTGCTCCGAAGACAGGCATACGCTTCACTGATCCAACGAACCAGCAGTCCAGCAGACCAGCGGACGAACGGATTAAATATATCATTTTTGGTTCCCTCTTTAATGAAAGGGTTGAGCTTAAATTCAGTTCAGTCGAATGGTTTGCAGCCAACACCTGAAAAATGCAGCCTACTCCGTAAAACGGAAACTTTAAACACTAAATATGCTTTATGAAGAAAGTTTTTTGGGGGTAGGAAATATACGAGTACTATATGTATATGGCCAAGTGAAATGATTGATATTGAGGAAGTTGCTTGGTCGTATCTTGCGGTTATATTACAAGCTGTTTCCTTCCTTCCTTGGCAAAAGAGGGGATTTAACACTGGGAAACACTTCAGTGAAATGTTGGATTAATAAAATTAAGATATAGATATAAGAATAGGTAATAATTCTTTAAACCGAACACCAGTAAAACTATGGTATAAAAATCATTCATGATTCAACAATAATCTTAGTTTTCTTCCTGTAAAATCTTTTTGGCACCATCTGGTATTCGATTTTAATCCCTAAAAATCCTCTTCTTTTCTCTGCTAAAATTTCTCTCAGTGTTTTTGCTAAATGCCTTTGGTATATCAAGCCCTTGGCTAATAAAGTCTTTAGCCAAGAAACTTAACAATTAAACAGAGGGGCCTGCCAGCAGCAAAAACAGGGTGTTCCAGTCGAAAGCAGAATCCATCGCAGTAACCCGAAAAACAAGCCGTATCTTTCAATCCAAAACAGTAAACAGTTTGGAAAAAAAGTAACACTGTTATAATACACATAAAAGATTTACAAAAATGTCGTTCAACTGGAGACACTTTCCTAAATTATTTTTAGTATTACCAATCATGCACCTTCTGCTCTCCGCCGTGGTTAAAATCGAGTCCGCCGAACAGCAACGTATGCGGTTGTTGGGTAAGCAAATAGCTACAGATACAGAAAGTTATAGGCAGGTTCTATATAGATTTTATACCTACAGCCAAGACCAATGTGGAGACCATTGATGCAGTCATGAAGCGGCAGAAGGAGGACGTAAAAGAGTGCTAAAGCCACACACACCCTGTCTGGACAAAGAGTTACCCCGACAAAGAGTAAGCCCAAAGCACAAACCCCTTCGAAAAAGAGTTATCGACAAGTGAAACGGAAGCAGAGTCAAGGTGCAAGCCCCAAAAATCATTACACCTGTTCGAGGGGAAGATGTGAGTGTAGAAAGCGTGGAAATCGAATGGAGAAGAGACCAGAGACCCGCGAGAGACCGTTGCATGACAGCCCCCGAAAATTGAACGCTCATAGTTCTACTTGCCACACATCAGGGGTTGCAGCGGTTGTCTTTGGCTTTTGGGGTAACTCTTTATATTTTTATTGTATCTGTCTTCTTTTTTTTGGTCACGCTGCCTGGCCGCTGCACTTTGTTGCATGTGGCAGGCGACACAAATGCAAAACCAACGGGAAAACCTTCCCCCCTCCCCACACCGAAAATTAATAAGCTTAATGAGCAGGCCGTGGCCAGTCACAGATAGACATCTGCAACAAGTGGACCCCCTGGTGGCAGCTGCATCGGGATTTTGCACGAAATTTCCTTATAATTATTATAGCTTAAATATATCGTGGACCTCTGCCGAATAATTAGTATTTCTTTTAGGTGGAACTGCAGCTGCCTTTCCTTCTGCTTCAAGGATAACCCTTTGCCAGGCAGCCTGTCTGCCTATTCGTATAGGTTTTAATTAAAGTTATTTATTATCTATTCATCAAAATTTGGCCACCAACCAAAGGGTTGCCTGTGAGTCCGAGGTGTGGCAGATGGAAAGGTTTTTATTTGAATCCTTGACTAAAGCAGGACTATGGTGGGCAGGTGGAAAGGTGAGAAGTATGCGCTAAGGAGATAGATAGAGAAACAAATGGATAATGATAAGTTTTGTATTAGAATTCTCTACCTCTACCTCGAATTCCCTCTCAGAGGTCTGTGTTTTTACCCAAAAATTTTGGTATGTCAAACGCTATTAGAACCTCAAAAAAAACACAATAAATTGTTTCCTAAAATATACAAAATATGGCGCTAATTATGAACCAATTTAAGGACAAACCATAATTATCATTCAAGTAATTTTCCCCCATAATATTTGTATTCAAAATTACTCGTAATAAATCAACAAGAAATACAAATAAAATATGGAAAAAAGCCAACCAGTTTTCAGGGGAAGAGAGAGCCCTAGTAGCTTAAGGATCTCAATTCAGGAAGCC
Source organism: Drosophila persimilis (assembly GCF_003286085.1). Taxonomy (NCBI): domain Eukaryota; kingdom Metazoa; phylum Arthropoda; class Insecta; order Diptera; family Drosophilidae; genus Drosophila; species Drosophila persimilis. The sequence continues at coordinate 2,299,956 of NW_020825706.1, forward strand.
CTCTGTCGAGATCCTGCTTAATATTCCTCCTCTTTTTTGTCAGTAAGTATATAATTTAGCAACCTTATCAGCTGGAAACTCGTCTGCTGCCCCACGCTTATCAACTTCATTATGCAAGAAACAGGAAAAACTCAAGAGGGGGTATGGAGGAAATTATGGCATTCGGATATTACTTAATCATACATTTGACTGGCTCCCCGAGACCCACGCAGAGGAGCACCTTTTGCCTTTCAGATGTTGGGGGAAATCGCAATGACAGTTGCGTTTATGATGGGGGCAGCGTATATTGTACATTTAAAGCGAATGTATTTTTGGCAATGCGTCAGATGCAATTACAGATGACAGGAGGAGCAGCAGGAATACGGTATACGTACATGCCCCCGATGACAGCAACTGCAACTGTCAAAATGTCTGTGGCAGTGGCAAAAACTGTCAGCGGCTGGCGGAATGCCTGACAAATGTGACGCCATATAAAATCAATAAATTATGAGTGCCAAAGGGAGTCGAGTCCACTTCCAGTGGCAGTTGCCAGTTGCATAATGTATTCTAAGGATGCCAAAAAGGAGTGACGACAAACCGGTTGCCACTCCATCCATCGGCCCCATGTCCTTAGGGACCATCATCGAGGAAGATCCTCTGTATTTGGCGTTGATTGATTTAGTTTGTGGCACAAAAAACACCTCGCCCAGGGCTCTGGGCTTCCCACCAGCAGCAGCCGAAGCAGCAGCAGCTTCTTCTTTAATGAATTAATTAATGAAGGCCATAATTAAATTTGCACTTTCTGCTGTCTGTTAATTTATGAGTTTTTAATTATTTTCGCAATTAAAGGTGTCTCCTTTTTTGTTGTGCAACATTATAATTATTTCCTGGCAACAGGATCAACAGGATATGCTGCTCATTTGTCAGTTAGCAAAGCGTTAAATCGAGCCCCAAAAAAACTGGCTTCCTTAAGCCACCAAAAAAAAAGGCAAAAGGCAACCAACGAAACGAAAGACTCAGAAACCGAACTTGTTTTCAGTTTTTGGGGGCGCCAAAAACTTAATATTTTTTCAGTTTTTTTGCAGCTGCTTTTTCGTAGCTGTCTCTCTTTTTCTTTGTTTTTTTTTGGTAATTATTAAAAAGCATTATTTTCTCTGCAGACAATAGACAGAAACAGTAGACATCGGCTTCAGGTGCAACAGCCACTCTTTTGGCATTGTTCCAATTTCCCTTCACAGCGCGGAAAAATTGTCACTTCAGAAAATTCTATTGTTTGGAAATGCTTTTCGTGCGGTGTGGCAGGTAGATCTCCCTCGGAGAGGGGTTGCAACAACCAAACAGAACAGAACAGAACAGATCTTCTTTCCTCTTTATGAAGTGTTGTGTATGTTTTTTTTTTGTATTTTTGTCGGGCAGGTGTAGAGTCCAAAATGTTCTCATAGTGTAGAAGAAGGTCTCTTTTTGGTCTCTTTTGGTACAGTTATAAAACTGTTTTAGATCTCTACTCTTCTTTTTGGGTTTTTGCCAAAACGTGGGAACGTATATTTTTGGCAACAATATCCAAAAACAGTTGATGCATAGGCTTCTATGTCAAATCAAAGGCAGGTGGAGCTGGTACCACCACCACTCGAACAAGCACTTAAGAGTAAGTAGTACCGATCAGTGGGCAGGGGTTCGGGGTTTGGCGCTTAGATGGGGTTGAAAGTATTGATCAAATGATGGGAATTCTGATGGGGGAAAGTCTAAAATGGGGTTTAGTGTCAGGCAGTAAATTTAATGCGCATTTTGTACACATTTTTGTATAATTTATCACAAGCAAGGTTGGGTCTTCCTAAAGAAATCAACTAGAAACTGTACCTTCTTTCAGGCCTTCCACAAATATTTAATTTGGCATAGAATATATTGTAGTTCTACTCTGCATTAAGACTATATACTCTCGATTCTATAAGTCGAACAGAAAATTACACATTCTACTCATCAAAACCTAAGAAAAAGAGTACTCAAGTTCTGTATACACATTTCTCTACAATTTATCTTTGTATCTTATTTGTACAAAGATTTCTTCCAAGACACATTAATAACATTATTTTATTAAGCAAAATATTTTCCTATCTCTGTAAATGGATATTTAATATTTATCTCTGTTTTTAATATTTCCCTTTACAAATCAAGTAACTCTACCTCTGCTGATTCCTTTCAATTGTTCTGCTAATATATTTATTTTCCTCAAGTTATTTCCCTTTTGCTCTCCATCAACTTTTCCTTTTACACTTTTTCTTTCTTCCAATGTAAAAATATTTATTTTATGCATAATACCATTTTCTGCTTACCTCATAAGACGAAAAACCTTCGAAATAATTTCTTTCCAGCTGCTGTCCAATCTCCAATCAAATGACTCGACTATTTTTGCAGAACAAACCCGCGGAGATTTCTTGGGATTTTCTTTTCTTTTGGTTCAGGGCTTTAGGCTTAATTGTTTGCAAATTAGCTAATTAGTTAATTAAGACTCTGATTACATGGTTAATAGTGGTGGCTTCAGGGTTACTAACCCTGGATTTGGGGCATTTATGAAACCATTTTTGAATTGAAATTGCCACAATTTCTGCGCCACAAGACAAAGGCGACCCATAACCATAAAAAAATTAAACCGAAAATTCAGAAACAATGAGCTTTGAACAACTTAATTGAGACATTTGGCCGGATAGCAAGAGAGAAGAACACCCGGCCCTCGAGCAGGCTTCTTGTCATCGTTAAGGAGTTAATTTATTTATTATCCACAGATTTTTACGGCTCCATTGTTTTTTCTTTGGCTTAAAGTCGGTCCAAAGCCAAAGCCAAAGCCAGGAATAATAAAATATGAAAAGAGTCAGAAGAGATGTATCCCAAAAAGAAGAACCGGCTTTTCGGCTAATTAGGAGGCTTCGAGGAAAATATATGTAACACCGAAAAATGTTTCTTCTTTTTCTGTTTTTATGGATGCTCATTCGCTGTGCATGTTCCTCCACTTCTCTGTCTTTCCTTTTTATGATGTCGAGAGATTTTGCACCTTATGAGAAAAATCTTGAGAGCTCCATCGCTTCGCGTCGCGTCGCGTCTTTGCTACGTCGCTGCCAATCTTGTTAAACTTGCCCCAAAGCCGCATTGACACTTTGTTGCGCCTGCGCTTCGACTTGGACTTGGAGGCACTCTGGAGTCGTTACAATCCCAGAGAGGCCCCCGACTCTCTCTGTGGTTGTTGTACATTTGAAAGTCCGTTTGGCTGTCAAAAGCGTTAATTTTTAAGTGCCTAGTGAGAGTTTTTTGTTTTGTGTGTGCTGTGCTGTGCTGTGTTCCCTCCTCCAGTTCCAGCTGAAAGGCGGCTTTCATCTTTGCAGCAGCTGCTTCTGCTGTATCTGTATCTTCTGTGTGTGTGTGTGCCAGTCTTAATGAGAGCACGGGTTCAAGTGGCAAGTGTCTTGTCTATTTTTTATTTGCAGCATTCTTCCCCCCAAAATGAACCCATTAATTTGCTGCTCCAAATGGTCTGCCAACTTGACATTTTTCTCTTGAACTTTTCTCTCATTCGGTTGGTTATTGACCTGGTTCTTTGATGGCGGTTTTCCTCACTGAATGGCAAGTTCGAAGTCAGTCTTAGCGGGACTTTAAGACGGGGAAAGCAGAGGAAAGGAACTGCGAAAATTTACCAGAAATAGGCAAGATTTTTCCAGGAAATATTCTAGAAATTCGCAGCATTCATTTATATAGGAATATCCCTACGAATTCTGAAGAGATTGGAGTCCTCTTTGGTATATCAATGACGGATCTTTCATCCACTAATCTAATCATGGAATTTCCATTGAAATTACTAAGCCTATCTTTTGTTTCATCTACGTTTCTGTTGCTCTTTTTTATGGTTCTTTTAAGAATATTTCACTCGTTCTCCCTTGCCTGCGTGCCTAATTTATGGTATTAATTTCCATTTTCCTCGCATCTTCCTGCATTTCCCACAACATTTTCCTTTGCTCTTCATTCCATCTCCCCCCAAAATTAAGCACCTCCATCAAATTAACATATTTTTATATTATAGAATGTTCCCCCAACAAATTGCAAATAAAATGTTGACCCAAAAATTAAACGAACGAACAGAACAGAGGAATTATTACAACAATTTCCCCTTCAATCCTCCCCACCAAAAAACATGTGAGAATGTTCCAAGCCTTTCTTCTGCTGGCATTCATATTTAATTATTTCAAAAATTGCATTTTTACTCCGTTTTTTTCTTTATATCATTTCTCGGAGTGAGTGTCATTAATTTGGCCAAGATCGAAGGGGGGGAAGAGAGGCCAAGCATGACAGCGGCCAACAGGCAGCAGGCAGCAGGCAACAGGAGTTTTTGGTGGAAATATTTCGACTGTTGTTACCGTTATGTCTCTCTGGCGAATTTTTATATCAAAAAATATTTTTCGTATTTCTTTCGAACATTTCTTGGGTATTTCTTTTCTCAGGCCAGCCGGGACGGACGGGCGACGGGCTAATAAACTCAATTAAGCAGCGACTGTAAGCGTGTCCAGAGACTGCTCTGGTCAAGTGCTGATGGCCGAAACGGAGAGCTCTGATGGCCGGGACAGTACTCGTACGAGTCGTACATGGCACTTAATTGACCAACTTTGAGGTTGCGTTTTGGCCAGGTCTGTCTGCCAACTGGGGGGATGGGAATGCAAATCCCAAATCCAAAACCGATTCAAACGCATTATCATCTCCATAATTCAAATGCTGGCCAAGACATTGCATGACTGCGAGGGATCTGATAAGGCACCAGGGGAAAAATTGTCTGCCACACGAGCAAAAAAACAAAATATATGTAAGGTAAGTGGAGGATCGCTTGACGAAGACTTGGATACACTTTGGGGACATATTTTCTATGAAAGTTATGCGATTTGTATGAGGTATTTCGTTTGGGAAAAGATATGAAGCACTAGCTGATAGGTTCTGCTAAGATGTTCTTCAATTCTTTTCCACAAAAATCTACATGCATCGTTTAAACCTTCTTGAGGTCTCAATCCATTTCTCTTAATCATTATACCCTCCAAAAAGGGCATCAAAATATGAAGAAAGGCTTTGGGGGCCCACGTAGAACGGTAGCTGGCAAATGCTGTTGACACTTTTTCCCCGCACAACATCCCACAACAGATAACGCGATGCCCCCAGAGCTCAGCATGAGTCGGTGCCACAGATGGAGTCGCGAGTCGCTGGTGCGGAGTCCACCTCATCGTTGATAGTCGCTGCAGCGGCGTGAAAACTGAAAACTGCTGCCAAACAAAAGCAACGCAATTTCCAGCCATGACTATGTGGAAAATATTATGTGTGTGTCTCACAGCATGCGCCAATTTCCCAGGAAAACTGCCAAGGAGAAGAAGCCCTGTGGCACCACACCAGACAGACAGATAGACAGACTTGGACAGGGCTTGGTAAATATTTTGCCACCGTTTTGAATTTGATTTTGTTGTCTTTTCTGCTGGTTTGGTATGTCTTTTGTTCTTTGTTTGACTGAGCAGATGCCATGGCTGCCAGAAGCGAGGGAGTTACTGGGAAAACGCTGTACTAAAGAAATGTAGCTGCTTCTTGGAGGGAGTTATGGGTCAAATCTGTCACAGAAGCTTCGATGAAAGTCTGATTACAATTATTACCAGTAAACTCTTTAAGCTTACCCCTCACTCTGGTCACTCTCCGTGAGTGATCTTTCTTCTTTGCTCCACAATTAATTGTTGTCGCCAGGCATTTAGGGCGTTCATCGCACGTTATCACTGGGTAACGCCCCACAAAAATAAAGCGGAACATCTTCAGCTTGGCTTTAATCGATTTCACAGCACTCTCTCTGACAATCTGCCTCCTTCTCTGTGTGTATGAAAGACTGGACATCATTCATGGCAACTTGAAGACAATGCGTTGACATTTGCGCCTCATGTTGTGTTGTGGGCCCCTTGTCTCGATCGGAGTCTGAATTATGGCCGGCCAACAGGCAAAACAAACAGAAATCAAACGCAACAAAAGGCCGAGGACCGGGTAGACCGGGTAGACCGGAGTTTTCTGCCATTTCTATTGTGCGTGTGTGCCTTCTGTTTACACTCGTGTCGATTGTCCCCCCCGTCGATGTAGTAGCGTGAAATATCGCAACAATGGCATCATATATTTCCCAATACTCCTGGCCAGTACTCCTCCTCCATCGGGCATCGAACATGATGCATGGGCGCCGCATCTAACGGTGGACACAAAAAAACAAAAGACTTAAGCAACAAACTTTTTGGTCAAGCCATGGGGACAATCGATTAGGGGAGTTGTTGCTGGGGGCGGGAGGAGATTGCCAAAAATTCCTCAAGGAAAAGCCCAAGAAAATTTCCACAGAATATCTGTCAAGAAAAGTATTTGGAAAAAACGTGTGAGAATTGAACGTAAATCCAATATTTAATCGAACTCTCCTTTCTATAAGTCCGATTCTCTTTCCCATCAGCTGCCTCTCTCCGTGGAGTTCTCCTTTCCCAAGATCTCTGAAGATCTGTCTACAGGCTGTCGACCCTTTCACTTCACGCCACTCAAAAATCGAATGCGTACGTGCCTGACCACACAAAATGTGGCTTAAAAAACGGCAGCCAGCAGCGGCATGAAATCCCCACAAAACAAATAGAAGAAACAAAAACAAAAAAACAAGATTTATTATATTAAATGCAGGCATTTAGCGCCACTTAAGCGGCCACTGTGCAACAGCAAGAGGCAGCCACAACAACAACAAAAAAGCCAAGCGAAGCCAAGCAGGAAGTCCACATAATTCTCATCAATATCAATAATAGTTTTTGTTCAGCTTTCGTTTTTTGTCGTGTAATGATTGTTATGTTTATATTTTTGTGGAGAACGTGGTTCAGTGGCAGGTTGGCAAGCGCCAGTGACATTGCAGCAGGCGGCGCACATCCAGATCCACATCCACATCCAGGGAGCCCATCAAATAATACTAATAATAACCATAGTAATAACAACAAGCAATTTCAGCAAAATGCAGCACGTCCTCGGCAACAAATCGAAGCTGCAACAGCAGCCAGCAGCCAGCAACTGCAACATAAAACAGCAGGAGAGGCTGAGGCAGAGGAGGAGGCACTTCCAGTGGCAGTGGCACAAACAGGCTACCGTCTTGGGGCTTCCTGCTTGCCTAGCCGCAAAGTTATTTTCAAATTGATTTGGATCTAAATTTAGTCGAGGGCCATAGGAAGGAATATAATCGTAAAAAGAAACTTTATAGAAATGAATTATGGAAGGAACAAGGAAGACAAAAAGAAAATGAAGAGATTGAAGTGAAATGTTTTAGTAACTTATGAATTGTTATGTCTTAAATGATGGGTAAAAGAAATACTAGTACTATGTAAAAAAGGGGAAATGGAAAATAGTGGGGTAAAGAGGGTTGAATAGGGGGTATAAGCTTGATAAAGATTTTAAATGATTTCCCAGATATTCCATACATTATAAAAATATACTTAAATCTTCAAATGACTTTTCCTTAAACTACACTCAAGTCTAAAACCTCTCTCTCTCTGTCTTTCTTGCGAGTAAATTTAAAATGTGTCTGGTCATTTCCTTTAGGGCATTTGGCTACGCTTTCCTCACGCTCTGGGTGCCAGCAATCGGCAGGCATTCAGTAGCCGATAATTATGTTGCCCCATGGTTTCCCTTTCATGGGGCGTTTTCAATTTAATTTAGACCCGGCTGGCAGCAATCCTGCTCCCCAACAGACACACAGACCTTTCACAATCTCTGTGTCTGGTCGGTCGTGTGACTTTTAACGCACATTTTCAGGCACTTTAACGCCGCCGCCACCGCCACCGCCAGACCAGATGCCCAAGATCGAGGAGCACCACTGGAGACTGGGAGACGATCGCATTGACATAACACCTCATAATTTGCGTTGCACGATGAAGGCTACAGCCACGCCCCCTGCACACGCACTTCGCCTGAGAGGAGAAGAGGCTGTGTGACTTTCGCCTTGAGAATTCTCAAATTGCTGCCACGCCGGGACGTGTTTCTTGTGTGTGGAAGGTGGAAAAGAAAGTGTCGTCATCAGGCTTCAACACTTGGGACCTGGAGCTGAAGCTGGAACTGGACCTGGACTGGTGTCATTGCTGCCACCTCAATCTGCCACACCATCGGGGCCATATGCTGGCGCTCTCCACTGGACACACTGCCACGCCCCAAACAGTTTTACATGCCCCCTGGGCTGGACGGTGTGGCACTTTCCTTTTACGCGTGTCCATCTGGGATCCCAGCGATCCAGCGATCCATTCCCAGTGATGTTCACACTTTACGAAAGTTTGGTTTGCGGCCTCAGCCCCACTGCCCGTAAGGTGCTAAAACATTGTCGCCCCAAGTGTGGCCATCATCATCATCATCGTCGTCACAGCCTCACGTCCTCGCATCTCCTGTGCGTCGCGGTATCGAGAGCAATTTCCTTTTGTTGTTGCTTCAATAAGTGTATATAATTTATATGGAAATTGCCTGGGACACAGCCCCTGATGTTATGCATTTAATGCTTAATTTATACAGATTTTACAGATTTCTGGTATGGTTTTTTTGCTCAGCAATTTTCGGTGCCGTCTTCTTCTTTTTTTTTGTTTGTCGTGGCTCCAAGGAAACTGTTTTCATGGCTCTGGAAATTGCTGCTGAAATACCTAATTGTTCATAAATATTTTATCATATTAATTATGAATTTCATTTCCCATTCCCAGGGATTATTTTTTCAGCAAGCTGCCAAAAGTCATTAGCTGGAGACGCTCTAATAAGCACAAGCCAAAAATAAATGCAATGTACAGTGGTTCCAAGAGCGAAAAATACTATTGAAGACTCAATGAAGGAAGGTTCGAAATGTGAAGAAAGATGCGCCCTTTTGGTTGGTTTTTCTGCTTTGGGATCCATTTTTATCTCTTTGCTTGATTTTTCTATAGATTTCCTTGCTTAATCCTTTCGCTCCACTGTTACGCCGAAACATCATGCCCAAAAATGTTAATAAAATCATAATTAGTTGGTGGCAAGTCAGGCTACCTCTTGGATCTCTGGTATGGACACGCAAACATTTCCCCATTGCACTGGCAAACAAACAAACAAACCTACAAAAATTATTAATAAAAAAAAAACTGAAATGAAATTAAATGTTCAACGAGAGAAATTGCTTGCATTAATTTACGAGTGCGATTATTATTATTTTCATGTGATTATAATTCTGTAAAGGGAAAAATTGCATGGCATGCCATGTTGTGGCGCCACTTCGACGTCTTCGACGACTTCGGTTAGGACTTTGACTTTGACAGGGCCTCCCTCTTGGCCAACAACGTGCCGGGCATATAAAGTCGAGGCAGATCCACTTCACAAACGGTTTTCGGGCGTAATTAATTGTGAAAACATGGCCACAATGGCCTTATGGCTAGATGCCAAACAAATACTAATTGGTCGACGACCAAGCCCGATCCGATGCTTAACTATGCTGTAAAAATGAATAATAGTATTATGTTTTATGCTAAACACTTGTGACGACCCGACCCTCTGTTCGCTGTCGCTTTATATGCAAATGCCTGCCTTTTGCTCTCTTCTGTCTGTGTGTTTTAATGATCGCCCAGGTTGATCTTCAACGGTAGATAGGTGGTTCTTTCCCCTCGATGATGACTCGGCAAAAGGGCGTGAATTAAATTGAAATGTTTCCAACATTTCACAGACTCCACTCCACCTCACGAAATTTCTCTTCGTTTTTGGCAATAAATTTTCTGTTCACACGCAAATAAAAATGAAAAACACAAAAACAGAAATAAAATGTAATTTGCTACCATTTTTTCGATGCCATCGGTTGACATTCACATTTTTATTATTTTTTTGGCGTAATTACAGAGCAAACCGAACCTGAACGCGTTCAAGTCTCAAGTCAAAGGGTTGTCCGAATGGCGAATCGGGGTCACCTGCTTGGTGCCTTGGTGCCTGATCACTGAGCATGCTCAGCCATTCGGCTGGGCTCCTTCGTGTATAATTAGACTTGAAAGCATATTTGTCAAGTTTTTAGTGAGGTTCGGGGCTCACGGATCCGTGGATCCACGGATCGGGGCTGCAGATCAACAGGATGTGATATGGTAATGATAAAGAGCGTTGCCTGTTGCCTTTTTGCGTTCGTCTGTGCAATTGGGGAGCGCAGCCGAATTGAGTAATTGTTAAGGTTTTCCTTTTTATGTGGAATTAAAGGGGGAACTGCATTGAATTTAATTGAATTTTTTGAACTAACTAAGAGACATTCAATGAAGGGCCTTACCAATGGAGAAGGGTCTGTAACTTTGTTCAGAGAAAGGCTATACTGGGAGGAGTTATAAAAGTAGTTGCAAATTCTTTTTCTCCTAGCTATAAGGTTTTTTGGAACCAAATGAGAGTGTATTTTGTGTCCTTTTCCCACCCAAAAGTATGCAGCAATGATTGGGGACTCAGAGAGGATATTTCATTGAGCAGAAAAGGCACAGAAGGTGAAGGTCCTGGCCTGCTCTGTATACTTAATTTTTATACATTTTTTTCCCTGATTTTTGGATCCATAATACTCAATTTTGTCAATCAATAGTTCTCTTCTGATCTTTAAGTTAACATCGGAAAAAATATATAAACCAAATCTTGTCGATTTCCCACATTAACGAAATACAGAAAAATGCCAGATGTCCACAACAAGTTTGAACCAACTTAATTGACTTTTTGTAGACAAAGATGCTAAGGAAAAAAACACAAAAATTAAACAAGAAAGGAGCTCTGAGACTAAGGAAGTCGAAAGAGGAAATACTCTTTAAGATTTGGGGACGGGATCAAGGATTCAGCTATGGTTTTCTAAGAGAAATTGGAATTTCGAGCTGAAAAAGTACCTTAAATCTTAGGAATATTATCTCAAACTGAAAAACTGATTTTTCATACTTTTCATTATGGAATGGACTGCCTAAAGCTGGAAATATGCCTTTGATTCTAGGTTTTAGTGATAAATGATATCCCAACATATCTTAAGAGTAGTTTATCCCGCATCTTCCTTTAGTTAACATCCCCTTCCTAAAGTGTATCCCCACCGAGTGAACCACAACTAATTCAATAATGAAAACATATCAATAAACACAAGACGCAGCTGTGGACAAGTGACTGCTTGGCCTGGCCTGGCCGGCACCGACCTGTCCTGTACTGTGCTCTGTCCTGGCCTGGCCTGGCTTTCAAAAACACTAAACACGAGCTTCAGAGAGATGCCCCGAGAGCAGGCAACAATTTGTGCAAAAAATACGACTACGAGTACCAGTACGAGTAAATGTGGGGAAAAAAAGTAGAAACAGAGCGCAGAGCAGCGCAGCATGTTGCCTGACAGGAGAGGAGCAGGAACAAAAAGCGACCAACAGCAGTCGCCAAGACACAGGCAGCAGCAGCAACAATAATTAAAAGAAAAAATTTAATTGATGCATTAAAGAGCTGGCAACGTGTTTTCCAGCTCGGTTGGGTCCAGTTTTTTTTTCGTTTGTGGCCAAGAGATGAGTGCTGCTCTGCCGCTGTCTGCACTATTTTTAACTGGCAAAACAAACCTCCGGACTAGGATGAGAGACCTCATTATGTGAGTGGCAGTCGTGGCATGTTGTTTCAAATATTTACATTAAAATTTTTAACATTGAGTCGGTCTCTGGTCTGTGGTCTCTGGTCTTGGGCGGTGGATCTCTCTTAAAGTTCTTCTAAACATTTCTCGAATGTTTCGAGTGGAGAGAATGGATAAAAACAAATGACTTGCGAAACGAACTTGAAAGTTGTCTCCGTCTCCTCTCCACTGGGCGGATCATCTGATACTTCCGCATCAATAGTGCGAGTGCTACGGCACTCTGATAGAAAGACAACAGCCGCCTAAAAAACAATCAAAGGACAGCTGCCACTCCACCCAAAGTTTGCCCCTGCCCTATCATTATGTTCTTTATACACAGGACATGACTTTGTCTAAGATAAATTGAATTAGAGACGCCAAACGCGCACAATTCATCATCCGAGCAGAGCACATGATAGATAGTTGTTGGAGGGATGTGTGCGTATAGACCTTAAAAAAGAACCGAAGGACGAGGACGAACGCCGAAACCGAATCCCCTGCCGACAAATACTCGTAGTAGGAGTAGACATTTTAATTTCCCAAAAATAGTTTGCCAGATGAATGGATGCTTCCTTGAGGGGTTTGTCTGCTCCTTTTGTGCGTTGCGTTCTTAAGTGCCAGGGGAAACTGGAGCAGGAGCAGGAGCCGGGCAGGAGGCAGCGCGTTCTCATTTTTTTTGTGAAGGATGAGCCTTAAGCCGCTCTACAGATGCGTAGGCTGCGTGGAAGAAAGGAGTAGCGCAGATCTAGAGTTTTCCCCCTTCTAATCCTTTTTCTTTTTCCCTTTTTTGGTCTATTTTTTCAAGGTGTGGCCACGCAATCTGGCCTGCTTATTGTCTTGATTTATGGTTCGGGAGGGGCAGCATCTTGGCCGGCTTAAAGAGCAAAAGAAAAGGATTTAAGTCGGGCTTCTTGCGGCTTATTAGTTGCGCTGGCTTAAATCACATGAATGGTTTTTGGGCTGGGCCTGCTGCGGCACACGGAAGCAGCTGCTGCTGCTCTTTAATCCTCATCTCTGGACTCAGGACTTTCTTGGGGTACGATTTTCTTCCACCTTCCGCTTGACTCGGGGGCCAGGATCAGAGCCAGAGCCAGCGAGACGAACCAGTTAACAACTGTCGCCAATGTGGCAGGCAGGCAGTCAGGCCCAACCTGCTGGCGGCTTTTCAACAATTTTCTTTTCCTGCAACGACCACAAACTGCAGACGACATCGATTGAAATGCTGTTTGTGATTTTTAATTGAGAAAAAAACCGATAAAGGAAGGTCGATCGATCAGTGATCGAATCATTGATACTCTGGCTGATTGATTGTTTCTATGGTGGAAATATGATGTAGCCATCGAATTCATGTACAATTTGCCAACACTCTGGCCAAACTATAGCCTGTATTTCTGATACTATCTGGGCAGTTCCTACTCTAGAGTACCCTTTCCTCTAGGGTATCTACTGTCTGCTGCCCCTCGAGTGGAGTTCGGGCTGGCTGCTAATTAATAAAAGCACTGGGCCCCCCTCACTGACAGCCATTTGTGGGGGCAGGGGCAACAACAACTTGCTACTTGGGGCAGCCCGACGCACTGCCGCCGCCGCCGCAGATGCCACTCGGCATAAATGCACACTTTTAGCATTTCTCGGATTCCCCAACTGTGGCGCAAAACGTGCAGCCTTATGACAGTTCCCCAATGTCGCCATTTGGCCGACGACGACGACGAACCAGGGAAGGAAGATCCACAGAGGACAGACTGCAGAAAGGAAAACGAGTTGCTGCTGCTGCTGGAATATTAAGAATTGTCATATTGAAAAGTCGGAGAGGATGCCAGAGGCAGTCAATGCCAACTGGTACGGAATATCACAGTAGTTGGGAATAGTGGGCCATGGACTTACTGATGTTTGTATGCTCTCTCGCAAGATTGGAATAAAAAGGCAAGCATCAATGATATTCCGTCTTCAGCAGTCTCTTCATCTATTTGTGTAAGCCTCCTTTAAGTGACTTTTATCTACAATTTAACTGAATTTTCAGCTGGAATGATAGACCACTCTAAATCCCTATTGCCGTCACTCATTGTAGAGTATGTTCCTACAATTCCCGCCCAACGGGTTTTATTGACTATATTTGTATGGATTTCTGTATATTTTCGAGATGGCGTGTCCTGTTCAATATATTTGGAGGCCGCCTATAAGGCTGCTTCCCTCACATATGTATTACTTCTACAAAATTATTCTAATCTTTGTATGTGGAGGAATCATGCCCCGTAACTAATTGCCAAAAGGTTTTCCCACCGACTTTTTCTAGTTTTTCCTTAATTTAATTACAAGTTTTATTTGGCTGCGTTCCTGTGGTCCCATCTTCGGTGTTGATTACCACTGACATTTGTTTTCGAAAGATTTTTATTACACATCTAATTTGGTGGGGTCTTTTGTTTCCAGTCTTCAGACTTCAATTATTTCAACGGCTGATGCGTGAATACATCAGCAGTATCGCATCTCCAGGGGTCTCTAATGCGGAACAAGTGTCAACGGAAACGCTTTAACAGTTTTACAAGTTTATTAATTTATGATTGCAAAATGTAATAAAATTTGGGTACTACCTGCTAATTAACAAAACATTGGAGGGGAAAGTCTACATTGTAGCAGTCTGTGAACAAATTGTTTTGTCCAAAAATATTTTCGAAAACTGGAATAAATTAAACTGTGATCATGTCTTGGGCTGGAGGATAATGGACGAATTGGATTCAATGGATGCGGTGCGTTTCAAACACAGAGCGCGCAAGGCCCATCTCGTTTTGGATCCGGATGGCTTCGAACTGTTTTATTTTACCCAAAGAACGACAACATGGAAGGACTGGTTCCGGGATTTGCTGAAACCCATTCCGCAGAAGGTGGGCAATCTATACGATCACTTAGATCATCTGGTCGTTGTAGTCGAGCCGGGTAAAAACGACGAATTCGATTGGCTGGAAATATTCGATGAGAAAAGATCGCACATTGCAACCGTCGAGCATCACCGTCGACATCGCGAACACGTGTTCGATTATAAGAATCCAAAAGGGAATTTAGTGTACAAAATTAGGGATACAGCATACAATCCATATTACAAAATCTATGCACCCGACGACGAAACAGAAATCGGAGGAATGGACCCCATAACGATGCTGGACCCTATCTCATTGATTTCCAGACCCACCCAATTCAAGTTTCCAGCCGGCATTGATCTGAAAACCAAAGTGGGCCTAATCGTTACGGTGGTGTACATCTATCAGACCTTGAAAGGAAAAAAATAGTCCAAAGATATTAAACAGTATTTATTTTTATTTCGGAATTTCCATCGATTGTTCTTTTATTTATTCACTCATCCAATATTTCCAGGCGGCTTGGCCGTGGCTTGTGTGGCAGTCTCGGCTGGGACTTGACCTGGTGGCAGGGCCTCTGGACTGCGGCCCAGTGGCACCAGCAAAGGACCCATCGGCCGGCGGGCGCGTGGGGCGCCGCGTGTCCCTCGACTGATGGGTGCCGCTGTCTTGGATCGGGGTCGTCCTGGTCCGCGCTTGACGGCTCCAGTGGGGGATACTGCTTGCATCGTAGGGTTCTGCTGGTGTATGGGGAGATCTGTTTGGGAGAAGAAGAAATGGATCCACTTTAGTTATTTGATTTAAAGAAATTCAGGCATGTCTCTATCCCCCCAAACTTGTGTCTGGCAGGACATCCGTTAATTGGACAGAGGATCAGAGGCATATTTCCACTAATTCCATGGGCATTTGCTGCCGCACGTTGTATCCTCTGCAAATCCTTGCATGCAATTGTGGTTTTTATAATTATGGTCCCACCCTCGGGGGACGGAGGGCGCTCCATGTTGCATGGTAATTTATGCAACGTTGCGTATTTGCCAGTGCGATTATGTCTCCATTTTCGGGCCCACATGTTCCTGTCACGTGTACAACAATGCACCCTCATACCTCACACAACCCCCGTCCCTGCCACGCTGCATCGTCTGTACTGTCTGCGTCATTTAAGCGGATTTGTGCAATTATCATTTGTCGTGCGACTCATGCAACATTTTTGCCATATTTTCGCCTCGGTTTAAATCCCATTTGTTTGACTTTAAATACTGGACAGATGGAAAATTACTTTTCACAGAAAATTATGAATCAAAAGTGGCAACAATCTGTGCAACGTGATAAATGTTCTACAAGAAGCATTAAGAGGCATATGTATCTATCATTTTGAAGCCCAAACCAAAGGAAAGATGTCCCCACGAAGGGGGAAATATATCCCCAATGAAGAGGAGTTACATCTCCCCAAGAAAAGCCAAAGATAATGGCAGCCAGATGTAAATCTTTAGGCAAATATTTGCCTTGACTTGAAGCCGCATAAAAGGGGGAGAAAATGCCAGGCAGTTTTTATCGGATATTTGTTTGATTTCTTTGGTAGAAAGGGCGGGCAATGAGGGGAGGGAGGGGTTTGAATATAATCCATTTCGGGAGTGCGTTAAAATTGTCACGTACCACAAAGTGGTATTCCTGCGGGCTGTAATCGAAGCCAAGAAAAGGCCAAAAAAAAGGGGGAACGTACGGCAGGGCAGATCAACCACAAAAGAAAAGTGGAGATAATGTTGCCCAAAAAGTACAAGTGCCCCGGAAAAAGGCAGACGATAAACGTGATTATGACAAGCGATTACTTAGTGACAAGTGACACTCAATCGAGTGCATTAAGGGGGAGAGGGGGTGAGAGCCCTAACTACCGCTTGAAGAAGAGCCGGAAAGGAAGGGCATTGCAGTGAAAGAAAATTATTTAAATATATGAGCATTTTCCTAGGAGTTTCGGTGTATATAAAGCTACTACTTTCATGCTCTCATTCCTATGAAAAATTTTTTTAATTCCCATCAGCATTTCTCCTCCCTTTTTTCCTCTTTTCTCTCAGTGTTTTCTTACCTTCTTCATTGAGCGGCACGGGGGCAAACTCGCCTCCACCGCTTCCTTCCTGCTGTAGCTGTGGCAGGGGCGAAGACGTTCCAGAGCCCGCTTCCCCTGCTGATCCTCCTCCTGCTGCGGCGGCCTGCTGCCCCTGCCCCGGCGAATGCGTTGGCGTCAGCACGCGCTGCAGCGACCCATGTCCGCCGCCGCGTCTCGTGCTGCCACGTGGCCGACCGCGCTTGGTGCCGCGCGGGTGGTGTCGCCGTCGCATCGGCGAAACGCCGCTCATATCGCTGAGGAAGTCTGCAAATACAACAATTTATGGACGGCTCATTATTGATTAATTGCGGTTAGGAGTTACGAGTTACGAGCCTTAAAAAACACACAGCTGGCGGTTTAACAAAAAACTACGAGTTATGTTACATTTTCTACAATTTTATGGTCATTAAATGGGGGCTGTAATTAATTGATGAGGATCGATGTTAGGTGATATATTGGGGTTCAAGATTAGGTAGGGCTATCAGCAAGGGGATACCTTTAGAAACAGCAGTAAATTCATATAGGAAAGATTTGATCGATAACGAAAATCGATTAAATATACCATCGATATGAAATGTGTTGCATATCGGTCGATTTTTAATCGAAAAATAATATATTTGATATAAAAAACCTCATCACAGAACTTCAATTCTCCTAAATAATATCGAGTTTTTCCTAAAAATAATCCATAATTTCTGATAAAAATGCCAAAATCCTCACTTAAGTACTTGGCTTTACCAAAGATTGAGAGTCTTTCGTCTAAAATGGCCACAAATTGATTATTCATCGATCGTTTCATCAGTTATCGTCTTGTAGATCGATCATTTGTTGCCACCTCTAGTTTTTATAGACGATTCCTCAGCGATAACCTCTTTTGCAGAGCAGCACCCACAACGAGATCATCATCTGTGCGGCGACAACTTTATCTATGCCATGACCATATATTCTCCCACTAACGTGTGGCATTTGATGCCCCAGAGACCAACCAACCAGCCAACGACAATGCCTACAAAACCAGAGCCAAGCAACTAGTTCAACTTTAATCGTGGATTGGGGGAGGGAAGAGGGGACCTTTGCATATTTTAATTCGCCGATTCTGAGGCTATACGACTCTGGGTCCTAGGCTGGGACTGTAACTGTAAATTGCATAAATAAAACAGACGAGGCAACAGCATTCATTGCAACAAAAGTTGCAATCAGCAGGCAGACGACAGCAGAGACACAGAAACAACACACGAGAGACAACAACTGGTTGCTCCGGGGGGTTGGGGGTGTTGTGTTCTGGGCCTGGCTCTGGGTCTGGCTTCTTGGCGACATTGCCTGGCGCTCTGCTATTTTGGTATGCAATACACAAGTGCAGCATGCAGTCAGCAGCATCATCATCATCATCTTCTACCTGATCCCATATCATGATCGACATTGTCTCGTCAGTGGAGTCGATCATCATCGTCCGACAGTCAGTGGAGTCGATCATCATCGTCCGACAGTCAGAGGAGTCGATCATCATCATTCCACAGTCAGAGGAGTCGATCATCATCATTCCACAGTCAGAGGAGTCGATCATCATCGTTCAACAGTCAGTAGATCTGATCATCATCGTTCGACAGTCGCCAGAGGAATTGTCTACAAGTCATAGCTCAACATTTGTTGGCTAGAAAGAGAGGCAGGTCTTTAGCAGCCAACATTTAATGATAGGGTTTACTTTTACTGTTACAACAAACAAAAACGAGAACAGGAACCTCCACAGAATGCAATGCAATATTATTGAACTGTAGCAAAGTTCAGGCTGCCACTATTCCGGCGAGCCATAAGTTTTATCAATAATATTCAATCCAAGGCCCGAAAGAGGTTTTCCTTTATATATATATATATTTTTTTTTTTTGGCTTATTTTGACATGTATTTCGGTCAAACGTCGCGGCATTGCAGCAAGCCATCGAACAACACCAGAAAAAACAGCAAAAGTTTCGCTTTTTAGCATATTTCAGCTGTCATCGCGGGGGGAGTGTGCAGAAGAGGTTTTTGGGGTATGAGAGAATGGAAATGTCGTGTGTGATATATTATTTAAGGGTCTTGGGATAGGTCATACTGTTATCCCAAACAAATTGTAGATGTAGATCGATTTCTTATCTTTTTTAAGGTATTCCACTCTTGAAATCTTGTAAAAATTCTTAGGAAATTTTCCAAATATATTATCATATAAATATCCTCTAAAAATCCTCCTCACGAGTGTTTCGCGTACGATCCCGAATCATACTTATAGAACTTTCTGTGTTCCTCTATCAAAAGTCGCAAGGACTCTGCCAAAAAGCAGAATCTTCCGCCAAAAACCCTTTGCCTTCCACCCTATAAATACTATCAATAATAGGCATTTCCGTTCTCCTTTGCCACCGGTCTGGTTGTTGTAGTTGTATTTATGATTGTAATAAATATTTTCGCTTTTGTTTGGATTGTTGCTGCCGCCTGCCACGAGTGTTACAGGAGTTTTCTTTTTTTGGGGCCCTCTCCATGGATTACCAATTGGCACGAACACAGAAAAACTGCAGCAAAAAAAAAGTAAAACTAAAAAAAAACAGGGAAGTGAAAAAGAAATAACTTAAAACCAGGAAAGTAAAGAAGAAGAATGGTAGGAAAGAAAAGAAAATGAAGAGAATGGTAGGAAAGGAAAAAAGTAAACCTGGCGAACATAATCGGATTTTACAAATCATTCATTCAATTATCTAATTGATTTGACTGATGATCATTTGTGAACCTTGATCCTAGAGGATCCACAGTCTGCGCAATCTGCCTCGGGTCTCTCTGGTGCCCAATGTGACGCATGTTTGTTACGCCTGATAAATGCAACGACGGCCAGGACAGGGCCAATCTCATCTCTGGACAGCAGGGCCTTTGCCACAGCCTCACCTTTGACTGTAATGCGCCTGGCCATGACTAAGTGGCTCTCATTGGGCTCTTGGCCCCTTCGTTCCGAGGTTCTCTCTGTCTTCCCTGTGACTGTGACTGTGCCTTTGCCTTGCGCAGATTTTCAGGCTTAGATTACATCTCTGGGCTGTCGCTACTGTAAGCCCATAAAAAGTCAAATAAATTGCAATTCTTATCTGTGTGTGAAATTGTTAATTTTTTAAGGGATTTGTTCGGGGTTTATTGCCAGTGTCTGAAGAGAATTCCTGAATCTTCGAAGGGAAATAACTATGATTACAGTACAGAACGATTCGATAGCTATGAAAATTGGTATATAGGCAGACAATTATTGAAGTAAATATTGTATTTAATATAAGCATTGTATCTATGACCATTTGTGATTGACAGCCATAAAAAGAGGGGTCAAAAAAGTTGGAAATCTATAGCAGAAAGATCTATCTACATCGAGTAGCTCTATTTATTATATCATTCAAAATCTAGATCTTCATTCGAATAAAAAAAAAGTTAAAGTATCTGCTCTGGATCTTGAGGAATAATCCTGTACACAATTCACGATACTTTAATATTTATACGCTTACAAAAACAAACTGTGTACGAAACTTGGAAGTAAACTTCAAAAACAAATCAAATTTTGAACGAACCCTAATTCTCCAATCGTTTTCCCATTGAGGGTACTCCAATGATACCTCGAATCACATATAGAAGTATTCAAATTCACGACGTGAGATCGGTTTGGACAGATAGATCAGACGTATCTGGTGCATGCGCCAGCCTTGGGGCGTGAACTTCTTGCGTTTCGGTGGCGGCACATCCAGCGGGGCCAGGGCTTTCTCCGGCAGGGGGCAATGGGGTGGCCAGGGTGGCATGACCTTCGGCCTGGCCAAACTGATAATACGCGCCGTTGGACGGCCCTTGAGGGCTGCCTTGCGGACGGGGAAACGCAGGGTGGCCCAGAACTCGTCCTCGATGTCAGAGTTGGGGAAACAGCAGGGTTTTTCCGGGGGTTTGAACGGACGACCCTTATCGAGGTGCGGCTGCTGGCCCCACACGATCATTGGGTTGTAGGTGATAGACGGCGGGATGGGCTGGTACTTCTTGCGCTGCCTGCGTTCCAGCGGTATGGAGAGCTGCTCCATCTTCTCGCCCATGTCCAAGTCGTCCTCGTCGGCTTGTCTCTGCTTGCCGCACGGCAGATAGTCTGCCTCGCAGGGGATTTCCATTGGTGGCGGCTCTGGCTGCTCCTTCGGCATGGCCTTGGTGGAAGCCCACTGGTAGAAGTGCTTCCAGTCCTTCTTCTTCATGGGTCCGGCCTTCTGCCAGGGCGTCAGCTCTCGCACCACCTTCGGACGGACACGCACCCGTGGCTTGGAATTGCGCTCCACCCAGGCCACCCACGAGGGGGGCTCCGCTGGCGAGGCATCGCCCTTACCGCCTGGCACCTGCGGCAGCTTAAAGTCCTCCTGATCGCCCATCGCAAAAAGTGGTTTCTTTCACTTTAAATTTCGCTACCAAAATTTTTCAATATTTTTCAAATACGAATTTTTGTTGTGGTTTCGACGGAAGGTAAAACTCTACTGATTTTGTGATGGGATTCACCTCAAATTTCCGTTTTTCTTGGCTTAAAAGTAGGCTCTTGCTTAATGGCTTCTAAAATGTCCAGCGAGTAAAGATTTTCCTGTCAACATTCCTCCGGTAACAGTAAAATCCTGTAAAATCAATTGAAAATTCGCAGTAAAATCCCCATTTTTGGAAGTGCCAATCAACTGAGAGGAGAAGAGAAAAACCAACGACATGGTCAGTGGCATAAACATCGGGGATGCACGCGCCGCAAAAACCGTGCTGACGATACCCACGGATGAGATCAATCAGAAGCCTGTGCCCTCGTGGGTGGAATGGGTCGAAAGGAACTCGAAGCCCCTGGTGCGGAAACGGCACAGGGAGGAGCGGATTCTGACCAAGTGGCAAAAGAAGGGGCCCATGAAGAAGAAGGACTGGAAGAAGTTCTACCACTGGGCGACGACGAAGGCCGCGCCCCAGGAGCGCACTTTCAAGGAGGCGGAAAATCTTTACCAGGCCGGCGGCGGCAAGGCCGGAGGGAGTATGGATTGGATGGATTTGGACGAGAAGCTCGTGGAACTGGCAAAGCCTCGAATTGTTAACAAGAAGCACCAGTTCCACGACGACGACTCGCCCTATAACCCGGTCATTACAGTGGGGCAGCCGCCCCATCGTGACAGGGGACGTCCCTTCCAGCCTCCCTCCGTGCCCTGCTGCTTCCAGCACAACGAAGTCGAGGCCGAGTTCTGGTCCCAGCTCCGTTTCCCCGTTCGCAAGGAAGCTCTCAAGGGCCAAGCCTCTCCGCGCATCATCGATCTGGCCAAGCCCCGCACCCTGCCACCAACTCCGCATTGCCCGATTCCGCCGAAAACCCCGGGCCCGCTGGATGTGCCGCCACCAAAGCGGAAAAAGTTCACGCCCCAAGGCTGGCGCCTCCACCAGATACGCCTGACCTATCTGTCCCAACCCATGAACAGGGGGCACTACGAATACTTCTATCTGTGAGCAGAGGCGTTCCCCCTTTCCTTAGTTTGCATTGGATTAAATTTTTATTTTTAATTGTTTTAATTGAGCTTAGAGATGAGCTTCAGATGACAGATCCAGTGTCTCAGATATTATTTTTATAGCCTATTGACCTTTTCTTCAATGAAATAAATGTATATCTAAAATATTTAAAGAGGTTTTCCTTTTGCTGTGTAGGAGCTACCACGGATCTGGAAAACTTTCAGAGAGATCTACTCTACAGATCCGACAGTTCCTTCCTTTCCTTCTTCGCCTAAACATTTTCCCTCCACATCTACCTCTAGAGACCCTCACTATTTGCTTCTTTCCACGACACAATATATTTTCTGTCACTTTAAATTTCAAGAAAGGCCAAAACAATCTGCCCTAAACCATAGTTCAATCAACTGACTGCATCATAGACATCCATCTCCAGTTGCTCTATGCTCTATGGATTAATGCTGATCCTTTGGCTCCTTCGAACCCGATCTTTGAGCTTTCCTCGGTTACCACCGATCACAGAAGCATGGCAGTTCCGCCAGAATTCGCTCACTTGGCTGGGCCAAGATTTTCAGACGCTGTTGATGGGCTCGCCATTGGCGGGCAGTCATTTTCTTCCGCTTGGGCATAAGGTAGGCATTTTGCGACGGTAGTGGGCAGTGGGGCTTCGGTGGTACCGCCCTGGGTCTTGAGAGCTCACAGTCCTTCCGCGATGGCATCGTTGACCGGGCGTTCTTCGAGACAGGAAAGCGTACGGTGGCCCAGAACTCGGACTCCACGTCGTCGTGCTGGAAGCAGCAGGGCACTTTTATCTTATTCGCCGGTCTGCCCGGCTCTGGCATTGGACGCGGCTGATAGGCGAGGCGGGGGCGGTAGGCAAACACCTCCGGGGGCGGCGGCTGGTACTTTCCCCGGCGCCAACGCGGACTGCTCAGCCGACTGAAGGCGTCCTGCTCGTCTCTGTTCCCTCCCGACTCGCAGCGAGTCCAGCCCACAATCGGTGCCTTCGGAGCCTCGGCCATCCTGGGTACCCGCTCAGGTGTGGGCGGAGGCGGCGGCTCCTTCTTGATGGGTGGCCTCTCGATGGGCGCAGCATTCACCTGGCACCACTTGTAGAAGTTCACCCAATCGTCTAGATTCATGGGCCCCGGCTTTGCCCAGCGGGTCGGCTCCGGCTTGAAGGGGGGAATCGAGGGCTTCGGCTGGGCATTGCGGAGACACCACTCCTTCGAGCACCTGCGTCGTCGCGGCTGCCACATGCTTCTGGAGGCTCAACTCCAATAATTTCCGGGGGGAAAGAAAAATTCCAAAAAACTGTTTACGCTCAAAATTTTGAATAAAAATTTTTCTTTTTTAGGTATTTTTCATGGGGTGTTTTGATGAGGTTTTTTTAAAATTGGATTTTTAGCATTTTGGCAGGGTGGTTTTAGTCCCATTTTAAGTAGAATTTCTGTTCGATTTTTAGGCTCTGAAATGGAATACTGGGTTTTGGCATCTTTTATATATTTCGATTCGAATTTACGGAGGAAATTTGATACAGATTTCATAGACCATCGCTTTGCGAAGTGTGAGAAGCAATAATATTTCGTATAAAGATTCATTTAATATGGTTTTTGATAGAAATTAAAGGTTTAAAAGATTCCTTTTCTATTTAAGGAATAGTGGCATAAAAAACCTCTCAATCCTTCTCTTTTCTTTCCTAGACATTCCTTAAATGCCAATCTTTATTTGATTCTTTAAACTTTCAACTTTTTAAGGCCTGCTGGCTGCCCCCAAAATGGCTCAATCATGCGCCCCCTCCAAACAATCCAATCCACCAATCCTCTGGCCAGATGCATCTTCTGGGCATTGTCCATGGCGACACGCATTCGAGGTCATAACCCAATTCCTATCGCCGCCGTACGTCTGTTGTCTGCAACTGTATTCCGCGCCAGACGACCAACGACCAACGGCCATCCATTATCGGAGGAGCAGTCAGCCTTCCTCTTGGCTCGTTCGGAGGAGTCGTCGTCGTTGTCGTCGTCGTCGTCGTCTCCAATTGAAATTCGGTGCGCATTGCAATCGATCGCACTTTTTGTGGCCTGGTGATTGTCGTATGCCTCGTACCCGTTTGTTGTCGTTTGTTCGGTTGTTGGTTTCTACCTTTCTAACGTCGGACTCTTCTTGGCCAGGCTTCTCCTTCTCCTACCGCTTGGAGAGGTCGGTCTGTGGCTTTGTCGCCCATCTTCATTATCATCGGATCGGCAGCAGCAGCGTGTTGCATTTGATGATGTGCTATGTTGCCGACGTTGTTGCCATTGGCCATGAGGATCATCGTCATCATCATCATCATGATGATGATCATGATCGTGGCAGCAGTTGTTGTCGGCATTTTGTACCCTGCCATTGTCATGATTTGTTGTCGCCAATGTCCCCCTTCTCTCCCTCTCTCTGTGTCTCGATGTTTGAAGAATTTTAAATCCCAAAGCCAATCGTATGTACATTTTCCCTTTGAAGAGTTTTTCCCTGGACACTTCCTGTCGCCCCCGGAACTTGTTTAATCTAAAACCAAGGACAAGGACAACAAAAAATAAAGGGAGAAAGAGTCATCAATCTGTGGTGACCGCAGAAGTGCTCATAACATGTGTGAAATTGACACCACAGATGCGGAAACGACGGCAATTTTACGCTACATTTAGTTAATGACACACAAAACCCCCTCCCTCTGCTCTTTCTATGGCAGATGGTCTGTCCTTGTACTCGTAGCAGGGTGCTGTTCTGGGGCTGTTGTTGGAGCCACACCCCCTCAAAGGAATGACTAAAAAATTGAGGCAACACGAAGGGAATGAGAAGTATGTTCCTTTTTTTTTGGGATCATTAGGGGTGTCTAGGGGAAGGAAAATGTGAGGTAACTGGAAGATATTTTAGTTGGTTTTTTCCTAAAGAAATAATGCAGATCTAATGTTAAAGAAATTGCATTAAATTCAAGCTTCTGATGGCTGTTGAATGGAGTGGAATATGGAGCTTGGATTTTGGGTTTTTATTGTTGGGGATTGGCTTTTGTTTAATCAATCGTTCAAAGAATTGAAAAAGAATTTACTGAATTCCCGAATAAATAACCCGTTTTTGAAGGCTGTAACTTTTCTTTCCTCTGAAATATTTACTAGATTTTTATACCCGATACTCAAAATGAGTATTGGGGTATATTAGATTTGTGGTGAAAGTGGATGTGTGTAACGTCCAGAAGGAATCGTTTCCGACCCCATAAAGTATATATATTCTTGATCAGCATCAATAGCCGAGGCGATTAAGCCCTGTCTGTTTGTCTGTCTGTCCGTCCGTCTGTCCGTCCCCTTCAGCGCCTAGTGCTCAAAGACTATAAGAGCTAGAGCAACGATGTTTTGGATCCAGACTTCTGTGATATGTCACTGCTACAAAAATATTTCAAAACTTCGTCCCGCCAACTTCCGCCCCCACAAAGGGCGAAAATCTGTGGCATCCACAATTTTAAAGATACGAGAAAACCAAAAACGCAGAATCATAGAGAACGACTATATCTATCAGATTGCTGAATCTGGATCAGATCAGATAATTTTTATAGCCAAAAGGAACAAATCAATTTGCAGTGGCTACGCAGCGCCCGACGTCACGCTCAGACTGATTTTCTGTCTCTCTCGCACGCACTCTTTGTCGTGTCGTTTAATATTAGCGGCGTCTGCTGGAGGAGAGCCATACTGATTTAGTATCGGGTATAACTGTAGAGTTGCGGTGTCCGCAGCAACTCACAACGTTCCCCCTCGTTTTAAACATGTTTTTCCCATCATATTCTGATGATCCTTTTGGGGCTTCCATTGATTTTCATTTAGTTCTCCATCAACCTTTAAGCAAACCTAGTTGAATTGCTTATCCATCAATCACAGTCCATGAAATGATATCAATCACCAATGATCATACTTGAAATACCAAAAGCCAGCCCCTCTATTAGGAAATGTCTTAACCAATCAAGGAATTCGCGCATTCAAATACGAAACGTTTCAAAGGCGAATTCTCGTCGTGGATTTGTATCATTTTGCACATTTGTAAATATGATTAAAACCAATTTGAGTCAAAACCACTTGAATTATAAAAGAGTTTTCTGTACCCCCAATCCGAAGCACAGAACCACGGCACGTACGCGCTCTGGGCGCTATGGGGGCCAATAAGGTGTAAATTTATGCGTCAAAAAGTGGTAGCCGGACTACGGCTAACAGCATTAAAGCCATTAGCAAGCCGGCCTAGCAGGCCTATGCAATTCGATGGTCTCTCGAATGTCTGAATACTTCTAAGACTACTTCTCCACAACAAAACGCACATTTTATTTTTTTGGCATTCGGATTTTCTGGGAGACTTTTGTTGTGTGTTTTGTAATTATTTGTATCTGTGTGAATTTTTGTGGCCAATCAAAGTTTTTGTTCGCAGTTTTGATTTGCTGTTAGGATTGTCAGCAGCAGTAGGAGCACTCAGGCGTAATTGTATCTCATGGCTAACGTGTATTCTATGAGATATTTTGTGTGATCGATCTTTCGATTTATATGCGGGATTTCTTGGTGTGCATTTGTTTAACAAGTGTTTCGGCTTAATTATACTACATGTCTCACAAGCACCGCTGACAAAGTGGACAAGGATCTCATGATCTACGAGTACGATCGGGGTGTGGCCCCGCCCCGAGATCTAATGAATATTTAATATACACTTTTTGTTTGTTTTCGCCTGGATTTTAAGGGGTTTCGTTATGCTCTGCTCTTATTATGTTGTTGTCCATGTGAAAGTTGCACACACATTCGGAGGCACGTGTCCCCCCATTCCCCATTGAATGTTGGCATCAATTAAGAAATTGTTTCACTCGGGAGTCGTCTGTTGTGCAACAGCACAATTAAATGCGAAATGGTACAGTGGTATGGGAATGGGACGTGCCGGGCCCGCACGCACTGGGAAATTTGAATGATGGAAGAAATGTGCCGAGGCAAAAAACTTTCCAACTATCCTGCTGCATAAAATTAACTGCCCCATGGAATCCCCTGGAATGAGGTCTGTGTTGTTTTGTTATGAACAACATCAAGTGTTGTGTGTGTCTTGTGTCTCGGAATGCTGTTGAGTGAAACATCAGGCAAATGCTTAAGATCTTGGCCAAGACGCCCGGCCATACTTGATGTGGAGCGGAGCAGATGTCTACACAGTATGTGATTTGTGAAAGAATTGTAACAGAATGTCTGTACTAGAGATGGGAACACAGAAGCTTGATTAAATTATCGATAAAAGAAAACATACGATAATTACAATCAAAGTTACAGGAGAGAAAATCATAACTCGTAGGAGATGTCTTTTTTAAGAGTGTCTACAAATGATTGTCATCATGGCACATCGCTTAGATTAGATCTTTCAATGGAAATATATGATATATTGGACAAATTTGCATCTCTATGTAGGAATATTTTATTCAAATTCTTGAGATACAAATAAATATTGATATTCCTAAAAGAAACTGGGTTTAAAAGCTCATTTTGGGTAGAAGTTACGATTACACTGCAATATTTTAAGAAAAAAATCGATAACAGGTTTAAATAATCGATTATAATCTATAAAAGACATTAAAGTCCGTTTAAAATGTTCTTTTGATGAAAAATCGAATCCAAAGCATGATTTTGAATCGATAGCAATGCTAAATAATACTATAATACTTGTACTATAAAACATATTTTGGCTGCATTTTTCCACGATATTTTGTATATGATATCTACAATAAATCGATTGATTTTCAAAAAGATTAGTCGATATCAATAATCTAAAATGAAATATCACTTGAAGGAATACAATTTACACGACACAACAAAAACATTTCCATATAAATATCTATATTTCTT
Source organism: Drosophila persimilis (assembly GCF_003286085.1). Taxonomy (NCBI): domain Eukaryota; kingdom Metazoa; phylum Arthropoda; class Insecta; order Diptera; family Drosophilidae; genus Drosophila; species Drosophila persimilis. Next base: position 2,327,876 of record NW_020825706.1, read on the forward strand.
TACCAATTTATGTACATTCCCCCTGCCAAAAAAACTTCCCCCTTATTGGCATTCATGACAATTTCTCATTTTAGCCGTACCCCTAATCGTAAACAGCAAATAAATGTCAGTTAACATTACGAAATCAAGCAAAAATCAAAGCAAAACCAAAGCTAAAGCAAAAGCAAGAGCAACCTGCTTGGGGACTGTCGATTTATGTGGCCGCAACACGTGAGGGGCTCATTGATTAAATTAAATCGTAGCCAAGCCAAGCCCTGTGTGCATATAAAAATTATTTATGAGCTGCTATTTTGTTTGTTTTGTCTTTCTTTGGGCTTTTTTTCAGAGCTTTTTTCCTACCTTTTTTTGTGTGACAAACAGAAAATAGAGAAGAGAAGAAACAAAATACTGAGTGACAAGCGAATGAAACTTAATCAACATTTGGCCAACATCAAATTGGATTGCGTACGAGGCTGGGAAATGTCTAAGAGGAGGAGAAGCAGCAGGGGAAATGTTCACCAGATTGAAGGCGGAGTGGAAAATGCTTAGAGAAAAGCTAGCAACTAGTCGTAATGAAAACGTTATCAAGCGACAGCCAGTAACAAGATGGGGAAAAACGAGGACATAGGCAAAATTAGCTGCGTTTGCTGGCTGTGGCTTTGGCTGTCCAACCAAATGGTAGGCCAATCAGTGTGTGCCACAATTTGGCCAAAGAAACAACCAGAAAACTGGTCAAGTCACCAAGATGCCATCGCAATGGAGTGTAGTGCAGTGGAGCTCTGGTTGTTAGCAAGTCTCCTCCTTGCGACTCCAGATGTTCGATGCTGGATGCTGGACACTGGCATCTGTTGCACCATTCGATCTGTTGACGGTTGCACTTGTCGCGATTTCACATCAGTTTTTTGTGCTCTTTTCTGTTGTTGGTCGATTGCCTACTTTTCAACGTCTTGTACTTTCGATTGGTTAATTGTTAAACAAATTTGAAATGTTCATCGAGTTTGCCCACTCTTCCTACTGCTCCTCCGTCTCTGGTTTATACTTTTTTTCCGAATGCAAATCGCATGAGCGATCCAACCGACTGGCAGCCAACGTTGCACATCCCACATGCAATTTGCCAAATCCAAACAGCGGCTGCTCTAAGCCTAAGCCAAGTCTCTAAGCCAAACAGTTGTGGCAGTTGGTAGACCACATTTTCGGTTGCGCCTCCATATTGCAGGTGATTACCAAATAATTTGAATTATTAATCATACAAAAAAAGTGATTGGTACATACTCGTGCAAGGGGGAATGGACATACATAGCATAGACGCCGCTGTGCTTCAGTTGCAAAGAATTTGAATTGGTTTTTCAGTTGGGTTTAATGTGCGAGATGTTTTTATTTCGGAGGAATTTGCAACCCACATTTGAACTACATTTTGAGTGGTGTCGATACGTCCATACACACAGAATATGGGGTACAATGTCGTAGGAAGTGAGCATAACTGTGCATTCCAGTGTTGGCAAACGATAATTGAAAAGTAAGGCGGGGGAATAAATAGGATGAGGAAATGCAGTAATGGACGTAGAACCCACAGATAGATACAGTATCGTAAGAAAACCGCTCAGATGTAGCTTCCAGTGTTGGTAAGCGATTTTAAAATAGTAAAAGTGCTACTAGTATGCCATAAAAGAAGGAAAAGACCTGGCGGTAAGATGAGTAACAGCTAACATTAAGACAGTTATTAGAACCGTTAATGTTATATCCAAAATAGCTATATAGTGTCTTCCAGTGTTGAACAACAGCTTAAATACAGTGTTGTAACACCTTTTAGAATTTTAATTAAACAGAAAATCAATAAAATAAAACCATAATTTAACCATCAATTAAATTTTTGAACGTTCAGTACTCACTCATTGATTCATTTTGTCCCATCAACATCATTGTGGGACTCTCTCCATCCACCACCAGAGCCTCATTATCGGAATCATTGTTATCCTCCACTCGTGTGGCACCTGGCACATAGGTCTCCTGGCTGAAGTTGATGCTATCGGTGCCCACACTGGAAGCGGACGAGGCAATGCCCACATCAATGTAGTCATCCTCTGGATCCAACTTCTGTCTTTTGGCTGCCGAACTGCAGCTGGGAACATCGTCGGGGTCAAAATCTCTGAGGTTTACGGCCGCCGGTATGGTTGTGCCACCCATATTAGCCTCCTAAAGTTGTTAACAAAATATCATTAAAAAAAATAGTTATATTTTTGAATGTAACAAAACAATCAAGTCAATTAGCATTTTAATGGACAACGGAAGTGAGGTATCTTCTGCTGCGTATCTTCCGTACCAAATGGTGGTTCTCTTCTCTCGCTTATAATTTATGCAAAGATACAAGTATCTTCCGCTGCTTCCCCTCGCTCATACAGACCCTTCTTTTCCATATGGCATAAAAATCATTCAAGCCAAGAGACTTGAGTTATGGCTAAACCCTTTGCTTTAGGGTGGAATAGGAGGTCTCTTCTGTTGGTAATTGCCATGCTTGAGGAAATTGTTTCGTTTCGGAAATAGGGTAAAGAGTTTTGCATACATTTTGCTCAGATTTTGATGGACTACAGAGAAACAGTAGCAATTTTCCAACATGAACTTAAATGCTTGTTAAAGTGATTAAAGATTAATGGAAAGCATAGTCAGACAGTAGAACAGCGTTTAAAGAAAATAAGTTGAAAATTTATCACTGATTAAATTGGAAATTAAATGCTTATTAAATTGTTGGAAAAATGGCTATATTTCCATTTGGAAAACCCATAATTAAATGCTGAATTTTCCATACATAATAACCCAAAGAAAGCCTACGGAAAATAAATGTTAATACAGAAAGTACTTTGGGTATAAAGTTCTCTAAAAATGTATTAAAAATTTCCCCTATCAATAAACCCAACAAGGCATAAAGCAGACCCTCTTGACACTTAAATTATGTGCCATTATATCGGTAGAAAAGAAATTTAAAACCGTTTCAATAATGACACATATATTTTCATCAAAACAGAACAGAAATCAGTTCCAAATGAATGCCTTCTGGCCGAAGTAGATGATCGAAGGAAAGCACACTCTCTGTAGTTGAAATGAATTGACAAAAAGAACCCCAGAAAGAAAGACACGATTGCTGCGTGCCATTATAAATACATATAGTATCTACTATCTGGGATCATATACAAGGTGGAGCGGTGGTATATGAACTTGAGAGGAGAGGAGAGGACGAAGACGAAGACCGGCCTGGCACTTACCTAACAGACACAAAGAAGAAAGAACCAAAAGAAGAGACTACTAGTAACACTACTACTGCTAAAGGTAGTATAGCAGCAGCAGACCATAATCAGTGTTCCATTGAACGCACAAAATCATTTAGCGAAACCAACAAAAACAACAACAGAAAAATCTAAAGAAGAGCCAGACCCAGAGCCAGAGTCAGAAATGGAGTTGAAGTTGTAGCTGCACCCCAAAAAGCACTTGAAACTGTTTTTGTTTTTGTTTCTGTTTTAAAGAGAGTCTCCGACTGAGGCTCTGCGTCCAAGTAGGGTAAGAGCAAAGTGTTTTTCTTTTGGAGAGGCAGAGGCAGAGGCAGAAAGCAGTAGGCAGAGAGTACTCCTCGTACAACACTTGGATGAATGAATATATACTCGGCAGCTCTTCGGTGTAGCCTAAGTTCAAAGCACGCTGCTCTGCTGCTGCTGCTGCTGCTGCCGATGGTAGCATCAGACCAAGACCAGGGCCAAGACGATGAGTTTGTAGTTTGGAGTTTTGTAGCAAATTGAATTGTCTTTGTGTTGCATGAATCACGTGACCATGACCATCACACCACCACACCACACCATTGCATAGATATCCAAGAACAGAAACAGAAACAAAAGCAGCGTAGCGTCGTCGCAGGTCTCGCTTTTCCTCTCTGTCTGTCTGTATATGGCAGTGGCACTGGCACTGGCAGTGGCAATTTGAACCTCACTCAAAAGATCATTTACTTTCATTAGGACCGAAGACCGTAAAAGACCGAAGAGAGAAGCGAAACTTGTCGTGCAACGAGCAAGTGCAAACTTGGTCTAATAAACAGCCATTAGGCTGGATCCATGGATCATGCATGAAATGCGGGGAACATCCCAGCAGCCGATCAGATCCCTCACCTTATTGGGATGTCGTTTCTTGCGATCGTTTTGGCCTGCTGCTGCTGCGACTGCTGTCACAGGAATCGGTGAAGATGTGGCTGTGCTTGAAGGCTCCTGCAGCTTAGCCTCCTGATTGTCTGTAACCAAAAATAGTTCTATAAATAAATGCATGTTCTAGTGATGTATAAAACTCACATTTCAATTCAATTTCCTCATCATCCAATAGCAATGAGACCACTTCCTTGGGCTTGAGAGTGTCTGGCTTGAAATTGCCGCCACTTATGACCATTCGTTGGATCTGAAAATGCAAGCACACACAAAAAAATATTATTATTCAAGGCAGGAAGTGCGGGGATAGCGCCAAGTACTTTTAAATGGTAATCAAGAAGGGACTGATTCGAAACGAAACCAATAAATGCACAAGGGAGCCCTAGAGGGCGGAGGAGGAATACTTTATAGAGAACGCCAAAGGCGTAACCAAAATGTCGCCTAACCAATTGTATAATTAATTTCCGGTGTTGGTTTACCATCTCGATGCTCGTGTTTCGTGTACTCGATCCTCAACAACAAAGCACGTGCCTAATATGCGGCAATATACAAAAGGAAAACCTCAAAGCAAACACTCGCAAGAGAGTTTTGCGGTTTTCTCTCCATCTCTCTCTACCTCTCTCTTGGTCTCTGTTGGGGTGTTTCCTGTTCACTCACCTCACTCTTTTCTCTGGCCCGCTGCAGAATCCGCTCCTCGATGGTGCCCTTGCAGATCAGTCGGTAGACAGTCACCTGTTTGGTTTGGCCCAAACGATGGGCCCGATCCATGGCCTGTTGATCGACCGTGGGATTCCAATCCGAATCATAGAAGATGACCTGCAAAAAGAGGTAGAAATATATATCAGAATAGAGTTTCCTTTGGGGTTAGAATAGAGTTTCCTTAAGGCTTCAAATATAGGGTTCTCTTAAACGAAATTACGTATGCAAATGCGTCTTTCACACGCACATCCTTTCGCTGTTTCTTTGATCAATGAATCGAATCCATTGCCTGCATATTCGATTGTTTCGAATGTTCTATAAACCACTGTGTCGTGTCACGAATGTCTACGCTTTTCCTGTCCCCTCTCTCTGCCGTCTTTTATCTGGAGTAGGAAAAACCATCCACCATCCCCTGTAACCCTTCATTCGAGCTCTACGGCACTTGGTACGTGTTCGGTATAGGCAAGTGTTCCAGCAGCAGCAAATTCTTCAATTCAGAGCTCAGAATGCAGGGGAGTGGCATTTCCGGCCCAAAAGATGAGTCTAATTAAAAAACGAACTCCTTCTGTGTGTTTTTTCTTGTTATTTGGAACACGTGTTGAGCAAAACGAAGGGCACAAACGAAGGAAGGAAGTTCTCCATTGAATGGAAAATCTATTCATTATTCAGATATCTGTCTATTGAATGGGCATTTTCATGGAGGAGTTTGCAAGGGAAGTCTATCATTAGGAGAATTGTGGAAAGAGTTTTTCAGGAATATTTGCATAAATTTGCTTTAAGATTGCAGAAAGTGTTTGGCAATGCTTGGATGTAATTTCATATCTTGAGATTCCGAAATATTATATAAAGATAAGTTAGAGATTTATAAAGATCTATGACAGATCCTTACACCCATGGAATCTAATAGAAATTTGTGCAGTCATTCAGCTGCAAAGAACTTACATATATATAGCCATAAGATGGACATATTTCCATATCAAAAACTACAATGAAATTATCGCAAATATTACCAACATTATCACCGTGTAAACATCTTGAAAAAATGTACCACTAATTAACAGAGCCCCACTATAACCCTTATCGTATAATGCCATTACCTTTCAAGTGCCACAACCACAAATTGAGTCGAATGAAAGCCTCAATCATTGGATTGTTAATCGAAACAGCACTCGTTCCGAGGAACCTCGCGATAAGGCGGCCCGGCATGGGTTGGTTTTCGCCCAACTACAATCTACTTACGAGTATTTAACCCATTTGGCAATGGTATTATTTACGGGGTTTAAAGAATACCTAATTAAGTGGCTGCGATAAGATTTGGCTTTGGGCTAAAGCACATTCTAGGCGGGAATTAGTGGTGCAACAGTTAGTTCCATTCCAAACCGCGACGATGAAGCTCTGGCTGGCTATCACTTTGGTGGCTCTGGCCCTGGTCGAGACAAAGGGCAGTATCTTTGAGAACACCTTCAAGAGGCTGCATGAAGAGCCGCCACTGCCCTCCAATCAGAATCGTGCGGATGTGGTGCAAACTTTGTGGATTGAACAGAAATTGGATCACTTTGATGAAGACGAGAAGCGCACCTGGCAAATGGTATACCCCAAAGATTAGATCTTATATAATCTGAAGATGGTTATGTTTTTTTGCTTATTTTTTTTCAGCGTTATATGCTGAACGATGCCCTGTATCAATCGGGTGGACCTCTGTTCATTTATTTGGGCGGAGAATGGGAGATCTCTGCGGGGCGAATCACTGGCGGACATATCTACGACATGGCCAAGGAGCACAATGCTCTGTTGGCCTACACAGAGCATCGCTATTATGGCGAGAGCAAGCCCTTGCCGTGAGTGGAGCCTTAAACTCTCGAAATACTCATATTCTTAAAGGTTTTCCTTTGCTTCTTTTTAGAGATCTCTCCAATGAAAACATCCAATATCTGAATGTAAGACAGGCCCTTGAGGACTTGGCTGTCTTTATCCGGACTCTAAAAGCCACTCATGAGGGTCTGTCCGAGTCCAAGGTCATCATTGTGGGTGGCTCGTATTCCGCCACAATGGTCACCTGGTTCAAGAAAGTCCATCCCGATCTGGTGGCCGGTGGCTGGGCCTCCAGTGCTCCGCTCTTTGCCAAGGTTAATTTTGTGGAATACAAAGAAATCACGGGCCAATCCATTGCCCTAATGGGTGGCTCTGCCTGCTATAATCGCATCGAAAGCGGCATTGCCGAAATGGAGACCATGTTCGCCACCAAACGAGGAGCTGAGGTCAAGGCGCTGCTGAAACTCTGCGAACGCTTTGATGTCTATAGCGATCTGGATGTCTGGACCTTGTTCAGCGAGATCTCGGATCTATTTGCAGGCGTAGTGCAGACACACAAGTGGGTTAAAGGATCCTCATTCAATATGCGTATATCTATAATATTTAACTCCTTTCCAGTGCTGGCCAAATCGAGGCCGTTTGCCAGAAGATTATGTCGGGTACGAATGATCTAATTGGTGTCGCCAGCTACTTGTTGGATGTCTTTTCGGAGAGTGGCGGCAAGTGCAATGAACTAAGCTATGATGCCATTCTGTCACAGCTCCTGGACACCAGCTACACGGGGAATATCAGTGAGTGGCCAGAACAGAAGGATTCTTCCAGCAATACCTCATCTCTTTCTTCCATTTAGTGCGTCAGTGGATCTTCCAGACCTGCAACGAGTACGGCTGGTATCAGACCTCTGACTCTAAGGCTCAGCCTTTCGGCACTAAGTTCCCTGTGGCTCTGTATACCACCATGTGCGGGGATATCTATGGATCGCAGTACAGCAACGAGTTCATTGACAGCCGAGTGGCGGCCACAAATGATTATTTTGGTGGCTGGACTCCCGGTGTGGAGAATGTCTACTTGACCCATGGCCATTTGGATCCCTGGCGGGCAATGGGCATTCAAGATGAAGCTCAGGCCACGGTCATACCCGGTAAGCATATATCTGACAGTCTTTTTAGAAGAAAAACCATAGATGGCATCCCTATCTTACAGAGTATGCCCATTGCAAGGACTTCAATTCGATCAGTGACACCGATACAGCAGAGATGAGGGCTTCCAAGGAACGTATTGCCGAATTGGTCAGGGAATGGATTAAATAAGACTTAGATCCATCTACAAGATAAAACAGATAATGGACTATTTTTAAGCAATTTAGTTGAATAAACAATTTATTATTGCGAAAAATCGAATGGCGGTATGGGAAATCCATTGAGTGGCTTAGATTTATGAAGGCGCGTGAATAACCTCAGAGATAACCATTTCTATATGGAATACTCAACTTTTATACGCGATTTCACTTCTGTGATTTCTTTCCACTATTTTTCTAATGCCACAAAAGATTCACCTGAAGTCAGATCGATTTACAATGGTCCACAAAAATAGTAGCCTCTAATCGTAGACGTAGCGGAAGGCTATCATATCATGTGCATGGGTCACTCTTATCAGTTGGCTAATATTTACGATCCTCGCCTTATCTTGATAGAGCTAGTTGTCGGTTGTTAACTTAAAAGTGGAATGTCGATCAAATTTTCGATCATTTGTGGACAATGGCTGCCTTTCGATTGGCTGTGGTGCTGCTGGCGCTCTTCGTTGCAGTGTCCCAAGGACTCGACTTACCCAACAAGGATGTCCCCCTGCTGGTCAAGACGCTGCAGAATTTGCATCGTGGCCCACCGAAACAGACCGTGCTGAAGCGCGCGAATGTTCAGGAGAAATGGATCACACAGAAATTGGATAACTTCGATGATGACAACAAGGAGACCTACGAAATGGTATGTCCAAGGAATCCCCTTTCATAGTGGAACCCTTTTCATGGTTTCGTTTTTAGCGTTATCTGGTCAACGATGAGTTCCAAGAGGAGGGTAGCCCCATCTTCATTTATTTGGGTGGCGAATGGGAGATCGAGGCCAGCATGGTCAGTGCTGGACATTGGTACGATCTGGCAGAGCAGCACAAGGGTGTCCTGGTCTATACCGAACATCGTTACTACGGCGAGAGTGTTCCCACATCGTAAGAGATCTTTCAGAGAGGTTTTTTTATTCATTTTGATTGAGTTTTCCGACCACTTTGCAGTACCATGTCCACGGCAAACCTCAAGTATCTGCATGTCAAGCAGGCCCTGGCCGATGTGGCCGAATTCATAAAATCCTTCAAAGCAGAGCATCCCCAGTTGGCCAACTCGAAAGTGGTCCTTGCAGGCGGCTCATACTCGGCCACCATGGTGGTGTGGTTCAAGCGTCTATATCCCGATCTGGTGGACGGTGGCTGGGCCTCCAGTGCCCCTATTTTGGCCAAGGTGGCCTTCACCGAATACAAGGAGGTGGTGGGCCAAGCCTTCCTTCAGTTGGGCGGCCAGAAGTGCTACGATCGCATACAGAATGGCATTGCAGAGCTCGAGTCCATGTTCGACAATAAACGTGGAGCCGAGGCACGTGCCATGTTGAGGTTATGCAACAGTTTCGATGATAAGAACGATCTGGATATTTGGTCTCTCTTTGGCAGCATTTCAAATGTGTTTGCAGGAACAGCTCAATATCAAAGGTGAGTCCCATCGGAAGCCCGGAATCTTTCATTGATGATTGATTGTTTTTTGTATTTTTGTAGACCTGGCGATATTGAGTACTACTGCGATTATTTGCTGAGCTTCAGGGATGATGCCACGGCCATTGCCAATTTCGTTTACTGGGGCTGGGGTATGCCCTCCTGCATCGATGCTCGATATTCCAGCACCGTGGATTACTACCTCTGGGCCGTGAATAACTTTGATGCCGGTCGTCCCTGGTATTATCAGACCTGCAATGAGTACGGCTGGTACCAGACCTCTGGCTCCGCGAAACAACCCTTTGGCTCCAAGTTCCCCACCGCCATGTACACCACTCTCTGCGCGGATGTCTTCGGTTCGCAGTTCAGCAACGAGCAGATCAACAGCAATGCCGCACAGACCAACTTGGACTTTGGTGGCATGTCCCCGGAGGTGGAGAATGTCTACATGACTCATGGAGCTCTGGATCCCTGGAATCCCATGGGTCATGGCGTGGCCGAGGGTGCCACTCTCATTGCCAATGCCTCTCACTGTGCCGACTTCAGTTCGATCTCGGCCAGCGACTCGGCGGAGATGCGGGCCTCCAAGGAGCGTCTGGCGGAGCTGGTCAGCGAATGGTTGGCGTAGGATCTTTTTTTGGCCAGAAGAAAATCAATTCTTTTATTTGTATTCAATAAAGTCAATGTGAATCATAGTTAAGGGTTGGAAATAGTTTTTTTCGGGGTAGATATTATGGTTCTTTTGGACAGGAGTTATCTCTTTTCCAAAAAAAGGAATTTTCGATAAACGATACAACGGCTTAAAAACTTTTACTTTGACTTCATTACCATTTTTTACTTTTATAAATAAAAAGGAGCTTTAATTCTGAATAAATTACGACCAAAAGTATGCAACAAAAAGGGGTCTGGAATTATTTTGAATTATGATAATTATTTGTAAGCAAACGAACCACAATTTTTTGCTCAGGACATTTTCCATAATTTTTCACTTTGAAACCAAAGTCCACTCCATTCAAAACTTCTCTTCAAAAACCAATCGAAATATTTTTCTATAGCAGCACACGTTTCTCGACATGAAGATACTCCGATACAGAGTTCCTCTACGTGCATTTATGTGTCTCCATATTACAGGAATATATCCGTAATATACTCCATGAGTGCCAGGTATACATATATGTAGAGGATAAGATAATTTGGTGACATTTGTGGAGGTGAGTAACCATGACAAGAGCACCACTTACATCACGTTAATTGAATCCTAAAATAAATAGAGTGCTTTGAGTTGGTCAACAGTTTACTGATTGAGGACGTAATGGAAAAAGTGTACGCGTGCACACTGTCTAACAAACTTCGGGCCTAGAGGTACCTTTCCAGATCTGTGGAACTTCTATCCACAGAAGAATGAAAGACACCAAAGTCAAGATACACTTTCAGAAGGATAAGTACAGATCAAACGTGTTACGACTCCTCTACTCTATGTATTTCGTGACCTTGAAATCTTCCAACACGTGAGAAGAAACAGCCAACACTCAAGCTTATCATAGTACGAGTAGTGCCAATATTTGTTTGCTTTCCAAGTCTTATCATAAGTCACTTCTGCTCCTAGTTTTGGAATAAAAAAGGCCGCCTGATGACCTGGGAAATCATTCGCCAGCCTGCAAAGCGTCTAATAAGATGAAGTATACCCTAATAGTGCTAGCTCTACTGGCACCCCTGACTGCTGCCGCCAGTTTGGGGAACCTAGAACTACAGCCAGAACCCAATGCCTTTGTACAGTCCCTTAGGGAACTGCGCAGGGCTCCTCCATTGGAGACATCGCGAAAGAGAGCCAATGTGGAAACACGTTGGTTCACCCTTAAGCTGGATAACTTCAATGCCGCCAACAATGCCACATGGAAAGATGTGTGAATCGGAAAGCAGTCGCCTTTAAACCAAGCTAACAATCTTGTATGTAATCTTTAGCGCGTGCTGATCAACGAGGATCACTTTACGGATGGATCCCCCATCTTCATTTACTTGGGCGGCGAATGGGAGATCGAGCCGAGTGCCATTACATCTGGCCTGTGGGTGGACATTGCCAAGGAGCACAATGGCTCACTGATCTACACAGAACATCGTTTCTTTGGCAAGAGTTTTCCCATAACGTGAGTGCTTTTTCGAGACAACTCTTTTGGCAACTCTGAATCCTCTTTTCGCAGTCCTCTATCTACCAAAAACCTGAAATACCAGAGCGTACAACAGGCCCTGGCGGATGTGGTGCATATCATTAAGACCCTGAAGCTGGAGGATAAGTACAAGGACTCCAAAGTGATCGTCTCTGGCTGCTCCTACTCGGCCACTATGGCCACATGGATCAGGAAGCTCTATCCCGACATTATTCTGGGTAGCTGGGCCTCATCGGCCCCACTGGAGGCGAAAGTTGATTTCAAGGACTACATGGAGGTGGTTGGACAGGCTTTCGAGCAGCTGGGTGGAAAATACTGCTACGATCTGATCGACAATGCCACCTCGTACTATCAGGATCTGTTTGAGGGCGGCCAGGGCGCCAAGGCCAAGAAGGAGCTGAATCTCTGTGCGAATTTCAATGTGAATAGCAAACAGGACCGCTGGCAGATTTTCAGCACCATAGCCAATGTATTCGCAGGACTGGCACAGTACCAAAAGTAGGTACAAAAGGTACAAGGATCTAAGGAGTGCAGTAAATTTATATAGAAGCCTTTCCCTTTAGACCTGGAAACTATGATCTGCCCAAGTACTGCTCGGTGCTGCGTTCCTTCAGCGACGATGATGCCGAAGCCTTGTCCAAATTCGTGCAATGGCGACTCGGTTACCCGACCTGCCTGAGTGTCACCTATAAGGGCACCGTCAACTACTACAAATGGGCCAAGATAAACTATGAAGACGACAGTGAGTGATATTCTGAAAGGAAGAAGCCTATCCCTTTCTCATCCCTTTCCCTTGTGTTCTCAGGCGGTCTTCCCTGGATATATCAGACTTGCAGCGAATTTGGTTGGTACCAGTCATCAGACAGCGAAAACCAGCCTTTTGGTTCCTCCTTCCCGGCCACCCTCTACACTGACACCTGCCACGATGTTTTCAGCAAGAACTATACCCTCATCAATATCGAGGCTAACATTGCAGCCACCAACAAGGACTTCCAGGGCATCGATATCGCTGTGAAGAATGTCTACTGGACCCAGGGGGGTCTGGATCCATGGAGCAAGGTGGGGGCAGGCATCGCCCAAGGGGCCATCATTATTCCGCAGGCCTCGCACTGCTCCGATCTGGATTCTATAAGTGCCAACGATAGCCCTGAACTTCAGGCCTCCAAGCTGAAGTTGGCACAGCTCGTTCGGGATTGGTTGGCGCAGTAAATCGATCGAAACTGTAGAATTTCTATATACCTATATCTAAATCTTCAAAGTACTTTTTTCTATTTCTATTTACAAATATTTAATCACCACAATTGGTCTCAATAAAGCGAATCTTTAACCTTAACTGAAGTATGCACTTGTCCTTAACAGATAACTTGAGTGGTTTCAATGATTATACCACAAGTTCCATCAGAAGAGCTTGAGGGGTTTCAATGATTAAGGCACAAGTTGCATCCATCAAGCACTTTTTATAGTTAAGTCACGCAGGAAGAGAGATGGCGAGAACTTCAGGCGTTTCAATGCTGAAAACACACTCAAGCACCCTTCACAGCTAAGGCACACTAGGAGAGAGAAAGTGAGAAACCACCCTTTGCTGCTAAGACACATTGGAATAGTCTTGTTGTCCTGTGCTGCTAAGACACACTGGGAGAACTTTGACAGAGTGGATTTATACAAGATCCATCCATAGAGAATCAAGAATCTGTTTCTCTTTGTTCTGCTGTTTGTGGATTATTTGCAAATATGATGTAATAAAAATATCGAATTTATGTGCCCCACAAATCCATCAAAATCCACCAAAAGGTGTGACCACTCGGACAGTCCCTCACGGCCATAGTTGGTGGGGATATGGAATCCAAAAGATCACCCCATGAATTGCACTAAATTCCGAATCGTGAGGGGAATATCAACAGTCGCCAGATTGTCGACTGGCCCGCCAACCGAAAGACAATGTCATAAATCTTCGTGAACCCAAAACCGAATCAAGTCACGCATTATAATGATCCGATTGGATCAGAGCACACCACAATGTACTATCCGTACTTGCTTATAAATAGTCTTTAAATAGAATTTACTGGTACGACCTGATATCATTTCGAAACGTAAGTGGTACAGTTTTCTCTTCCTTGTACCAAAAAAAAAAACGAGGGGGAACGTTGTGAGTTGCTGCGGACACCGCAACTCTACAGTTATACCCGATACTAAGTCAGTATGGCTCTCCTCCGGCAGACGCCGCTAATATTAAACGACACGACAAAGAGTGCGTGCGAGAGAGACAGAAAATCAGTCTGAGCGTGACGTCGGGCGCTGCGTAGCCACTAAAAATTGATTTCTTGCTTTTGGCTACAAAAATGATCCGATCTGATCCAGATTCGGCAACCGGATAGATATGGTCATTGTCTATGATTCTGCGTTTTTAGTTTACTCGATTTTGCAATATTGTGGATGCAACAGATTTTCGTCCTTTGTGTGGGCGGAAGGGGGTGGGGCGAAATTTTGAGATATACGTTTTATAGTGAGATCTAACAGGAGTGCGGATACCAAATTTGGTTACTCTAGCCTTAATAGTCTCTGAGATTTATGAATATCCCCAGATCTGCATCCTTTGCGGGGGCGGAAGGGGGTGTGGCGAAATTTTGAAACAAACTCGTCTCGGTCCGATATATTAGGAGTGTGGATACCAAATTTGGTTGCTCTAGCTTTTATAGTCTCTGAGATCTAGGCGCTAATGTTTTACTCTAAGCAAAGCCGCCTATGCTACGTGTGTGTTAGAGAGAGACAGGGCGAGAAAAAATGAAATTGTTTTCTTGATGCTGGCTATAATAATAATACGATCCAATTCAGATTCCGCAGTCTAAAAGATATCGTCATTCTCTACGATTCTGCATTTTTGGTTTTCTCGTATCTTTAAAATTGTGGATGCCACAGATTTTCGCCCTTTGTGGGGGCGGAAGTGGGCGGGGCAAAGTTTTGAAATATTTTTGTAGCAGTGACATATCACAGAAGTCTGGATCCAAAACATCGTTGCTCTAGCTCTTATAGTCTTTGAGCATTAGGCGCTGAAGGGGACGGACAGACGGACAGACGGACAGACGGACGGACGGACAGACAGACAGGGCTCAATCGACTCGGCTATTGATGCTGATCAAGAATATATATACTTTATAGGGTCGGAAACGATTCCTTCTGGACGTTACACACATCCACTTTTACCACAAATCTAATATACCCCAATACTCATTTTGAGTATCGGGTATAAAAAAGAATAAAAAGACTGTGCCGATGAAGAAATGCCAAAGTGTTGAGTTTTTGGTCAAATTATTTTGGTATGCGCCAAAGACATGAACGGGAAATACTTTCAAAATACGTTTCTTGTTTGCAGGAAGGGGCTCTGTTCTTTGCGCTGGTGTTTGAGAAATTATATCGCAAAAGAAATAAAAATTCTTGCCATATTTGCCAAAAGGTTTGGTTTGGTTTGGTTTGAGAAAATGTTTACCGCTGAACGGATAGAAGGATGGAAGGAGAAGGTTAATTGCTGGATCGATCGGGTCATATATCTTTTGTTTGCGATTAGGGAATTTGAATGGAGAAAGTTGTGGCCGAAGAGGTTCCCAAAGAAGGCTCCCTTTGTGATCCGATCCGCCCTTCAAACGAAATACCAACAACGAATCAGTCAGAAGGAAGGAGTTTCGCCGCTTCGCCACATTGGAGCCGAGCCTGAGAACCTGGCAATAAAATGACAAAAGCAGCAACAGCAGCAGCAGGCAAAAGGCTGAAACCAAATTACTCACGGGACAGGCCACGCGGGGCTGTGGCAAATAACAAATCAAAATCAGTGACAAAATGATTTAGGAACCAGGCGAAAATGTTCACACGAAGCAGAGAGCGGGAGAGCCACAGAGGGCCAGCGGCAGCGTCAGAGTCGTAGACGGAGACGGAGTCAGAGTCCAAAAAGAAATCAAAGAACCGCACAAATCGAACAAGAAGTGCTGCCTGCTGTGGTCTTTGCTGCTGCTGCTGCTTATGCTGAGAGGCAGAAAACATGCAAAGATTCTGTTCGATATTGTATCCTTTTTGGCTGAGAATTTGTGGATTTGCTTCGTGGATGGGACTCATTGTTACGCGATGATAAAGATCATCAGAGTAAATCATGGGCCCGCCCCTCCTCTCTGCTTAAATGCTGTGCAATGCATGAACAAGTAGTTCGAGCAAATGGCATACACAGTACAGGGTTTTTCCCTCCCTACCCCTCACCCGGCCCACGTCTCGGGCTTCTCTTTCAGATTTTTCTACTAGGCGACAGTGACAGTCAATGCATATAAGACAATGGCAGAGGAGCTTGGTTATAAGAAGATTCCTCCAAGCTGGCTATGAATGAGAGGTTAGTAAACTCTTTTACTCTTTAGACTTAAAGCTCTGCATTCTACGCAGCTCCCATAGTTCCCAACAGCTTCCATTACTCTGAGTTAAATTTGGACTCGGTACCGAGAATGCAATAACAAAATACACACAGTGTGTGACTGCTGCTCGACTCCGAGTCTAAGCATTGCTTCACCGCTGCATTTACAGCTATGAATCGCACTGGTTTTGGCTGACACTGACTAATATTTATTGTTGAATTGCACACAATTCTAAGGAACCCATTCCCATTGAACTAAAGTATCATCCACTTTGACCATAATCAATTAGTGGAGATCTCAAGCAGTACACTCATCAGATTGCACAATCCATATAGTCATTACTGGAATGTAGCAGCTTTCTATTGCTGGACTTCAGACTTCAGCAGAAGGAGCAGAAGAGGTGCTCTCTACTGCTAGAATTTGTCTTTGATTTTTGTAAAAGGAGTAAAATAAAAGGTGTTCTACCATTTAGAAATCGTTCTGATCTCTACGGCAATCAATGTAGGGGTGCGCAATGTCCCATTAGAAAACGTTGGTCTCATTTATAAGCATACAATGTCCCTCCTACTTTTGGTAAAGGCCATACAGCAGTGTCATGTCTACTACTTTGTCTAATATTTCTTTAAACTACTTAAATTTGATGGTCAACATTGTCATACACTTTGAATATGTCCTCATCCTGTTTTAGTTCCATCACGAAATCCACGTAGCGTTTAAGGTGGCGCGGGGAGAGCGAAACCAAAGGCTCGTTGGGGCAATGTCCGATCTCCGAGTGATGGATTTTGTAGCCGCTTTGCTTAAGTTTTGCCGCCACGTCGGCCAATTCATTGGGCGGGCACTTGAAGACGACAAAGCCATTTTCATAGTCGCTTATTTCGCCGGAAGAGGCCTTGCACCACAGGGCATCCGTTTGGACGGTTTGGCTGAAGTCCGAGAAGTTAAGGCGCGTCTTGCGGGGCACAATGGCCTTGATGACGCCCGTTTCGGTGAACAGATGCCGATTGTAAAGCCGCGCCTTGTATCGCATCAGCAAGGGGGCCAGTCGCTGCTTCAGTTCCGCGAGGTTGTGCGTCCGAGCCTTGCACACGAGTGCCACCTGATCATCATTGTAATCGATGGGCACGATAAAGGTGGTCTGGTTCCGTTCGTAGAGCTCGCACTCCTTGAGGATCCTCTGGATGCGGCTGTAGGGCAGCTGCAGCGGGGACAGCTTGGCCCTCAGCGCGTAGTTGTGGTCGGGATCAGTAGAACCGCCACCGCGGTGCACCGCCAGCCGCAGTTCGTGGGCCACCTGCACCTCCTTTGGGGTATCCGGATCGAATTGCATTGGTTTTGTGCTCGACGGCGTGATGAAGGAGGGGCTCTTTTGGCTCAACTTACTTTTGCTTGGCCCTCGTTTGTCTTGCAACGAATCAAACGGGATATTCCAACGGACTCGCTTGCATTCCTCTCTGGACTCCTCCAGTAAATCTCCATCGAGGCCATTCCGCTTGTCCGGCTCCTGCTTGGGCGAGGAGCTGCGCACCAGACTGGGCCTGGACATGTGCGGCTGCATGCTGGCATTCAAATGCGGCAGTCGTTTGTTAGGCATTGTTCTTCGGAAAGAAGTACTTATAATTTTGGTCGGGAGTGGGTTGTTAAATGAAATATGGGGACTTGTGATGAAGGGAATTTCCAAGGGAACACACTGATACCTATAGATTTATTTTTATTACATCCACTCACCGTATCTGCTGCTGTTAAATTAATGCCCAATCCTCCTGCCCGCGTCGAGAGCAGAAATACAAAGATGTCCGCACGCGTCTGAAAGTCTGCCACCATATCGCGTCTCGCTGAGATCTTGCTGGAGCCATCCAAGCGCATATAACGATGCTTGCGATGCCACATGTACTCCTAAGAACAAAATACACATTATTCAAAGGTATATCAATCCCTTAAACAGCAAGCGAAACGCACCTCTAGCAAGTCTATCATTTTGGTCATCTGTGAATAGATGAGCACTCGGTGGCCCTCCGCCTTGAGGCGTGTGAGTAGTGTGTCCAGGACAAACAGCTTGCCCGCATCGGTGATCAGAGTCTCCTTGTCGGGCACCACAATCGCGGACCAACCACTGCGTGGCTTGCACAGAGCCAGACCAGAGGAGACAAGTTCTCTGCCTACGGCATTCTCGCACTGAACATGACGTATCTGTGTCCAGGCAGCAGCACGACTCTCGCAGCTAAAAGGAAGCCAGTAATCAGAAGAGTATTTCTATTAATTGTTGGGAAAAACTCACTATAAATGCCTATCCACTGCTTGTACGCGTTGACCCAAGCCATAGAGCAGTCGCGGCATGGACAGGGGCTCGCAATGATAGCTCCTGGGCTTCCTCAAACGATGCGGAAACTCTGGCAACAGCATCAGTGTTTGGACCTTAACATCGCTCTTGGCATTCGATTTGGTTTGCACTTCGACCGACTCTATTTCGAGCTCCTGCTTCACCTGTTCCTCCACTTCCACATCCACCAGCTCCTCAATCAGTGTGGATGTCTTTTGTTTGAGTATTTTGGAGCGTGTCACGCGATGCTCAATGGTCTCCTGCATGTTGTAGGTGCAGTAGTCCCCAAAGGAATAAACACTGCTCTCATTGGTGGTCTAAAGTGGGTATAGGGATAAGGATTACGATCTTCAAACGGAGGACAAAAACCTACCATCGCTGTAAAGAGGAAATTCTTGAGTACACTGTCCGATAGCATATAATGCGGCACCAGTTTGTTCTCCAGCATGGGCTCCAGCAGCTGATAGAAGGTGGCTTTCAGATGTGGCCACCATTGGCGGCGATACGACAGTAAAGGATATTTCTCCAGCACTCGACGATGATGCAAAAAACTGTAAAAGATGAGGAGAATATGTAGCAGAGGCA
Source organism: Drosophila persimilis (assembly GCF_003286085.1). Classification (NCBI taxonomy): domain Eukaryota; kingdom Metazoa; phylum Arthropoda; class Insecta; order Diptera; family Drosophilidae; genus Drosophila; species Drosophila persimilis. The sequence continues at coordinate 2,346,750 of NW_020825706.1, forward strand.
GGGATTCTCTTAGCCATTAGCTGCCTTACAAATCAATCAATCCATGCAGTGTGACGTCTAGAATATCCCCCAATGAGAGGTCACAGAAACGCGTGAAGCCAAAGCAGCTCTCGACGCTCACATCCTCGAATAGCGATCTCTGGATGTGCTCCGACTTAAAGATATTGAACCTATCACAAGAAAAGAATAGCATAAATAAACATAAAGCAAATCCTTAGGTATCTACCCACCGATTGTACAGCAAATGCCTACGACTGGGCAGCGATCTGTGGAGCAGTGCCTCATCGTGGACCAGGCGCGGCACCACATACTCCGCACAGCGCATGAAGAACGGACTCCTGGCATCACGACGCTCAAAGAGCTCTGGATGGTTGCACACCTTGCGGAACTGCATCACCAGATTCATCAGATTGGAGGACGCCGATGAAGGGGCACTCGAGCCACTCGTCAAATGCAGCAGATCCTCGATCCGAATCTTCTGCTTGAGGGCGCGATACAGCAGCTTTTGGCGTATGGTCAGGGGGCAGTAGACCATGATCTCGATCTTGTCCGACAGCTCGTTCTCCACATCTTTCTTGATGCGTCGCAGCATGAACGGCTTGAGGATCATGTGGAGGCGAGAGATCTGCAGTTCGTCGATGCCCGTCTTGTTCTCGGCGTGCGATTCAATGTCCTTGGAGAACCACTCGTTGAACTCGTCGTGGGAGTCGAACAGCGTCGGCATAATAAAATGCAGCAGTGCCCACAGCTCGGCCATGCTGTTCTGGATCGGAGTGCCGCTGAGCAGCAGCCGATTGCGACAGCTGAAGCCCAACAGCAGCTTCCAGCGCTGCGAGGCGGCGCTCTTGATGGCTTGCGCCTCGTCCAGCACCATGTACTGCCATTTGATGCGATTGAAGTACTTGTAGTCACTGACCACCAGCTGGTAGGAGGTGATCACCACATGGAAGCTGGCATCGCGCGTGTGCAGTTGCTTCTGGTCCCAGAACTGGCGCAGGATCTTCCGCTCGCTGGGCGAGCCCCAGTACGGGACCACATTGAAGTCCGGCACAAACCGGGACATCTCCTGCTGCCAGTTGTGCAGCGTGGAGGCAGGCGAGATGATCAGAAAGGGACCCCACACGCCATAATGCTCGGCAATGTGACAGAGGAAGGCTATGGACTGGACGGTTTTGCCCAGACCCATCTCGTCGGCCAGGATGCCGCTGATTCCCTGGTCGTAGATGTTTGCCAGCCATGTCATGCCCTTGATCTGATAGCCCTTGAGTGTGCCCTTGAACATTTGCGGCTGTGGCAGGTCCTTCATCTCGGCACGCGCCTCTGGCTCTAGGTCCTCCTCCTCTTCCTTTTTGGCGAACACATCGAAGGCCTCCATGGCCTCCTCCTCGTCGTCGCACTCCCCCCGTTTCTTGGGGAACACATCAAAGGCTCGCGTCTTGTCTAGATCTCTCTGCATGGCCGCCTCGGCGTGCTCCTTGGCCAGCTGCTTCATCTCCCCCGGATCGTAGTCATCTGGGACGGCCAATCGTGCATTGGTCTCCTCATCCAGCTGGCTGAGAATCCTCAGTTGATCCTCCTCCGTGCCCTGGCCCAGCTTCTTGGACATGAAGTGCGCATACAGCTCCGTCTGGGTGATCAAAAAGTTGAGCTTTCGCTGCTGTCGCTTCACCTCGATCAGCTCCACATCCTGCTTCCGTTGCTCCTCTGCCTCGCGCTCCTGCTTTCGTTTCTGGTCGCGCTCCACCCGCTCGTAACGCTTCCAGTAGGCCAGCATTTCGCGGGTGAGGCGCTTGGCTCGCCACACAGTCTCCTTCATTATCCGCTGCGAATTGATGGCCCGCTGGCGCACCACCTTGGAGCACATGGAGGCCACACGCTTGCAGTTGGCCAGCATCTCCTTGTGGTTGTTGCTAGTGATGCGCTGCAAGCGACCGCACTCCTTCTTCGACATAATCTGCCAGATGCGGCGACGTCGCGCGGCCAAGGCGGCGGGATTCTTCCGCTTGCGTCGCACTTTGGTCACCTGCCCATCGGGCCCGCCCACCACATCCACCTCCTCCTCGATCTCCTCCTCTTCGGGAAAGTCGAGCGCGAGGCTGGCCAGCTCTCGTTTGTAGTCGACCACGCCATTGTCGTCGTCCTCCTCGTCGTTGGTGGGCAGCGTGTCGCCATAGGTGTACCTTCCCAGCTCTGAGGGCGGCACCTCTCCGGATTCTGGCGAGTTCATGATAGTCGTTTGCTTCTTGCGTCCGCGACGTTTCTTTGGTTTCGGGAGCTTCGGGGCCTGGGCCTCTGCCAGGCGGGCCATGAGTATCTCCTGTTTGGTGCGACGCCTGCGCTTGCGCACACCCGCAGTGGCCTGCTGCCGCTCGGCATAGATGTCATGGTTGGACAGCAGACTGCTGCCGTAGTAGGCATATTGGGCATTCTGTGGGAATCGGATCAAAAGGGGATTAGCACGTGGAATCTCCTTCAATTTGGGGCTCCTACCGTGGGCTTCTTGTAATAGTTCTTGCGCTGACGCTGCTCGCGTATATGCTCGCGCAGTATCTGATGGATGTACTCGTCCTCATTGGTGACGGCCTCATCGCTCTCCGTGTCACTCAGTAGGAGATCGTACAGCCACTCCCTGTCGCTGGTCAGGTCATTGAAGTTGTACAGCTGCGCCTTGACACTCTGTCGTTCTGGTGGGTCAAACACAAATCAATGCCAGACACTCCTTTCCCCTTTCCCTGCCCCCACACTCACCTTCTTTGCTGCAAAACAATCGCTTCTTGCAGCGCTGCGACGCCTTCTTGCACTTGACCACGCCCACCGTGGAGGAGTCATCGGAATCGGATTCGGGCTCTGCTTTCAGCTGTGGAAGCCCCGGTTCGTCCGTGTCGCTTTCATCGTTGCTGCTGCTCAGCGGCTGCTTGAGCACCCGCTTGGCCATTTCCATGAAGGGCCGCATATTGAGGGCCACCTCCAGGCGCTGTATGTGCGGCGGTTCGGCCATGATGCGGGTCTTTATGTCTCTGTTGGTGCCGCTGGCCATGGCGCTGCTTTTAGTCAGCTTTTATGCACAATTATCACGTAATTTGCAAGATGGTTCGCCATGCGTCCGTCCCAGGGTAAACAATTCCACGCATTAGTGTGGCCGAAGTTTGCGCCGGCATTGCAAAAATACTGTTAGGGATGGCTAATAAATATCGATATACGTATTGGTATTTTTGAACGATATTTAGATGCACGCCTGCATACGAAGAGGCAAGAAAAACAAATAGACATAATGTGGCGTTTGAATCTGATAAACACTATTGCCGATCAGGCCAATTGGATAATTTCCTCGGATGTGGCCATTGTCATAGCCGATAAGTATCCGAAAGCGCAACATCACTATCTGGTGCTGCCCAAGGCGGAAATTTCGTCCGTTTTTAATGTAAGGCTAAACCCCCGCCGCATACACCCAATGGAATGCATCTAAGATATCTGTTGTTGTTTTTAGCTGACCCGAGAGCATTTGCCACTGTTGGAGGAACTGCATCTGCTGGCCCGCAACGTTGTCGAAGTGCGCGGCCAGCAGTGGAATGACTTTAAGGTAGGCTTCCATGCCGAGCCGAGCCTGGAACGCGTGCATTTGCATGTGATATCCCAGGATTTTGTGTCGCCATGTCTAAAGAGGAAAAAGCACTGGACCTCCTTCAACACGGCACTGTTTGTGCCATACGAAGGTAAGAGAACCAACCCCACCCCCACCAATCGTCATAGATGCAAGCAAATCTTTTTCTTTCAGAACTGCGCGACAAGCTTCAGTCGGAAAACAGTTTCCAGCGCCTGCCGCCGCATGCGTACCATAAACTGCTGGACTCACCGCTTCAATGCAATCAATGCGAACGGATATGCATAAATTTGCCCAAACTTAAGGAACACTTGCTGGAGCATCTTCTAAATAAGAGTAGTATTTGACGAGGCTGCAAAAGACGGAGACAGCAGAAGAGAGAGTCAAACCGCTAATAGCCTCTGCACACTGAGCCCATCCCGGGGGAATGGTGGGATTTTTTGACAAATGTGAAACTCCGATTCACACTGCCACCATCCACCATCCACCATCCAACATCCATCAAAAACAGCTGATGCCAATAACAAGTTCATTAAATTTGCGCGGAAGATTTATTAAGTTTATTATTTATTTATTTAGTTTAAAGTACAAGGACATATTTTATGGTTTTAGAAGCGGTTCGGGACATTTTGGGAGAAAGATGTACCAGAAAACAACGAGGCGTTTTTCAAAGAGAGTTTCCGAATGGAGAGGCACTGCTTTGATATTTTAGTGAATCGGCTTGAAGTGCTGCGAAAGAAGGACACCAACTGCCGAGCTGCAATTCCTTTGGAAAAGCGCATCGCCATTGCGCTATACACTTTGGGCTCGTCCTCTGAGTACCGAACAGTTGGCAGGCTTTTCGGTGTAGCTCCAAACAGTGTGTGTAATATCCTGCACGAGTTTTGCAGAGCACTTATCCGAGCCCAGCCTCCTTCATGGACTCGGCCATCTCCATGTACACATGTGAATTTTTGCGTGGTCCGCGCAAATCTTCAATTTTCTCCTGCCATATGTCAACCAGCAGGCACTCAAGCGCGGCACTCCATTTCACCCTGCCGCCTGCTGTTGTTCTCTTGTTTGCTGCATTGTGTAATAATATTATATATTATAAACAATAAAAAACAAATATATCTATTCAACGTACCACTGGAGGAGTTTTCTGGCACTAAATCCATTTTATTAATAAGTTTTTGGTCTGCTGTCCTTCGGAGCTGTTCTGTTGTTGTTTTTGTTTTTTGTTAATTTTGTCACAATCATTGTTTACGTTTTCGCAGTGAATACCATTTTTCCATTGTGAATGACAATTATTCAGAGTTGCATTTGAAAACCATCGGCTAACTATCGCATAGAAACGTGCGGTTTAGGAACATCCAAAATGGATGGTGGACTAACTGGGAAATTTTCGGAACGGCAAAACCTTACGGACCATCCCCGAAATGGATGGTGGATGGTGGATGGTCGTCAGTGTGAAAAGCCTATAAGGCATATACTTCTCTCGCTCTCTGGGCGTCTAAATATCGGTGCATTCACGCAAACATATCGATAGATTTGTGTTGGTGTTGGTGGTTCAAAACGTTTTTCTTGAACTGAAGGCTGTCTCTGTTTTTTCCAGTGCAGCTAGTTCGCTCCATAAGAATTTTGGATCCAGTGACTCATGGCTATTTTTTTTTACCGGCAGACGGACAGCAGAAAAGTGTGATTTACACGAAAATTGAAACATCCAAAGACAAAATTAACATAATGGACGTCACAGAGAAAAATAAAATAAAAATGGATCATATAAAGCAGAACATACGCAACGAACTGAGGAAGAAGATTTTGGACAAGAATCACATTCTTATCGAAAGCGACAGGGCGGTGGTGGTAAAGGCCGACTATCCCAAAGCGCAGTACCACTTTCGTGTGGTGGCCAAAGAGGATATCGAGGATGTGACCAAGGTAAGCGACTATCCATTTTAGTCTCAAAATACTGATAATTTGGTTCTGCCAACAGCTGACCAGCGATCATCTGCAGCTGCTGGACCACATGATGGAGCTGGCCGTCCAGATCATTGGGAAGCAGGACCACTTGCCGTCACGCAATTTTCGCATTGGCTTCAAGGCGGACCCGTTCTGGGACCGGCTGAACATGCACGTTATATCCGATGACTTCTACTCCCTGTCGATGAAGCGCATCAAGCACTGGAACAGCTTCAACACCGAGCTGTTCCTGCCTTTCCAACAGGCCTACATGATGCTGGACAGTGAGGGCGCTATTGAGACCCTCTCCGAGGTGGAGTTCCAAAAGCTGAAGGAACAAACGCCTCTTCACTGCAATCAGTGCGACTTTCAGTCCCCATTGTTGTTGGCTCTGAAGGCCCATCTCTTCACTCATTGGCAGGACAAGGAATCCGAACGTCGGACAAAAAAGCAAATGGAAGATATTGTCAAGTTGCTGGACGAAGCAAAACTGGAGGACACCGCCAAGCCGGAAGCGGCATCATCCCGCGAGGAGCACGAGATCACCGCCAGCACCAGTCAGAAGTCTATGGATCAGAACCAGGCAGTGGGTGCCGATGCCAATGCGTACCACCAATGCGGGCCACTTGTAAACTTGATGAATCTGCAGCACATCAATAACCCATTCAGAAACACGCCGGCTCGTTTCGGTATAGCCGCGAAGACTCATCCACAGCCTACAAATTCCATGTATGCACCGCGTCCACATCGGGCCGGCAACCCCTTGGCCTATGCGCCGCGACCACAGCAGGGCGGTAACCCCTTCAGAAACATGCCGCCGCGTCCACAGCTGGGCGGAAACCGCTTCGGACCGCATTTAAATCGCTTCGGACCGCAATCAAAGGACATGATGCCTATGTTTGCTGCACCCAACCAACAGCCTAGATTTGGTCCAAAACAACCACAGAATCATCGTCCTCGTGCTCCAAATCAACCACAGAACCAGCGTCCTCGTGGTCCAAATCAACCACAGAATCAGGGGACTCGTGCTCCAAACCAATCGAAGTTCCAATAGAAAAACAAACCCAAAAACAATAGTAACAAACCGGCTGCCAATGCGGGCCAGCCTGCACTGATGTAGGGGCTACATCGATCTTGCAAGCAAGGTAAAAGACGCCTTCTAGCGTGTGCCTTATAAATGGTAACAAAATCTATAATTTTTATTTCTGAAATACTGAATCCGAGACTAGAAACTATATATCGAATATAATACCAAAACGAAACTAAAACTCATACAGGAAACCATTGCAAAAGCAATTTAGGATTAAATCAGCATTTTTTATAAGGAACGACAATAAGTTAGCGTTCATTCCATTTAGACTATCTGCCAAAAACATAAACTTCCTATACAATCAAATATGTTCAAAAATAGATTACAAATCGAATTTGATGTAATTATTTGTATGCCTAAATGTCAAAGGTTTGTCTCAATAAATATCAGACATTACAAACGCCACGAATCATCCAAGCAAAGTTTAACATATAACAGTCCGAACAAAGAGAATCCCGAGGGCCCTAATGTGAATCATCATCTAATTGGAAGATTGTAAGGAATCGCATGTTGACACCCACACTTGAAACAACATTCGAATTGTTCAGTTGCTGGATAAATATTATATTACACCTGGCATTAGCAGTAGCAGAAGCATTAGCTGGAACTGCCACCCCCTGTGGAATTTGAAACAGTTGTTAAATTGTAATTCCGATTATGAAAAATGAAGAAAGTTGCCCTCGAAATATTATCATTTGTTTAAACGGCAGGAAATTAACTTTTCTTCTGTCAAAAGCTGCTCTGTTCTCTAGGCCTTAGTTCGGCTTAATTATGGCCACATTTTCCATTAACTTTACTACTTTACAGTGCGGAACACATACACACTTGAGCGGAGGAGATACATAAGTTGTCCGTCAGCATAGGAAAACTCAAATCAAATTCAAGGTAGCTCTGAGCGCAGACACACAGAGTGGCTCCGGCTAATGCCATACGGTACGTAATTTTAAATTCTTCTCGACATTTTTTAGTGTGTCACAGTGTCAAGGTGTCTGCCAGAGCCAGAGCGCTGAAAGCTATCACATCCCACCCCCCATCGATATGGTTTTCGGGGGTGCATCTTTGAGCAATCAACAGCTCCATTAAAGCTATCTTTCTCTCTCTGTGGAGCCCCTTTTGCCACCTGTTATGTCTCGAGCAACAGGAGGCCATTCATAAAGAACGTTACTTTCGAGCCAAAGAGAGCAGGCGAAAGCTCTCTTTCAGGGGGGTAGCCAAGAGCACTGAGTGGACTTTGGAGTGGCTATGCCAGGCGCATGCTCGCAGACTTCGAAGCTTTTGACATTTGAGAAAAGTTTTTGAGCGGAAGGGGGCGAGATGTGCGCCTGTGATTGCCATTTGGGGGAGTGGGTGGCATATGAGAAGGAAATTCTTGTGGTATTTTATTTTACAGATTTTGTGGTTTAATGATCTGTAAAATTAACAACATGTGGTGTTAATTTGTTAAACATTTAAATGTACATATTTTGTGATTATTTTTTTTGGTTCACAAAAATGCGAAAAATTGGCCAGGAAATAGCAAAAACTGTTACCAAAAAATGGAACTCCTTATAGTCCTAGAAATTTATAAAGAGTTAATCTTAAGAAACTGTTCCGAACAAGAAGATTAAAGGAAACTCAATTTAATTTATTTCAGATATATTAAATATTTTCCAATTATATTCCTGTTTATCCCAATTGGTATTTTTTAGATTTAAAAATGCGGTCTATTCTTCAGAATATAACACAAAAATGTTACCAAATATTAAAATAATAATATTTCCAGAAATTACCAAATATTTAAGCTTAAGAAAATTCAACAATTAATAGGATTAAAAGAAAACTCATTTTATTTTATTTCAGCAATTCAAAATATTTCGCAAAAAATCCAAGTTCTTCAAAGAGCAACCTTTTGAAATGTTCATTTAAATTCTTCGACTCTCGCTGGAAAACCACGAATTTTCTTCTGAAATATTCATAAATTGTATGGTCCGTGGATTGGAGTGCACATGTGAGCATGAATGGAACTGTGTGTTTCCCTCCCATTCACGTATAAAATGTTATTTATATGCTGATGATTTTTCGCTAGCTCCTGCGCCATTCGGATTGGGGTTTCATGTGGAATAATCCTTTTCGCTGACATTACTCCGAACGGAAATACAACGAAACAACCCCCAGACAGTCAGGAATAATGCCAGAGGACATGGGCTCAACATCAATTGTACGATTTAAGCAATTTGCAATTTCTGTGGGGGCCAATGGAAGGGGGCAAGCAACTTCAATGGCGTCAACGAGCCTCAATAATAATAACTTTTCATAGCGCCCCATTATCGTTAAGCGCGCCGAAAACAGTGGAAAACAAGTTATAATGATTTTTGTTTGGACTGAAAGATACCCGCTACAGAGTCTGCTTCTCTTAAACGTTTCATACCACACAAGGAGTCCAGTATGCACCCTTTTTCTTGCTCAATCTTCTTAGAAATGTTCACTCATCCCTGAGGAGCGCTTGAAGGAGCTCTTGCCATACATAACTTTGCACTGTTTGACTTACCCTTCTCTTCGAATGCACACAACACATGCCCTGACAGGCTCCAAGACTCCTTCCTGCTATGCAATCTCCCCTGCTCCTCCCCCTGCTGCCTTTGTCCTCGGTGGTCGGGTCGTATGAGTAATATGCCAATTACACATTTTGTGCATTCTCCTGTTGCTTGTTCGCCTCGATTCTTGTCTTTTATGCTCCTCTACCTCTACCCAGCGCTGTAAAAATATTTATACTGGTGTCCTTGCGTGGCAGAGGGCAGGATGTGGTATCATTGCGTATACGAGGTGATGGCTTCAAGCGGCTTTCAGCAGGGCTAAGCTTTTGCTGAAAAGGTGAAAGTAGTAAAAATGTTTAGAGCTTCTAAAAACAGAGACAAAGACGATTGGAAATATCTAAGGAAATATATCATTTTTATGGCTATGTTTTTACGAATGTAACGTTAGGGATTTGCTGGCAAAAAAAAACATTGATATGACGTGTGGATACCAAACTATTATTCACACCTTGATCTACATAGTCCACTGAACTTTTTCCCATTAAATATTCCCCCATATATAGGGGCCCATGGGCTCTTATAAAAACTTTGGCACACCAAAAGAATAATTTTAGTAAGCAACATGAAGTGGCTGTCTTTTGTGCTGCCAATTCTTTTATGGCTACCAAATCTTTGGGCTGTCTATAATCCTTATAGAAGAAATTTGGAGCTGCTATTCCAGGAGCCCAGTGCGGGATCTTATACCAAAAACGATGCCGTTTCGGTGGAAGAACTTTGGTTGGAACAAAAAGTTGATAATTTCGATGCTCTGAACAATCAGACCTGGAAAATGGTAAACTCTGATCATTCTAACATCTCAAAATCCATAGAAAACATGTGTTTTTATAGCGCTATCTACGCAATGGCAAATATCATAGGAATCAAGGACCCATCTTCATATTTGTGGGCGGTGAATGGAGCATTAGTCCGGGTTTTCTGAGCACAGGTCTCACCCACGACATGGCTGTGGAAAATTCGGGAATGCTGTTCTACACCGAACATCGTTACTATGGACAGAGCTTGCCCCATGGGTGGGTGTGCTTACTGATACTTACAGATAGATCATCTTTTAATGGCGTCTTTTTGTGGAATAGAAAGGAGAGCTTCCGTGTGGATAAGCTGCAGCATTTGAGTATCTATCAATCCCTGGCAGATTTGGCTCACTTCATACGCTTTCAAAAGTCGGAGAATCCTCGAATGAAACAGTCGGAAGTCATATTAGTCGGTGGTTCATATTCGGGCAGCATGGTGGCCTGGATGACACAATTGTATCCCGATTTGATAGCCGCCAGTTGGGCCTCAAGTGCCCCACTGCTGGCCAAAGCGGATTTTCATGGTGCGTCGCTAAAATCGAAGAGAGATTGCCTAGAGATTCTGTAATCTTTCCTTTCTTTCAGAGTACATGGAAGTGGCTAGCAATTCGATTCGCTTAAGTTATGGTCAAAATTGTACTACCAGAATACAGAAGGGTTTTCAGCACTTGACAAAGTTGTTTGAAGAAAATCAAATTCCGGAATTACTGCAAAAACTCAATGGCTGTGAGGATTATGAACCCAACGATCCCCTGGATAGAGCTGCCTTCTTCAATGGCTTGGGCAACTATTTTGCTTTGATTGTGCAGAGTTATAGGTGGGGGCAAAGGGCTATCAAAAAAGCTCTTTATTGGCTTAAATAATCTTCCCTTTTTCAGTTCATATATTCCACAACTTTGCGACACTTTAATGTCTTTGAACTCCAACGATGAAGTGGCATTTGAGGGTTTCTTAGAACTACTCTTTGCAGAAGGCAGAAGGTCGACAGATTGCCAGGACTTTGGCTATGGGGCCATGCTGCAACTATTCAGCGATCCAATTTCAGGCAGTAAGTACCTTCAAAAGCCCCAAAACAGAAACACTCTCTAAGGTAATCGTATGACAGTTCGTGCCTGGTTCTATCAGACATGCAATGAATTTGGCTGGTACTCGACCACAGCCACAAGCGATTCATCATCCACCTTTGGCAATCAAGTGCCTTTGTCCTACTACGAGCGTCTCTGTTTGGATGCATTCGGTCCAGAACAGACACGGGAGAAGCTAGCCCAGGGCATTGAGCAGGCCAACAATCACTTTGGTGGCTACCATTTCAATCAGAGTGAGCGCTATGGAGAGGTATTCTTTACGCACGGCCAGCTGGATCCTTGGCGCTCTCTGGGCAAGCAAAAAGGCAATCAGGCCATTGTCTTGAGGGGTAAGTGAGGGAGAACCCAAGCGAAGCGAATCCCTGATGATTTGATGGGTGTCTCTTCCACACAGGCTACTCGCATTGCGAGGATCTTGGCGGCATTCAAGTAAGGGACAGCGTGCAAATGAATCTGGCCAAACTGCGTGTGATGTCCTTTCTGCGCCGTCACATATAAATTGCCACCGGGATATGCTCATCCATGATTAATTATTTAATAAACATATAAGTCATGTGCCTGTCCCGGCCTTTGTCAACAAGTGTCCTGCGTCTCGAGTGTGTCAACAACTTTGCTGTTGATTAAGAAAATTGCACTTACCCTCTGGCTTGTGCATTTTCCCTGCTTTTGTTTGTCTTGGCTTGATTGGTTGATTAAGGATCCCTGCCCCACCCCCACACGGTTACCTTAAGGTAAAATTTATCTCTTTTCGAATTTTAACGTTTATCAAAAGCTTTAGCCCCCTCCCCCATTTGTGTGCCCATTTGAGTGCAACGCCAACGCATCATAGTCCTTGTCGAATCAGAGCCGTCACCTTCTGCTGTGCGTGGGCGCCTGGGACTCGGGTACTCCAAACTATTGGATACATTCCCATGGACGTTCGCAGGACTCACATTTCTGCGTGGGCTGTGTGGTAATGGGGCGGGCCGGCTTTCGACTCGAGCGCTCTTTCACTCGTAATTTATTTACATTTTCCTCGGCTCTGAGTGTCTTTACAGGAACCGCCTGGCGCCACTCCTGGCGATGCTGTGTGTGTGGCTTTTTCGTGCTAATTAATATTTGTTGCTCCATTAATTTGGTAAATTACTGGGAGTCTGCTGTGTGTTGTGTGTGCTCCAAGTGGTGAAAGGATTATCAGAGTGGTTTGTGCTTTCTGCGAGGACAAATTAAGAGAAACTTTCTGTGCAGCAAACATCATATGTGCAGTAGAAAAAGTAAGACTTTCTCTAACCAATCTCTAAGCCCTGGCAGGGCCCTCCAAGGCTCCACTAACTAATTGAAACATAATCCACTCAATTTGTTTACCCAAAACGTATCCATGTCCCAAAGTCGGACCATCGCTGAACCGCTCCTGGCCCATGCCGCTGCCAAACAGCAGGCAAACAAACAAACAAGAGGCATGCCACATGGCATGGCATGGCAGGTGCGGTGCTGCTCCAGTGCCCTGCGAGTGACATTCGAGTGGTTACATTCCACTCACGTTTGCACTCCACTCAAAATGGTCCTGCGTAGGCGTTTGTCCTTATAAAAGTCGATGCCAAACCGCTCAACGCTTCAGTCGAGTTTGAAACTTACACTCAAGCGGAGTTGTAAATAGTTGTTCGAGTTGTTGGCTCGTACTCAAACGTACTGTAACACCAAACAAATATTACATTTAATCAAATATAAAATAAAATAAAATAAAATACTATATATATTAGCCATAAAAAAACTGGATATTTCCATCTATTCCGCGTGTGTGTGTTTGTCTGTGGAAAGGACTTGAAAAGTGACTTTGAAAACTCTTGTGTTTTACCAACGGAAAGCTGAAAAGAAAACTCTCGGTGTGCCAGTGTGTGTGTGTGTGTGCGGAAAATGGTTCTTCATTACCTTTAGGCTTTTTTCTTTCACTCTGTTGCTCGGCCTGGCCCCCCAGGTCTGTTGCTGGTTTTTCTTGGTGTTTTTTTTTCTGGTTTTCTGGTTGAAGCCTAGGCCTCGTTAGTCCTGGCCTCCCATGTTCCTTGATTCTCTTCGCATTCATTGCTTTTAGGCCATGCTTCCATGCGTTCACATTGCGTATACGCCGTGTAACCATGATTAAAGTTGAGTCTACGGAGTGTTCTCATGCTTCAAATTGAGTGTACACCTCACACATTGCCCATGACTTGCGATGAGTATTCGCCGTACACGCCGTGTTTCCGTGCCGTAGTATATCCAAGATTGACATTGCGTTTATTCCGTGCCTCTCACTGCCTCCACCTGGCCCCTGTCTCTGCTTTCCTCTCATTGCGTATACGCCGTGTGTGAGCCTCTGTGAGCCTTCGTGTGCTTTGAATAACAACACGCAGTTGTTGATTGTTCCCCCAACCTCCTGCGGCACCCTCCCTTTTCCTTTCTTCTGGGGATCTGCTGTTAAATTATGCATTAAGAAAACCCCAAGCGCCCGCCCCAGCACACACAAAAAATGAAATATAAAGAAAAGAAATGGTTCTAAAATGCTGTCGTTGTCTGGGTTGTCCACCATCCACCCTCCGCCTCGACCGACCGTATAGTACGAGTAAATTATGCAAATTAATGTTTGTTTGTGATTTGGGCAGGCTCGCAGTAAGGCCGTAAAAGATTTTCAGGATTTTTCTGCAGCCCAAGAAAATTATTGTATCTTTGCAAATCTTTAAAAATTGTAGGGCGACAAATGCCTACAAAGAGAGAGAGAGAGAAACCGAAAAGCCTGGGGTGTGATTTCTAGTAGCTAAAAATATAGTTGCCAGACCACAAAATCTTGAGTGAATTTCTTGGTGTTCCCAATTTTCATTAGAATCACATGCAAAAAGGGAATTTTCATAGAATTTTTGGAGAAATATTTTATAGCCAGTTCAAGTGCTTTTCTTCATTAAAAAAATATTCCTAAAATTAGTTTTTGCTGTTCATATTTTCGGTTGGCCCGAAATTCTAGTAAATCCACTAGAAATTGCAGTTCTTTTTCCCCAAACCCAATTTTAATTGCTTGGTAAATCTTTCTTTTACGATTTGATTTTTTCCCAATTTTTTAACAAATTGCTTTTTGCTCTTTTGGTCGACCTCAGAGCCGATACCGACGACCGATTCGGGCCATTTGTGCCGGCTTATTTGGCCACATTTTCGGCACCTTGGTCATAATTCACTTAACTTTTCTGTTTGCTTGGCTGTTGGCTCTAGGTCTGTCCCTGGCGATGGTTCTGTCTCTTGCCTTGGCTCTGGCTATGATTCTGTCTCTTGCCCTGGCTCTGGCTATGGTTCTGTCTTTTGGCCTGGCTCTGGCTATGGTTCTGTCTTTTGGCCACCTCTGTTTGTCTGCAGGTCTCTGGTGGCTTATACAGCCAACATTTGGCTGTGGCTTTTAGTTGTCTTCAGAGCCAAATGTTTGTCTCTCTCTCTCTCTTTCAATCGGTGTCTCTGCTGGTGCGTGTTTCCTGGTGGAGGGGCTGGTGTTTATGAAATCGGCTGAGAGAAGCCAGAAGTTTCATTTTCAGTCTATTAAAGTATTTTTATGTTCATTGTCTTCCGTCCTTATTTTATTGGCACGAGGGCTGAGAGGTAGTTTATGTCTGCCAGGGAATTGTAACAAGACTTTACGGTTTCATAGTCTCCAGGGAAGAAGCCTGTTTAAAATGCAGAAAATTCAAGTTGAGCAAAAGTTTTTGGCACTTGGAAAACCGGGAATCTATGGTCTTCGGAAATGTTCAACGTTTCCGAACGTGCTCAGGAATAATGATAGAGTGCCCCGGAAAGACTCCTGCAAACGGAAAAGGACTAATTAAAAAGCTTTTGGCCTGCCTGTTGGACGCTTCTCGCCTGCCTTTAACTTTTCCTTCTCCGCTTTCCTGTCCCCCAATTGTGTGGCAAGAGGGGGGCCAAAACTTCTCTCTGAAAAATTTGTCGTGTGTCCAATTTTGATTGCCCCAAAAAAAAAAGTTGAAAGACTTTTTCAACTTTTACTCGAAAAGGGCAGCGTTAGGGAAAAAGTAAACCAAAGGGTTAGCTTGGCTTTAATTAAAGGTTCCGTCTATGTCTAGGGCATTCTCTCCTTTCGTTTTTCGTATGTGTTTTGGGTACTCTAGAGAGTCATTAAGAGTCGGTCGGGTATCCATCTGAAAATTAAAGGGAAAAAGGGTTTTCCCTTCCCCCCAAGGTGTGGTAAAAGAGCAGCAGGGAAAAAGTTAAAGTTCGTTAAGCTGATTAGACGACAGCGGCCTCGGCCTCGGCCTCGGCCTCGAGTTGCCTTTTGCCACGCAAATTGCCACCCAAAAGGACACTTTGGATGATCCTGGGGTGTTGACTTCTTCTGAGGTCTTTTTATTAAATTTTCAGGCAGATATCTGGTATTCAGTTGCACTTTTATGGGTCATACGGTTTTAATAATTATAATTATATATTATTATATATTATATTATATAATAATAAATTACTTCTTTTAGTTACAAATAAAACCTACCAAAAATTTTGTGCAGACCTAAAATTGAGGGGATTTTCGGGCCTTAGAACGTGGACATAAAATTTGAGTGAAAATAGTGTATGAAATGACAGGAGATTTGCATGACATAATAATATATTAATTAAATCTATGAGATTTCCAACAAAAAAACACTTAAAACATTTTTAAACCACAAAAAATCTATTATATTCTCCCACTAATATTCCCCGTTTTTCTGCCTCTTTTCATTGCAGTGTAGAAAAATGTAAAAAGTCGACTAAAAACATATATCTATATATATACATATAAATATTTGTTTGCCTGCAGAAATTCTTTTAAATTTTTAAGTTCCAACAAAACGACAAAAAAACCAACAAAAAACAACAAAACGACAAAAAACGAATACGAAAGTTAAGGCTTGCTAAAATACACATAAACCAACCGTAGAAAGCAACGTAGTAAACGAAACGAAAATATAGAAAAGTAGGGAATAGAGAGAGAGAGAGTGGAGAAGAGGAAAAGAGCTAATTCCTGGTGCGTATAACTCCATTAGAGGAACAATTAGCATAGTCAAGGACGACGCAACGAGAAGTGCCAACGATAATTCAATCAAAGACCCAGAAGAAGTTGCTTGAAAATCATCCTGCTCCAGTCCTGCGGCCTGGTGCTGCCTCCTGCCTGAAAGCGGACTAAAAACGAACTGGGGAAACTGTGGAAAACTCCATCGAAACACTCGGATAAAGTGGAAAACGTGTGCGTGCGCGTGTGAAAAAGTTTTCTCTGGTATCCTGGTATCTGGGCGAGAGTGTTTTAATTCGAACACTTGGCAAGTTTTCCCTCCCTCTCCAACCATCGTCCGTCCATTCGGAAAATGGACCGTCACCGACATCGCCATCGCCTCAGCATGTGGCCCACGTTCGCCGTCTGTCTGCTGCTCCTGCAGGCGACCACAACCACGATGGCCATCGATCTGAGTCGCCTCTACGGCCACATGGCCAATCCGGTGCAGAAGCGTAGCGGTGAGTATCCATCACCCAGTATCCCAGAGCCTCTACCCTTCTAATCGAACAGTAATGCCATTAAACAGTAATTTGGTTGGGGGCTAGCTCATTAATATGTGCAAAGGAGGCATATGTGTGGGAATGTGTGGGGATGTGTGCCTGGAGGTGCATTCGGTGTGACCTTTCGATGGGGTTTAAAGACTACGAAGGGTTGAAAGGTTAGGTAAACACAAAGAATGCCAGACACATGCCAAACCATACAGTAGATCCTTCATTGATATATGAACATTCTTTGGAATATTGAGTTCTGTTAATTGTTTTATTCGTCGTTTCTTTCGTGTATTATATATGGATTATGTAGCGGACTTCAGCCAGTGAGTGCTGTTTTTTGGTCTGTAAACATTTCGTGTTTTCTTTTCTCTTATAATGGCATAAAATTTGCTTCCAAATCATTTTGGTATATATTGAACAAGACCATATCTAAGTCGACCTCCATCTCCACCCAAGGATTGCCGGGCTGCTGCTCAGGTACTGGCAGGTTCTGCTCCTCCTGGTTTTGGACTACCACAGGATTCTGTTCCTGCTGGACTGCAACTACAGGGTTGGCATCCTCGACGTCCGCGACGTTGGCCACTTCTTCGGGCTCCTCCACCCTCTCTATCCAGTGCGGTATTAGTTCAAGAGGCATATTTTTATTGCAAAAATTTCAATAAATTTCAATTTCGATAAGTTTTAGATATTTTCAGAGAGACTTCTACAACCAGACTGATATTTGGAGAGACGAAACCAAACCAAACCAAACCAAATGAATCTTATGTCAAGGCCTACTTTTCTTCAACTATGCTTAGATTTTAGTGTCAAAATTGAAGAGAGAAAATATGATTATTCCATTGAATGCAAAGCCTTTCTTCTTTTTAGCGATAGAGCTCGATTCCACGGTATTCCGCATTTGAAGGCACAATTGTGCATGTCCGATCGTGTCGGCAAACTCCGGCTCCCCCTCTAGCCTCTTTTTCATGTATGAGCTTTGCCTCGCACACACACACGCACTCACACACTCTCCCAATTCCATGCGGTCGATTGCATTCACTCTCAGCTATGCCTCCAACAACAACAAAGCGCTCGACTCTCGCTCTCTGGCCATCCATGCTCTCTTGAAATACGGAACTCTTGGATTGAAGCAAAAGCGCAGTAACCAACGGAACCCTTATTTTCTCGGCGTGGATTTGTTTTTGTTTCTATTTCATTAATTGCTTTACATATGACTGATTGCTCTTCAAAGTGCACCTACATGGCTCTGGCTGAGAGTTATGCAAAGAAAATTATAGTATTTCAAGACTTGACTCGCGAATTTAGGCTTCCCTTGCTGTTATTGTTTTTTCGTCCAGAATGACCTTCATTTGGGAGTAGGGTCATCCGTTTTTTTTTTTGTAGCCGCACAATTTGTATTCTCACTCACTGTCTGTCCCTTATTTATTGCCCTACTTGTTTTGTATTACCATTAAATACATTTTCACTAGTTTTTCTAGGCTTTCCCCCCGAATTTGTTTCTAATTTATTTTCCCCAGTTTTCCTATTTTTTCCCCCATTTTTTTCGGTTGGCAGGTGAACTGCATAATAAATGTGCACGTGCTTTTCTATATTATATTATTTCTATTGCAAATGCATTCTTACTGGTATTCGCTTTTCTTTTTTCCGCTTTCCCCGCCCCACCGAAAACTTTTGCCAGTTGCGTGCTTGATGGAAATCTTTTGGTTCTTTCGCTAAAGTTTTTGTGTAAATCGTGGCTTGGGTTTTGTTTGAGAATTTTTTAATTGCCTTTCGAATCAGTGGGTTTTTCCCCGCCTCGCTTCGTGCTGGCTTTTTACACAAAATTAATTAACACCCAAATAGAGAGAGAGAGAGAGAGAAAGAGTTGATTTGTGGCATTTGAAAAATTTCATTCTATAACTAAATTATTTATTGGGTGAACCTCATTATGACACTTTCCCTCACTCCACCATTTGCCATTCATAGAACTAATTAGCACGAAAGTGGCTAACTAAATATTTGCCCAACTTAATTTGTAGCACTTTTGTGTACGAGGGTACTTCAATTAGTCAGTACCTCAATTGGCCATTAATTGAGGTCCACTTGCCGTCGCACGACATCGCATCTCATAAATATGCATAGCATAATTATTCTATTATACTAATTTCATGGATGCTCCATTAAACACGGTTATTTAATGCTAAAATAAACCCCATGAATTTATACGGTTTTTGTGTTGAAGTTTTGCTGCATCGGACAGCTTCCTGGCGGCTTTTCCACCTGAGCAACGGAAGAGCAGTACTTAATTTCCTACGTTTTTTTTCCTAGATGTCAATTGCAGACATTGCACTTTAGTAGAAGTCACTGGCAGGCCAGAGAAATCCATTTTCTGCCGCTTGTCAGCCAGAAAATGGCCACGGGAGACCATGGCAGACCTCAAGGCCATCCAAAACCACTCTCTACACTAGACATCAGGGGAAAAGGGTACACTCTAGAGCGGGGTACCCCTTAAATATATGTATTATATTATATTATATTGTGTGCTAGCAAAATTCAAGAATCCTTAGCCACCAATTCTTTTGGTAGCCCTTAATTCTATCCATGACTCCTTTTTCAGAATAAACTACCTCAATAATTTCCATACCCAATCTGTTCGTACAATACAACAAAACCCTCTTGTATTCCCGAATAGAAGAGAATAGAAACTTCACTTGAGCCCAAGATAAAGTAGCAATATAATACTCTGCAGAGCAGAGTAATAATTTCAGTTTTTTCCCTGTCGGTGACAACATATTTTATGCTGCAATTTTCCGCCAGCGAAACAGAGAAAACTCGCTGCGTTTTCCCGCCCGACTTTTGTCCGACTTTGACTCTGCTTGGGTTTTCGGGGGGTATTTTATTTTGGGGTATAGGTTCTGGGCCCCCTGTTCACTTTATTTATTGTGGCCCGCTTTTGTATACCATGGCATTTTGGCTTTTGTGACGGGAAAGGTTCGCGGTTTTGGTGGATGGGTGGTTGGTTGGTTGGTTGGACAGGTCACCGGTCGCAGGTCAGGTCATAATTTTGCAGCTCAGCTCCTTGTGGCAGTTAATAAATGTGCCACCAACACTGGCCGCAGCACAGCAGCAAAAGCTAGTCGGAAAAGCAGCCACCGGTGACAGCTTGAAAGGGTTTTCCACCGGTTTTCTTTTCACATTTTTTTCCTTTTTTATTGTGAGCTTTTGGTGATTAGATTTGGCAGAAAGTTGATTGACAGACAGTTTTAAGTGAAAGTCATTCGAGAGGGCCAAAAAGTTGATCGCATCGCATGAATGTGACATTTTGATAAAATATTAATTAGGTTTTCTGGCTTCTGGTTTCTTTGGCTTGGAGTTTTTAGTGGCTTTCGATGCCAAAGTCTTCGACAAGCTAAGTAATTTTGCTAATTGACTTAAGTGGCATTCGGAAAGGGTATGCTTTTCAAGAGGTTCTCTGTAATTAAATGAATGGCTGAAGCACAGAAAGAATGTACATAAGTATATGTACATAAATACGAGTATTTTCTTGCTAGTGCCTTACTCCTGATGAGCAACACATACCATCTGAGTCATATTTGAATATGAGCGCATTACAATGGTGACATTCTGCATGAATCAGTACTTTCGGATGAGCGGAATATGCAATATTTGGCTTGTAGTCGAATGTAAATGCTCGACGTACTTGTTTGCTAAACATGTCTCATCTTTCCTCAAATTGTCGCCTCTTTCCATCTTGAATTGTGTTTACTGTCCATCTTCATTCATTAACATTTCCCTATTATTTGGCCCATGAACTTCCGCCTATCATTCGGCCTTAAATATTCATTAACTGGCATCGCCTTGGGCATCATAAATATTAACCGAATAATTCAATTAGTTTTAGTACTCGAACGTATACTCGTGGACAGTCCTCCAGTCCCTATATGATAAATTATGCAATATTTGATTTGGACTTTGGCTAATGCACGACATACGAGTGTTGGTTTTGTGGCGGCACAGGGTAAAGGGAAGGGCGCAAACCGCAAACAAAAACCAAAAATTGTGGCAGGCGGCTGGGGAGTTGCCACAGCAGCGGCAGCAGCTGCCGCTGTTTCTGCGATGCGAAGTGGGGATGTGGCTTAAGTGGCAACAAATGGCAAACAAAACGTAGCATACAATCCGGCATTCGGTGGAGCGTGCTCCACATGCAAATGGCCAACCGAAAACCAAAGCCCTGGAACTGCATTTTAGAGAGCTGCATGTCTGGTGGTGGTGCAACCAGTGAGCCACTGAGCCACTGAGCCACTGCTGAGGGACATAGTGGCTTACAAGCATTTCGTGGACTTTGCCGCACTTACGTGATCATTTCCACTGCAGCTGAAGCCGTGGCAGACATCAAATGAAATTTCCATAAAAAGGGCAAGAGAGATGAACCCATGAGAAGAGAAATGGCAAACAGCCAAAAGCTGAAACACGTGATTACATCCAGCATTATGGCCAGAAAATATTTGGCATTCAAAGCTGCCTAGAACTAACCGCCAGTTAGCAAATGCAAAGCTGCCTAGAACTAACCGCCAGTTAGAATTCACAGCTGCTCTGACCACCAGTTTAGCATTCAACAAACCTCCAGTTAGCATTAACTTCCGCTCGGGCAGCATTTAGTTGCAGGATCCTCTTGCCTGTGAATAATTTTATTAGCTGAAAGTTTCGCCCCCCCACCCCTCTGGATGTTTCTTAATTAATTTTCTTGGTTGGGCATTTTGTTTGGTGTTCCGTTGAGTAGCGAGAGACTCGTGCCAAGGGAAACTTTTAATGGGATTTTCTTAGGAAAACTGGTGCCCAGTAATTACAGAAAATAAACACATTTTTTATGCTGATTAATTCAAAAATAACCGAAAAAGTAAAGGTGTTTATTGAGTTAAAAAACGTCATATTTTGTCATATCATATAATAAATATTTATAATTCATCAGTAACAAAATTGGATACAATTTTACGTATTTCCCAAAAATTATTCAAGATCTTGTGCATACAAATTCTGCCAATAATCGATTTAGAACCCCCAAGCAATTAATTGCTTAAAAAACCAACAAATATAAATTGGTGCCACAAGTTTTTCCCATTTTCCGGCAGCATTAAATTATGGCCATATAAATTCCGCAAGAATTTGGAACAAAATATGTTTTAGATTATTGGCCGTGGCAGGGTAATTTGCTGCCATAAAAATATGGGTGTGTGTGTTCCCGAAAAAGGTGTCGAACATAAATTTAATTATGCTGACAGTTTAATTATGCCTCATGCCCCAAGATTTATATCGTTTGGCCAACTGTGGGACATGGGTGGAAAGTCTATGAATATTTATAAGATGTGTGCGTATGCAAAGCGAGGGATAGGCATCCACCGATCAATCCCAGGCCCCCTTTTGTAACCATTAAACCATGTAAACTGTAAACTGGTTTACCAAATCTGTCATCAGATTTTCGGGGCGGAAATTGGTTTGCCCCCGGGCCCTCGGTGCAAGTATAACTCATTATGGACGCTTGTGTGGCAGATTGCGTTTCATTTTGCGAAAATGCAAATGGAAATTGTGTGCGGTGTGGTGCAGCCGCAAAACTGTAATGAAAACTCAGCCTGTCCGCCTGTCTGCCTGTCTCCCTTCTCTTTAATCCGCTTGCAATTGATTTCCAATCTATAACATTTTTGGATTATCCTTTGGGCCATAAACATTTTGTGGCCTTAAAGTCTTACTTTCAATATACACGTTATTTTTACGCCGCTCTGCCATCATCATATTTTTACGAGGCTGTAAGTTTTTTGTATCGAAATATTTGTGTTTTATATCTTGTCAATTTTTACGGGCTGGCCCCCGTCTGGGCCACTGTGAAAGTGCTTTGCCATGGTCTCCCCTCTCCTCCTTTGTGGCATTCATTGTTGCCTCATTTATTATTTATTTGCTGCGCACTAAAACTTTTGCAACGCCAAAACCCAAGAAAAAAACCACTCGTTAAATATGCAAAAAAAGAGAGAAGGAAAAGGAAAACGTCTAAGGACCCAGGGCCAAAGAGTGCGTCAGTGTGGCTGGTCAGAGAATGTGAGGGTCTTACTCATACGCCATGTTGGTCGCTTATATAAATAGAACCATTGAACACGGTTACGGAGCCAGAAACAACAGAGTTTCATTAACAAAAGTGACGGTGAAAAGACGGAAAAGAGTGGGCTTAAAGGTGGGTTCGAAGGTGGAACAACAGTTGATTTATTGATTTGCCAATGACTTTAATCCGAAGCTAACAAACTTTCGAAGTTACCCAAATCTATTGTGGGAAACACTTGGAGCTCTAGAGCTCTCATCTGGGTTGGCTAAAGAATAGCTGTATTTATTGGCCAAAAAAGAGAAGTAGTGAAGAGTGCTTTGCATACTTACACAGTTATGATGGCCAAGATTCGAATATTATTCCACAAATGCACAATACATAAAATCCAATTTCCAAACCAAATGGAAATTCCAAGAAGGAGAAAGCGCGCAGTAAAGGGCTTCGATAAGGCGAACTTAAAGATACTCTATCCTGAAAAGCAAGCCTAGAAATTAATGTTTTTGGAATAGATATTATAAAACTATATTTTTTCTCAACAAAAAATGGAAGAATCAGCCTTCGACAGTGACAGTGCCATGCTCAAAGAGCTGGACAACGAATTAATTCGCTTGGATCAAAAAATAATGGCTGTAAAAGCGAAAGAGCGGTATCTAAATTTAATGAAGATGGCTTTATTGAAGAATGCCGCACAGAAATATCAATGCCATCGTGCTCAACTGATCCAGGAAGCATTAGAGGTAAAAAGGAAAATCAAGGAGAGCTTAAATAAATTTCTAGAAGAAATACAATAATTGAGACTCGAAAGACTGATGGGCCAAACCATACAAGAAACCATATATAATATACGACGAATAAAACGACGAATAATGTAATAACAAATAAGTGTATTTGATTGTTAGAGAATATTCTTTGTTCAGGTTTTAAATTGCAATCAAATGGAGTTCTTTAACTGGAAGACTTTTCAGAGAAAGTGCAGAGTTGATTGTTTTATTTATGCAAATATTAATTTAAGATTAATATTAATTTCAAATAGCTGTTCTTGATCACTTTGTACCTTCAAACCTCCAACCCTTTCCTTTAATTCAAATATCTTTAAATAACCAAAATACCCTCTATTCAAGTGGTGTATAGCCCATAAAAAGCAGGGAAATATAATGTTAGGGTGGGGGCAGAGGCTGGCCATAACCTAACCACAACTGAAGAGCTTTTCCTGCTTTTCTAGTGGAAATCCACTTGTGACTTGCGCATTTCCACGGGGAGGGGACGAAGCCAAGAAGCCCTCTCTCCTGCATCTTTGAATATCCAATTTAAAGGGTATCTTGGGGGCATGCTATTGGTGTGGATGTGTGCATTAAATGCAATTCAATATATGCATTTGCAGCCGCTGTGGCATGCTGCATGTGACCGGGAAATGCCATCATCAGCACGTGCTGGAGCTGGTCACAGGTGAGCCTTAGATTTCGATATTTCGTGCCGCAGCCCTTTGAATTTGGACTGCCACAAATTGATTTGCTTGCACAAGGCATTTTCCAGGCATTTTCACAATTTCCCCTCTGCAAAGTATGCCAGAGACAATGATGGGAAAAGTAAATGGAAATTTATTTCTATGTGCATAAAACTTTGAAAGTTTTGTGCTGTCAGGAGCGTCCGCTAATTAAAGGAAACTTTTGTGGCACATTTGAAAGGCAGCCTGCAATTAGTTGGAAGGGAAATTTCTACTTAAATTTCATTGCTTTTCCTTAGACAAATAATCATGAAATGTGTTGGAAATTTGTTTAAGGAAAGGACCATGGAAATGAATTGATATTTTATCTATTCGGGCCACTGCATAATTTAGCAATAAAATTAAATTTTCGTTCGAGTTCTGTGGCTTTGCTGCTTAAATGCGGAAAATATAATTACTCGGCCATCAATTATTTATGGCCTATTCCTGAGGACCAGGCTATACCGACGACCACAAAGCATATTTAAATTTGTTTGCAATTCCTATGCGGTCGACAGGTGTAAATTTTCATTGGCTTTGTTCGGCTGCGGTCGTCGATGTCGATACGTGCAGGAAATTCCGCATTTTCCCAAATCAAGAGGGAAAACTGCGCATCAAAAGAGGCAAGGCTGGGCATCAAAATAGGGAAAACTGTGCATCGAAATACGGAAACTGTGCATCGAAATGGAGAAAACTGGGCAACAATGTTGTTGTTGGCTTTCAGTTTTCGGTTGGAGAGCGAAAAACAAAGGAAACAACTTTGCAGTGCATAAAGTTTCCCCCCCTGCCATCATCATCATCATCCTCATGGGTTGGTCAACATTTTAGCATTTCTGCAGCATTTGCTCCTTGAGGTGAGAGGCTGCTTGCCCGAACCAGCCCCGGTGCTCTGGGTGTGGGTTACCTTGAGTTCCTCCGTTCCTGTTGCCTGTCAGCTGCCTGTTGTTCGGCGTCGTCGAAGGAGGAGAAGGATGTGAGTGCTGTGATAAAGTGCCCTCTGAGCTATCCAGTAACGGAGCTCTTCGCATAAGCCAGATTAAATGTAGTTTCCATTACTGTTGTATGCCACCACTTTCGCTAGAAGTAGACACGAGACACCAGTTGTTGCAAGGTTATTTTCGGTGGGTTGAAGGGTTCAACTGCTGTGGCATGTGTCTGCTTGCGGCCAAGATGCATGCGGAATTGTAGCTTTTAATCAAAGATTTAGCTGTGTGCATCTCCAAAGAGAAGCTCGATTTGGTCAAGAAGGTTGTCTGGGTATAATTGATTTAAAAAAAGAGAAAGAGAGCGGCCCTGTGGTTACCTTGTAGATGTGGGTGTCTAACAGAAAATTGAAACTGTTGAGAGTGAGTTAGACATGGTGAAAGAGAGAGAGATAGAAGAAAGTTATTAAAGAACTGCAAAACGTTTAAAAATGATGAAAAACGCAGCTGCTGACCTGCAACGTATGAAAAGCGCATAGAAAGGCGCTGTTAAAGTAGTTCAAACATGTCAAATGTTATCTTAATGTTACACAAAATGTAAACCAAATGTTACCAAGCATATATGTACATAGTTTCCACCACTAACCATACAGTACTGTACATACATACTGTATGGTTAGTGCTTCCACTTAGCTGCTACGTAACAGAAGTGCGGAGAAGGGCGCTGTTAAAGTGCTGTTAATTATGGAATAACATTGAATACGTTCCAGCTTTGCAAAGAGTTCAGCCATAACCAAAGGAGAGAGCAAGATGGAGAGGAGCAACCCAACCCAACAACCCTTCACTTAGTTGTAGTTTTCGTGCAGTTCTATTGTATTAACATTTGAATTATACCATAAAGTCCGTTGAATTTTAAACTAAAAATTTGTTGCAGACAGAAAATTTGAATGTAATTTAGGATGCGGTTAGCAGAGGTTTCATTGGGAGAGCTGAGAGAAGCTACTCCTCTGCCGCATTGGCGGATGTTACAGAGCCCTTCTCAGACACCTTTTCGGCAGCTTCCTCCGCAGCAGGGGCCTCTATAGTGGCAGGGGTCTTGCCGGCCAGTGCCAGCAGAGTATCGGGTGGCATCTCATGGCCGTCATCCTCCTCTTCCTCGCCCTCCTCGTCACCGAGTAGCTCGCCCAGGGGCTCTGGCGGCAGCCAGCAAGAGCCCTTGATGAGGCGATCCTCGATCTCAGCAATCTCGTTCTTATAGTACTGATTGAAGTCCGGTCGCTCCCAGATACTACGCACCCACTGGAGGTTGAAGTCGAGCTTCGTACAGCAGCAGAACTTGCGCGATTTGTGGCACTTGGGGCACTTGGCTGGCTGCCGTGCCGGATGGACATACGTCTTCTTTTGCTTCTTCTTGCAGCAGTACGGGCACACGTGCTTGGGCTTCTTCTTGGTGCTGCACGGCACCGGCTCCTTGGCATAGACCAGGTGTCCCCGCTTCTTGGCACAGAAGCAACAGTTGCAGTCGTCGCCCTCTGGCTGCCGCTTGCGGGTCTGCATCCGGTCGTAGAACTTCTTGTAGGCGATCTTGATCTTGGCCTCGTAGGCCAGTTGGTCGCTGCAGGAGAGCCCATCGAAACGGGCATAGCTCTCGGCAGTCTTCCTGGCGGCATGCACCCACACGCACTCGTCGTTGTACGAGGGTCTGCCCTGCTCGTCGTAGGTCAACTCCGCCTTCGGTTCGTAGTAGAAGGCCTTGAAGCCCCGCTTGATGATGTTGTACGCCAGATGGGCCTCCACTTTGTTCATCAGCGACTTCTTGCCCAACTCGTGGAACAGATCCTCCTTCCGCAGGCGCTTCTTTGGCGTGGTATCGATGCAGTAGCACACCTGATCGTAGTGCAGAAAGGCATACGTGATGATGTCCACCGTCGACTTGGCCTTGCACTCGTGCAGCCCGCACGTGATCATGATCTGGGCCAGCGTATTGGCCAGATCCAGGACATTCTCCAGGAAGATCGACGAGGCATTCACTTCGCCCAGGCACTTGCACTGCGTGTGCTGATCGATGATCCCCAAGGGGGCATGCCGCTGGCACTCCTTGTGCTGGCAGTTGTTGCGGCACCGAAAGTCCGGCATGGCATGGTGGGCCTGCATGTCTCTCAGGACTCTACCGCCTTACAGAAAATTTTGTGTACAAGTTATGGGAAAATTTTACGAAATTTTTCGTACAGAATTTTTTTTGTATATTTTTGGAGAAATCGAGACAAGCCAAATAATGAATGTGGAACAAAGGAAAGATTAAAATGTACTAAATAAGTGTAGGGAAAGTGCTTCTATGTTGAGATTTTAAAAGTGAAAAGAGTTGTCTGGGCTACTGGTATGACATTTTTGTGATAAGAGGTTGTCTAAGGGGTATTTTATTAACCAAAAGACACCCAAAAAGGCACTCGAAAAGCCAGTCAAAAGCGACCCAAAAAGACACACAAAAAGCCACCCAAAAGCCAATCCAGTGCTGCCAATCCTATTGTTCTTACAATCCAAAGTGCTGCCAAATTTAAAAAACAATCCATTCTTTTAGTATATTCCACAACTTTTCTTCCTTGCTTTTTCTAGATTTTCTTCAAAATTTGGCTACTATATTTCCGTTGGTTCTTTCCAAAAAAGTTCCCTGTTGTCCTAGGCCAAACAACGTTTGATACGGAATAGATTGTTTGTCCTGGCCTGCTTGTGCTTTTCCTTGTAGACATGGATAAATTTCAATAAGGCAAATATTTGCCAGCAGCCAGCAGCTAACGGGACAACAGACCAGGCCAGGGGGAAGTGGTGGAAACAGACAGTGGAAAATTACTGCTGGGCCCACAAGCAGTATTTGTCATTTTTCTTGAAATATTTGTCCCTTTTTTGTGATAGTCTTTTTTTTTTGCTGCTGCCACAAAAATGCTTGCCCTTTTCTATACGAAAATAGCTTATCCTCTTCTTTTTTTCTGTGTGTTCTATTGGTGTTGGTGGAAGGACATTCGTAATTGCTGATGACGGCATTGAGTCAAGTTTATGATTGGAAGGGAAATGCGTCTGTCTGGCAGATCCGAGAAGGAGCTCTTGGATGGAGCTCTTGAACGTAATCCTCGGGGGAGTTGTCAGCGCAAATACATCAAAGTGGAATTTATTAGAGCAGCTTTTGCCCATATCATATCCGTTTCCTGTCGACAAGTGCCGCAGCAGCAGCAGCGGCAGAGAAAACTCATCTAAAAGCATTTTCTGCTGACAAATGTAAATCCCCATTCGGGTTGGAGCAACATTCTCCCTCTTTTCGGACAGCACGGCCAGCAAATTGTTGCACTTTAACCTCGGGACACAAGAGTGTAAGTACCAGGCCAATCCCTGGCCCTCTCAAAAGTCGCTTAATCTGTCTCTGTCTCAGGCAGAGCCATAAAAAGTTTGCCTTAAACCATAATGAAAATAGCAGCGGGGTGCTTCTTCTCTTTTGTTGGCATAAAACTTCAGCAATCGTGCATAAATCTTGGCCCAGACAAAATGGCCAACTGTTGGCCATGTTTTCGCAAAGTAGACGGCATATTGGTTTTGCTCTAACAATAAAAGTTTATGGTCTGGCACGGACACAGGTAGGAAGTTCCGATCCACCATTTTCTTGGCCATTAAAATGTTTTTCTAAAGGGAAAACTTATGCCATTCCAACTTTTTTGCAGAGCTGACTGTTTATCCGCTTTAATAATCCCTTTTGAAAATATCAATCAACAGATATTTTGTGTGTCTATCCAACAGAAATCCCTGGCCTTTGGCACGTACCTTAAATGAGTCCCTAAGCCCCACGCGCACTGTCCACGTCATTCGCATAAAACCCTTTAATGGTTATGCAGGCACCAATTACCATTAAAAACGGCCAACCAACAGATACTATATAGGATATATGTATGTGCCATATATGGGGGCAAAGGAAAAGCACTGAAAAAACAAGGAAAATCAATATTAGAGCCAACCGAAAACGCAGCCGAGATTGAAAAATCCTCGACACGGTGAGCGACTGGCTATGATTTCGCTCTCCCCTTCCTTTGAGTCCTTTCCGGTTTTTTTTTTTCGGTATTTCGGTGTGTGTCGGTCGTTAGACGTGCCATGATTTATAATACTCTGCGATGGAGAGCCACTGAAAATGGATGGGTTTACGTATACCGAAACCTTTAACCAGATGCCAGATAAAATGTTGTGTAGTGAAAACTGTTGCTTTGTGGTAAAGTTCGGGTTGATATTGTATGGCCATCAACCTAATGGAATTACCCAAATACTAATCAATTATGAAACTAATTTGATTATATTTTCGAGAGGTCTATTTGGGGAGGTCTATTTTTGTGGTCTTCAGGCATGAGAATAGCTTAACCTTTAATAAAGAAATATAGTTTGCTGCTATGATTTCCCCTTTTTCCACAGTGTATTCCCTGGTCGTTTTATGCCCGCTAATTTCGCTTTTTGAATCCTTGTGATTTTCCGTGTGAGTGTCTGGTTTTTGCGAGTGGCCAAATGGCAGGACATAAATCTGCAAATGTGATAAATGGTTATAAAGCCAACGCGTAATGTTTATTTAAAATAATGATGATGATGAGCAGCTGCTGCATCCACGCCCCCTACATCTTCTCCCTTTTATGTATATTCCTTTCATGTAAATGGCATTTCAGACCTCGGACGAATGCCCCAAAGAATCCAAGCGAATGGCTTGTATGACAGGAGGAGAGTGCCTCAGCGACAGACAGACAGCTGTTAAAGTTCCCCTGTCAATTATTCATAAAAATGCGCATACGTCTGCACTCATTACGCATACGCCACGTGTGTGTGTCATACGATCTCCTTTCAAATTGCTTTCCATTTCCATGGCTCATACTAATTTGATTTATACTCAAATGCGAAATTTTTGTTGTTTATTCTTTATTCTTTATTTTTTTCGCATTTTATTTATTGTGGTAGGTATTATAATTCTTGTGGCTTTTTATTGTTTGTTTTTTTGGCATACAATTTGCATAATTGAGCTGCAGGGACTTTGCCAAGGAAATCCCTGATTTATGTGCCACCAAACTTTATGGCTAACTTTTTATAATTTCTGTCAAATGCTTTCGCACGATATTGTGTATACAATTTACGCAGAAAATCGAAAAAGTTTCTGTCTGCTTTGCATATAATTTTTACTGGAGAAAATAATGGAAATAAATGAACAGCAGGCTGGCCTACTTGTTGTTTAAAATGTACATTTGCATAGTCTGGCAAATGATAGAAGATGCCCAAGAAAAGCCAGAGATAAGTGAGGGAGATGCTCGAGAAAATGGCAGAAATATACCAGAAAAAGGGCAGCAGAAAGGAGTATACACCCAGAAAAAGGGCAACAGAAAGGGGGATATCTCTACCCAAAAAATGAGCAGTCATAAGTCAGAGATATCCGCAGAAAAAGGGCAGTCATAAGTCAGAAAAAGAGCACATAAATCGCCATGATTAATGTTACTTTAAGTTCCAACATTTTCTGTTAATTTGTGACACGTTTCCCCTATTGATTTCCCATCGATAAGCCCACGTATTAACCCAAATCAATATCTATTCGAGTGTATCTGTGAGAAAAATGGGGGAAAGTGGTGCCAACCCTTGACCTAACCGCAGTCCTTAGTCCCTTCCCCCAGGGCCCTATAATTGGGCTAGGTATCATTACAAAACCATTAAGTTGGCCAATCAAAAGCCATGCAAAAAGTATACTATCACAAAAAACAGTAACAAAACTCAATGTAATTCAATCAAAATGCCAGAGTCAAATGACTCATTAGGGAGGAATATATGGTATATATGTATGCTGATATAAAACGTTGACACAATCTGTCAGCATTGGATAATTGCCTGATAAATGGCCCTGGCGCTTAAATACCCAGCCATAAGACAAATGAAAGCCTGTGATGTCTGATTGATACGATAAATATACAGAAAAAATTAGCGAGCAAGCCCTCACATTCCTCGTGCCAGTCTGTGGGCTTTTGGGCCCATGATTGATTGATGGATGGCCCATCAGGCCCCAAAATGAATTCATCATTCATATTTGAGTGTATCCTTGGGAGCCAGCGAGTGTACATGAATCATGCGTTCAATTGTTCAAGCTGAGACAGAGTAAAGGCCTGAAACTTGACCAATTTCGTTGGGGGAGAAACTACTCTTTTTAGGAGCTAAAAAGAAAGCCCATAAAATACCCTTAAATTCACTTTCGATTTGCAAAATTTCCCTCACATTTTCCTCTGCTTTTCTAGGAGTCTCGTCACAGCTGCAGCTGTGCTTTAATCAATTTATTTTTATACATTATGGCACGAGCTTGTTTTCATATGAATATTTAAAACAGCCATTACAAAATTTCGTGGGGTGTTTGCTAATGTGGAAACTCCTCTAACTGGGAATTTTGTGGCAGGGAATTCTGGGAAAACAGGAGCGGAGTTTCCAAGAATTTTGGTAAAGCACATCTGCCTTGAAAAAAATGGGACTTTCTACCTGTTTCCGGCTATCATTTTTAGCCTCCCTTCAAGCCTTAAGTAACCTTCGAACAAAATCTACTCCTACATGTTGTTTTTTTGCCAAGAATTGGCTGTTGCTGCTGCTTGTTTTAACCATGTTGCTAGTCGATTACATGGATTGCACAGCTGGATATCCTGGTTCTGCTTCCTACTTCTGTGGGCGTGTAGGATGTAGACCCCTAATTCGAACACGAGTTCCGTTGCCAGTTCCATCTGCTCCCAGCCCCCGCTGGTTCAACATCAAAGTCCCTTTGTCAACATGTGCGTGGGTGTGAGAGTGGGAGTGGCTGAAAACATGGCTACGAAAGCGTTTTAATCTAAATAATTTATAGACTGTTTTTTCGCAACGTTTTCCTTGTCTCTGTGTATTCGATTTGTGGTGGAAGTGGATCCCATATAGCCATAAAGACTGTTACAAGTGGCATTTCAAGTGCATCGGTAGAGCTGCGGCCCTTGCCACGGCTCTCATCGTTTCCCGCACGTTTATCTCTTTCGTTTTTCTATTGTTCTGGAAGCCACCTGTACGCTTCTCTCTGACTCTCTCGTATCTGCATTGCATTTACATATTTACTCGTTGTGCTCCTGCCATATGTGTGCTGTGGCCCCCCCACGATTCTGGTTGGGATTAGAGCTGTCGCCGCAGCGAAGCGTTAAGCTGCTGGAAAGGGAGATGGGGTCTTGAAAGCTGTTGGGGATTTTGTATAGTCTTATCATGGGTATACGTTCGTTAGGTGTGGGCTTACAGGTGGCTGCTTGTTTGCTGGTTTTATCGATTAAATTTATATAAAATTACGGCTTACAGGGAGATTGATGGTTACACACAGACACAGAGAGTGAGAGAGAGAGATCGATTTCCAATTGCACAGGAGCAATGGATGGATGGGAAATAAATTGGTAACCCAATAACCATTCAACCATATCATCGTCCTCATCAGCAGCGACTGTCATAAAGCCTCTCCATGTCCTCGACCGCAAAACCCTTCCACCGGTCGCGTTGGCTGGCATTAAATGTCAAAGAGTCAAGCAACATTTTCATTATTGGTAAAAAAAATGCAGAGCGAAACGAGACAAGTGTAGAGTATCCTCCTCGACCTTGCCCTATGCCCCTGAACAATTTGTTAAATTGCCGCCTATTGAGGCGTGTGATTTCCAGCAGGTGACAGCAGGCGGTAGACCACCCCCAGAAAAGTTGGCAACAAACAAAAAAGACCAAGTAAAAACAGCCCCCAAAAGACAGAGAGAAAACAATTTATTGTTTGCTACCTTTCGGCGTTTTTCTCTCTTTAAAAAGTCGGAAAAAGTTTTAGTAGACTTCCTGGCCAGCCCCCAATAGAATGCTAATCAAAACGAATGCCAGGACCATCTGTCAATTAGAGGATGAAGGTCGGTTCCGTAACGTGCCTTCTATTACCACTAATTTGAAAGAATTGTGGAGTAAACTCCGTGGAGAAGGCAAACACTGGAGCAGCTCCTGTTTGCGCCCTGATTAGTGGCCATTAATTTTGTGGCCTGTACGCTAATGTCCCGTCATTTCGATACGAATGCGATATTGAGTGGCGCAGAGGGGGTTTCCGTTGTGTAAGGTAATCTGTTATATTTGATTGGCAGGGGTATACAGGAAATGAGGGATAGCTTTCCTCAAGGGCAGTGTGTTCTTAGTGTCACTTTGGTCACTTTGGGTGTTTAGAGAACAAAAATAAATGAATGCTGGAGAAGAGGATTTAATACGGAACTGAACAAACTATCATCAGGAAACAGCTGATGGGAAAAACTAGCAAGGAAAAGTTTTGGAAGGGAAAAATACAACGAACTTTGGCTTGAAGATTACTTTAAAAACTGAAAGATAAAAACAGATAAGATATGGTGATGAAACATTAAAGAAAAGTCCGTAAAGAAGTTGCTCTCAAGCCGTCTGTGACCTTGACTTTGGTAAGATATCATGCCACAAGGATATGTAGATGAAAATTAACTTAAAATAACCACAAAAAGGGAAGAACATTTGATGAGGGTACAGCTTTCATTTACCTCAGGATAGGGCAATAGACTATTCTCAGCTAAGGATTCAGCCAGAAAGTTGATGTATTAAGACAAGTTAAAGAAGAATCAAGGGGTTCTCTAAGGACACGGCAAGATGAACTTTAAAATTAAGACAGAATTTGTCTTTAAAGTCCTCTAAGAGGAAACTTCTGTGAGTTTTTTGTTTTCAAAAGTTTGTTCAACTTTTTTCCACCTTGAATTTGAAAAACTATCAAAGTCAAACAGTGCGCTGTCAAAAAAGGTGATGAGAAGGCAAAACTTCTTGAGAAAAGGAAACCAAATGAGGGTACATCTTCTCTTAGCTTGGCTCAAACTTTAAGGCCCCAATAAGTTTACCTTTACTCTGAAAATTATACTTTAATCGTAAGTTTTCCCCGGCAAAACTTATCTTAACCTATGGCTTTTCCTTTAGCTATTTTCCTGCTACTTTATTGTTGCAGTAGCCAGCTTAATTACCGCAACTTAGAGAGTTAATCTTTGTATTAAAAATTGCACGGAGAGAAAAAATGCAGCTGCTTTTGTGGGCATACAGAAGCGCAAAGCTTAGCCCTGGCTTAAATTCCATAGAAGAATTTAATTGCAGGCGAATAATGCTGTTAAAAGGGGGCAAGAAAAAGAGGGGGCAGGTGCAGGAGTGACCGCTGCTGGGAGGGAGCTTCATGCCCATGTCCTGGTTCTGGTGCTGCGTTAATTGTCATATTTCTTGGGCGAAAGCAACAGCTCGAGTGGTAATTATTTTAGCATTTTCTTTCAGCAGCATTTTTCTGTGTCCTCTGTAAAAAGCTTGCAACATTGCAGCAGCTGCAGCCGCTGAGGCAGAGGCAGCATCAAGTGCAAGGTTCTGGCAATTAACAAGAGCCGCCGCTGCCTGCCCGCCAAGACAGGGTCCTTTCCACTATCAAGGACCTTGGGACCTATTTGGGGGCCTGACATTTGCATACGTAAGAAAGAATTCGCTCGCTACTGGGCTTTTTAAAATTCGCCATTCAACATTTTGTGTGGCCTGAAAGGTTCTCTGGTTCTTGATGAAGAATGTTTATTCATGAGATGTCAAGTGGGTCAAGGTGTCCCCTTCCTCTATTTAACGGAAATTGTTTTCCTAAGGATGGTTGCAATGTCGCAAAGAAAAGTAGGACATTAAGAGGCTAAAACTATTATCAGACATAAGAGAGGCTTTGCCATCGGTAATCCATTCCATTTCGTATACAAAACGAGGGGGAACGTTGTGAGTTGCTGCGGACACCGCAACTCTACGGTTATACCCGATACTAAGTCAGTATGGCTCTCCTCCGGCAGACGCCGCTAATATTTAACGACACGACAAAGAGTGCGTGCGAGAGAGACAGAAAATCAGTCTGAGCGTGACGTCGGGCGCTGCGTAGCCACTGCAAATTGATTTGTTCCTTTTGGCTAAAAAAATGGTCTGATCTGATCCAGATTCAGCAATCTAATAGATATGGTCATTATCTATGATTCTGCGTTTTTAGTTTTCTCAAATCTGCAATATTGTGGATGCAACAGATTTTCGTCCTTTGTGGGGGCGGATGGGGGTGAGGCGAAATTCTGAGATATACGTTTTATAGTGACATCTTAAAGGAGTGTGTGCACCAAATTTGGTTACTCTAGCCTTAATAGTCTCTGAGATTTGTGGTTGCCTCAGATTTTCGTCCTTTGCGGGGGCGGAAGGGGGTGTGGCGAAATTTGGACAGGAAACGGTCAAGGTCCGATATCACAGGAGTGTGGATACCAAATTTGGTTGCTCTGGCTTTTATAGGTTCTGAGATCCTTGAACTCATATTTTGCAATTGGCAAAACCGACCATGAAACCTGTGTGTTAGAGTGAGACAGAGCGAGAAAGAGTGAAATTGTTTTCGTGATTCTGGCTGTAATAATTATACGATCTGGTTCAGATTTTGCACTCTAGAAGATATAGTCATCTTCTACGATTCTGCGTTTTTAGTTTTCTCGTATCGTCGAAATTGTGGATGCCACAGATTTTCGCCCTTTGTGGGGGCGGAAGTGGGCGGGGCAAAGTTTTGAAATATTTTTGGAGCAGTGACATATCACAGAAGTCTGGATCCAAAACATCGTTGCTCTAGCTCTTATAGTCCTTGAGCATTAGGCGCTGAAGGGGACGGACAGACGGACAGACGGACGGACGGACAGACAGACAGGGCTCAATCGACTCGGCTATTGATGCTGATCAAGAATATATATACTTTATAGGGTCGGAAACGATTCCTTCTGGACGTTACACACATCCACTTTTACCACAAATCTAATATACCCCAATACTCATTTTGAGTATCGGGTATAAAAAAACCTGTATGGCTGGTTAGTATGGCTGGTTAGCCATCAAATGATGGCTAATTCCTGGCATTAATCGATGTTTCCATCATAAATCCTCTTAAATCTTCCATTTATCGATCTTTTATTAAATCCTCTTAAATGTCGATATTTATGGCCTTGGCTAAATGCTTTACACCGCATTTGACACCAGTTGTGGCTTTCAGTCACCCTTGAGCCATCGCAAATCCTTGTGCTGTCTCTCCAAAGCCATAAAATCAAATGACAATTATGTGGGCAATCAATTTTAACAACTCTGACAGGGAAATCTCATCTTTTATGGCTAAAGTGCAAGAGACTCGACTCAAGGATTCAATTATCGTTTAAACAGAAAAAGAAAACAGTGCTCGGAGAACTCTGAGTGCCATTGTCAATGTCATAATCATGTGAGTGCATAAACATAAATAATTCTCTCTCTTTTATTTCCCCAAGAGAAGGCACAGCAAGAGAGAGAGAGAGAGAGCAACAGAGAGGAAACGGAAATTCCATCAATTTAATGGACTTCCTGTTGACGACTTCTCACTCTCTCCTGGCAATGGAAAAGGCATTGGCAATGGCATTCGCTCCACCATTTGGTTCGTTTTTTTTGTGGGTCAAGGCTCTGGCAGAGATTAAGGCTAAAGTCACACTTCGTCGTCGCATATTTATGACTGCAGACTGCAGTTGACTTTTATGTCTCACTGTGCGGCATTTGATAATTGCCTGCGGCACGGACACTTCCATGTCACTGCAGGCCCCAGCCATTCCGCTGGGTGTTAAATGATGTGGAAAGAAAGAAATGAAAAAACTGTTGCAGGTGCAGGACTTGCGTTTTTGATAGGGGTTAAAGGTGGTTGTTTAAGGGTAGATTTTTAGCTTAGAGATAGAACAAATAGTCACTTAAGGGGAGGTTAAATGGGAGTTTTCTTATGGGAGTTTGCACTTTTAAAGACTCTTTCTGTTAAAAACAACCTCTCCAATTCTCTTCCTCACTTTACCCGACAAGTGGGCATGCCCAACCAGTGTTGTGTAGCGCACAAGACTTTTTTAGAAGCATTTTGTTGGTTAAATCGATGAAGAAATCGATGAATGTAAGAAACCATTTGTATTGCATTTACTTTCATCTTCTTTCGCTCTTTCTTTGTGATAAAAGTAACACGCTTATTCCATGGATGGACATGCCCAACCAGTGTTGTGTAGCGCACAGGCAAACAAACAAACAAATAGCAACAAAAATGCCGATTAGGATCATGTGAAATGTGTGTACGTGGGTGTGTGTGTGTTTTCGTTCTATTCTGGTAATAGTGTCACTGCCATTCACTGGCATTTTGTCCGTTTGCTCTGCGAAATTATTACCATGCTGCTGCCTCGTTTACTTTTCTAATGGGAACTTTGACTGTACTGCAATATACATATATCCACCAGATATATAGGTATGTGTACAGCGTTTAGTGTGTGTTTGTGTGCGTTTTTGCGGTGTGGGAAGGAGTGCCATTTGGTTGGCTGTGGCATTCAGTTTTGATTGCGTGAAATGCAGCCACAGACGGGACCTCCAACCATTTCGCTGAATATATATTTTTAGTTGAGTGGTGGAATCCATCTAAAGGATGGACAGACAGGGACAGGGACACCGACAGGGAGCTTCGTGTTCGCTTATTTTAGTTAAATGACATTGTCTTGTCTGTTTGCATGTGGCACAAAAAACAGTACACAAATTTCCATAAAATTCCTCTAGAGTTTGTTGAGTTTTGCTTTTAGTTACTGTCACAATAAAATGTCAGGGGTATTTCAATTTGGATAGAAAGTAGTATAAAAGTTTAAAATGTTTTTCTGGCTTACGGTAATCCGTTTTATGGAAAAGTTTAGACAAATTATGAGATAATCTAAGTGTATAATGAATGGTAATATTTCTAGCTACCAATTTAAGGTATTACTTCCCTTTCGTATCCCACTTAATCAAACGCCTTGAAGGTAAATCAAAACTCTCTTCCAGGACCTTCGTTTACCTTCGTTTTTCATGCCAAGAAAATTGCCTTTTCTGCACCTTAACGATGTGCTCTCATTTCCGCTTCATTTCCCGTCAACAAATTTGCGTATAAAAATCTAATCCCCATCCGCCCCAACCACCTGGGTCCTGGGCCCTTTAAGCGGAACAAATTGCATTAGTTTTTCTTTGAACACAAACACACACACACGCACACACACACACACATGCATCCGCTGCCATTAGGAATTGTAAAAAATTGTATTTTACGATTGCTGGAATTTTTTGTTGCTTGCGCTTTTCGACCACTTTTCAGCGCCAAATGGCCTTTTTACCCCCCCACACTTCAACAAAGGCATTTCCTTTATGGAAAATGCATTCTCTTTTCATTTGTTGGTTCTTTTTGCTGCTTTCATTGGCTAAAGTTTATGACGGGCTTTAGTTTTTCTTTTTTTGTTGTTGTATTAACAGTGTTTTTAAAGTTTTTCTGTGATTTTTTTCTGTGCGAGCAACAGATGGGATGGGGCAAAATGGATTAGAGAGAACAGAGTTTTTGTTTTGTTTTTTTTTTTTGGATTTTCTGTGGTAAAATATAGATACAATAATGGATTATAATGGCGGGAGAAATGAATGGCAAGAGACACGTGTTTCATTTAAAATTCATCGATTTTTCAGCTGTGACAGTTTGTGACAGTTTGCCTTGTCCTCATTTGAAATTTAAATGACCAAATGACAGTCCACAACAACAACACAAATCTAATGAATATTTAATAATGCGTGATTATGATTATGAATATGATTTGTGAGTGTCTGTGCGTGTGATTCGAGTGTGTGCTCAGATGCATTTCCAAATTAATGGGATTTCCAATTGTGTCTGTTCATGGGATATGAAATTAATTACTTAAGCCGTTCCTTCCTTCATCGGGTTTCCAACCAAAGTCCCGGCTATTTTCCTCTTTGCTTTCCTCTGCAGAAGCCTCTTGGTTTTCCCTACGCCTGCAGATGATTTTAATTGCATATTTATCTCTACGCAATCCCCCAAAGGCATTTCCTTTTGCTACTTAATGGATGATATGGCTAATCAGTCGGAGCAGAATAGCTTCCTGCATATTAAAGCTACTTACAAAATTATTTGTAATGGATATTGGCATATTTCAGCAATTAAAAGATTTAATTTCAAGGCTAACCATTTGAATAAATAAACTGTTGAACATGCTTAATGAATATTTATTCTGATATCCGATTACAGTGAGTGCTTTTTTCAGGATTGGAGCATTCAGTCTATATTCAGCTATTGATTGCATTTATAAGAATATATTTTTAATGGATAGCTCAGGAATATAGCAACCAAATAGATTTAAATTAATTGAATTTATTACATAAATGTTTGCGTAATGATTGTAGAATTAATCGACCATCAATTATTCACATCTTTTAGCATCAAAGACTTTGGAATGACACTTTCCTAGAGCAGATTTCCATAAAGATTGTTTAAGCTTTTTTGGGTATAGTTTTCCCCTCATCAAACATTCGCACTGTTCTATGTTTCTGCTGCCCAATGGAACCAACTATTTGTCATAGACCTCTCACACCTAGCCACCCTTCTGTTCGTGCTATTCACACACAATAATTTCCTTCCCCTCTTCCAACCCAACCAGGCAATATCTCACACTCTGTTGCCCAGAGAGAGCCGTAAACGTGGCCTGTAAACCGTAACCACAACCATAACCGAGGCAAAAGACAATCGACGCAGCAATAGAAAGATGCATGTCCTTCGAGGTGGGGTTGCACAGAAACAGGACCTGGCCGTGGTCCAATAAATTACGTCAGCATTCTGTTTCTGTTTTGTTCGGAGTGCGTGTTCGGGCACTGCATACAAATGTGCTAATTTCTATGGAAAACAATTAGTTCTTGCTGCTGTTGTTCATCTGTGGAAGTGGCAGTGCCGCACCAGTGCTGCTGCTCCTGTTGCTGCCACACATTGCAAGCAAACACACACACATAGAACCCACACAGGACTGAGTGACAGCCAAGGAAAGTAATTTTCATTAGCCGACTGTACTGTGTACTGTTCTGTGTACTCTGCTAGTCGAAGGGTGAGGGTGTGTGCAATTATTTAGTTGATATTGCGTATACGTCATGTGTGCATGGCCATTCCTTTTGTACACCTTTTACCATATTGTTTGCTGTTTCTTCAAATGAGTTTTGGCTTTATGCAGGGTTCAATTAGTGCACTTGGCTGTCTACATGTCTCCGCTGATTGTTTGGGGAGTTTGTGGTCGATATATGGAAATTGTTGGCTTAACTATGGCCAAAGGCATAGCATGCCAAGGAAGTTGTGTGTCTTGAGAATAATAGAGGAAAGTTGCAATAAATCATGTTTTGTGGAGCGAAAGCCAGATCACGCTTTCGGAAATAGTTTGCTGTTAAAACGGAAGTCAAAAGCGGTTCAAAATTATCGCAGAAAAGAGTAAAGAAAACTATCCCTTTAACCATCTCTGGTAACTCAAAGAAAGGTCTAACCATTGACTAAAACTCGACAAAATAGCTCCAAAGTTAAAACAGCTCTCAAAATATGATAAAGTACTTTGAAATGGCCTTTAAGGTCTTCAAAAATAAACTTCTGATAGATAATGTTGGATTACAAGCTTTAATTCAACCCATAACGTTCCACCTTAACGTTTCAACTGGATGTCATCTTTTTTGAGATCCTATTTCCCAAAAAAATACTTTTCCAACGATATTTTATCAAGTTAGGTGCTGAAACCTCTCACAGAAGACTCTCTCCCAATTATTAAATCCCTAAATATCCTAAGCAAGCTCTTAACTATGTCTTGCAGACTACTACTTGTAAGATTCTATCCAAGTAGTCCAAGTAATTCAAAATATCGTCAGATAATAGAACAAATAGTTATCTCTTTTGTTACAGAACAATATTCCACCTAAATGCTCCAGAAACAGTCCCCAAATAATAATCTAGAAAGCACATATCCATTATCACCCTTTATTCCAATTGCAATTTCCGTAAAATATCCCCCCAAAACTACACACAAACTAAACCCAACCAAACACTCCTTCTATGGACTACTCTTCCAATTAAAGTCCCAGGCACAAAGCCACAAAATAACAGCCCTAAGAACTCTTTGCCAACCCAACCCCTTAGAGCCAGCTTTTGGCCATTACTGTACCAAAAATCTCCCTCCTTGCTTATAAATCGAACTAGCAGGGGCACTCCACCACCCACATCTTCGTCTGTTTGGACAGATATTGGCCTAAGGGCCATAACCACGAAAGCCAGAAGTAGAAGCCACCCTGCCCTTCCCCGCCCACCGCCAGTTGGGGCCACGCCCAGGCAATTGCGTGGGTCAGGTAGACTGCAATTGGCAGTTAGACAGACACACATGGGGCAGAACCCACTATCTAGGGGGGTGGTACGGCACGGCAGCGAACAGCAGCTGACACAATAATCAGAGCCCCCCGAAAGCACATACGTTGCGCATACGACATGTGTGACAACACATTCTGCCGCTTCTAGATTCGACTTCTACTTTGCAAATTGACACATGAAAACTAAAATTCTGCTGGAAAGCAGGCGGCCACTGCATGTTGTGCGAAATTATTGACAAGGTGTCCTGGCCGGTTCACCTCAAGGGGTGTTCCGGGAATCACTAACAAGCCAAAACCGGTACGAAATTATATTCAAAAATATCTAGAGGGAAGACGAAAATTGTTTCTGGGAGTTATAGCAAAAGGAAAATAACGAAATTGAAGTGTAGCCCAAAGGAATATCGAAATTTCTAATAAAAGTAAAGCAGGCTTCAAAGTTGTTATTGAAACCTTTAAAAACGTTTGTTGAAACGAAAGTATACCGAAAACTAGCCCTAAAACCGCTCACAGCCAGAAAGCCTCTTTAAGCCCAAGAGCTATGCTAAATATAATACTAAAATCACTATCAAACCTGAAATTATAAAATCGGAAAATGGTCTTAAAATCTCCAATCTTTCACCAATTTCACAGAACACATCGGACGAATACGATACCCTTTTTTTGGGGAAAGTATCTCCCCTGGCCTTCTGCTGACCAGAGTCTATTCCACAGGGGGAGCGAGGGGTCTCCTCTCTCTACAAACAACAACAACCAGCTTTTAGTAGAAATATCCTCGTATATATATTGTATATTGTACATTTCCTGGTGTCACGTGCAGAGCGCTTAGCAAAAATGTTTCTTGGACATTGGACATTGTATGCTTGTGTGTGTGGCTAACAAGATTGTGTGTGTGTGTGTGTGTGTGTGTGTGTTGGCCAGAAGCTTTACGCTTCATTTAACAGCTCTTGTTGTTGTATATGCTTATTATTTTTTGTGCCAACAGCCAGCAGGAACAGCCACAGAGGAGAAAAGTCTCCTTAGTTGACAGCACCCCAGAGAGGAGTCAGAGAGAAAGGACTGCGTGCTGACTTCATATTTATGACATTTATGCAACATTCATTATGTGTGCAGCACACGACACGACGACACTCTGCCTCTGTTGCCTCAACCTCTACATTTTTGCCACACAAAAATTAATATCTGGGCAACCGGCAAACCGCAGTCAATTTTGTGGTTCCTCTGGTCAGAGTTTTTAGTATGTGAAAACTGTGTGTTCACTTTTACTCTCCAAACGAAACCTCGGGGCAAACGTTGAACAAGGCCAAACAGTTTTGTGCCACTTTTTGGGGCACAAACATGTTGTTAAATGTTGTTTTAGATTTTTATAGATTTTTGACAGGACAGGGAAAGGCTTTAAAGTAAAGTGGAAAAGTGTTCAAGGCGGGAAGAGTTTAATGGAAATGATTTCAATGATTTTTCTACTATATATTTCCCTAGATATCGATGGGAAATTGGCTTTTTTATTTTCCCTCAATTCAATCACAAAACACTGGTACATTTTTGCGAATTTTTGTATAATCTTATTTCCATAGCAAAATACTTTTCAATCCTACCTAAATTTATTGAAGCTTCTATTGAAATTTAAACCAAAATCAATACCTCAACGTGTCTGCCCCTATTTTACCTTTTTACAGAGCCATTTCTCTTGCAATGCCATTTTCAAATTGCGTACAAAACAATCACGTAGTATCGTAAACCGCAGGCAGGCATTAAAAATAATAAAGAAATCAAATGGTAATCAATTGCCGTATAAAACGTGTAGAAAGCTGGGCTAAAACTGCTACGGAAACCAACAAAAAGAAAAGCAAAATAAACGCGGATGGAAAAACAAACGCTTGCCAGCCATCAACAAAGTAGTACAAAAGTTGTCCCCTTTTATGCCACATAAAAGAAAAACTTGAAGTGCAACCATAAAAGGCATCTGGCTCGGTCATCTGCACAGGGGATCGGACATCTCCCCAGCAGAGGGAAACACTCAACACTTCAGAGGGTTGAGGGGGAAAACTGGTTGAAAATGAAGCGGTTTCGTCCAACCCTTTGCCCCATTTGACCTTTTCAATCCGCAGCCATTGTACGCACCATTAACCCGAAGCACCGGGCACCGCTTTTCTCCGGGCTTTTCCCATTGAATTATATGCTGCGAACTGATTTTCCAAACGACGTAGAGGGGGGCGAGAGCTTATTGGGTTTTTCCCTGGCTTCGCTGTCAATTAGTGTGACCGACGACACATAAATTCCAATTGTTTTGACACCAAACGAGCGAAAAAATAATGAATGGCATGAAATTAAGTTGTCTGGCGCGTGCCCCTCTACATACGTGTATTCGCTAAGTTCATTTACCTTTTATTTTTCGGGAATAGGATACAAGCTGATGGGATTAAGGTGACAGACTGCTTATACAAGAGGAATTTTGATGCAGGAAAGTGTTTGTCATTCAATTCGAGTCACAGAATGCGATCCCAGTTTCCTTTGAGGATGGCCTTTGTTCCGGGAGGCAGCACTCGGTCCCAGAGAAGCAGAAACAAAACATGCTTTTTTATTTAAAGTCTTTGGTATTCTTTGGTGGATTTCCCACTAAAATAAAAAAATTTCTCCCTCAGTTTAGGCCACAACAAATATTCCACCAGTACCAAAAAATGTTTGCACTTGGAAAAAATTTGACTTGCAAAAGCAATTTCCGCAAATTTCACTTTCTTCTTTCTTTTGACACGAGAAAAAAAAACTAGAGACCGTAAGGAAGAAAGAAAAACTTTAATAGAAAAAATATGTCAAGTGTCGGGCGCTTACTCAAGAGACAGAAGTCGGTCAAAGAATTTTTCATATTTTGAAGAAAATTAAATAAAACTTTTCCACCGAGATTTTTGGGTATGCTTTTACTTAACTTATTTTCGTCATAAAACAAAAGCTGAAAAGTCAAGGATTGTGTTTTTGTTTGCGGTTGGAATTGGGATTTTTCCCAGCAAAAATGCTGAAAAATGAAAATTGTTTTCCGCGACGACGGCCCACGTGGCACGAGCGAGCCTAATAAAACCAATTTGCGTCTGCCAACACGAGAGCTGAAAAGCCTGGAAAAACAGGAGGAAAAACAATGCCA
The DNA here is from genome assembly GCF_003286085.1 of Drosophila persimilis. Taxonomy (NCBI): domain Eukaryota; kingdom Metazoa; phylum Arthropoda; class Insecta; order Diptera; family Drosophilidae; genus Drosophila; species Drosophila persimilis. The sequence goes on from NW_020825706.1 coordinate 2,391,235, forward strand.
AGCAGACAGAAGGCAGGGCCTGAAAAATCCGCATAAAAAAGAGAACAAAAACAATAAATTCAATTAACTTTCTCTGCTTCTTGTTCTCTTTTTTTTTGGTTGGGGGCTTTGGATGTTCCACTCTGCTGGCAAAACATCATCATCCATTTTCCTCCCGAGGGGAAAGCTTACTTAACGCCATTTTATGAGCTGGCAAAATTCTCTCTGACAGTGAAAGTGAGAAATATGTGTACAATAAGCAACATGAAAGCAAATTAATTTGCTTAATTCGCAGATACGATTTTTTGTGTTATCTTTTTTAGGATTTTATGCCTTTTGTTGATTTATTAAAAGTAATTTTCTAAAACATATATTTTTTTTGTGGAGCTTAGTTAGAAGATAGTCCCTTTTTTATGGAATTTTACACTAATTAAATTATATTTGGTTTATGGGTATTTAATTAGACCTGCCAACGAGTTAAATTTTAAATGTGGAAATATCTTTATTTATGTGACAGATAATTTGATTTTCCAAAGGGATAATTTAATTAATAATGGAAAAGCGAAAGCTAAGTGTCAAAAACATAGAAAATATGTATGGAAAGTGGCATGAAAATATGTGAAAATGTAACCACAATTTTCATACATTTTTAAGCATCCTTTTTTAGTGACAAAAACAAAAAACTCTTTAAATCGTAGGTATTTTCAATCAATCGATTTATGAACTATATTTTATTCGAAATATAAGAAATTGTATACCATTTTTCTGCTGAAAAGTTCCTCTAAAACATGGATTATATTTCCACAAATCCTGCCTCACTGAACAAAATTAATGAATAATTTACAAAATCATGCTCGGATAACTAAATAAAAAAAGAAATTACCATTAAATAAATTCCAGATTAAATTGTATAATTTAAAAGCAAACAAAATGGATACAAAATAAATAAATAAATCAAAATTATGTCAGACAAATCCGCTTAGGAAAATGCCAAACACAAATATTTTCCCTTTGTTCGATGGGGGGATTTTCTGTGTACCAAATTGTAAAACCAATTGTAATTTTTGCGACTTTTCTCTGGATATATTTGCAGATCCCTGTCATCCATACGAACCATTCAAGTGCCCCGGCGATGGTAATTGCATTTCCATTCAATATTTATGCGATGGTGCACCCGATTGCTCTGACGGATACGACGAGGATATGCGTCTTTGTACGGCGGGTAAGTCATCCTTCCTAAATCTCCTCCCGAAATATTTGTGCATAAATATTTGTGGGTTTTCGCTGCTTAGAGCTATCAGTGATTGGCATTTCTTTTTCGGAGAAATTCTAAACATATTTCACTGCAAATGAATTATGTAGCCCGGGGCTGCCACATCAAAGTTTTGGCTACTCTGCCGTCCTGCACTTTTTGTGGCAGCTGCTCATCTAATCAAATTATAACAAGTTGCAGCCAAGTTTTTGGGCCAAAAGTTTCACTTGTTTCTGGATTTCAGGGTCAGGGGAAATGAGTTCTATGTCAAGCGTGGCAAGACTCTGGAAAGTTATATACATTTTGCTGGAGGAATTTGTTTAAGAATGAGCGATGTTTGGGGAGAGGAATGAGAGGAAAGAATACTTCAAAGGAAGTACATTTTAAAGCTCTTCCAGGACTCTGCTTTCCTGAAGAATGTGCTCTTAAATCGCATCTTCTGGCGCTCTAAAATTCATAGATTCCAAGGAGAGGAATAAAAGGAAAGAATGCTTTAAAGGAGGTACATTTTAGAGCTCTTTCAGGACTCTGCTATGCCTCCAAAATTCATAGATTTCAAGGAGTTCTCTTCTTTCTTCGTTAAAGTGTTTCCCATTAAAATTTTCCCATATTATGTCTCAGTTTTCCTTTCATGAAAAAAACTTCTTTAAAGACTGCATCACACCCGCAACCCACAAAAACCTTTCCACACCAGTAGCCCCCCACAGACTGAATTGATTTACAATCGATTCAATAATGAAATCAAATTGAAAGCCAATTAAATGAAAAGCCTTTATTGATTCGGGGAGTCCGTAAATGCAATTAAAATATAAGTGAAACGATTCACAGATAGGTGGAAAATATAATACCATGCAAGAGTAATGGCTACTAATTTATATATATATAGCTTTCAATAATTATGTCATTCTTTTCTTTGATAAATTGCCAAAAATTTTACACCCATCCATGAGCAAACAAAAGACCCACAAATTGGACTGGAAACTTGAGGCTAAAACAGCAAATTGTTGCTGCTAATTGCCGGCCATTCAGTGTTTTGGCCTGAAAGTGGAGACTACACTACACTTTTCCCCAAACTCTGTTTCCCATTTTCCTGCCCTCCCACTTTCCCAGCACTCCCACTTTTCTCTCTTTCTATTCTTTCATTTTCCTGCTCCCTTAGTTCCCGTTCCGCTTTGGTCTGAACAATGGCATAAATTTTCCCTGCTTTTCCAACCATTGTTCGCGCGCTCGCGGATAAAATAGAAGCGAAATAAACTATGTTTTCGACAATGAAATCATTTAGGAAGTGTCGGTGGCTCTGCCACTCCGGCTACCACCCCGTGAATGTCTTTGATAAATTATGCGTCGGGTTTCTTGTTACCAGGAGAGGCTACACCTCGCCCTCCCGCCCCAAGGACTGCTCCTCGTTTGTGGGTCTCCCAGGCAACAGTTGAAAGACAAAACGAATGCTGAAGGCCAATTTTTTGTTGCTTGACTATAAACCCGACTCCGGCTCTTGTTTAATTGCTTGGACGTACAGTCCATATCCTTGAGGCGAACACAAATTGCTGCTTAATGGGTAATAATTAATGTGCCAACTCCTGATTGCAAAGCGAGTAAAACAAAGAGTTGCAGAAGAGCCATTAAAAAGTGAAAAAACACAATAGAAGAGGAACAGAAGTCAACGAAATTTTCAAGAAAAATCTGGCATAAGATTTATGAAGAATTTATTAAAGAAATAAAAAATAATGAGGTCTTCAAATGGTTACAAATGCCAGGAAACTGAGCCTTAATTTTTTACAAAAAAAAAAAACATTTTTTCCTTTCCACATTGAAGGATCAAGGTACATCGTAATACAATTTGGAATAGCTATTCCATAAATTAATTTCAATTATATATGTATGTATGCACGAGTATGTAAATCGGAAAAAAAACTTCATTAAATGTCCAATAGGGCAAAATTGTTGGACCATCTTTTCGGGGTAAACGGTAAAATAAAACTTGGAATAGGTAGGTCCCATAAATTAAGTTCTCTTATTTATGTATATATGTATTGTTGGACCATCTTTTCGGGGTATATTGTTGCATACATTTTCACGGTGCTGGTGATAAAAAGTTTGAAAATGATAATTCACGTAGGGGCGTGTTCCAGGGTATACAGAGAAGCAGTAATATTGTAAGCTTGTGAGCCCCCCAACGAGTGGGCACTCCACCACTACGGCTGCGCTCCTCTAACGGGTCGACGGGGCGATGCTCTACATAAAGACGATCTTCGTTACGTCGCGACACCGCTTTGCCTGCCCCTGGTCATGGACGCAGGGCCGGTGTCGCTTACGCTGCTGGTCAGGGTTTGCCGGGACCTGGGCTGCCACAACTTCTGGCACCTCTCCTGGCACAACTACTGGCACCTCTGCTGATACCACTCCGTGCCTCAATCCTTGCAACACGGCTGCCACCATTTCTGGCTCTATATCAGGAGCAACACTAACAGGATGAGACCTTCCAGGGACCGTAGTGAAAGACATGATCTGAAAAAAATTAAATTAAATAAAAAAGAATACATTAAACAGCCAGCCATGGGAGGGGGTAGTAAATAATTTAAAGTTCATTTTAGGCACACACACACACACGGACGCAATGACATGCGTCTGATGCCTACAAAGAAACACGCAAAAAAGGTACACACACAAACACAAATGAGTAAAGACATACATATGAAAAAAAAAACACATACAACCGACAATAAATAAATTAAATGCTTTACTGAAACATTATTCATGTAAATCAGACTGCAACAAAACAACAACACGAGACAGATATGATGAACACAAAAGGAATTACATGTGAGCAAAAGCGCTCGCGATCAAGCAAAATCTTCGTATAAACTAGTCGGGAGAAGAATATGAAGAAAAGGAGAAGAGAAAACACACACTCGCAGACAACACGCAGCACATTGTAAAATGAATCACGCACACACATGGAAAGGAACACGGTAAAAAGGCAAGGAGAAGGCACGAAAAAATAAAACGCGTGGTTTTTCAATTGGATTTTCACGGCTCAATATTTGTTTGATCCAAAAACACATTTCCGAAATTAAACATTTAGAGACATTGCAAACGCATAATTTCACCGTTTAGTACACTTCACTAAAAGCTGAGCGGCACTCACACACGGAATGGGAAGAATGGAAGAAACGCGAAACGAAAGCCGGCAGGCGGGGACGGGAAAAAGACGCACGAAAGCGTACGTGTTAGGTACACACACACACCAACACACACTCACCCGCAAAATGACAGGCGTCTCGTCCGCTCCGCAACGAAAACTGAAACTTATCATATTTAAGAAGATTTGCAATCAAAAATCAGTACACAAGTCTGCCATGGAAAATTCTAGGGAGTCTCACACACACACACACAACAAAGCTTCTATGCCACAGTCAGGACAAAAGCACAAAACCCAACAACAGAACCAACTTAAGTAAATGCTTAAATGAATATTGTTCAGGGTGTGTTATAACTTACTTGCTCGCAAACAATTATTTCAGAATTTCGCTAAAAAATGTATAGACGCCACACGTTGGTTGAAAAATTTTAAAAGAACCGATGTGCAGACCAGCCAAGATGAAGCCTTAATCGATAGTAATCGATATGGGTAAGGTTTCTTTTTGGTATTTTGTCGCCACGTGGAGAACTATGGATTGTAGTGCTGGGTAAAGATCGTTCATTTTACTGAACAAGTTCGTTCGTTCATTTTCATGCAGTGAACTAATTTGATCTTTTAGTTCGTTCCTTTTTGTTCATCTTAATCATTCTTGTTCATTTTTATTTTTTGTTCAACAATGAACTAAAAAGAACAAACGAAAACGGCCGCAGTATTTTGCCGTAGTGGCCATACGAGTATGGTCACACAGAAACGCTTCTTGCCTTTATCCTGAGCATCCTGAGACCAACGAACTTTGGAAGCACAACCAGCCTAAGCATATAAATCCGATCACCCACTTGCCATACTTTCTAGCACTGATATCTTTTGATTATTTTCCACAGACCCTCATTGCGAAATGGCTGTCATATGTCTTCTATAATTTGGAGAACCGTTTTTCTGCATATAATTAATTTATAATATCAAAAATTTGTACAAAAATATTGAATTAAAATTGAATATTAGCTTGTTCAGAAGAGGGCGTTCTGGGATGGGGGATCTGTGGACCTATTTGATGATTTCTTAATATTTGTTTTTGTTTCTTCCTTATTTCTTTTAATATCGTTTATTGGAACCTCAATCGCCACCTTTGCCGCCATCTCGACCTCCGCCTCCACCTCCACCTCCGGAACCTCCATCGCCACCTTTTCCACCTCGCCCGGATCCACCATCTTCTCCATCCTTTCCATCTTGACTTTTCTTGCCATCTTCTTTGGTTTTCGGATCATCTTTACTTTCTTTCTGGTTGCCTCCTCCCTCTCCCCCCTTTCCGCCTTTGGCCCCACCCCCATCGCCACCTTTTCCACCACTTCCGGATCCGCCATCTTCTCCATCCTTTCCATCTTTTCCACGTCGCTGATCGTTCTCTTTTTCTTGACTTTTCTTGTCATCTTTGGCTTTCGGATCATCTTTAGTTTCTTTGTTGCTGCTTCCTCCGTCACCGCCCTTTCCGCCTCTGCCCCCTCCTCCGCCACCGCCACCACCCCCCTTTCCGCCATGGCCGCCGTCGCCTCCTGTTCCACTGCCTCCAGCGATGACACGACGATTACTTTCCTCAAGCGGATTAGACATTTTTTTACTGTATAATTTAGAGATTTTCAAACAAATATTTTGCGGTGAATTCCAATGAATTTATAAATTAAGTTCCATTTTCTCCAAGCATGATTATATTTTTTAATATTTTCCACAACATAAGTGGATTTTTTAATCTTACTCGATTTTAGATTAGGCTTCATAACGAATCATGCGGCATCACGCATCACGCTTCATCACCCTCCAACCGGTTTCCGTTTTTGCTTCAAATGATTTGATCCATTTTTTTGGTATTTCTGACATTGAGTTCTTGGTGTTTTTATTCAAAATAATTTTGAAGGGATATGTTAGGGTATTATCCATTATATCATTTCATGTGGGACTCCTGATTGCCATGTAAAAGTGAAAGTAATCGCACAAAAAGTGGAAGAGAAGTCAAAGAAATTTGCAAGGAAAAGTATGGCAAAAATTTCTGAAAAATGTATTCAAGAAAAAAGCAACAATTGGGGTCTTAAAACTAATAAAAATTCCAGAAAACTTAGCCATAAGTTGGTATATTTATAAAGTTCCAGTAAAGAAAATGACCTCCCACATCAAAGAAAAAGAGTATCTCCAAAAATAAAATGGAATAATTATCCCATAAATAAATTTCTCTCATATATGCAAATCGGAAAAAAAAACCCCTTTATTAAAAGTCCACTCAGGCCACGTTTTTGGACCATCTTTTAGGGGTATATATTTTAACGTAAAATTGCAATAAAAAACCATTCGACTGAAACCTTTGAACACACTGCACTCGAATACCCATACCCCGGGGGAAATTAGCATAATTTTGCATACATTTTATCGGGGCTAACAACAGCGGACAAAAAAGTTTAAAAATGTTAACCCACGCAATGGTAGAGGGGGAGGAGTGTGGATGCCGCAGCGGAATTGCCACGTAGGACTTTAATCTAAACGACTGATATACCTCCGAGTGGAGTGGAATATGTAACAAGTTAAAGGCAAACAACAGGCGACAATCCAAATGTCCCACAGCACGGAGAGCACGAAGAGCCCTTCCTTCCATGGCAATGGGCCCAAAGAGCTGGATTCCCCTCCTCTCATGCTAGCCATTTTTCCTCACATGCTACTGGTATCCCTTTCTTCTCTCACATGCTACTGGTATTCCCTTTGCCTCTCTAATGCTACTGGTATTCCCTTTGCCTCTCTCATGCTACTGGTACCCCCTTCGCTACTGGGTCATCCCTGGCCGTGTATACAATACATGACGGTACAGAAGCTCATGTACGCGACACAACAGGAAAAAGTATGCATGGGAAGGCTATGCATAGGCTTTCGATAGATAAGGCTGGCAGATATCCTTTAGTAAGAGATCAGCCTTAGAATAACTATTTTGAAATAAAAGCCAACAATCTGTACTGTGAAAAGGTAGTATCTAGATGAAAGTTGGTCTTTAGATGGAAATAGTCATTGGATCTTGATGAAAGTTGGTATTAGGAGGGTTAACCATTTCAAGTAGCCATATATCAAATTACATATATATTACGATATATATCTACAACTGTAGGACCTAGTACCATTTTGGTAGCTTTATAAACCATAACTATTCGTAAGAGTCTGTAAAAAAAGCTATCGGATCTTAATAAAATTGGTAGTTTAGGTAGATAATGACTTCATGAACTGATAATTAACATTTTAGCACTGTAGCTTAAGATTTGTCGAAATCATAAGCATTTTTGTACCTTCAAAGACACCTTTAAGATCTCTTGTTAATCCCAAGAACTAGATAATTATGTGAAAAATCAAAGAAAAAAGCTCTACCGATCGTTGAAAGATTTCTATACTTTTTGCTGAAAGATCATCCTCTACCATTCTCTACCAGATACAGGGTATCCTTACTATCCAAACTCCCACAGGATATGGGTAAAAGAAACGACGACCGAACGAGAGGGAAAACGGTTTGCGAACATCGCCATTTGCATAACAAATAAAGTCAGTAACTGAATCAACACACACACTCGAGCAGTGGATAGAGCATAGATTGAGGAGCAGGAGCGGGAGGGAGGGCGGATACGTGTCCTTGCAGCCATTAAAAATGCCAGCATATGTGTGCGAGTACAGGCTCACCCATGGGTTAACAAGTGCAGTCAGCGGGTTAAAAACAGCGACGCCCAAGCACTGTAAAGTCTGCCCTTTGTGCATGACTGACTGACGTGATGGACGAGCGCCCCACCACCTGAATGACAGACTGGAGGGACGGCTACTCTACGACCTGAATGGCAGACAGAGTGACTGACTGACTGACTGACAGACAGAGCGACCCATAGAATGACCCATAAATATTTGGTTGTGCAACAGAAAGAATAAATAAAGAAATACAAAAGAAACCATGAAAAATATACTACCGAAAAATTGTAAGGAAATAAAAGAAAAACTTAATGCAGCAAAAGCATAAAAAGGAATGCAAAAAATACCTCTCCTTAATGCCACAGAAAATTCTCAAAAATTGGGGGAATTCCCAGAACACAATCATGCACCCATTTCCACATCTCAAGTCTCTAGAAAACTTTAAAATTTCCTGTATAAGTCACATTTCTTTGGTTTGTGCTTTTTTATAGCCCTTTTAAATATTTAGAATGCTTTAGCTTTGTCCGAAAATATCAAATCTCAAAGGAGTACAGTCCTTGAATTATTAAGAGCCAAAAATTTCATATGCAAGCATGTGGCAGAAAAATGAGAGTCAGGGACAACACTGATGCAACTAAAGTCTACTATTAATATTAATGCTTAGGAAATTCTGAGAAATTTATCTTGCAAAAATATATGTGTCATAAAGGCAGATGAGTTCTTAAGATAAATATGAATTTATTATTTAATAACTGTTGCTACTAAAAAACTTGTAAAAAGAAGACTTGTGTTGTAGGAAATTCTTAGAAATATATGTAATGCATTTAGGAGTGCTTTATCTGATATTCATGGAAGATTTACTGAGACTAAAGCTACTTTAAAATAACGTAAAGGTTCCATAAATTTTCTGTGAATTTCCAAGAGTTTCAGGACAGGCTTTAAAAATATACTTTCCGCTTGGATAATTCCATTTTAATTAGTTGTAAAAACAAATCTATAATTACAGATAAATAACAGCACAGAAATTAATTAATTATACATTTTTTGAAGCATATTTCTACTTTTACAATGCCATTCGTTTATTAATTACTCAACAAAATAATGACCTGTCGAAACGATGATGCTTCTTAATGAATAAAATCAATTAAATTGTGAATGGCATTAATGCAAAAAGCTGCTGGGCAATTCTTGGATTATTAATTGAAATCATAAATCCGCTTTCAACACAGACAAATATCTGTTTATTCTTTTTTACAGCCAAACGACCACCGGTGGAGGAGACGGCATCCTTCCTTCAGAGCCTGATTGCATCGCATGGACCCAACTATTTGGAGAAGCTTTTTGGCAGCAAGGCCCGAGATGCCCTTTCCCCTCTGGGCGGCGTGGACAAGGTGGCCATCGCTTTGAGTGAATCGCAAACGATTGAGGACTTTGGTGCCGCCCTTCGACTAATGAGGTGAGTGATTCCAGTTCCAGGGTTCTGCTTGTGGCTTGGGGCTGCAATTTGTGTGGACACAAAAAACCCCTTAAGCATAAAGATACGAGTGTTTTGTCCTCCCCTATTTTTTGTTTTGGTCATACATAATTCTAATCCCTGTTCAAGTAAAACTTTTTGGCATAACCCCAAGCTATGGTCGGGAATCCTTTTATTCCTGTAAAACTATCCACAGAACAACGTGCTCCCCCCACCCCTAGCATTTCGGTGTCCTTGTCCTTGTCCTTGTCCCATGAATTATCTCTGGGTCCTTTCTGGGTGCTTTGTTATTTGTGTGGCTGCTGCTGGCACAATAACATTTTCAAGGGTTCAAGGCGACCCCAAAACACACACACAGAAAGTGTCATGAAATTTTCAAATATTTCATACATATTTATCATACTTTTTTCCCTCTTATTTTCTTATTTTCTCCATATTTTTTTTGGCTGGCCTTAGTTGGTGAAGAGCTGCTTTTGTGGAGCGTCTGCTCCTGCTCATGTAATTTATTTGGCTTTGTCCCAAGCAAACAAAGTATTTGTCATATCCTAATGAATTCAATTAGGAAATGTGGTAGGGGTATAAAGGTTCAGAGACAATCAGGGAAAGGCCTAGGGGATGGAGCATTTGAAGATGATACGAGTGGACTATCTCTCTATTATATACTAATGTTTTGGGTCGTCGTTGTGGCCCGATATTTTACTCATATCAGCGCGAGCCAGCGAGGCGAGTGAGCCAGTGGTTGGCGCACGAACGATGCGGGTGAGCAGGGGACACTACTCAGACCTTAGAGATTCTAGAGATCATTTTCTCCTATAAAATGCGGTACTTTTACTACCTTCAAATCTACGTTTTAAACGGCCTTCGTTCTTGTGCGAATCTCCATTCGCAACATGTTTTCCTAACTGCATTAATTATGCCCTGCCCCCTCCCAACGCCCACAAAACATATACACTCTCCCTCACGCATCTTTCATTTTGTTAAAAGATAAACAAAAGCTGAAATTTAATTAACAAAAATAACAACAAAAAGGAGAGGGAGCGAGAGGCAGAGGCCCCCAAGAAAAACACAAACTGAAAGAAGAGAATTTTCATTAAATTAGTACAACAAAAACTAACCACAAAATGGGATGGGATGAGAGGGGCAGTGGGTTTGTGTGGGGGGCAGGAGCTGGCAATAATAATAATAATAAAATTGTGAGGACCCCGACAGGAGGCCCCACTGACTGACTATGTACCAGGACTACGACCACCAGCCCGAGGGCCAGACAAAAGGACATGAAAATATTTGGCTTCACGCACATGTTGATAAATTAGCAAAACAACCCGTAAATGGATGAGGCACGTTGTTGCACGTCCGGTTTTTTACCTACGGTATTTTGCAGTTGGTTTATTTTGCCATTCACATGGTTCGTACAGGTTTACTTTGGCATTCATAGCATTTGTAGAGTTTTTTTTTCTGCCATTCACAATAGAAGAATGGCACAGAAGTGTATTTTGTCATTCACACAATTCTCATAGGTAATTTTGCCAATCACACTTTTCGCAATGGTTTTTTGTGCCATTCAAACTTTTCGCAAAAGGTTTTTGTTCCACTCACACTATTCGCATAGGTATATTTTGTTATTCTTACAATTTTCATTAGAACATTTTGCCATTCACACCATTCGGAGAACTATATTTTGGCATTCACTCCATTTGAATAAATAATTTTACCATTCACACAATTCGGACAGATAAAAGAAAGCTATAAAAACTTGTATTTAATCATATCTGTCTTCTGTAAAATGAGTAAACGCAATAGTTTGCCTTTCTCTCAAAAAAGCGGCGGGAAAAAACGTATTGTGCAACAAAACCTTACAAAAACCGCTGAAAAACAAAGTAAGATATAGTAAGAGGAAGAGACGTAGCAGGACCTCACGTAGGTGTTGGCTGTCTGGCCCCTCACGCCATCTTTTTCCCTTTCCTTTGGTGTTTTTATACAATTTCATCAACGCAATTAATCGTCCAAGTGTCATAATGTCATTCTCCAAGAGGGAAAAAGATAGCAATGCAAAGAAAGAGAAAGAGGGCAGTGGATGAATGAACCCTAGAAGACAAAACCAAACCCGAATCCGAAACCCCAAACTCGAAAACTCGAACCACAAGACACGCACACGAATTTTATTAATGTGCATCTGCCTTGCTCGTTCCCTTTCTGTCTCTTACTCTCTGTGGCTATCTCTATCTTACTGTGACTCGTTCTCTGTCTCTCTTTTCCACTTACTTGTTAATTATGTTGATGATAACGAAGTTCATCCAGCAAAACAAGCAACAAGAAACATAAGAAAAAGGATGCCTAGATCGAAAAGTGCACACTCTTTTAGCTATTAATAGTATAGAAAAGATTGTCCGATTTTTGTGAAATTTTAGATATATGTATAAAAAAAACATATTCTACGTCAATCTTCAAAGTTTCATTAGTTTACGTTCAAAAATAAAGAAGTTATCCCAGAAAATAGATCAATATCTCTATTACAACTCATATCCTCCCTCTGTAAGGGTATAAAAAATACTTTGGGGAGTACCATAGATAACGAGAAAAGGGTGTGAGGCTATAGGGTGGATATGGTGGTGCCACAGAGCCAACAAACAACAGCTAGAAGCAACAGCAGGAATGGTTGCACGATACCTGCAGGGATTAATTAAGCAAAGCGTATAATTTGAAGCTCGCCGCAGCAAAGCTTAAACTTGTCTCCATGTTTGAGGGTGTGTGTGTGTGTGTGTGTGGTCTGTATGTGTGTGGGGGTGGGGCAGAGTAGCTTTGGCTTACTTTATAAGTTATACCATTAGGCAGGGGGTGGTACAGTTGAAAGAACATTGGTACGAGAGCAAGAGAACATGGGGTAAAAAGTTTGACTTGAAAATAATAAAAGTTTTTAAATAGGGTATGTTTATAGTCAATTGAAGGCTATAAATGAATCAAAAAGGGTATTCAAAAACGTTTAGGGTATTCATGAACCCCGAAATGGTGTTTTAAATGCATAACGCGGCGTGCAGCAGCACTCCTCGGCCTATGGAATGAGTCTCTGCTGCACAAGTGAGCTTCGACGGGGTTTTGCTAATGCCATTTTGATGATGAAATGTCCATGGCACTAGTTTCCAATATGATCTTTCATCAACATCGATTCTAAGGATAATACTAGCTTCAAGAAACTTCTGATGTTTCCGCCCTTCAAGCCAAGGATTCCCCCTATTTAAAGACCCCTCAAGCCACTCTTCGACCTCAAGCCACTGTAACATCTTGGTTTTGCCCCTCAAGGATAAACCCCAACTAAATGCCCCTCTGCGAATGGCACCCGCCTTTACTTTTCTTTGGCTTAAGACATTTACCAGAGAGAAAAACTTCATTTAAGTTGTGCAATTAATCTGGAAAGAAAATAATGAAAATAAATGCCATTTTCTTTGCAGATCCGATTTGGAACACTTGCGCTCCGTATTCATGGCTGTGGAGAACGGGGATCTGGGTATGCTGAAATCGCTGGGCATCAAGGACTCGGAACTGGGGGATGTGAAATTCTTCTTGGAGAAGCTGGTGAATACCGGCTTCCTTGACTGAGTAGCGCCAGATCCGGCTTCTGGATTTTATTATGCCCATGCACAGCCCATCAGTCCTAATTTCTATTCGTATTTGGGTACGCCCTATGATAATTACAATTATTAAATGCGAATGCACTCACCGAAACACCCAACAACCACTCACCAAAACACTCATTTTCATTCCCATGCCATTAGATATTTTCTCAAACTTTCTTTATGCTTTCTGATTACTCTCTTCTCTCTTAAATCTCAATTTTCCTTTCCTTTGCTATAATTTTTTTAATTTTCCAAAACTATTTTATATTAAAACAACAAAAAAACCAAAAATCAAACAAAACCAAAAACTAAAAAAAAAAATTGCAAAAAAGCCACCCAAAAAAAAATTATAAAAAAAAAGAAATTTAAAGATGTTAAAAATAGAAGAACAAATTCGGCTGCTTTCTCTTAAAATTTCAGCGCTTTTTCCTACACTTTCTCCTCGACTTTCTCTCTCTGAATATTTGTTGCAATTTCCATTGACGATCTATACATTTATTTTTGAGAAAATCAGTGCGCAAATTTCAGTAAAAGAAAAACAAAACAACAAAAATCCTTCATGAGAACTAAATACCAAAAAAGAATAAAATATGGAAGCAGGATCGTTTGGCAAAAAAAGGAAAAACTTAAAGTAAAAACTATGAAAAAAAACTACAAAAAAAAATACAAAGAAAACAAAAAATACCTTTCTGAAACATATATACCATATATATTGAATATATTGATTTTTATTGATGTATATGTAATACTGTTTCAAGGCTTCTTAGATCCGTAAAGTAAACCTATGATCACTTATGGTATTCACGAAACTAAAGTCCCTAAATGAGAAAAAAGGAAACCTCAATGCAAAAGACCTTCAGTAAAGAACCTTCCACTACAGAATCTTCTATGAACTTTTATTCACTCTTTTTTCCAAAATCTTAAACTAATATTAAAACTTGACAAATTTCTTTAGTTTTTAGTGTTTAAAAAAGTAGAAGAAAAAGCCCTGCAGCTAATCTACTAACCCCCCAAACAAAATAGTATGAGAAATACGAATATATTACGATATCTAGGTAGATATATATCCCATATAGTATATCCAAATGTCGAGCTACTGTGCAAAAAATAGAGGGGAAAAGGGAAAAATACATTACGGAAACCGTTTTGAGTTGCATAATTCACGAGATAAAATATATTTATGTGTGTCTAAAAAATATAATAAACGAAAACTTACGAATATATATTCCATAAAAAACTCAAACTTTACTCAAATTCTTAACAAACATATTTCTTAGAAAAAAAAAACATTACAGAAAAAACACCGACAATTTGTAACCAAAATGAGATTCGAACAATATTTTGAGAGCCAATTTCTGTTCAACCAAAAACTGACCCAAAAACATTTGGAAACTAACTTGAAGAAAATCATACAGAAATTGGTTCTCAAAAAAAAAACACACTCACACAAAACACTTTTCTTTCTAGTTCTAAGAAAAGTCTATTATTCCTTAAAATTATTTCAAAAATGGAGCACGGAATTGTTGAAAAGAAAACTATAAAACAATGGAAAACAGAAAATTTGAGTAAAGTGAGGATTAGAAAACGAAACCCAACGTTGAAATGGAAATGGAAGGAAAATTTTAATGGAGTTATAAGTACCTTGAATTAGCTGATAGATCAGAACCACTAAAGTTATTTATTCGAGAAAACTTTTTATCAAATATAGTTGTCTATTAAATAATATTTATAAAAAATACTTAATCAAATAAAACACTTAAGCAAATCAAGAGTAACTATTACCAGAAGAAAGAACCGATTAAAACTGATCCATTGAAATATATATACATGATATATATGGTATATACGAGTGTTAAAGGCCCCATGTAAATAAAGAGAAGACAAACTACGAAATTCCATAATCGATGCAAATGATTTAAGAATGGAAAACCGAAGGAAAAGCTGAAGGAAACCGAAGAAAACCACAAAAAAACCGAAAAAAACCAAAAGTGATAATTTTGTGTTTTTTCTTTGGTTTATTTTCAACTTAATTGAAACTTAAAATAAACTATAAAAAAGCAAAGATGAAAATCTACAAAAAATAAATGTTTTCACTTTGTGAATATTTTTGAACAATTTTTAAAAAATATATACAATACAAATTGTAAGCCACGGAAAAACTATATCGCAAAACATATCAGCAGATCTGATCAGATCAAGAAAATTATATGGTAATACAAAATATATGCAAACATATCAAGTAAAAAACACAAACAACAAAAAACATATCAAATATGAAGTGGAAAAAAGATGAAGAAAAACTTAAAAATCAAATAAAATTAAGCGAAATACGAATATATTTATGAGTAAAAAACACACCAACGGAGATTTCTTAATCAACAATTTTGATTAGATTAGATTCATAATTTCTAATGATATTTGTATTAGTTTTTGTTCTTTATAAAACATTTGTAACTTGTTTCAGGGTTTTAAACCAAAACTGACCCATTGAACTCTTAAAATCCTGAAACAATTCTACAAAAATTTACCAGAAATATAATTTATAATACTAAAACAAAAAACATAAAACTTAACAGCTTTTTAATTTATAATTTAAGATTTCTTTTTACTTTTCGAATGATTTCCCTTGACTTTAAGTTGCATGAAAAACTAGCAATGTTACCACCAAAACAAAAAACAGTAACAGATACACCAGAAAATAGTTGAAAAATATAGAAATATATACATACATATCTTAAAGAGGAAACACACACTAAAAACGTAGAATGCAGAAAATAGACAGATAGCAAAGAACAAGATACTACTCGTACTCCAAAAAAAGCAAACAAGAGACAAAATTGCTCTTCAAAAATCAAACAAAAAAAGGTATATTATATTCATAATTATATACGAAAATATACATACATTTAATGTTTGAAAATACACTACAAGAAGAACTACATACTATACAAGAAATCTATGTGTTATAGAAAATATAGATTACAATTCAACAACAAACAAACAAAACATTCAAGAAACCAACAGAACAGATGAAAAAACTAACTTAAATAAACATTTTTAACATTCCAATGAAGCTATTTCTTTGGTGTGCTGTTTTAAAAACAAAAAAACAAAAGAACGAAAACGAAATATGAAATTGTGTTTTTATTTGGGGAAAGGAATGGAAAAAATTCTCTGGTAAATTCACGTAACTTCGAAGAGAGACCTACATACAGTCCCTTTTGGTATTTCAGAAATGAATGGAAAATTATATTCCATTGGTAACTTTATGGAGAAATTATGGTTCACTCTTTGAGGAATAAAATATCACTGCTTAAGGGGATTTTTTATGACTTTTTCCTACCTCAAGAGACATTCTGCTTCCAAAGATAAGTCCCAGGTCTCTGGCATTTCCTATACAGATACGAATCATATTGAGGAAGTCATCTAGAGACATATATAGATAAAGACTTTAGACCCTCAACGCTCTATTTTCTCACCCCACAGTCGTAATATTTGTGTTTTTATTATACGACTGAAGTGCATTAATTAATTGAAGGAATTTTTTTTGGGGAAATACTAGGCGACGGTCGCATATCTTGACTTGTGTTCTACCTGAGCGATAAGATACATATACATACAATATATGTCTCTCTCCATCTCTTTCCAGCGATTACTTTCGCTGGAGAGGGAGCTACAGATAGCACGCGCCGCTCCTCTCACTGCAAATACGAATACGACATGGAATGAATGTCTTTATATTCTAATCAGAGAACCTAGAATGTAGATTTGTTGTTGCCGATAGCCATTATTTGCTCTTGATTAGCCAGAAAAAACTCTGCCTCTCTGGGTTCTATGGAGAGACCTTAGTCGTGTTTTAGTCGGAAGTCGGTGCGGAAGGTCTCGAAGAGTCGTCTGCGATTCGGTTTTTTGGGTACGGGCAATCCCTTAAGTGGTTTCCACTTAACATATTAGAAGAAACCTCATAAAGATAGTGCAATTTTGTGGATGGAATCATTTTTCTATATTCCCTTAAGTGCCTGTGACTCCATACGATTCGGTTACGTATAGTAATACCAATAAATATCATCAATTTCGATGGCCAGACTGCTTGGGAGTACCCTTGAGGACTTCTCATCTATTGCAATCTCCTTATCCGACTTGTGATAATGCAATTTTGGGAAATATTCACCTGCTGATATCGTATATTTCACTGGTGCCTAAAAGTTTGCTATAGTGCTCCTCCAATAAATTGCCGAAATCCCAACTGAAAAAGTGAATAAGAATTCCCCAAAAAGTGTTCTAGAAAGTGACCTTTGGGTCATACAAAAAGTGAACCATAATTCCCAAAGAAAAATTAATCTATAAGTTCCTGAAAAAATGCACAATGCCAGCGATTATGATTCGGTTTACAGCGAAGAGGATTACCAGAACACCGTCCAAGGAGCCATAACACCTCCACTGATGGACTACGAAGAGTTCCGAGTGAAAACCATGGGTAAGAAGTCTCTGACTACAGGGTATTACCGTCTCTCGGGGACGTCTAACCCCTTATCTAGTGTTTGTTATGGGATTTTCTACCCACGAATTCTGTTCAAGATATGAGAACTTTGATAAAATGCCATTGCGGAACGAAATTTTTTGCGAATCGGGGTGTAGATCTACAAAAACAGTAGCGGAGGCGGTATATTTTCTGAGGGGTGTCGAAAATCATTAAAAAAATATAAGTAAAACTCCATAAATACCTTATTTACAGAATATTCCAGGTGCGTGATAGTATAGACCTTAATGTTTACATCACAGACCCATATCTTGACCCTTTAAAGCCCATCGTTTATTGATAATAATTAATTAAGCCCATCAATTCTCACTTTAATTAAAATGAAGGCCACAATTCCAATCAGAGCGATCATTTGATCTCTTCAATTTATTCCCATTCGATTCCACTCTCTTACAAACTTCTCTCTCTCTCGCACTCTCTTTCTGATACAAATGGAAATGAAACATTTAGAGCGCGCTCTCTCTTAATCGGTAAAACTCATTCCAATTACAAGCTAGATTCTAAAAATATATACCAAAATTGGCTAAAATCGAAAATAAATAAGCTTACCTAAGCATTTGTAAAATGTTGTAATAAATTCCACTAAATAAAAGCTATTTTACGACAAGCAAGGTTCCAATCGGACGCCTACTCACTACTGCGCTGGCGCGCGCGAGCAACGAGAACGATTAACCTATTATAAGCCAAGGGGGTATTTCAATTTTCCACCGAAAATACTGACAATTTAATCATTTTAGCGCAGTTCAGGTGAAAGACATAGTGGTTTTTTTAAAGTTCAGAGGAAATATGACATGGATCTACAAGAAGAATTAACAATCGCTAATATTTTCCGTCATTTACCTCATGTAGTTGAAGTATTTAAATAGAGGGGGCTTAAGTGGGTTAAGTATAGTGCTGGTAAGGAACCAAAAATGAAACAAAAACAATAGTAACAGGAAAACAAGTCAAGTGTTTAAAATAAGCCGCTCGCGCGCGCGCGCAACAACAAGTTTTTCCTTAGCTCCGATCGAACGAACGAAAGACAACAAGCAACTCCAATAAGAAGTGCCAAAAGATAGCTATTGGCTATAAAGAGTGTGTGCTATTAACAAAATAATAAAATTTAATCATAATTAAAAGCGTGAAGGTAAAACAGTGCAAAATAGAATGAAAAAGAGGGGAAAAAGTAATACAAAATCGAACTACAGCCAAAAAAATACAGCGAAGCTGACGACAGCCAGCAGCAAGTTCAAGGTGTACGCGCGTGTGTGTGTGTATGTATGAGCAACAAGTTGTTTGAATGCAAAAATTAATAATCATTCTGATTGAAATGCAAACAAAAAGTATGCATAGTGTTGTTGACTAAAGAATTATAATAATTTCAAGTGATTGTGCGGCTTTAATTCGAGTTTTATTTAACTCTTTTTCTCACGCATTTACCAATACCAATGCAAGGGCCGCTGCCTGATTCTTTGACTCACAAATTGCCCGCGACAGCAGCGGCACAGATAGAGAGCCACAAGAACAGCAAGATCAAAGTATATTAAAACAAAGGTGGGGTAGTGTGAGAGTGTGGTCTCTACCAAAGTGCTTTGGAACGTGTCCACCCATATGTGCGTGTATGTGAGAGGATGACAAAAAATAGGCCACCCACAAAGCGGCACTGCCTTCATTTTAATATACCTTGTGTAAGACCCGGCAGAGACTCCAAAACCAGTAACAGAAAGCGCGACAGAGATAGTGGCAGAGACACAGTAGGAGCGATAGAGATAGCAGCAATAAGAACGCAACGCAGGAAAAACAGTAACAGAAAGAGAGGCGGCAGAGAGAGCGCAACAGCGTCAAAGCAGAAACAAAACTGTTGTCTTATTGTACCCTTTGCCAACGGCATGATGGTTTTCACCAACAATATAAGCCGTACTGAACATAAAGGAATTTCCGATCCTAAGAAATATATTCTTGCTCATCTTGCTTGGTCGTTTGTCTGTTTTCTATTCAAACTGGTACCATAGTTCCAATGCTCTCCATCTCTCATATAAGTACGATCGATCTACAAGGGTATCCAAAGCTTCGACCCCGCAAAGCTTGACTTCTTTTTGTGTTCAACCATTCCATTCGTTTCATTTCTGGTTTTCGCTTTTCAATGCATCCGATCGGCTCATTTGTTGCCAACGTTCCCGCCGCTGAAAGTCGAACCGGTGTTTGTTTTGTAATTGAGAGAGTGATAGAGTGAGAGAGCGAGAGAGAGAGAGAGCCACCTGTGTGAATCTTCGATAAGCAGTGAGTGCGGGAGGTGGAGGAGGCCAATGGGAACGGGATAGCTAGCTAAAACGAAACTGATAAAGTGAAAAAAAAGAGAATACATGCAAAAACAAACAACAAAACTGATTAAAAACGAGGGGGAACGTTGTGAGTTGCTGCGGACACCGCAACTCTACAGTTATACCCGATACTAAGTCAGTATGGCTCTCCTCCGGCAGACGCCGCTAATATTAAACGACACGACAAAGAGTGCGTGCGAGAGAGACAGAAAATCAGTCTGAGCGTGACGTCGGGCGCTGCGTAGCCACTAAAAATTGATTTCTTGCTTTTGGCTACAAAAATGATCCGATCTGATCCAGATTCGGCAACCGGATAGATATGGTCATTCTCTATGATTCTGCGTTTTTAGTTTACTCGAATTTGCAATATTGTGGATGCAACAGATTTTCGTCCTTTGTGTGGGCGGAAGGGGGTGGGGCGAAATTTTGAGATATACGTTTTATAGTGAGATCTAACAGGAGTGCGGATACCAAATTTGGTTACTCTAGCCTTAATAGTCTCTGAGATTTATGAATATCCCCAGATCTGCATCCTTTGCGGGGGCGGAAGGGGGTGTGGCGAAATTTAGAAACAAACTCGTCTCGGTCCGATATATTAGGAGTGTGGATACCAAATTTGGTTGCTCTAGCTTTTATAGTCTCTGAGATCTAGGCGCTAATGTTTTACTCTAAGCAAAGCCGCCTATGCTACGTGTGTGTTAGAGAGAGACAGGGCGAGAAAAAATGAAATTGTTTTCTTGATGCTGGCTATAATAATAATACGATCCAATTCAGATTCTGCATTCTAAAAGATATGGTCATTCTCTACGAATCTGCGTTTTTGGTTTTTTCGTATCTTTAAAATTGTGGATGCCACAGATTTTCGCCCTTTGTGGAGGCGGAAGTGGGCGGGGCAAAGTTTTGAAATATTCTTGTAGCAGTGACATATCACAGAAGTCTGGATCCAAAGCATCGTTGCTCTAGCTCCTATAGTCTTTGAGCATTAGGCGCTGAAGGGGACGGACAGACGGACAGACGGACGGACGGACAGACGGACAGATGGACGGACGGACAGACAGACATGGCTCAATCGACTCGGCTATTGATGCTGATCAAGAATATATATACTTTATGGAGTCGGAAACGATTCCTTCTGGACGTTACACACATACACTTTTACCACAAATCTAATATACCCCAATACTCATTTTGAGTATCGGGTATAAAAACGGAATACGAAAAATATGTTGATGTTTCTGGCTCGTTTAACGGTAGTTTGTTGTTTTTTTTTTCTGTTTTGGTTTGTTTGTGTTTTGCCTCGCGCTCTGCTCTGCTCTCCTCTCTTCTTCACTCCTTCTGCTATCTGCTCGTTTCGTTCCCCTATTTGCTTTGGATTTTGTTTATTTTGTGTTTGCGCGTGCGCAAAAGTTTTTTCTTCGTGGGAAAAATAACACAAAAGGAAATAGAAAAGCAAACCAAAAGGGAAGAAGAAAAGGAGAGAGATGGGGAGAGGGATACTGGAGGAGTTGGAGACCGATCTCTGCTATACAGACAAAAACACTGCCATCGCCGCGCCGTAAATTACTCCAAAAATCAATTATACATTTTTTTTAAAGAGTACAACTGCTACAGGTGTCACTTTTTAGTCATCTTTATTGTAGAGTTTCTTTGGCGCACCTTCGTTTTAAAGCGAATTTTAATTATAGCGAAAATACTACGTCAGAAAGTCAACGCGAGAATCGCGAGAATAAAAAGTGTAAAAGGTGTTAAAGCAACGAAATGGAGTAGCTGTATCAGTGGCCCTTCGATACGACGGTCCCATTACGACACATTCCACGAATCCCTCCGAGATATAAAAAAGCGAATGTGTGTGTGTTTTCCATTGTGGATACAACGATACGAACCGACCCGAACCTTAAGAAGCATTTAATTTTGTGATTTTTGTGTGTGATCTTTTAATCTATAAAACGAAACGAAAGCTGAAACGATTTTTTAGGAATACGGCGATTTTTAAATTATTAAGCAAATATGGAACCTGGAATTTTAATTGGTAAGAAAATTGTAGATCTTTTTCAAGTGAATTTTATGATGTTTGATGATTAAAGAAATTATTTATGATATGATATATGGGTATATATATATTACAGATATTGAAAGGTATTTTCTTTGTAAATGTTTCACTTCATACACACATATTTTTTGGGACATTTTCGTCTGATATTCTTTATTCCCAAAGTTCTCTTTCTGATGTTCATTTTTCCCAAAAAGAACTTCAATTATGATCTTTAATTGATGATCTTTTTCCATGGATGATCTCTTTCCTTCAGAAGTGCCCCCAAAATTAACCCCAGCAACACTTCTGCTCCCCTCATGACACCATTTCGTGTCTCAGAAAATACTTTCTTTCAAGACAGACCACATGTTGCTCTCTCAGATACAGATGCTCCACAGAGGCAGGGCAGCACACACCCAGTGCCCCCGAGCGGCACACACCCCATTCAGAATCGGAGAATCGAGAACCCAGAACCACAGATACAGATACTTTTATGAGTGCGCGGATCCGAGTATGTGTATATCGCTTTGGCGTTTCATTTGGTTAAGCATTTAATGATCGGCGGGGCAAAATGCAAAGCCAAAGCCAAAGCCAAAGCCAGAGTCCGGAGTGTGGGGCATGGGGCGTGGCGTAACCCGCACGCTCTTCTAATGAGAATCGAAACCACTTTAAAGTGGGGGGAAAATGAGCGTCTCTATACCCTGTATGTAGCTGGATATTCCCATTCTATTCTGTTCAGATTCCATTCAAAGGAAAGGAATACTCAATATTCCGCTTTAGATCGCTAAAAATTATATAAATATCAAGTCTTCCTTCTCAAGATCTATAAGAGTTTAAGCAACGGTGTACGATTTTAAGGCTACCAGGAAAATAAAATCGGGGTTTCATTTCTGCTAAGGCTACTTTTACACCCTCTAAAAAGTAGTAAATGTAATAGAACCCATTTTCTTAAAGATATTTCTATGAAAATTGTTATTATGGTAAAAATTACTATTGTCCAGAGTTCTGATTGATGACATTATTTTTAGATCATAAAGATCATAAAAATAATCATGATTTACAGTTCCCCCAAGGTTTCCAAAATATTTCAGCACCTAAAAAAAAGAAAAGATAATTTTACTTATATTAAATTCCAAAAAACTCTCTTTAAGGGGTATCCTCACAGTCTCAAGTCTCTTAAAATCATTCTAATTTGTGTTATTTTTTGTGTGTTTTGTGTAATTGAGACTCGATTTAGACGCGGAACCACGGAACCCCTTTCCGCCATCAATTTGTGCGATAGAATACGAATACGAAACCCCTCCCCCTCCACAGTCTGTGGTGTGATGTGTGTGGGTTTTATTTTGTATCCGATTTCGATTCCAATTTCAAATTTCGGATGCCATTAGGCATATCTATGACTCTGTCTCTGTCTCTCGCTTGGTCTTTGATTTTCTGTGGCTTAAAACCCGACAGTCGACAGCTGAGGCTTTGGAATGCGACAAAATGCGATGCATTTGCTAGTTGCAACTGTTTGGGGCATTTTGCCACATGTGTCGAATCGCTGACTGGAAACTGGAGCACAGAACTGGTGGCAGGAACTGGTATACAACGTTGCATCGCATCGCATGGGGGAGTATGCAAAAAAAAAAAAAAAAAAACAAACACCCATGGAAGTTACTTTGAAAATGAGAGTATTTTGGAGGAATTTTTTGTTGTATATTGATTTATCTAATTGTATTTTGTGGCTAATTGTGGGCTCAATCCATTAGCAGTACATGGCAGTCCATGCATTCCATTCCGTTTAGTAAATAAAAAAAACAAAAGTAATAATAAATTACAAATACTTTTAAATCAGTGAATTATTCAATTAATATTCATTAATTTAATTGTGTATTTACACAAATATTTAAAAAATTTTGATTTACTCAAATTGATTATTTAAAACAAATTTTTTAGATTTAAACAAGTATTTAAAACTTGATATTTACTCATAAGATTATTTAAAACCAATTTTTTTATATGTTTGTGTATTTTTAGCTTTTATTTCATATAAAAAAAATACCAGAGAATTCTTTCAGCGCCCTTCTGCCTCAGTGGCTTTTGTTTTCTGGTTTTATGGCTCCCAAAAACCCAAAGCAAATTCCATTCTGACCCCAAAAAAAAAACAACACACTCCCCCACGCTCCAGTGAATTTTCACTTTTGTAATGGAAACTGGAAGGTTTTTCTTTTACATTTTTAGGCCAACATTTTAATTGTCTCCACATTTTACGGGCCATATGGGAAATTTAGAAGCCAACAAACATGTTCCCCCTCCACCATACTGTGATTTTTCTGAAGCATTTTGGAGCTCCGTTCGATTACCTATTCGATTTTTCTATGGCCCTCAAAGAAGGAGGCGAAAACGTGACTTCTGGACGACATTTCAATTGCATGTGACACGCATTTCAATTGAGCAGAAACGCCACTTGAACTGGGGACTTTTCTATAGAAAATATGCTCGCAGTTTCTGTGTTACTTTTATTTTTTGTTAATTTTTGCTAAAGTTTTTTGCTTGTACATATTTTATTTGATTTTAACAGCTTTTTTGGGGGCGACAGGAATTGAAGATTGGAAATGGGTTGTTGAGGAAATTGCTGGAGTGTCAAATGTTTTATTCAATTGGTGCTTCTTTTTCTGAGGAGGAGGAGCAGGAGTTTCCAGAAATAGTTTGGAAAAATACATATTTTATTAGTTTCTTTTAGAGTAGAAATTTTGTAGCATTATTTAGCCCTAAATAAAGGTGATTTCTGACTTTAGTTGGCTTTTCATTTTCACTTTTTTATTTGATTTTTTTTATTATATTTTTACACATTTTATAGCCCTTATTTTCCCTTTTTTGTGGCGCTAATCTTGTAATATATTTCCAAAAAAACCCATTTAACACCCCCATCTATAGACCATATTTATGCGCCTTTTAGACCCTATTTGAACCCCCTTCTATGGCCTGTTTATGGCTCAATTCAAGCCCCATATTTAGACGCGATTTGCGGGCCAGAAACAACAAAATTAAATGCATCGATTCGAACAACCTTTTGGCCCGCATAAATTAGAATAAAATGCATTTTCAATGGTTGCCACAACAAAAAAAAAAAAAAAAAAAAAAAAACACAAACTGTGTATAGGAATGCCAGAGCGGAGTAGTGAACGGAGGAAAATCATGGGGAAAACCTGTTTCCCGAACACGAAATACCGCAGGCAGACACAGACGTTAAAGAAAACCAAACACCCAGCATGTCCGACACTTTCCGAGCGACGACTCTGAGGGGTTTTTTGCTTAGCCAAAGGCTTTATCAGAGAAAAAAAAACTTGGCTTTAAAGAGGGGGCACCCCCTGCAACACCTCCACACTCGCCCCCACAACAACACACAATCTTTGGCTTCGTTTCTGTCTGGTTTACACTGCACTCCCCAATAGCGGAAGTTTTCATTCATTTTCATATTTTCTCTGTAGAGTTTTGGCCGCCGTTTTGGCCGCTTCCGTCGGTTATAGCCGGATGAATGGCAGATAGGAACGTTTATGGGTGTTAATTATGGCCAGAAATTACATTGGAAATGATTAATTATCTGTCTGCCTTCTGGGTGGCATTTTAGAAAAAGAAATAAGAAAAATTTCCACAACGGAATAGGGTCTGTATTCCCATGAATTTTGTAGGGAAAGTGGCCTTCTCAATAGATTCTTTGAGGGCCCTAAAGAAGTAAGAAATGTGATAATTTGACAGGTCAAAGTCAGCTAAATTTTCCTTAATTTAAGGAGGAAAACTCTTCACTCATTCAAACCCAGTTTTTCCCATAGATCTGCCCCCACCTGTGGCTCCCGTTTGTTGGCCACTTGCACAACATACCCCTTGCTGCGGCTGGCTTTTATCTATAAATATTTATAAAATTATTTAGTCATATCTTTAGCCAAAACGGCGGCCCACACGAATCCACACTCCAGTCCACTCCACTCCTCAACCTTAACCACTTTATGCCTTATTAAACATTTTTCTAAGAGGTATTTGTGGAGTGAAAACGGGTGTTATGGGTGAGGGAAGAGGTATGTGACAAGTAAAAAGAAGAATAGAATCCATAGAATATTCGATAAGGGCGGGAAAACTTTGATTTCGGAAACCCCTAGGAAGAAATCTCTTAAGCACCCCTAGATCTCGGCTTTTAGAGGAGGTAGAGCATCAGTATTTTTTGTAAATATTATGCTTATGGAAAAAATTAACGAACTTCTTTAACACAAATTTTTCCAATTTTTTTCACTTCATAAATTCAAATTTACGAAATTAAAATTTCATAAAATACATAAATAAAAATATAATAATAAAATAAAATAAGTCATTACCAATCAATTAATTTAATTTGGGTATTCTCACTGTCGATCCCCTGTGTCTCTCTGGATTTTGAACATATCTTTCGGGCCCCACTTTTCAGAGTGTCTCCCTGGCCGTCTCTCTCCCTCTCGCTTACCGTCTCTGGGGGTCCGTCTTTCTCTCTATCACTCTCCGTCTCTTGGTGTCTCTTGGGGTCTGTCGGCAGCGGCGGCGTACTCGTTTTCGACAAAAATTGATTACAAAATCACTTAGCCTCCACCGGTTTTTCGGTGGCTGCCGTCTGTCGTCCGCCATCGCCTCGTCGCTGCTGCCATCGGTTGCTGTTTAAATTTTACGCATTCATTAATGTTACGGATAATTGAATTTACTTATCGCGAAATTCATTCATTCATGCATTAATTGCAACTCAAGCAAAAACAGGAATGAAGACAGCGACAACGACGACTCCAACAACGTCATCATCCTCGTCCACGCGTTGGCTGCTGGTTGACAAATTCCCGCGATATTCCCCCAATGATGATTACGATTTAAACTGGTTCTTAACGCGCGAGTTTCACTCTTAAAAGACATGGAAAAATGGGTTTTTAAAGAGGCTGGAGATTGGAGGAGAGTTTTTTTTTCTAGATTTAAAGTGAACTTTTGTATCATTTAGAAGGAAGGGGCATTAAAAGAGATGGAAAATATTTCTTGAATAGTAAATTCTTCTAATTTTCATCTTCCACAAAATTCCACTTTTCCACTTGAAAAAACTATTCTTTTAAGTACGAATTGGTCTGGAAGTAAGGAATGAAATGGATTGGAATAAAGGCTAAATAAAGGAATGTAGGCTCTTACTAGGAGAGGAATGTGTATCGTACCTTAGATTTTTCTGTAAATTTTCTTTGCCTTTTGGTTTCATTCTTGCATTTCTGTGGAATGTGGGGAATCCCCTCCGCTTTAAATGCCATTTAGCTTTGGCTTTTCAAATTATTTCCCTGCTTCGTTGACGCTGTTCTTAAAAGTTCTTAAACGCTTCATTAAATATCATTGCCGCCCGTCCCCCCTGGAATGTGCTCTCTTATTAAATAACACAGTGAGACCTTTGAATGGAGAACCATTTCAAAGGGGAAAACAATCGAAAAATATACAAGATCAATAAAAGCTTTATTTGGCATAAAAAATTATTCATTGAAATCCAGGCAGAAAAGGCCTTCTTATAGCATAAAAGTCT
Organism: Drosophila persimilis; assembly: GCF_003286085.1. Classification (NCBI taxonomy): domain Eukaryota; kingdom Metazoa; phylum Arthropoda; class Insecta; order Diptera; family Drosophilidae; genus Drosophila; species Drosophila persimilis. The sequence continues at coordinate 2,418,815 of NW_020825706.1, forward strand.
CTTTAAAATTATTAAATATTAAAAAAAAATTAATTTTAAATTAAAAAATTTAAAATAAAACACCCTTAACTTACATTTAAAATTATAATTAAAAATATTAATTATAAACGTAAAAAAGAACTTTATATTTAAAAAAAAAAACTAAAAAAACAAAAAGTTTAAATTCAAAAATTAGAGAACAAAAATTTAAGTTAAAATTTCAGTATAGTTTTATAAACTATTAAAATATCGTTAATTATCGATAAAACATCAAAAAAAGATATTACGATTTCTACATAATATTAGCCACTTTTCTGAGAACTTTTCCTATTACTTAAGAATATTTCTTTATGATTTCCTTTCTCCATTTTCTTTTCACCTTAAATCGCTTTCCTTTACACCATTTCATTAGATTTTCAATGGAAATTTCTCTCCTAAGATTTCGTTGGAAATTTTCTTATAGCCCGCAAAAAGTCAATCGCCTGGCGGGAACTTTTACTGTAATTTAAAATTGTTTTCTTTGGCATTAAGGCAAAACACATTTTTCTCTCTCTGTCTCTGTCTCTGTCTCTCTCTGAGGACTTGTTAAAGCTCCACTTAGCCGCCTGAATGTTGGCTGCCTCAATTGCTGCGCTGCTGTTGCAAGCACTTGATCCTGCCTCAAGCGATGAGGGGCAATGTCTGTGTCTGCCGCTCTATCTTCTGCTGACAGAGGGTCCACCTCCTACTCCTGCTCCTGCTGCTGCTTGTGGGTCCATCTCCTGTTTTCCCCCACTTGAAAACAGCTTCGTTTCATGTTATTTTTATTAAGATTATGGGTAGTGTGTGCCCTTGGCCACCACCACCTACTCCCCCGCCTCCTGAAGACCATAATTGAAAGAGCTTAAGCATCGGTTAAGGATGGCCGAGGGAGGCGTGAGAATTGGCAGCATTCATGTCATGTGTTCATTAATTTATGTCGAAGCGATTCGACACTGAAACTTATGGGACAAATAGAGAGAGGGAGAGACATGTGATGGAGATACATATAACGAATTACAGATACAATTGGAAGATATATGTATATTCTCGTAGTTTGTGGCGGCAGTATTTCACGGGTTTCTGTGTATCTTTTGCCATTCATTTACTTTCATATTTTCTGTGTCACTTAATTGCATTATTGTTTGCTTTTTTTTGTGGCGGGGTTTCCCCCTTTCCTCCTGTTTGTTTATTCGGGATAAAAGGCTGGAAGGATTTATGGTTTATTTGCCTTTGGGTCACACTTTTCACGCAGCTGTTGGGGAAAGAGAGAGAGAGAGAGGTCTCAAGAGGTGTTTGCGCCAGAGATATGTCCCCAAAGAGTACTTATTAAATATCTTTAGTATCCAGAGATTTTTTTATAGGTGTTTTTTTTTCTGAGAAAAAGCTTTCCTTGGAGGTTAATTTCTGCCACAGAAACCATCGGAATCCTTTAAGAAGATTTGATATTAAGATTTAAAAGGTATATTTGTTCAGAAATTTCAAAGAAAACGTATAACCAATCTTTGATTCCATGTTCCCCGTTCCATTTTTTTCCTTTCTGTATATCTCATAACCTTTACTGCTAAGCCACTCTGGTTGTGAGAGAGAGAGACAGAGCAGGGTACCTGCCAATTGCAAAAAAAACCCCTCCCACTGTAGATACAGCTGTAACCCAAAGATACTTTGAGTATTTTGTTGTTTAACTAAAAAATAAACATGTTGTTCGTTCGGTCTGTAAATCAATATTGTTTCAAGTTTTCAAGTCTTCTCCTTCTCATTTACCTCCTCAATGGGAGAAGAGGGTAAGAGACAATACTCAACGATAATTAGAAAGTTTATTTATCGCATAAAAGGCGAAAGAAAAATTGAAAAGCCAAAAGAAAAAAGGAAAATACTGCCGATGGTTGGAAAGATGAGTGAAAATGTTGTGCGAAAATCACTCTTGACCATAAAGACACTCTCTTTTGTTGGGTCTTTCTTTGGGTCTAGTTTTATCACACTCTTTATACCACTTTTCTCTCTCTCTATCTCGCTCTGTCTTTTCTTAACCTATCCCTTGAGGCTTTACAAATCATTGACTGCCTGCAACCGATCGATCGTTTACAATTTCCGACATATGGCCATATACCAACCTTCCTCTCTCCCTCTCTGCCTCTCGCTGTCTGTTGCCCTTTCTCTTTTTGTTCAGCTCCTCCTCTGCCTGTTGATTCTTTTGTGGCACGCAACATTGCCATTGATGATCCAATGATAAGTATCAGAGAACCGGCTTGTGCTTGCAACATTGATGCATGGATTGAATTATGAATTGAATTTATTATTCGCCTGTCAGCAGCGGGTGGCGCCCCCAGCCACCGCCATCAATCTAGGGGGCGGAATGTGTGGGGGGCGTGTACATCGATAGATGAAATATTAATTGAAATTGAAAAATTGCAGATCCATTACAGATAGCCCTCCAATACCCCCGTTCCAAAGGTTGCAGTACAAATTTCCCATAAGCGAAGAGTCTGCAAGGAATGCAGTGGAATGGAATGTTATTTGAGGCTTATGGAACAGTGGTTTCTGGAGAGCGGAATGTGGGCCCTACCTTATAAATAGTTGTACCATTTGTAACGCTATCTCTCCCACCATTTGGTTATTCAAATCTCATTCGGGATTGGGACGGGGGGGAGACAACCACTGATAAGGGGTTCCACTATTGCGTGTGTGTGTGTGTGTGTGTGTGTGTGTGTGTGTGTGTGTGTGTGTGTATGCTCTTATCAATTTTGTGGCCATAATGAGAGTTCCTTCACCTCTTTTGAGGCTTCCTTCAATGCTGTCATGCCACCACCACCACTCGACACACAAACAAACCATCCATCGGTTTGGCTTCATATTAAAACATCTCCACAATATAGTACAAGGCGCGTACAGGCGTACAGGGAAAACAAATAAATATTTGCTCAATGGCGCTACATGCGATAGTTGTTGGAGAGCGATGGGGGGACGGGTAGACATCGCCGTCTGTTGACCCACAATAAAATGAGGGGTGGGGGTGGGGAGGGGAGGGGAGGGATCCGTAGGGGCTACCAATAATAAACAAAATGTAGAGGGTCCACACTACAGCCCGCGATTCTCCCATTCCCCTTGTTTCTCCCATTTTTTGTTTACACATAATTCTCTGTTTTCATTTCATTCGATGCGGGTCACGCTTTCGTGCCATAATAACCATAAAAGCCATAAACCATACAGAAATACGAACACACAAAAGAGATTACATTGAGATAGATCGGAAATATATTTGAAAAGGGAAAGGGTTGATTTCCCAAAAATAAAGCGGGGGCGTTTCAATCACAAGTTATGGAAAATGCTAAATAAATTCTAATAATAAATTTCCTCTAACATTGTATGATATTTTCTGTAAAATTCTCCAACAATTTTGTATTTTGCAAAACTTAATTGGAAAGAACTCCAAACCAATAACCGGCTTTCAACAACCGCCCGACCGCCTGCCCGCCCGCCTGTCAATAAATCACCACAAAAAAAAAAAAAAAAAAAAAAAAACAATGATTCGCCAACTTTTTCACACTCCATTGAGCAACAGTACATGGGTCCCTCCCCCCATCATACTCCCCCGCTGACTGGGGAAGGAACAACAGAAAATATAAGCCCCTTCCCCCTTCCGAAAATATTTGAAACAACTTAATATCATGACAGGAATCACAAAAACAGTTGACTGACAAAACGATAGGCACATCAAATACCCTTTGAAAAGTTTGCTATGATGAAATTCAAGAGATTTTTGGTCAAGAATATTTTTTCAACTAGTTTCAATTGCTTTATTCGTCGTCTCTTTCGTGTATTATATATGGATTATGGAGCTTTTCTTTTTGGTGTAAGTTTTCGTATAAACATTAGTGTTTTTCGTATAGACATTAGTGTTTTTCGTATAAACATTAGTGTTTTTGTTTATGTCTGTGGTTCACCCTCATTGTCGTTGTTTTTTTGTTGTATTTTATCTTCGAGAGTTGTCTGCAAATTGGCAGCCATGCTACGTATTACGAGCAGCTTGGCGATGATTTGTTGTAATGCCTCCAGATACAATTCGCTCACTCCCTCTTCCACCGATCCATCTTGATCCTGGTCGTTTTCGGCTTCAGTTTCCTCTACGGTTTTAGCCATTTTAGGAGAAAAGGTGTAAATATTTTCGAGTTTTAGTGGAGAACAAAATTTTGTAGTTCCGTTCGAGTTCCAGAACCAGACTGATTGAGAGAGATATCTGATACACATATAAACCAACAACAGTAATATTTAGGCCTACTTTCTGTTTGGTTTTTCTCACTTCTGGCCCCCTTTGAAATGGAATATTTCCAAATAAAAACTCCAATTATTTTTAATATTTATGTACTACAAAAATAAATAACCTTGGAATAGAAAATTTGCAATTCATATTTTTTTGGGGTTTTTTTCCATCTATCAATTGTCTGCTTTACTGTTCTGTTCTGTTGATTATTTTCTGAATTTAGTTAAGTTTCCGACGCAAATTTATTGCAAATTGAAAAAGTCAGCAGCAACAACAAAACACGAATATTTCGTTTGATTTTTAAATTTTCAATTGGTTTGCGTTTCAGTGGAGAGCAAACTACTCTACGAACGTAATGAATGAGAAACTGATGTCATTATAGAGTCGCTCTCAGAACTCTTCACCCCCCCCCTACACCATCCTTCGCACTTGCCAATTCCCATTTGCATTTGTTTTGTTTTTACAGACTTTTTATTGCCTTCAATTATAAAGCAATCAATTGATATTTTATGGTTCCCTCTTACTCTCTTTCCCACACAGTCGTCGCATTGCGACGTTTGAGAAAAAAGGAGAGGAAAGAACGGCTACCCTTTGTAGAGCCATCATTCATAACCAGAAAATGTAAAGCAATAAATAAATGTAATAAATACAAAAGCAAAAACAAATCTACGCAGCAAAAGTAAGGGTCCCGTTGGCTACTTCGCCTTCCACCCAAGGGTCCCGTAGAGAGAGAGAGAGAGAGAGAGAGAGAGCTTGGATGACCAAAAAGCGAGAGCCGAGCGCATAGCTGAGAGAGAGTGCAATGGAATGCATGCAATTGGAAGAGTGCGTGTGTGTGTGAGAGGCAAAGCTCATACAAATGACATGCAGTGGCGGCAGCGGGAGTCGGAGTTTGCCGACACGATCGGACATGCACAATTGTGCCTTCAAATGCGGAATACCGTAGGAACGGAGCTCTATCGCTAGAAAGAAGAAATGCTTTGCATTCAAGGGAATAATTATATTTTCTCTCTTCAAATTTTGACACTAAAATCTAAGCATAACCGAAGAAACGCCCTTTTCCTTTCAGAAAAAGTAGGCCTTGATGTAAGATTGGTTTGATTTGGTTTGGTTTCGTCTCTCCAAATATCAGTCTGGTTGTAGAAGTCTCACTGAAAATATAAATTTGTTTCTTGAATTAAATTTTTTTTTTGAATTAAATTAAAAATATGGCTAAAGGACTGCCCCAATCGACAGAGAGTCCGGAGAAGGATGACGTAACCAACGTCGTGGTTGCAGAAGAGGTGGCAAAAGTTGTCGCCGTCCAGACGGAAGAGGTCGCTGTCCCGGACGAAGAGAATCCAGTGGTGGTTGCAGACCAAGAAGAGCCGGACCCATTGCTGATTGATAATCAGTTGGGAACGCCGGAGCCAGTGGCGATTGTTTCAACCCAGTTTCTTGTCCTACCTATGGAGTACAATGCGCCCGAGGAAGATTGGGACGAAGAAGATGAGGAGGATGATGAGAACGAGGAGAACGGGAACGAGAACTACCCTTCGATGCATTTCCAAGGCTACAACTGATCCAGAACCAAAGCCAGGGCTCCACCATAAAAAACAAAACAAAAACAATTAAAAAAAACAACACACGAAACAATAATTGTCAATTACATACACATGGGCTACTAGACCAACAAATTTCCACTACATAATCCATATATAATACACGAAAGAAAACGACGAATATTAATATTGCCACACGACGAATAAATCATTGTAACATTAAATTACATTTTTCGTGGCCTGTGCTTCAATAAATGATTTCAAAATGGGGATGCAACCTACCATCTTCCTCGGCAAAACTAAAAGAAAACTTATAAAACTTTTGCGAAACTTTTCCAACAATGAATACCCATTAAAACAATAACATTTTTCGAGTTGTTTGTTTTGTTTGTTGCCAATTGAATGGCTGCCAAAACGAGTCAACAACAAAAAGTGGTGGCCATAAAGAGGCAGCTTTTCCGGGGCAAAACAATTTGTGAAACGACTTGGAAAACAAACAGCCTGGCCAGCATCAGGCTCGTAGATGATTTCTGAATATTTCGTATGAATTGCATGTACTTCCTGGTAAACAAAAAAAAAAGAAGAAGTCTACAACTGAAATTTCAATTGCTTGAAAAAGAAGAAAATTGCAGTAATTGACACTGGAAAAATTATACTGCTGCTGTTTGGTTTTTTCGTATGGGAAAATGATGATGATGATGCAGCATCATCTATCCAAAAGCTGATGATGCTGCATGTTGCTTATTTAATTGCTTAAAAGAACGTCTCACAGGGGCTTTGGGCGATGCCAAGCTTTTGGGAAGGGGTTCGGTCTGAAGATACGTATGAATTGTGAATTTAGAGATTGATGAGCCTTTTCTGAAAGAAGAAAGAATTAATTTAAACGAATCTTAAAGATTTATGGTTTTATTTGCTCTACAAAGGGTATCTACACTTCGGTCCTTCCTTCCTTTTTGTTTTCTATCTGCATTCCTTAAGTGATTTCCCAAACCCCTTGACGAAACACCGCCCCTGGCACTCCTTCATAGGCCTTGTCCATTGTATAAATTCTCATCAATTGGTTAGAGAAACGATGCAGAGAGCGGGAGAGCGAGTGAGGCCTGCAAGAGAGTATTAACTTAATGAATGCAAAGAGTCTAAAGCTCAATTAATGAAATTTCATTCAATTACCAGGGAGGGCTTCCTCTCGCTGTCTACCAAAATTGGTTTTGAGCTTCAATTGACTGGCGGTGACATTCGTACGTGTGGCAATGTCAAGGGAATGGCAGTTCCAAGTCCTTTACCCATTGGCACCCCGCTTTACAGTCCACCACATTTGTGGGTCACATGCAACAGGCAAGGCAGCATCGTGACTTTCCGCATCGATCAATATTGTGTGTGTGTGTGTCGGGGCTTAGTGCTGCGGCGGCAATTAGTTCTACGTTCAGGCGATGGGGACTAAGACTTCCTTGCGGGAACGTCCTTCATTTATATGGCAATTAAATTCCGTAGTGAGTGAGCGAGTGCCCTGAAACTTGGCACAGCGTCTTTGCCACAGAGGCTCAGGGCGTCGCAGTACCAACTGAAAGATGATTTATTATGCCTCCCAGCAGAGACGGCAAGCCTTTCCCTTGAATGTGTAATTAGATATGGCTATGTGGAATTGCCAGTAGGAACTGAGACCGGAATTTAAATTAGGGATCTATCTTCATTTTATTGAATGAATGATGGTATTTAAAGTTATATTTCTAAGCCCTTTAAATGATGGATGTCCTCTCAGAGGTTTATTTGTCAATTGGAACCCGCCATTGATGGTAGAAATTATCATATCGATTCAGCTTTAATTTTCAGAGCATTTTTCAATACATTTAATTGTAATGACGGCTTCAAAAGGGCTTGCTAAATATATTTGTGCTACCGAAACGATAAATTATGGATTACATTATGTTCTTATATCGAAATTCTTGTGAATACGATTGGAACTTTTGAATTGGTAAATTTTCAGGAGGCAGATACATATCTATAAACCCTTTAAAATTTATGGGTTCTCAATAGTTTTTTATCGACAATAACTGTGTAATCAAAATGCATAAAAGTGCCTTACAGCAGATGTGCAAACATTACTAAACCCTTAGGCTTTACTCTGTAATCGATAAAATATCGATGACTGTACAGAATTCTTTCGAAATGGATTATAGTTCCTTTAACAATCCTTAGCCTTCCATTGAAATAAGTCCGCTATCTCCATGGAAAGGGCCCCTCTCTCTCACCAAAGCACATTCTCGTATCCTTAGAAAACCCACTTAATCGTATAATTATCTCACATTTATTGTCACACTCGAAGTCACATGGTGGCTCAAACAACTTTGTGGCGTCGCTTCACACCTCCTTAAACTAATTAAAACTAGTTAATTACTGCACTTTTCTCTGTAGAAACTTACTCAAAGTGTGACTCATGCATTAGACCTTTGGTTTTTTTTCCACTCACGATGTCAGATGTCAAGAGTTGTCTCTGCATTAACCAAAAGCGTGTCTAATTTTAGAGTCTAATTACTTACCTACCACCCGGTAACGAAAAATCGATCAATAATTACACGCACAGGCTTCCACTTTATTTAATTGTCTGCCTCTAAGACGGCCATCAATCAGAGTCCCTCACATGCTGCTCCACATGGCAGGCCCCAACATTCGGAGGAGACGACACGCCATGAGACGACGACGATTGGATGAGGCATCGAGTGCATGGAGCAGCAATGCAAATTGCTTTCGGCCAGAATGAGCTGCGGTTTCACACAAAACTGACAAATGACGCGCTCGAGATGCCGACAAGAAGGTGGAAAATTTACGAAGACAGTGAAGATTGCCCAAAGAGGAAAATATGGGATGATAGGAGATATTTTCAAGAAGATAATGATAGGGTTTCGATTATCGATAATGGAGTTCTGATAAATTATCGATAATGGAATCCTGAAGAATTATCGATAAATTATCGATAAAAAGACGATAAAAGTTAAAATTATGTAAATATACCGATAGCAGAAATTGGATAACTTTCAGTGAATTATTATAATTTATCTCTAACAAAATATCGATAATAATAGATTGATTATATGTATATTCTCGATAACTAAAACTCGATTCCCCCTAGGAATATCTGCTATAGCTGTTGCCTGCTGTTTTTGGCTTCCACTTGTAAAGGCCCTGCTGTTGGCCAAAAGCTCATTTCAGCTCCACTCTGATCGTTGCGCCTTCAAACTGCAAGCGACGTCTCTGCTAATTGATTTTGAGCGAATGATTTGGCACGTTTGCAGTGCAGTTCATTAGCAAAGTAGAGCCCTACCCATAGTCCCATAGCCCCAGACTCAAGACTCGATTGGCGACCCGTTTGGGAGAGGTGTTCGCGTTCGTGTTTGGCGTTCTTAAGAGACTCTTGTCTGCTTTTTTGTTTTGGGGTTGGGCCATGGCTTTGGCTATGGCCTACAATTTACCATTAAAGTCTGCCGATTTGGCACGAGGTTTGGCCGAAACGAACGAAAGAAAGAAGGAAAGAAAGTCTTGTGCAAAACTAATCAACGTCTGTGTGTGTGTTGTTTTTTTTCCAGATGAACGACAGCATATACAGAAGAAAACGTTTACGAAATGGATAAATTCACATTTAAGCGATACCCAGTGCACACCAGTGAAGGATTTATTCATCGATCTGCGGGATGGCCATCGATTGTTGGCTTTGCTGAGCAATTTGACACAGACACAGATGGTAAGAGATCATTGACGATTGGAGGTCTGCCGGAATGCGTTCAAAAGTGGAGTTCAATAAGAATTTGTGGTCGAAAATCAGTTATCGTGAATTATCGAACTTTGTTTATCAATTTTTTAATCGAAAAAAAGTATTTCATGTAAAGTTGTTTTTTAATGGATAAATTTGTAAAATTATTTAATCGATTATAACTATTTAATCATTAACTAACGATAGTCACACAAAGAAATGAATTTTAGCGAAGTGGAGCTTAAATCGATATATTATCGATATAAATTTAATCGATAAACATCGATAGCCACGCCACCAGAAGAATATTTGTAAATTCTGACTTAATGTGTATTTTAATCGATAATTTATCGAACTTTTCGATAATCGATAACTTTTGATAGTCACAAAACGAAAGGAGAATTCTTTTATTTGCACCATTTTTGAAAACCTTCCAGCAGGATTTCCAACAGAAATCTATTAGATCCCTTGTAAAAAACCCTTTCTTCTCCTTTTAGAAACCCGAAAAGGGACGCATGCGTGTCCATCACATCAATAACCTGAACAAAGTGATTCATGTGATCCAGCAGCATGGCGTGAAGCTGGTGAACATCTCCAGTGATGACATTGTCGGCGGGAATCCGAAGCTGACCCTCGGACTCATTTGGCTGATTGCCCTGGAGTTCAATGGCCAACATCTAGTCAAAAGCCATTCGAGCAACGGCGTGGAGAAATCCCTTTTGGCTTGGGCGCGACAGTACACAGAGCCGCAGGGATTGCAGCTGACGGATTTCTCCAGTTCCTGGGCGGATGGCAGGGCCTTTCTGATGATTTTGGCGGCACATTTGGAGGAGCTGCATCTGGAGGCGGCCCTGCAACAGCATGCGTTGCAGCGTCTTCATTTGGCCTTCGATCTGGCGCATCGACACTTCAAAATCGAGAAGCTATTGGATGCCGAGGATGTGCACACGCACAAGCCCGACAATAAATCGATCCAGATGTACGTGATGTGTCTGTATCATGCCATGGAGTCGATGAGAGCGGCACAGCGCGAACAGCAGGAGCAGCAGGCGGAGCAGGATCGAGTGCCCTGCACGAGTATCACAGATTTGGATGAGGTTCCGCTCGATACAATGGAGATCTACACCTCTGAGAGCGGCGGCAGCCTGGAAAAGGGATCCACTGTAGAGCTCAAATCATCCATGAGACCCCTGAGCACCGCCACAAATGCCAGCGTAGAGATTAGTGGGTATCAAACGGCCCTCGAGGCTGTGCTAACACTCCTTTTGGAAGATGAGCAGCTGCTCTCACAGGAGATACCCGATCCGCAGGACTTTCAAACGGCAAAGTTTCAGTTTCATGAAAACGAAAGCTTTATGCTGAAGCTCACCGAACACCAGGAGTACGTGGGGGAGGCCCTGGAAGAGGGCAGCAACTTGATTAACGAGTCACAAAAGGCCGGAGGAGCCGGTCTCAGTCTCGAGGATCAGAACGAGGTGCGTCAACAGATGGTGCTACTGAATGAACGATGGGAGACGCTACGATTGAGGGCCCTCGATGTCCAAGCGAAGATCCTCATGCGATTGGCAGAGTTTCAGAAGCAAAAGCTAGAGCAGCTCCGGCAGTTCCTAACCAACGTGGAAGATCGCATTTCCCACATGAGCGACATTGGGCCCACGTTGCCCGAAGCGGAGAAGCAGCTGGTGGAGGCGCGATCCCTGAAATCAGATCTCTCCGAACAGCAGGAGCTGGTGGATAGCCTCAGCAGCATGGTGGTGATCGTGAACGATACGTCGGGTAACTTTATCGATCTCGAGGATCGTCTGAGTGCCCTGGGCGAGCGCTGGTCGCATGTGGTCAAGTGGAGTGATCTTCGGACCGAGAAACTCCAGCAATACAAATGCATCTCGCGATGGCTGGACGCTCGGGAGCAGGATCTCAAGCAGATGGAGTGCCAGGATGTCACAGATGTCGGCGGCATTACCCAGCGGATCAACGAACTCAATTATTGTGCCAAGGATCTGCTGGAATTGCAGCGTTACCTCATCGATCTACGCCAAATGGTGGCCGCCACGCTCCAGGATGGCGATGATCGTGGCGAGAGGGTCCTCGTACAGCTCGAGAGCTACGAGGATCGTTTGGATGCCCTCAAACAGATTCTGGAGGTTCAGACGGTGCGCATCGAAACGAAGGGCTTCAATTTTGGTCGAGATCGTGCCAGCTATGACGACAGTCGAGTGGTACGTCCCGAGGGTTGGGTGGACTATCAGATGATCATACGCTTTGGCGAGGAATTAGATGAAGAGTCAGAGCTCTCGCATGACTCTGCCACTAAGAAGAGGAAGCTACGGAATGGGGAAAACTTTTATGCCTTAGAAATGCAAATAATGGAGCACTTTTCGTATGTCCAAGAGGCCGAATCGAAGCTGCAGCAGCTCCAGCGACAGAGTCTGCGTCAGCAGTGCGATGTTCTGAAGGAACTTCAGGCGGAAAATCACCTAAAGAGTGCCACCCTGCCAGAGCTGAAGAAACTCTATGAAGTCTGTGAACTGGAGGACCCCTCCAGGAACCTTGTCCTCGAGGACACGCACATCAAGCAGCTGGAGCAGCGCTATGGCCTCCTCACACAGCGTCTGGCCACACAGCAGAGCGAGAGCCAGACCCTGTTCGCCAAAGAGCGGTACTACAACAGTTTGACGGGTTTCAAGCTCGTTTTGGCCGACTCCCGGGACTGGTACAAGCAGCATGCGGGCACGGCCAGTGGTGAGGAACTGGAACAGCGTCTCAGCCACATGGAATCGCTGTCGTTGGAGATAGCTGAAGCCAAGAAGGCCACAGAAGAGCTGGATGTTTCCCTGGTGGAATGGAAGCAGGATTTTGGTCTGTTTTACGACAGCTGGCATGACATGAAGCAGGCACTGCAGGCGCTCATCCAACAAAGAGGTGGAGAGAATCTCTCCAGGGAAATGGAAGAGATTAAGGGATTCATGGACAAGGTGGGGAGCCAAAAAGTGCGCGTTTCCTCTCTGGAGATCATGCAGCATCAACAGCAATCGCTGAACCACTTGGTGGATGAATTGGAAAACCTGAAAACCAAATACGAAAGGCTGCCCAGATCTCTGCTGAGTGAAGATCTCCAGGCCACATGGCAGCGTCTGCCAGAGATGCTCAACGAACGGGTGATCAAGCAGACGACAGCCATCGAGAACTTGAATCACTTTACGGCTGAATACAATGCCATTATAGCCGTACTGCAGACCGCCGCGGATGGAAAGTCCGGCAGTGGAACGAGTCAAGATCTGCGAAAGCTGGAGATCGATGTCATAAGTGCACGAAATTTCAGTGAAATTCTGATCAAGGAAGCGGAACCCCAACAAAAGGACTTCCTGCAATCACAGATACGAACCTTGAACGCCTTGTACGAGAAGGTAGAGCAAGTGCATCGGGAGCAGCGACAACAGCAGCTGGAAATCCACACACAGATGGACGTTGTCCAGCAGCGGCTCAGGAAAACCGATCAATGGCTCAGCGAACTCGAGAAAAATACACCCAAATCTGGTGTGGCCGATATACCCAACTCGAATGAGCTCTTCCAAAGCAAATGCCGGTTCCAGACCCTCAAGGAGTCCTGCGAAAAGGAGACCACATCCTTCCGAGAACTCAACGAACTTGGCGGAGATCTGCTCGTACAGATGGATGAGCTGCAGGACAAGGAGAAGGAATCCAAGTACGGTTCCCTGGCAAAGCAATTCACGCGTCTGAATGCCCGCTGGACGGAGGTCACCGAAACGGTGTACGCCAAGACGGCCCTACTGGAGCATATATCCACACAGTTGGGCGAATTCAAGAAGTTTATGGTCAGCGAAACGGGCTACTTGGATCGACTGGAGAACAAGATACGAAATACACCAGAGAATGCAGCCGATGCAGAAGAGATCATGGAGGAATTAGATGTGAGTAGAGAGAAAAAATACTCTTTTACTAGTGAATTTTAACATTTAATCCTCTATTCCTTGTAGGATCTGGAGAATGTATTGCGCTCCCACTCTGACGAATGGCTGGAGAAGATTCAGGAAATTGGCACCGAGCTAATTGACAACGAATTCATGGCCGAAACAATGCGTAAGGATATCCAGGACATGGTCGACAGATGGAATGTGTTGCAGCAACAGGCCAAAAAGCGCACAGAACTCCTGGAGGAAAAGGTCAGCGAGGCAGAGCAGTCAGAAAAGTGCATTGTTCAATTCGAGGCATGGCTAACGCGCGTCGATGAGATACTTAGCGAGCATCTGGAGAATGATGTGACCATTGAGGATCTGCCAGATGATTTTCAGGTGGGTTTCAGACGAGATTTATGCCTGCAATGATTCTAAAGCCCTTTCTTTGTAGCGCCTGGCGCGGGAGTTCATCACAAATGAGCAAAACTTTAAGGAAATCACAGAACTGATAGCCGAACACACGAGAAATGGCAAAATGGGTGCCGCCAATCGCCTCCAAGAGCAGCTAAACCTCATGGAACTGAGGTTCAAGGCGTGCCAGGCGAAGCTTAGCAAATGTACGGCACCACAGCCCGCCTATGAATCGAGGCTGAATCGCGCCTATGGGGATCTCAGGAACGTGGAGAGATCTACTTTGGTGCTGGATGTGGCTTCCGCCGGACCGAATACGGTGCAGGCGCAGTATCAAAAGTGTTTGGTGAGTGGAATCAGACGTTCCCTTTCTTTTGGAAACGAATATCTTGAGGTCGAACCACGTGTGCCTCGCCAGAAACGTTTTTCTGCCCTTTTCTAAAGAAAATCTCTTCCCTTTTTTATAGCAAATCTATCGCACACTCTCGGAAATCAAGGCAGAGATTGAGAGTACCATCAAAACAGGACGCAGGGTATGCGAGGATCGTTATACAAAGTCGCCGAAGCTGTTGAGTCAGAAAATCGATGCTCTGAAGCATCTGTACAATGCCCTGGGCGAGAATGTGACCCAATCGAAGGTGTTTCTGGAGGGTCTCCTGTCGCTAGCTCGAAATCTTGAAGAGTGCTTCGATTCGGCAGATACTCTGATACGACGCTTTGAATCGCCCCAAGAAGTACACGATCGTAACTCGATTCTGTTGGACTTTGAGGAGGTGCTAAGGAAATGCGAGGAGCACTACAATGAGTACAGTAAATCCTGTGATCAAAGCTGCATGGTGGACACTCGTCAGAGGATTGACGGATTGAAGGCGACCTACCACAAGCTCACGAGTGCGGATATCATCAAGCGGCTCACCGAAATGAAGGCCACGCTGCAGAACTTGGACAACATTTCCCTGGAGACTTTGAAGTTTGTCTAGAACTGAATTTTCCCCAAGTGAATGAATAATTGAATGTACATTTTGTTATATTTCAGAGCAATGGAGCATGATTTGAAGGAGATAAATGTCCCATCGAATCCGGAAATAGAAAAGCTGCAACAACAAGTCATTGCAATTGTTGTGGTAAGCACGGCATAATTCTCTTAATTACGCAAAGCTTTTCCACTCCTCCTCTCTCTTTGTACATAATATATGCTTATTGGCACTCTATGTCACTCATTTGCATCGGAATTTATCTGTGTCTATTATCCAATTACCATTTTGGAAGTTCAGCTTGTTGTCTGTCCTCTCATTTGCGTACTCCACATTTCGCTACATTACCTTTCACACCTTATCCATTCTACCACCCACTTACCCAATCCATTCATTCATACATTCATTCCTTCGCTCTCTTCATACCTCTGTTTTGTGGCTGTTTCTACTTGAACATCTCCTCGCCAAATGGAATTGAATTTCTCTCTCGTTTCGTGTCCTCCACTTTTCCTCCTTATGTTACGCCTCATTTGTACATTTGATGCATTCGAACAGCTCTCCATTTAAGATTTAAGAGAATAGACAGACAGCTTTAAGATTGATTGAAATGAATTGAAAATTGAAGAAGACATTTAGGCATTGAAAGTAAATGAAGTGGAATTGATGTTATTTGGCCTTGGTTGAAATAGAAATTAAAGAACAATATGTGAGAATTTAAACTTAATAGAGACTAAGACTGATAAAGGTGGGTAACACTGTGGAATAGTGGAATAAACCGAAATGGAATTGGTGACTTTTAATATGGATTCAAATTGAAAACTTTAAAGAAATGAACTTAAATTTTATTTTATCTAGTTTTTAAACTGATGCCAGTGTTAAAAAATGTTACAAAAGTATTGTAAAAAGGTAGAAATATAAAATAAAAGTGTTGGAAAGTTAGAAATGGAAGGATGAGAGACTTGACTAGAATTCTAAAAAGTAAAACTTAACGAATGCAATACCGCTTCAATATACAGCTAATTCAACTGTCCATTGCTCCCTAACCTTCATTATACATATACGTACACCCATCGATACCATACTTCCTCCATTTATACCATACTTCCTCCATCCTTGGCTTTTCTTCCACTTTCAATCTTAATATAATTTTCAACCCATAAATGTTTTTTTTTATATGCAAAGTTTCATAAAACCATTCAATAATCTCTCCACTCTCCACCCAAAAGCTAATCAAAGAACCAACAATTACCAGTGTTGGTAAATCATCATCCCAAAAACCAAAATAATAATAATAAACCATAAAAACCAAAAACCAAACCATGTATAAAACCAGAAATCACCGTATCACTAGAGCTCTACCGGGGTCTAACTTTGGTGTCATTTTCACGCTTCAAATTTTGTTGTATTGTGTAGAGTTTTTTTTTTTTATAAATACTAGAACCTCTTTACTTTCGTTTGTTGTGGCGTTCAAAAATGGTTGCGGCTGCGTCCAAAATGTAATCCGTAATCCCTCAAAATCCACCGACTCACCACCAAACAAAAAAAAAAAACCACCACTACCTGCGCCTCACCACCAAACCAAATGATAAATGCTTTTTTGGAGACTTTATTAAATGTACAAAATATCTATCTAACATGTCATTGGATGCGTCTGAGGCTTCATGGGCTTATGGAAAATCATTTTTATACCTTTGGAGAGCTTGGAGAGTTTGTACGAATGTACAGATATCTATTTAATATGTCATTGATCGCGTTTGAGGCTTCATTGGCTTATGGAAAACCATTTTTATATTTTTGGAGAGTCTGAAGAGTTTTGGTACTTATACAAAAATCTGCATTTATTGCGCAGGATGTGTTGAAAACACGTTTCAATGAAGCCACCACGTTGAATACCAACTCGACACAAAAGTCTCCAAACGATGACGATACGGAAATCGTTGTGGTGAGCGATACAGTGCGACAGAGACGTGCACGGACACCCCAGGCTGGAGAATCGCCATCTACAAAGTCACCAACAGAGTCTCCCACAAAATCCGTGGAGACCCCATCCGAAGCAAGTGGAGAGCAGGTGCTGCCTGATGTCCTGCCCCCACAGACCTTCCGTTTGGCAGAATCCAGCACTTTGTTCTCTCAAATATCGCTGAACCCTGCGAATGTCTCCCAATCTTCACCACCGCCAAAACCCAACAAAACGAAGCGAAAGGCGCCTGCCATTCCCGCTCAAATGGTTGAGATCAGGGTGAAGAACATCCAGAACGACAAGATGTCGGTGCAGAGCATCCACCATGGATCTGGATCTGGAGCTATGGAACCGCATCAGGGGGAGATCGTGTCCACCGTCAACATTCTGGAGAGTGTGGAGCCCTTTGTGCCCGAATATGTGGAGACTGTGCAGATAGTGGATCTTTCCGAGGACTCGGATTCGTCGTCGCTGACCAAGAGCAAGCACTCGCTGTGCGAGAGTCCCCTGCCCACAGTGGTGGATGATGAGGAGACGCTGCTGCGTCCTGGCGATGGCAACACGAGCACACCGTTCCTGCGCGTGGAAAAGCATCGCATCTCCTTTGATGAGAAACGCAAGCGAATCGCCAACGAGCGGGACATCCTAAGGGACTCGGAGGAAGATGAAGATGGTCCCAAGACCCCTGACGCTCCCAGAGCCCCTCAGGTGTCGAAGCCCAAGCGGTGGCGTCACCTTCAGCCAGGGACACCCGACACGGAACCCGAATCCCCAGGTCGCGATAGTTTCTATAGTCCCGACAAAGAGTCCGGTTTCGATATAGAACCTCTGGTATTCTCCGACGATGAGGAGATACCGCGTTTCTCGCTGGAAATGACACCAACCATTGACTCCGATAGTGATACGGTAATTTCGGGGAACCAAATCTCAAGGGAAAATATCTTAAAAAAGAAGACTATAATTATCTCTACTATAAATATGATTGTTCTTTTTCTTTAGAGTCGCATTGAGACGCCCTCGGCCAAGAAACCGGCCTCATTTTTGAGCAAGGTCCTGCATTCGATGCCCTCGCCGGCAGATGATTCGAATGTGACCCTCAAGAGTCCGCTGGGAGCCCAAGAGCCCAAGAGTTTGGATGATCGTGTGAGGGAATTCGATAAACAGGCCAAGCAGATGATCTATAAACTGAAGCTAACAAAAGCCAAGATCGAACAGTGTCATGAGAGTGAAGCGTAAGAAAGGAGTACATACCATTTTAAATCTTTTTTCTAATGAAAGTATCTTTTTATAGAGAGGATTTGCGACTGCTGATAGCACCCGATGCGGCCACATTGATATCCCAGGGGGATTCTTTGGTTCTAGAGACCCATGGCCGACAGGGAAGCATCTCTCGTTTGGTCATGAGAACACAAATCATACTCCGCGAACAGTTCCGAGAAGTGCAACAAGCGAGGTTTGATATCAAAGAAAAATCGTTGTGTGCTTGTCACTTATGGGAATGTTCTTTGTTCACAGATCAAAGACCATGGGAAGTGGTGCGGCTGCTCCACCGCTGGAAAGCGTCAACATTGAAGAACTTGTCACCAAGGGACTGCGTCGCATTAATGTCTTGATTGAGAAACCTGTGGACTTGAAGTCCAGCGGTGATCTTGAGAAGCGCATGGATGATATCAATGTAAGTTCGCGCGTGGATGATCATCGCATCTCTGGCTGGATGCCAGAGATCTCTGTGCATTGCGGGGAACATCTGGTTGTGCGAAATTACGAGATTTATTTAATCGTCTGGCATTACTCATACGCGTCACACACAGAGGAACAGCTCTGATAGAAAGTTAATTGCCCTCTCGAGGCATTCCGAGCTATAGAGGCAGAGGAGGCGGCACCACAGTATTTCTAGCGTGGCTAAATGGGTCCATTAGAAGGCCTAAAAATACATATTTCTGACACAGTTACACGACGACGACGACGATGGCAGCATTTGTGTGCATTTAGTAGGAGATTTCCTTTGTGGGTCAGAACTTAAGAGCAGAATAGTAAAAAATAAGAGAGCATCAAGAGAGAGGAGAGGTCATGGGATGTGCATTTGATGGATGATGGGTGCTTGAAGGGTTGGACATGACATGTTTTATCAAAGAAATATTCTTTGGTCTTTCTTTCGTTGATTTTTGATGAATTGAAACTAAGAAAATTTATGAATGAAGCATGTCATTTGGTATAGAAATTAAAGAGTGATTTGGAGAGGGAATATCAGATAGAAATTGCGGGAGAAATATGGGAAATATTAAAGCGTTTAAGGAACGTAATTTTCTTTCTTAGAAGAACATATTTTTATAGTATTTCTGGAATAAATTAAATGGGAATGAAGTGAAGGGGAATTAAGGAAATAAATTGTTGGAGAATTATGGAAAATATTAGAGCGCTTAAAGATTCGAAAGTTCTCTGTTTTAAACAAGACCTAGTAGCTTCTTGGAAACTTCCTTTATTCATTGCTCCAAAAAGATGTTCAATTCAAATTTTAAAGCGAATAAAATCCCTTCCGAACATATGATAGATCGCCGCCGGCACAAAAAAGTGCCCGAATTTCAACAAGTTTCCATCCCTAGACGACATCACAATCCATTAATCATTGCAATCATTTGTTGTTTTGTTTGATTTTATGGCCCCAATGTGGGGATGGCGACAAGCGCAAGGAATATAAAAAAAATCAAAAATAGAAAAGCGAATTTTCCGTATTTTCCGAGAGAGCACACGCGAGAGCGAGAGAATTGGAAAAACCTAATTTTACAGACGACCCCCAACCCCCCTCACACATACAATATGTTTCTCTTTTTCAGTTTTTAGTTTTATTTCTGGTTTTTTTTTGTTGCGCTTCTTTCACTCTTCAGTAGCGCGGCATCTCGTAGTGGAGGCGGTTCTTCTGTATATATATTTTCTGTGGTGTGTTTGTTGATTCGCTGATTGATTGTAAATTTGCGGAAAATTCAGGTTTGGGCGCGAAAAAAAAACGCAACGCGAGGTTCAAAATCAAATGCAATTTTGTTGGTTGGCAAATGCTGTCAGAGGAGGAGAGGTAGCCACCGTCCCTCCATCATCCAACCAGTACAAGACGCATTTCAGTCACCCCAGAGAGAGAGAGAGAGAGAGACAGAGTGGAAGAGAGTCCTTGCATGAATGCAATTGAAATTGAATTCCCATCGCTGTTGGCCATTTTGTTTCCGTATGTGTATTGGAGCCTCCGTTTCCCCCCCATCTCACACACACACACACACACACACACACACACATTTTAAAGCTTTAAATGCATCTTTTATTCCTGCATTTTTATCTTTTCTTGCAGGAGCGTCACGACGATTTACAGGTGATTGTCGGCGCCATTGGCAAGAACGCCCAAATGCCAAAGGTTACGCCCCTCATGATGAACGAAATTGAAAAGGTATGAACATCCATCTACACAACCATTCCATTGTGTTTCCATTCTGTAACTACTGTTCTCTGTTCTTTTCACAGACGAAAAACAATTTGATTGCTCATGCGGATGCCATAGAGCTCTCATTGACGGAACTGCGAAATGGCAACCGAATTTCCAATGGCAAGGAAAGCGACCAAAGAGTGCCGCCCATTGCCCAACGTTCGGGTGAGTTTTCCCCACCACCCCTCACCACTGGATGGTTGATTGTTTGTAATAGTTTTCCCCAAGATCGTATCCCATCGTACCGCTCTAGCATTGTTTCTGGTGGTCTTCAATTGTGTTTGGCTTACGCTCGAGTTGATGGCTTAAATGGTAGGGAAGACAGTGAAAGAGTTGTTGACAGGGCTAAGAGGATGGAGAATTGAGGGCTAAGTACATAAGAACTAAGGACTCAAAGTGAGTGTGTGTGTGTGCATGTGGCTCTGGGTAAAGTTAGTTTCAGGAGGTTTTAAATGCTTTTTTATTGCTGCATAATGAGGGAAAAGGAAAGGATAGGGAATTAGATGGCTGAATAAAGTATATATTAGGTTGTTTCTTCATTGGAAGTCTGTGGAGAATTACTTCTGATAGAAATATCTGTAAAAAAGTTGTTTTCCAATGCAGATATCTCATTAAAGGATGATTTCTGATAGATAAGGGCCTTCTAAGAGATAGCTAGGATGGAATAAACAAAAAACAAATTCTCTTATTTCCTCCTACCTTAAAATCCTCTAAAAATGTAACCCAATCAATATATCATTGAAATTTCCAACAATATTCTCTTTCAAAATATATATTTTGCAGAAATCTATTTAAATATTCCACACAATCCCTCTCGTATTTCCCATCGAGCTATTCATTTATTAATTTTGCATTTTCCAAAGACTGTTTTTGTGTTTTCATTAGAAACCCAATTAAAACTTGTGTATTGTTATCGAATGCCATGCAAATATTTAACCATAATTGAAATTCAATAATCTCTGGAACGGGCACTGGCAGCCCTCCCCTTGTGGTAGTATTTTCTTTGGCAAAAATATGAGCAGACATCACAGACAAAAAAAAAATAACGTAAAAAGGGAAAAACTCTTGAAAAAGCACGCACCGCACAAAAGTATTTTGTATCCGTATGCAGTTTTGTTGCATTTCTGAATGGGTTTTTTTTGTTGTTTTTCTTTTTTTTTTTGGTATTGGATGTTGTTTGTTTTGTTTATTTATTTTGTATAGTTTTTTTTTTATGGGACCGAGAAAAGCGTAATTTTTTTATACAGAATGATGAAAGTCTAGGGTAGCATTAAGGGTCGAATGGATGGTTGGATTCTGGTTTGATCGATATACTAAAAGATTTAATGAATAGCTTTAAAGCAGTTCAATTAAGGCGTCCTTAACGTCTTTAACAGCACTGTTATTTGCTCTAATCAATACTAAAATAGTCTCTCGGGTCGCTACAAACACTGCTCTATGTTCTAACCAACACTAAGGAAGATATTATCCAAAAAAGAGACTCCCAACCAACACCAAAAAGGAGGCTCTCTAACAGTTTATTGTGCAACAGCAAAAAGCAGCAAACATTGATTATGTTTAAAAAGGCTGTAGTTTTCATCAACACAGAAATACAGAACCCATCTGTGACTTTCCGCTCATTTTCTCGATTGCTTTGAAAGACCTGCAACACCCCATTACAGGGTGTTCAACAGCACCATATTCCCCTTTATTTTCACATATATTTCCCTGGCTTTTTGTTTATATTTTGTATTGAAAAAAGGGCAGCCCGTGAAGCATGCGTCCGCTCAGTCGCCTGTGGACCGGCAATCGGCAATCGGCGGCAGCAGCAGCCAAATGCCGCATGTCAATGGCACTTTTGACATTTTATGTGAATGTTTTCGGTGTTGACTTACTTGTACAGACAAAACAATAACAACAACAACAACAAAAACACGGAGGAGAGTGGAGAGTGCAGAGGCCGGTGGCACTCTGGTGGCACTGCCTCTGTCTCGTATTGCCTGTTGCCATAACACAGATGCAACCAGATGCTGATAAATATTTCAAAATAACAGAAAAAAACACCCAGGGAAAGAGAGAGATATTTTCATTGCCAGAAGCAAATACGTATCTCTGGCTTTCGATTCGATTAACATTCGATAAAGGTGTATCAGGAACTGTCTGTCGGATGGCGGATTGGATTGCCAGATAATAATTGTAATTCTTTCAAAACGATTATCATTTAATGGAACTCCGTTTGATGTTTCACTCAGGGATGCAGATCCTAAAGAATGCAGTATTTGTTTCACTGGAGTTCAATTAAAGAGAATTCCTGTTTTATTAATTTTAAAGAAAAGGTTTCCTGGAAAATTCCTGATTCTATCTCAACTAAATTTTGGATTTAATGGACTTAACGCAAAAACCTGAAGATTTTCCAAATTTAAGGACGATTTTATTTACACTGAAGCTGTAAAATATTCTAGTACCTGTACCAAAAGCCAGTAGGTCAATGATTAGGTCAGGTATTCATCCTAGAAGTTGATATAATTAATATAAAAACGCTTCCAAAAGGTTTTTCCCACTAAAGAGAAGAAATCTCGCATTGATCGTTGCCAACACTGCAAAATAGACTCTTTGATCAACACTAAAATATTCAATGATTGGAATTTATTCGTAAAACATAACGTTTTTAAGATTAATCGCTTGGTATTAAATGAATAAAGGATTATCAGATCGAAAGAAAAGATCGGTTTTGGAAGAATTAGACTTGAAATTTGCTCAAAAAAACTGCTGCCAAAAGAGTGAGATACTCAGAGTAAGAAAAGAGAACTGAGGATTTTTCCCACTTTTCTTCTCTCACTCTGCAGTACCCTCTCTACTCTTGGCCCCCTCTCTTCTCATTTATACGTCGGGATGCGGCTTCTTTTCTTTATCGGAAGCACTAAATTTGATGTTCTTTTTTGAGGAGCGATAGCGTCTCATGGAGCTCCTGCGGCTGCCTCGTGAACGGCTCCTCACGGAGTCCGTTTCGCTCGACCGTCTCGAGAGTGTCGCTGGCGGCATCTTTGTGATGGTCAGCTGATCGCGTTCGGTTTTGATCAGACCCTGTTTCTTTATGAACTCCTCGAGCTCTTCGTCCGCCTCCTCGTCGTGGCCCTGCCATTCATGCTTGTCGCTGATCTCCACCACCTTCTGCGGCACTGCCATGACAACGTCGCTCATCTTTCGCCCGTTTTTGGCGATGGTGAACTCTGCCTGGTAGAAGAGACGCCGCCGCTCCTCGAAGGACATCTTCAAGAAGCTGGTGGACTCATGACTGCTCTCCACCGTCAGGAAGCTGCTATTGTTGCCCGAGAGGCTGGCGCCGTCGTGGCGCGCCGAACCAAAGCTCAGACAGGAGGTTTGTCTCATATCCTCGGTGCTGACGCGTTCCAATGAAATGCTCACCTTTTTTTTCCCCTTATTTTGGCCTTGCGGGCGCTTCAAAGGGGAATCCTTTCGGGGCGCTGTGGTGGCCATGCCGGCCTTGCCGACCTTGTCCTCCAGGCGTTTGGTCAGATCATGGGGATTCAGGATGTAGCCCTTAATTGGATGCGGCGTGCCAATGCCGAGGTTGTGTTTGGTCAGCGCCGAGGGGCTTTGACTGGATTGCTGCGCGCTGTCGGATTCCCGTACATGAGCCGACAAGGAGGGGCGTGAGGAGGGAAGATGTCCGTAGGAACTACGAGCCGCACCCAACAACGATGAACGTCTGACCTTGGCTGTGCTCAGATGTCGGATGAGAGACTTGGGATCGAGGGCCTTGCCCTTGCGGGGATGGGGCGTGCCCAACAGAAGACTGGCACTGTCTCGCATGGGTCCTGGGGCCGCCTCCACACTCCTTATGTGTTGCAGGTTTTGTCCGTTGTGTGCCTCCGCACTGCCCGTCGATTGCATGGAGGGGACGTTCTTCAGGTCCTTGCCATACATCTTTTTGCTCTCCACAAGACGCGCCTTCAGCAGACTCGGATCGATGGCCTTCTCAGCCCGGGGATACGGCGTGTCCGCCTTGCGGCTGGTTTGCATCAAACCATATTCCCTTAGATTCACGGCCAGCGGTTCGGTGTGTTGGAATTTCAACCGGAACATGCGCTTCCGTATCGAATCATCCAAGCTCGCTTGGTCGGGTTTTTTCCGTCTCATCGAAGAGTATTTGGGTAGTGATGTCTAGGGATTGTAGAGTTTTAGAGGTACGTTGTGGCTGGTATGGGTTGGTATTACCATTTTTAAGAATTCCTAGGAGTTTTTTTTTTTTTTTTTTTTTGGGTCGTATTGTAGCGTGTGTCCCGTTTTGGCCGTGTTTATGTGTGTTTCGCTTGTGATCGTTCCGTTTCACTGCTAGAGTTATTTGTTTCTGATTGTCTTGATTGATTTGTAGTCTTGTTACATCTGAATTTTAGCTAAAAAAAAATCAAGGCTTACTAAAAATTCATTGAAGTTATAACCTACCCTCTTTGAATTTGAATTCAAATTGATAACCACTGCTTTGGACGTTAAACGTGTTAAACGGTTAAACTGCTTCAAACTCTGCCTGAAATTCTTAACTGTTAACCTCTTGCACTGCTTGTGTGGATTAATAATTTATGGAGTTTTGTGGGTGGTTAAATATCAGGGATTTAAAGGGCGTTTAGTTTTCTTCTATCTGCAGTTATGTATTATTTTGGTCTGTTACAGGAACTGCATGGCCTTTTATTATTTCATTCAAATTGCGGTTGTTTTTTCTGCACGGTCAGTGCAACAAGCAGTCTAAACTGTGAAACCGTTTAAGGAATATTGCTAACTGTTAACCGTTTGGTGAACTGCTTGAACAGCTTTTTCTGTGCTTACTGACGAAAGCTGGTTAATGTGTGACTCATTTTCAAAAATGCAAACTTCATCAAATTTTTAAACCAAAGCATTTTTCTTATTCATCTCAACTGCTGGTGCTTGTGTGGTCCTGTGCTTTTTTCAAGACTTCCTGTTTTTGCCGCCTTCAAACAGCTGTTGTCGGAAATAGCGAAACATTTGAAAAGAAAACGTTCAGCGACAAGGAAGTAAACAAGTCCCCCAGAACACAGGAAATAAATAAAGAAATTGGGAATATATAAATGGATAGTGTTTGAACAGGAAGGAAAGAATATTAAAATATGCACAAAATATTCAATCAAAATAACTAACAAATAAATTCTAGGTTTAATATTCTTAAAAAAATGTTTGAAAATCCTTGAATGGAAGTGATACTCGGGTAATATTCAGTTTAATGAAAAAATATTAACATAATAAATGATTCAATTTTTTAAACTTCAATACTGACATCAAAACTGTTTTAAAATAATTTAGAAATGCTTAAAAATCATAACAAAAAGGTGTTAAATGTAAACAAATAAAAACGAAGTGCATAAAATGAATTAAAAGTGAAATGTGAATGAATTCCATATTAAAATTAATGCCAAATATATTTAAGGCAACTCAAAATGGAATAAATTAAAGGTATGCACCAAACATTCCTCAAAAAGTCTCAAATTTATTTCCCGCAAAAATACGAAAATCACAAATTAAATGCCATTCAAGGTCGTGTATAAAATTGGCGAACCTCTTGAGCCTTTGAGCCTTTAAAAAGGAGTTTCTTGCCCTTTGCTCAGGTGTCCTCAATATTAGGTGGTGTCCTTTAAAACAGGACGACAGGAAAGGACAGCAACACAAGCAGAAGCAGAGGCAGAAGCTTCTCCTTCTGAGTGACAGCAGTGCTCGGGGGAGAATTTCACGCTTTCTTTGGCTTTTAATGAATTATGACATTTTCCTGGTAGACCGAACGCGTTTGCTTCCGTGATAAGAAGTGGGGGTGGGCGTGGGGGGGCGGGCGAAAATGTAGGCAGCGAGTGCTATCAGTGGTTCCGCTCGTTTCCTTTCAATTTCTTTGCTTTTCTTTGGGTTTTCTTCCTCTTTTTTTTATACATGATATGTTCTACCATTTTGCACCTGCCACAAAGGGGTGCACATACGCGTATGGGAGGGACATTCATCAGGGAATGAAGTGAAAAGAAAATTTTACACTTAACGTGTTTCTCCCACTTTGCTACTCGAGAGAGGACATCCCCCACCCCCCTCCTTTGTGTAGGAGCCCATGTTATTATTTCTTTCTGGTTTCCTTTTTTTTCGCATACATATAATTTTTTTATACTCCTGTTTTCCTTTTGCATATATATTTGCCTAACAGCTTCTTGTGTGCTTCAAAATCTCCATTCATTCATTCGCTGGCTGGAGCCCCTCCACTCGCCTCTAAATGCTTTCAGACGCCTCCTCCTCAACTTGACACGGGCCCTAGGACTATGCCCTGATCCGAACGTTTTCAACTGTCGTCTTGGACTTGGCATTTGTCGCCCCCAAATCCCTTGTCCTTGCAGACGCGTCCATCGCGCGAGCGCGCCTAATCCTGTCCGGGACATGGGAGATTTCCCCCCAAAAACACACACAGAAAACAAAGTCAATGTTTTTTTGTTTGTTCTGTATGCCCTTCAAAGGGGAAGGGTATTTTGATTGTGGGGAGGAGTTTGGAACTCTATAACGTATAGATATCATAAGAAAAATCGGTCATAGCTCAGTTCCTTCTAGAGATATTTCAATGAGGCTTTGAAAAACGAAGTTTTATCTACGATTACATCTTTTAGCTAAATCAGATCATAATCGGCTGACTTTATTTTATACATATCAAAGATTTAATCGATTATAAGTTTGTTGTTTCTGAAAATATAACAGCGAATCGTTCGAAATAGTCGTTTAATATAGGGATATATAATTAACCAAAGTTTCATCCTATATGGATCACTATATCATATAGGTATCATAGGAATTATCAGTTATTATTCTGTGCTTTCTGAAGTTAGATTAACCAAAGGTTGGAAGTACTAGTTTTACGGGTATATAAATGGATTAACTAAGTTTCATTATAATCGGATTAATTTATCATGAGTTCTCATAGGATATCAGACAGATCTCAGTCGGAATCGGTTAAAAAAAAGAGGCTCGCTTGTAAGACTAGTATTTGAAGGAAATATTCTTCTAGTTTAAACAATAAGAAAAGCAAAACTCTAGTAACTATAGTTTCAGCCAAATCTGATCATATTCCAATGAATGTTTCAGAATAATATATCTTTAAGTGTATTAAAAAAATTCTCTAAGAAAACCGGACTATTTTTCTTGTATTTTCTTTGCCTTTGGTTTTGGTTTTGGTTTTACTCGTAGTTTGGTTTTGTTTTCACGGATTATTGGCAGGGAGGGAAACTTTCATAACTTTTGCAGAGAAGGAGCAAAGTTTTGGGGCTCCCTTCACAAAGGAAGACACCTTTTCGTTTTCTCCTTGCCTTCTGCTTCTATGCCTACTTAAGCTTTTCTTTCGATTCTCTTTCGCCTGCTCGTTTCTTTGCGCTTTTTTTTTTTAGCCCCCCGCACAAGTATTTCAAGTGTTTCCTTTTTCCCTTTTCAAGTTTTTCGCAGAGATATTTGCACCCTGAGCTCTGCTGTGCGCTTTGAATGGCATTCCAATTGAAAATTGTCATTTAATGGGCAGCAAAAATGAGGGAAAATGCGAGGGGGAAAAGCAGACACAGGGGCGATCCCCCCGATACCCAAGAATAATATTATTATGTGCTGTGCTGTGCTGTGCTGTGCTGGTGCACTGTACTGTCAAGTATTGTCCCTTTCTTTGGCCAGGGGTTGACTTCGAGTTCGAGTCCAAGTGTGGCAGTGGAACAGTGCAGAGATGGATACAAAAAGACAAGCAAAGGAATCGGTTTGTGCACAGTGGGTAGCAGGTGATGGAAATTATAATTTTTATTGGGTTATGATTTTAAGAGATCTAAAATCGGGGGTTAAATTCCTTCAAGAACTGGGTTTTTAGTATTTTTTTGGTATTAAGAGGCTTACAAGGATAGCCCTCTAAGACTTTTAACGTTTTTGTCGAGGCACATTTGCTGAAAACTTTTTCTTCGGCCTGTTTCATACATTTAAATGTTGAAAAGTAAGGGCTAACGTTTTTGTCGAGGCACAAAAGCTGACTTCCCGCCTTTTATATGTATTTAGAGGAGGAAAAGTGAGAGTTGAAACCTAGAATCTTTAAGGAATAACACTCCAAAAGAACTGAGATTTATTCTTTCAATTTATTCAAATTTTATAGAAGCTTTCAAGCCATGTTTCTCTACAATTAATAAATATTTCCTGGAATTCGGAATTTCAGTTGCCTAAGTCCTCGACTATTGCCCCACTGTGGCTTGTCCATCATCTGAAGACACTTGAAACTTTTGCTTCATTGAAATAGTTTTTCATTTACTTGCCTTTTGCCTCAAATGTGCAACAAAGTAAAGAGATTCTGGAGCCGGCAGAAGAGGGAAAACCAAAGGAAAAATAAGAGGGCAAAATAAAGAAAAATACGCAGAAAAAAAAGACTAAAATAAGTGCAAAAAAAAGAAGGATAATGTACGAGGAAAAACAAAGGGGAAAACTCTGAGAAAAACGAGAAAATAAAATTGCAGTTTAAAGGAAAAAAAAGAGAGAGGTAGGAAAAGATATTCAATACGCAGCTGGTACTGACCCCATTGTGGTCAAAAGAAGAAGAAGCGAGACGGCAGCAGGCAGGAGATAAAAGTTGGAGGCAGAACCATCACAGGGTGACCACAGGACCACCCAAAACCCCGCGTTTTAATGAGAGAGCAACTTCATCATCATCATCGTCATCGCCCCCTCTCCCAGCAGTGACGCACGGGCTAATGAAAGGGGAGAACCTGTCACTGTTGGAGCACCTAATTAGCAAAGAGTCCTCTCCCCCACCACCCCTGAATATTTCCCATTTTCCCACAGCAGTAATTTTTCAAAAATCTCCTCTCTATCTCTTGTCATTTGTTCCACAGAATACAATAACGAACCGAGCGGCAGTGGAGCGTTGGCCGGCAGCTTCGATAAGTCTGTGCTGCAAATTTCCGATTGGCTGACTTGGGAACAAAACATGATCAAGATACAGAGTGTCCTTGTCGAGGATGTGGATGCCATTCGCATGGCCATCGAGAAGCAGGAGGTGCCATTATCCTTTATACATTCCTCCACAGCATTCCTCTCTATTTATGCATTCCCTTCTTTTATTTTAAACGAACAGAAAGTTTTACGGGAATTGAAAATGAAAAAGCCACAACTCAATGAATTGGTCCACACGGCGGAAGTGCTCAAAGGCGATATGAAGCGTCAGCAATTGCAGGAGAAAGGTAAGGAAATTTATATGCAAAATACTAATGGAAAAGCTGCTTAAATTTTAAGATTTTCTTGGAGAAATTGGGTTTGTTTTGGGCTACATTTACGACAAAAGAATCTGTTCTAAGGATTCGCAATTTAATCTTATTTTTCTGAAGGGTTTTATGGTTCTATGGGTCCATGGGTTCTATGGCTTTCTTAAAGGTTCCTCAAAATAGTTCTTGAAGATCGATTTTTATGGACCTTTATTGTGTCTTGAAAAGATAAGAGTACGGTTATGACTTGCTATAGAAAGACTTTCTATAAAAATTTGAACATGTATATATCGAATTTTGATATCTATAAGAACTATTCCTTTGGATTTTGATATATAGAAAATTATTGTATTTCTATATAGTTTTTTTTTTTGTTCCTGAAGATATTTCTATAGAAGTCACTAAAATAACAATATGCCAGCCCTGAAAACTATCCCAAATTCATAGATCTGCGTGGAAATATGTTATCTTTGGGTAAGGTTTATGAAAAACGAGGCAAAATATGTTGTATAGATGAAAATCAGTGTAGTTCTTGAGATATGTTAGTGAAAAGCCTCTAAAAATATTTTCTACCTAAAGAAAACATATCTTGAAACCTTTCGCTGAAGGATTTTAATCCAGTAAAGCTTTCCAAAAAAAACCTTTTGTGGATTTAATTTTAAAGAACATTTCGTATGCCGTTTAAGAGCAAATTTCCGCATTAAATCCAAGCCAATTTCCTCTTGAAATAAAACACTTTTCCCCCGTAAATACCTACTCCTTAATCACCATTAACCTTTGATAAATTCCTCCTTTGAAAACAGAGATGATTCCCATTAGTTACCTTCCAATCAAGGACCTCCTCACTGCCTTCTGTAACTCAATCATTATGTCATCCATCAAGCAATTTCTGTTGCTATAAATTCCAGGCAAAATGCCATCACAAATTCAGTTGCAATTGCAATTAATGTTTGAATGAAATTGTCCCCAAATTGGCTTACATTCTGCCGTACTCGTATGGAAATTTCATTAGGCCTGGTTTTTGCCTGTCTCTCGTCCTTTTCCTTTGGAGGAACGGGAGGGGAGGGAGTGACATTGGGAACACGGTTCCATTTCCTTTACCCCAAGCCCAACCCCCACACAGACACATAGAAATCACTTCAGTGCAAACAAATTTCCGCCAGGCGAGACAGGACACACACACACACACACACAGATAAAGTGCATGAAATGCACAGAAAGGGAATTCAGAGGAAAAGTTCCCTGCTAGAGAAAGGACACATGGCAGGAGCAGGAGCTGGAGCTGAGGCGAGACATATGAGAGTTTTGTAGTGAAAACAGCAAACAGACAACAACACCCAATGGATGGCCACTTAAAATTGGTAATAGAGCGAAGCAGAAACGACACAGAATGCTCTGAAACTGAGCAGAGCACCAGAGAGGGCTCTGAAAGTGAGTAGAGGGCCAGAGAAGGCTATGAAAGTGAGTAGAGGGCCAGAGAAGGCTCTGAAAGTGAGTGGAGGGCCAGAGAAGGCTCGGACTGTGAGCAGAGCACACCACAGAAGGTCCTGCAGAACATGAGAGTGCCCCCACAGAACGCTCTGGAGTCAAGGCTGGTGCTGGTCTCTGGCAATGCAATGGGAAATGTGGTTAAGGAGACTCTCGTCAACATTTGCATAATGGGGCCGTGAACCTCCGACTATATCCTCCCCACCGCCGCTCAAACTCCTTTAATTTGTCTGAATGTCCTGTCTGTCTGTGGCCGAGGAAACAATGTCAAAAACAAACACACAATCAACGGGAGAGAGAGTCTAACATAGACAGAGAGAGAAAACACAGGGAGACAGAGAGAAGACAGCAAAAAAGAGAGGTATCTCTCTCGGAGACTGAGAGAAAAGTCAAAAGACAATGTTCAAAAGTTCCAAAATAAAATCAAAACCAAACACGAACAGAAACAAGAGATGCAGCCACCCATTTGATACCTACCCTCACAGAACCTAGAAACTACTCAAAAACTACTCTTAAAGGTCCAGTCTACCAGTACTCTACTCTCGTACAGAAACTACCATCCATATTCTTCAGATCTAGTGAAACGATGGTATTGCTTCGGATTTGTGAGATTTCTGCAGAAGAAAAGAAAGATCTGTGCAAAGTTTCAGTAAGATATCTAAAGATCTTAAGGAATACTTGCCTTAGAAGCGACTGCAGAATGACAGAAAAACATGGCTATAAGGAATCATTAATCTAATGCTGATCCTGAACTTATAAGGTTAAGACTACCTTTCTTTTTATGTTTTAAAATCATCTGATCAATTGATGAATACCCACTGAAAAGCGAGTGGTGTTCAAAGAGGCACAAAAAATGCATTAAAAACGCACGCGAAAAAGCCTTGCATACTTTTGGGCTGTGTTGAATCTCAAACCCACCTCACAGTTGCAGAGCCACTGCCCAAAGAGAGATTTGTGCCTCTAGAGGAGGCGCATGCTCTTTAATGTTGTTTTTTTTTTGTTGCCCTCTTATTTTCTCTGTAGATTTTACTCTGCGGAATTTTAATGTGGCAGGCTGTGGCAGGCAGGGAGAGAGCAAGAGGCATGCAACATTTATGCCAGTTGACATTTAATTGACAAGGGGGAAAGGGAGTGTGAGGGGGAAGGAGGGGCGGGATAGGGAGTGGCGTAGGTGGGGGAGGAAGAACCCAATGGTAGCTGAAATATTTTTATGGCCTGCTCTTTGTTTGGTGGCTGGGATTACGAGGGGTGATGGGGGGGTGGGGGCAGGGATGGAGTGGCTGGAGCATGTAGCATGCACTGCTTGTTACATATTATTATGATGTTTGGTTTGTCATAAACATTTGTAACTTGTCCAACGTCCTGTCCTTCTGTCCCACTACTCCATCTGTGCCCCCCCCCCCCCCCCCCCCCCCCCTCTCGGCCTACGCTTATTTGTACGTGCCACAATGTGTTGCACACAGGCTTCTGTGTCGTTGGCTTCTGTGTATTGCAGCGAGGCTGCTGCTTCTGTGGGCCAGCCTCTCCCTCTCATAGGGCCTGTTCTTGCATTCGGGAGTTGCTTTTGTTGTGATTTCCCAGTGCAGTAAAGGACTTTCTATATTTTTGCTGAAACTTTCTTTAAATTTGTATTAAAATATTTTCTAATTTAAGATTTAGAATTAAAAGAATTAATGAGAATAATGCAAGTACCTTACCATCTACCAAATATCACATCTAGGATTCCATAGATGGTATTTCTTTAATTTTCATGAATATATCTTCGTTTCAAAACCTACTTACATTTTCTGATTCATATTTTGGGTAACAAGAGACCATCCTTTAATTATTTTTCTTTTTAAAACCCATTCATCAAAGGAGTGCAGCCTGAAGAAAGAATTTTCGGTATTCATTTGGAAGATACAACAAAAAACAGATACAGAATTATAAAGTGGGTTATCATCTACTAGATTGCCAGATCTCAATCAGATGGGTTGATTATTATAGCCGGAATTAAAAAAAACTAAATGGCTGTTTGAACACCTGGCTTTCAAACAACGCATTGTAGTAGAGGCTGGATACTTTTAGGCCTGGGACACTGGATATCTTAGCTCTTCTATCCGTTTTGCCTGTCTGTCTTTTATGAGTCTCTCA
Source organism: Drosophila persimilis (assembly GCF_003286085.1). Classification (NCBI taxonomy): domain Eukaryota; kingdom Metazoa; phylum Arthropoda; class Insecta; order Diptera; family Drosophilidae; genus Drosophila; species Drosophila persimilis. The sequence continues at coordinate 2,451,959 of NW_020825706.1, forward strand.
AGTGCATTTTGGGAGATATTTAAATCGAAATGCAATTGAATCTTCTTCTACTTCCACTTTCCCACAACTACTTTTCTCATTTCATGTGCCTCTTTCACTGACTTTCCGCTGTCTCCTCTACCTCTTTCTGTGGCTGATGGCCCGCCAATGATGCCACACACATGTTTGTGTATACCCCTCCAAAAACCTTGACAGTTGTGGCCAGAGAATGGCTCCCTCTCTTGTTGTTGGCCATAAACTTCTGGCATTTGGCCAGAAAACTCTGGCAAAAGTATGGCCATCAGGCGACGAGCATTGTATTTCAATTTGTTTTCCCACCTCCACCTCAACCCGAAATGGAATTGAATTTCTACCCCTCTCCAGCAGCGGAAAAACAGGGTCACCTGAGGCCCATAGTCCATTAGCAAAGAGGTGGCATGATTAGAGAACAAGGACCTGCTTAGGAGATAGCGATTATAAGAGGATATATATATAGAGCAAAGGTCCTTCCAATTAATTTGTTATTTTTGTAAGTCTTTCGAGGCCTTAATTAAACCATTATTTACGAGGTATTATCGCAATCTCTGCGGGGACTGCACCTTTCTTTGGGGGTTTCCCCACCCCTTCCCCCGTTTTCGACCAGGGCAAGAGTCACCCAGAAACTTCTTGCCCCCGAAAGTTCTTATCACACAGGAAGAGTGGGAGTGTTGGGGCACGTACATATGGGGTGCGGTGTATCTGCGTCTCTCTATCGTCTCTATGGTGTGTGTGTGTGTGTGTGTGTGTGTGTGCCGCTCGTAAATCTGTCTTTGACATGCAATTTTAGTGCTGTGCAGCAGCGGCTGTTGCTGCAACACCAGTGCAGCAGCAGGCAGAACATTATCTGAAAGGACAACGCACTCCATTCGTTGCCTCTGTGCCTGTGCCTGTGCCGCTCTGCGTGGCATGCGGATTTCTACCCACCCATTCCCATGACTCTGTTTCGAAATTGCCTCTAATTGCAGCCTTTCGCCTTGCAACGCCTTCAACTTCTCCGTTTGGGTGCTCGGCTTCACGCCATTACACGCTTTAATAGGCCTCCCCTGCGCTACCCAGAGCACCCTTCTTTAACACCCCCTCTCTGTCTTTCTCTTTCTTTATGCTACTCGCTGTCTCTTTCTTTCTCTTTCTCTTACTGTGCTGCCTTCCTTCTCTCAGTCTCTTTCTCTGTCTGGCGCTTTTTCTTTGCGAATGGCTTTGGGGCTGAGCTTCCTGGCTTGTGTCTGCGCTTTCAAGAAGTTCGTTGCTTTTTGGTACTCTGCTTTTTAAAATGAAGGAGTATTTCAGCTGGAGGATTCGTTTGGGTAGGGCTTACCGAAGAGTTTAGGATGTTTACAAGATACATAATGAAACCGATGAAACAGTCATGTACATATAGTCTGGATCTCTAGAGATTGATGAAATTATCCTCTTTTATTTAATTTCTCTCTGTACAATTTTTAAATCTTAAATTTTAAAACCCCGCTACTCAAGAGTCCATAGATTTGTTCTTTATAAGAACTAGAATCGATTTAAAAGTCTTAATATTTGTTCTTATGAATATTCTATAGTTCTCATTCCATTCCAGTCTTTTATGATTGAAATTAACGCCATTGCGACATGCTCACACGCACATATTCGTCATTTTGTGGGATTTGTTCCTCTGTTCTTTCTGCTCTACTATTTTCCATGATTTTTGCATAGCAATATATTTTCTATATTGATTTTTTGCTATATAAGATCATCAACAAGGCGAGTTTTATCTATTTCCTATAGCTCTTATATTTATATTCTTCTTAGAGCATCCACAAGCCGACTTCTCTTTTCTGTTCCTGTTCCTGTCATCGTCTTATTCTTTTTTTTTTAATTACACACAAAAAAAACCAGAAGCTGAGAAGTGGAGAAGTGAAGTAGAGGCCTGTCTCTCCTATGGCTGCTTAACCTCAGACCTTTTATGACATAAAGCCAGAGTTCACCCCTAAACGCTCTACAGCCCCCCCGCTAACCCTTGGGATATAACCTCTCACCCCGCAGTGTCTTTGCCGCTCTACAATCCGTTCTTGTGTTCTGCTTCCCCTTCATAAAATTTAGCTTAGAATTAAGTGAAATTATTGTCATGGTTGTTGGACTTTTGGCGCAGTTGTCGAGATCCTTTGAGCCTTTTTTGCAGGCGGCTAGGCCCCCGAAAGTTATTTTCGTCTAAATAGTTTTATGTACGTTAAAATTTTTCTTTTTCTTTTCTCTTATTTTCTTGGTTCTGGGAAAAATATGTGGAATATTTTTTCTAAATTTTTCGCAGGTTTAAGGGGTGTTCTTTGTGTGTTTGTGTGTGCCCCCTTGGGTGGGGGAGGGGCTGGCTGTATCCCGCTTTCAACAGGAGGAAGAAAAAAATAAAATTCTTTTCTCTGTGAGAAAAAAGAGTACAACACTAAAGGGGATGTGGATGGGGATGGGGATGGGGGATGGTAGTATATCTCTCTGGATCTCCAGTGCTGTGCTCCATTGCTGCTGTTGCTGTTGCTGCTGCACTCCACTCATTACGCAAATTGTCTTGGCTTTCACACTGCTACGTGTCCTGCGTGTCCGGTGTGCGTCCTGGGCGTCCTGTGTCCTCCGCTTTGGGTCTCCTCTTCAGTCCTGTCCTGTCCTGTGCTGTCTGTCTGTCTGGCCATCTCACATGACCAAAATGTCCTTAGCAATTTTCTTTTTTTTTTAATGAATTTTAATTAAATTCATTAAAAAGGTTGCACTTGTTGTTTGTCTCTCTCTCTCGCTGTCTCTCTCTGTCTCGCTTTCTGACTCGTTTTGTGCTTATGAATATCTGTATGCATTTTATTTATTCATATTCATGATTCATGAATAATTTGAAGGCTAAGACAGAGAAGGACATGATTTGATGTGTTTTTCTTTTCTTCCTGTTGTTTTTTCTAGGAATCGCCGTAAATGGAATTGCATATTAAATGGGAAAAAGTTTTAAGAAGCGAATTCTTATAGAAGCTCGCCACAAAATTCTGAGAAAATAAAGCTAGAGATTTTTAGTAGTGTAATGAATGATTTATTTGATTGGAGAGATAAAAACTTAAGGGGTTTTTAAACGGATAATATAATTTGAATGCAGGGCAATAGAGTTTGCTCGTAAAAAGGGATACTGAATATTTGATACGATTTTAGGAGTAGTGTCTCCTGATCAGGGAGCTGGAAGATTCGAGGGATAGGGTATGGTTAAGGCATGGATTAAAGGTGGATAAATACTAGATTAATCATGGATAAAGCATAGTTACACTCTCCTTCTCAGAGCCCATTCATTCTTGGACTCCAATCTTCGCCCAAAATTTTCCTTTAAGGGAATTCCTCTAGTTAGTTCTTTATTAACTCATAAGATCTTTAGTATAAACTAAAGTTTCCCCTAAAACTTGTCTATAATAATACCTATAATTTATGGATTCTGTGATATGAAAGAAAAGTCTTTTTTGGTGCATACTGGCAAATGTATTTCTCATCTAGGTATTTTCCAGGCCATCTCCCAACCAAACTTTATCCCATTTTCCCCTGAACTATTTCCTCTCTAACCATCAGTTCCCCCCTTGGCAATCCCCTTCTAAATGGCCTTCTTATCAGCACCCTGCCATCCACATCTTCCTCTTTAGCATCCTACCCATCTCATCCCTTCACCTCCCCCTTCTTTCAGTCTCATTAAGGCCAATGCACACGAAGCAATTTGTTGGCGTCCCGCTTTCAAAAGGGGTGGAAGGGGGAGGGGGGGAGCGTTAGATAGATCTACATCTAAAGCTAGAACCATGGACCATAAAACATCATCAAATTCCATCAATGGAGAGGAGAGGAACCCACACGAGCCAAGCTCTCAATTTGCTGTCTCTCTCGCGCTCTCTTTCACTCTTTCCCTCTCTGTTGGTGGGTGCAAAAAATATATAATATTCCCCGCTTATCAGTTGTCAAGGTTCAGGCATCAGGCGGCATGTGGCATGCGGCATGCGGCATGCGGCAGAATCATACGCACAACAACATGTGGCAGGAAGGTTGAATGTCTTCCGGCTATGGGGCAAGTGCGCATGTGCCTCCCCCAACCCCCTCACAGAAAGAGAGCGCAAGCAAAACAAATGCCGGAGAGAGCAGCGGAATGCCGGTGAATGCTGAAAGGGGGAGAAGCTTTTCCTAGAAACATTTCGTGGGGGGGTGGTGGAGTGTGCTTTGGGTGCCTTTTTGGGGGTGGTGTTTCTGGTTCTCTTTAAATGCGGATCTCACTCTCTTTACTGTTTACTCACCTTTTGTTTACTCATTTGGGGGTTGCTGCTCCACCGCCTGGACCTTGCCTTCTTCCGTGTTGAAATTCTCTCTCGTTCTCTTTCTCTTTTGGGGGTCTCTGGCGCACTTAAAGCTACCATGGAGGACATTCGTTGGCTTTCATTGCGTTCAAACGGTTGTGACACTCCACCACACAAAAAACTAGATCCCTTTTTCACGCTACACGCGAAAGTCTCCCCATATTACGACGCGTGAAAAAAACTCCCCGAACCCCCAAAGCCCAAACACACAAAATTATTGTAATTTTTAATGAGATATTTATTTATCCGATTTTCGCCAAAAACTTTTGCATCTGTGTATATGTGCGTGCGTGTGTGTGTGTGTGTGTGTGTGTGTTGGTGTTGGTGTGCGTGGAAAGCCGGTTAAAAAAGTCAAACCACAAAAACGGAGGCATTTAAAGTTTTTTGTGTCTGCGGCGGCTTATTGCCCAGCCCTCCGCTCTCCGCTTTCCTCTCTCCGTTCCCGTACTCTTTCTCTCTCTTCCCCTGTGTCACTCCCTCACATTATCACCCTCTCTCTCTGTCGCTCTTTCACACTCTGTGCTGGCGGTGCTCTCTCTCGCTCACTCACTCATGCCGTAGTTTTGTAAATCAATAAATAAGAGGGTGGCAAAAAAAAGCCGCAAAATGTTGTTCAACAATAAATAATACAAACCAAAAATCAAAAGTTTCTAAATCCAAAAAAATACAAAAAAAAGATGGAAAAGTGAAGGAAATTTTTGGAAAAATATGAAAATTCTTGGGAAGCTTGGCAAAGTTTTAAAGAAGATTAAATTAATGGAATGGAAATGGAATAAAATAATAAAAATAAATAAAACGCAACCAATTTTAGACCGAGAAACTTACAAAAAAAGAATGTGGAGGAATTCCTTTGTTTAAAATGTGGTATTTTCTTGGGTTAAAATGCATTAAAAAATTTAAGAATTGCAAACAAATATAATTTTATAAGGAAATACTTAAAAAATGTGAACAAAATTTGGTACTTTTATGGAAATACTATTAAAATGATGATAAATAATAATTAAAAATGGAATAAAATGACCAGAAAGAAAGAAAAGAAGAAGATATTTGAATAAATCTTTTTTAAACAATGGTTTAAGCATAAAATGAAAGCAATTCGATGTTAAATATTCGGGGAATTCCACCGTAAACTATGATGAAATCGTAAGGTGCTATAAATACTTGTGGAAATATGACAAAATGACAAAAATATTAAGTTTATTAATCCATTTAAAGAAAAGCAATTAAAAATATTCAAGGAAATACGTTTAAATAAATATTTAAAGCATTAAAGGCATGCAATTTAATTAAAAAATAACAAAAAAAAAACGAATACCAAGATTAAATAAGGCATTATTAAATATTTAAAACTATATTAAACGCATAAAAATGCTAAATAGTATAAAATGCACATAAATTTTGCTCAAACTATGCGTAAACTAATTAAAAATGAAATCCGTGTAATTCGTAAACAAGAGGTGATTAAATACCCGTCTAATTTTGAAAGATTATTCCTGTAATCACCGCGAAGCACATCACGTTTAAATTCCATTCAAATGAAACCCATAAGCAGACAATCGAATCGAATGTGTGACCAATCCCCCAAAAACCAGCCGTCAATTACACATTTAATTTATTGCCATGGCATAAAATCTGCATACAACTATAATGAATATTCACACATAAAATAATTATAGCGCAAAAAATATTAAATTCCATTACAAACGAATAAGCAAAATCAACGAGGGGGAAACAGCCCAGGCGGCATTTTACTAAATTTCGAGGCACAATTTGCATATAAATATTCAATAAAGCAGTAGCAGCAGCAGCAGCCCCACACAAAAAAAGGACCACAAAAGCACACGAGAAGGAGCAGCAGCAGGAGCAGGATGTGGAGGCTAAACAAAGTGGGCGTGTTACCAATTTTTGTGTGCTGTTGCTGTTGCTGCTGCTGCTGCTGCTCATATCATAGCGGGAAATGAATGTGTTTCAATAAATTACACGGGACGAAGCTGTGGACTGGGAAACGCGACCTCCTCAAAGACCACTCGCAGACGAGACGAAACTCTGTTGGGAAAAAATTGTGTAGCATAACTTGAGGAGCTCTTCGGTGTAGCAGTGTGTGTGTGTGTTTGTGCTTGTGTCTGTGTGTGCGTCTAGCAATTCATTGGAGTCCACTCCAGCGAAGCACAAAAACAGCAAACGTTGGCGTAAAGAAATGGCAAAGGAAAACAACAAGCTTAAAATGAGGTTTCAAAGGGGTCGCACCGGAAAATACCCTCACTATGGACGATACCCTCTATTATGACGCAGCCTTCTGATCTAAATGGTATAGAGATAGGAGTGGAGTAGATACCTTGAATTCCTTATAGAAATAGTAAAGTATACTCACAAAGACTTGCTCCTTGGTTTATAATTTCTGTTTCAGAACTGTCATACTTTTTTATGATTTCAAAGAAATTTAGAAGAATTTAGTAGAATATTTTAACAAGGAACTGTAAGGTATAATTAATAATTTTGTGAAATAAATAATTTCCCACCTGAGAAACGTTTTACAGTCCATAATTTCCTATTTCTACAAATACCCTAAAGGGAACAGGCCACCGGATCGATTTGGTGCGATTCGGTATGTGCTATATTCAGTGAGCTTTAAACTGCATCTCAGCTTTCTGATTCCATAAAAATTGTCGCCTAAAACGGACTAAACGAAAGCCTTGTTTACTGTGTTGGATCCGAAAATTTCGGATTTTTTTCTCGCTCACTCTTTATTTGATTTTACGGTAGAGACAAGGGGAAAGCAATCAATACTTTTAATGGCTTTATTATCGATAGATATGGAGGTCTTCTGGGGGAAAATAACAAAAACAACAATCTGGAACGTATTTTAGAAATGTTTCCATCATTCTAAGTTAGAACCTGCTCATACAACTTCGCTGCTCGCAGGGGTATCAAAAAAGCAGAACCACTAAAGCAGCAACAACCAGGAAAACTTTGCGTTCACCAACAACAACCGCAACAACAGCAACAAAAACAACAACAAGTACACCAACAACGAACGGCGGACTATACACCATGAAGAACATGAACAGCGACTCAAGTTATTTGACTTGATTGCATACTTTTAGGCGGAGGCAGGCAAAAACATTTCATTTACTTGTAGGCCGCCCACCCCTCCCTGACACCGCCACACGTATCCACGTAACCACCCGCATCTCTCAACAAGGAACGTGTTTTGTATAAAAAGATAAACTATCTATCCACCAAAAAAAAAACCACAAGCACAAGCCCCCCCACATAGCCCCATCAAAGACAGACAGATAGACAGACGGATAGATTTGTGGAGTTGCTTTAGATGATGGCATGTTAGAGGGCCATTTTATAGGCCCAGAACCGAAAAGAAAACTTAAAATGAGAAATTTGTGGAAACACCAGAAAGCAATAGGAAAAATCCTTCATCAAAACTAGAGGAAAAGCTAGAGGAAACCCAGGAAAATGATTAATGATTGATACAGAGAGAGCGAGTGCCGGCATAGAACAAAGCAATTGATGTGTCAATTGAGTGTCATGGAAAAATTACGTCCATTATTGAGGTCATTATTGTGGTATTAGGAAAAACAATACGGACGAAAATGCGCTACTAGGAAAAAGCCAAATATACAGGATAGAAAATGTGTATTGGAATTTATCGCAGCTCCAATTGTAGGAGGTCAGAAAACATATTTGTTATGGACAGAGAGAGAGAGAGAGAGGTAATCAAGTGGGTTATTCGGGACAGCTTGTTGTTCGGATAAGTGCCACAGATTTTCCGGGGGGGTTGGAAATTATAGGTACATATATTCAATGCATGACTCGATTGCTCGATGATTGGGTACCATATTGATATCATTTATCAATGGGCTTTTCGGGGCTGTGGCAAGTGGAAGACTGTGTGGGCTGTTTCATACATACATATTTCACTGTCCATGTATCGAGAGACTTCATTGTTCTTTAGATTAGTACTATTATTGAACCAAGCGAGACTCAGCCGAAGCCTTTTTATGCCCGGCTTTCAGTCATCTGACCGATGAGAGTAGCTGCATGATGCGTTATACGTTCTAGAGCAGCTAGAACAGCTAGAGCAGTTTTCCTTCCAACTTCCTTTCGTATTCAATCTTTAGAACATTGTTCATGCTTAAATTCTTTCCCTGATTCAACACTTCAACCGATGAGAGCTGCTGTAAGACGCGGACAGACGCTCTACAGAGACGCTCCTTACCATTTTCCATAGAAAATTTAATTTGAATTTCCACCCTTAATTCCTTTCGATTTCAATATATAGGACATTATAAGACCATTCAGCCGATGAGAGCTGCTGCAGGACGCAGAAAGACGTTCTAGGAGTTTTCCTACAATTTTCCATAGAAAAATATTGACTTATGAATTCATTTCCTAATTCCTGTCGAATTCAATATCTAGGACATTGTTCAACCATTCAACCGAGAAGAGCTGCTCCATGACACGTTTTAGGTTTTTCGTGAAGGAAAATCCTTTCAAATTCAATCTCTAGGACATCTTTCATGCTCCAATTCATTCACAACTATAGATTATGGCCCCTAATTCCTCGGCAAGGCGAAATCTATTCACAGAAACATCTGCTCTGCAATCTGCCATCTTCCTTAAACTTTTTTTTCCCGGCAGTACAAATCCCCATTCCATTAGCAAACGGCATTCCCACTTGACTGTCTGTTAATCCGCTTTTGCTGGATTTTGCCCCCCAAAAAGTTTCGGCTGAGAGGCAGAGAGAGAGAGAGAGAGCCTCCGGCTAATTGTGGCACACAATTGTGTGGCAGAAACGTGGGAAAACGGAGTGACAGAAACTTGTTCCAGCTGCGAAATAAAGTTTAAAATAATTAACTTTTGTCATAAATTAAATAGATCTGAGAAGGAGCCATACAAAAATTATGGCAAGCGAGAAAAGCTATTAACCGAAACTCAGCGAGCAGCAAAGGACTCTCTGGGGGGTGGCCAGAGGGCAGCAGGGGGGGTTATAGTGCTTCTACCTAGTGAAACGAGTAGTTTCTGAGGCAGTCTAGATGCAACAGTGGAAGCGGCATGTGGCATGTGACAGGGCCAACAAAAGAAACTGAAATGTTCAGCCAAAAGCCAAATGGCCATCGTCTACGACATTGTTGTCTGCTGTGTGCTCCGTCCTGTCTGCGTTCTGCTCTGCCCCGTTCCTCACATTCTGTTGGTGGGTGTGTGTGGCAGAAGTTAAATGCACCTGCCACCAGCATATAGTTTGGGGGCAAGCAAAAGTGTGGGAGTCTTGTCTGCTGCTCTGCCTGATTTTCCTTGTTGCAGGTGCCAAAACGGAATCAGCAAAAACAGCATGAAACAAACTTCATCGTGCGTGAAAAAAACATTGATAGTTGCAGTCGCTGCGATTTCATATGCAGAAGAGTTCACCAAACAGGCAGACGCTACTACAGTGGGTGATGGCTGATGAAGCACCAAGGGATTCTGGTTCTACAGCAAGATTTATAGGCTATAAATTATGAATACAGGAAATATATGAGAGTATGCATATGGGATATAGGGAGAAATTCCCATTTGGATGTAAGAAGAGGCAGTCTTTTATGCAACATAAGGTTTTCTTGCTAGTAACTGATTTGTTGTAGTCTTTTTCTTAGTATTTTTCAAATTTTTTTTAGTTTTTGTATAGTTTTTGTATAGTTTTTCTATAACAAGTCTAAAAGTAGTCCTTATAGCCAGTGTCCACTGTCCAAGTGCGAATGAGGTGTCAAAGCAAACAGCGCCAAAAAGTATGCAACGAGCGGCACCCAGCCGGCGCACATCCAGGCACAAAGTGTGGTGAAAAAAGAAAGACAGAGAGAGATTGAGATTGTGTGTGGTGGAGAGAGTGAGCTTTGAAGCGAAGAGAGAGACAGACAAAGTAAATTGAAGAGTACCTCTGTGCGGCTCTCTCTTAAGTGCCTTGTCCGCTTTTCGCTCTCTTTGGCGTCACGCGAGTATTTGCATTGTGGCCATGTCCCAATGTTAAGTTTCCGGCACGTTTTATAAACAAACCCCAGACCCTGGATGAAAAGTGAAAGAGAGGGAAGGAGAGAGAGAGAGCCAGAGAGAGTGATTTTTATTTACCGTTTTTACCCCCAATGTCAACAGAGTCCTCGCCGTTGCTTTTTTTATACGATTTTGCTTTGTACCTCTTGATTGAGAGGATACGCCGCCGTCGCCGTCGCCGCGAATGCAATGCAAATCGAACCTATCAAAATCGCATAATGCGGCACGTGATAATGCAACAAATCAAGTGAAGTGCAATCCACCACCCCCGCCCCTGCCCGCCCCTTAAATCCACGTGATTGAAGCCTCCCCCATTAGCCTCAAGGAGCAATCAAGGATTTACGCACAAACGTGAGAGAGAGAGAGGAGAGAGAATCCACAGAGAATGACAGCCAAACCGCCGCCTCCAGTACCGCCCACATTGGGCGGTGATGATCCTACAGGACATGGCCCCAAATTAGGCCCCGAGATACCACGCCTCAACTCCGAACTGGCCGCCCAGGCAGCCCTCAGGGGACAGCAATTGCTGAGAAAACAGAGCTCCCAGGACCAGCCACAGGGGCATCACAACACACTGCCAGCGCACAAAATGGGAGGACCACCGCCACTGCCGCCGCAGCAGAGTCGTCCTGTGCCCGCGATACCCGCCCGAGGAGCCAGCGATCGGGCGGCACCCCCGGAGATACCCCCGAAGCGGCACAGCCTCAAGAGTCTGCCTGATGGCCAGGCGATGGTGGTGCCGGGACTGCCGCCGCCGATGAGGCAACCACCGCCACTGCCCAAGAAGCCAGCATCCTCCGCACAGAATTCTGCTCAGAGTTCGGCCCAGAACTCCCCTTTGGTGGCCATGAAATTCAAGGAGAAGCCACCGCCGCCTCCAGAGAAGCACTCGACTCTTTCGGCCGAAGGAATGGCGGCCCGCCGCTGTTCGAATCCCTTTGAAATGCCGCCACCACCTCCCCCATTGGTGCTCCAGTCCGCAGTGGCAGCCCTGAGCGAACAGAGCTCCAAGAATGCCCTGAATCCAGTGCCATCTCCAGCGCCCACGAGGGCCAGCGAGGCCAAGAAGATCAATCAGCGGCCGTCGATGATTGCCGCCTCGCCCACCGAGGAGTTTGGCTCCGAGGATGCCCTGCGGGGGATAGAGAGCGGCCTGCGGAACATGGAGCGGGCCATGCAAGAGCAGATGAATCTCAGGAATATGGAGGCGGCGGTTCAGAACAATTTCGATCTGAGCTTCAAGGCGAGTCTGGCGGCAGGGACACGCCACTTGGGCGGGGGATCCGTGAATCTAAGGACCGCCAACTACGAGAGGAATCTCTCGCTGGACGAAGGACGTGCCGGAGACTCGCGACAATCATTGGAGGAGCTGAAGCAACTGCGGGCCCAGGCCCAACAGCAATCGCTGCACAACTCCTCCTCCTCTTCGTCATCCTCGCACGTGGAACAGTCCATGCGGTCCACCATCGAGCATCACATGAGATCCCTGGATCGCAATCTTCCACTGGAACTGCAGTACAGTCGCCATCGCTTCCAGAACAATCTCTCCGCCGTTGGAGTCGCAGCAGCTGCCGCCGCTGCCGGAGTAAATCCTGCCTCTAATGGAGGAGTACCCTCCGGTGGTGGTTCCGTCTCCGCCTCCTCCTCCTCCTCCTCCCAGCAGCCACCGATGCCACTGAGCAGCGAATTCCGTGAGCAGATCCGACAGCAGCTACTGGGTAACATACCGCCCCAGGTGGTCCACAACATGGGCCCGTCGCCGGGTTCTGCGGCCGCTGCCGCCCTGCTCCAGCATCAGGCCCAATCGCGGGCTGCCGCCGCCGCCGCTGCTGCTGCTGCCGCTGCTCAGGTGGCAGCCGCCAACGCTGCCGCTGCTCAGGTGGCCGCTGGAGGAGGACTGTCACGGGAGGAGCTGCGAATGCGACGCCGTTCCTCGCACGACGAAACACAGCTCTCGCAGAATGCCAGCGCTGGTGGAATGCAGGGTAAGGATCAGGGATCTGGGGAGAGGGAGAGCTAAAACCATGAATGAATATCTGTTAAAATCGTATCCATATGTTTCAATTCAAGCGAAAAATATTTATAAATTAAGTTTAATTCGAATTTTTTTGGTTTCGCGCGTCATACAGCAACGCCCCAACGGTCGACGGGCTGCGTTTTTGACATCTGAGAAAGGGAATACATGAATTTGATAAAAGAAACATTTATTCGTTGTGTTTTTAATTTTATTTTTATGATTTCTGATATATTTTTAAGGGTTTTTCATAAATTAATTTCATTTTGGCTAAGGAATAAATGAAAATAAATATTAAAGTAGTCTCAAAATTTAATTTTAAGATTTTTCATGATTCCTAAAGGGTTTTAATATCTTACGATATTTATTTTATAATTTTGTAAGAAGCATTAAAATAATTTTTAGAACAATGAAAATATGTTAAAAAAATACCGGAGATATGAGAATGGTGTTAGCCTTTCCTGTTTATACGCGATCTGCGTTATAATACGTGTGTCGTGCGTAATGCAGCACCGCCACTCGGTCGATGGAATCCGCGCGGAACAAGCTTCGGCCTTGTGGCCGCTTGATGTTGAATAAAATCACAATCAATCCATCGTCCTATTTTTACCATGATTATACGACCTATCTTTCTTTCTTGATCATTTATCTTTTCTTCTATCATTTTCTATATACCTTTTCTTTTCTACAATTTCTATATTTATATTTATTCTCTTGACTTCTCTCTGGACTCTGCTTAGAGTTGAAACAGTTCTGTCTAGCACCGCATTGTTCGGCGGACTTAGATTATATGCGTTGCTGTTTGAAAGGTAACCGAACCGGCGTTAGAGTGTTAATGTTTTGTAACCTTAACCCCACACAGGGCCTGAAAGCTTAACCCCCCTCCCATAACAGCACAAAACACGAACCAAAGAAGAAAAAGTTTATGACATCTAATTTTATTTAAAGTTTTTTTTGTACTAAAATAAATTGCATGGGGCCCACAGAAACGAGAGACAAAACTTCTGGCTAATATTTTTTGTTGTTTAAATGTTGAATATTTAATATAATTAATACATCTTTATTGTTTAACCTTATACGAAAGATGCTTTTGCACCAACAAAAGTTAATTAAATTCTCTTTGATCCGCCCCAACAGTAACCCGTTTGAGAGAGCACTGGGATGAGACCCAACAGTGCGTCCTGCAGCGCGCTGCCCAACTGAAGACCATGCTGAGTGACTCGCAGCGGTAGGTGGCGCAACCTTGCACTTGACACCCACTTAACCTCCACTGTGACCCTACCCTCTCCTCTAATTAAACCACCTGCAGGTTCGAGGCGAAACGCTTGGAGCTGGAGAAGTGGCTGGCCCGCATGGAGCAAAGGGCAGAGCGTATGGGGACTATAGCAACCACAGCCGACATTCTGGAGGCCCAACAAAAGGAGCAAAAGGTAGACGACAGTTGCCCTTTCAATGGCAGTCCATGACAGTCTATTCACTAATTATGTTTGCGTTTCCCCCACCCACAACCCACCGTTTGACTATAGTCCTTCCATGCGGAATTGCATCAGAACAAGCAACACTTCGATATCTTCAATGAATTGACACAGAAACTGATTGCCGTCTATCCGAATGATGACACTTCAAGGATCAAGAAGATGACGGAGGTTGTTAATCAACGGTAGGTAGGGGATACCCTTCGCGCGTCATGCAGCGACCATCGGATGGTAGAGTGGGAAGATGGTCAAAGAATTATCGCTTTAACTCTTTCAAAATTTAAACAGAATTGGTTTTGAATCCTTATAAATATTATGTGATCTCTCAATATCCATTTTTTATCCATAATTTCACAGTTATTCCAACTTAAACAATGGCGTCATCAATCGTGGCAAACAATTGCATGCCGCTGTCCATAGTCTTCAGTCCTTTGATCGTGCCATGGATCAGGTATATACAATTCTTCAAAATAAACCCCACCAAAAACCATATCTTATATGTTTATCTTTCCCTCTGCAGTTCCTTGCTTTTCTTTCGGAAACGGAAACTCTATGCGAAAATGCTGAATCTGAAATTGATCGCAATCCATTAATGTTCAAGGTAAGCCTTTATACTTTTCTTTCTCACTTTTGTATGATCTTTGAACTGTAGAATCTGCTGCTGACATAATGATATATACAATTCTATAGCAATTTAAAGCCACTTGACAGATTTATGCACTGAAGGAATTTCTTATTGTGGGGTGGCCGGCTGTCTGTGGGTTCATTGACTCGCCGATTCGTTTGTTTGTGGGGCTTGACCATATGCGATCAGATCAGCGGGTGTGCAATGGTGATTTGCAGTGCCATTACGAGTGGAACAGTGGGAAATATTGGATATTTTTTGGAGCAAATCCTATGACTATGATTGAGGATAATATACATATTTTTTATAGAGAATTTTAAGATAATTTTTAAAAATTGAAAGAGCAATAGTTTCAATAATCATAGTCAATATTCATCCTCCCTGCAGATACATTTCTCTGTTCTGAAAAATTCTGGAATAATTTCTTTCAAATGTAATATATATTTCAGTAAATTCCTGGTGAATATTTCTTGCTTTTCCACACCCGTCTATTAGAGTCTATATTTAATGAATTTTCTTCAATTTTTAACACCATTTCCATAGCTTTCTTCTTTGTATAATTTTCCAGACATCGGAGTAAATTTCTGCCTCATTTTCTTTGTTTATTTTCTACCATTTCTTATATTTTTGTTTTCCCCATAATATGCATTAATTACTTGTATCTTCCATCGATAATCTGGCACCAAAGAAACAATTTCCAGGGCTGAACTTCAAAACACTTGAACTTCGCTCAATGAAGGCCTCCATGGATGCGTTCGTATTCAAATTTGTATCAAAAACGGAACCGAGAGCACTTAATGTCTCGATTGCAGTTGCAATCAGGAATTGGCATTGTGGCTGCAACAAATGAGCGGGGGAGATGCACTTATTAATGGGGGGGAACTCCGCTCCCTCCTAGAACACTCTCCAGAGCTCGGTGTGGCGCGCGCGTTCCTCAAGTGCCGCATCTCGTGGCGTTTATTTATTTGGATTGCCTCGAAACAATCCCCCCCCATCACTTCTTTGTGGGTGGAGGCCTTCCTCCACTTTTCCCTTAATTACACATTCGCCTACTTAAGATAATTATTGTAAAATGCTTTTTATATTCGAGTGCGAGTCGGATCCACCCTCAAGTTTCTCTTTGAGTTTTCCCCAATTCAATTATAATTATTGTTATGGCTTTTTTGTTTTTGAGTCTTGTTCTAAATGCAAATTTTCATTATATTTTGGGAAATTGAAATGTCTTGAGGGGCAACCAAGAGAGTGAGTGGTGTTCTATGAGGATTAGGTAAATTGCTAATAATATTCAATGGATATCTGTTTATTTGAAAAGTAAACTTTTGTAATTTTATATTTCTTTATATTCAAATACTCTATTCTTTCGTTATTCTTCGTTTCCTTAAAAGCTTTTAATGGTTCTTAAAAAGGATAAAGGAATTTCCTGCTAAATTTCCTCTTGAAACTTTGATCTTAACCTTTGCCCAATAAAATTTGTATTGCGCAGGCGCATTACCACTCAAAATAAAGCTTTTTCTCTCCACATTTGATGTTGGCAATGCTGCCCTGGCCTAAGTACAGCTTTAGAAAAGTCTCCAATGTTTAAAAACGCTTTGGTTTTCTTTGGCGCGCTTTTGCGTATATACTCTAGGGGTTTTTATATTAAAATGGGGGTATATTGTTGAGAAAGAAAAGATAAGTACAAAAAGACAAAAAAAATATTGAAAAATATTTGATATAAAATAAGGAATTCAGGTCTTCTTTTATTCAGGGCATCGATAAGGTTCCTTAAGGACGATGCTGATTGCTGGGTCATTTTGGGAAGATTAAATAGAGCATCAATGTGATTTTTAAAGATCAGACAATCATTATCGTAGACCCGTTTTAAGCTAGCCATTGCTTTCTCGTAGTTGGTCTTCTTTCCCTTATATATTTTTTGTTTTTCTTGTATTTGTTTAACATATATTTTTTTTCTTTAATTTTTCCATATGCTACTATATTTTTTTTTTATTATAGGGCATTCTTTGGTCGATTCCCCATATATTTTCTGCCCATTGTTTTTGTTTATTTTGCCGGCAGGTAGTGCCGTTATGTTAACCGGCTGTTTTACGCGCTCTCCTTGTCTTTCTCTCGCATCTCGCATCTCTAAGCTTTTTTGTGTAGACCCCGAGAGAGTCACAACAAAAAAGTCTCCACTCGCGTTTTCGTTCTCTGTTTTTGTTATCTCGGCATAAAACACCCACCCACCCCAACCCGAAGCGCCACCCACAAACCCGATTGTCGCATGCCGATACCCTTCTATAGAGCACCCGACTCTGTGCCGACGACACTGTCGATGATACCCGAACATGTTCCTATTTTGGATAAACACACCAGCTGCTGCTGCTGCTGCTGCTGCTGTCCGCTGCCTCAGCCTCAGTCGCTGCCTCTGCTTGGATGCTGGCGTCTGTGCGGCGTTCGGGTTTCAGTTCGTTTTTTGAGATGCGCCCGGTCGCGCGTGTTTAACGGACAAGCCGACAGCATTTTAACCGGTTCCGGTTTTTGAGTGTGAACATTCAAAATTAGTAAAACGTCAAAAACGAATCCAAATTAAACGTAATAAAATAATAGAAAATATAAGAAGAAATCTGAAAAGTATTTCAAGTTTTTCTGTGAAAACCTTGCCTACCTTGAGGCGTACAATGCACTCTGCAAATACAATCCCCCGCATTAATGCAACAATTAAACACAAATCTCGTCGCCAAAAGCAAATGATGGAAAAGCCATCGTCAACAGTGCATTCCCTCCATGTTTGCTTTTGTGTGTGTGCTCTGCCAGTGTGCCCGTGCATTTTAAAGTGAAATGTGCATTAATTATGCCCACATATTGCACTACCCCACACCCCCCTTACAATACATGTACCTACTACCCCCCCTCTGTGTCTTTATGTGTGCGTGTGTGTGTCTTGTGTCCGTGTACGCGTAAAATGAAATTGAAAATATTGTGACCACAAAAATGTGATGGAACCAAAACTCTATTATATTCTCTTGCGCTATACGAAACTTTCTAATCGGCTTATGAAATTTTTTAATGTCCATTAAATCATAAAATCTACTGCCATTGTCAGATGGATTTTTACTGTGCAACCAGAAATACCTTTAAAAATACTACCCGAAATATGGAATTTATTTTGCAATGTATTTCTTTCGAGGAAATGTTTCTGGAAAAGTGTACTTAAATGCAACGTTACCATTAGCTTGGGGAATTTTTTTGGCTGAAGTGTACCAATATAAAGTTTTTTTTTGTGATTCTCTTTAAAGTTTTGGTATATTTTTGGGAGGTTTTTAAGAGAATTCTGGAACAAAACTAGCTAGAAATGGGGGAACAAATAATTTGGGATTTCCATGGAATTATTGTTAGTTCTAAAGAAATTTTTGAAATATTTACAAGAAAAATATGCTTGAAAGAATATGTAGAAAAAGGAATTTCTAAGGCCTAGAGAAAGAGTTAATTTGTATTTTTGAGCATTCCATTGAAGTTTTTCCATATTATCTTGTGGGTTTCGGTTTGTTTTTTGTAGATCTTGATGTTCTTCACGATTTTTGTAGGTTTTAGATGTTTCTTTTTGTAGTTTTTGATGTGCTTTGAAGAATTGAATAAGCTGTTGATTTTTCTAATATGAAAGTGAACTATTTTTGGAAATATTGTGCCATATTTTGTAGGTCCGGACCAAAATATGCAACCATGTGTTGAATTTTTAAAGTCAAAATATGTGTCTAAAAGTATAACGATTACCAAAATTGATTTAAGCGATCCAAAATCAACTCAAAAGATTTCCCAGTAATCTATAGCCCAAGATCTTAAGCAATACCTTAGATAAAACAACAGATAAACAATTGCTTAGATCTCTCAAATTCATAGATCTCCAAAGTTCTTATCAACCACAAAAAATATATCAAACCTTGGCATAATCTTAGCCCTATTTTCTGTGTCATAACTCAACCTTAACCCAGATGATAATTATCTACTTACGAGAATCTGCTTAATAATTACGAAAACTCTTCAGAAAACTCTTCAGAAAACACAACTTCCCTTTCAACAGAAGCTCAAACCTGAAGAAAAAAAGGCCGTCCTCAAGATTTCCAACTCCAAAAGATCTCCATCTCGAAAAAAATGTGTTAACACGATTTAGCATTGGAAATGGTAGAACCGAAAGCCGATTATGTATCACAAATGAAAGAAATGAATGTTCATTCATAACAAGATTTCCACACACTTTCCAACGTAAGAAAGAAAATATGTTTGTTGGTCTTGGGTTGGGGTGTGGGTGAAACGACATTGGTCAGTGTCTCGTGTCTCTCGTGAAAACAAATGTCAACCCGCTGGAAGTCTTGTCTCAGGTCTCAGGTCTCTGGAGGGAGGCCGTGTGTGGGGCATGGGGGCATTACCTGTTGACGCGGCGGCAGCAACACGAAAACACACACAACACAGAAAAGCCAGAAAACAAAAGCGGCCCAAAAAAGCAACAAGTAACCAAAAAAAAATAAAACTAGAAACAAAAATATGCTCGAGGGAGAACGAAACTTTTGATACCCTAAAAGAGGTATAGTTTCTATGCGAAGTGCTTTGATTTGTATACAATTTTGAAATCTTTCAAATTGGAGATGGTTTTGTGGGAATATCTTTGGGAACATGGTTTATAAGTATATCATACGATACACTGATCTGTTTTTGAAAAATTTGGGCATATAACTATGAGGAATTCGCGGTTTTAGGCATTCAAGAATTGCTGGAAATGTAACAAAAAATGTATTTAATATTTTGATAAAATATCTTTGAAAAACTATTAAATTTTCTCTGAAAACAACTACTTTTTACAGAAATTTTGTATATGAAGCTGATGCATTCTTCTGATTTTCGAAAGGTTCCTTTGGATACTTCAAAATTAGGGGAATATTTGAAATAATCATGGGAAAACCATGAAGTTTTTCTAAGACAAACTGGTTCTTAGAAAGAATTTCCTTTGAAAGTGTTTTGGAATTGATTCGTAGAGTGATTTAAAAAGCGAAATTGTGCCTCAAAGGTTATAGATATGGAAAAATGTGTGTAATATTAACCATAAAAATAGTTAATATGCACTAAAAATCATAAATAAGGAATATACAATTAATTCCTTTAAAACTGCGGAAATAGTTGTCGGAATTCAATCATTCATAAGCCTTTAAAGCTCACAAGTACTTCCCTCTCTTCATTCAAGTCCTCATACCTTCTCTTGGCGACAGAGTACTCCAAAGTCCACAACAAAACAAAAACAAAAAAAACGCGTGGGGGCCTTTGTGAAGTTTGTTTGTTAGAAGCACTTGAAATTGTCTGACCGATTGTCAGATGGTGTTGTATCTGTTGCCCCCTTTGCGGTGGTTTTGCGTGGGTTCCTCCTCGACAACAAAAAGTTGTTTGATTAGTGACCAGAGATCTCTTGGCCGGCGGCAGCCTCTCTCGTGTATTAATTGTCTATTTAGCCACAAATTATAATCACTGCAACCGATTTTGGTTGGTTGCCACATCGCAGATGATTGGATAGTTTTTCCAGTTCAAAATCTTAAAAGGTGCAGCAGCCTCTTTTCGAGTTTATGGAAATTTTAGGGGCCATAAAACTTTGAGGGTGTTTTCGCTTGTTGATTGTTTGAAACGGGGAAAACTTTAAACATAATTCATAATTAAATAATCATTCGAAAATGATTATCTCTTTTTCGTCTTTCCATTTAACGTTTAACGAAACAATTGGAAAACTTGAGTAAAAAACAATTTTCATTAGACATTATTTGTTAAACTTTTGGGAGAGAGGGAGAGAGAGACACTCGAAAATTGTATGCTGGCTGGCTGGCTGGATGGCTGGCATTATGAGGCACTTGAAAACTTTAATGATCCCCATGCAACCAACCTAGAACAACATGCAACATCCAGTGGTGCCACATGACCTGCGGGCACAATTGAAGTGCACTTTGTTAGACCAATTAATTTACATTTCCGCGCAAAAAGCATGGCCAAAAACAAAAAAGGAAAAGCAAATGCAAAATGGGAGTAGAAGAGAGAGAGAGAAAAAAGTTTACATAGAAACAAAAGCAAAGGGAAAGAGCAGAGGCAGCGGCAGAGGCAGCGGCAGAAGGCTACACGAAGTGGGGCGCCACTTGAAGGGAAAGCCAATGGCCCTTGACTTGGACGTTGAACGGTGGCCCACCCGACGATTGACCAGGGCCCCTGGACGACACCCAGACTTCCGACTGTGACTCCTGTTTGCATTTCAAACACAAATGACCACAGTGTACGAATGTGTGTGTGTGCTGTATCTGTGTGAAGTTTTTTTTTGATGAGCGTTTGGACTGTTGTCGACTGTTACCAGTTTTTGGAGTGCCTCTTGTCAGTCGCTGGTCAGCGGGAATCACAGCGCGGAACATTTTGTTGCATACATTTTCGAGGATGCAAAGAGGAGCAGAAAGGAAACCGGTTAGAACAAGATTTTCATAGGGAAAATAGTCGTAATTGGGGGGCGAGAAACATTTAATAAAAGCAATAAATGATATCTGATGGGCATTTCTCACACTCACAAATTAATAGACATGTTTTGTAGAGTCTTTCAGGCAGTCTCAGGCAGGATATTCCATAAAATGGAGGTTCAGGAGCAACCCATCTAATTCCAAAAAGAATCCTTACACATGTACCGGTCGCTGCCATGATCTGTGTGCCTTGTTCCTTAACTCTCTTGCCGCAGAAGTAAGAGGCAACTGTTGGTCATCGCGGTCTCTGTCGATCTGCCAGAAATACTGACTCTCAAGATGTCTGCTTCCACGAAAAACAGTCGCGGCAGCAAACGAAATAGAGCCTGGCTCCCGGCTCCCTGCCTTACGAGAAGCTTTGAACCTTTATACTATAATATACTATAATTTAGAAAGAATTCAAAGTGTTTCTATATCTTAGAAAACAGTCGACTGAGTTCGCTCTGAAGCTTGGAATCCAAAGACAGGAAACACTTATATTTTGAAAAAGAAAGGGGCGAAGTAGACAACATCCTCTCTCAAGTTCTGAAGAAAATTGTACTGCACTTTGACTACAGGATATAAATTTCAAAGGAAACACTATGAGATCTGGGATCCTTATATTACATACATATATGAGAAGATCATTTCAGTTCCCTCAGCTTCAAACCATATCTTTCTTTTTTATTTGTCAATTTATTTTAAAGTGCTATAGAACACCGCCCCAAACACAATTAAAGCGAGGACCGTGTACATGGCAACGGTTAGTGCTATGACCCTTAACTTTCGCCATTTGGTGGGCTGCCCTGGGCGTATAGGTGCCCGCACTGTTCCCGTTGTCCGGCGATGCATGAACGTGCTCCTCAGAGACCGGCGCGGCGGCGTCAAGTCATCGGAAGGTGAACTCGAGTACGCCGAATCGAGAGCCGGTGCCACATTGGCTTTCTTCTTTGGCTGGGGATTCTGTTGTTTCAATGCGGATGGCGGCGGCAGTTTTGGCTGCGGCGGTGGCGGGGGAGGCTTAACAGGAGGTGCTAGAGGATCCCTTGGTGCGGGAAGAACAGTCTTTCGTAAAGGAGGCGTTGGTGGAGGGGTATCTGACACGGCAGGAATCAGACCCTTCTTCTCTTCCGTAGGCGGAGCCGTTTGTGGCGGAGGAGGAGGTGGAGGTGGTGGAGGAGGAGGGGGTACAGGCGGATTCTTCTGAGACTTCTTCTTGTGCTTCTCTCTTGCTAAAGAAGTCGAAGGTGGGTGCGGCGGAGGCGGCGGCGGGGGCGGCGGGGGCGGCGGTGGCGGCGGCAGTTGCGTCAAAGTCGATCGAACAGTCCGACGTCGAGGAGGAGAAGGCAATTCAGGAGTCAGTGAATCAGGCGTTTGTAGTCCAGCCGGCCGAGGGGTCGATGGTGGGGCTGGAACTGGCCCTGGATCTTTTTTCCGTGAATGTCTATGAAACGGTGGTTGGGTTTCGTCTTCTTCTGACGACGCCTTTTGCGTATAGTGTTGCATTGTTTGTTTTGGTTTCAATACAAACAAAATATAATTTTTTGATTTAAATATAAAAGAAACGATTAAATGAACTATGACTCGTAGGGTCCTGAGGACCATGCTCTAGCTCTGTGCACTTCCACTCGTATATCCTTCATTCCGTTTCTCAAATAAAGTTATTTGTCATTGCCATTCACAGAGAAAGAGTGCCGTGCCCTCTGTCTCCTGAAGTCAGAGAAAGAAGGACGACCCCACCAAAGATTACAACTTCACTTTTGACAATAATTGCTTGAACGTGGCACTAGTTCTCTAGTCCTTTGGCTTCCTCCCTCATGCTATGTTTTAGTGCCAGACAGGATCTCTGCAGGACCTCCCCTGCATAGCATTTCCGTTGCGGCATGCAACCCGAGGTTCATAGAAGTTTTTCCTCTCTGGGTTTCCTCTCTGGTCTTTTTTTTTGTCCCCATGTTATTGCATTTAATTTGTGCCAGTGTTGGGGCCGACTGCTTCCTGTTCGCGGCACAAAAAGAAAAGGCAAAAAAGAAAATATAGAGAGAAGTCGGAAAAGCGGGAAAGCTCGCAGACGCCTCACAGACACTGCGACATGTTTACAGGGCCACATGCCTTTCTCCCTCTTTCCTTTTGCCCCGGTATCTTTCTCTTTTTGTGTGTTTGTGCTTCTGCTTGTGTTTGTGTGTGTGTGTTGGTGCTGTCTCTTCAAATGATAACTCGCGGCCAAACATGCGATAAAGGCTACAACAACAGTCAGATATTTGTGAAAAACGAGCGAAAAACCCAGGGTAAAACATAACAAAAACAAGCGGAAATGATAGAAGAGTCGCTTGGAATATTAGATACCTGATGTATCGAAAAAAACTTCTCAAAAAAGATTCAGAAAAACCAAAGAGAATACTTAAGGGGGGGTTTTCTTTATTTGGATGTGAATGTAATACGATTATGGTGAATCTTGTAAGATATGTGGATAATATCTCTGTATATCAACGTGCCAACGATTAGTTCTATATCTTTGAAGTTGTGGAAGCTACAGGGTTTTGTTTATTGTCGATCATGATGAAACTGGAAATAGAGGCAGATAATATTATAGAAACGTAATCGCAACATAGCTGCGATCCATATCTTTAGCACTGTAAGAACCACACCAAATCCATATCTTTAGAACTGTTAGAACCACACTTTTTTTTTTGTTGTATCCTGACTATGAAAGTAAACCGATAACGATAAAGCTTGGAATACCTGTAGATACTATCTCTATATATCTGCGTGCCAAAAATGAATTTCATATCTATAAAAGTATGGACACCATAGGATTTGGTTTATTCTGCTTGTAATATTTATCCGATTATGATGAATCTTGGAAGATAGCGAGATATAGTCTCTATATATTATCTCGTCAAAGATTAGTTTCATATTTTGCAAATTGTAGGCAACACAGTATAAACAGTACTGACAATTTTAAAAGAAACAGTTGTCCGATTATGATGAATTTTGGTATTCAGGTGGATGTTATCCCAAGCTATAATTACGCCAAAACTGAAAGTAATATCTTTAAAATAGGGAAACCTACAAGATTTTTTTTTAATTTCAAAACCGAAAGCTCTCCATTTTTGGTGGATAATATTGTTTTTTATAAAGGGTGTCAATGGAACTTCTTTCTTGATTGGGTTCCTTCCTTCCTTGGGTTTTTTCCTTGCCTTTTGCGAATATATACCATATACCCTTCCTCTGTACGATTACAGGGTATTCCAAAAGGGCTCTGCTGAGAGAACGAAAAAAAGTGTTGCCCAACGAAATTAAAATGCGAACTTTATGCAGCTGGAAATGCAGCACCAGCAGCAAAAGCAGAGAAAACCGAAAAGAGAGACAGAGAGATAGACACAGACATAAACCAACACAAAAGAAGCGCTTGCACACACACACACTCACACACACACACACACATATATACAAATGGCGATTGTCTAGCCGGTTGCATACTTTTGTGAAGCACTGTCCCAGCCACACTCGGTTCTCTCTTTCTCTCTCTTTCTGTGTGTGTTTGCGCTTTCAATTCCATTTCCACTTGATTCGGTTACTGTTTTGCAATGTTAACTACATTTTCGCATGTTCTCTCTTTCTCTTTCTCTCTCTCTGTCTCTGTCTCTCTTTAAATGCTTTTCACACTAAATGTTATTTCTTCTACCTCCCCCTTTTCCAAACCATTTTCTCTTCTCTCTTTTTTTGTGAATTTTCTTTTTGCCTGTTCCTCTCTGGTTTTCCATATCTTTGTCTTTTTGGATATATATATATATGTACGAGTATAAGAGAATTATGCGCATATTAAAAATGCATTAACATTTTGTATGGCATGAG
This sequence comes from Drosophila persimilis, assembly GCF_003286085.1. NCBI lineage: Eukaryota > Metazoa > Arthropoda > Insecta > Diptera > Drosophilidae > Drosophila > Drosophila persimilis. Next base: position 2,476,795 of record NW_020825706.1, read on the forward strand.
AATGAGAATGAGGCTTGAACCAGAGGAGGAGGAGCGTTTTTATGGCTTGTGGTTGGAAGGGCTTCCATGTTGAAGGACATTTACAGGTGTAGCTGAGAGGCAAACTAAAGAGTTGAGGCAAGAAAAAAGAGCTTAGGATAATCCTTTTTGGCAGACAAGGGAAAAACGATTTTCAATGATTTGAAGTTTAAATTTCATGGTTTTTTACTGAAAAGAGAGTATCAGAAGAAAAATATTTTAAGGAGGATACAACCAATATTTTCTAAAAGTTTCAATTTTGTTTAACCCCCTCCCCCAAAAAGTGCCTCCGATCCGTTCAGATCTCTTCTTTATCTAAGATATGATATATACATTTAAACGTGATCATCTGCAGGCCTTTGTTTACGCGTATATCGTCTCTGGAATTTGCATTTCAATTCAATATTATGCTTGGACCTCCCATGCAATGCTGAAATTTTCATCAAATAAATCAACACGAATCGTCCGACAGTTGGATGCAATATGAGAATTGAGAGACAGAGAAAATAAAAAGGAAAACGAGATGAGAAAATTCTCATCACTCCAGTGCGAATACGAACCCAGAGAAATGTTCGACATCATTCACTCAAACATGGCCAAATGTCAGGGCGGGCAGGCAGCAGCAGCAGATGTGGAAATGCAACGAAAATAAAATAGGATTTGAAAAGAGAAGGAAAAACTAAGTAGAAGGTGGGGATACTCTTTTCCGAGAGAGATGTTTATAGGGAAGAGGTGGGTTTTATTAAGATGTTGTTTTTTGTGGGGGGTTTAATGGGAGACTACTGTGGAATTTCTTAGATGATTTTGAAGGTAATAAGTTGTCCCAAATGGGACTCTTGAAAACATTCCTAAGAAATGGAATTCCAACCCACTTAAAGACCCACTAGAAACCCTTGGAACCAATCGACTTCTACCGGCATCCAAACGTCTCCTAAAATCTACAATACCTCCCTTTCGGTCCAGGCCACATAAATCATGATCCAACAAAAACTTTCTGCTGCTAGCAAATATTTTTCCCCAAGGCAGCGACGACGACATGTGATTGTCAATCAAAAAATACAACAGACGAAAAAAAGAAGGAAATCAAAAACTGGACTGTAAACAAAAACATATTCCAGACGAGGTCACTCAAAAAAATTCTCTCATGTTTTTCAAGCACATAAAAGATAATACAATTTTGGGGCATTTTCAAAGTCAAAGCAAATCTTGAAATAATATTTAATTTTTGCGGTAAGCACAAAGCCGCAAAAAAAGAAGGGAATGCCAGAGTTTGCACAGAGGTTGCTGCGAAATTATAAGCGACATGTGGTGGTGGCGAGAATGACAACCCTGGCAGGCCACAAAATGCGGTTGTGGCAGGGATGCTGTGTGCCCCCTCTCCTCTCGTGGTTGTTGTTGCGATAAAGTTCAAACACAACTATTTTCCAGAAACTGCCAACAGCAGAAAAGCACCAGCAGAAAAGGCAGAGAAGCCATACAAACACATGCCCGATAAGGCTTATCAGCCTCTCGGAAAGATAATAAAAGTTAAACAAGATAAAAAAAATAACAGCGACAGAGAGAGAGAGAAAGCGAGAATCATTCCAGAGAAAGTTTCATCCTCTGGCAGTGAGAAGTTTTTCTTTCGACTTTAGATAATATTTTGCCAGCAGCAGAGGGGCAGCAGGAGATTAACCCAATTCTTGTCATCACTCGGCAACACAGTTTTCCTCACAGTTTTCACTTTTTTTCCCCTTCTCCACTGCTCCACTTCTTACCAATTTTCGTCTCGTTTTGCGGTTAATTAAATATTCAGTTAGATAAAAGAGCTTAAAGAAAAGGTGCTTAAATTAGACGAAGAGAGAACGGAAGGGTAAATAAGCTCATAAAAAATATGAGGCCCTGGGCCCAGGTTTGGTGGCGCCACAAAATTATTTGCCTTTACCTTGGCAACGGCAGCATCTACAACGTGAAAAGGCAATTTAAATTCTAATGATAATGCCGCAAAAGCCCCATGCCACGGGGATCCTTGGGGGTTTTCTGTTGGGTTCGGGCTCTGTGTTCTGTGTTCCACCGATGTGTAAGTGGGCTTAACAAATTAGCGCGCCCGCCGCTGCCTGGCAGCCGACCGACTCACAAATATCCTCTGGGTTCTCGGGGAATGCCATAAATCGCAGCTCTATGAAAATTTGTACTTCATTTCCTACATTTTCCTACTTTCTTTTCTTCTTTCTGGCATAATTTTCAACACCTTCTCGCTTTTTTGCTAATTATACTTTGTTTTCGCTCCATGAGAGGATTATGTACTATGTGTGTGTATGTGTGTGTGCAGGAAGCTAATGCTTTGAAGGGATTGGGGATTTATTATATACTAAGCCCTCTGGACAGGGCTCTAGCTGATGGCATAATTTGTTGGCTTGGAAATATGTTTGGTTGAGAGAAATGGGATGAAAAATGATTAGCTTTTCCCGGAAAATGAGATGCAGTCCGACAAACAGTACCTACTGTAGAGGATATTACATAGATATAATATATATAGATATTCTTTAACGATATTATAAGGAATAAACTAAATGATCGAACAGAAAATGGGGCAGAAATACGGCTAATTCCTTATAAATACCGCCATATCTTTAGAAATTTACAAGCGTTTTTAATAGATATAGTAATTAGATTACATTTTCAAATTTTATCTATTGAAAATAATACTGAAATACTAAAAATGACTAGAAAATACTTAAATAATACCAAAATTTATAAAAATATTACACTATAGAAACAAAACTATTGAAACAAAAATACTAAAATACTGAGGAATACCAAACAATATTTAAATACCAAAAAATACTGAACTAAATACCAAATATAATAAAAAATACTTAAATTAAAAAAATACCGAATAAAATACTAATGCAAATACTTTATAAAATATCAAAAAATACTACAAAATACAAATAAGAGCAAAAAAATTGGTTGATATTTCGTGTTCCATTGAAGGATTATCCTAAATGGAGTATATCTTTATGAAAATTCTAAATATCGATATTGAACAAAATCTGATCTTACACTCAATAAAACCTACTTCCAGCTGAGTGTAAAGAGTTCCTTAAAGAACCCTTCCAAATGAAATGAATTTAAATCGGAAACAAATTAGTTATATTCCGATAAATGGAAGCCCAATACAAAAACTACCACAAATCAACCAATGAACCAGATTTCCCAATAATCTATAGAGAAGAACCACCCCCAAAATACACTCACTCTCGATTCAATTACTTGTTGATCATGAAACCGCACAGCATTTCAATGAGTATCAATCAGAAGCCCATTCAAAGTGCCAGTTATCATTGAAATTCATTACGAACCCCGAACCACGAACCCCAGAACCCCAGAACCATAATTAACCAACCAATTCAATGCTCAAGGCAAATATAAATCATCATTAAGAAGGGGGGCATCGGCATCCCAAGAGTTTCGGTTTCTCGCTAATAGAAAAACCCAAACCCCAAAAAGGGGTTGGGGAAAATAGTTGAAATTTCCATTCACTCAAGCAATTTGGTAAATTGAACGGAACGAATCGTAACGTAATCGAAGGGGAAAAGCTTTCCGCAAAATCAAAAGCCAAAAAGGGCTGAAAACACGATAATAATCCTATCAAATGGCCCAAAGAACAGGACATTGCCGGCCAGCCAGCCAGCCATTGATCCAGAACAAAAGTCCATTTTTTAGCACTTTGTTCTCGAACCGAAGCGAAGGCTAAAACAAAACTTAAATACATTTACGGACACCACCAGTTCGGGATCTCTCCCTCACTCTCTGTCCTGCGTCCTGCCAACAATTATTGCGTCATTAATCAGGCGGCATTTGCAAATTCCCTGACATTCCCCCCTGTCTGTCCCTCACTCTTCAGATGGGGGATATATTTACTATATATATATATATATATTCCAGGCACCAGCTGGCATGACTTTTGTGTGGCTACGAGAGCGAAAAAGGCAAATCTTCAATTTTATTGATTGTTTGTTCCCCCCCGTCCCGCTTCGGTTCGGTTCGGTTCGGTCCGGGTCCGCCCTTCCATCAGGAGT